>NW_026578017.1:3340000-5840000 GCF_029603195.1 Condylostylus longicornis | reverse complement strand
ACACAGCCAAATAATCTAAATACCACATCGTTGCGTAAATGAGACCGTGTAAAAACATTTTTCTTTAATTCAATTAGTCGAATGTGAAATTTTGAACAATTCTGAACTATATTATTTTCATCCACATATCGTTAGTAGCATGTACGTACATAAATGGAATTCAGAAACTATTCAGAAAAAAATAATTAATTCAAAAAGGAAAATGTTGTAAAAATTATCGTGAACTCAAAAATTGTGTGCATTCAATTAATTTTAGTGCAAAATTTCAGTCGTTTTAAGTGGAAAATAATAATACCAAAAAGAAAAGAACGAAAAGAAAATTTAATTTGAATTTGATTGCACTTTAGCATTTAGATTTTTTGATTTTCGTATATTAAAGCCACAAGGAAATGTTTCGGTAGAGAAGACTATTTGCGAATTGAAATTTATATTAAATTTGTAATCTCTGTTTTTAAATTATGAAATACGCTGTTTAAACATTTAAAAGTATGAAAATTTTAATAAAATTTTAGTGGGAATCCTTTATATGTCCTGATGAGACAATCGCAATCTACAGTTTCTTGTGTAATAATTGGAATTTAGATGTTCAACTGGATTTCAGTTAAAATTGATATTGTACAGCTCATAAGGAAGGATCGGTGTTTGCGTGGTGTTTAAATTTGAATGGTTTTAAATGTGAACTGAAAATTATATTTCAAGTGTATTTGTGCCAGATCAAGTAGGATATAAACAGCATAGAACTGTTGACATATGCAGCGTTTATGCAATAATTTTTTTCTAGCAAACTGTTTTCAAAATGAGCGCCTCCCACCTCTTTTAAGCAATGAACAATATGTAATAAATATTGCACTACGCGTAATAAATGATTTTCTCGTAACTTTATCATGCTGAAAGCGAAGAATTATATCCATAGAGTTAAAGCCTGAAATTAAACTTTCAATTTTCTGTTTTGTGATGTTTGTGTGTTATCAAGTTTCTTCGCTGTAAATAGGAAACATGTTATCAAGTTGACTTCGCTGTAAATAGGAAAAACAAAATTTTAGAGAACACCTAATGGAAAAGATTGGAAAAAGTCTTTTCATTTTTAATATTTGGTTTTTTTTTACTTTTGCCCTTTTCGAAGCCTATTGCAAATGTTGACTTTGCATGTATGGTGCTCTCTGGTATCTGCCATACAACTTCAAAAGTTATTTGGCTCTATATCAGAAACTATAAAAGCTATGGTATTGGAATTTCACACAAGCGAATATATTAGTAGGGCCAATGTGTTTCATAAAAGTCGTTGAAATTGCTTCGCTCCTTCTGGTAGCTGTCGTACAACTTCAAAAGTTATTTGGCTATATCTCAGAAACTATAGAGGATGTGGTATTGAAATTTCACGCAAACGAATATATAAGTAGGGCTAATGTGTCTTATAAAAGTCGTTCAAATTAGTTGACTCCTTGTGGTACTTGCCATACAACTTCAATAGTGGTTTAGCCATATCCTAGAAAATATTGAAAACACAGTACCGAAATAATATGTTATTTGCATAAATTAATATGTTAATATGGCAACTTAATATCTTAAAATGGCATATTTATTCGCACATAGGATAACAAATTCGTACGGGTATAACAGAGTTGACAAGGTCAACTCTCTTTTTTCTCGTTTTTTTTTAATTTTACCAATGCAAGTCTCTTTCCAAGTAACAATTTGTCTTCTATTTCAGCTCAGACTTTTGTCTCTACAGAAAATAAATTACTTCAATTGAAGGTCTCAATGGAAATTTTGAGTATACACATTTTGTATAAATATTAAAACGAAATAGTACTCGTGTACCTGACCTATTCGAACCTATTTTCTAATAAAAGTATAAAAATAAAGTTTCTGTGTTCAGAATTAAACAAGGTTCAAGTGGTTAAATTGCCATTCGTGAGATTAATGCTTCAACTAGATACAAAATTTAGCAATAACAAATAATTTATTATATTTCCTGTTTTGGTATTATAATTTTCGGATATTTAAGAACACTTAGTGTCGCGGGTGAAAGAGCACTTAATTTTATGACGCCTAGGTTAATTATCTAAAAATATAAAGTTTTTGAGTTATCTAGCAGTAGCATTAATCTTACGAAATATAATTACAAATCATGTAATCAAGAAAGCAATATGGAGCAAACAGGCTTCATGTAGCAATTTCAATATATTACTGTTATAGAATTCAATAGAATTACTGTTTAGAATTCTACAATTAGATGGCATCGTTTTAAGAAATCACATTCTAATGATTTTGAGGGCTGAAATTTTTTCTGTGGTTGTTTAAACATAAAATTAAAAATATTGTACTCGTAAAACCAAAAGATTTTGTGTTTGTTCTTGACATTTTAAATTTTATTTAATTTGATTTTTACAGGCAATAAATTCTAAGGTTTAAATAATTTGTAGTAATAAGCAGATGATATAAGTGCATACACACATATGTAGTTACAATATTATTTTTTTTATCATTGGTGAAAATTTAAATTCTAGATTTTAAAATTCAAAATATAAAAAGATGACGCACAAAAATTTTGTTAAACGTTTAGAATTTTTATTTTTTACAATATTTTTTATAAAGTTTACAATAATCAATGTGATTGTATTGACAAATGGAGCCTTACTTCAATATCCGAATATAACAAATACAGAAATTAATGATACTGATGAAGTTGTTGCTTTTGCTGCTACAGAAATAAAGGAATTTTTGAATCAGGACAATTTAACTGAAGCAGAAATCGGCATTATCAAAACTAATGATGACTTAATTTACGTCGATATAGGACATGTTAATATAAGTCATGAAAAAGTTATGGCCGACAGTAAAGTTAAAAATGAAGAAATACAAAATTTGACAATAAAAATGATTGAGGATGATAATAAAGCAATTGTTGAAATCGATAAAAAAATCACACTGGAGAATGAGGAGGAGATTGAAGTAACATCGGTTTCACCGGAAGCCACCGAAATACAAACAACACCAAAAGAAATTATACAAGCAGTAAAGAGTAAACAACGTGAGTATAAATATATAGTGATAAACGTATTTGTAATAGTTAAAAGGTAATGTCATTTAACCTTTTGCATACCATGGTTTTTAAACAATATTCCATAATATTTGAAAACTATTTTGATCTCAAAAGAAAACAAAATATTCTAAAACGAACTTTATCTGACAAAAATATTTCATTCCCTAATTTTTAAGTCAATTTCAATAAAAATTTTGCCTTTCTTGACTTCTATATTAATTAACATGTTTTTTTTAATTAACACAGCTAATGATGACCTGATTATTATCAGAAATGATCAAAGTAGCCAAACTATAACAGACTTAATAGTAGATGATGATTGCAGCAGTGAAGAAAAATCAGAGGAATATAAATACATTGAGGACTCTTTAAAGAATACCAAAAACCAGATTAATACAACTCAAATCGATTTCAGTGATTTTATTGCACTCATACCGGCCGATGATGTTAGAGATATTTTTCGTTTATACTATAGAAAAGATAAGGAAGTTCAAAGAGCCTACGCATATCTAAATAGCAAAGATTTTTTAGAGTTAAAAAATAAAATATTGGCAATAACAGAAGTAAATATTTTGATAAAATATTTAAGAAAATTCGGATTTGATATAATCAATTTCCTGCAAACAATAACAAAATTAGTTGGTGACCCGGCTCAACCTAAATTACGACAAAATCAATATACAAATTATAACATAACAAGTGTATTGCAAAGTACAGATGTAAATAACCATGTTGAGAGCGCATCAATAAAGAGCATAGAATATGGTAAACCAATTTCGAATTTTTATAATTTCTAAGATTACACCAAATTTTTTATTTCTTTTTCTTTTCATGATTTTATTCAACAAATTATTATAAAATTTTGTACTTTTAAACTTATCTTTTCAATTCTTAACATGCTGCATTAATGTTTCGCAAATATTTAACACCTTCTCTGGAAAAAAAAAAACAATAAAAACAAACACGTTTTGGTCAACTTTGTTAATCTTGGATTTTCGAATCTTTGTTCATCACTTTCTGGATTTACAAATAAACTTTAATATTGGAAACTTCAAAAAAAAACTTTTAAACATTTAAAAAAAATTTTTATGGGTTTTTTTTAAAATCGATTCATAAAATTTTTTTTGGAAAACTTTGGTTTTTTGGTGAAAACTTTACAGATGAAAACCAAAATTCAACAACAATTATAGAACATGGTTTACATGGACTTATTGACAGCATATTGGATATATTGCCTCAGGATCAAATAATATCACTTTTTTTTGAAAAACTTGAAACTAACTATGAGTTTTCAAACTTAGTAAACAATATTGGTAACGATGAATTCAGTAGAATATTAAAAAAAGTTGAAGTGAGTATATTTATGACCTCTAAATATTAAGCAAATTTGTATAAGAACAGGTGAAATTTTTAAGGATCATATAAAAAGGATAAATTTTCTTTAAATTAAATTTTATTTTGATTAAAGACAAGTGAATCAAATTTTTAAAGAAATAAGTCGAATCACTTAAATAAATTCAAAAAACAAATCATTTAAGAAAACTGCTGATAAATTAGATGCTTAAAATTAATTAAGAACCCATTTCATTAGAATACAGGAAAACTATACACACAATCTTGTCTGATGAGAAAACTCTGTGGCACAAAAACTTATGTAAAACTTTATGTTCATGTAAAACTTTATGAAATAAATTAATTCCCTCATTCGTAAAGGTCCGGTGGTGGATTCAAACTCGAAATCGAAAAAATTTTATTTTGACATCATGTTCAAAAATTTTTCTGACTGTTTTCAACTTTCATATTCGTATAAGTTCACTGTTAGGTCCCCATTGTTCTCGAATGATATTTACATAAATTTTATCCAACTGGCTTTTTCAGTTTGAACGAATTTATAATTTGTCATTAAATTTGCGTTAGAGTGATCAATCGATATATTGCAACAATCTTGTAATAAAACCCTCTGGGCGCCAAAGCTAACATTTAAATGTCAATAAAATGATTTGGGAAAGCCTAATAATAATATTTTATATTTTATTTTTCAGAACTCAATAGAGCTGAAGCATTTAATTTATACTTTACATAACAATGGAATTTATGTCGAAAGGATTGTAGATTCACTTAAAGGTTATTTTTTCCTAGGATTTTGATTTGGAAGAACAAGTAATCACAATTCAATAAAATAAAAATTATTCAATTCACTTTGTATGTTTTTTCTAAAGCAAAGTTTTGTATTCGATTTAATTTAGTAATTTAAGATTTTATGTTTGTACGTGCTCACCTAACTATTGTATAATTCCTGTACAATATAAAACATAAATGCTGTATAGTATTTATTCTTATAAAACAGAAACTAATTAATCAGAACGTATAAAACAGATTTAGTCATGAATATTGTTTTTAAAACTTTCTTTACTGAAAAACTATGTATACAAGGTTACAAACTAGTATAAATAAAGGAATAGTATGTATGTATAAAAAAAGTGTAAAACTGAAACAACAGTGAATTAAACTTTTAATTATTTTTACTTTTTAGCGCACTACTGGTAAGGATGCCTAAAATTATGCTATTTTCCAAAATATTAGGTAAAAAATGGAATTTGCTAAGAAAAAAAGAGCTTAGAATTTTTTTTTCATTTCTCTGGAATAACATATTTCTTGTATGGGACCTATAATTAAAATTAATTAAAAATTAAAAAAGAAAGATGTTTTAAGTAAAATTATGAATGAAAGTTGTCATAAAAAACTGAAAACAAACGTAAAGTGATCCAATTGTATATTTCAAATTACTCACAAACTGAAGTTTCGTTAAATTTTGAAGCAATTTTCATTTTATACGGGAATCCGGATGTGTATAAAGTTTTATTTGTTCATAGATATATTATGTAATAATCAAATTCGCACTTACAAGAGAGTTTTCCCTCTGAGTACCTACCACTCAAAATTTTCTTAAAGGCCATAAGTTCTATCGAATTTCAATTAAGTAAAAATGTATTTAAATATAAAAAAATACCTTTATGTAATAAAAATAATTAGTAATACAGGTGTTCAAGCTTTAAATTAATTTAATTTTTCAAGAACTTATTAACAACTAAGATTTTTTCAGAATTTATACAGAATTTTATAATAATGAGATTAATATTTCAATAGATTGTTTTATTACTGAAGCCATAATGTACAAACTTTAGACTTAAATTCTTAAATGGAAAAGTTTTCGATGTAATCGTGTATCTCGCTTTTTTATCTCACTTTTTATTCACTTTCTTATCGGAATTCTCTCTTTTTCTAATGGATATTTCATTTTGCCAATAAGATTACTCATTTTTTCAATTAGAATTTTTTGCATTTTTTTCTCAAATTATAGACTGAACCTTCAAGAACAAGGTATAAATTTTAGAATGAAATGAGATACAAAATACGGACAAATTACTCTCACTCGAAAATAACATTATACAAATATATTATGATAGTTCCTCACTTTCTTCTCATTTAACGAGTAAATTATGGCGAGATAGACGATCAGGCTCTTAATCAATTACATTTTTTCATCTAATAATAAGAAAATAACGATAATCAATCATACCTAACTAGTAAATACACATTTAGTTATTCATAATTAAAACCGAAGAAGACGTTTTCTAAAAGAATAATAAGTTATATAATTTTCATGACATATTGAAATATTCATGTAATTTTGAACTGAGTATATTATTATAATATAACAGTCATAAAAACATAATATAGCATTATTATTATAATTTAAATATAAATTTTAGAAATTATCATAAAAGATTTTCAAAATATAGAAACTTGTAATCTTATTTTGTTATAATCGTAATAATTATTGTTATGAATTTTATTATCATTTATATTATTTGCAATATTATTATAATTGTTATTTTATTAATGAAATATAAACAATATTTTAATAATTATGTATGTTCGTATGTATTTATCTTATTTACATATTCACATACATGCACATACATACTAATGTTTTCTAGTATAATATAAATCTACATAATTATTATTTATTTGATAATAACTAATTGTTAATTGGTTTTTGCCATACTTGCATGTAAGTTTTGTACATATGCATGTACATATAAGAAATTCATAATAATAGAAAATATTGTAGGTGTGGGAAAACTTATCAAAATTATTATAAAATTCAAATTTCTGATGCTGTATAAGATGTCAAATCAAACATGACAACATATTTGATAATAAATAAGAAAAATAGTTTTTCTTATATGATTAATGAGTTTTAAAATTGTAAAATGAGGAAAGAAACGTAAATTAATTTTTAATGAAAATAAAAAGTTTTGATTGTAATAACGAAAAACTAGCTTAATTTGACAGGCTATACCCATAACGTAATTTTATTTGCTAAAATTACTTTTTACCTTAAAAATATTAAAATTCATGATTAGTAAGAAACCCTATTTAAATTATGAAGTCAATTGATAATTGAACAGTTTAAAATGTTCAACAAAATTGAAAGAGGTTCTGAATACGAAATCGAAAACTTTTTAAGCCCAAACGAAATATTGCTCTCTTCTTCTAGTTACAAGAATATCGCTTCATTCTGCTTCATACAAGATCGAGGATCCGTTCTAAAAAATTAGAAAACTATTGATTGATTCGCCTTGATACATTATTCACATTCATACATGCGTATGCTTATTATATAAAATTTTTCTTATTATTACCTACATGCATGTTTTGTAATTGCTTTATCACGGAGTTTTGAAAAATTAGAATTCTTCAAATATGGTCATAGCGCTTATTATTGAAAATATCTCTCAAATTTTTCGTCAGTTATTCTATAAATTTTTTGGAAATCGATTTCCGTGAAGTTTCTGAAAAAGCTAAAAGTTTTAAAGTTTTGAGTTCAGGGGGCATTCTAAATAGGCGGGCATTCAATTTTGGCAAAGACCAAAATTAACTTTTTGGCATGTTTTCTTTTTCTTTTTTTTTTCCTGTGCTCGCTTTAATAATAACGATAATAAATGAGTTTTTCATTCCGTCATTTTTTATGAATGTCACCGTCGCAAAGATTTAATTTCTTCAAAAAAATTATTTTTTTTCCTTGAGTCTTGTATTTTTTTTTTTTCTTTTTTTTTTTTGCAAAATTTTTGAACGCATATTAATTTATGAAAAATGTATTGTATAACATTAAAAAAAAAGCAAGCTTAAATATATGAACGTGTTTAGAATTGCCTTTTTATTCACTCATATTTAACTAAAAATTATTACTGTCATTTTAAATTTTCGCATAAGGATAAACACAATGTTCTTTCAAAAGAGAAAAGAAGAGAAAAACAAAAACAAAATGGTGTTTTTGTGTTAAATAGAATTTTCATATAAAAAAATAAAGTCATATCAAGCTGAAACATTAATAACTTTTTCATTTTTTTAAAGGAAAATATTGAAAAAGTGAGAAAATTTAAAAAAATATTAAAAACGAAAATAACAACAATAAAACAAATTTTTCAAGCTTCTATTCATTAGAGCATAATTTATTACTACTGTTCACATAAATCCTATTTAAGTGAAATTTGTTTGTTTTTAAGATTTTAAGTATCATAAATTTTTGTCGGCAGTGGAGACACATATTATTATTATTACAATAATAATATTAAAATATACCTACACACACAAGATGATAAAAACATACAGTAGAAAATATTTTGAATTGAGCACTCAAGGTTATATGTATATAAGTATGTATAAACACATGGGAGGAAATCAAATCTTATATTTGCATAATTTTGTAAATCGCAATTTAATATTAATGTAAGCCCAATTAAAATTAATTTTATATAACGATTTCATTTAAAATTAATCGAAAAACGGTCTAGACACATTTTCTAGAGTACATACCTATAATTAATTTGCCGAAACTCTTCTGTATTTAAGAAAATTATTACTGCAAAATACCATTTATTACACATAAAAGTAAAGAAAGAGTATTATTATCTATATAAGTGTATATGTACATACGTATTAGAACACGTACATTACTACATACTCACTATGTTGCTGCATATATCATATCGGTACTTTGAATTGAGTATACATAGTAACTACACATATATGTTATGCAGATACTTGTATATGCCTACGTATTTTACACAGTTTATAGCGTCTCATGAAACATTTCATCTTCATGTTTTCTCTCACACAATATTCACTTTAAAGACAAATTTTAAATGTATTATTCTAAAAATTATTATACGTACTCGTATAAGGAGTTGGGTTAAATTTTAAGATTTTTGATTATGCTGTACCCATATTATATAATATAAAATTTATTTATGTATTATACATATACATATCTATATAAATAATACAAAATACAATAATATTTATATGTATATTTACATAGACTAATAGATTTGCATGTGCACATTTATAGAAACTCTTAAAAACATTCATAAATAAATACATGATTGTATATGGTTTTTCCATTTTAATGATTAAAATGAAAAATGTAGAAAATTTTATAAAAACTTTAATTGAAAACGAGAAAAAAAATAGAGTTGACTTTGTCAACTCTGTGATACCCGTACGAATTTGTTATCCTATGTGCAAATAACTAATGTACCATAACTAACTATGGGGCAGACTATGATTTTAAGTTGCCGTATTACCATATTAATTTATGCAAAATTTCAGTACTATGTGTTATTCAAAATACTGGTTGTGCCAAACTACTATTGATGTCGTATGGCAGCTACCAGAAAGAGCCAAGAAATTTTAGCGAATTTTATCAAGCACATCGGCCCTACTAATATATTCACTTGTATGAAATCTCAATATCACAGCTTTTATAGTTTCTGAGATATAGTCAAATAACTTTTGAAGTTGTATGGCAGGTACCAGAAGGAGCCAAGTAATTTCAACGACTTTTATGAGACACATTGGCCCTACTAATATATTCGTTTATGTGAAATTTCAATACCATAGCTTTAATAGTTTCTGAGATATAGGCAAATAACTTTTGAAGTTGTATGGCAGGTACCAGAAGGAGCCAAGTAATTTCAACAACTTTTATGTGACACATTGGCCCTACTAATATATTTGTTTGTGTGAAATTTCAATACCATAGCTTTAATAGTTTCTGAAATATAGCCAAATAATTTTTGAAGTTGTATGGCAGGTACCAGAAGGAGCCAAGTAATTTCAACGACTTTTATGTGGCATATTGGCCCTACTAATATATTCGTTTGTGTGAAATTTCAATACCATAACTTTTATAGTTTCTGAGATATAGCCAAATAAATTTTGAAGTTGTATGGCAGCTACCCGAACCGGTACCCCGATCATGTCCAATTTAAATAGGGTTCTGGCACTTACTACAATAAATCACTTGTGAAAATTTGGTGAACTTAGCTCAATTAGTTTTTGAGTTATCGTTCGGACGGACGGACGGACGGACGGACGGACAGACAAAGCTAAATCAACTCAGAATTTGACGCTGATCAAAAACATACACTTGAGTCTATATCTAAGACCGTTATTTCTAAGTGTTACAAAAGGTAAGGCAAATTTAGTATACCCTTCGAACATACGTTCGTACGGGTATAATTAAAGATGAAGATCGTATCAAAAGTGAGAAATTTCAAAGACATAATTACATAATATACAAGAACACATGTACGTAAGTATAAAATATTCATATATAATATAAAATGTATTAGACTGTGTGTTTTAAAAAAAGATTATGAAATTAAAAAAAGATTTAATAAAGTTTTTGTAGTTAATATTTTTGTGTTCTCCTTTACATACAAACATATTCCCATATTATTCTGTTAGTCAAATCATTTGGGGTGGTGAGATGTAATTGAAAAGTATTGTGATTTTCAGTATAGAACTTCAAATTTTTTAATTAATTTTATTCTGAAAAACTAAAAATTTTTAACTAACGACCCCATCAAGAGATGCGACTTGCGACTAACAGAATATGGTTGAATATGTAGATACTTAGTATAAAATTTTAAGAAACTATGTATGTGAGGTGAAAATATTAAAATTTTAAACAATGTCTTTAAACAAAGTTATTACATGCTAAAGTAAAAGTACTTAGAATATTTCTACTAGATGTATATACGTCAAGATATTTCTTTGGAATTTAAACCGACTGAAATAGATGACTTGTTGCTCTTCTTGTGTCTTCGTTTTTCAAAATATTCAATTCTAATCTTTTTCAAACAAGTTCAAAAATATTTTTAGAACTTTTTTTTTTAGAACTCTTTTTAGAGACTGGTTATATGAGACATTTATTTATGACATGTGTAATGTTAATAAGATAATGAGCATTATTCTAGTTGTCGCTTATGAACACTTATGTGACATTTGTCGTTGTCGCTGTCACAACATTTGAAATGTGGTATTCTGGTTGTCGAATGACGTGAGTGCAAGAAATAAACGAAACTTAAACGTTTGAAGTGAAATTGATACATTTTAAAAAGAAATTTTGGCGAGTAAAGTTCAAGCTAAAAAGAAATTTTCAGTGCATATATTTATATTTTTAAATAATAAAAAATGTCGTCATTTGCATTATGGTTTACGGATTCTTCAGATTCCGTGAGTGATGAAGTTGAGGAAAAAAACAACAATTAAGTATCAAAAGATTTAAGATTAGGGACAAGCTCTGACCCATTGGATTTGCCAAATGGAGTGTAAGAAAATTTTTTTCAAATACGTTAATTACAAACTTTTTCATTTATTCACAGATGTAAAAACTATTTTTTTTTATTTTACTAAATATATTCGTGGAAAAAACGAGTACCCCAAAAAGGTGTTTTGTAGTCTCACCTATACTTAAATTAGGAGTTGTTTTACGCTTCCTATCTGAGGGCAGCTTTCAAAAAGGTGTTGCTAACGATTTATATACAGGTTTAGCGCAGCTTACGTTCTCCAAAATATTAAAAGTTCTAACAATTTTAAAGCTGAAATTTACAGCACTTTAATAAAGTTTTCAGAAGAGAATGAAAGAAATGAAATGAAATTAGCATTCTATGAAAAATTTGAGTTTCGTAGAGTGATCGCCTGTGTTGACGGAACACATGTTAGAATTATTACTCCGTCAAAAAACCATCAGCATTTATGTTATAACCGGAAGGTTTATCATAGCTTAAACGTTATGTTGGTATGTATAACATTGCCTGTTAAATATTTCCAAAAATTTTAATATAATGTTACTTAACGGTCATCATAAAATGCGCATCAGGTATGTGGATGCTAATAATCCGGGATCATCTCATAATTCCTTTACTTGGAATTACAGCAGGTTAAATTCAATACTTTCAAGCAAAAATATCAACGGTACACGAAATACCTGGATTTTAGGTAAAAGTTTGATTTTTTTTTACTTTTATGCTAATTTCATAAACAAAAATTATTTTTTAAGTGACGCAGGGTACCCACTTAAACCATACTTGATCACGCCGTTCAGAACATATGTAAATAGAGGCGACAGCAGTCAAAAAGGTCGATTTAATGAGGTTCATTTCAAATTACGAAATGTAATTGAGAAAACTAATGGAGTTCTCAAAAATTAACTCCGCTGCCTGTCGAACGCCCGGGAGCTTCATTTTAGACCAGAGAAAGCCGCACAAATTGTGAACGTGTCTTGTGTTTTGTACAACTTAAAAATCAAATATAACGTGCAAGATGAACCTGTGGAAATAAAAAATGAAAATGATGAAAATGATGAAGATTAAAAACAGCATGAAGAAGATGCTTCTTTAACAAGAATAAATATTACAAATTCCATTTTTAATTTATAAACAAAGTTTTTATCAGTAGTAACATAAATACATAGTATATTATTAAATTATTAAAATAACAGACTATTTTTATACCCTGCACTTCGTGAAGGGTATATTCACTTTGGTATGGAGTTTGCAACCACTTGAAGGAGTAATCTTCGGTATGGACATGTATTTATACCCTTGCTCAGCATAAAATTCTGCGTTGATTTAGACATGTCCGTCAGTCCGATCGCACGATAACTTAAAAAGGAACAAAACAATCTTGTAATTGAGCCAATTCGAACAACAGGTTCGAACATACAACTCAAAGAGGTTCTTTTTAAATATTCAAAATCTAATAAAGATAATAATTATGCAAAAATGTGTTTAATTACACTCTACATATGTTCTGAAAGTTTTGACGGAATGGCTGCACTGATTCGGGTAGCTGCCATACAACTCCAAAAGCTAATTTTAAATATTTGGAAAAATAATAGTTAGACTCATGAAACTTGGCAGTCGTGAGTCCAATTACATGTCACATATATCCCGGTCGTTTCGGTGATATGTTTTGACAGGTTCGGGCAGCCGCCATACAACTCCAACAGCTAATTTTAAGTATTCGGAAAATAATAAAGCTAGATTCATGAAACTTGGCAGTCATGTGTCCAATTGTTGGTCACATGCATTCCTGAAGTTTTGTTGCCATGACAGATTCGGGTAGCTGCCATACAACTCCATGAACGAATTATAATGATTTGGGAAAATAATAAAGTTAGATTCATGAAACTTGGCAGTCGGGTGTTCTATATCAGTCCACACATATCCCTGAAGTTTTGATGGAAAGGCCTAACAGGTTTGAATAGCTGCCATGGAACTCCAGAAGCTAATTTAAAATATTCAAAAAAAAAATAGAGTTAGATTCATGAAACTTGGCAGTTCTGTGTCCAATTATAGTTCAGACATATCAATGCAATTTCTATAGAGTGGTTTGTTAGACTCGAATACTTGGTATATAACAATGGGAGCTACTTCTAGATATTTCAAAATCAAATTTTAAACTCAAATTTAGGGGGACAAAGTTTGGCATGGGTCCTGCTCGGTTTCACATTTTCCTAACATGTGAAGCTGAAAATGCTAGGAAATGCCCTCTGAAAACATCAGCTCTGCCAACAAAACCGACTCTCACCTCCCAGAAGGTAGAGTAGAACAGCTCTGTGTTGAAAAATGGGGTTCTTCAACTGAGGGCTGAGAATGAGAAGCTAAAGAAAGAGAAACGTGTGCAAATTACAAACAATAAGTCTAATGATAGTAATCATAAAGAAAAAGACGCTGCACCACAAGCAAAGCAGGTAAGGTCAATCTTGAACGCCTACTCAACAGATGAGGAAGAACTTGCCAGAGAAACAGAATGCATCCTAAAACAGAAGAGTTCCAGTAAAAAAAGAAAAGCGGAATCATCTCCGGAAGTGGTCCGGCATTGATCGGTGACTCTAAAGGTCGAGAAGATGTCACGAAAAGCTCTAGGCCGCCTCCAGTAGTCATGAATAATGTGGTCGACTATAGTCAACATTAAAAAATAATGACATCAATATAAGGCTAAAATGATGAATAACAATCAATTTAAGCTTATTCTAAGTTCCGAAATGAATTACAGGAATCTTACTAGGGCCATAAATGGATCTGGACTAGAATGGTATACCTATGAAAACACGCAGACCAAACCAATAAAACCATGGTAAGAAATCTTCACCCAGTTGTAAACCGGAAGATATAAAAGAAGACTTAAGCTCTAGGGGTTACAAGATCTTAGATGTAACCAATAAAATTAAAAAAATGAAATAAAAGGTAAAAAAAAACATAAAAAAATATAATGGTGCCTCTACCGCTGTTTATGTTAACATTCTCAAATGACGAGGTGATGAAAAAAATTTATGAAATCGATCACATAAACAGGATGAAAGTTAGGATAGAGGCACTTCGAAAGGATAGGACCATTCCGCAGTGTAAAAGGTGTCAAAGGTATGGCCATACACAAAAATTTTGCCAGAGAGAACCAAATTGTGTTAAATGTGTAGGCAGGCACTTAACATCAGATTGTAGTAAGCCAAAGAGTACTGCAGCAAAGTGTTCCAATTGCTTGGAGGCCCATCCCGAGATGCCTTGTAGCTAAGGAACTGCAAAAACGTAGAAATAAGAACAGCAACAACAACTTGAAGAAGAATGCATAAAATGTAAAATATGATGCAGAACATGCTAGATATGATGGACAAGATCTCTCAGAGATTGAGCATTTTAGAGAGCGATAGGAAAAAATCGAGTACCAAAACACCTAGTAAATGATGGCAAGAGATAATTTTAAAATAGCGACATGGAATTGCAATAGTATTGCACATAAAAAGGACATGCTTAAAGTTTTCTACATACACAGAATAAAGACGTGTGTCTCGTAACTGAAACACATATCAGCTTAAGAAGCAGGATTCGGTTTCCGGGTTATAGAATGTACAACTCTAACCGCCCTGGAAATATAGCGAAAGCCGGAACGGCGATAATAATAAAAGAAGATGTAGTGCATTGCTATCTGCACCAGATGCAAACCGAGGGAATGCAAATAACAGCGGTTCAGATCACTTCGACCAAGCAAAAATTTAGAGGGGCTGCATTATATTGTAACCCCAGATTTAAAATGACGGCAGAAATATTTCAAAACGTTCTGGCAGACCTAGGCGATAGATTTATATTTGGGGGGACTTTAACACCAAGCACACTGACTGGGGTTCAAGGCATACTTCAACTAGAAGAAGAGAACTTAGGACAGCAATTGGGGTCGCGGGGTGCCTTTTTCACTCTACCGCGAAGCCAACGTATTGGCCAACTGATGTCAATAAGTGTCCAGATTTAATAGATATCTTCATAATAAAACGTATTCCGAAAAATTTCATCGAGCTACATGATAACTATGATCTTAACTCCGATCATTCAGTGGTTATTCTTGAACTTAAGGAAAATATAGTTATGAAAAGAGCGAAACCTGCGCTGGCAAATGGAACTACAGATTGGTCGAGATTTCGCTTAGAGATGGAACGACAAATAGATCTAAGGAAAAGAATAAGAACGACCCAGCACATAGATTAGGATGTCCAAAACTTTACTAATATTATTCAAAATGCGGTTTGGAGTAGTTCGAAAATTAATGCTATTAGCAGAGGAGAAATAAACTATCTCCCACATATACTAGCAAAAGTAAGACAAAGCAGGCGGACGAGAAAGAGGTGGCAGCAAACTCGTGATTCTACTGATAAAACCAGATATAATCGTGAATCGCAGCAACTAAGACGCTGTATTAAAAAATACAAGGAGGATTCGGTTGCCAATTATGTTCAAAACTTGACGACGTGTGAGAAAACCAATTACTCACTGTGGAGGGAAAGAAAATGAAGCGACCTATTAAACATCTCGCTCCTATTAAAAACAAAGATGGAACGTGGGCAAAACCTGACAAGGACAAGGCAAATGCGTTTGCGGATCATTTGGCCGATATAATCTGTTCGCATGATAGTCAGGGCGTGTATGAAAATGAGGAATCTGCTTTAGTTGAGGATAGCGCGACTATTCCAATTGTCAAGGAAAGAGATGTTATAAAGGAAATTCGGACTCTTAAATCTGAAAAGGCCCCGGGATTTGATCTACTAACGGCCGATATTTTGAAAAAATTACCCAAAAAGAGTATAACGATGCTTATGCGCCTAATAAATGCGTGTATAAGGTTTAATTGCGTGCCTGAAATTTGGAAAGTTGCTGCATAAACCTGGCAAACCTATAGACAGGCCGACTTCTTATAGACCAATCTAATTGTTGCCGATGATTTCAAAATTGCTAGAGAAGCTTTTATTGAGAAGACTTTAGCCTATAACTGAAGGTAAAAGGTTAATCCAGAATCATCAAATTGGTTTTCGCCGGAGCCACTCAACCATAGATCAGATTCATTGAATTACTGATTTAATAGAAAATTCACTGGAAGAAAAAACAATATGTTCTATCATATTTTTGGACGTAGCCCAGGCCTTCGATAAGATTTGGCATTGTGGATTAATAAAAAAAGTTAGATGATTACTACCAAGACAGTCTGTTGACCTGCTCGAATCTTACCTGACTAATAGGGTATTTCAAGTTAAACAGGAAGAGGAGTACTCTTTGCACAGGGATAGCAGGTCGGGGGTACCTTAGGGCCCGATATTATACTTGCTATACACTAGGCGTTCTAAGTTGACAATACACAACAAAGTTTTGATATATAATCAAATATTTAAGCCTGTCTAGGCTTACAGTATTCAGTTATGGGGCTGCGCTCCGTAGACTCATATCCAATCTATTCAAGGATTTCAAAATAGGGTATTACGGGACATTGTAAACGCCCCTTGGTATGTCCGTAATGCCGATATACACAGGGACCTCACGATCCTAAGTATTAAAAGCGAAATTAAAAAGCAAGCAGCCAATCATAAAATGCGTTTATCCAATTATGTCAACATTGAGGCGGCTCGATTGGTTGACAATCAAAACTTTGTTAGGAAACTTACGTACGAGACCTCTCGAGTTAGTTTAATGTTTTTTATTTGGAACAATGAATACTTAGTACGCTATCGTGCCAGATCAAAAGCTAGTAAATAATCAAAAAGGTTAGAGCAAAATTAATGGTTAGTCGTTTCCGACTAGTTTTATAATAAATTTATTTTGAGGAGAGTGTTTTTTAGTGGGTTAAAGTTCCACACTACTGCTTTTCGTCTGGCAGTCTCTTTCGAGATTTTTCACCCTTCCTCTCGGTAAAGAAAAAAAAAAAATTTAAACTCAGATTGCTAACGCGCAGGATATAAATCGGTTGGTTTATACCGACTGAAACGTTTTTGTTTGTTGTACTTGTATTTCTTAACTTAATTAGTATCACTTACAGTGAATACATTTACTTTAACGGTATATCACACATATTTTGTTATTTCACAACATTAACAATTACATTTGAAAAATGCAAGGAAACATTGAAAAGAAATTTGCAAGGAAACAGTTCGTATTTTTAGTTCCAGAATTTCAATTTTTAATTCAATGCTAGCCTCCTTTTTTGATTGCATACGTTCATATATTTTTAGCTTTTTTTCCAGTGCATCAGACATTTTTTTGGCATTATTTATTTGAAGCATTAAATCTCTTTTTTTTTTAACATTTCAGTTTGAGAAACCAATAAAGCTTGTTTATAGGATTCTTGACTGCGTCTTTTTGAAGTTGATGGTTGTTGGGTACTTGTTGACTGTTTTTTGTTGGTTTTGTTCTTGAACTTCATATATATTTTCTTGCTTATCTATTGTTTTCCCTTTTTTGCGAGCAAAATTTGAATTGTCATCAATGACAAACACTACGGCGTCATGCGGTACTGTTTTCTGCAAAGACGGTAAATTGATTATTCTTTCATCCATGGCAGTTAAATGACACCAATTTAAATGAACCACCGTCAGTTGAATTTAGCTCCTTTTTATTGTGCGCCAATTTTTTTTTTAAGTTCAATTTGTAGTCACACCAAACTTGAAATTTACATAAATTAATTAAATTTTAAATGAAACTAAAGTTAAAATTACCTTCTGCCATCCTGCAGTACTTCTAATGGGCGGACCCAAGCTATTAAGCACTTCTGTTAGCTGGTTCCACTTTGCTTCAAACTCACATGGCTTATGTAGCTATTCCCTGCAAATTTTAGGCCTTTCGCAATAAAGGCGTTCTCCCTCATAAAATTTCCCATTTCTTCAAATTGTTTACTTGATGTTACTTTTACGCTAAAAATAAAAATTAAAATTAAATTATATATTATTGAAGTTCATTTTTTTATTTATTTATTTATGTTTAGTTCAAACATTTTACATAGCTTAAAATTAAAGAATGCTACAGATATATATTTTTTAGACAGAACAAATTTTTGACTTAAAAATTAAATTTAAAAATTATACAAAATAAAACTTATTAGTAATAATACTCCATTAAATATGAATATAAACAATGAAAAACTAAAACAAGAATTAGTTAAAATAAAGAAAAAGGTTATACTTTTTCATTGTGTCTTTCTTCAGTGAAAAGTCAAGTCTGTGTTTGTGTTTGTTGCATAAACGCAGCATTCTGCTGACAGGTTCATGTTTCAGGGTCATAAAAAGATCAGAGGAATGAGACCTAAGGTTGGAGATAACCACAATTTTATTTAAAATGTCGGTTGAGATTAAGTCAGTTTTCATAAGCTGAAAAATGTCACCGTCAAATGCCGCGACGTCACGTCTTTTACCCAGTGTAGGTAGGTTAATTAATTTATGTATTATATTACAAAATTTATTATTATACCCGTACGAACTTATGTTCGAAGGATATACTAAATTTGCCTTACCGTTTGTAACACTAAGATATAGTGTTCTGAGATAGACTCAAGTGTATGTTTTTGATCAGCGTCAAATTCTGAGTTGATTTAGCTTTGTCTGTCCGTCCATCCCAACGATAACTCAAAAACTAATTGAGCTAAGTTCACCAAATTTTCACAAATGATTTATTGTAATAAGTCCAGAATCCTATTTAAATTTGACATGATCGGGGTACTGGTTTGGGTAGCTGCCATACAACTTTAAAATTTATTAAGCTATATCTCAAAAACTATAAAAGCTGTGGTATTAAATTTCACATAAACGAATATATTAGTAGGGTCAATGTGTCTGATTAAAGTCGTTGAAATTGCTGGGCTCCTTCTGGGTACGTGCCATACAACTTCAAAAGTTATTTGACTATATCTCAGAAACTATAAAAGCTATAATATTGAGATTTGAAAAAATTATGCGTTTTAAATTTTATGGCTAGATTTTCCGGAAAATTAAATTTTATGATAAAAATAGAAACCGTATCTTAAACAATATTAAATTTAATGTGATCGGTACATACCCGACAACGTATATTGTATAGTTTAACGAAATTTTTAAAAAAGTTTATAAAAATGCACTTTGAACACTTCAATTTTAAGAAAATTAATCAGTTTTCAGTTAACATACCTGGAAAAATGTAAAATGTTTTTAGTAGAGTTTAGCGTTTAACATCATCTGAATTCCTTGAGCATCCGCCAGTTATTTTCGGTACCAAACATAACTTAAATATTAAATTTCAGAAATTTTTTGTCAATTTCAAAATTTCGTTGTGGTGGAAAATGTAAAATTGAGTGCTGAAAAATCTTTCTAAAAAACTTACAAGTTCATAACTTTAACACCCCGAATTTAAATATAAAATTTCAAGGAAATTAGTTTGTTATTCCTCTTTATGCATAAATATATCAGACCAGCAAATATTAAGGTCCAGTTCCCAAGGTATAATATATCCCGAAAGTTGATCAGCCCCTAACAACAAGGTCGGTAGCAAGAATTAATTGAAATTCAATTCTACAGCAATATGTTCGTTTGACAACAATTTAGATCGTGCGGATTACATGGATTCTTAAATAGAACGACGGTAAAATTGATAACCTTTAAAATACAAAACACTATATAATTAACATGCTTCAGATTGGACAGAGCTCAGAAAATAAAATCTATGTTAAATGCAAATATTAAAAATATTTATAAATTAGATCTATATATAATAATTTTATCAGATAAAAAAATTTTATAAATTTTTCGAATTTTTTCGAAAAAACATTTCATATTATGCATACAGTTGGATTATTTTTAGTTTTTTATTATAATCGTAATTAAAAACAAGTAAAAGTTTCAGTCGACTGAATAATACCCTGCACTTTGACAATATGAGTTTAAAAATTTGTTTTTGATTGCTAAATGGCAATTACTTGAACCTGTCAAACCTCTTAATAGAAACTTCACGCATATAATGTCTGACCTGTAAGTGAACACACGACTGTTGAGATTCATGAATCTAGCTTTAATATTTTTCCAAATATTTAAAATTAACTTTCGGAGTTGTATGGTACCCGAACCAGTGCAGCCATTCCATTAAAATTTTCAGAACATATATGAAGTGCAATTGGACACATTTTGCAAAATTTCATATTGATATCTCTATTACTTTTTGAAATATTTAAAAAAGCCTCTTTGAGTTGCATGACAGCTACCCGAACCCATTGTCCGAATTGGTCCAATTAGAATAGCAGCCGTCGTTGGTACAAAAGGAAAAGCTTGTGAAAGTTTAGTGTCGGTTGCATTATTCGTTTTTGAGTTATCGTGCGGTCGACAAACGGACGGATGGACAGATGGATGGACACACGGAGGGACGGATGGATGGACAAGTCTAAATCGACGCAGAACTTTACGCTGAGCAAGAATATATATATATATATGTCCATACCGGAGACGACTCCTTCAAGTGGTTACAAACTCCACTTCACGAAGTGCAGGGTATAAAAATATTTTTAATAACTTTTAGTTTTATCATCTTCTTAATGCAGCAAACACTTTTCAAAATAAAATTTACATAAATTTTGCCTAATGTGGAAGTTTACAAATAAACGCTTTTCCTTATATTTAATTCGCGAAGATAACGGTCAAAGCGAATTTTTAAAGGGGTTTGTGGTGTCACATATTGTGAGAAGTTGCTTGCAAGCAACATCTTACTGTGTCGCAATTACACATATGTATATACGAGATTGGGAAATTAATTCATACTTACATAATCAAGTGCTCTGAAAATAATTTTCAAAGATAAAGCAAAGCCCACCTTTTATATGTTTTTGCCTACAGTTTCTATTAATGAATAATAATAAATTTTTATTAAGAATGTAAATTTTTTAATTTTCTACTCCTTTTTTAAAATTTTTCTTTTTACAAAAGTGTACATGCATATACAAAATATTTAATTATTTATTTTTTGAAAAGTTTTTTGTCCTTTTTTTTAGGTTTTCCTTAATGAATTTTGATTTTGTGTGTTAGAAGGACGCCCTTTACAACAAAGAATATATTTTATTAAAATTCAATTTTGTACATTTTTCTCATATTATGTAAATAGGAACAGACCATATTAACTTTTATCGAAAATTTAATTACACTCTTCAAAATGGATTTTATTACAGTTATTCGATCAATAAAATTTTATCAAAATTTAAATGAAACTCCCTACTTACAGGTATCTTAAGTTTTTTAAAATTTGTGTAGTGGGAATATGCAAATTTAATGGAAAATTTAGTTTAATTCTTTTCAATTACTTATTTGGTTTTTTAAGTGTCTTAAAAGTTTTCCACAAATATTTTAAGGAGAAAAGTAACTTTAACTACCTGCTAATGAATGCTTATAATATTGATATATTTCCCTTAAGAAATGAATTCTTTATCATTCGAGGAATTTTTTCTAATTTAAATGAACCAAATGTAAAATTTACAAATCAATTACATTATGAATTTAATATTGCTGTGCTATGTTACTTTTTTTGGCATTTTGCAAATTAGTTCTTTAAATATTCGAAAAATTTAAGGCTCTACTATTGGGTACTTATATAATTTGTACTGGGTATCTATATGCTAGGTGGCTCGCCACTGGTGTTAAAATTCTCGATGGGTGATTTTTTACAGATTTTGGGGATTAACTTGTTCCGAAAGAGGGGACGGGAACTGGGCCGTCTAAGTATTGTTTTCAAAAGTTAATGAAAATCATACTGAATTCATTTTTAGGGTTTTGGGGGGGTATAACATCTAGAGAGGGGGAAATAGGAAAAAATTTGTTCTACGGAAATAAGTTTCTAGTAAAGAAATATGTACGTATTAAATTTCAGCTTTCCATCTTCAAGGGTGTAGAAGTTTTGTAAACAAAAAAAGTGTCCACGGACGGACGGACAGAGTGAAACTAATAAGCACTTTTTTTCAAAAATTTTTTGGAAAAGTGCTAAAAAAACAGAAATTTTTTCAAAAACGTTAAATTTTCCAAAAAAGTTTTCATTTTTTAAGTAAGCCAATATACAATAAGAGAGGTTATGTAATGACACCGAAATCCGGATGTGGAATTTGCGGTTGGAACACACATCCTACTAGCATGTAGGAAGAAAGCGTAATTAAACTATTTTTAGGATGATATCGGTCTGCCGGTCGTTGGTTTGTAGGTGTCTATTTGCACGCGTGCATCTCAAATTCGATTCAACAGATTATGATGAAATTTTATATGTAAAGTTTAATTGGTCTATGTCACGAATTTATCAACTTTTGCGATATATCAGGTCTCAATAAATGGAATGTTTTGCTAGCCGATTTTATATCTTTGCCATATAAAGGGAAGTGGTCAATCAATTTCCTTAAAATTCAAAGTTTAAATTCAGTCGTTTATGTGCTGGCCAAAACAGATTTCTTTTGTTAATATTTTCATATTTCAAGGCAGACAAAAATAATTTTTTTTTTAATGGTAATAAAAATTTAATTGGGTTTTGGACTTCTTCATTTTGCTGTTTTTATTCGCCAATTGTAACATTTTTCTCATTTATGGGAATATGAGATTAAGACAAAAGTATGTTTTTGTCTTACTTTATTAAAATAAAGTTGGAATAAAAATTATCATTCACTAAATACTTTCGATTACGTAATTACTTAAGTTATTTTAGAAAAAAAGAAAAACAACTAACTGAGTTAAATGCTTTCAAAGCACGAAATTCTTAAACAGTATCTTAGAAACGTCATAGAAATTAAGCCTCAGTAAATCTTTTTCTATACCCATTCCATTATAAAAATTATATAACTAGACTCTAAACATCAATTGAAATCTATTCTATAGAAATTTCCATTATACTTGGTTGCATTGTTAGGAACTTTTTTTTCTGCTGTGGAGTTTGGGATTAAAAAGAATATCGTTGAGCTTTTATTATTTTCTAAAACAAATTTCTATATTATATAATATTTTAAATTCAGGTTGATGGTGAAAATTTTAGGCGAAACAAAAGAACAACAAACATAGAATAGAAAAGAAAAAGAAAGGATTTACTATTTCTAAGGAAATCCACAAATAATTCAAAGTTTTATGTGAATTTATTTTGAATATCATAGATTTGAAGTTTTATAATACTTTTACAGAATAAATTATAAACTTTGATCATATATATATTATGCACACATATGTAGATACATAAATATATTTGAATATCCTTATTGTCTTTAAAATCTCTGTACCTGTTAATTTAATATAAATGCAAAATAACTTTTAAAGTACTAAACTCAAACTTTTAAGACACTTTATACATTTAATTGGCATTGCATCCAATTAGTACAACAATATATACGATTTTTAATGGATACAAACACAGAAAAAAAAAATAAAAAAAAATAAAACAGACAAAAAACTTTTCTCATTTCAATAAAGATATAAAAGATCTCAAAAATAATTTCTGAAATGAATAAGGATATGTGCATAAATTGAATTCTCAAAATAAATTTTTTTTTTGTTTTCTATTTTTTTTATTGAAAATAATACTCTTCAAATAAAATATGTAATAAATATTATAAAATTAAAAAAATATTGCATATACACTTACATACATACGTACATATTAGAAATATAAAGGTATATGGAATTATATTGCAAATATTGTTTGCGTATATTTCTCAATAACGGAATATATACATAATACTCCATTACATTATGCATGTCCTACATACAGGAGTCCTAACTTTATACTAAAGTAAGTAGATCTATACTTAGTTTACACTATCCTTCTGTTTACTTACCTATATTTGAAGAGCTATCTAATCGTCTTACCTTTCCAATTAAAGAGCATTTTTCATAAAAAAAAAAATTCGATATCAATATTCAAAACAATCGAAATTATCAACAATTATCGATTTTTTTAATGAGATCAATCAACAATTGGAATCACTGCTGCAATTAAATTGATAGATAACGCAAATATAAGGTAGTACTTACCATATCAAACAATGCTTATAAATTTTGATAATATAGAATTATGTAGTTGGTCACTCTCATCAAATTTTCATCATATTGAAGATACGATTAGTGAATTTTTTTAAGTTACTTCACCAGCATTTTTTAAGTCTTTTAATTTTTTAAATATTTACATATTTTGATTTTTAATTTTTTTAGGCAATTTTTGTTTTTTATGCAATTTTTGTTTCATGAAAAATTTGACACCAAACTTCATAGGAATGCTTAACGTGTAAACGCTACAAATAATTCTTTTGATCTCATGAAAATTTGAAAAATATTTAAACCACCATGGGAACTTTCTTTGATGGAAAAATAGAAGCCATCCAAGTCTGATCAATCTTAAAAATTCTTGAACAAAGTTTTATCCCCAAACTCTTGGCCAAAGATCAATTCCACTTTTGTTAACAGCTATGTTATTTTACATAAATATTTACGGTAGTTTTTATTATGTTGTTTTAAAATGAAATATTAATATAATATCGTAATAAAGATTATAGACATAGAAACCCCATTTATTTATATGTATATAATTTATTTATATATGTATACATTTGTTTCCTTCTAATTTTAAAAAAATCTTCTTACTTCTATTTAATTTTCTATAAAAATATTTATTTTTAAAATCTGTTTTTTTTAGTTAGGACCCCTGCCTATAAACTCTAATATCGTATAGGTGTATATATGCAGTAATTTTATAAACACACATACATGCAAATATTATGCACATATGTGTATAATAAAGTAATTTTATATTATTTGATATGCACAAATAAATTTTCTCATTTTGAATTTCAAAATAACAAAATAATTAAAAATTCAAGAATTTAGAAATTAAATTTTATAATATTCAAATTAATTCTAAATCTTCCTAAAGTTTTTTTTTTCATATGAATTAAAATGTAAATTTTATTCACAGTGAATTTCAAAGTTCATAACAATATTAATTTGCAAATTGAAATTTTGGAAATTTTATTTAAAATATTAAATTATTTGATTTTTTTTTGCATTTGCTTTTTTATTATTTAAAGTATTTGAAAAAATATTATATAATAGTAGGAACTTATTATTAAAAAATTAAAAAAGGTTATTTGAGTTTAATAATATACGATAAATTTATAAAGAGAAAAATTCTTTTAAAAATTTTCAATCAGGTTATGCAGAATACCGAAACGGGAAATGAGATGTAGTATAAAATAGATTTTAAGCCTTTTGTTACACTACAGGGACAACGCGTTTCAAATATATTTGAACTTTTCAAAGTTGATGACGCGATGTAGGCAGGGGTTTTACCAAAAAAACATGTGGGTGGCGATTATTAAACATGTGTAAAACTGTAAGTTTATAAGTCTGGAATTATTTTATAAATTATCAATTCATATAATTGTGAATTTGAAAAATGCAAAAATTAGTTTTTCAATTATAGTGAAATAAAAACATTGGATATAATTCCAATGGTATTTCTCGCTGGTATCATATTCGTCATCGATACTGGAGTGATAATTTTTTTTATAATCGCAACTAAGATAATTAACAAAATATTGTTTTATTCGCTATCATTGACACCTAAAATTTTTTATTCAATATTCATATATGAGCTTCACTCTGTGATCAACTTGATTTTAAGCGTTTTTCTTATAAAGAGTTAAATAAAGCAGTTTATTTTAAAATGGAGAAGAAAAAGTAAAATTTTTTGTATCATGAAAAGTGTGATCAAAATGAAGCTTGTTTTTTTCTTTCAAGCTTCTCTTTCAAAAAGAGACCATTGAACATTGAAGTTTTGTGTATCAAAGGTCCCTTTTGACTATTTAGACTGATGAACGATTAATTTAGAAAAACAGGCCTAACAGATCTTTTAATCCATTTGATTACATTTGATTGAAACAGATCGTGCACCATTTGATTACGTGCACGAATATTTTTGACAAAAAAGGGTCAATTCCAATGTGATAATTTTATTGAAAATTTGAGTTTCAATATAAAAATTATTTTTTTTTTGGACATTCGCTTCAATATATTTTCATTTTAAAATTTTCAATGTTATTTCTGCCTTAAGCTTATTGATTTGATTTTGGAATCAAAGTTTTCACAAGTTACTAACTATAAGCAAAAATTATAAAGTAGATTTCATATTTTGTGTTTATAATTGACTAAATAAACACTATTAACTAATTTTATTTGACGTTGACTTAATTGCTCATTATACTTGGGCTAACTGTTGAAATAATCACAAATCGTCTTCAATTTACTCATGTTCTATTTAAAAAACAACAACAATGAAGGTTATGAGATTTGTTTATAATATTAACCAAACTTAAGTCATGGTCAGAATATTTTACACCAAGATTGTTTGCAATATTGTGGTTAGATTTACATGCTTAAATTTACTATTGCTAAACATCATATCGTCACCGAGTCTAATACCTTCCTAAAAAAAAATACTTTTGTAAAATATTTTAAAATTGCAACAGTATTTTAAAAAATATTATTTTCTTATAATTTTAATAGTAAACTGCTATTGATTTAATAAAAAATGAAAATTGAATTGTTCTAGAAAACGTTACTGAGTTCATCAGTAGACTATGAAGAAATTAAAATTTTTAACAATGATTTCAATTTAAGTAACAAATTTTACCACAATTTAAAAAATTATTTTCGAAATTATAAACAAAAACATATTTTATTGTAAAATTTTTTCATTACCCTTCACCATTTTACACTCCAACAGTTTTAAATTAGCATTTACCGCTGATATATTTCGAATTAACTACCAATTTCAGCGGGTTTTTCTTTTAAAATTATTTCATGCTGAAATCACAAAAAAAATATTAATACAAAATGTTTTTTTTTTTTTGCAACCGATTAAAAATAAAAATGCAAATATTTCTTAATTGTTTTTTTCTTTCTCACCATTGCGACATTTCTGTTGTGAGTAAAATCTCACTTGGTTTACTTTAATACACTAAATGAATTCAGTAAAAAAGTATTTAACTTATAATTGTAATTTGGTTAAAAAACAAAAAAAAATACGAATGGCTCGGTAGTTCGATTTTATTTTCATAATTATTCATTTAATTTTGGAAAAGATGAAAATTCTGAATGAATAGGTTCACCATACATATTTCAATTTCTTTTAAGGAAAATTTAAAAAAAAAATATTTTTAGAGCAATTCGAGTCCTTAGATAAGTCGGGTTCAAATCATTTTCGTATAAAGATGTAAATGAATTATAAAATCTATCCAAAACTCAAGAATACACGCAAGAGTTTCAACTATAGCGCTTTAAAGTAATATTTTAACATTTTCAATTTATATAATAAAATAACTACGAGTATAAGAAATTAGTAAAATTAGTTTAGCCTTGCTACGTTTACCAAAAAAAACTTGAATTAAAAAAATAAAACTTCATATAAGAAAGAGTTCGTTGTGGCAACAAGCACATTTGGAAAAAAAATTCGGTATTTATGATAGAAGAAGCTTTAAATATTATAAATGCCCAGGCTAAACGAAGCAAATGTTAAAAAAATAACATTAACAATTTTGATAATACTTTTGTAGTTTTTTGCATAATTTTTTCCCCTATGATTTCAACATGTACAAAATTTTTTTAAACTGTTTTCTACAATATGCAATTTGCATATTAATGCAAAAATCAATGCTTTATTCAATTTCGATTTATTATTTAAGTGGCATATGCAGCGTAAGGTGGAATGAAAAAATATCCGTTAATCATATCGACCGTTCGTTAAAAAATTTAATTTTGCTTGTGGTATAGTAGTCATCTGCGTTATAGTCAAATCTATGTTTTACATTTAATGATCTATTTAAAAAGTTAAAATGTTTCTAAATTTACGCCTAAATTCGACCTTCCAGACGAATTTTTTGACAAACTAAAAATTAAACTATCTGGAAATTAATATTCATTAAGATGAGGGTATAAAAATAAATTTTCATTTTCTATTTCTCACTGTCATTCGAAACACAATAATAGTCTATATTGCGCCTTCACTTGCTAATCTTTCTCAATGTTTACATTACTTGGCTTTTTATTTCTATAAGTTTAAAATATTTTGTCAATTGGATAAAGACTCACGGCACCATCATGAAAAATTCATTTCAAAAACTTTAAAATTTCGCTTTAATTTTTTCACTCTATTTTTAGCACTTTTCCAAAAAAATTTAAAAAAAAGTGCTTATTGGTTTCACTCTTTCCGTCCATTCCTCCATCTGCCCGTGTGTCACCCTTGAGAATAGAAAACTCAAATTTTATGTGTACATAGATCTTTATTACTAACTAATTTTCGTAGAACAAAATTTTTAAACATTTCCATGCCATTAAAAAATATAACTACCTTTCTTAATTCACACAATTGAGCTATGAAATCGAGCATTATGTTACCTCTCTAAATTAATTTTTGGTTATTTCAAAGACTGCATTAATCGTTCATCCTAAATATATGCAATTCTAGAAGTAATTCGTATATGAATGAAAATAAATTTAATAGTGTGGTTCACTTGTTAAAGGGAAAAGTTCTACAATACAAACCATTGGCTTGACCCAAGTTTATTTTTTTAATTTTCATTTAAACACTAAATGATAGGGAATATGAAAAAAAAATTAAATGACTGTGAATAAAAGAGACATATTTTCTTTTAATGGAATATTTTATTTTGCAGAACTTTATTATGAATGAATGAGTGAGTGAATGAATCGAATTATAAAAAATTAAGCGCATGAAAATGAGAAAATTTTTGAATGTTGGATTTTTCACAAGCCTGTTAATAAGTATTTCGTCAATTTTATATGCCCATATTAAACGTATGTATGTGTGTACGTATATGTATATCACAGGAGAATTAAAAATAAAAACAAATATGAATGTTTCACTTGATTTTTTTCGACTGAATACCTACAGTATGACGATTATGACTATTTATGAATTAGTTTTGAAATATTTAAGATGATTTTTTTGGTTTTGATATGACAACTACCCGTACTAGTACAGGTAGTTTATCCTGACTTCTTGAACATATCTAAGCCATAATTGAACCCATGATTTTCACATTTTATGCAGATAGCTATATTTTTGTAATACATAATATTAAATATTTGTATTAATATTTATAACAATATTAATATAAATATTTAATATTATCTTTGCAGGTTTTACGGTTGCTATTAGCCAGTGTATTTAATTATGAACTTCAGTGTATATATGTATAAGATTCATCAGTATTAATATTTAATTTGAAATATTTAAAATAATCTTTTTGAGTTAATGGCGGCTACCTGTTGCCCATTGTTAGAATTGCTTTAATTGCAATAGCAGTCGTCATCCTCGGCAAAAATAAAGTTGAAATTTTGATGTTCTATATGCTTTTCTATGGTACAAAATCAGGTTACTATATTACGAATTATTTTTAATGACGAGAGGTGTGATTTTCTAATTATAACTCTAAATCGATGTTAATGTATTTTTTTTATTGTATAGTGCTACTTACTAAAAAGTCTAAAAAATACAATAAAATTGCGTACATATAACTAATTGGTACTTTATCTGATCAGATACACTAATAGTCAATCTATGAAAATAAGCGTTTTTCGGAACTTTACGTCATAAGAAATTTTGACCCGTACAGACAATGTACGTTAAACTTCCGCTTTTATTTTCCCTTTTTTTCTTGAAAAATTTCAAAAACCATAGCTTACGGTCTCACTATTGTGCATAATTTAAATCCAGCATGGTTTTTTTTATCAAGAGTCAAAAAAGTGTAGTTTACTAAACGATCAATTTATTTATGATTTTGGAATAGATCCATAATTCCAAATTTTCTAGCAATATTTCAAAATGGCTGCCGAGATATTTCTTTCGATTAATATGATTTATCAACTGAAAATTTATAATACTACTATAGGTGTGTAGGCACAGTTCTTGAAAGCCTCACAGGAGAAAGTATGCTTGTGCCTACGAAATAAATGAAAATTTAAAGTACTAGCAAGAATGAAAATATCATTTGTATTAAGTCTAGAGACCAAAAGAACCAAAGATAAGTATTGCATATATTTAGGATGAGGAAACAAAAAACTGAATTGGGCGAACCGTTTACTTAAGAGTTTAAGAAAGTCGATGGTTTATTGGGTAAGTACATATATGTTTTTTGATATGGCATTTCAGTTTTATAGAAATTAGAAAAAGATTACAGTTCCGGAAATACAAGGTACCATAAATTCAAATTTTAAGAATTTGGAGTGACGATAACTTGAGAGGAGAGGGCTTAATTTCAGCGGCTATTTTGCTTTTCAAGTTTTTCCAAATTTTTTTATGTACATATATGGCTATATATTTTCGTGTCAGTGGGCTAAGGCAGATTTGTAATTTTCTTCTAGCGCAAATTAATTTTTTTAGTTTGCACTCTTCGCTTAAGTGTTGTTGTAGCTTGAAAAAATGGGAAGGTAATATGGTTTTTCAGGCCATATGGGTTTTAGCATGTTATGTAATATCTCCTAATATTAAATATACGCGTACTCAACTAAAGTATATCCTATACTGGATATAAACAATGTAATTTATAAACATAGTTTTCTTACTTTAAATGTTTTTCTAGACATTCTGAAGTGGCTAAGGAAAACATCTTCCTGATAATCAGCAACAGTTTTGATGAAATTGACAACTTTGAGTATTCTTCTTATACTTTTTTTTTAGTTTCAATGTTGCCGCTGGCGTCAATCATTCCTTTATTCTTAATTTTAAAGTTTTTAAAATTATTTTAGATTTTGAAGACGTTCAAAAATCTAAAATTACATTTGTCAATAGCGTTCCTTCCATTTTATTATAATAGTACTCGTAAAAATATTTTTTGAATTCAACACATGATAAAAATAATATAGCAATAATAACTATGACGTAAATCGTAAAGCTCAAATTCTGCAACAAGTTAACAAACATTGCTTGTACTAGCGCTAGTTTTGCTTTTTCAATTGAATTGTGTTGAAAATTATAACATGGTTATATAATACTTGCTATGTGTGGTGTTACAAATTCTAAAAAAATTAGGAATAATATTGGTATGCAAATTTAAAAAAGTCTTATCACGTGTATATTTTTTTTGCTCTATCTACGATATTAGGCAAATGGCGCGGGGAGAAATAAATTAATTATAAAATATATTAAAACCATATTATTCTTCCCAAACAAAATATTTAATTTAAGGGTTATTATTACCCTTATAACACAGCAGCTCAACTTGGTGAAATGCAAAAGGATTGTGAATATTTTAAATGTCCATTAATTTTTGCTTTATTTCCTTTATTTAGTTTTGGTAATAACTAATCATTTTTTTAAATTTATTTTTAATAATTAATCCCCTACTTTTGCTTCATAACGAAAAATTTAACACTTTTATTTTAAGTAAATAATGGACGGGGCTGTAAATATATAAATCAAATGGTTTGTGTGTATTATTATTGAAATTTCGAATAAATTTGAAGTGCAGTTGTAAAAATTTTATAACTTTTTATTGAAATTTCTATTTTTAAGATAAACTTCAAACTAAACAGACAGAGCAGAAAGTTTTTTTTGTACTTTTTCAATAGAATAATAATTTTGGATTTCTTTTGTTGAAAGTTATTTAAAAAGTTTTAATTTATTGAAAAAAAAAAGAAATGTTTTAATCAAACAGTCTGTATCTTTGACGAAAAAGTTTAAAATTCATTTAAAAATTTATGATTCTATACAAATTCTATAATCTCTGTGATTCTATAAAATTTCTTATAGTACCTATAAGTATATGCATGTGTATTCTTATGTAAGTAGGTATTTATTAAGTAGATATACACAATTATGTATTTATGAATTGTTCGAAGAATTTCAAACAAATTTTTTTAAAGAAAACCGTTTTTCTAAGTAAATATTGGTTTTGCATCCATAGCAATGCTTTAAAAAGTTTTTAATATACTTAATATTTTTCAAGTGAAATGTTGAACGTAATAGGCGGTAGATCATAACTAATAAGAGCGAAACTTATAAATATTCTTTGAAAATACAAAAGATTTTTAGAAGTCAGGGTTAAATGAAAGTTCTTATTACGGTATAAAACTACTACGAGACAACTTGTAGATTACTAAATTAATAAAATTTATAAACTAAAAAAACAAAAAAAAATTAAATGACACTATCTAATACTACAATACAAGTTATTGTGACTTGGTAGTAGGTTGAGCCCTGCCACCTAGATGTTTGAATTTTATAAGTGCTAACGAATTATTGTGTTATGGAATTATCAGCTTACCATCTTCCTTTTTTCTAAGCTATATGATTTAGTACAAATTACAAAATTTCAAGTCAATATTAAACCGCTTTGAATTTCTTTAAGTTCACAGTTTACCGAAAATCTTATAGAAACATTTCTTATTTATTAAAAGAACAATGGTTGCTCCCACAAAACTTCTTCAAATTTTTAAAAATGCTGTATAACACTTAACAATAACAAAAGTTCTTTTATTTTTCTATCATAAATATTGTCAATATTCCTTCATCAGATGTCGTACAAACGCAATGAATATGAAAATAAATTAAAAATCAAAAAAAAAATTATTACGAAATGCCTAAGATACTACTTGGAATGAAACCCAGTATTAAGTATTTGAAAAAACAAGTAGTTTATACACTAGTGATCACGAAGTATTTTAATTTTAGCAACTCGTTGTGATAAATTAGGTTCAACGAAAGTTTATTTAATGTGCACCGATTAGGATGGCATTCAACGTTAAACTATTTTATCATTTCTATGTTTTGAACAGAAGGGCCCAGCAAGAAAAATGTCACCTTAGTGTGAACAAATTCCATTGCTTCGCTTCGGAAATCGCATCGACCCTTGGACACTCTATGTGAAGGAAATGTTATTAATATTTGATAATTCAATTAGTTAAAAACTTAAGTTCTTGTTATAATTTCCATTCTAATTATCGCTCTAAATTCAAGTATAAAAATATAACACAACTTTACTAAAGCAGTTTACCAAAGAATTAAAATAAATCTATAGTTTTGTATCATAAAGCTCTTCCTGTAAGAGCTTCACTGCCATCTTTTTCATAACAAATTAAGATTTTTCCTGCTCTAATTTTTTTTTCTAAATTATCTTGATGCCACTAAATTAAGCGGACCATTAATTTTGAATGATATGAACATTTAACCACATTTTTTATAATATTTTTATAAACTTATTCTACATTAAGTCCAAGTGGCGATGCTATGTAAAGTAATTTTTTTTATTCATCTAAAATCATCCTAGAAAATATTTGCGATATTACATAGCTTTCAACTAGATGAAAATAATACGTAGATTTAATTTTGCATAGTTTAATATAAACATGAGTAAATGTATAGCATAAGGAGAAAATTAACAGGCATGAAAATGAAAATAACCGTTTCATATATATAAGTGTTTCGTAATAAGAAGTATATGTACATACGTAAAATGTATATAGTTTAACTATATGTAAGTGCAAAATCAAAGGTTAAACTTAAAACAGAAATAATTTAGCTATGTGTGTCCGGATTCCGGGAACTCATAAATTCTTGAGAGAAAAATCAGATATGAGAGGAAAAATGTGAAAATATTTTTTTTTTCTTTTCTCCAACTTTGAAAAATAAGTTTTTAACACTTTTATACCCCATTTGAATTTTTTTTTATCTTAATTGGTGCGATGATCTTAATCACATTTCACAGAATGTGAAAAGAATTTATGGTTAGAAATAAATGGTAAGGATAAAAAGTTAAAATATAAATTTTTAGTCTTGTATTTAAAATTTAGCAACTTTTTATACATTTTTAAGTTCAAAAAAGTACTTGCATGTTTTAAAACAGACGAATCAATATGTCTGTCCAACATATTTGATAATCCCAACAATTACATAAACGCTATTCTTACAAAAAGAAAATCTTTGATTCTTAGAGCAAGATCTCCGTTTCGAAGATTTATAAACGATTAAAACGAATATGTCTGGTTTTTAAAATAGCTAATGTAATATTAAATCGACTTTTTAAGGACCTAGTTCAGCAAAATGTTTATTTCATTTGACATGTTTTCAATTTTACGACTAAGAGTGTCTTATAGAAATTGTTACTAAGTGTATTATAATAGAATGTAAAAGGAGTGTCTAATCAAAAGCAGATATTTTCATTTTAAAAGTTTTTTTCTTTGGAAGAACTTTTTCTTTTAATGTTCGAGCAAAATTGAAAAAATTCTTATTAGATTAGCTCTATCTGTCTGTCTATGCCTCTGGAGAGCTTGTATCTATTAAAGGGTTCTGAAATTTTGTATGCAAAAGTATTTCGAGAAGTTTATTTTTAGCACTTTTCCAAAAAATTTTTGAAAAAAATGCTTATTAGTTTCACTCTCTCTATCCGTCCATCTTTGGACATGTTTACTTTAAACTCCTACACGCTTGAAATTAGAAGGCTGAAATTTAATACGTACATAGATCTTTACTAGAAACTTATTTCCGTAGAAGAAAATCTCCCCCCCCCCCCCCCCCCCTAGAAGTAACACCCTCCTAAAACCCTAAAAATGCCATATTTTAAATATTTGTTGCATTGAAACCATAAGCATTTTTGAAATGTTATAAACGCAGAAAGGCAGTGGCTTGCTTCTTCTATTGCGGCATACCGTAGTAAAACTTTAGAAAAACAAAATGACCGCTAAAATTTACCGTTATCTAAAATCCGTTTTTCCAAATTTTTCATGTCGTTTTTCTTCTAGAACTCCAGTTGTGGGAGCCTAAAATTTTGGCAGCTGTTTAATAATAAATAGTTTATTTCGTTAAAAGTAATTTTTTTTCCATCTCCACCCCCTCTCAAGTTATAGCTTCTTGAAATTTGTAAAATTAATTTTTGACGCCTTATATATCTGAAACCACAAGCTTTTTCAAATTTCTGTAAAAGCAAGATGCTAACGATTAGTTCCATGACATTAAAAAGTGCAATTATTTTTCTTAACACACGCAACTAATCTTTAAAACCGACCATTGTGTTAAACCCTCTTACTTATCCTAAATATATGCAATCCTAGCAATAGTTCCGTTTATGAATGAAAATAATTAGTTATAATAAGTGGGGTAGGTATACATTGACTGAATATTTAGCAGTATTTTCATTTGTTAAAGGGAAAAGTGCTACAATACAAACCATTGGTTTGACCCAACTTTATATAAAAGAAAATTTTTAAATTTAAAAGTTTAAAAAATATTGGAATCATAAAATTTTTTTATGTTTTGCAGAAACAAAAAAATAGTGACTTACTGCCTCTATAAGTTATTCTACGTCTTCAAACTGTTTTTTTTTTAAATGTTTGACACTGTTTTTCTCTTTTACAGCAAGTTAAGAAAGTATAAAATTTAGAAAGTGTGTTAAAATAAATAAATAGTTTACAGCGCTGTAAGAATTTTTTTCGTCAACTTCCCGTCCTTCCTCTAACAGCTCTAAAGTTACTCGATCCAAAACCGCAATCTGTTCAAAATTTTAAAAAGAAAGAAAGTAATAGTAAATGACGTGCCGTCATTGAATTCAACGGTATGCTAGGCTTTTGGTTTTTTCCACCAAAAGAATAAAATAAATTTTTAAGATTTTTTTAATTCTCGAACTTGTTAGAGCACCCAAAGAGTTTTCTGTTAGTAGCAGAAAATGTGCTGATTTATAATCCATTAAAATTATTGTATTCCTTGGTGTTTCTCTTTCATCTTCGATTTTTGTTCATCGTACTAAATGTCCCTTTGTTCTTATAGTTGGTCAAAACGCTTTTTTCTTCAAAAATGAAAGCTTTGATAAAAAAGCGAAAAGGGAAGTAGTTTTGCAGAACTGTTCTTATTAATATCAAAATATGAAATCAAAAATCATATACCATGGAAATTTAAAACAAAAAATCTAATTTCAGTTTTTTATAATAGCGTGTAGAAATAAGAACATTATTCAGAACAGATGGATGACGTAATCAAAGGAACGAGTTAAAGGCATTTTTCTGCCTTTAACTCGTTCCTTTGATTACGTCATCCATCTGTTCTGCAGTTGCATGAAGAAATTTCCATTAAGATAAATTAGTAGTGTAATAGGCACATTCTTATTGATTCCGCAACTATAATGTTGTATTAGTAAAATTCATAATATAAACATAATTCAGTTTCCAATTTCATTTAAAGCTAACACAAACCATAAACTTTTGGTTAATGATTTATCTTGTTCAATAATTTAACTTATGCAAAAGAATCGAGAAATGTTTTCAATGAAATATTGCGTGTGCAAGTAGAATAACAAATCGTCTGTGACTATTTTGAGGCATAAACATACAGTTACGTCATTCATAATGTACACAATAAAAAATATCACCAAGTTTAATTTTTAAATCAGCCTTCTGAAATTTAAACTTTTTCTTCGAAATAGGTACCCACTTTTAAGCATTTAAACTTAGATTCAGGACAAAAGCATTATGAAATAAATAAATAAACCCTCGCTTAAATCCTCCCTTTCATTTTGTAACAGTTTTATCTGTTAAATTTTACAGCGTGCTTCATTTAACTAAGCAATACTAAGAAATACTCGTAATGGTTTGAAATATAAGCACTAATATATTATTATGTTTTTAATCAGCGTCGAGTTCTGAGTCGATTTAGCTTTGTCTGTTCTTCGTCTGTCCAACTGTCCATTCGTCGCAACGATAACTCAAAAACTAATAGAACTAAGCCTACCAAATTTTCACAAATTATTTATCATAGTGAGCGCGAGAACCCTATTTAAATTGGATGTGATTGAGCTACTGGTTTGGTTAACTGCCTTTTAATTTTAAAAGTGATTCGGCTATATCTTAGAAATGCTTAAAGCTATATAATTACGAAATTTCGCAAAAATAAATATATTATTAGGGCTGTTATGTTTTATAAAACTAGCTGAAATTCCTGGACTTGTAATGGTATATATATTGTAATGGACGTGTATTATGGAAAATATTTAAATTACATTGCTGAAATTTTTTATATAAGAATAAAAAAACAGGATTACGTATGAAACACTGCATTTAAAACCATTCATTCGTAAGGGTATCATAGATTTGACACGATCTACCTATTCTCGTTTAATCTTAAATTTGTAAAAGTAAGTGAAGTTGTATTTTATATGATTTTGTATGCTCCCGCACCTTAACAAATTTATAATACTGTCCTCAAATACCAGTTTTCCACTTAAGAAAGGTATGAAAATAATCTTGAAATAAGTGTGTAGTACGTAAGCATAAATAGTAGTTATTAATAATTATTAACATTAAAACCTTTAAAATTGATGTTTGCATGAATAAAATGTTATTCTACATATAAGTTTTAGACACTCTTATAGGTCCCTGGGGTGTCTAGAAATTATATACCAATTTATCCGAGTGTGTTTAAAGTATGAAATTTATCTCAAACATTAAGCAAAGTTTTTTACTGTGTAAGCGCATATAGGCATCGTTTATAATAACATGTTTACATTTAAATAAAATCTACTAACACTTCTTTTTTTTAACATTCACAAACTACAAGTAAGTTATCAAAACGCAAGAATCTAATATTACTGCTGTTTACATTTATACACAGAAATATGAAAACTGATTTAATCTAATCCTTGTAATTTATTACAAATTTTTTAATCTTTTTTGTTGCTGGTTTTATATCTATATTTCAAGATGTATTTGGTAAATTTTCAGATATTTTGTACAAGTTCATCACCACAAAAAATAATTTACCCTTCAAGAATATTTTAATTTATTTAAATTTTCACTTTACCTCAATATATCCATACAACTCTAAAATACTCCAACTGATGTTAATATGTATGTATGTATGCTTTTCATATAAATTTAGATTTAATGGTTCCATTTCAAGTAACAACTTATCAAATACATATTATTTTTTACTATAAGTTTTGTTTTCTTTATTCGCTTATCTTTCCTAATACAATATTTATGGAAAAAGCTAAGACAAGGGGGGCTCAGTTCGTACACCAGGAAATTTAATTTCCCATACGCATAAATTTTATTTTTAAAATCGTTCTTTTTCCTAATTTGTTTTTTTTGTACTTACCTACATCCATACATAACATGTACATATTTTCTATTAATAATACATTTAGCACTAAAAGGCTTTAATTTTGTTACTATTTCAAATTTAGATTTTTTCCAACTCTAATATATGTGCATAAATTTTTTTTTGTTTTTGAGGAACTCTCATAGATTTAAATTTTTTATCATTTCAAAGATATAGATACAAGTGTCGTTATATAATATGTATCAGACTAAATGTTTTGTTACCCTAGTCTAAGTAGAATGAACATCGTTTCCTTTTTTCTTGTTTCATTTAATTTCTTTGTTTTGGTTTGCAAAGCCGGCGACAAAAAGTTTAAAATCGGATATTTATGTACACACATATCTAGGTCGGATATTTAAACATAAAATTATGTGTATTTAAAAAATATACATATATATGTACGAGCTAATATGTAGCTACTTTAATATATGAACATACTCCCAATATATATAAATATAATATCTATATTTTATAATTTTATGTTACAAAAATTTTTATGAAAGTTGAATCCTTTTAAACAATTGTATTGCATGTGGTAAGAGAGGTATTGTGATCGTACTCAGGGACGGACGGTCCATATATGCAAAGTATGCATTTGCAGTGGGCGACAGAAAAGGAGGGGCGCCATTAAAAACTTTAAAAAGCCATAAATTTAAAAAAAAAAATTTAATACAAATTTAGCTCAATTTACAGCGAAATTAACTTCATAAAATGTACCTGCATACAAACATAATATTTTATTCCTAATAATATAAAAAATGTACATGAAAAAAACGGTCAGTTACGCAAAACACTAAGTATTGATCTTCATATATTATTTTCCTTTCGCACCGTACAATGAAATGTTCATAGAATGAAAATTATTCACACATTTTCTTACTCTACACTACTCTTTTATTTTTATTTATTGTACGAATACACAAAATATTTTTTTCAATGATATGAATCATCAGAATTGCAATTATTAATTTTTCCTTTTACATACATACTAGAATAAATTCGTATAATATGCCTATACACAGAAAATATTATTTCATACAGCTGTACACATTCAATCCTACATATACATAAGCGAAATCCTCTCATATAATATACATAACATAGAAGCAAGATACGCATAAAACAAAAATATTCAAAAATACATATGCACACATAATATTTATATTGTTTAATATGAATAAGATCAACACTCATGCGTACACATATAATTATCTCATAAAGCAACAATTTTATTTTGCTGAGATTGCTCCCTATCAACACTCGCTCGTACACATATAATTATATCACAAAGCAAAATTTTTATTATGCTTAGTGGCTACACTCGTTCGTACACATTATATTTAAATTGTTTCATACATGCAAAATTTTATTTTTGCTTAGTTGGCGCCCACTCACCAAACAAACAAACACATTATTATAATGTATTACTTTTCTGTATACTATTGCATTAGTAAACAACAAGAACAAAAAAGAAAAAAAAAAACAAAAATTAAGAATGAGAATAGAAAGAAATTAGAAAAAGAGAATGAGAGCAATATTCTTAAATAATGTAAAGCATAGCTTGATATTGAGATTGTTTATACCAATATTTTCTCTTTGTTTAACAACAAAAATTTTGAATGAATTTCAAAATTACATTATCGTTAACGATCATCGTTATGAATTTCTACTACTTACTATGTTTTGCTTTCGTTTTTGAAAAAACTGTTATCAATCAAAGAATTAAATATTAATTGGTAATGTCTACTACTTATATTGAATTGAAAAAATGTTGTTTAATAAAAAGCTTATTTTTTAAGTCACAAATTTTACAACGAAACTTTGATTTTCCTTAAATTTTTGAATGCAAGTCGAAACTTTTTTTATACGCTGCTTCATTTCTCAGGCGATTTGTTCAGGCAAGCCAAATTTTATTCGTAAATTTAAAATTATTGAAAGTTTAGTTCCTGACTTTAATTCTATAATTCAGCATAATAAGGTTACAAGAAAGGGTTTTATGATGCACAATGTGCAATACCTATTAAATTTTGTTCAAAGTAATAAAATAGGTGAAACAGTTGAAGGGGGGGCGCACTTTTTAGGAACCGCTTAGGGCGACGAATACAGCAGAACCGCGCCTGATCGTACTAAAACTCGAATGTCGAGCTCTTAACAAAACAAAATTTTCCTGTAATAGAGAAACATAAGCGAACTATTTTTAGAAAGATTACTCGACGTACACCTTCTTCAATTTCAGTATTGTGATGAAAATTTATATCTAAGTTTAATGCCGAGATGTGATTTATTGATCTATTATTGAACTCCAGTTTTCAGTAATTAGTTCAGAGTTCCGGACCAATTTTATGTTTTCGATTATTTTTAAGGAAATAAAGGATGTTCTTAAAATTTTATATATGTATACGTAAACTTCGTCCGGTAATGTTGTGATGAACAAACATTTTTTCTTGAGTAAATGAGGTGCCTGCAACATGAGACTTAATTGAAATTTTATATCTCAACTGTGATGAATGAAAGCGATGAACTAACACCTTTTTCTGGGTTAGCTCTTTCACGAAATCGAATTTCTACTACTAACTAATCGAATTTTAGTTTTTTGAGTACTTATTATATACAGTTCACAAATTATTGAACGTTACCTTAAATTTCTTATTTGATGTCTTTTTATAACAATCGATTTCCACAAACTAAAGCACTGGTTAAAACCAATTTTGAAAAATTAACCATAAATGACCAGTTTTCCCTAAAATTTGAAATAAGTACATATAGAAGATTTTCAAAATTTGTTTTGCTAAATTCTAGTAATTTTTGAAATTCCTGCAATTCAATTAATAATTAAATATTGTTAAACAAAAGTGCATATTGCAAACGATTGTGTGTGCATTTATAATATTAAAAATGCAAATATTAAGAATACGAAAATAATTAATGTTGCCGTTTTTCTATAATACGGTTGGTTGCTTTGTGTTGTTCATAGTTAAGTCATTCTTCTGAGTTATAGTATTCTATATCTTGTAAAAAGTATATTTAAAATTAAGAATAACATAATTTTGTTTTCAATAGACCTTCATTACACCTTCGTTAGTAAGTTTAGATATAGTCTCAAACAAAAATAATTTGTGCTCTTGAGCATACTGGTCTTATCTTTCACTTAATTTGCTTTAAAATTCAAGCTAAAGTTTTATAAGCAGTTTTATTGCAGTTTTAAGTACATAACACCTGAGTTCGTAAAGCTGCATAAATTAATTTAATAATAGTCCAAAACAATTTTAAATAGTTTCGATATTTAAAAAGTATTAATTGTATCAATTTTTCTCCACCATTATGTTATGGTTGCTACTATACGATATTGATTTAATTATCACCTACTATAAAGTACTAACACATTTGAAAAAGAAAGTAGAAACGCTGCAGCAACAGCCTGCATGGAGGTTGTCATGTGTAACAATTAACGCGATACGGCTCTGGAGGAACTTTTCTCTTTCGCTATTAATTGCTATTTTACCTAGCAATTTTTAATAAGAAATTGAATACTGAACGCAGTAGTATGACTATATGATAATACCAACAAATCGAAGAATCTGTACTAACTGTAGCCAGATTTTGTAGATTTTTTCAAGAGAACCGAGTGGGGCAGAAGTATCCCCCAAAAAAAAAAAAAATAAACTGTTGCCAATAGCTATAGAAATGTGCCTTGAATAAAAATTTGCTTCTAGGTTTCTCAATCTGTAACAATCAGTTTTAAATTGTTCTTTCTTTAAATTCAGAATTATTAAAACATTATTAAAAAGACAAATTAGTCCCATTGTCAATTTTCATAGCAGAAGATATAAAAAATGATAAATAATTACTTTAGGCCAAATCAATAGTTTGTAATTTGGCATTTTTCTCTTCAACAAGTGAAAACACTGTTTTTAAGAACAATCTAGCTGTGTAAAATATTATCAAAATCACTTTCATTCTTATATTTAAAAAATTGCATACCTTTCGGGAGAATGTAAGCAATCTTTGAAATAAGCCAAAAACAAATAGAGTTAATTGCGTGCCCAAATTTAAGAGTTAGATAATTGCGTGAAATAAGAAAAATAATTATATATTTCAATAGCTTGGCATTTACTTTTATCTTTCTGCATCTATAGAAATTCGGAATAGCTTACGGTTTCGGATATACAAGGTGCCAAAAATTCGAATTTTACAAATTTCGAAAGGCGATAACTTGAGAGGGGACGGAATTGGAAAAAAATTTCTTCTTACGAAATAAACTATTTATTAGTATCTAAGAGCTGCTACAAAGTGAACCTGAGGTCTAGAAGAAAAACGATATCAAAAATTTGAAAAAAAAAATAGGATTTTGGATGACGGTAAATATAAACGGCTACTTTGCTTTTTTAAAGTTCAAGTATGACATGTCGCGGTAGAAGAAGTCAGCCACTATTTTTCAGCATTTGTAAAATTTGAAAAATGCTTATGATTTCGCTGTAGTAAACAGTTGAAAAATGGCTTTTTTAGTGGTTTGAGGGACTATAACTTTTAGAGGGGCTGAGTTAGGTAAAAATTTTCTTCAACGAGAATAAGTTTCTAGTAAAGATCTATGTATGCATGAAATTTCACCTTCTTATCTCCAAGGGTTATACTTTTGGAAAAGTGGTAAAAAAACAGTCCGTTCTAAAATTTCGGAACAAAATGTTTTGTGTCCGTAAATCTACTTTTTCAAAATACTTACTCTATTTCTTTATTACGTATTTGAACAGTGAGTTCAACAGTTGTTGCAATAAAAAATAAATAATACAAAATAAGAAGAAACAAGAAGAAACAAAAAGTTTGAAATACCATGTGAAAACTAAACTAAAAATTTTCTGTTCAAAAGAAATTTGTCTTTTATAAGAGTTCAAAAAACGTAAATATTTACGGAACGTGCTTCTTATTGATTAAAAAAGAAAATGCAAAGTGGAAAAGAAAAAAATGAAAAAAAATTTAAATGAAAGCGAAAGCTGAAACCAGCTTAGGACAGAAATTCGTTGTTGGATTTTTCTCTTTGGTTTTTCATTTCTTTTACCTCAATGTCCTCAATTGATGTTGATTTTTCTCACCTAAATTTTGAAGAAGAAAAGCACAAAAACAAGAAATAAGAAGTAAGAAAATGAGAAAAGAAATCATTTAGGTTTGCTCAGTCTTTCATTTCCTTCCTTCTCTCTTTGTCTGCTGCCTATATTCTTGTTTTTCCTTCATTTATACAACAACCTATGACTGATGGAATACATATACAAATCATTACCCACATGATATATGCAAAGGTTTCTTTTGGATACGTACAATGTATAGATAGTCCTTAAACTTAAAATTTTTTAAAACAGATGATGGAGAGAAATTGTATTGAGATTTCATTGAGAAAATTTTAATTTAAAATATTTTTTTTCTTCGGTTTCTTTTGTTTTATTTTTTTTTTTTGAATGAAATGAATTTGCTAGAATATTTCTTTTTATATAAAATTTATACAAACATACTTACCTTATACGTAAGTAGTTGTCTAAGTACATACGGGTAAGTAAGTGATATTATAACAGGAATTATACAGATTTTGTATCTTTTATTTTCAGGTAAAAATATTATAATCCTTCTTTTTCTTCTTCTCTGTATTAAGCATTGTATCGAGCTCCAAGCATTTTTTTCTCTATACATATTTGCATTGCTAATGGTCTCTATATAGTTACTTAAATTTTTCTTCAATTAGTTGAATAAATATTTTTTCATCATATTATTAAAAAAAAAGAAATAAATAAATTAAAATTAAATGAAAACTCAAAATTAATTCTGATATCTTAAGGCTAAATCATGGAGAAATTTATTATGATTTTTTTATTCAGCTAGAGATTGAAATAATACACGTATAAGTAAACCTACATCCATATAGACCCTTGATGCTAGAATTATAACAAAAAATTTAAAAAACTTGAACTGCTTAGTTCTTAATTACAAATAAGATTACAAAAAGTATTAAAATCAATAATTTGTGAAATGTCAAATTCAATTTAAATTATTTGAATGAAAAAAGGCAGTTTGGGAACTTTAAAGGCGAAAATTTTAAAGATGTGCTTTTCAAATTAATTGCTTATATCCCTTGGATACTTATATATTTCCCCATATATTTGGAATATAATAAAAGTAAAATTGTTCTGACTTAATGAATGTTTTACATTGTTTAGTAATGAGAACCTAGATTGTAGATTTCTAAAGGAACCGAGTGGGGCAGGAGTATCCCTCGGCTGCCACAGACTTATTGTAGCCCCCCACGCCTCTACCTATAATATCGCCGTTCCAAGTATGAAACCGGAGCCATCCCTAAGTGAGTTGGGCAGCCTTTCCCGAACGCTTAGGAAACCCTATCTAAAACAGTTTAAGAAAAATTATGTTAAAAAAAAAACTTGTCAACTCTGTGATACCCGTACGAGTCAATGATTTTAACAGTTACATGATATTGATAGTTTGCTTCATACAACCTTTTGTGATTTCATATAGCGTATGAATTATAATTTTATTAATATATTATTTTTCTGTGTGCTTAATTTTGACCTTTAGTTTGATTAATAAGACTAAATTTGCTTAATAAGATTGAATAAATTTTGAAGATGCTTGGCAGCTATCTTCTAAACTAATGCAATCTCAATGAACTTCACCTAAAATGACTACCACATTCATTTGCATTTGGTGTCGTAGAGGTAACAATTAAGCAACTGAATTCATATAGTTGCCTGAAGAATCTTAATTATCTTTGGCGATTTTGTAAACTATAAATTTGTAATTTTAGTGTATCGTCAACTTTAATGTATCTAATTTAATTAAATAAAAACTTACTTGTCGTAAGAAGAAGACAAAATTTAAAAAAAAAAGACACTTTTAGTAAGAAAAAAATTAATTCAGAGTAAAAACTTACTTAAATTCTTCGAAATAAAGCTTGTTTAAAAATAATTGCAATTCAACAGAATTTGCAATTCAAACTTTAATGATTGCTTATTCCACCTTATTTTATACATCTAAATTCAAATTTAATTATTTTGAAGTAGGGTCTAAGAGTGATCTGTTCTATTAACAAGTATCTATTATAAAAATGTTCGGTTTTATTTTATTTATTTAAACTACTAGTTATATGTTTGTATGTTAAAATAGATTTTCGAATAAGAATAGAATTAAGTAGCTATTCAGTTCTTCAATTTAAAAAACTAATTTTTGAGAAGGAAATTCAAGGGGTATATTCTTTATAAAAAAATGACAGAAACAGTTAAACTTATTTTTAAATATTTAAAAATTTAAATGAAAGCTATAATATATGTAGCTATCTAGGCATTGAATTAAAAAATTACAAATTACTTCTTTTGAAACTATCAAAAATACAGCAGTCTCCAGTTAAAATAAATTTCAACTTTCATTGCAAGCCTAACAATTTTTTACAAAAACATTGGTTCTTTGTATAACATTGCTTTTTTAGATATAATTCCAATTGATCTTTGTAAAGTGAGCTGTAACAAATTATTATATTTTAAAACTGTGAAGTGAAGTGACTCTTCTTTGAAATATAATTTTCAAACTGAAGAAAAGCTTTTTAAGATATTAGAAAAGAGTACATTAAATGAAGTTAAAAATTTTAATAAGTAATTTGTTTCTCACAAAGTAGTAACCGATTCACTCAGGTCGCCTAACAGTAGTTACTAGGGCTGTTCCCTTCAAATGAAAAAAATTAAATAGCGGATTATTTTATACTTTAATAAATATATTTGTGTAACGTTCTTTTTATCAAAATACTTCTACACAAAGAATAATTTCAGTTTTGCATTAAACTTTAAATTTTCAATTTTTCAAAGTGGCTCTATAATTGTCATATTTAAATAATACCGTAATAATAACCGAATAATACCGACATGTTAAACAGGGTTTTACTGTGCTTTCATTACATTGTAGTTGTAATTTTATTTTGAACAAAAATACAAGAACAATTTTTACTTTAATAAAAGATGAGTGGTTTATATCTTAAGTAGATAAACAAGATTACTAAAAGATAATATTTACCATCAAAATCAAAGGTTCAAATTTTTACTTACTATTGTACATACATATTACATACACATTTATTCATTAAGCTTGTATATAGATGTATATTATAATATAAATGAAGCACTCATAATAATTTGACAAAATGTAATAATTTTCAAGAAAAGCGAATTATGAGGAGTGTAAATGAGGGGTTTTAGAATATTTTGTTGTACGAATGTTTATAAAGTCTATTTATTCTAAAAATAACATTATTCCGATTTTTTAATTTTATAAAAGTGACTCTTTAAACTTAGGGAAATAGTAACTTTAGGGAAATATTTCAGCTCATATGATTTGTCTGTGACGATATTGTCTGTGCTGCTGTTCTGAAGACATTATTTAGTAAGCCTAAATTTTAATATGAAATATATGTACACATTTATGTAAATAATATGTATATGGTTATGTACTTAAAATAAACAATTTTATTCAAAATTAATTTACATTGCTAGAACTAAATATTCAAGTAATCTATCACTTTGCAAATCATATTGATAGCGGATATATACATACATCAGGTTCATTAGCTTTACCACGCGTCAATATTAAAATTAAAATGAATAAAATATTTGTTTGAAAATAGTTGTCAAAACTTCCATGACAGTTCCAGGATATGTGGAATGTTAAAAAAACCTACTTGTTCAAAATGTTATTTCTTATAAATTCCGTTCTAATAGACGTAGAAACTTCAAACAATAAGTTGTTAATTCAGGACTTTGAAATAAAATATTACACAATTTTGTGATTAATTCAGTTTTAAAATGATAATTATATTATAATTTTTGAAAAACAATTTTCTTATCTAGATAATTTTATAAGACAAATTTATACGAACGCCTAAATATCGTCCATGATCTAGACTTGAGAAGATACAGCAAAAAAACCACTTTAATTTTAAGATACATACATATTTACAGTTTAGTTCAAAAGTTCTACCTCAAAAGTTGCAGTTCGCTTTTGATTTTTATGAATTTTCTGTGCAATAAAAAATTTCATAAATTTATTTGTTAAAAAAAATTCAGAAATTAAATTATTTTTTATGCCGTTTTTTGCTTTTATTTCCTACACTATTGTTACTATCTCCATTAAACTTAGAAACGTTTAAAACCCTATGGTTTCTAAAAAATAAAATGTTTGAAAAAGCAATCTGACCCCTGTGTAAACTGAAAATTGGACAAATATGGTGCACAGTGTGGCTGCACAGGTCTCAAAAATTTATTTAATATTGTAATTATTTAATTCCGATTTAGTTTTTGCAAAAGATACAAGTGTGGGGAAAATATTCTGATAAACTCATATCTTTCACATTGGCAACTATATACTACCAGCTGGGATCAGTGACGAGTTAGTAGTAATTTTCATAAAAATTAATTTTCAGTACGCGTTACCAAAAGGGCTTGTGTTTTATGTATAAATGTGAGCTCTAAAACCAATAAATTTATTCCTGTTCTTTTTCTATTAACCTATATAATAATATCTCGACTCACAATTAAAATTTACTATTTGTCATAAACGTGAATTCATAAAGTTCTGAAAATTTTTAGTAGATATTTATTGGCACATTCAGTTTTTCCGAATGCAGCGAACACACATAATATTTACAATGCTGTTTTTTATAGAATTAGTCAAAGTTTTTCTTTTAAGTTAAAAATGTAACATATATTGGAAAAAATAACTACTTTGGTCCTTTGAAGGGCATAGCTTTAAAGGAGGAGGAGGTTTTTAGGTAAAATATTTTTTCTAAAGAGAAAATTTCTGGCTGGAACTCACACGTATATAAAATTTTAGTTTTCTATGTATCTTAAAAGGTGTAGAAATTTGGAAAATAAAAGCACAGACACACGAACGAACTGACAAGCAGAGTGAAATTATCATTTCATACTAACAAACAAGTACATGTTTTTTCAGTTTTGCTGGATAATATAAATCTCAAAGCTTAATAGTCAGTACTAATTCTAATTGTTAGTAGTTAAGTCAGTTTTAATTTAAATTAGTTAAGTTAGAAATTTTTTAAGACTTCCCCTAAACGTATGCAAAATTATATCTTTAATATAACAGTAATTTTAATGAAACCTCGCTTACATAATTTACAACTAAATAATAAGATTATATAAGTACAAATTCTAAACTTAAATTAGTAGATTGAAATATGCTTTTTAACACACCACTATTTTGACTGACTACGATATTAAAAATTTTTCTGATAAAGAAACAAATGCTATTAAAATTTCATTAAAAACTTCAGTTTAAGAATTTTCATTTTTCGGTTATATTTTATATGTGATTATTTCAAATAATTGAAAAAGTTTAGTTTATCTATTTTACAGGATAATAATAAAAAAATGTTACCATTAACATTGGGTCAAAAATTGGTTCATTGGTCTATTTTACATACACTTATTTGCATACTACATACATGTATAATGTAAATAATGTCTACCTACACATATCTACATATACATTCAAATATAATAATAAAATAATAAAAGTTTTTCAATTTATATGCATTAAAAGCATAGAGACTTTGGACTAATATTTACTTTTACCTGCTCAGAATACTTGACATAATTATTTTATAGTTATGCATAGTACAAGCATTATAATGTATGTAGACGAGTTTGTATACGCATATAAAAATCATATGATGTCATACAAAAAACAAAAACTCATCTACATGTGTATGTATGTATGTGCATGTGCTATTGTATGTAGCCATCATAGCAACTAAAGCTATATGATTCTAGAATAAATTTATTTTCGAAATGGCTCTCGTAGTGAAACATTAACTTAAAATAGGTTTGTGAAAAAAATAATTATATCTACAAAAAAAACAAAAGAAATGAGACAAAAAGAGAAAGCAAAACTAAAATCCAAAATGAAGGAAAGAATTACATAACAATCCAGAACATAAAATGTCATAAAAGGGAATAATAAAGAGTCCTGAAAAGTTATTGATTACGTGCTAATGGCCATATCGCATGCAAATGATTGTTTGTTATTTCTACTAACATATATGTATGTAGGTATATGATTGCATAAATGAAAATTGATACATAAATATTATTATGTAAATATTTCAGAGTGGACCATCACAAATTTTCTAAATTAATCTAAATACTTTCGGAATTTTAAGATTTAAAATATTTGTATTAGAAACTTATTAAATTTTTTCTTAACTAACAAAATAAAATATTAAATTATTTAGGTTCCTTTAAAAGGAACCTTTATAATAAACCATATTTTATATTGTTGCTCGAAAGACGCACGCTAAGCTGAAGCTATCTAGTAAAACTTAAAAAGACTATTTTCACTTCCATTCCACATATTATGTCACATCCTGTATTTTCATTTGTTAACACACGTACCATTTTTTTTTTTTTCAAAATTAATGTCTTACCTATGATTCACCTAGATTTTTATAGCAATTTCGGAAAAAACCATTTTTTGTTTTACTCTAAATGTATCTAATAAACTTGCATATAAATGTGTTGTTTATAGTTTCTGGTATTCATATCGTACGTCTATATAACTAAACTGCCTTAAATATTAAACATTTTCATTCTTTCATAAAAAGAGATTGGATAAAGGACAATTTTTTGATTTTCATATTGTTAACATACATACTCTGCCGCGATAATAACGTAAATATTTCCTATAGATATTGCAAATGTTATTAACCACTACTGGCAGCTTTTTCTGGATATAAAGCATATTGTACGCAGGTAATAATGTTCGCGGTTGCAATTATTTGAATATTTGTATAGTAAAAATTACTTTGTAGATCAGAGGAGATTAAGAATAGCGTTTATTTCATTCAAATTTTTTTGAAAAAAATTAAAGAAAATTTGAAATTTGGGATTCAATTTGGATACTGAAAATGCATATTATTGATTTAAACCAGTAATATTATACCCGTACGAACGTATGTTCGAAGGGCATACTAAATTTGCCTTACCATTTGTAGTGCTAAGAAATAATGTTTTGAGATAAAGATATATAAAGTGTATGTTTTTGATCAGTGTCGAATTCTGAGTCGATTTAACTATGTCGGACTGTCTGTCCTTCCGAAATGGTTAAATACTGTAAAATTGCAGTTATATTTCTTAAAAATTGTTGAAATGACATTAGCCTTTGTGATAGCTGCGATAAAACTTCAAAAGTTATTTAGCTATACCTCAGAAAGCAAATATATTGTTAAGGCTGGTATATTCGTTAAATAAAAGCCGTTGAAATTTCTCGACTGCTGGTGGTAACTGCCATACAACTTCATACGCTTTTGGTTCATAATTCAGGAAATATTTAAACTACAAAGCTGAAATATTAAACAAACGAATTTGGTGATATGGTATTTATTTTCAGTAAAATTCTTAGATTGTATGGTTTAATATGGTAACTACCATATGTATAAAATAGTGCTAAACATAAAAAGCAAAGTGTTTGGAACTGTATGTTAATTATATTTGATATTTAAAACCAGTTTTTCGTACACAGAGTTGACACGGTCAATTATATTCTCGTTTAAAACTAATTTTAAAATAAAAAAACTAACAAGTTTTCCGTGCAGAGGTAAAGACTTTAAGGATTTTATGAAAATCCTTTCAAATGAAATTTACCCAACCTTACCTTTTTACTGTACTGATTATTCCTCTCTTTTGTTACTTCTTTCAGTTGTTCAACCGGAAAACCAATAATCAAAAATTTTACAGCTAAAAAGCAAACGTCCTGATATTATCAAAAACACAGAAAATTTTGTACAAATTCAAAATTTAATAAAAATAATTAAGTTCATAGCTTGCTCAAAGAAAAGGCAAAACATTTCTTTTGTTAAATTTTATTTCTTTTAAATTAATTTTGGCTTATCATTAAAAAACGGAGTTTTCTAAATTGCAACCATTGTGTGTAGATGTAGTTAAAAAATGTAAATTTTAAAACTATCTACTCATAATCTAATATTATATTAACAGACTGAACTGAAATCATTACCGAAATATACTTAAAATCTGTGTACTCCACACGCATAACATAAGTTTACTTGTAAGCATATACACTGCGTTTCATAATTATTTAGATCATTAACAGAGTTAAGAGTTGCAACCAAATCCAATATTTAATTAATTCAAAGAAGCCAAAAAATCACACAAAGTTGTCAAGAATATTTTCTGATACACGCAAAGCAAAAATTAATAATACCTTGGACTTTTTGCGTTTCCAAGAATATAGAATATTTGTTTCACAAAGAATGCATGTAATATCAATATTAGACAAAAAGAGCAAATGGTGGTTAATTTTTTAAAAACGTCGCGAAAAGTGTTGCCATAGCTCTTGTGAAAAAGTGTAGTTGCAACAACAGCAGGCATTTCAAACAAGAAAAATTTCTCATCATGCACGACGTAAACGTAAAGAACAACCCGAACAATTTTCAAAATCCAACAATTTTATAAATACACAGTCAGTACTCAAATTAAGTTGTCTAAATAATTAAGAAGTTTTTGTTGTCTATATCATATTGTTATTGAATTTCCGAACGCATTCTTACAATATGAAACATTTTGAAAGTAAAATCTGATCTCAACTTATTTGAAAGTGTTAGTAATCCAAAATTGAAATGATACAAGTGTATAGTCTAAATAATCATGAAATTTACTGTTTATATATGTATAGAGTAGAGAATCATGCATTTCCAGATATAAATTACTGTAAAAGTTTTACACTTTATCCAATAAATTTTCTTTACCAATCTAGTAGTTAAGAAAGAGGTTTTAAGTTTTTCTTTTAACAAATTTGCTGACACTTGCAAAACCACACAATAGAATTTATTCTGAAGCAAACAAGCTATAACACATATTTTCTTTTTACTTATTCAACTTTTATAAAAAAAAATTAACAAAAAACTTTTCATTCAATTGAAAACTTAAGATCTTTTCTTTTTATGTTTTTTTTATGTTGTTTAAATTTTCTCCTTCGCAATTAACAAAGTACAGTTTACAATTTTTTAAACAGTGACAAATTTAAAGTTACACGCCCAAATTATGTGCATATAAGCTGGAATATTATTGCAGGAGAAACTCAAATAACATAACTTTAATGTTGCTAATTTAGCTCGCATGTTGTTTATTGGTTCCAATTTGTATAGACTACGTTTATTTTCCAAGTTATTTTCATTAAATTTCTCGTTTTCTTTGTGTTATCTCACATCTAAACTTATAGTTTAAAATCCAAATGGCATTTTATTCTCTCCTCTTCTTATAAAGACGTAATCCAACTGTAATACTTAATTTGGTTCCATGTTTAATTCAACTACATAATTCAATTTAAATTCAATTTTATTGAATAACAATTGATTCAAACTCAAAATATAATTCAATTGTATCAACAATGCCAATTTTTTGGGTACTTCAAGCTGGAAGCGACTTAGAAGTGGTAATCATAAGTCACCCAAATGGAATTCGGTTTGAAGGTTATGATTTTAATTTAGATAAGTGCGATATTACTAAAACTCAGATGAGAAATATGTCTGTCGGTTAAAAGTACTGAAGCCAAATGAAAGTTTCTTTAACTCTTTACCTCACTACCGCGTTTATCAAAACTTTCAATAATAGAAAAAGCTTCAACTGGTACTTATTCAAAAACTCACTTATTATTTAAAATAAAAGTATATCAAAGCCATAAGAATTATAAAATAGCACATTTCACTTTACAAATTTAAGTCTAAAGTTTTTATTAAAATGTTTATATGCATAAGTCTACAATAAAATTATGATTATTTACGAAAATAATCAGCTGAAACAATGGACCATATAAATTCCTCTTCAGATCATATAAATTTTCTTAAAGTTGGGGGCAATTTCAGAGTAATAATTTTCCAATAATTTATACTGATGTAAAGCATGACTTGTATTGATAATTCATTTAACTAAAGTATAAAGACTGTTTTCTAAGCAAGAGGAGAATTACTGCTACATTTTTGATTTTATAGAAGTTTCGACAGAGCTTATAGAGATAGGGCAGGGAAAAAAGAATTTTGCAAGCTATGAAGGAAAAATACTCGGAAAAGAAGGATTGACAAGAAAATTAAGTTAACAAAATATTAATTCATATCTTTAAACTTTTAAAAACTAAAAGACATTTGACTAGCTGTGTCGGGGAAAAATCACTAAAAAACTGCCTTGAGATCGCCGTCAATTTGACAGGTTGATATTTGTTGATATTTCTACAAATTCCTCATCTATCCACATCTTATCAAAATCGCAGAATTTATAAGCCGCTTTTGGTTTGAACATACTTTAGTTTATCAAAATTTGATTTTCCACAGCTTTCATATGCACGAGTAATAATACCATCTTTTATGTTCAACGGTTTAGAAGTTTAGTGAACAAACCGACAGACACTCATAGGAATAGATCAAAGTCAAACTATAAGACAAATTTTTATAAAATTTTCTGGAAATGTACCAAATGGAAAAACATAAGATAGGTTAGAATAAAATTACATAAAAAACAAATATTTAAAACATAGAAACTTTACTGAAAGAGAAAGAATAATTTAAGCCTTTTCGCTCACATTTCAAAGTCAATTTAAATTTTTAACTTGTAAAGGTACAATTGCAAACATATGTCTACATATTATACTTATTCAACAATCCAAAAAAATCACTCGAACACATTACAAGGAAATTTATTTAAGATAACGTTCCACGTGAATGCTGTCTGACTTGTAGTACTTAAGGACTGGCACCATATTATTCTATGTATATGAATAATTATAAATATAAAGAAAATATTTAGTTCATATGAAACCACAGGCTGTACTCAGCTCAAGTTAAGTAAAAGTTAATATTAAGGGAGCACACCACTAATAAAAGAAAAGCAACAGAAAATAAAAATAGCTAACAAAATAATAAAGAAAAACAAATACACAAAAAAAAAACAAGATGAAAATTCAAAAGGGAAAATAGAGGCAATGCAATCCAATAAGCGTACAGAAAAAACTAGGAAAGGGATAATAGCAGAAGAAAAAAAGTTTAAAAAACAACATTACCGCAAATTAGCAAACTTTCTGTTCTAGCGATAAATTACGGTGCCGGGTTAATATTTATGAGGTTGTAAGACATTAGCGGAAATGTAGACAACACTTATATACAGAAGAGTTGCCTACAGAAGCTTTAAAAAAAAACAATATAAAATAATTTAAGTAAATTAAAGAAGAAATCGAAAAAATTAACAAAAAAAAAAGAAGGACGAAAACTAAAATCTTGTTTTTGAATTTTTGGTTTTTGATCAGATAAATTTAGTCTGAAAATAAAATTTTGTTTTTGGGAGTCAAGACAACATGAATGGTTTTGAAATAAAGTTTAAGCGAAAATAAAAAACATTCATTAATCTTTTTAAGTCACGTAAGCATCTTGTTTATTTAAATTACCTTGTTCAAAAATACATTTTTTTAAAAATCCTGGAATCTTTTCTGTAACAGGAGAATTATGCACTCGACCACTTCTATAAATATCCTAACTCTCCTATTTTAACACCTTGCAAACAAAAAATTACTAAGTCTATTTATTCACTAAACCAAAACGATTCCTTTATTTAACGACATGTTAAAAAAATTTTTAGAATACTCAGCATGTAATCGACGCTTTCTGAAAAATGTATAGGTCCCTAATAAAATATAGTCCCTAAGCTGTTGAAGTATGATACACAAAAAAAAACTTCTATTTCACTGTCAGAATCCAGAATCGAAAATGTATTTTTAAAGAAAATCTGTCAATTCCGTCGATTCCTGAGGCATCACATAATTCAAATGTTGCTCAAACAACTGTGGCGGAATTTGTGAAGACTTCCCAAAGACCGCGATTCAACATACATACCCTATGAAAATTATATATGACCAAGTTTTAGAAGAATTAAAACCTTTTATATGTTCGATTTAAAAATAAGTCCCTAGAAAAAAGTTGTAAAAAAATTTTTTTGTTCAAATATCTTCAAGTTCAATTTTACGTTCTTAAAAATTTTACATGCTTTTTAGGTTTGTATAATGTTTCTCTATTGTAACTATAAGCAACTCTTGAAAAAACTCTAATCCTTTAACAACTATTACCAGTTTCGTTAATTTTCATAAACGTTTCAAAAAGTAACAGAATGATAGTTTTGATTGTATGAAAGTTTTGAAGGAAATACCAAAATCACACATTCCACTGACACTTACAATGTCAGACATTGTAAGTGTCAATTTAATTGTCATTGACAATTTGGTTGACTTATAAATAAAACAGTAATAAATAATTTTTAACTGAAATTTTGAATTAAATTCAAAAGTAAAAGTAATTAAATGATGTGGGTTTCTTAAATATAACCTTCACATAAATTATTGTTTAATACTCCTATAATAGGTTAGAAGCGCTTAAATACTTCCATTATTTTACCAAAAGCGGCAAAAATAATTAATACGGAATTAAATAATATGCAAGTATACAAATGTTACAATATAATAAAAAGGTTTCCAAATGTATTATATACATATATACTTACATTTATACTTATATTATAATACATAATAATGTACTAATGCCAAGAAAAAGCATTGAATATTCATAAAATGCTAAATTCAAGTGATGAAGGAAAACAGTAAAATTTGGATAGAACAAAGACGAATTTTAATGAGTTACAAATTATTTTTAGTTCTGAATGTAATCACAATTCAATTATGTCCAAAATTATGGCAAGAATTAATTTTCAAACTGGGGAATTAAAAAATTTTAGTCTTTCCCTTTTAGCTTTCAAAAATTATTTTCAATGTTAACAATTCAAATTTTTCGAAATTTAAAGACATTTGATTCCGAAATCTGAAAAGATTATAATTAAATGTAGAAATCCAATAATCATTGTTCTAAGCTTTTTAAATCCGTCTATAGGATTATTGAAAAAGTAAAAGAAAACTATCAAAACTGACTTTAAACTCTCGTACCACGGAACCTGTTGAGCTGTGAAAATTGTTGAGTGTTTTTACAATGGTATATGTTATCCGCTTAGGTAGGCGAAATCTTGTATATTGCCAATTAAGTAGCTTTTAGTTAGATAATATGAAGATTCTCGATAATTCAGTCTAGACTTGGTCCAATATATACAAACTTATATGATTGTGTAAGATCAAAACTTTAAGTTTGCTGCAAGGTTAGCAAATGGATCGACGAAACCCTCTATGCAATGCACAAAAGACACGCTACGATAAGGCGATAAATTCCATAATTATAATAGGAAAACAAAATAATGCATGTAAATCAAATGATTTTGCAAAAAATATTTGATTTTAAGAAAAGTTCGGAAAGATTGTTGATGTTTTCTAATTTTTAATTTTTACGAAATTCTGTTTCGTTATATTCTGTTCCGTATCTCTAAATCAAAATCACTTTGTCCCCTATTTTTCCCTTTACATTTTATTAAATTTCGGTGACAACTCGTGATTTTATAATTTGTTTTAGTTTCCTCGGATAAATTAATTTTCTTTTTTGCTTTTTTTTAACGGTAATCTTTAATTTTATCTCCTCATTTATTTATTTTTTTTTCCTTCGTATCTTTTGCCAACTTTCTAGTATAAATTTTGTAAATCGGAAACTCATTTAAAGTGTATTTACAAAATTTGTTCAATTTTTGTAAGGGTTTCTAGTTAGTTAAGTTACAGCAAAAAAAAATTCTCGGTTCCATATTTTTTGACTATATAGATATTAAAAATAGATTTTGAATTTTCCTACATTTTCTAGTGTTGAATTAAAAAATCCATTTCTTATTTTTGTAATTTTTTTCTATTTCAAATATTAAAAGGAAATTCGCTAATAAGTTATGTTATTTTTTTTCATTTCTTGTACATTGATGTAAATATTTTTTTTATTTAGTTTTCCATTCAAAACACTATAGGAAATTTAATAATATCAAAAATTTAAGTGTGATAAGAATTTGAAAAAAAATTTTGATTAAGTATACAGCAACAACAGGGCCGAAGGAATTCGTTTTTGGAGCAATTCAATTTATGGAATTCAGAGACAGTGGAATGCAGTAACAACTCGGATATGAATTTATTTTCGTTGTTTTTAATATTCTTTAAATTTTAACGAGCGCAACGTCTTTCCAAGAAACTGATAATCGTTATAATTTTTGACTCAGAAAACAAACGCTATTTTTGTAGGTCTAATTAATGTAGATAGAATTGTTAATATTGTATAGGGGTTTTATTTTTGAAATCAAAATCTAAATGAATATATCGAAATTTCTTTGGGCACTTTAAGATTAGTTATAGTAATGTAACATAACTACACACATATGATGTATTCTTTTATGTAACAGTACCGTGCATATTTGACATTAAAAAATATTTTCTCATTTTTAGCACTTTTCCAAAAAAATTTTTGAAAAAAAGTGCTTATTAGTTTCAATCCGTCCGTCCGTACGTCTGTCCGTGTGTCTATTTACAAAACTTCTACACCCTTGAAGATACTTTACTAGAAACTTATTTCCGTAGAACAAAATTTTTACCTATCTGCCCTCCTTTAGAAGTTATACCCCCCAAAATCCTAAAAAATATTCTACATTAAACTTTATAAAAACCAAATGGCCGTTCAAATTAGCCGTTATCTAAAGTCCTTCTTTTCCAAATTTTTGATTTCGTTTTTTTTTTAGACCCCAGCCCGTAGAAGCTTGAAATTTTAGGAGCTCTTAGACATTAACAAATAGTTCATTTCGTTAGAAGAAATTTTTTTTCCATCTCCACCCTCTCTCAAGTTATCTCCTCTTGAAATTTGTAATATTTGAATTTTTGACGCCTCATATTTCCGAAACCGCAAGCTTTTTCAAATTTCTATAAACACAAAAAGCTAATGGTAAATTTCATGACATTAAAAAATATAATTAATTTTCTTAACTCACACAATTAACCCTTAAAATCAAGCATTATGTTAACCCCCCCCTTTATATTAATTTTTGCTTCATTTCAAAGACTGCATAAATCGTTCATCCAAAATATATGCAATCCTAGAAATAGTTTTGTATATGAATGAAAATAATTTTAATAGTGTGATAGGTATACATAGACTGTATTTAAAAGCCGAATTTTTACTTGTTGAAGGGAAAAGTGCTACAATACAAACAATTGGTTTGACCCAACTTTATTAGTGCATTCCTTTATTTACTGATTTTAAGAAAGTGTTTTTTAAGATGGCGCAATTACTTGTGAATGTACACGTTTCTTTACATCACTTAATTTTGTTTCGCACATTTAAAATGCTTATTGAAATCTATTATTTGTCTTAATCTATGGAAATATTTTGAAAGTTTTTTGGAAGAATTACTTAGTTATAATTAATAACATCTAATAACAATAATGCATAAATAGTACACAATACTTGAAGTTAAAGATTATTCTTTTGGTTTACAATTGAAATGGTGACTTTCGACAAAAATTTTTTTCCCATTATATTTTCAAAGCTATATTGTATAAGCTACAATAACAGTAAAATATAAATTGATCTTGGGACCCAATATTTCGTTAATATCTGAAAAAATATGTTTCTTTTTTCAAACAAAAATGAGAGAAAAAAAAACAGGGGAATAATAAGAAATTCAAAATTTGTATTAACGCCTGGATAAATTTACAAGATGACATTTTTTGCCTTTTTTTTGCTTTCTTTTTCCAGAATTCATCTTGAGGAATTGATGCTATTGCTGCTGTGTAAATACAACACTTTGATTGAGAAAATTAGATTGAGAGAATCGATAACCATGGGAACACAATTCGTATTCAGATGATATTTGGAAGGAAATAAAATCGAATCTGCAACAAAAAAAGAGAAAAAAATCCCAAAAAATTAAATAAAAATATTCTATTTTCATAAACCTCCTTTTGCAACAGAATTTTGATATATTTTCAGGGAAAATAAAGGAAAAAAACAAAAAAGGAAAACCAGAACGAAAGGAGTGAAAATGAAATTTAATTTAATCTTTGCTTTTCTTTAGAAGATTTCCGTTTTTTTTCCTTTCTTTTATTAAAAATTGTATTCCTATTTCCTAAAAATTTGTTAATTCCAATAACAATTCCTTTTTGATATAATTTTTGAACAAAACAAAAAAAATAAAAGGACTAATTTATTTTATTGATTTTACTGATTTGATTCGGTTGTCAATTTAGTTTAAAGAAGTAATGATAAAAGGAAAATTGAAAATCAAGAACTCATCTAATCCTTAACTAAACAACAAAATAAATTACTAAACAAATATTTAAAAAGGACATATAATACAGTGTATACATGTATATTATATAGGTATATGTAAGTTTCTCGAATTTCTCATAGTGAAATCCAAGATAACAGCATTGTTTAACAGACAAAATAATAAAATATATAAAAATATGTGAAATTTTTTTACTTCTTTAAATTAGAATTACATAAAATTTTCGAATTTTATAGATGTTTTGATGAAAAATTTACAAACACAGAGAATACTACACGCAGCCTATAGATATACAATCAAATATTTCCTAAATTCCGTAGAGCAAATTTTAACTTACTTGAAAAATTTTTATTTTTATAATCAACTTAACGGAAATCTTAAATTACGTAATTCTCTTTATATAATGAACATACACAATCATATTGTTTTCAAAGCGTATATTACATGAAATTCTATAACGTTTCTTAGAAATCAGTAAAAAAGAAACATTGATACTTACACATGCACACAAGTTGTAAGTTTGTGTGTACTTTCTAACAATTTTCCATCAGAGTTATTTATATATCGATAACTTTTATAATATCAGCAACCGTTTTTGTGATTTTATGACAATAATAGGTTTTTATTTATTTAGGATGCTAAATAAACTTAGGATTAATCTATGGAAAATATTTAAATAAAGAAAAGAAAAAAATAACCCGTTTATTTTAAATTACCTATTGTTTTAAATTGAAAGTTTAAAATGCTTCAATATGAGATTCTTTTTGAACATGAAATATTTTAAATTTATGTGGCAATAATAAATTTAGTTTAAAAGAGGCGAATAGGTTTTGGAAAACAAAAAAAAAAAGGAAAAGGCTCTGCTCAATATTTCAAAAAAATTGTACACCATTATGATTTTTCATTTTTATGAAATTGGGTCAAATCAATAGTTTGCAACGTAGCAGTTTTTGCTTCAACAAATGAAAATGCTGCAAGTATTTCTAAGATTGCATAAATTTAGGATAAAGCAAGCAAAAAATTGAAAGAGCGTTAACAAAAGCTCCAATTTAAGTGTAAATTTGGCTTAAGAAAAATTGTTATACTTCTTAATAGCATGGTATTTACCATTAGCTTTCTGTGTTTATAGAAATTTGGATAAGCTTGCAGTTTCGAAAATATAAGTCGATAAAAATTCAAATTTTAGAAAAATTTCGAGAGGCGATAATATGAGAGCGGTTGGAAGTGGAAAACATATTTCTTTTGACGAAATGAACTATTTTTAGTGTCTAGAAGCTGCTAAATTTGAGACTCCTATAACTTATTATCTAGAACAATAATTTTAGCAGCCATTTTGTATATGTAATAATCACTTAATCTGTGCCGCTGTGGAAGACACACGCCATTACTTTTGCGTAAAATTCGGAAAATGTTGAGGATTTGCTTAAAATAAGTATTAAAAGAATGGCATTTTTAATTTTTTAACTTTAGAGGTGTGAGGGGGAGGTAATTAAAAATTTTATTCTTCGGAAATTACTTTCTATTACAGATCTGTGTATGTACATATGAAATTTAAGCTTTTTATCTTCAAGGGTGTAAAAGCTTTGTAAACATGTCCAGAGACGGATGGACGGACGGAATGAAACTATTAAATATTTGTTTTAAAATTTTTTTTGGAAAAGTGCTAAAAATATGAAAATTTTTGTTATAACAACTAAACTCCTTTTTTAGTAAACGAAACCAATCGACGAACAAATATTCTGAATTTTTTTTTGTCTCTTTCATCTCTATAGGAGAAGCATAGGGCTAGTGCATGATATCATACAGTCATGCCCCAGTTTCATTGTGTTATAGGGTTTTAACTGAGTAGATGACTAGCCTGCTGTAGTTTTATCTTTATATTTATATGAAAATTACTTGTATACCAATTTGTTATTTTATAAGAATTGTCATTATTGTATTTTATAAGTATTGTGAGATTTTACCTGGGTTTGAACCCGAGACCTTTCAATTAAAGAACCGATGTCATAACCACTGCAGCAATGGTCAGTGGTTATGTCATTAAATAATTAACTAACGATTGTGACTATACGAAATTTTTTAATTTTTTTTAAGATAACTCACGTTCTATTCTCGCTAAATCATAGTTCGTTTTCAATTTTTTATACTATTTTTAGAGTTGTGTTATTTGCAAGTTATGTTTCACAATAATTTGAAATTTAATTCATATAAAATTGTTTATCCATTTATTCTTAATACGTAATTCGACACCAACTTTATTATAACACTGACGTAGCGCAATCTACCAGAAGAACTTGGACCGATAAACAATATATTCTGAAAGTCTTCTGGTTTGTTTTCTCAAGGTTTTCATCAAATTAATTTGTCAATAAAAAATGAAAACAATTATGTGGTATTGCGAAATTTCGTATAGTACGAAGTACACTGAAAGGAGCATAATACATTATAGGTTTCTGTCATGAACTATCAAATTTATCTATGTTGGCTTGTACACATACAATATGCGGTACACGTTAATTAAATAACAAAGTGCAAACACGAACTATCAAAGTTTTCACCAAATTTATTAAATAAAAAAAATTTTCAAATATAAAGTAAAGAAATACACCTTTAGCACTTTTAAAAGTAATTTTTTCCAAAAATTCATTTTCAATAATTATGAATAATGCCCTTGCCATTGACGTGAGTCTTTTAATTTCACAAAATAAAGAAAAAAATACCTAAAATTGTTCATCAATAGAACCATTTAAAAATTGTTTTTTTTTAAATTAACATAAAAGGATTTTTCCCCCCGAAGCACTTGTTTGGTTTTGTTTTTTGTTCCTTTTTTCCCGATATACAATGCTTTTCTCAATAAAATTGTTCTGTTACACCCCATTATTCCATATAATCCTTAAAATGGTAAAATTTCAATTATTAATATGAATATTCTTTGAAATCTTTTTTATTATAGCGTATAAGAATTATTTTCCACCACACATTTTTAAATTTTTTTTACTTACTTCCCACAAAAAAAAATTTAAAAGCCTATATAATTTTACACACATACTTAGTTTTTTCCATTACATTAGCACTTAAATTTACATAATATATTAATATATGTATGTACATATTATGTATTTTAATATAGCATTATAACAGCAAATTACGTCTATAATGAAACAAAGAGCTGACAAAAGGGATAGGAAAACAAAAAACAACAAAAAAAATAATAATTTTCACACCTTTTTTGTTTTCATATTTTTTTTATATCCTGCGTGTTAAATTTACGTATGCGAAAAAAAAAGAAAAATTTATAAAGGAAATAAGAAAATTAAAAGATCTCATAAATAAAAACATTTCCCTTCAAAAAAAAAAATCATTTATGATGCAGATTATTATGTGCACAAATTAAAATCCTAAATAATATGAACATATAAGAATGTTTGCCCCAAGGTAAATATGCATGGTATCGGATTTATATAAGTTAAACATGTAATTATAAATAAAGAGGTTATTTTATAATATTCTAAGGCTTATTAAATTGAAAGTAAATGGCTAGAAAAGTGAAAAGAAAACCACCCTTTATCAACAAAAATGTTAAATTTTCAGATATAAAAATGTCAGTATGCTATTAGCAAAAAAAAATTCTTTCAACATTACATAATACAAATGTATTTAGTTTTATTTCAATTATTTCTACTTGAATATTTTAACTGACTGTCCTTATATTATAACTTTAAGTGAATAATAAAAAAATGTGATGAAGACACGGCCGGAATGTATATTACATAGTTTAGCGAAAGCGTTACAGAATATTTTCTATTTTAAGAACGTTATTAAGTTTTTAGGGAATATACTTAGAAAAATGTAAACCTTGCTCTTAATAGAGTTTCACATTGTGCCATCCAAATACTCTGAGAAACTCACCAATTAGTTTTGGCAGCAATCCATGCTCAAATATTGAATTTAACCAACCAGTTCCGTAGATATGCACAAAAATGTAAAATCAGCTCGGAAAAAGGTTCAGTTTCCGAAGCTTGACATATCCCAAAATTTGATCAATACCTGACATATCAAAATTAAACTCATATTTCTCCTACCACGGAGAAATACGACCCACGGAAAACTCGTCATCCGAAATTTAGTGCCATTATATATCACAAGTAAAATGGAGGCGAATAATATTCTTCTCCCTTAAAATATACACAAATATGGTTATAAAAGCTAATAATAAACTATGTAATATGGACAGAAATAGAAAGAGCTGCCGGAAAAGATAAAATTTTTTAAAAGCCATCAAAATTAAATTGGCAAAATTGATGGTTTGAAGGTTTATGTTTTCATTGACATTTGCTATCAATCTCAAGCCTGAGTCACAGTATATTATAAAAATAGCCGTACAAAGTGAGTTTTAACAATTAAAGTGACAGTTAGTTTCAATATTTTCATATATACGTATACATACATTAGATATGTCAGTTTATCAGTATTTGAAGTTTATAAAATTATACATTCGAATTGAAGGTTTTGATTTTACTACTGTATTTACAGGAGTAAAAAAATTTCATTCACAAACTACACTCAACTACTCTCAACTGAAAATTTATAAGACTCAAAAGATATGTTACTGTGAATATTTTAAAAATTTTTCTACTTCGGTACAGTTCTAAAGAACAGTAATAAAATGAGTATGAATCTATAAAAATAATGAAAATCAAAGTTGAATTTGAAAATTTTTGGTGCAATTAGAATATTTTTGTGTGATTAAATATTGATTATTCTTTATTGAGAAAACTGTAAGGGGTGATAGCGAATAAACACTATATATATAGTATATTATATGCTCTGACTTCGAAAATGCAGTACACGGCATTAATAAAGATAAAACAAGCCAGCTTATAGGTTGCAATTACAGAATATTGTATTCAACAAGGTAGTCAACTATGTCAGTGTCAAATTTTTTTTGATATGTTAGTCTTATTTCAAAAAATTTTTTTAATCTGGGTTACGTAAGTAAGAAAAACCATTTTATTTAAAAAAATTTATATTTTATATAATAAAACAAGCTATTTTATGATGATTATTACTAAAGCCGAAGAGAGAAAAAATAATTGACAATATTTTTTATGCCCCGAATTAACATTATATTACATACGTATACTACATGTTTGATGTTAATTCAAAATTTACATTTATGAAAGCAGAACTTTGTATATCCGGGAAACAATATTGCTTTTGTGTTTCATAAATGCGTCTTTCCACTTTTCTAAATTCAATGTGGTGTAAAAATTATATATGCAACTGATAACATCAAATGCGAATGTTGGAAAATTAGTAAGACGTATACAGGGTAATGAATGTAAGTATTATTCTAAAACAAAAGAAAACGTTTCAATTGCACCATATACAAAAAGTAATATAAAAAATGTTTTAACATAGTCACAGTAATGAATGAACCTATTGCTAAAAACGATATATTATTCCATAATAGTCTTACATAATAAAAAATATGAAATTTAAACGTAGGTAATGAAAAGCAAACAAAATAAAAATGCACATCAAATACGTCTTTGGAGTTAGTTTGAGATTATTGTGGAAACAGCTCTATAATAAAGGCATGATTTATAATTTTTTTCACTTAGATTTTTTATTCTTTAGTCTTCACCGAATTATTTAAATTACTTCAGAAACAAAAACGCACAAATAAAATGAAGAAACAAAAGGATAAGAGAAAGGACTTCTTTTGTTTACTTTTTTTATTATGATTAAGCACGTTTTCTTATTATAATGAATAGAAATCATTGAAAAGAATTGCATCTGAGACTGGAACAAGAAACTAATTTTCTTAATAATTCAAATACATAGATTCTGTGCTTAACTTGTGACGCTTTTTGTTCAATTCATTTCCAAATGAATAGAGTTGTAGAGTTATTTCAAATATAGAATGCTCAAATATGGTATTGAAAATTCTACAATTCTTATATGGTTATATGAATTGTTGTTTAAAATTCTAATAATAATTTATTGGTGCTGTTGTACTTGACTTTGTAAGAACATAGTTTTAATTTTAATTTCAATAATTTTATAATTTTTTTCAAATTAAATTTACTTAATTACAATATGTTACCTTTTACATAAGATTTCAATACACACATATACATTTTTCTTTTTTTGAGACATACATATACATAATAATCTTTGAAATTTTAAAGATTTTTTATTGAATTTCTAACTGAATCGATTGATTTCTAGAAAAACCTTATCCCAAGCAACAGAAAATTCACGAGAACATATAAATTATAAAAGATAAAGATTTTAATTGAATTTTGAAAAGTTTTAACTATAATTCACAAGTAAATTTCAAAGAACAGTGATGGTATGCATTTTTACTAATTTGGAGTCGGTTTATCCAGCCTTGGAGACTGTTTTATCTGTCCCCCAATAACAAAAAAATATTTTGAATTCACTTAGATTAAATCGAAACTTTACTAATTACTGTGTTAAAATTCCACTCACTTCTAATTAAAACTTTATTATCTTTGTTTGCGGAGACTAAGTAGTGTAAAATAATAAATGAGAGCACATTAAGAAGAAATTTGTGATAAAACCCAAGCTTATAAACAACATTTTTAAATTTTTCTACGTTATTTTTTAAGTGTGTCTTCATCTAAAAATTAAACATAAATCTAATATTCAATTCTTTCTGAATACAAAAAGAAAAATGCCGAAATAGCAAGAAAATTCAAATAACTTGTAGTTATGTACTTCATAACTTTTTCATATTGTTGAATGTTCTTAAGAAGTCTTAAGTTTACCAAATGCATTTATTGAATCAACATTATTATTCTTTATTCGTAAGTAAATAAACTTTATAGTGTTGAAAACGATATACATTAATAACACTCATATGAACACTAAAGGAATTGAATACTAGATTTATGTTTAATTTTTAGATGAAGACACACTTCTCTTACTAAACATCAAATTCGAACGCACAAAATGATATTTTCCAAAATTTTTTCGCGTTTGTTTCCTCTTCTTTTAAAGTGCAACTGAAGTGAATAAATATTGTTTTTTTCCGTATTAATTGAAGCTTTCACATTTCTTTATTTTATATTTTGTGTAAAGTATTTCTGCACTTCATACTTTTTACATCTACATATATCTACATGTCAATAATTATACGAAAATACGAAAGATGAAAGCACATAAGATTTTACTTTTCAAATGTTGCATATAGTGTGCATCACATTATGTTTACTCAAATCATATTGTTTAAATATCTGCAAATTATTCTCAATGAACTCTATAAAGAGTACATACTGAATATTTTAATGCTATGCACATACACAATATTAGCTAATGTTCAAAGAAACATACTGTAAAAAAATTACTCTTAAGTATAAGCACACTGTAGTAACAGAAAAAGCAATATTTTCTGTTTCTAAATTGCAAGGACCTTTTTTCAACTTGTACCTATATTACAAAAAGAAAAAAAATATTTCTGATGTTGCACAAGAGCACAAATTTCACACCTCATTGTTTGTGTTCTTGTTTCATTTTATACCCGTACGAACGTATGTTCGAAGGGTATACTAAATTTGCCTTACCGTTTGTAACGCTAAGAAATAACGGTGTTAGATATAGACTCAAGTGTATGTTTTTGATCAGCGTCAAATTCTGAGTTGATTTAGCTTTGTCTGTCCGTCCGTCCGTCCGTCCGTCCGAACGATAACTCAAAAACTAATTGAGCTAAGTTCACCAAATTTTCACAAATGATTTCTTGTAGTAAGTGCCAGAACCCTATTTAAATTGGACGTGATCGGGGTACCGGTTCGGGTAGCTGCCATACAACTTCAAAATTTATTTGACTATATCTCAGAAACTATAAAAGTTATGATATTGAAATTTCACATAAACGAATATATTAGTAGGGCCAATGTTACTCATGAAAGTCGTTGAAATTACTTGGCTCCTTCTGGTACCTGCCATACAACTTCAAAAGTTATTTGGCTATATCTCAGAAACTATAAAAGCTGTGATATTGAGATTTCACACAAGTGAATATATTAGTAGGGCCGATGTGCTTGATAAAATTGGCTAAAATTTCTTGGCTCTTCTTGGTAGCTGCCATACAACTTCAATAGTAGTTTGGCACAACCGGAATTTGGAAAAACACATAGTACTGAAATTTTGCATAAATTAATATGTATGGTAATACGTCAACTTTAAGTCATAGTCTGCCCCATAGTTAGTTATGGCACATTAGTTATTCGCACATAGGATAACAAATTCGTACGGGTATCACAGAGTTGACAAGGTCAACTCTATTTTTTCTCGTTTTTGTTCTTAAATTAAGGTTACCAATTGTATTTCTTTTTAAAGATAAATATATTTCAATTATTTTTTGTGTATATAAATAGAAATAATCAACCGATTTCATTGAAATTTAATATTTCATAATTCCTCGTATTAAAACAATGAACATATAATTTTTTTGGAAAGATCAGGGCTCGAAAACTGATCTGCGGGCCGATTTTACATTTTCCACCATATCTACGGAACGAATTGATGGAATTTCTTGAAATTTGATATTTGAGTTCTGGTTGTTACCGAAACTAACTGGCTATCATTTCAGGGAATTCGGGTTGCACAAAGCGAAACTCTTCTAAGAGCCAAATTTACATTTTTCCAGGTATGTTAACTATAAGCTTACTAATGTCCTAAAAATTGGAAGGAAGTATTTAACAGACATTTTTATAATATTCTGTAACACTTTCATTTTACTAAACAATACACAATGCGGTCGGTTATGTGCTGACCACATCAGAGTTTTTTCTAAATATATTTATAACTTTAAAGTTTATAATAAAGTTCATCGCTGTATATGTTATAACCAATTTTTAATTGTTAATTACATAAGGATTTGAATAGTATGATACGAAAAGTGTTGCAACCGGACGCATTGATTGAAAGATTATGTAGTCGTCTGCCTTTTCAATTATTACAAAATTTTAAATTTATTATTTATCCAGAATAAACAAAACGAATATTTTTCATGAATATTGATTGAAATAGTCAAAAATTTGAAATTGTCAGTAACTTCGCATATAATTTTCATTAAGCTAACGAAATACAAAACTATTAAAAATAACTAGTTTAAAAAAGTAAAAAACAAAAATGCTGTTTTTTTGATAGTCGAAATACAAGTCTAAAAAATTTGAATTTTCTACACGTTGAATTTCATTAATCTTTTCCAATCACTTTCAGATCAGGCTTCTAAATTCTTCAATTCGATGTTCTCATATTGTAAAGAAAGTTACAATAATAAATCTTTGTTTGATGTCGCCAGAATTTCTCAATTTTCAAAATTCAAAAAAATTCTGTTTACTCGAAAGTCATAATAAAAATTTTTTCCTCACAGTATCTCACAAATCCTAACGGTAACTCTTAATCAAACTGCAATATAATGATGTACTCGTATATGGTAAAATGTAAGAGTACTCGTATAGATGTGTATTTTTGAATTTAAATCAAATTCAATGATAATCGAAAGTGGTTTCAAATAAATTATAATCAAACCAATGGTTTGTCACGGAGCACTTTTCCCCCCAGCAACTAAAAATGCTTTAAAAAAAACAATCCAATAGTTATTTATAAATTACTTTCATTCAAATACTAATATGCTTCACATTTTTGCATATATTTAGGATGCAAAAAAAATAAACAACACTTAAAAAAATGAGTTAAGTCTAATATTATATTAGTTTTTGATAGCGTGGCTTTTATCTTTAACTTTTTGCTTTTCTGCATTTCCGGAAATATAACAATTGACGCTCAATAAGAACGACAGCTACAACGTAATCAGTTGATGTCGTTTAAACAACGCTCAATGGGAAAAAGAATTATTTTTAATAACAATTATTTGGTGCGCAGAGCATAAAAGCCGTTTCAACAACTTATTTTTATTAATTTGCAAATAAAAACTCATTTATATATTTATTTATTTAAAATTATTACAAATTGAAAATCAGCTTGACTAATATGTGGTCCAGTCCCACAAAGTTCCATTTGTCAAATTCCAACTTCAACGACTGAATTAAAAAATTTTTGTAATATGTAGTCGTTGTAGTTGTCGTACTCATTGAGTGTCGAGGATAAGGCGCAAGCAATTTAAATTTTGCAAATGGAGGTGAATTTCTTCTAACAAAATAAATTGTGGGTTAACATGTCTAGACGCTGTTAAACTACAACTTTGTTCAACCTGCCGTTTAGAAGAAAAACTATATCAAGACCTTGAAAAACAAAACAATTTTTATATAACGGCTAATTTCTACGGTTATTTTGTTATTATAATGCTTGACAATACTGTACCACGTTAGAAGAAACCACTAACTACTTTTCTGTCTTTGCTTAATTAAAAAAATTTTTGTAGTTCCGATTCTATAAAAATATTATTGTTAAACAAAATTAAAATTATGTACATATGTGGTTCCTATACAATAAGTAATTAAGAATGGCATTTTTAGGATTTTGGACTAACCCTCAATCTTTTCTACGTTTTTGAAGGAAAGAAGGAAGAAAGGTAGGAAATTATTTCTACAGAAATAAATTTCTCATAAAGATCTATTTGTGTATAAAATTGGAGCTTTTCTTTTATCTTGAAGGATGTTGAAATTTTGTTAATGAACGGACGGAAAGAGTTAAACTACTAAGTACTTTTTTCCCAATCTTTTTTAAAAAAGTGCTAAAAAGAACTTCTTCTTGTAAATTATTCTGCCTTAAAACGCATTTTTAATATTTGCATTCTTTGCAAATAAAATTTTACCGCTCAAACTGCTAATATTTCCTTAATGCATTTGAGTGAGTGTTCTATAACTAATTTTTTAAAAACATTTCTTTAAGTTATTTACTCTGAAAATAACTAAAAGCAAAGAATCATTAAAAGTAGACCGATTGTAAACAATTAGGGAAAAGTCGACGAGAGAAAATTGTATAAGTAATTGCGTTATACATAATAATTTAAGTTACATACATGGAATAGCGGCATGGTATACAAGATTTTGTATAATTATTTCTATATATGTATATTGGCTGCAGTGTCGATACCAATTGATTTTATATGCTTTATTATATTGTTTAATATTCATATACGTATAATGATGTAAAGTAAATATTATTATAATTTGAATAGCAATGCTAAAATTTGAACTTTGGAAATGTTTTTCACGTGTTTTTTTTGGAAAATGATAATAGTTTTTTTTAGAACAGCCGATAATTGATTCATGAAGTTATAGTATACGATAGGTGAAAAACTTTTGTTTCTGTTGTAAAACTTTTAAGTAAAAGAATTGAAAGAAAAGAATCCTCGTTGAATAATCCTCGTGAAAATCCTCATTAAATAATTGAAAGCAAAGAAAAGTATCTTTTTCCAATAAGTAGTTTGCTTTGACACTCTTCAAATAAAATCTTCAAATTCAATTGCAAATCAGTAAACCAAAGCTATTTATATATATCCCTCCTCAATCGGCTCTATTATACTAAGGGATTCATTGAATGTGATACATATTTGCATTCCGGAATTTCCCATAAAACAAACTGTGTAACTTAGAATTTTCCACAAATATTTCTACATTCATCAAAACGTTAAGAACGCGTAACAAAATTCCATAGCATAAATATTCCAACGTCCATAACAAAAGGATGTGTTGTAAAGTATAAACGGCCGTCTATGTAATAAAGGGGGGTTGATGTAAAATATTAAAATATTGAAGAAAATATTATGGTAGAAAAGTACTATAAATATTTTCAAGTAGAACTGATTTGTATTTGTTTCAGTACAATTGTATTTATTTCAGTACCTTTATCTTGTGCTATTTTAATGATAATTCCATGTCAATTTAAATTTTTAGTAAAAATTTTTGGTAAAATTTTAAGTAAAACGGTGAAAGTACTGGGACTCACAAATATTTCCAAATATTTTCGTGAATATTATATACATCCTTCACCTGAAATGTTTTCATTCAATATATGCAACCTTCAACCCTATTCCGAATTGCTATTCCCCCTCAAAAGCTTTTAAGTTTTTCAGCTGTTTATCTTCAAATTTTCGTCAATAGTTTCAGATCGCAAAAAAACTGAATAACACAAACAATTTCTATATTCTGTCTTAATGTGGCTTAAATATGTCCATTTTATTAGATTGCATTTTATGAAGACATCACATAGCTTTGAAGTTATAACAAAAATTTTTTTAAATTTATAAAAAAAAATTTAATTTTATGTTGTCATTAAAATTATTCTAAAGAAAGCTATATGAATCATTAAAAAAATTTTGCACGTGTAGGTGTACATCTGTATACATATAAGTATGTATATGTATGCGCAAAGCATGTTTGAATAAACATTCACTAGAAATGGAGATTCCATACTTTTACTCGTAATTATTTCTTGGCCCTAAAATTTCATCTATTTTTAGTAGTCATATTTTGTATTTCAGTTTAATGTGTATGTGCCCAAAAGTAGTACATACACATGTTTTATTGTTATATTGACATACATGCTTATATTCTTATTTTATTATTATGTATGTGCTTTATATTATACAATAAGTATGTAGGTACTTTCATAAATATTATGTAGGTATTTCATTTATCCTAAGTAACTAGAATAGAAATTTTAATGCAAAATTTATATTGGCATTTTGTACTTTTGCGGTGCAATCCATTGTTATATTTTGCTCATTTTAAAGTGTTTCTTATAGAAAACCTTAAAAGCCATCTTATTCTGTAATTGCATGTATTGTATGCATTATATATTATCTAAATATAAGAGAAAATGCAACAATACTCATAAAAGTATACATTTAACCTGCATAATATGTTATAAAGTGTACAACATTCGTAACATGTACATTCATCAATTTGTCTTACATGTGTATATAGTCTTCCAAAAATATGAATGAAAAATATTATCTTTTACATAATGTGTTCATGTGTGCAACAAGATTTGTTTTCATAACATTAAATAAATTTACGGTCAGTATTTATGTATATGCTGGCACTATACAAATTAACATTAATTTATACATAAACAACATACCTACTTAAATAGTTAAAACAATAGCTGTTATACATTAAGGAGCAATGAATGTCTGCCTATATAAGCATTTGAAATGTCTAAAAATATTTTTAAAATGAAACTCACTTTGAGGGTTATGGTTTTGAGATTACATTTAAAATTAAAGGCTCTCTTGAGGTTAGATACTTTCTTATTATCTTAATTCAACAAAACATATTCTTCTAATTTTTGCATTAAATTAGATATTAAATAGATGAAGTGTATGTACTTACATGTTCTTCTATGCAAATGGATAGTAACAGAACGTTATACATGTTCTATAATATTGCATTTAAATATGGCATAAAGAATAGTTGCACAGATTATTACACAAAATTTTAGCTTGTTAATATTCATTCATTTTATAACTCCACCTTTCAGAGGTATATATAAGATATTTAAAAAATTGAGAACAATAAAAGCCTATATAGGTCCTAAATTTACATACCCACCGAAAATAGAAAAAAAATAAATTAAAGATTGAATGTTCTTGATGGGAACTGCTTTTCGAAGAATAAAGTTGAGGGATGTACAGATCTAGCTATACGATATCCCTTATTGGTGTGAACAAATTTTTCTTTGAAATTACAAAAATTTTAGGTCCAAAATTGAAGATAAAAAACAAATTTTTTTAAAAGCTTTTCTTTAACCATTAATCACTTATGAATTAACGTCATAAAGCTATTAGTTCATTTAGGGATTTAAAAATGGCAAATATTTCAGGAATTTTAAGAACTATAAATGGAAAATACAAAAAACACCTGAATTTTTTTTGATCAGATCCTCATAATTTCCGTTTTACTATCTATAAATATTTGTTTTAGGGTAAATTGTGACAACTTAGCAAAATTTTAATTTTAGAACTTCGAACAGAAACTTTTTTAACGAAATTCATCTTAACTTAACATAAAATGTAGAATGAGATATTTTACTTACGTAATCCCCTAGGAAAACTTTAAAACATTTAAACTTGATTTCCTTTGCCTCATTGAAAATATTATCCCTTATCAATCCTGATAACTCTTCAATAAACTTTAATCAATTTTCATACTTAGAAAAAACTATACGTACTCGTATTTAGAATTAAATTGTACGTTCATATATAAGATGTAAGTGTGTACTATGATAGTATAATAAAGTTAAAACTTGAATCCTTTTTGAAAAGGAATATTTTCCATTTATGTGAGTAACTTTCTTCTTACATGTGAATTCTTAAAAGAATACAATAAACGTATATAGCGTTTAAGAAGGAAGCGGATGTTACTATTATTACCATATTATACGCATTGACATAACTTAAATTTTTCTTTTTTCAAAATGGTTTGTCACATATATCTATCCCTTTCGTAATTTTGTATAATATTCAACTGTACACTTTACTGTTTTCTCAGTACAATATTTTTTATCAGCAGAAATATTTTCATGATATTCGACTTTTCACTCTTTAAAAGGTATTGTACTAAAGGTAAAAGATAAGTAGATTCTCATATGATAATGGGTTTGTACATATTGTGAACACATATTGTTCAATATTCTATTCCAAAATCAAATTATATTATGTATGTATACGTGTTTTGATATATCAAACTATTCTATTTCGTATTGAAATGGGGATTTACGCACATATCAATTTAAATGTATTACATACATAAGTATGTTTTATATGCATATGTACATATGTATGTTATGTATATAAGAACCATATATTGCACTATTCCGTGGTATAATAAAGGATGATAGTTTTTTACCTCACTATTTCAATTTCACCGTAATAAAAACCTTCTTATATATGTGCAAAATAAGGGGATGAAATTTTTCACTCCATATTATGTAGGTAAAGAAGATGAAATTTTTATCAATTCAAAAAAGTTAAAATACAAAATATTAACTGTTATCCGTTCATAAAATGGTATAAGCCTGTGTACATAAAAACAACAAAAAATCCCTTTCGTAAAAATATTTTTATTAGGTTTTTACAACCATTAATGGGTGGTCGCCATTATTATGCAAACATATGCCCCGGTATAAGCATTATCTCTGTTTTGCTTAAATCTACTTTTAGCTATGCCATATTTGAAAATATCAGAATAATATCATGACATATTGTAGTAGTAAACTAAAAGGTCTACTGTCAAAATATACTAAATACACTTTAAAATTTCGTTTAAAAAATATACATACTCGTATAAAGAATAGCATTAGTAACATATTATTATAAAACTTATTTGATTTAAAGAAGATGGATAACCTTACCCCGCATGAACATGACAGAAGTCGGTAACAAATCTTGATTTCAAAAATCGTTTCACTTTACAGCTTGAAAGAAAAACTGCAAAGTGAAAGGAAAAAAGAACTGTAAACTCTATTTTACAACTTTTATGCTGTTCTTCCCCTAACCCTTAGAATTTGTTCGGAGCAAAATAATTATACAATTTGTAATAATGGATTGCTAATTTAAACCTGCAAACCACGCACTTTCATAGCAACACTTTTAATTTCAAATTCTGAAATTTTTTTTGTTAATAAAATTTGACGTTAGTAAGCATACACTTTGACAATTGAAAAAACTTTCAAAAACTTTTTATGTATATTTTAGTGTTCACAAATTATTATATAACTATATAACTAATAGCACTTTTTAAAATTATTTCGAAATATTTTACACGCTTCTTTTGTGTGAAAAAAAGTGACCATTTTCACTTTGTTAGTGCTAAACCGATATGATTCTCTTGGTTTAAATCTGATTTCAGGGATGATTCTTTTATCATTTTCAGTAAAAATTGTATGATTGAGGGCGGTGCAGATATACTTGTTTTCGAGTTACAGCCAGTTGAAAAAAATGTACGGGTCGTTTCCTGCATATAAATAAGGGCTTATAACTTCGGAACCATACAACATAGAGTTATCATCAAGAGCTTTACAGGTGATTCATTGTTTTTGATTTTTGGTCTTACAATTAATTTTATTTGAGCTGTACTTTTCGAGATACAGCTCGTTAAAGTCAGAATTTTTAGTTTTTTATATCCTACACTTTGTGAAGGGTATATTAACTTTGGTATGGAGTTTGTTTCTACTTGAAGGAGTCGTCCCCGGTATGGACATATATATATATATTCTTGCTCAGCGTCAAATTCTGCGTCGATTTAGACATGTCCGTCCGTCCGATCGCACGATAACTTTCTTTTGTGCCAAGGACGAACCATATTGTTTTTGAACTAATTCGGACAACGGGTTAGGGTAGCTGCCATACAACTCAAAGAGTTTATTTAAAATATTTCAAAAACTAATAAAGCTATAAATATAAAATTTTGTATACATGTGTCCAATTATATTCTACATATGGTCTAAAAATTAAAATGGGATGCACCAGTTCGGGTGGCTGCCATACAACTCCAACAGCTAATTTTTTATATTCGGCAAAATAATATAAAGTCAGATTCATGAAACTTGGAACTCATGTGTCCAATTATACGTCAAATATATCTCTGAAGTTTTAGAGGAATTGCTTGACAGGTTTGGGTAGCCGCCATACAATTCCAGAAGCTAATTTGAAATATTTGGAAAAATAATAAAGTCAGATTCATGAAACTTGGCAGTTGTTTGTCGAGTTATAGGTCAGATATACTTCTGAAGTTTTGGTGGAATTGCTTGACAGGTTCGAGTAGCTCCCATACAAGTCTAAAAGCTTATTTTAAATTTTTGCAAAAATAATAAAGTCAGATGCATGAAACTTGGCAGTTGTGTGTCCAATTATAGGTCAGACATATTTCTGAAGTGCTGGTGGAATTGCTTGACAGGTTCGAGTAGCTCCCATACAAGTCTAAAAGCTCATTTTAAATATTTGGAAAAATAATAAAGTCAAATTCATGAAACTTGGCAGTCGTGTGTCCAATTATAGGTTAGACATATTTCTGAAGTGCTGGTGGAATTGCTTGACAAGTTCGAGTAGCTCCCATACAAGTCTAAAAGCTCATTTTAAATATTTGGAAAAATAATAAAGTCAAATTCACGAAACTTGGCAGTCGTGTGTCCAATTATAAGTCAGACATATCCGTGAAGTATCTATAGAATGGTTTCGCAGGTTCGAGTAATTGCTATACAACAACTAAAGGGCAGGGTATAATTCAATCGGTTTATACCGACTGAAACGTTTTTACTTCTTTTTTAAATTATTTTACTAAACTCGAAATTTCTAGAAAATTTTTATTATTTTTTGTTTTTTTCGATGTGCTACGATGAGATTTAAAAGTTAATCTATGTATATAACATATTCCTCTATCTCTCATAGTTTTGCGAGTAAAACGTGTTAAATGTGTTCAAAAAACATGCGAAAAGTCAATATTTCATACTTATTTTTAAAATAGCTTTCATATCCATTGAGGAATTGCGAAACTGAATTTTTGAATGTACACAGAATTCAATTAAAATGGTCACCACACATTTGTAATAATAATATACGAGAATAAGAAACTTTAATTAAAAAGAATGACATACAGTCTCATTTCAAAATTATATCTGTCACAGCGTTGTTTTAAATTTGACATTTAAATTTTTTCATAAAATAAATTAAGTATTAAAATATTAAATGTAAGTTGTGTTTTATTCTTTTTGAGTTACATACATATAATTTCAGAAGAAAATTGTTATGAATATATTTTATTCACATACCTATAAACCTAAGCAAAACTTATACATTATTATATTATGTCAAAATACATAAAAACAATTTACATACATATAGTAATTTTATTTGATAAAATGTTAGTGAAATTTTGTTTACAGCAAATATTTGTAACTTATTTAAGGTTTCTACAAATACCTGAATTCATTAAAATACGATTTAAACCTTGACGGACGGTCATTTGCGACTAAAGGTCAGTGCAAAAAACATTTACTTGAGAAAATGGGTAATCAAAGATAAAAATAAAATAAGAATTTACTTAAATATATTAAAGGATTCAGCATAATCAAGCAACGTCTAAATTTGTAAGTTTTAAAACTGGAATCGGCATTTTAATTCAATTTTTGGGGCATTTGATAAATAAATTTTACCATAAGAGTAAGCAAAAGCTGCATTTATTTAAAAAATTCTTTAGGCATTTGCTAGTCTCTATAAGCATGATTTTTTAAAATTTAGTATATTTGAGATTCAACAATCATAAAAAAAGTTTTGTATTTGTTTCGCATTCTCTGTACAAAACTTGTAGGACATTTTGTTAGAAAATTTCTTGGGAAACCCTGTTTACCTCATACTAGCAAGAATGAGGTATTTTCATCTGCATATGTAGCATATATTTAATCGATTTTTATTAAATTATCCACACGCTTGCACAGACAGTTACTCAGTAAATTTATGTGAATATTAAGCCTGTGGATAATTTACCAAAAATCCATTGAATACATGCTACATAACATCGAAAAGCATTAAATAAATCATTTACATATAAGTAAGTAAACCGAATTCAAACAATCTCAAAAAAAAATGAATTATGATGTGGCTCCTACTTAAGCTTTCCATGAAAATTAACTCATAGGTCATTATGTATTTAAAGACCAAAACAAAACAGAATTTGCTACGCTCATGAATTATAAAATAATATGATTTATAACTAAAATAAACCTTGGTTAATATTTTTATAATGTGCATTTAAAAGACAATTTCAAAATAATTTAGAAGTCGGTGAATACTTTTATAATTTTCATCTTTATTATTATCATTCATTTATAAATATATATGTATGTATGTATTTACAGACCTACATAAAACATTTGAATGTAGTAATAATAATAATAAAGTTTTGTACAGAAATAGACTTTGCAATATAAATTATTCCCAAATTGTTTTTTTATTTCCCCAAAATTATTTTTTCGTTGAAATATTACAAAAAAAAATCTTTATTATTAAAAGGAAGAAAAAAACACTGACATTCTTACAAACATAATTCTAAGAGAATAAAAGAAACCCACTCCATTTTACAAGAATGCGAGTACCACAAAAATACCTAATGGACGACTAACTTTATCAATATAAATGACAGGGTCATTATGTTAATGCTTAATGCTTTTCCTCTGACTTTTCACTTTCTCACGAATTTAGATTTGATATGAAATATTTTATTTTTACAGCATATGCGAAAAAATTTTAAATGCCTATAATGTAAATATCTATGTGTATATATATATATGTACATATAAAGGTACACTAAATAAATAGTAAGAATAATAATATTACTAACTTAAAATGCGAAAATCTTAGTTAAAATTGATGTTATGTCATACCTACAATTTTAGGATTACCACTGATCTTCTTCTTCGAAAATCTGGACAATTTTTTCTCGGTGAAAGGGTGCTTCAAAGTTTTGTAATAAATATTACAAAAAGTGCGCCTTTTAGTTTTGCAGTTTACAAAATCTTTACGTACACATCCTTCCAAATAGAGAAAACTGCAATTTCATACAAAAGTATGCTTCGGAAACCTATGTACCTGGAGTAAAATTTTAACTGTGTTGTTTAAATAAACGAAATTCGCACAAACTTGGTTCGATTAAATTTATTTGCTTTAATCTCACATAATTTTCATTTGGAGAATTTCGAAAATACTTGATTTAATTATACATATTGCACATAATAGCAATTTATTTTTCAAATTTTATGTATTCCATCCCCATTGAAATATTCGGTTTGAAGCTTTACTTCAATATCAGAATCAAGAAAATTTAATTTATAAAATTTTTTGAAAATTACGAATGTGGATCGATAAGAATTCGATATTTTGACTAAATTTCTTAAATTCGAAATTTTTGCCCCTGGCAACCTTACATTATGACCAATTTTTATTAGAAACACCGCCTTTTATTATTCTTAAACCACATTAAAGGTTTATATAATAAATTTACAATACATAAGCCCGTTTTCATTTTTCATATTAGTTAATATTTGTAATCTCCTTAAAATTTATATTTGCTATATTTTACCAATTATAATTGTTTTCGCAATAATTTTTCCAATGTGAATTACCATAGTTAAAACAAGTTAAGGAGAATGGTGTTGCATTTTTCACTCCGCATTGCCATACTCAATGGATATGCGGACGTGGAAGGTAACGAGTCGACCACTGCATTAACGAGGAAGAAGGCAAGCATACTTCTTCTTGGGTCGGAGCGCTTTTGCGGAGTCGGACCACATACGGTTCGAGAAGAATTAAGGAAGAAAACGGAGAAGCGGCATTCGGAGCGCTGGAAAGACCTTCCGGGGCTTCGACAAGCCAAGGAGCTTCTGGAAACTTACGACCAGAGACGAAAATTATGGGGTTCGGCAAGAATCAGGTAAGAATTCACGCCGGTATCTTGACGAGGCATTGTTGGCTCAGGGGTCACCTTAGGAGGCTGAGTCTAGAAAGTTAAGGCGTTTTCAGATTTTGTGGGCAGGATGAGGGGGCCTCGGTACACCTTCTGGGAAAATGCGAGACTCTCACCAAGAAATTCTGGGAAACTACATGTACACTTTGGAGGATTTACACTATGGCATTTAAAAATTTCCTTTTGATTTCCCTAAAATATTCTTGTTAAAATTTAAGATACTTCTATTTGTCAATCACTATTTCTCGTAATTTTAAGCAACTTATTTTAAGCATTTTATTTTGGATGCTCATTCATCTTGGCTTTGATCTCCTGTACCTGAATTTGTATGAGAGTATTTTTAGTATTACAAAAGTATTTAGTAGGCTTATGAAAAAGTAACGAAGAATAATAAAAAACGTTGCGGCTGACTTTAATATACGCATATGCTATAGTGCACAAGACAAAACACAATTCAGTTTTGTATCACAATTAAAAGTTTACCGTTTAAAAACAAAACATTAAATTAAAATTATTAGAGTAAAAATTAACAGAAAATTCATTTAAATTATAATATCTCTGAAAAAGTTGTTTTATTTTAATTTTGTTTTGCCACGCTTAATTAATTACCGTTTGTTTATATTTAAGTTATTCCGTTAACATCACAAATAACAGTGTTCTATACTACAATAACATCATCCAAACTATGCTCTTCCAAACGCAGTAATTACACAAATTATACCTTATGATCTTACGTAGGCATCGTTCAGTGTCCATGTTTAAACAATTCCAATTTTAAAATTGAAGAGAATTTTAATGCATTCACGAATTTTAGTTTTGGCTACGTTTTTTGCAACTATGTATATAAGCTGTTCATTTTTAAATATTTTTTCATGAATCCATATGTCTTAGGTAGGTACATTACTTTTGTATATAATTTTAATAGTCTAACACCACAAAGAGTACGACTACAAAGAGTAAGAATTTCTTACATTTTATATATTCAATTTTTTTCTTTTACAAGTTAATTGAACTTAAAAGAGATGAATTAATGGTTCCAAAATTGCTATAAATCTCTTCTTAACATAAGAAGACCAATATATAGTAAAGTAAGTAGATACAGTAGATGTTATAGAACAGGAAGAAGGAAAAATTAATAAAAACAAAAAAAAATAAGAATAATAGAGGAAGAAGAAAAAGAAGAAGAAAAATTACTCTTTGGTTAAAAGTTGAAAGTTTTTTAATGGTATTTGTGGCAGGATAAATTATTATGACAAAGGTGGGAAGAATCTTTATTTTTCATTTAAAAATAAATATATTAAAATAGAAGGAAGTATTTGAAGATGAACGATATTATTATGTACATATATAAAAGTATAAGAGTGGAATAATGCAAAACTAACAGTTCATCAGGATAAAAAAAAAATTTGAAGCTTTTTATATATTAATAATAATTATGATAACTGAAAGAGGAGAAAATATAACAAGGGTTACATGAAGAACGTGGTAATGCGCTGAGAAAATGAATTCCCATTAGATATTATCATCATCTTCATCATCAACAATAGTATAATAATTATTATTTTGTTATTGCTATTATTATTATTGTTATTACTATGATGAGTATTATAAGACGAATGCAATTGTGAGAGTATTATATTACATGAATTCCTTAAGGAGCATAAAAATTAATGGAAGAATAATTATGAAATTTATTTTTGTAAGGGTTGTAATAAAGATAAACAAAAAATGAGAAAAATAAGAAAAAAAAATCTATTTCTTATTATAAATTTTTAATTCTATTTTTTTTCTTTTTCAATGATGATAAAGGATATACGAAAAATAATAGAGAAAGAATTCAATATACAAAAAAAAAGAGAATTTATAATTAATCACAAAGTCATAAAGTCAAAAAGTGTTTTGTCTTCTTCTTTACAATTTTACAATTTATTACTCCTGATCTATTTTAAGGACAAATTACACTCTACAAATTATTCCAAAAATCTTCTTATTTTATTATTTTTGTGGAATTTTCTAAATTAGTTTGATTGAAATTAATATACTCTTCTTGAGCGAGATGATGTTTAAATAGCGAGTTCTCCATTAAATTTCTTACATAATATAAATTAATAATATGAAAATTCATTTCTAATAAATACTCGATAATATAATTAATAGCTTTTAAATAATATAACTTTTGAACACTGAAGTCTTTTAAAATTGTATAGCTTACAATTCTTGATTCGTCTATATCTCACATGATGAATTTTCTAATTTATATTAATTTATTGCGATCGAAATCCTTAAAAACACATCCTTTATTCACCTGAAGTTGTGATTCAAGTGCACGTTTTAATAAGACGTACTTTATGACATAGAATATAATTTTAATCAAGCTGAACAAAATAGATGTGTCCATGTCAAAATTTTTTATAATTTCAGCTCAGCAGATATTTTGATGTAAGTTTTGGCTAACTGAAGGCGGAAGATACAAAAGAATTTTTAAGTTTTTATGAATTTTATATGTCGAAGAGAGTTTTTTTGTCAATCCAATTTACATTGTCCGGTAAAATTATTCTTTAAGATCTAAAGCAGTTTTCACTACGAATAAAAACATATAGACTCTTCATTCTTCATTATTCAATTAACGAATTTATAAACGCTTCCAATATGTGCATTTTAGTTGATCTTATTTATTTCTGTGTATTTGTACTCTGATAGTTCTGTTAGACGTGTTCGTTTTGATACGTACTTTGTTGATTCTTTCTTTGCATTTGCATGTAATCAGAAATTTTATGATTAATTCAAGTGAAATTGCTTTTTAGTCGAATCCAGATGTCAAACATTTTACAAACAATGTTCATGGCCTTGCAACAGAGATTATTTAGTATTGAATTTCACGTTTGTTTTTTGACATGGAAATTTGTATGTTGATATGATCAAAAGTAGGAAGTCAAAGGTCAAGTAACTTTAACACGTAATTTCAGCGGCAGAAATTTATTAATAACGAGGGCTAATTTTATTTTAAACTTTTTCAAACTTTCGGATTAGCATTTGACTAATGTTGCCAAAACAAATCAAATATTTATATGTACGGTTAAATATGTCAGAATATTCATACTTTTATAGTATATTAAGAACTCAGGAACTATATACATAAAAATATGAAAGTGAAGGTAAGAATAAAACTTTTGAGAAGAAAATTTAAAAAAATTAAAGATTTGAAAATTTGAAAGACAAAAAAAATCTTATATTTTTCATGTTCTAGTAAGTTATTTAAAAACAAAAAGGATAAAGTGGAACGAAAAAAAATTATAAATGTATGTGTAATTTATTCTGCCTGATGAAAATAATCTGATCTTAAAACTTAGAAAAAAAATATTATCGCAATTTTTTAATCCTTTCTCTCTTTTTAGCTGCAAGATGTTATCGTTTTCCTTATAACGAGTGTAACACCATTTTTAAGAGTACTTGAAAGTTTTATTATATTTATTAAAGTTTAATAGTTGTAAAAGAAGTCCCCCTATATACTTGTATATATTGGAAAAGAAAAATATAAACAAATTCAATTATAAGAAGATTAAAAAGGAAACATTAATTGAATTATCTATGCTAATTGAATTCAATTATGGAAAAGTTTTTACTAACTTTAAAGTTTTCTCATTACTTTAAGTTTTTCTTTAAAATTTTATTTTAAATTTATTAAAAACACTTAAAGCTTCACTAGTAAAAATGTTTGGGTGTACATAAATATTTAATCTAAACTGAAAATTACCTTGGAATTTATGAAAAGTTGAGGCTACAATAAATATAAAGCAAAACCAACTTACGGTTTAAATAGTTTTGTTTACGCAATACTAAAGCTTCACACCAATCTACCAAAATAATTGAAAAGTACTTTTAAACAAAATCTCTTACCCAATGAGTTACTATATGAATTTATCTGTATTAAGTTATTCATTAACAAAAGCAATCATTAAAGTAGTCATAAAGTATAATTCATTAATCATAAAGTATAATTTTTGCGTACCACAGATTTGCTATCAAATAAGAGCAACAGCCCTGTTATAACTTCTTAATTATTACAGTGGTATAAAAACCAATATAAACTAATATTTTAAGACCGTGCCATTACAATTCAGCGGAAAAATACTTGAACAACGTTAGCCGATTCAAATTTAGTTCAATTCGATTAATAAGGAGTATGCAAGATGACAACGTGGGTCCCAGGGTTGTTCAAAAGGAGCTATTGGATTTTAAGGTCGACATAAGGATTTTGGGTTATATTTCAATCAAGTACCATTTAAAATATGCAAAACAATTCAAGCAAAGAGCCAACAAGAAGATATATCAAATGTAAACCAACTATGAAAAACATCATTTATCAGTTAAGAAAAAGGCACGAGGTAGCTCGTGCTGAAATTAAGTTTGGATTCAATAAAAATATATTGAAGGAAATGTGGACGAGCTTTGCTGTGGAGTTAAACGCTCCGGAATCTCCAATAAAAAATCAATTATACTGGTTCAGTTTCTGATAACTCTAATGGATTTGATAGATCACTTATATATCTCCGCATTTTCCAATATTTGCATTTTTGTCGTCTTCACTATTAATACTGGTGTACTCATCACAATAGAACAAATCAGCGCTCGGTGAAAACAAAATTTCCTTTCTTACACAAATTAAAAATGTTAAGATATCAATTAAACATAAACTTCATTTTTTTTGTAACCTCATTCCAAGGCTTGAAGGCTACTTTTTAGCATTTTTGCAAAAAAATGTTTGGAAAAAGTGCTTATTAGTTTCACCCTGTTCGTCCGTCAATCCGTTCCTGGACATGTTTACAAAACTTCTACACCCTTGAAAATAGAAAGCTGAAATTTCATTTATGTACATAGATTTTTATTAGGAACTTATTTCTGTAGAACAAAATTTTTACCTATCTCCCCCCCTCTAAAAATTATACCCCCTAAAACCCTAAAAACCGCATTTTTAACTATTTATTGCAGTGAAACCATAAGAATTTTTTTAAATTTTGCAAAACGCAGAAATATAGTGGATGGTTCTTCTATAACGACATACTATATTTCAATTTTAAAAAAAACAAAATGGCTATTAAAATTTACCGTTAACTAAAATCCGGTCTTTTCAAATTTTTTATGTCGTTTTTCTTCTACACAACTCTTAGACATTAATAAATATTTCATTTCGTTAGAAGAAAGTTTTTTTTCCATCTCCGCCCCCTCTCAAGTTATCGCTTCTCGAAATTTGTAAAATTTGAATATGTGGCACCTTATATTTCTAAAACCGCAAGGTTTTTCAAATTTCTATAAACGTTAAAAGCTAACGGTAAATTCTATAACATTAAAAAATATAATTATTTTCCTTAACTCACACAATTAACCCTTAAAATCGAGCATTATGTTAACCTCTCTTTAAATTTATTTTTGTTTTATTTCAAAGGTTGCATAAATTGTTCATCCTAAATATATGCAATCCTAGAAATAGCTTCGTATGTGAATTAAAATAATTTCAATAGTGTAGTAGGTATACATAGATTGTTTACAATACAAACCATTGGTTTGACCCAACTTTATTATGTGTTCAATTTCATACAATAAGCAACCAACAACTAACTGGATAGTCCTAAAAATATGCAATAATTATAATTTCAACACTTCATAGCGATAAATCAATATAAACTTCACATTTTCCATTCACATTTAGCGACATCAAGAAAAATGTAAGTAGATAAAAAGAAAGCCCGAATTTCCCTTTTAAATATTGATTTTAAATTGAGCTTTCAATAACATAGGAAATAATAATATCCTTAAAGAAACTTAAGCGAAGAATCAAATTTAAATGTTTTGATAAAAACTATAGCAAAAAAATGTCGCCCCTTTTAGAAGCACACGAACATTATGAAGTAGGTATACTGTCTTTTTTGGCATGCAACAAAAATATATGAATAAAATATATGTAGAACACTCATCTTAAAAGTTTAAATGGGGGTTTTTTTTAGTCTACTCTTTGAAGTTTAAATGCAAAATTAATTAATTATTCCTATTTTTTTTTCAAATAAGCAGATTAAATTTTTATCTCAACTTTAAAACAATAATTATGGATTAAAAAAGAACAAACCCTCATACAAAAATAATAAAATTTATATAGCACAATTTAATAGTAGAGAAAATATACCTACATAATATTCACAATTTTATATTTCACATTCACGATGGCAAAACTTTCATAAAATTTCCTTAACACAAAATATACATATTTATCTATGTATGTACATGTATACACTTTCCTTTTGTCCTCGTCATTTTAGAGAAAATTTTACATAAAATTTTAATTAAATTCTTATAAAACTCTGAATGAATCAAAAATGAAAGTTTTCCTTCCCTTAAATATAGAAACAAAAAAAAAAAATAAAATAAAATAAGAAAAAATAAAAAATTTTCCTCTTAGTTTTAATTGAAATCACATCGCTTCAGTCTGTGCGGTTCTCACCATCTAAATGTATACAGAGATCCTCATTTCTTTGTATTTTGTCGGTTTAAAATTGTTGTTTTGTTTTCTGTGAAATTAAAAATATTAGCAAAGTTCCTGTTGTGTCTGTTTTTCTTCTTCTTTTTTTTTTTGTAATTAAATCCTAATAATTTGACACTCAGAATATAAAAAAAAGTTGTTTACTATAAAACGTAGCAAACCATTTCTTTGTGGTTTCACTTAATTTTTGATTTTAATAATGCGAGTTGAGAAGGATAAAATACCCGACAAAAGGCTAAGTATTTTTAAAGATTCATTTATCATTAATATTTGAAAAAGAAAAATATTTTTTAATTGTGAATTAATTTTACTATTTAATAATAAAATACATTTTAAAAGCTTTTGTAAGAAAAAACAAGGAATTTCTAATGCAAACACGAAAAGTTTTTAACGTGCAGAGAACTCAAATTCTAAATGGAATATAGGCACTTTTAACTATAATGTTAATTTAGAATACAAACGTTATAAAAGTCTTAATCTTAATACCTCGTTATTTGATATTCTTTTTGAATGGGGGAGACGTGCTGCATGATTTTAATTTTACCCTATCTAATTTCTTGTTATTAAAATATTATAAAAATTTGCTTTCTGACAAATAATACCCCTTTATTTTCTAAAATTGTTTTCAAAAAGTTCTTAGAGAATTCTCCCCCTCGCGAAATGTGAAATTTAATTATAATAATATTATTGAAAACTAAAGTAGTAGAACGAATCAATAATAAAAATTTTTAATGCTCACAAGAGCTATGCAATATTGTAATTTTCTATTTCTGAAATAATATTCATTGAATAGAATTTAAAATAAATCTTATGTAGCATATAACTTACTTGAATGCATACTAAAACTACTGTACTTAATGTTAAAATATTTGATCTTCAAATCAAAGATTTTTCATATAAGAACTGTGCCAACTTATACGAACAATATGTTGTGAGTTTTTTCTTTACATTAAAAAAATTTTTGAAATGATTTTTTGTAATTTAGTTCGAAAATTTTGCCATTGAATTGTAACGACTAACCTATGGAGTATGAACTAGGGAAATCTGTTAGTTGATTTGAAAATCGATCATTTTAGCAACATGCATATTTCAAACCAAATCAAACATGTCACATGGGCCGCTTTAATTATTTTTTGAATAAAAATAAATATTGAATTTTAATTAAAATATGTGTGAAACAGAATACAACATCAAGTTTATTAAGCGATTTTATTTCCTCATAAATGCTTGTCCCTATATGATCCAGACGAATTCGTTTTCTTTTTGGGAACCATTTAATGCTCACATTTTTTTATAACTTGAGAAATATTGACAAAGCCAACTTGGTGTACTAGTTTTAAAACTCATAAAATTCTCCTGCAACCGGTTTGTCATTCTTACCAAAAACGTTTTCAGTTCTGAAAATATTTGGGTACAACCTCAATTTTTTTAAAATATTTTCAAATAAATTTTGCTTTAATTAATACTCGTATTTAGATTTATCTGATTAAAATTGTCTTATAAGATATTGCCTTATAAGATTGATAATTATTACAGAGGCCATATTTAATATTTGATTTGAATTATACTTTTAAATGTGCCAATTAGAAGTTTGTTTTTTCTTATCGATAGTTTTATCTAACTCTCAAAGCTGAAAACTTAGAAATCGTAAATTAGCAAATAATTTTCAACTAATTCATCTCGTCAGCTGACGAGTAATAAAGAGGAAAGAATTATGCCAAAAATACCTCTATTTAAATGCATTATTGACATAGCGCAATAGATTATACGTTATTATATTTCCACTATCTAATAGGCTATATACGCTATTATTCCAAGTTAGATCAGTAAACAGAGTCATTCAAAATATACACTTGGTTAATTCTTAAAAATGTTTTCTAACTTGGTTAGAATTTTAAAAAATTTTCTAACTTGGTTAGTTCTTAAAAAAATAGTGGTGCAACTTAAGGGGTTTTGGAATATTTTTTTTCCTTTTTACCACTTTTCTAAAAATTTTTTGAAAAAAGTGCTTATTAATTTCACTCTGTCCGTCCGTCCGTACGTGGAGATGATTACAAAACTTCTACACCCTTGAAGATGGAAAGCTAAATTTCATATGTACATAGATCTTTACTAGAAACTTATTTCCGTAAAAGACCTGTTTCACCTATCTCCCCTTTAAAAGTTATAAACCCTGAAACCCCTTAAAATGCCATTTTTCAAATATTTATTACATCGAAACCATAAGCATTTTTCAAATTTTGCAAATGCAGAAAAATACTGGGTGGCTTCTTCTATCGCACCATACTATATTTGAACTTTAGAAAACAAATGGCTGTTACCGTTACTTTTTTTACCAAATTTTTTATATCGTTTTTCTTCCAGACCGAAAGGTTTAGGAATTTAAAATTTTAGCAGATTGTGGACACTAATAACTAGTTCATTTTGTAGAAGAAAATTATTTTCTACCTCCACCTCCACTCAAGTTATTGTTTCACGAAATTTGTAAAATTGAAATTTTTGGTACCTTATATTTCCGAAACCGTAAGCTTTTCCAAATTTCTATAAACGCAAAAAGCTAAAGATAAGTTCCATGCTACTAATAATATAATTATTTTTCTTAATTACGAAAATAAACCCTTAAATCGAGAATTACGTTAGGTTAACGCCACTTTCAATTTATGTTTTTGTTTATTTAAAACATTGCTCATCGTAAAGGTTTGCAATTTTTGAAATATATTCATATATGAATGAAAGTAATTTTAATAATGAGTACTACTGATACTAAATAGCTGATTTTTCTTAAAAGAAGAAGGTGATTCCGTTTAATTTAAAAAGTACTTTATTTATTCATGTGCAGCCAACGAATTTTATCAAAACACACTTTTTTCTAAAAAACTTCGAAAATTAGAAAATTTTTTGTTAAGATGAAAATGTTCTATGATCTTGTTGCCATATAATTTTGCATAAATTTAGGAAAAATATTTAATCAATAATTTGAATAAAAATTTTATATTGACAGAAAAGTTAAAAGTGTCTGCCCAATTAATTGATTGATTTAAAATATAGAAGCGCATTTGGGAAAAAGAAGAATATTAGATTATTGCTAACTTTATGAAATTACAGAATTTAATAAACAAAATTCCAACCCATGCTTCAATCCGCCTTACAAAAAGAAACAAAAATAAAAAAAAATACGAACTTTTAAATTTTTTACATATTCAACAGATCTTTAATAATTGTACTTTATAGCATTGCATTTCATTTCTTTTTAATAAAATTCTAATTTGTGATGAGAACGATTGTAATTAAGTTAAGCTTAACGAAAAATAGTTAAAAAACTTTTTTATATTTGAACACAAAATCTTGTTCAAAATTAAATTTTAAGTCAGAAGTCAACTGACTGAAATTTAACTAATTTCTGTATTTTTGAACACCTTCCAGCTAGAAAGTATAAATTTAAAATATCTGCAATCGTCTGAGGCGAATTTCTATAAATTATTCATAAATTTAATTTTTTTTACATTCCCACAAAACGAATATTTGCTATTTTCAAAACCAAAAGAATAGTATTTGTTTAATTAAATAAAAACGCATTATATGTACATATACTTATACATCCAAATATACATTATGTGTATATATAAAATGAAATATAACTATAGGTAGTGTCCCATACGATACAATAAAATATTATTATATCCTAAAATAACTAATGTACTTTCTTGGTTTTTTAATGGTTTTGCTAGACTACACTATATACTTGTCATTTCATTGCTCAATTTTTTTTCCCCTGCTGAATGGTCAAATTGTACATTGTTTGTATATAGAAAATTGTGAATAAGCCAAGGATTTCATCATAAAAGTTTCATTTTCTCTTTCCTAGAATAGCAGTATTAAAATAATGAAGTAAAACTTTGATAATATAAAATCTAAGCAGAAGAAATATAAATGGGGTTTTAGTAAAAAGTGTAAGAAACAAAAAAAAAAAAGAAAAATTAGTAAAGTTTTTCCAACTGTTTTTGCTGGTGTTTTTATTACTATATATAATTCTTATAACCCCCTTTAATTTTGCTTTATATAAAATTGTTAAAAATCGCTTTAATTCAAATAGTCGGTCTTTTACATTAGTTCTGGGATTTACAAGATTATTTTTAATCATTTAGAAAGTGTTATTGAAATTGGTTACAAATTATATAAGCAGATTTTTTTTTAATGTGTTGCTATAATTTTTTTGAAATACGGACATTTTTTCCTTACTCAATAATTAATTTATAATTAAGTTCTATGATTTTAGTTCGACTGTTCAATTTAGTTCTAAGTCTGATAAACAAATACGAAATGCTTTAAAATTAACAAAAATGTACTTAATTGATGAAAACATGATTATTATAAACTGTCGAAAATACCATTGAAAATTTAAATGAGAAAGTTATAGCAATTTTAATCATACTTTTGTAGTAACATTGAAAAATTTAGTCCCAGTTTTGTTTCATCTCTGATTTGTTTTGTTTTCATAAAGTGTGACCATGAAGATTTGTTTGAAGAATATTATCAAAATTGGGTAGAAATAAACAAAAGAAAATTATCTAATTCATGCTAGAAATATAGAGCTGCATACCTCAAATCGGACTGAAATTATGTAAGCAAACAAATACTTTTCGACCAAATATCGAACTTGTATACATATCTTAAGACGAGTAATAATTTCCTTTAATAATCTTCCCCAAAAATGAAGCTAATTAAAAGGGATATTATGGTGACTTATGAGAACAGTTGAATTCGATAGGAAAAAATCATTGCTAGTGAGATTTCAAAAATTACATTTGAAATTATTAAAAAAGTAGACAAAGTAAATAATATAGGTTAAAAAATAAAATACATTTTTCAAAAATATTTAATACCTTAATTAATAATTTAATTTAATTCATATCCGAAAATTTTTAATTTATGTAAGAAATGAAATTTTGTTTTTATCGAGCTCAAGTTTATTCTATTGTGATGAGTACACCACTAATAGTAGGGAAGACAAAAGACATAAAAATTTTTAAGAAATCAATCAAACCCTGGTGTTACCAGAAACTGTGCTATTATAATTGATTTTTTATTGAAGGTCCTAAAGCGCTTAACTCCACAGCAAAGTTCGCCCATATTTCCACCAATATACTTTTATTGAGTTCGAACTTAACTCCAAGACGAGCTACCTCCGAATTGCTTTCCATTAGTTCCATCAATTTTGGGAACTGCTCCTCTTTATTTTTATACAAACGCTACTTTTGTTTTGCTATAAAAATAAAACTAAATATTTCTATTACATGCATATTTCTATTACATGCATATTTCTATTACATACTTTTGTTCGCATAGTTTTGATATTTCTTTCGAAACAATTTTATTTCCATATTCCGCTACCCATAATATCATTTAAGCAAATTTGAGAGCATATTTTTGCCTTCCATCTATATAATTTAAAATTCATTATATGTATATTTTTTATGAAAATTCTCAAAAATATCTTGATCAATTACTAAAAATATTTTTAAATTTCAGAAAATTTTTAATAATTTTTCGTTCTATTGCTTGGATATTACCATAAGTAGTTGTCATAAGAAAAATATCTCAATTCACAAGCCGATGATAAAATTCATGTGCATCAATAGTGCAAACCATAATCTATTTTTCGATTTTGTGTTCTAGAAATACATTTAATTCAATAATACTAGACATTAAACATATTCAAGTAATTTCGTTACGGTTCAAGACCAACGAAACGGAGGAATCAAACATTTTTTTGGAGTCCAAATATGTATACATGTACATATTAAAACTAACATATCTAAACATATTATCCGCATTATTTATTAAAACTAAAAGATCTATATCATATTATATACATTTAAGGATAAAAATTCTTAAAAATACCAAAAGCCGGCCTATATTGAACTGAAAAACATACACGGATACATGAGTGTGAATATATGTGTATAACATATTGATACTTTCATACTTGTTTCTATACGTTCATAAAACACAAGTCATAAATAGTTGTTTGAATTGAAAAAGAAAATTTTGTCTTTATCCTGTTGCATTTCAAAAAGGACTTTTATTTTATTTTATTACCTTATTTTTTTCATAATATATGTTTTATATTGGTATATAAAACATATATTATAAATTAGATATATATACAATATGTGTATGCAATATAAATAATTTTCTTCTATGTCATAAGTTTACAACAAGTCATACAAACGCCGTCATCAGAGCAACGTCGATTTCTTATAAAACAATTTTCTTTTTTTTTTGTTGATTTTTGTAACAATTTTATTTCATATTATCCTTATAGGGAGTCCTTTTTTATTTTATTTTTTCTTTTTGTATTTTTATGGTATTTTATATGTTGTTACTTTTGATTGTTTGCTTTTTGTTCAATTTTTTAACATGTTGGTTGTATCAACAAAAATAAGCAAAAAAGTAGTATGACAATATTAATGGTTTTGATGTCAAAGATTATTATCATTTGACAGACAGGAAGTTGATTTTTATGTAATTGAAAATACAACCAAATGTAATAACGGTTAAGGCTAAATGAAAGTTAGGAGAACAAAAAAATAGAATAAAAAAAAAATGAATTTTACTTTTAGTGGTTTTTACAGTAATGGTTTGTGTATATTTTTCATAAACGCAATATCATAAGACTAGACCAACATTTGAAACGTTGTAATATTTATATGAAATTCAATTATAAATTAGATGAATATTAAAACTGGTTGTTTTTTTGATTGCTATTTTATTTGACGATTGTTTTATTACTAGATTTTGTGTAGGAATAGTGTACACATGCGACTACGTACAATGTTGTTATCCTTGTACACGAATATAAGGTATTTTTTGTTATATGAACAAATATTTATAATAATATTAAAAAAAAATAATTTTTAATGTTTTTCTATATTTGAACGAAAATGTTTAAATTTTTAAGTTATAGAAAATTAGTCTGCCTTATGACATTTAAATAAATTTGGAGCAAGGCAACAAGTATAGCACATTTCCTAAAAACAAATGCAAAACGAAAAAAGAGCCAATGAGAACAGTAATGTTATTATTTCAATTATGATTAAGGGGCACTATTGAATTTAATTACTCGAACAAAGACGATGTTAATGCACAGCGACTTGTCGGAAGTTGAAATTTTGCTTTATTTGCTGAGCGATTTTTTATCAAGAATTATATTGTTTAATAATTTTCTCAAGAACTTATTTATAAATTACTTAAAACAGGAAAGTCGTTTAATTTCAGATTTCTACAACTCATCATGTGAGAGAAAATAATTTTAGGTACATATTCGAAAAAAAAGGTTCAATACTTCATTCCAACTGCCTTTTCATCGTTATGATGTTATATTTTTTTACAATAAAAAAACATGTTTCGTAAATATTTGTAGCTTCGATATACAAAAAAATTTAACAAGTTGGATCTTAGGACTTTTAAGCATTTTAACTTTTAGAGATCGCCTGTTTTAAGTTAATGGTAAAAATTTTTTTCTTCGAAATAATTACCAAATTAAGTTATCGCCAAGATACCTTAATGTATAAAATTGCAGACTTATTATATTTTTGAAGGTACACAACTTTTGTTAACAGAACGGGTAGATAAAATGTAACTACTAGGCACATTTTTTCAATTATATGGGAATTGTACTAAAAAAAATTCTTTTAAGATTTAATTCCCAATTGATTTCAAATTTAAAAAAATATTGTTTTCTTTTTTAATCCATCCTGAAATCACAATTTTTGTCAAGTTTTCAAGTAAAATTGAAAATGAAATTATGATAAATGGAACAAGCATAAATGACGGCCACATAATGTAATTTTTTTAATACAATAATTTTTTCCTTAATAAATTTGTTTCTGTACTCAAATATTAAAATTTTCGGTGAGTACCTGAAAGACTTGTAATTCAGCGTATTCGTTATTTTAATAAGAAGAATTTATAAGAACAGCTCAGATTTTAGTGATAGATGAATAATATTTTTAATTATTCTGAACCAAAGCTCATTGCTCATTTATATCATTTACGATATAAAAAGCACTTTGAAAAATTCTCGTAAATAAGTTTTTTATGGCGATATGCCTGTCTGTTTTTCTCTTTGCCGGTGCGTGGTTTGCAAATCTGAGTTTACCTTATTCATAAACTTCGGGGACATGTCTTAGGTTTCATTAGTTTCGAGTTTCTCGTCATTTGTAAGATTATGTCACGGAAACTGTATCGAAATTTTAAATTTTTGAAGATATCAGATGCCACCATTAGGGTTTCCACTATGGCCTGAATTCACATTTTTGCTCTTAAAAAATTATAAAGTAATAAAATTTTTGGAAAGGGTTACAGAAACTCCAGTTTCACTACGGGCCGACTTCACATATTTACCATATTAAAAGGACTACCTAACGGAATTTTTTAAACTTTCATATTTATTATATTTCCCAATTATAATAGCTAAACAAATTTTTAGGAAAGTTTACCTCTAATAATAACCAAATTTACATTTTCCTATTTATATTAACTAGAAAATTATACTAGATTTTTTAGAAAAATTTTGAAAGAAATATTTGAAGGAGATTTTCGTTAAACTTTTGCTAAACCAGTGAATATCGGATGTGAACTTTAGAAAAAAAAATATTCGCAAATACATCAAAAAATATCGACAAAATTTCATCGAGCTGACAACCACAAATACATTTCTGACTCAAAACCTAAAAATAATAAATTTAAATACAGGATGAATTTTATTTCTCAATTTTCTTTCTTTAGGTTCAATATTAATTTTATTGCTAACAAGTTCGATTTTCCAACTTAAGATAAACCAAATACAAAATTTTTATTTTATTAGTGATGAAAAATTTTCACTTTTTGCAGTTTAATTTTACTTAAAAAATAAAGTTCTTCCTTTTTATTGAAATCAATTATTATTAAGTACATATAGTAAAATTAAACATTGTAATTAAATAGAAAAAAAATTAAATTCTAATTTTATTTTAAATAAATTGTATTTTAAGTATAAATTTACATTTACATTTCTTAATTACAACTAAAAGATAATTTCCTTTAACGAAAGTTTTAATCGAAATATTAAATTCTTATACCCAAATTTGGTATTCTGACTTTGGTATTTTCTAAATAATATGATTATAATTATATATATTATACCTATATTATTATTATTAGATTTTATTTATCATATACAATTATTACTTAAACTGAATTAGACTTTATTAAACTTTCTAGATAAATTATTTTCTGACCATCTTTACGAAATATTTTAAAATTATTTTATTAAAATTTAATTTCATATAATGTATATACATACACATATATACACATTATATTAAATTATTTCATGAAATTTTCTAGCAAACATTAAAATGTTCTATATTAAAATGTTGTATGTACAAAATGTATTATGTATATGTATGTATAAGCAAGTTGACTTTACTGGAGTTAGATATAAATTTTTATACCATAAGAGTTATTTATGTAAGTTCACCATCCCTATATATATATATCATACAAATATACCTACAATCATGCATATAATTATAGAGACTCAGATAGATACATGCAGACATTATATTATACTCGTATTAATATTATAGAGACACATACGTATCAAAATATTTCCAAATTAATAATTACAACACTTACTTTGAGTCTTTAAAAGAAATTAATATAAATACAACAGTATGTATGTATGTATTTATATTAATTTCTTTTAAATTTGCTTGTCAAAGATACGGAAAAAATATATTCAAAAAACCCGAGTTCAAATATTATTATAATTAGCGGTATGTTCCTCTCTTCTTGAGATCAATGGGAATTTTCTAAGTTCTGACTAAAATTTTCTTATAATTTCATACAATTCAACTTTAAACTCACTTAAATGCGCTTAAATAATCATTTAAGCGCATTAATCATTTCGTGAATTGAACTTAAATTTTCTAATAAACTTACTCATACTTATAAATAAAATTCTAAAAGTTTGAATTTTTTCCCATTATAACACAATTTTTGAAATAATAATACTACTTACAGTTCAGTTTTAAAAAATTTACAATAATAAATATTTAAAATTAGATCTATTCATTTTATATTCACATATTTTCCTTTTATGTTTTTCAATAAATAGCTTAAACATAAGATTTTCATTCTTTCGACTTAAATTATATGACTAAGAAAAATTTCAGAATTAAAATTTACTGATATTAATGTTAAACTTATTAAGACTAGTAAAATTTTTTCAGTTACACAATTTATTGAAATCGCCGTCGCTGTCAAAGTACTACTTTCTAATAGTAGCTGATGATATGGACATGTACTAGATAATTTTATGTACGGTGTATATTTTGGATAACAAATGATTTCAGATGGTATTGAAGCTGATTCATTAGAAATTTTACAAAATGTCATATGCTTTCCATTAATTATATTTTGTTCTACTCTTCGGGTAAATAACTGTTCTGACCATGGTAAAATCATTAAATGATTCATAAATGTTCTGTCATGAAATTCAACTGGATCTGATATTATTAATTTATTTAAAAGGGATTGTTGGTAATATTCGTCAGCTTTTTCTTTTACATCACTAACTGTATTGTTAAAAGTATCAGTTTCATATACTTTACTAGGCAACAAATCTAAAATATTTCCATTATATAGAAAAAGGTTTTCAACATCAGTCATATTTAAAGAACGAAATTTATAGACTCCAAAGGTAGCAAAAAATTCTTGGACCGGTGTCATACTGTAACAACCCGCTAAATCAATTTTAGGATAATAAGTTAAAAATGAACGACATATTTCTTGTTTCATTGAGAAACCTCCAAATGTAGGTCGCTTACGTTCGATTGTCTCGTAGGCACAATCAGTAATAATATAATCACCAGGTAATATAGTTGTTTCATTTTCTAATTGTCGAACTTGTTGATAATTGTAATCGTAGTTGTCGTCTTCAATAATTCTTTCTAATTCTTTCCCATCTCGAATATGCCTTAGTTTTAGTTTTCTGCCGGCAGAATGTGAATGTAGGGCTCCCGATATAATTTTAATACCTGATTTTGGAAATAAAGCACTTGTACATGTTGGTGCGCATATACCAACATTGCGATAAAGTTTTTGTCCTGGTGGGATTATAAGAGTATCGGAAGCTGATATGCCAGAAATCATGATGCCAGCATCGTTTTGTCTTAAATTTTTTGTATAATGAATACGAAAACCGGAATTATCAAAAAGTTTTCTGGAATAAATGTTATCATAGTGTACTTCAAGCATATAGTATTTAGCACTATGAGATCCACCACCTATTGGAATACCAACATGGCTTGGTAAAAATTGACCTGTAGAGCCAATTGACCAAACAGCAACCGGCGTTATACATGAATCCCAATCGCGTGGTGTTACTAAATTACTGTTACAAACTGACCCATTACTTTTGACCCAAACATCCCAAGAAGCCGAATTCGAATTAGAATATGATGACGTAGAGCATTCAAATAAAATCATATGATGAACAAGCGGTTTTTTTGTATTAATTTCTTTGGTTAGCAGCGGCTCGTATCCAATTATGTGATGTTTTTCATTTAAGGGTGGAGCACTTATTATTTTGCACCAGTATAAAGAATTTACATTGTTTTCTACAGCAACATTTTTTACCGTGACATCCCATTGCTTTATGTCAAAAAAGTCTAATAAGGGAGGAGATGGTCTTTTGAATAATGGTCCCAATAAAAAAAGCGATTTTACACCACGATTGTGGCCATGGCTATTTAAATTTCCATGAATTGGATCTGTTTTACCAAAAGACCATAAAACCTTTAAAGTTTCACTTCCAATAGGTAAATCATGTGGATCACATGTTTCTAAAGAACGAGAAAATTCAATTTGTGTATGTGTTGAATTTTGAAAACCGTCAATAATGTTATAGTTCTGAGTATCATCCTGTATAGGAGCGGCACTATTTGATGTTAAATCTCCATGGCAATCCAATATATTTGGCTTACCAGTACGATCATCCACCCATAATAAAACTAAATCTGATCCGGCCATTAAACCAGACTTTTTAGAAAATCCTAATCCAATAAACCCTTGTGTGTTGACAGTTGCACGAAAAAATATTTCCTTTGACTTTACCCACCATTCTAACGTGTAAAGCCCTACAGGATCCATTATTTCAATACGTTTCCAATCATGATGATGTATTTTGTGTTGAAGAATAGTTTCTTCCTCTTCGTTTCCTGGAGGATTGTGATTCATTGGCGTACTTTGGAGACATATTGTATGTTGCAAAAGAACGACAATTGAAATTAATATTACTAAATTTGTTTTCAACATGATTTACGCATATTAGTAAAATATTTTCTTTCTTAAAAATCGTGTATTAATATAGTATTGTTTTAAAACTGTGTTATTAGTACCGTGGAATAGTAAAAATATTTATTAAAAATAAAAGAAAACTGGTAAAATAAATGAAACGACGCCCGTTTTTACAATTTTTTTTTACTTTACCTTAAATTTCAAGGTACACTAACACGTCGAACATTAAGTAATTATCATTGTTTTTATTTTTCTTATTTCAAAAATAAAAATTTACTCTAAAATTAAATGTTAAAGAATCTACACGTTTTTAATTAACAATTTTAATTTTTTGTCAAATGAGTTCAACAATATCCACTCTAATCCTTATATACAATCACTTATTTAAAATTAGTTCACAATTCGAAAAGAATATTCCAAATTATACTTTCAATATCCGCCATATTTAAATAATATTTCATAAAAATGTCCAAAAAGGATAAAATTATTTTTATGTTGTAGCTTTTAAAATATTTTTTAACGCAGTTTAAAATTAGTATCGCCCGTACAGCACACTTTCATATCGAATACTAATGAATCAGTAGAATGAAACAGTAGACAAGATCGGCAGTTTTTATCCTTAGTATTGATTAAATGGCTTGCTGCTGTAGTTGCTTTACTTATAAAATAACTTGGTGTTAGTTTATTTATGCACTCTTTTACTTTTACTCGTTTCCTTGTTCATTTTTTGTTTCACCAATTCCTTTTTTGCTTTCATAAAAGGTTGTCCACGGTTTACATAAAAATTAATATTTTAATGTTTTTATTAGTGGCGAATGCAAAGCAAAATTAAAACGACGAGATTTCATTTTGAATTGCACAGCCAACGTTTTGAAATAATGCAAGTGCAATTCAAAAATTACATTTTGTGAAACAACTGAAATAGTCTCAGAAAAAGAAAATTGTGTGAAAATTGACTTTCTAAAGAAGCCATCAATTTGAAACTTTAATTTTCAAAAATTTTGGAACACCCTATTATAAAAAACAAAAATAAGTGATTTGTTGGCTTTCCATATACAATTTTCTCTCATTCCCTCTTTTCCTGTTATTGAAGTTCTCTTTGTTTATTCTCCAGCAAATAGCTGCTCGATCAATTCCACTATTATTACGTTGCCAGTATAGTTTTGTTGTTGTTTCGTTTTTTTCCCTTCTAAAATTTTTGAAATCGCACGGCAGATGTTTGTTATGATGAGCAAAATATTGTTTTTTTTTTCTTTTTTGTCGTGTTAAGTTTACGCATGGCAAAAGATAGCAACTATACTTTAATTTACTTAGTTACCTTCCGTTCTGTTCTTATAATATCACCTAAGCATAAGTGCATTTGTGTTTGTGAACCTATATGTATGTACATATATATATGATACGGTTGCTTGCTCAACAGAAAAAATAAAAACTAACATAAATAAAAATATTATTTTTAAACCACAAATACGATTCCACATCTGCCCATTATTTTTTGTTTGGTACGATCGGCTTCATATTTTTTGAATTTGAAGAAAATAAGAACGTTTATTTTTTATTAGAATTCTGTTCATGTTGCAAAAAATCTGAAGTTACTTTTTGTCGTTTTTTTTTGGTTTTCATTTTAAATATATAACAATGTTTTTAATTCATATTTTTTTTATTTTACAAGCTAAAGCAAAAACAAATAGTGGGGTGATTTTAAAACCGTTTACCCGTGACAAATCTGGACTTGAATACTTTAGTACTATGTTAGTGTAGAATTTATTACAAAATATATTAACACAGACAACTTTGTGTCACACTTCAAGTGACAATACTTTAAGAAGTATTTCGTCTATACTTACATATTTTGGTTTCTTAAACTACATTTATTAACAAATACGAGTATAACTTACGCGTGTAATTGTTTTTTCTTCACATTTTAATGGCAGGATTATCTTTTTCTGTAAATAAAACATGTGTTTTAGTACCATTCAACTTCAAAAATTCGTACATTATATGAGTATATTTTAAATATGTTAGACCAAATTTTTCAATCAAGTGTATGTACTCGTACCAAGCCATTTCAAATAGATATAGGTACATACATAATTAACTTCTAAACTCAAAATTAACTAAAAAGGTTACTAATTAAATATTTTAAAAACTAGCATTGAAATAAGCACATTTACCGTAACATATCAAAAGTAGAATTAAAACATGATTATACCGAGTCCAACAACAATTTTTTTTTGTGCAAATATGCATGTATTTGTATATGTAGCTATTACTCAAAATTTTAAATATACATTATGTATGTATAAGTGGGTTAAGTTCATAATTAAAAGAAGAACAGGAAGAAATGGCAAAACCAAAAAAAAAATATTTTTGGCTCGTCGAACAAATTACCTGATATAATGTATATAGGTACAGAAAAAGAAATGTGTAAGCAGAAGAAATTTTTAAGTCATACTGTATATATGCTTATGAAATAAAAAGAACTCTGATGTGGTCAACATATGGCCGACCGCATTACTCGTTCTACAGATCATGTTTCTAAGTTCTAATAAATCCATTCTCATTAGTTTTCTTAAAGGATTGCACAAGATTATAACAACACTTATATTTTGCAGTTTTTTGTACTTATGTATGTATTCAAATTTTTGTAAAATTAATAAATTTCATGGCTGCTTTATATTCATTCCAAATTCGTAAAACAATTTAATATCCTAGTTTCCGGAAAATAATTGCCATTTAGTTTTGTCCGAAGCATTTTTATATCTAAAGTTCCATATAGTGTCAAATAAATGCAAATTTTATGAAAGGCGCAGTTATAGCGTTTATAGTACAGTGGGCAAACGTATGGAGCTTCTTCTATTTTTAATGGTGTCCAAGTTTCATATAGGCTAATTTGGACCAAATTTAAATTTTGCTGTTTTAGAATAACGAAAATATTTTTGGATAAATTCGTAATTAGCTAGTTTATCCTATGCTAATAAATTTAATTCATGAATTATGAATAAATAAACTCGTTAATATAAAATAGCTCCTAAAATGATGTTTTTTTTTTTACAATTTTCGAATGAAAATTGCAATTCCAATATAAAATGTACGTTTTTACAGCCCACATAATTTATTTAACTTGAGTTAAATTTATAATTTATATAATTGTTCCAAGTTTTGATAGATGCCAAGGGTTTCCATTGTTTCTTGATTTGTTATAACAACATTTAAATAAAATATTTACAAATATACATGAGGCTCTACCTCCCGTTTCTCTTTGTATTTGATCAAAATTAAAAAAAATATCTGCAGTGCATTTTATTTGATATACGTACATATATAAAAACTTTTAATTGTCAAGTATTAATTTTCCTCCACCCAGCTTATTAACACTGTCAATTTTTTATTAACATTATAAGTATTTCTTCATTTTGAGCGGTAATAATATATACATTAATACACATATACATTTATATACATAATATATGCACATTATTGTGTCTTATTTACTATTTAACTTTATGGCGTCAAAAACTTTCTATACTTTTATATACTTACCTCTAATATTACAATTATTTACATAAATATTTCCTTCAATTTTTTTTTTTTTTTTTGGGAACCATTGTTTTAGTTAAATGCATGCTCAAAAACGCAATGTTGCGTGCACATGATTTCATTCATATGCATAAATACATATACATTTTATTTATATAATGGATTATTATTTTAATTCAATAGTTTAAACAATTTCGGTACGCGAAAGAGCACATTTTAAATTTCTAAATGAAAAGAGGCGCTTTTAGATTTCCGAATATACACTTATTATACTTATTACTATGAGTTTCAGACTTTTTACGAAAATTTGTAATCCAAAAATTTGGGTAAAGTTGAAACACAAGATAATATTGAAGATAAAGTTAAATTTTTACCAAATAAAGCAGCAGATTGTTGTTTATAAAGAAAATCCCAAAAGAAAAGGATTAGAAAAATAATTGTTTTTCAGCATTTTTTCAAAAAATATTGAAGAAAAGTGCTTACTAGTTTCACCCTATGCATTAGCCCGTCCGTGGAGATGTCTATGAAACTAAAAATCCGTAGATAGACTAGATATTAATAAATAGTTTATTTTGTTAAAAGAAAACTTTTTTCTATCTCCAAACAGTCTTAAGTTTTTGTCGCTCGAAATTTGTAAAATTTGGATCTTGGGCACCTTGACTAATATATTTAAAAATTTTAAAGTTTTTCCAATTTCTATAAATTCAGAAAGTTTACGGTAAATACGATGCAATCAAAAAGTATAATTATTTTTCTTAGTTCTACAATTTTCACTCTGATGAAAATAAAGACATTTATAAAAAAAGAAATTAAACTTTAAATTCGAGCATTATTTTAACATTGCTCATCCTAATTGTATGCAATCTTCGAAATATTTTGGTTTATGAATGAAAGTAATTTTAATAATTTACTACGATTGTTAAAATCTGTGTTTTCAATTGTTGAAGGGAGTAGTGTTACTTTGCAAAATATTGGTTTGTCCCAACTTTGCTTTATAATCAACTCGACACACAGTCCGATTTATTCCTCAAGAACATTCTTCAAGAATTTCTTATGCAAGAACGTATGATATTAAATTTGTATGATTTTTAATTTTCGTTTCACAGAATTATTCTTTTGCACTTTTTCTTCGATCAAACTTAATATCAATGTAATAAAGCAATAAGAAATATTTTTACAAACTTCTTCCCTCTTCCGGCTTTTGTTTGTAAGCCCTCAACCAATCACATTTATGCATTGTATACAAAAAGGAAGGTGATGTCATGACCCCAAATTTCGGATGTCCGAGTTTTCGATGGAAACGTACTTAACTTCATAGAAGTGTAGGAAGCGTAAATATTTTTACAGGGATGTCGGTCTGTTTGTCTGTCTGGAGAACTTCCGTGTATCAGAAGTTCAGCATAATCGGTTTTGATATTTTATATATTATGAGTTCATTTTGACTATGCCACGGATTGATTAACTTTCGGGATATATCAGGCCTCGGAAATTCGACCTACCTGCGGGCAGATTTTATATTTTTGTGCATATAAATAGACATAATAAACCGATTTTCTTGAAATTTAATGCTAAATTTGTATAAATCAAATAATAAACTTATAAATTTTTTGGAAAGATTAGGGCTCAGAAATCAGACTAGGGCCGATTTTACATTTTAATCATATTTACGAAACTAATTGAATGAATTTCTCGAAATTTGATATTTGAGTTCTGGTTGTTACCGAAACTAACTGGCAAACTTTTCAGAGATTCGGGTGGCACACCTCAGATAGCGAAACTCCACTAAGAGCTAAATTTACATTTTTCGGGTATGTGAACTAAAAGCTTACTAACTTCCTTTGAGAAGTGTTTCAATCTCTTGTAATACTTTCGCTAAACTAGAAGAATATTTTGCTGACCGCATCAGATTTTTACTATAAAACTTTAAAATAAATAAATTTTATAAGCTAATGGTCTCTAGTTTTTATAAAATTTTATATTTCCATATTATAATTGTGTAAGAGTTGAAATTTGGTTTATGCCATCATTTCATTTTTATAATTTAAGAGGGCAACAATATTCAATATTCAGAAAAACTAATTAATTTGAATTTCACACATTAATTTTTCAATATCAAACATAAAACCAACAATGTAATCGATCAAAACCCATGGTTTGTAGAATAGCACCTTCTTTTAATTGATATTGAAAGTCCAATATTTGTGTGTATGTAGTATATAGTTTCAAACTTCCGTAATTTAATAATTAATTTTAATTTATTTTAAATAAATAATTTCTTTTTTATTTTCAAGTTTATAATCAATCTTTAGGTAAAATTTTCAAAAAAATTGTACTATAGGATACGATTGAACTGCATTGGTTATCAACCGGGTCAGAACACTAATGAAAGAACTATTACGGTTGTATTTCGAGTGTGATAGAATTTCGAAAATGGAGCTTCATTGTTGTGTTGTGCTTCATTGTTGTAATTGTAATGTCGAAAATTACTCGAAAGATGTAGGAATAAAAACGAAATTTTAATTTAGTAAAATAATGTATTTGTTAATATCTTTAATGTGAAATCAGATGTATTAGAAATATCACAATTTCGTGTAATTTCCTGCTTTTACAGAATTTACAAAATGCTTTTAATTTCCCTGCATTTTCACGATTTTGAAGAGAACGAAGAATACGTAAAAATGTTGTTCTATACTTCTAAAGTAATAACATTTTTACTAATATCTATTTCAGATTTCCATAGGTTCGGAGAATTTGGTTCTTGTCCCAAATCCCCCGCACTCGTCCCAATACTGGTCTTTGACCCATCTGCGTACCATCTGATAGCGTGTGTTCCCACTGGGCGACTTGAAAAGTCACGCTTCTAGTCCCTCCTGTAACTCAGCAACGAGGCAAAATTTTTTTCGAAGCTGTACCTCTTTACCATGTCGTCCCGAGGAATCGATAGGAGCGGAACCTCCCCGACAAGACGACCTCGATCTCTCACTCCGATTATTCCGGCTCCATTTCACCCTAACCTGAAAATGACAGCCTTCGCTGCCATCTCCACAACGAGATGCAAAGGGGTTAGTCCCAAAATCACCTCCATTGCCGCCGTTGGACATTTTATAGACATATTATGGACATAACATAGGATATTTTACATTAGTATTTATTTTAAATATAAATGATCGCGAAATCAGGTACTTAAAAAACCGTGTCATTAATCACAAAATTAATTTCTAATCATTTTTTATATTTTATAATAAAGTTTGAATAAAATACAATTGATAAGCATTTTATATAAGGATATTTCAAAATAGAAGGTTTTTATTTCTTAAAATGTTATCATATGTACATTCATACCATGTAATAACACATTAGTACAATAATTGTCCAATTCTTAAATACTATAATATTATAGGCAATATTCAATACAAGAGTTTAATATAAGCACTAAGAGAGAATATAATGTACTTATGTACTTAATAACATTGAATCTGTAAAAAATTTGAGTAAAATAAATGAGAAAAAAATCGGTGAGAGCACAAATTGTTTTATACAAGAGAAAATCTAGCTGAAGCAGAATATTTAATAAATAGTATATGTGTTTATTATATACACAATAATTAGATGTGAAAGTCCTGCGCAACACATTTTTAAAACAAACAGGAGTGGATCAAAAAATATGTAGTTGTTAAATTTACTAATAAGTTATCAACTTAGACAAACTCTGTCACACACAATTGCGACCCAAGTTAGTATAAACTATTGCGAGCCAATAAAGAATAAATCGATACTTCAACTAAAATACTTGTTGAGAACTGTTAAAAACTTAAAATTTAGCGCAAATATGAAAGGTAATTAGCGTTCCCCGTTCTTGATCTTTATAAGTAAGGCCAAGAACCAGGACTTATTATTATATTTGCTCTTATAGGCCTTAATTGCTTTTAATAAATTAAGCAAATATGGTCATGCTTTGTTTAATTGATATTTGCATAATTCAAATGAAACCTTTCGACAAATACCATAGAAGGTCATAAATTTCGTTTTATAATAATTGCAGTATTTGCATATTATTATTAAAAAATGCTCAAGAAATTCTGTATGTTGATCTCATGACATCAAAAAGTTATGGAAAAAATCTCAAGTGACTTCTGCTTTAGAAATAATTTTTTTTTATTTTATATAAGGATTTTAAAATCCAAAACGCAGTTAAATGGATTTCGAAGAAACTCTTGCCTTTGCTTAGAAGGATTTGTCATTTTGTTACTCCAACATTCATCAGTGAACAAATTAAATACATACATATTATGACAATCTGAAGAAAAGTTAGTAATTTCATTTTATAAATGTACAAATTTATAAATTGCGTATTTAAGAAAATTCAAATTAATGAAACCACTACGAAATATGTACGTAACACGAACGTTTATATTATACTTGTGAGCAAAACCAAGGTACGAGCAGTAATACACGAATATTGCAAAAATATTACAGAACGATTGAGAAGAAAAAGGAACTTATTTTGGATTTATTGAAAATTTTTTACTTAATCTTCCTCTGCATTTTATCTTTGGTCATTACACCGTGTCAAAAATTTTGTCTGCTATGATAAGCCAATTTTCTCTTGCATTCTATAATATAAATAATTTATATGTTCTTGAAATTCTCTCTTTATTCTAATATCCTTAATAAAATTAGTGTCCTTTTTTGAATAACAATACACATACATACATAGACATTTTATCTACATTCTAGTAAATACATTTGTATGTGCGATGGATATACATATAATATATGCTATTTGTTTCATGTTAGTTTATATGAAAAAATATCCAAAGAGAAAAATATGAAATTTATATTTTGTATAAAAAACACAAATACAAGCATACTTCCTTTATTTGTGTGCAATACATTTATAAATATGTAGATGTTTCATATGGGAATGCCTAGAGAAAGAGTGTAGTTTTCGGTTTACCGTGTACTGCGGTCGTTTTGAATTATATTGTGTCGTGTATTTTAATTAAAATAAAAAATATAATTATCCAAAAATTTTACTTTTATAACTTTTATTTAAGTGGAATTTTATTGAAATTCTTTAAAAATATTGTTTGCCAAAAGATAAATGAAGTTTTAGTAATTTTAAATTTAAAATTTTTTAGAAATTCATTCACAAAAAAAAAAACTTTTTCATTTTTGGAATTATCAAAAAGTATAGAAAAAACAAGAAAAAAAGTGAAGTTCACTTAAAAGAAAAAATTGAATCCTTTTCCATACTGTGTACACATTTTTTTAGCATTTTTTTGTGTATTGGTGTTTGACTCAAATAAACAAAACAACAAAATATTGTTTACACTCTTGTGTATTTGACGATTCAAAATAAATAATTTATTTCTAAAATCACTGAAAATTTAAAATAAATGAAGTAAAATTAAAAAAAATTAAAGTTTTATCAAAAATTGTAATATAAAAAGTATATGAAAAGAAAAAAAAAATTGTTTTAAATAAAAGGACTTTATATTAATGAAAAAGAAAATTGGAGAGGGCGAAAATAGAAGAGAGTGAGAAAGAGAGAAAAAAAGGAAAAAAAAAACAAAATTTGACACACGCATGACAAATGAAAACAATTTTTTGACATTTAAGTGTACAATATTTTTCTATTTGTTTTGTATTCTGCGATAAATAACATCATATAATTTCAAAAATTGAAGAATATTTAGTGTTACAGTAGGTATTTTGAAATTATAAATATTACAGTTATACAAAATTTCTTAAATTATATTAAAAACCGATCCTAAAATCGTATTGAATTATATTAGATGAATAAATTGGTATTTCTTCCTAGCATCTGTAATTTTTTATTACAAATTTTCCACTAGCTATTCATTCAAAATTAGCTTTCTCAAACATCGTAAATATTCATATATACATATATACATGTACGTAAACATGTAAACATTTTAAAGTGTTATAAATACTCATGTTGGGGAGAAAATTCATAACACTTAATATCACTCTGCAAAAATTTTTTTATTAAAACATTCTTAGTAATTAATTATTTCTAATAAAACAATTGGTAATGTGGTATATTTTTGCACTAAAAGAAATTTACATTGCCAAAGTGTCAAAGGCAAATTGAAATATTCCAAATATTCCAGAGTTTGTATCGTTGTAATAAGATAAAAAAATTATCTAAACAAAACAAGATGTGATTTTATTGTATGTGTATTGGTATGCAATACACAATAACGTACTATACAAAAGTGTGTTATGAACCGAATATAAAAATTTAATTTCAATATACAAAATACGTTCCAAATAGTTCTTTTTTTATTACACTTAGCTGAATTTATTAGAAGTTTCAGGAAAATTTTTATTAAAAACGATGTAAATCAGTTTTATTTAGCCCAGGGTCTAGTGTCATTAACGAAGCAAAATATTTATTAAAGATTTTTCCCAGTTTTACCATTAATTTTTTCTTTTACGTATAGTAAACTACAAGAAAACTTAATATCGAATGAAATTCATCGAATGTTTGTTATGTTTTCCCTATAATTTTCAAATCATGTAAATTTTGTTCTCTCAACAATTTCAATGCAATTACTTTTAATTCTAGTCCATTCATCGCATGTGTACAATATATATTATAGCGCTTTTAAATCTGAAAAAATTGTTTCGGATGTCAACAAAAAATAAATATTGTCGTATTATAATTAACTCAAATTAATATTAACATTAACAAAATATTCAATAGAAAAAAAATTCGGAATAGGAGATCCTTACACGGCGAAACATTTTATGTAAATTAGATATTTTTTTTAAACACAGCAGTCACACACTTATCCAAAATCACAACAACCATACTTTATATCTCAAATATTCAAAGAAATTTATTTCCAACTCCTTCATTTTTTATATTATATATTAATATACAGGGTGTTCGGGATTCAATGGTATTCCCGAAGCAGGGTGATAGAATGCATGCAGACAAACAAAAAACACCTAGTGACATTTTTCCTTTTAGGGTGTTCTCGAGTTATGGGGCCTCAAAGTTGGAACATACAAAAACCGCCTGATTTTCACATTTTTATTTATAACTCCGGAAATGTGACAGATAAATCCAACTTTGTGCACTCATTTTAAAGCTAATGAAATTCTCCTTCTAACGGTATGCCAATAGTTGCAAAGACTTTTTTAGTTTCAGAAATCTTAAACTGCAAAGTCAGAATTTTTGAAAAATTTTTTTACTAAATTTTCGCTTAACCGTCATTTACCCGTAATTCCAAGAAAAAATTTATTTTATTATGATATTATTTACAAAATATTGTTTTTGTTTAATATTGTGAATATTTAAGAAAACAAATAATTATTTTTTTTACGAAATAAGTAAGGTATACGTAATAATAAACATAACTATTTTTTTCCATTTAACATTAAAAATAAGAATTTAAAAATTGTTCAAAATGCCCACCATTATTATGGACACAATACATGATTCTTTCCTTTAAAGATGTAAGAACATTGATCTCTAAACTGTCTTCTTTGATGGTTTGGCAAGCTTCATTAATTATTTTAATTAAATGTTCTTTTGATCTTAACTCTGTGGAGTATACAATTGTTTTGAGACGTCCCCAAATGTAAAAATCAAGAGGATTAAGATTAGGCGAACGAGCTGGCCAGCGAACTGTGTCATTTTTACCGATCCATCTCTTGTGGTAATGTAAATCTAGCCACCTTTTGACGTCTTTGTGACAATGTACTGGAGCTCCATCGTGTTGGTACCACATGAAGCGTCTCGTTACCAATGGAATATCTTCCAATAATTCTGGTAACGAATGGTTTAGAAATTCCAAGTATTTTACTCCATTTAGAGAGTTATCAAAATAAAACGGTCCGAAAATTTTGTTACCTATAATACCCATCAATACATTGCATGAGGATTTCTTTCACACCATCGATGTTCGTTATGGTTATTAAATATACCGCTACGAGTAAATGTTGATACATCGGTCCATAAAATTCTTTCTAAAAAACCTGTTGCATCAAGATCTTTCTCTTGCAACCATCTGCAAAAATACAACCTATTCATGCGGTCTACTTGCAAAAGGTTGTAAATAATATAAATATAAATCATTAACTGAAATTATATCCCATACAGTGGACCGAGCTACATCAATAACGTTTGCGATTCTGCGAATGCTAATACTTGGGTCACGCTGAATTAAGGACAATATTGCCTCTTCCGTAGTATGTATTACTTGATTTACCCTGGTTATTTCACGTCTTTGGAATGTAACACTTCCGGTTTCATGCAATCTTCTAAAATTACGTGAAAAAGCTTGGATCTGGAACCATTCTTCGCGGGAAAGGTAATTTGTATAGCTCACAGGCTTGGTTTTGATTACCTTCGCATTGTCCATTTACATATATTATACAGCTAATTCACTATTGCTAAAATTTGACATTTTTTTATTTTAGTTTTTAAAAATTACTTTCGGTGTTTTCAATTACAAGAACTAAATCAAAGTAATTAGGTAAATTAATTAAAATCCTATTTATACAAAATAAATGATAGTCTTAATAATATTAAGCAAAAACAATATTTTGTAAATAATATCATAATAAAACGAGAAAAAATTGAGTTGACCTTGACAACTCTGTGATACGCGTACGAATTTGTTATCCTATGTGCGAATAAAGATGCCATAACTGACTATGGGACAGACTATGACTTTAAGTTGCCGTAGTACCATATTAATTTATGCAAAATTTCAGTACAGTGTTTTTCAAAATACTGTGTGCCAAACTACTATTGAATTTGTATGACATTGGCCCTACTAATATACTCACTTGTGTAAAATTTCAATACCATAGCTTTTATAGTTTCTGAGATATAGCCAACTAACTTTTGAAGTTGTATGGCAGGTACCAGAAGGAGCCAAGTAATTTCAACGACTTTTATGAGACACATTGGCCCTACTAATATGTTCGTTTGTATGAAATTTCAATACCACAGCTTTTACAGTTTCTCTGATATAGCCAAATAAATTTTGAAGTTGTATAGTAGCTACCCGAACCGCTACCCCGATCATGTCCAATTTAAATAGGGTTCTGGCACTTGGTACAAGAAATCATTTGTGAAAATTTGGTGAACTTAGCTCAATTAGTTTTTGAGTTATCACTGGGGCGGACGAACGGACAGACAAAGCTAAATCAACTCCGAATTTGACGCCGATCAAAAACATACACTTGAGTCTATATCTAAGAGCGTTATTTCTTAGTGTTACAAACGGTAAGGCAAATTTAATATACCCTTCGAATATACGTTCGTGCGGGTATAATAAATTTTTTCATATAAGGTACCTGATGGCCATTAATTGCGTTTTTGAAATAATAACATAACACTATAAGAAGGGTCAACATAACTTGGGTTTATAATCAATTTGTTGCAAACGAAGCTTATATTTGTTGTTTTTTTTCAAATTTAATGTTAAATTTCTCTCGTAGACACGATATTCCTGAAACTTTTGGACGTATTTTGTAGAGAAATAAAGGTAATGCAAATGTCTTTCATTTTGGAAAAGAAAAAGGACATGTTAATAATGCACAATACTGCGTAACAAAGACTAAAAAAAATAGTTTTTGTTTGAAAAATACTTTGATTTCGTTTATTTTCTAAGGTTTTGAGCTCAGTTTTCGCCTGATAGACATATTATTTCTACAGTTTTCACCACATTATGTTATATCAAAATGAAGGTCAGAATATAAGGCTCTTCTTCCTGTAAAAAAACAACAGGTTAATAACGTGAAATTACGGCTAAATGACGGTTAAACGAAAATTTATTAAAAAAATTTTTCCAAAATTCTGACTTTGTTCTTTAATATTTCTGAAACTAAAGACGTCTTTGGAACTATTGGCATACCGTTAGAAGGAGAATTTCTTAAGCTTTAAAAAGTTGGATTTATCTGTCACATTTCCCGAGTAATAAATAAAAATGTGAAAATCAGACGGTTTTTGCATGTTCCAACTTTGAGGCCCCATAACTCGAGAACAAGAGCCCAAAAAGAAAAAAGTGCTATAAAGTTTTCTCAGTTTATCGAGAGATTGCAAATATATTCTTTCTTATTTTGTAATGTTTTTATTTGAATGCCAACAAATTTGTATCCATCGAATGATCTTTTATTCAGCAACATCTTATTTTGAAAAACAAAAACGGACTATCACCGAAAGAGCTTTCCTTTTATGTGCGGTTTGCTATGTGAAGTATTGAAATATGATGTTTATATTATATAAAGATAAAAATTAGTTATCAAATGTTTTATTAACAAAGCAAAGATCGGATGGCACAAAATGAAACTCTGCTAAGAGCCAAATTCACTTTTTTCTATGTACATATGTTTAAATAAAAGCTTATTGAAATTTTAAAGAAGTGTTTAGAATGCATTTTTATAATCTTCTGGAATAGTTTTACTAATTTAAACAGTATATATTGCGGTTGGTTATGTGTTGACCATATCACATTTTTTTTATAAATTATTATTAATTCTTATAAGAATAACTAATGGAAATTAACTTATACAACTGCAGAACAGATGGATGGCGTAAGCAAAGGAACGAGTTTTAAATTAAAAAAATTTTTCTCCTCAAACTGGACTCGAACCAGTGATTCACCACTTTCTAGACGTACGCTCAACCAACTGAACTACAGAGGTATGAAGAAATTGTCGGCAGATTGTCCTTCACATTATTTTATACTGTAGTCTGCATGATTACCAAGTATTATTTACAAGAGAAGCCACATACAATCTTCTATTTGAAACACACAATCACAAGAGCATATAAATAGGAATTATGCCTATTACACCAATAATATTACTAATTAGCAATACAGAGTGTAGCTGTTAATTTTTGTTTTTATAATTTACTATTAATTCTTGTAAGAATAAGTAATGGAACTTTTTTCATACAACTGCAAAACAGATGGAAATACGGTTATATAACATATTTTCTCAATTTGAAAAAGTCTCACAATTTCTAGAGCCTTTCAACTTTCCAAAATTTAATAGCTCCTGAAAAAAGCCAAAATAATAATCTTGCGATACATTTCTTTCAAATCTTTTATTTTGAAGAAATTTATTGTAATAAAGAAACATATTGTTATAGGCTTTTATAAAATAAACTACCAATATATTGTGATACAAAACTCAAATTTATCGAACCGGTACTTTATAAATTTTATTTGTATAGGAAGTTATTCAAGAAACAAATACTGCGCTAATACAATTTGGGTGTTGAGGTCTGCGTTATGACATTGGTACTAAAAATTGATAATTAATGAAAATACCAACTAAATATCTTTTCCTCAAAAATTTAAAATTTAAATTATAAATATATATTAATTTTTATAAAAAAAAAAACTAAATCAAGTGAGACACAGACAGTATAACAAATAAAACTGCACGTTTTATTTAAACACGTTATATTTGAGTACGTACTTTGCTTTCTGTTTTAAATAACCCTTATCAAAATTTCATAACTTAACGTGCCAATTTCATTTTCAATTTTATAGAGCACGATAAAATTATTATTTGATGAGCTATTAAAATTATTTGCATTCTATAGACTATAGGTACACAATGTAGAAACAGTAGAATATTCAGGAAACTGGGACAAATTTTACATTTGTATTAAAGGTAGTTTTCTCAGTTATTTTTCAATTTGTACTTGATTTTTTCACTATTAATTCTAGAAAATAAAGTTTAGATAATGTCTGCTTATAGAAGGATTATGTCGAGGATTTATGTACATATCTATGTGAATATATGATTTGTGTTTTCACCCAATGTACTGCTAGTATATGCAGCCATATATTGCATAGGATATAGTGAATATAAAGATTACATTTTTCTTTGTTCAAATATTATGTACCTGTTATGCTCCAAATTCATTTTTATATTTAAAATATTCATAAAATATGTAAAAGCTAACTGCACGTTTTATATGAGACTAAGTTTTTTGAAATGATTATTAACAAGTGGCATACATATGTAATAACAAATAAAAAAATAGCTTTCATATAAATATACGAGCGAACCTCAAAAAATTTAAATCCTTAATGATGTAAGTGTATAAGTTGAATTTCCTATAGCTTATATACTCGTATGTTACGCTTTCTACTCATCGTATTTTGAATCAACATGGAAGGGATCTGGTTTCTTTTCTTTCTGAAAATTCTCTTCGGAGCAGGCATGAAATTTAACCTATTCAATGAGCAAATTTGTAATTAATCTTAGGTATTCAACTTTTATTGTTGAAATATCAGTAGTTTCAGCATCTTCTAGGTATGTCAAAGAAAATCTATTTTGAAAAGGAAAACTGTAAAGCCTGACTCAAGTGATACTTTTCTAACAAATTGAACTAACAGAATTCAAATTAAAGACTACGTAATAATAGAAAAAGAAATTAATTTCTTCGTTACTTCAGTTGAAGTTATGGAGTAATAGTGAAAATATGTAACTTCATTATATTAAGTCTTGAGAAACCATTGTACATATCACATTTTCCGCTCTTTTTTTAAGACAACGGAAAAAAGTTCATTCTTTCTTTAAAATGAAAAGTTCTTAATTTTTTTAAGAAGAAAAAGTGCAAGTTCTTGTCTAATGTAGGTACAGGAACAATTTGCAAATGCAGGAATGAAGAGAGTAATTTTTACACGCAACTGATTGCTTTCTCTTGCTTGTTTTTTGCAACATAATTGTAGGAGGGTGGAAGTGAATACGAGATTGATCCTTTTCACTGTGAAGGTACTGGTCCTTTTCACACTGAATATAGTGTGATGTGTTGTGTAATAATAATTAAACATATTGGTTCAGAAATTATAAGATAACAATAATAATTTCTTCATTATATCAAACAGGTTCTGTGAGGAAAAAAATTTAATACAAAACTAATAATGATGGCACTGAATCAAAAGTTCTATAATGTTTAAAACTAATACAACATGAGTAAAGGTAACTAAAATTAATAAATAATGTGGAATTTGTGGAATATAGTGTCCAAGAATGTGGAATTCAATTTAATTTGTTTTCAAATCAACAAAATCTAATAATTTTATAAATATTAAAGTATCGAATTTTTCTAATTTTCCACAATTTTCAATACTCACTTCGAGAGCAAACATTTTCAAGCTATCATTGTCCAATTAGAGAACAAAAATCTGCAATTTTATTTCGGAACTGTTAGATTATTTTTCAACAGAAAAACATGAAAATTTTTTTTTGGATGTACGGGAAGTAAAGAGCTTGAATAGTGCTATAATAAATTAAAAATTTATTTGTCAAAAAAATTTATGTCTTCCTCAAATTTAGAAAAATTCCAAACCAAAGTATTGCAAAAGCGAATTTTATTTTCAATTATTCAACAAAAATTTGTGATGATTGTAACAGCATTGCCAAAGTACTATACCTTCCGTAGGTAGATTTTGTTTTTCGAATTTAATCTAAATGTTTGATTTATTTTATTATCATTAAAAAGTTTTTTATGAAGTATACATACAACATTTATTAATTTTCTTTTTGTTTTTATTGAAATTCGAAAAATTTTTATACCATTTGGAAATGAATATTAAAAAAAATTCATCTGTCTGTTAAACCTTATATACACAATGCACATTGTATTTAATGTATGTATGTATAAATAAAATATAAAAGCGTATATAGATCACAAGCACATAAAAAATTTATGGTTTTTAATAAAAACTTAATAACCGTGATATTGAATCCTATTTCCGTTATTTGTACTAACTGGATATGAATATTTAAATTTGATAAGTAATATAAAAATTAATATTCAACAAAATTCAATAAAAAAATTTTATAAACTCATTTGTGCCTTGGAACTCCCAATATCTCATAATTTCTATAAAAAAAAGCAAAGAAAATAAAAGTATTATAAATAATGCTTTTTTTATAAAGTTTTCGCATGTAAAGTGGGGTCCATTTATTATATTTAACTACTAATAACTAATCTGTATTAATAGGACTTTTGATATAAAATTAAAGCTTTTGAAATAGTTCTAGATAACTTTACAGGGTCAGTGAAAAATCGAATTTCCATTTTTCACTGACTTATATTTTTAATTAAAAATATACTAAATGACAAATGTACTGCTTGTTGGACCAGCGATTTATTACTTGCGCTTAGCCTATCTTTACTTAAGTCTCTCATGCTACTCCTGTTAAATATGCCGTTAATTATTTCAATAAAATGGGGTTACAGGGCTTTAATTTTGCATGCACAATTTTCTATTCTAGCATACAATTTTATAAAATAGAAATTCAATTAAATGTGATAATATCTATTAAATTAATCAATTTGAAATGATGAAATTTCAAGCTTTCATTAGTTTTACGTTCTCAAGATTGTAAATGAATACCTTTAAATGAATTCAATCAAAAATATTTTAACATATTCCATTACGCATAACTCTCTCAATTTCGCATATTAATTTTTTCCCGGAATGATTAATGTTCCATTTAAATTTTTTTTTTCGGAATAAAAGGCTCACAGGCCCACCTCTTCTACTGATGATCATATTGATTAACTAAATTGTTTAAGAATTTTTTAACAGATAATTCACTATTAGCAGCAAATGAGAGCAATGGAATGTATGTACAGGGTGATTTAGAAAGGTATACGACTGGGTGCCAAATCTCAAGGGTTTAAAAGTTCCAGAGATTTATCGAATTTTCATAATTTTGTTAAGAGCCATTATTATAATAAAAATCTGAATTTTATTGTTTTTATTGAGATGTAACAAAAAATAACAAAATTGAAACGAAATTTTATTCAAACTTTTCATTTGAAAAACAAAAATAGATTTTAAAAAATTTGAAATTTTTAAAAAGAAAAACTAGAATTTTCATTTTGGAAAAACAAAAAAAATCTAGTAATCAAAAAATTTTGTTCGAAACTTTTCTTGGTAAAGAAAATTGATTTGTTTTTTATTTTTGCCAATTTTTGTTAGAAATGGTACCTATATGGTTTGGAATTTTTAAATGCATTTTTTCAGATTGGGTGCAATTTAAAAATTTGAAAAAAATATTTTCGGAATCTAGACACCATTTGGCATCTGAAATTATTAAAATTATTCAGCTGGAGCGAATTTTTAAAGACATGCCATATAAATTTTGACATTTTTTTGAACAGAAAAAAATTTTTTCTAGAAAAATTTAATATTTTTGAACAAAATGGAGTTTGTAAGTGAACATTATGAAGCTAATAAATAATTAATTAATAATTTAATGGGATTAATAAATTTTCAACATATTCCAAAATTGGTATATATGCTTTTAATTCAAGTAAAAAGTAATTTCAGTAAAGTAATTCATTTGAAATATTGAAGAAAAACATTAATTTCATAGGAGAATTTGGCGTTTGTTTTGACAAATTTGTAAATTTTTTGAATAAGGAATTCCTATTTTTCTAAATTTTTTGATAAAGAAATAGTAGACTTAAAGTAAAGCTTAAACAGCTGGGAAAAATTCTTTAAAAAAAGTTCAAGGTTTTAAAAAAATTCTTACCAAATTATCTAGTTAGAAAAAACTTAAAAAATAAAATAAGGGAAAAATTTGATTTTCCCTAAAGTTCCCTAAATTTCCCTAAAGTGCTTGGTATTCCGAAGGTACATAAAATACAGAATTAAGCAGCATGTCTATTTCAAGTCCTTTACGAGGCCTTTCTGAAATTGTTTGTTTGAAGTTCCTATCTAGGTATAGGTTATTGTATACTTTTCTGAATCACCCTCTATATTCTAAATGTAAAATCAAAATTGTATAGAAATTTTCATAAACGCAAAATAGCAAAACAATAACCGCAGTATGCTTTTGGCAATTTTACAATAGCAAAACCGTTCTATTAAGTTCTATTAAAAAGACTAAGTTAAAATTAAGTTCTCATAACAGCTTCACTATATTGCTGATAATTCAGAAATATTTATGAATAAAATTGATTTGCAAAATAAACACAGCGCAGTTTAAGCTCTATATGGCGTCATATTTCGTTTATGTAAAGCCGTTATATTTTAAATTTACAATCTTTGCAGGTTCCTAACGTAAGGAATATAATTATTAAACCGACGAGCAGTCAATAATTTTTTTAAATAAAATTATTAAATAACTGTAAAAAACCATATGAAAAAAATATCAAAAAAAAAAACTTAATAAATCTTAACAGCTTTAATAGAATAAAAATGAAATAAAAATTAAAATTGTGAAATAATCAAATTAAATCGATTTTTCTTTTTTGCCTTAATTTCCGTTATGAAGTCCCTCTGCGCAAAACCATGTAGTGTCGTTCGCCATGGCCAGTTTATGCAGAGATCGTGTAGAAAAATAAAAATCCAAACAATTATTGTATTGGTATAACTGTAATACAAAATTAAAAAAATTAATAAGAGGAAGCAGGGCGTACGGGAAAATCATTTCGTAGTTAACGTGTTATATTTAACAGTCAATTCAATAATTTATTGATATTTTTATTGTATTTACTTTATTTTTCTATTTTAATTTTTTCTCTTTCTTGGAAATTGTGTAAATAAATTTCCCATGAGAGATTTCGAGCAATTTTGTGTTTTTTTTTTTTTTTTTTTTTTGTATTTTTTTTTTCATCATTATCCTTGAATGAATTTAAAAGAAAAAATGTATTTCATAGAAAAATTTTAATCCCATGAAACAAACGTATTCTAGCTTTGGAAAAATTCTAAAATTGTAGTCATAGTTTCAATTTTATATTTTTTAATTTTACAAAACGTTAGTGAATTATGAAACCGAAAACAAGGCGCTCTCTTTTATCAAATATTTTTCTTGGATCATGCAAATAAATTATTAATCAAACAGTATATAAAAGTTTGACAAAACCATTCTATTATTAACAAGGGTGCATAAATGTAAGATCGATTTTATAAAATTTACCTACAATTATATAAAACTAGTGATAGCACGTATAGTTTCGTAAAATTCTAACAATATTGGAATGCCCCCTTGTTATTTGAAAAAGCAATTTTTAAAAGTAATGGGTTTGCCGTTAGGTGTGTTAACTTTGAATATAAGCAAACGGTGCAAAACAACCTCACACGTATAAAAGATTTTTCCACGTTATACATATTTGAAAAATATATTAAAATCAATAAATTTAAGTTAAAAGATTTGAAAACCGGTGAAACAATCTTGATTTTTCTCACTATTAAATTTGTATTGTTCTCACTGTTAAATTTGTATAAAGTTCGAGAATTTGAAATAGTGGGCATTATATTCAGCCACAAACCATTGCTGGAATAATGCCCACTATTTTAACGTTTGCGGTTATTCTTTTAAAACTCTTAGAAAACTGTAAGTAGATATAAATACCTTGAAAAACTAAAATGAACACAACACTTGACTTTTAAAGTATGGAAATTCTAACACAATATGAGTAGCAAATTTTTGGATTCTGGTTGCATTGAAAAATTTCGCATTAATTATGAAATTGGGCACGAATTGTAACTTTTTAAAATGCTTAAATTTTTTTAATAAATATACTCTATTTAAAATCCTCAATTTCATTTATTATGTTGCATAATTTAAATGCAAAGTTTCTATGCTCCAATTTATATTATATAGGAATTAATTATAATATTCTAAATTCATGGAAAGTCAATATTAAAATTATAAAATCAATATTTTAATTAAATTAAGTAGGTATGCACTTTTTTTATTAATTTTATTATCCATTTATTAATTAAATTTAAATTGGTTCACGTAAAATTTTGATATTAAATATAACGTTTTGCATAGTGAATATTGGTGCATTCAATGCTTCTCCTAAATGTATGCAATATTTTTATATTTGCAAAATTGCTTTTGGAGAAAACAAAAATCAAATTATTCTTTTAAATCGTGTACGTTATGAGTAAAAAAAATTTTTTTTAAAGTGATACTTTACATTTCCTTAAAAGAGATTTCAAACCTATTAACGAAACCTAAACGAAAACCTAAAAACGAAATTTTTGCTACTAGGTTTTTTTATGATTTTATTTTAAAACTTTCACAGCTGATTTGTGAAGGGTGTAGTTTGCTTAATGAAATCGATTTACTTGTATAATTGTCATTTTATTACGCATAGGGTAATGTTTGAATAATGCATGAATTTTTGGAATTATTTAATTTAATGGATTAATTACATTGGTAGTTCCTAACTAATTTGATCTTTTAGGCTTGTCAATATTAAAAGTGAAATTGTTGATAATTTTGTTGAAATATCCGAAAAGTACACAATATTTAGAGGTATCCAAATATGAGATTGCATTAATTGAAAAGCAAAAGCGGGCAATTGTGTGAATTATTAATAGAAATTCTCTCACAAGCATGTGCCTTTCTACTACCTTGCTTAATTATTTACTTATTATGCAACAGAAAATGTTTACATGGATGATATTCAGGGTAGATGCGCGTAAACAATTATTATTATTGTGTGTATGTTATGATAATTCTCCTTGTGTTACAAAAATTCTTTTGAACATTATTTCCTATTTCATATACAGCCATTCACTGACTGTATTCAAAAAACCCGTTACCTTTGCATTATTTTTATATCACATTTTACATCTTTTCCTTACAGAACTTCGTACTACTTCTTCTTTCACATTAAAAACATCATATTTTTCTAGTTTCGTAAGGATTTGTCATACCCCGTGCACAATAATTTCGAAATTAACGTATACCTACATATTTTGTTACTATATTTTGAATTCTTTTTTGAAATTTATGTAAATATAAAGCATACTCACGTATTTATATATGTATATATTAGATACAAACGTAGATTTTCCGGAATTGATTTATGTAATGACCAGGAATTATTTGTTTTTCTTTTATTTTATTTTATATTAAAAAAAATAATGTTAGCAACAGAAATAAAGGATAAAAACAATAATAATTGAAAATAAAAAAAAAAATTATTAAATAGTTGTTCAAGGAAACGGAAGATGAGTTATGCTGCTCCACGTTTTGATTCTTATTTTTCTTTTCAATTTTTGAACATTTTAAGCTCTTAAAATTTACTGTTATTGGAAAATTTTCAATTAATAACCAATGGGGATTAAATCTATTGAATTAAAAAAGAGTGTTTTTTTTTCACTTTTAACCAGTTCTCGCTCTCTGTACCACCAACAAGGCTAGTTTTTGCCTAAATGTATTTTCAGGGACTATAAATAAAAAAATACGTAGGGTAATGAAATAAAAAAAAATTTAGTAAAATAAAAACTCACACCCCAATTATCCCGTTTATTACATTTTATATATACACATGATATATGTACGTACATATGCATATATACACGTAAACATTAATGGAACATTTTTATTATGTTATACACATAGAGTTCCAAGGCATCCCTTGACATTTATTAACATTGATAAATTGAAAATAAAAGAGAATTTTATGTATCAATTCATACAAAATAAAATAAAAATATTTTAAAATAATTTTTAAACTGGAAACTTTAAAAAAAAATTAAGAATACTCGTATTTCATGATTGTCGTTCAATTGGACCCCGAGAATAATACAAACGAGATTATGCCTAGCAAATTGAGTTAACATCTACGTAATTTTCTAATTCTGGAAACACTTTCTGGAACAAAAATGTTCGCTGACAAGTAAAATTTAGTCAAATTTCATGATGCTTTTTAACACCAATGCATTAAAAATTCAAATATTTTGAAAATTGCAATAATAAGAAATTTTTCTCAACCATTAAACTTTTTCTTCTAAAACAATTTATTTTTTTTCTTAATTTTCCTCCTAAAATTTTTCTCTTTATATTTTTCAAAATTGCTCTTTTTCACAAAACATTTTCACAATATCTGGAATAACTCTTGACCTTTATCATTTTAAAAAAATACCTTTTTGGTATTTTTCTTCAAATTTATTTTAAGTGGGCCGTCTTTTATTTTCCTACACATTAAAAATTCAATTCAAAATTTGCAAAAAAGAAAGAAAAATTGCAATACAAAAAACTTCCTACAATCATGAATAATTTTTTTAATTTTTCTTTTTTTTTTCTTTACAGGAATAGCGCAAGCAGTCAACGTGAATAAAATTTTTTCTCATCTTCAGCTTAGTTACGCTTTCAGTTTGTTTATAATATGACAAATTTTTAGAACAGAAAATGTATCAAAAAGGCATAGAACCCAAATTAAATTAAGAAAAAAAGAAATCGTTAAGTTGCAATTCACTTTTCAAAAGAGAATTTAGCAAAATAACTAAAACAAATTTCATCTTTATTTCATCAGTATTGAAGAGGCTTCTTTTACTACTTTTATTGAAAGAAAAGCAACGAAAGTGCATAAGGTACCAGAGATTGCATCAGAATATCATCAGCTTCTACATATTATTAGATACAAAAAAGCAATGAAAAACAGACATTTGCATTGAATTTCTTCTCCATTTTAATTTACAATAAAATACAGAGTTGAAGATTTTTTTCAAATAGTGTTGTTCGCGTAAAGTATTTTACAATTTTTTGTTTTTCTTTTTTTAATTTTCTTGAAAATAAAATCTTCAAAGGAATTTTTTTTTTATAACATTGGCACTAACTTTTTATAAGATGTATGAAGATGTAATTATATACATACTTACACAATAAAATGTAGTCTAGTGTTGCAAAACTGTATAGGTACTTAGTGTCATTGAAATTTTATTAAATTACATTAGTTGTTACTATGTAATAACAACTAATGGCATTGTCATCTATTTAATATCGAAGCATTGTTCAACATAGTTCAAGAAGAGTAAGCAACAACAATGACTATATTCTAATGAAAAATATATTATAATCTGGAGCAAAACAAAGGATCTAGCTTTTTTCTTTTTGGGAGAAGAATATTATAAAATTATTAAGAAAATTAGCAAATATATTGCTCTTATATAAAACAATATAAATAGGGAGAGATGGATAAATATTATACACAAGTATAAATGTGCTGCATACATAGATACAAACACGCTTATAATTATATATACAAGTAATTATGTATACCTACATACAGATATGAATGCAAGAATGGAAAACTTATTTGTCTAAATTATTAAACGTAAAAAAAAAAAAAAAAAAAATTCCTAGTTGAAAAAGACCAAATTATAGAAGCATTGAGCAAAAAGAAGGAAAAAAGTAATTATAGAATTAGTGTAGGTAAAGAAGAATAAAAAAAGAAATTCAACGGGGAAAAAATAAAGGATTTACAAAAAAAATTAAAAAAAAAAAGAAAATTTGTGGAAAAATAAATAATTTTCAAATAGAATTTTTTTTTTTACAAGTGAACAGAATAGAAAACAGGCAGACGTACACAAATAGAACAAAAAATAAGAAAGAAAAAATACAAAAGAGCATTATGAAAAACAAATTAAATGACTACTCGCTGAACAACAAAAAGGATTATTGCAAGATGCCTTTGAACGGAAAAATATTTTTTGTTATTTTGATGATTTTTGTTTCGTCCATTCGTGGGATAACAGAAGAATTATCACCAGGTAAGCACAGAATTACATTTTTTGTACATTTTTATATATTAAAAATATGGGCTAAAAGCTTCTTTGTAAAAAAATCTATATTAAAAATGGACAGAATATGAAACTAGAATTCAATAAATTTTGTTATTATTTGAAAGAAGGTTTGCTTTGAATTTACAAATTAAGAGTAGACTTCTTTTATGTAACCCTAAAATACTTGTACTTGAGCTGTGTTTAGTTGATCAGTTAACTTATAATATTTCGACAAATTTTGAAAATTAAATTCATAAAATGCCAATTACTCTAGAAATGCAAATTACTTTAGAAAATTGCTCTAGAAATCCAAATTTCCATTGAGTTAATATTATTAGTGCAATAGACACAATACTTATACTACAGGTTGTATTAGTAATTGAGACCAAATAACTTCTTATTTAAAATTAATAAATTAAAGGTTCACTTCCTATCTTATCCTAATAATCTTAATGTAATTGAATTTTATAAAACTCATATAAAAAATGAATGCGTATACCATAGCTGCCTCGACTGAATATCACTAATATTCAATTTGAATTTTTTTTTTATAAGAAATTTTTTATATTCCATATGATTTTCTACTGGAAATTGATCAAAGAATTATCCCTGATATTATGCATACATATATTTACTAATTAATTTATATTGTTAAATTTTCAACACCAACCAGTATAAACCAAAATATTTGTTTTTCCTTTTATATTGAAATCATAAATTTAATACTGGTTAAAGTGTAATAACAATGTTGACTAGCCATTTACTCAAAATTTGAGTATTGCTTCAATTGAGGTGCTTCCATTTAATTCAAGAGAAGTAATAGATTCTACTCAATCGCACCAGCGAAAATTGGGCAGACTTGTTAGATATTTTAATATACAAATTACGGTAGCCCGGTAATTTAATTGGCTAGAAAGTTTGATATCATGTTTTAAAACAAGGTTCACATTATTCTTAGCCTTTAAGTACATTGCTTGGCTTTTATAAATCAAAATTTCAAATTTGAATCCCTACATAGTATTGAATTTGAGTTTATATCTTTTAAAGTATAGTAACTTTACTTTAGCTACATGCGAATTTTTTGTTTTCAGTATTGTCTTGGCCATTACAATATTAAATCCTTTTCAGGATACTTTCTCTTTTTTTTGGAAAATATTCTATAAAATTAGACATTGTAATTCGTGAATTATGTTTTTGAATGAAATTCTATGAATTTCATTATGCAATTTATCGCACAAAAAGGATAATTCTTTTTTATTATCTTCATAACGTCACATTGTGACAATAACAATAATTATTTTTACGAATTGAATATCATTATACAAGATATTACAAAGCGATGAATGGTTTAAAGGTTTTCGATTACGGGCTTATATTGTCTTTATTATAATATGTAGATTTTTATCTATAATATCATAAATATGGGAATATGTCAATATGTATTACGTACTATATACAATCGCAAACGTATATTAACAGTATATAACCATGTTTCCTTAATTATTTGTTTTACAAGTTAACATTTACATAACAAAGCAAAAGAATTGACATAAAAAATACAATTGTAACAATACTATAAATTTACATTTACACACACCATTTATTTTTGTCCCACAGGGCGGTTACTTTTCAATTTCAAAACTATACCAGTGTCAGAATAACATTCAATTTCAAGAGTTTTCAATTTCAATGACATTCAATTTATAGTTAGTCGTCAAAAGTTTACAAATTTATAAAGTTGTTCGAAAAATAGCGAGATTTATCTTCAAATACGAGCCCTACAAGATCATTTGCCAAAGTCTAAATTATTTTCAGAAGCAGTGTGTACTACTGCAGCGGAATATTTACGAATGTGTTATTTCGCTTTAAAAATTTTGTTCAAATATATTTCCAGGAAAATTTTTAAAACTGTACTGTTTCCAGAACATTATAAATTTTCGATAATCGAAAAAACTTTGGATGTAAAATACACTTCTTGTGTATAGGAATACCCTGGCACATATATACATATATTCATATCAATGAATAGAAATAAAAATGGTATTAATATTTTTGCTAATGATTTTAGTCATAACGACAAAAATTTTCATATCCAAAAAAATCATAAAGCAGAAAACGGAAATCATAAGCATTGAAATCATATCATTTAAGGAGATATTTAGTTAGGGTTGCTTAATGTACCGATGAGATCCCCATTTTCATAAAATGATTTTATGAACCATTTTTATTATATTTGTCCTTTGTTTACTTTAATTGGGTCTAGTCTAAAAATTTTCATTTATATAGTTGAAATTAAATTGAATTCAATTGGAAGATGCGGGAGGAGACAAAATAATATTCTAAGCATTTACTTTTAATTTCAATGAAGACAAAATGTGTATCAACAGAAATGTATACATAATTACATTGTATAGGCTTGAAAATATTGTTTTTTAAATTTAAATCTGATTATACAGTCAATTCGTGTACCTTGAATTGACCTAATATATATGGAGTATATATGTTAGTATAAAGTACATATGTACGTTAGTTTTAACATACGTCACAATTTCAAGAAAATTATTTTCAAGCTCATAAGATTAGTTTACTGTAAATTAAATTTACTTTTCATTTTTTAAAATAATTTTTTTGTAGTTAGGCCTACTAACTGGCGTAATTTACAAAATCAAAATTACATAATTGTATGAAACAAAAAACTTTTTATAGTAGTCAGTTAATTCATAATAAATTTACCACTTAAGACATTTCTATTTCGATTTATTTACTGAAGATCAATTTAAAGATGTTCAATATACTTATCTTCAATATACTTATAAATAGATCTAATTATAAATCTACATATGTATACGCTTATTTTTCACATCCGTTTATGCCTGTATTTCATAATAAAGTGCAATATTATAATGGAAATTTAATTTTTTGAACAGAATAATTTCCAGTTAATTGACAAAATGCGCGTTATTTTGGCAAATAGAATGTTGAAGCGAGTTAATCTAAAACATGAATTCTTCACAAGGATAGAGAGATTTGTTGAATACTCGTAGCATCAGTTAACAATATAAATAATCCTCCGTAATTTCATTTAAAGTAGAATTATAAATATAGATTTGATCATTGTAGTATGCAAATAAGCCAACAATGTTTCTCTAGAAAGATTAAATCCCATGCATAACAAAAAGAATTTTATTGATAATTTCTACTAAAAATTTCATGTAAAAAATTTCAACTTTCAATCTCAAAGGGTGTACAGGTTTTGTAACTCAAAAAATGTAAAAGTTTTTAAATTTTGTTGCGACAGAAGTTTTTTGTATGATGGTGTATCTAACCAAAAATTATAATATTAAATTTAGATTTCTGGAAGAAAAGCGAAACTACTTCTAGATTGATATTATACCATAATTACTACATTATTATTGTGTTCCAATATTTTATGCTAGAAAAAGTATTATTTTAATGGAAATTAATATTATACAAAGAATATGTTATTCAAACAAGTACCATAGCCGCCATTAAAAACGAGTCATAAAATCCCAAAAACAAATACCATAATCTTTAAGACGTAGAACCCCATCATCCTAATTCCGATCAATATTCGCATCTGAAATAGATATTGCAATGCTATTCAAAAAAAAAAAAACGTATAGGTATGAACTTTTATTTTCATTTATTATTATTATGTACATTTCTATTATTAGATCTCTTATGAATCCCACAATTTTATTTAAAATTCCGTAGACATTTTCAACATTACCCGGGTTAAATAGAAGTTGGAGTTACAAATTATATGGGTTGGTTTTACACACATTTGAATAAAAATATTTATACATTTTTTATTTTTTGTTTTCTCTTGTATAGGTACATCCTTGTTCTTTCAATTTATGCCCATTAACAAAAGTACACTTCTTAAAATGAGAGAAAAACGAAAACTGAAAATACCTTAACAAAAGAATTTCTCAATGTCCCCCCTTTTCTTAACAAACTTTTTAATAAATAATCAAACCTAAGATCTTTTTTTTTTATTTTTTCGTTATTTTCTCGGACATTTTCAATTGAAAAGCCAAGGGTTATAAGCACACATTAAACACAGATATTTTGTACATTCATACACACTATATAATAGATAATACATAGGTATTTAATTGTATATGCAAACTATACATAAATGTATAGAAATTCATGATTTCTTCTTCAATGGACTGATAAAATTTTACCCTTAAAATTAGAAATTCCCCCCAAAACAACAAAAAAAAAAAACAAAGAGAATTAAAAACAGCTCCTTTTGGATAACGTGTTATTGCAGAGGGGGAAAAAATATAGCTATATAGAAGGAGATATGAATGAAAATGAATTGAAATAATTTAACCAAAAAGGGTAACTAGGATTAAGTACATTAAGTATTTTCGATATACCTTAGATACAAATTCCTCTTGCTTATTTTTATTTTTGTAATACCATTTTGCAGAATTTGTGCAAATATTTTGACTATTATACATAAATTAAGATGAGGTTTTAATATTTTTGTTTTTTCTTCTTTAAAGATTATAGAGTTTTCAAAAATATAAGGAAATTATTGAATTTTTGATCTAACTTTAACGTGAAATTTATAACAAGATTAATGTTGTGAAAACAAAAAATAAAATCATTTAATTTGTATTTTAAATTAAAGAAAATTTTACTTTGAAAATTCAAATTTTTAATTTAGTATTCAGAAAATATTTTAGTCTTAAAATATTTTTCCTAAAACAGAGGTTACGAAAGTTTCAAGATTTTGAAATATTTTAAAAGTATTGCGTAAAAGTTGACTATTGATATAATCGAATCACCAAAAGTTAACTTAGTGTAGCGTTGAAATCAGCTTTGCAATCTTAAAAAAACATTTGGCGTTTCCTTGTATATTCATTTGCTGTTTATATTTTCGAATCATCCATTCATAAATTATTGATTATTCTTGCAGAGATGATGTAAATTTTTTCCTCACTATATCTGAACTTTAACTTGCCGAATTATTTTAGAATTCTTTGGTTTCTGAACATTTATTCTAAAAAAATCTTGAAAGTTTAAACTTTCGCTCAAATATTTTGCAAAATACAATGACTTTTACAGCTGTGAAATATCAAAAAAGTAAAAACGTTTCAGTCGGTATAAACCAATTTAATTATACCCCACGCATTTCGTTGTTGTATAGCAATTATTCAAACTTGTATTGGATTTATCGTTTGATCGGACGGACAGACGGACATGTCTAAATCAACGTAAAATTTTACGCTGAGCAAGAATAAATACTCGTACATCTGATTTCCGCAGACGATTCCATCAAGTGGTTAAAAACTCCATACTATAAAGTTAATATAACTTTCATAAAGATGCAGAACTTAATGGGCTTACTAAGTTGAAACGAATAAAAAAAAGAAAGCTATGAAACATGCAGGGGCATTGTATATATGAGCACTTAAAAAATAAACATTCGTTTATACGTACATATTCCGCAATTAAATAGAATATTTATTTTCAAAAGAAGCGTCAGGGGCTTTGAAATAAGAGTGTAAATCTTTAAAATAACAAACACACCGTAGTAGAAAATCAAAATTGAATTTTTTATTCTCTTGAAGACCCATACTAAAATATTCATCTTTGTTTTTTATCCAATTTTGTTCTTATTTATTTTTGATGTTTAAATTAAACTCAATTGATAATTTAAATATTTTAATATTAATGTACAGCATTCATACATACATATGGACTTATGTAAATTTTAAATTAAAAATATTTAAAATTCCTAAACTAATTTTGGAAAAAATTTTATTAGAATACCATACATATTCGAAATCCATGAGTCTGTCCAATTCAAAATACTTCAAATATATTATTTAATTTTAAAATGGTTCTTTCAGTTCAACACACTCGTCTATAACTTAAAATTTAAACCATTACGTACCATGTATGTATGTATCTGCTCACATTATTATAAATTACTCATTTCACATTAAAACATAAAGTGCGCTTTTAAATAGCTAATCATTTATGCCCTTTATGTCAATCTGAAAATTCGACAGGATAATTTAATTAAAAACAAAAAAATCAAATTTAATTGAGAAAATTTTTTTTGTAGACGTAATCATTTCGTCCATTCTGCTTATATTGCATGTATTTTATAAACAATTTGTTCAAGAGGCCACAAAAAAAAAAAATTTTTTGACTCCATGAAAGAGAAAATGAAATTTTAAAAATCAATTTCTCCCTCTCCTGTTTCTTATTGGTTCTTATTTTCATATTTTTTTTTATCATTATCAAAAACATAATGTACAAATATCCATGAATGCAGTAGGTATTCCCAAAAATATAATCTATAAAGGCAAATAAATGCAAAGGCAAACTTGCATATAATTTTCATCTGAAGTGATAATTTTTCAAAATTACGCTACATTATCGCTAAGTTATCTCTTTCGCGGTTTTTGTAAATGTAACACTACATGTTAACAATCCTCAGAGAAACAGCTCGAAAATTATATTATCTAGGTTTTAGTTATATGAATAATGCAGTACGTAACGTAGCAGTTAATACTTTAGGAACATTTTTGAACGCAGCTGCTTTAATGAAACTTAGTTTTTAAAATTCACTTATAAAATAAAACGGTTGAAACTTTTATTAGAGCTTCTAAGCAGTGCCAAGAGTACTCAAAATTTGAACAAAAAAGTTCATATTCGAATATGTTTTTATATTATGGCCTTTATCATTTTAATCTTATTTCAATGAAATCGAACAAATATTTTCTTATATGTCTTACTTTGACTGTCCACCTATCTATCTATCCTGCTATATGTCGATTTATAAATCATCTTGAACTCAACCAGAAGAATGTCAACAAGCAATATTTAATTATTACAAAATTTTTCCTACTTTCTTTCCCTAACGAACAACAGTTTAAGCAAAAATTTTTAGTGTAATTAATATTTTCAAAACAATGGCATTAATTTCAAATGAAAACTTTAACAGACTTGTTGAAAAGCAAAATTCAATTAGGAGTAGTTCGACTATAATAACTACCAAGCAAACAAAATTCGTTACACATTCCTCCTAAATGTATGCAACATTTACATTTCATAGAATATGGTTCAAGTTTTTTGTCTCTAATTTGATAAAATTGTTAATTGGTGGCTCGAACCATAAATTGGAATGTGCTCTTAACATTAGCTTAAACGACTATAATATTTTTTAACATTAAAAAATATCCTTTAGGGGATTTCTGTTGAAGAATATTTTTTATTTCTTTATTAAAATCCGAAAACTGTCACCCTTTTAAATATTATGATTTGTTGTACTTTTTGCAAAGCATTTTTTTTTTAGAGTATTCATCAGTACTAGGTACTTATAGAATAGAATTAAAAATATATTATTTTGTTGCTTCTTGTACACTTGTACAGGAAAATAAATTGAAAAAGGTGTACGGGTTTTGTACTCCTTTTAGGACTATTTGTTGCTCTTATTATATAAGTATTGTATAATACAATAATAATTAGTAATTTTACCTTAAAATACAAAAGCAAAATGGTAATTGAAAATTCTTTTGATGTTTGAATGTCTTTTTTTTTCGGTTATCTTAGAGCAACATTAATTCAAAATCGTTTACCGAATTCAATATGAGAGACAAAAAAAGAGAAGGAGGAAATTTAAAAATTTTGTCCACTCTGTCATCTCGTACAACTTTTTTAATTTTAGTTTCATATGAATCAAGGATTATAATTTCATGAAATGTTATAATATTTTAATATCCCGATAATATATGAGTTGAAAGAAACAAAGCTACCTTTTAAAATATATGAGTTTTGTTAATTATTTGAGTAATTAGAATTTAAAATCTCATAAGTGTGAAAATTAGTAAAATAAAATGGCTCTATGAAAATTATACTACGAAATATAAAAACTATAGGGTAACGCGTTACTTTTTCTCACCTACAAATTATAAGGCAGATAAGTGTTCATTTAAAAAGTTTATAAACCGATTCTAGAAATTCAATAAATAACAAAGTAATTGAAATTTCCATTTCGGTGTTTCAACACAAATGGTTGTTATTAAATTTTTTATTACTAAAAATAACAAAAAAAGTATTCAATACTTACTTTAGTGATTGTGATTGGCCTCAATTTTTTCGCTTTCTAAAAAATTAGTGATTGATCTTTTTCAAAATTCTGCTGTTTTCCAATAAAAAACATCAATTAAAGATTCATTTTATTTGAGGGTCTATCATTTCAGTTATGTACATTTGAATATACTTTTCCGACAATCTGCTATTTCGAAAAATATATTACTTGACTATTAGTAGACTAATGAAACGGCAGCTCATTTTTATAAAAACAATATTAATGTATACACTACATTGTAGAAAATTATGAAGAAAACGAGGAGGCTTAAAATATGTGAATGTACTGAAACATTTTTAAAGACTAATTTTGAATTTTTAAGAAAATTATTTTTATGAGTTTCTATATAAATACTTAATGGGTTTTAACTTTTCTAACTTCTGGAAAATATCTATTTATTTTTACTTATTTTGTGTCTCTTCAACCTACTAATAACGGCTTATGATCTTTCTCAAAGGATCTATGCTCAACAAAGGAATGTATTTCACCAGCTTCTCAACTGTCTCCGGAAACTGCAGAATTAAAATTACATACTATTTTATTTCGAAATTTTCAAATCAAAATCGAGATTTTTTATGAGTAAGTTGTATCTTTCGTAACTTAATCAAGTTTCATATCAAGACAAATTTATATATACATATATGTATGTACGTTAGTACAAAATAAAGTACAATGAAATCAAACTGTTCCAACAAAAATGAACTTGTTCAACAATAACAAGTAGTGCATGAATTATCACCAAAACTTTCATTACAATACGATGTTACAAAAAAAAAATTTTTGCATTTCACTTATTAAATTCATTAAATTTTTTATTCAAAATCGTTGTAGTCCTTTTTTCCCTTAAAAAAAAGAAAACACAAACTATGCCTGTTAGGTGATTGTACGAATATATATGAACTCAGAAAAAACAAAATTCTGGTTACGAAATTAATTGAGTATACCAAAATACCAAGTTATTCTCAGCTAGACGTCATTTTATTCACCCTTTTTGTTTTTTAATTCATTTCATTATTCATATTAAATACATTCATTTATTTTTCTCTTGTTTTGTTTTGGATTAAAGCAATTTCATCGAAAATTTTCTAGCCATGTTTCTATTTTTAAATGTCCTTTTTTATAAATTGTGTTTTTGATGTGGACACCAAATATGATTCAATGCAAGACAAAAAAAAATAATGTAGATTGCAAAAAAATGCAATTGTATTTCATTTTATTATTAAAAATGTCACAGAATGGATGATGAATTCCCTACTTTGACAGGATTGCATATTGTCTCTTTTTTTTTGAGGAAACAAACTGCAGGGATATTTTGGGGCGATCCACTAAAAGAATGTACCAATTTCTATATATATATATATACTTATACTTTAGAGCAGTTGCCGGCAGAGTGCGGCCCATGGCAACATGCGGCCTATTTAACTTCAAAATGCGGCACATCATTCTACTTGCAAGAAAAAAAATATTCGATTGCAACTATTGAAATTTGAATTTTTTTTTTAATTGGAGATAACATAGATAAAGGTACAAAAAATTCCATAAAAATTTATTAGATGTCAAAACAAAACAATCAATAAAGTTAGATGAAAATGCCATTTTTTCTTGTAAGTAAGTGGGATAAGAAACTCGAGTGGCCCATTGTCTAACTCACATAGTAAATGCTTGCCCACACCCCACAAAAGTTTGCAGACGGTTGGCTTAGAGAAATGTGTTTATAATTTTTTTCATTATACTCAATAATTTTTTTCTGATTACTCAATTCAATAAAATTTTTTTAAATAGACGATCAACATCATATAGATTTGAGCCTTTGTCTCGAACTGAATTAAATTTGTCTTAAGCCACGTGTATAGTTGCAAAGTTCTGAGAACTATTACAAAAAATAAATGTTAATTTTTTAGATACCAAGGTCAAAATTTCTTCTATTTATTTAGATCTCGTTGTGATTTTCACCCATTTATTAAATATTTGTACTACTATGCCGTTCATAAGTTTGAGAAATAATGGTTTTAGAAATTAATATATATGCATGAATCCTAACGTCCATCCGTCCTATTAATAACTCAAAAAGTAATTGTGTTAAGCAAACCAATTTTTCACAAATGAAAATTATATTTCATTCAGTAAATGTTAGAAACTAGATGATATAATTTGACTTACTTTAATTAGTATCTCGCTTTAATAAAGCCTTTGTAGTAGTACGTCACATAAAATAAAATAAATTAATTTCAATGTAACTTAGGAATTATTTTTAATGTTAGGAAGTTTTAACATTCAAATTATAAAAAACTTATGCAATAGAGATTGCCCGTCAGGAAAAAATGCTTTATTAAAGCATTATTTTGAACTGGTATTTATATAAGCAACAACAGTTACATTTTTTTCATATTCATTCTTTAAAACCCTAGACACAATTATGTTGTTTTTTATATTATTTTTTATTTAATTATCATACAGTTGTTTTTATTAAAACTGTGAAATGGTTGATGACGCCTTCATGCATATGTGAAAATATGTATATTAAATATAATATACATATTTTAAAAGTAAATCAAAAATATTGATGCTATATTATATTATTATATAAAAGGATTCTCATTTTGTGGAATTAACAGTTTAAAAATAATAAAATTTTGACGAGAAAATAAAAATAAATAAGTATGAATATTAAAAAATATGATATCAATATTATTTTAGCTTGAGTTAATTAAGAAATCTATATGTACATATTATATAAATTTAAATGTATTTATATGAAAAATTAATATAAATGTAGGTAAAGCATAAGGTCAGATATTTGCTGAGCAATAACAAAATTTTGTGAATTTTGAACTGGGATCTGCCTATATAATTATGAGTTTTATCTACCCGTATTTATGACAAATGTTCGACTTTTCTTCCGCCATCTAATATTGTTTGTTTACAAAATGTTTTATCGGAACTTACAACAAATTTCATTGGATAGCTTTATCTTGCATGACTAACACATAAAAAAGTTATAAATTCATATCTTAAGCCCAAATTAAAAGTTTTTTTATTTTTTAACATAAACGTATGAATTTCGAAGTCTAGAGCTTCATGCAATTGCATATTACTGTATATACTACTCTTTTACCATAAGAATGCATATTTTACAACAAATTTATGTTTAAGGTTATTTCCTTTTAAATGCACGTCAAAAAGGCACATTTAAGACTTTTTTCTTTCCAACAATATTTTTATTGAAATTTTGTTAATTGTAAAGTCTCAAATTCCATCTACAGAAAGATGTGCTCAATATGCTGATAAATATCGAAATAAAGATGGTGATAAAGATCGAAAACGTACTTACCGGCGGTAATACTTTTTCGAAATAGATTGTAGGTTTTTTAAAAAATTTAAAACGTTTAAAGTTTTTTTCGCTTAAAAACTTTTTTTTGAAGAATAATTACCAAAAAATTCCATCTCTTTGGAGGATGGACTTGTAATTTGTATAATTTACGCTTTTCTATATTTCAATTTTAATTTACTTATAGGCCAAAAGCGAAAATCATGGACAGGATTAAAAAATAAGTTATTTTGATTTTATTTTGATTTTTAAATAATTTTACGTGCGAACTAAAAATACATAGGTATTTGATCAATTTTTCCTTATATAATTCAACAGCTATGAAATTTCGATCTATGTCGATTACGTTATGTATATATATATATATGTACAGGGTGTTTAGCATAAAGTGGCAAATAATTTCAGGGAAGATTCTTTGATCAATTTCCAGCGAAAAATTGAATGGGTGGGCGGGGTGCAGTTACAATTCCCTCATCCGCTGCAGATATTCAACCAAAAACTCAAGATATCAACCTCCTGGGACAATTTGTTCAATGTCTCATGATATCTCAAAGTATCCATCAACTGCGGGTAATCCGAAGGAAGATGCTCACCTTTTATAAAAACTAAACATCTAATAACCTAACGATAGTTTAAATATAACTTCAAACGCTTTCTGAATAAACTAAAACTAGACATACATACATTATATTGGCTTATGATCTATGAATTACATATATATCGTGAGCAATATAAATAACACAAAAAATATTTCCCGAGAAATCAAAGAATTTTCATATTAAAATTATACGCATATTGTACCTTGTTTTTTTATTACTTGTCACGGTCAAGTTAATTGCTATACCTAACTACACCTAAGCGGCAATTAAAAGTTTGTCATTTAAAATTTTATATAAAACAACATTCAAAAATTTAATCTCGTCTACCTTTTTTATACAAAAATGATCTATTTAACTTTAATGAATTATTCTTTGCCGTGTCATAAAATTTACTAATTTTGTTCTAAGACCATTAAATCTTTTTCAATATTAATTTTAACCATATCGAAAAATTGATAAACGAAAGTTGTACCGAATTAAGCTATTCTCATTTGAAACTGTAAAGTGAAATGAAATCCAAGATTTAACCTGACAAAAGTAGCCACACAAGCCCATGCTTTGTGAAAGAGCATATTTACCTACTAAATTCTAATTCTGGAATTTTATTAGAATGTAAAATTTAGTGCAGCATTTCAGCATTTAAAATAATTGTAATCTATTGATTAAGAAACAGCGTAAATAAGAAAAAATGAATTTTTTCTGAGAGTAAATGCCAGTGGGTTTTACCTCAATATCCCCAAAAATAGAACTAAATGAAAAACTTCAAACATGCAATCAGGATTATTAAGGATATCAAAAAATTTTTTACAGCAATTTTACTGGGCGTGCTAAAGTATGCCCCCCTACTTACGTAACGGAATTAATTCAGAAAAAAAAAAATTTAATTTGATGGAGAAAAAAGATTTTTGAATAAGTTGGGAATAAAATGAATATTAAGTCATTTTATTCAATTATTTTTCCAATAATTCAGTGTTGAGTATAATTAAAATTCTTTCTTTATATCATCCTTTTAGCAAAGTATCTAAAATAAAAAAAAAAATATTAATTCTTTCACAAAGGTGTACTTAAACAAAGAGACTCGAAATTGACACCAAACATGTTTTTTTTGATTTTATCTCTTCATTGAAATTCACAACAGCAACTCTTTCATCAATAATATAATAATAAAAATAATAATAATAAAAAAAAGAAGAAACAATAATAAAGGATAAAATAATACCTAATACTCTTCATCCAGATGTTTAGAAATTCTCCTTTTCAATCACCAATATTGAAAACCCGATTTCTATGTACTTAAAAAAGGGGATTTTAAATAACGTTATTTCAAAAAAAAAAAATTATTTTGTTTTTCTTCGGTGGAGCGTTATTCTCAATTAAGGTACACTGCACGCTAAAAAGGTGGGTATTAGAAACAATTAAGGTACACAGTTTTGTTTGTTTCGTTTTTCAATTTTTCTTTCATTTGCTTTTTCCTTTTTTTTTGCTAGAAAATGTCCTGAAAATAAATGAAAATGCATAAATTTCATGAAAAATAGATTTTTTAATTCTGCACATGCGGTTATCCTTTAAATCTTGTCAATTTATACTCAAAGAAAAGGACGAATTTGAATTAAAACAAGAGGAAGTATATTTAGAGAAAAAAAGAAAATGGACATGAAAAAAAAAATCAAAAAACAACGACATAATATTAAGTATGTACATATGTATGTATTTATTAACACATGTATAAGCAAATGTACATGCATTTTCTGTCGTTACGCTTTTTAGTACAGCGGCGGCCTAACATGAAAAGAATAAACGTAAAATTCTGGTAAAATCATTTTTGCTTCAATTTTCTTTTTTTTTGTTTTCAATTTATTTTACGGTTTGTTTGTTATGCTTATATATATTTAAGGTATGTATATTTACAAACATATAATAGAATATAAAATGATTGTATATATATACATATGTGCATGTAGATATGCCAAATTCGGTATAATGACAAGTATAGTATGGTATAGTGTATAAAAATGCAGGTCTGGGTGACTCCAGTTCAATGACATGATGGTGAGTGTTTGAACTGTTGCTAAAATTTTATTGAAATTTTTGCGTACATATTTAAAATAGAGTTTAGTAGCTTCGTTCATTCATCTGTACCTACATAAATATGGGTAAATATTATTTTTATATATAGAGAGTTTAATACCTTTTTAATATTTTTCCTTGTTTTCTGAAATTAAATTTCTTTAGAAAGTGTTTTTTAGAAGAAAAGTGTATGTTATTATATTAATGGCATGACAAAATTTACTTTCTACACTAAGTCCTGATTCTACACTTTTATTTTTATACGTTAGATATTTTATGCCCCTTACTATTAAAATTGTGTATTAAAGTTTATAAATTCGCACCTAATTATGCTGATTAAAAGAAAAATAATTATAAAAATTTTATGAATTTTAGTAAAAAAATGTTATAGGTTTTAATTTTCCAGCCAAAATATAAAGAAAAAAATATTATTTCTTCACCTAACCAACAATACATGGCAAAACTTGTAAGACCTGAATGCCAAATTTTTGAAAATTATATATTTTGCTATGCAAATGTACCGAGAAGTTTTTATAAGAGAATTAAACTGAAAAATAAATTTGTATAACAATTTCAAAAAATTGGCTATATAATGTACATACTTACACACGTATGTTAATAATAATTTTTATTTCAATAAAAAAATATTATACGAGTATGAGTTCAATTTTACAAATTGTAAGTAATAAACAAGTAAAACCGACAGAATAATACCCTGCAGTTTGACAATCCGAATTTAAATATTTCCTTTTAGAAATGTCTAGAATTAGCTTTAATTGTTAAATGGCAATTACTCGAACCTGTTAAACTTCCCGGATATTATGTCTTACCTATAAATGGACACAGGACTGCTAAGTTTCATGTATCTACGTTTAATATTTTTCCAAATATTTAAAGTTTTCATTTGGAGTTGTATGGTAGCTATCCGAACCAGTGCCGCTATTCCATTAAAATTCTCAAAATATATGTAGAACGTAATTCGACAAACCTTTACGAAACTTGATGTTATCTATTAGTTTTTGAAATTTTTTATTGAAGGTTTTATAAAAAAAACCACTTTTAGTTGTGTGGCAGCTATCTGAATCCGTCATCCGAATTGGTTCAATTATAATAGCAGCTGTCGCTGGCACAAAAGCAACAACTTGTGAAAGTTTGGTGTCGATTGCATTATTTGTTTTTGAGTTATCGTGCGCTCGGAAGAACGAATATCGACGCAGAATTTTACGCTGAGCAAGAATATATATATATATGTCCATACCGGAGATGACTCCTTCAAGTGGCGAGAAACTCCATATCAAAGTTAATATACCCTTGATTTGAATTTTATACAAAACTTGAAATAAACTATATTACTAAATGAACACTTGCATTTTTGTAAAAAATTTAGGCTTTTATTAAAGCAGATGCAAGTGATAAACAAACTAAAATAATTCTTTCAAAAAATTTATTTTTATTTATTTTTATTAATTTTTAAACTTTTTTCCCTAAAAATTTTTGAATAAATAGAATAAAAATATGAAAATGTTCCGTTCCACGCGTGCCATAGAAAATTCGAAACGTGCCAAGTCTGGCGGGCATGTCAATGATTTGCTATATAGGATATAGAGCATCGAAAAAAGTACCAAACATTTCTTAGATAATCTACATTTTTTGAAAAATTATTAGTTTTCAAATTTTATGTTTAAGCGCAGCTATTACTCGAAAATGGTAAGTCTGACACCAATTAAACGCCTTCGGTTATATAGCTACATAAATTTAGAAAAAATGTTGAGAACAATACATTGCTCCAATTTCAAAAAAAAAGCTGCTAAGGAATTTTATAAGAAAAATATTTTTTATTTTAAATTAAATTAAACAAAAGTACTCTTAGATATCCCAGCTCCTCACACCAACACGAATAATGTTTAGCAACAAGGCTAACGAATCATTCTACACGCAACTTCCACACCATCCCGCATTTTATGTGTAATTTTAAAAATTAGTTTATATAGGTAGTCAAGATATAAAGTACAGAAAATGAGTTCCAGCTTGGGTGTACTACAGTAATAAAAACACTGTGAAGTTAATAATTTCGAACAAATGGTTTAAGTCAAGAGATGCAGTGTATTACTGACTTGTATTTTAATAGTTTCTTTTATTTGTACACCTTTTATACCTTTAAGTCGTTGGTACAATAACAATTAGTTAGTGCAGCTCTAATAGAAAATTTTCATTCATATTTTAGCAAAAATGAAAAAATTCAATTTTTAAATTTTCGCTTTTAATATTTTTTTTACATTATTTTTCAATATTTATATGCATAATATTATTTTACATAATTATACATACATTAAACGTATTAATGTGTATTATAATGTACCTAACAGTTTTTAGGAATTGTTCCATTGTATTAAGGAAATTACTTTAATTCTGTCATTTTGAAAATTTTCCAGGTAGCTATATAAGGTATTGTATTTCAAATTCATAGTAACTATACAATAAATTTAATACAATCAATCCATAAAATGACCTATTTACGTTTTTTATATTATTATTTTATTTTTACCTTTATTTCCTATTTTTAAAACATATTTGTTTCAGAGTAGTTATGCTGTATATATATATACATACAACTGCAATATGTATATTTATAATAAATATTTATTTATATAGATATATGAAATATGTTCAAAAATAATTTCAACCGGAAAAACTGTACAAAATGCTTTAAAAATAGCAACATAAATACAAGAGAACAAAAACAAAAAATTACAAAAAAAAATTCTAAAAACCAAAGTAAAGTGAAAACTCTTGTTTGACTGTAAATCATACCCACGTGAATAATTCTCATATATCCTTACGTACTCCTGCATATACATAATATATTATATCCTTTTTGGGTTTTAGACATACAGAAATTTTTACTTACAAAATACACTTATGATATATTAATAAAGGAATAAAGAGTAAATTTTATTTTATTTTTTTTTATGAAAATTTTAAAGTTTTTTCGAATACTTGTAAATTTAGAAAAAAAAAAAAACAAAGAGTTTTTTTTTGTCATTTTCTTAACCAGGTTTCATTTTATTTCATTTTAGTTTAATTTTTTTTTTTATGTAGTTACTTAAAGAAAAACCCATTTTATACCTTTTAAATAACAATTTTTGATATCGGGTTTTTTTTTTTGCATTCCCTTTTGATGTTGGCATTTATTGCTATTGAAAATCCCAAATAAAATATTTATAAACACATAGTAAATTTATAGTAGAAGCACATATTATGCATATAGACAAAACTACAGAGTGTTTAATAATATTTAAATGTTTTATCAATAGTAATGGAAATGTTTCTTTTATAGCAATTAAACGGTAGACGTTATTGCATTTTGTATTTTGGTGCTAACCACTTTAAAATAGCACATTAAGTGTAAGTTCTCAAACATTTGTGGAAATAATGGGTAAGAAGTTGCACTTAAAAATATGCTTTTTTTAAGTTCAAATGCAAAATCCTTAAAAAAGTATTTGTATTTATGAAAGTTGAGTAATTCAGCTAATTTGAATAATTCAGCAAATAACAAAACGCGAAATTTAATATTTGTTGAAATTTTCGAAATTTGGATGCAGATAATTCGTATGCATTCCCAAGTAGTTAAAAACCACTAATAATTTGAAACATGGAGTATCCATATAATAATATATTTAGTAAGAAAAGCAGGAAAAATTAATATAGAAATATTTTTATTAGATAGAGATCTACGCATTTTATTATCTCATTAAAAATAACATGCAAAAGATCTAAGAAGATATTAAAACACTTATAGCTTAAGTGTTTAACTTACAATATCAGACGTAAGTAAGAGTCATTTGTTCATTCCAACTCGATTAATTACGATGGAAGCAAACTGTAAACAGTATTAGTTTTTTTTTTTTTTTTCCTTCTTTACTCCTAGGAGGAGTATAGGGCTAGTGCATGATATCTATCATGCCCTAGTTTCTTATAGTCATAGAGAGTTAGCTAGGTAGGTGACTAGCCTGCCGTAGTTTTATTTATATTAATTATTTGAGGTTATTAATATTTACTGTTTATTTTTCTTAGTTTTTAGTATCGAATGAATATTTGAAAATTACTTGTTTTTTAATATTTATTAGTATTGCATATTAAGTTATATAATATTGAATATAATTTTTTATAGTGACCTGACCGGGGTTTGAACCCGAGACCCTTCGGTTAAAGGGCCGGTGCCATAACCACTGCACCAATGATCAGATAAACAGTATTAGTAGATAGTTTTAAATTTAAAAATAATTAAATTGAAAATTAAATTAATTAATTTTAAATTTAATTTTTTTTTAATTAATTAATTTACCGAAATTAATTATATTAAAAATTTTCGAAAAAGTAAAAATCATGGTCTTGCGTTTTATTTCTCTTAAAACTATGTTACTTGATTGTGATTACTAACAATAGCCTTAGAATACATATAAGGAAATAAAAATCAAACTTAAGCTACAACATCAGCAAAACAAGTTCAAATTATTCATAAATTTTTATTTTTAAAATTTTTTGATTATTAATTAGCATATAGAACGCAAACTATAGTAGAATTTCAAAAATACAGGTGGTTTGAGAAGATGCAGGACTATATGGTTAATAATTAGGAGTAATTTAACCGACATAAAAAGAATTTTTAAAAGAACTTTTACATTCATCCATATGTAGCCACTGTTTCTGCTAACTAATTAATTTTGCTATTGTATTTAACAATCAAAAAGCAACGATTATAGCGATTTTTAGTTACAGACAATTTAAAATTCATGAAGCAGGTCTATATAGTTTAGCAACCATATTTAGACGCAACATATTGATAACCTTGGAAAAATGAAGCCACAGAGATGTGTTATATTGTTGTTCTTTTTTGCTTCTATTTGTTTTTCGTTAAGTGAAAGTTTTAATACTAAATACTAAAATTTTCTTAACACGTTGGGTACCACTGCACCACCGCCGTCGTCGTGTTAATTTTTTGGTGATATTTATTTTCTTATTTCAAAATGGAGTGTTGCTATTTCCAATTTTTAATATGGATTCGTTACATTAATAATATTTTTCACTTTAGTTTCTTCATTGATTTGAAATTGAATGTTATAAAAATTTTTGAAAATCATACATGCTATTGAATTTTATATGTAGGTTTCTTATAAGAATAATATTGGCTCCTTTATTCATTTTCTTTAACAAAATGTTTTATAAATCAAACAAACTTACAGTTGAATTCTTTAAGAGCACCAGATAAATGATGGATGCAATTAAACTTGTAGCTACTAGTACAAATGTTCTTTCTTAATTAAGTTAATTACATTAATCAATTAATGTATAAATACGAGTATAAAAGAAAGAGAAAACCCAAAAAAATAATTTTTCTTTTTTTCAATCCACTCATCTGAAAAGACTAAAATTTTTATATGATATAATTAAATAGTACACTGGATAACCTAGCACTTAACAGTTTTAAGATTTTGAAAAATATCTTAGTTTATCAAATCAAAATTTTTTTGTGACTTCTCTCCTTCTCCTGAACTTCACAAAATTCTAAAAATTAGTTCCGAAACTTTCCAAAGTGTCGATTTTCATTTCTATACTCTTTCTATATAAGATCTTTTAAATTTCAATAAGTGGCAAAATGTAACAGTCATCTGTACATAAATATTTAGCAAACAAAATTCATCAAATCTTATGTTAGTACAAATTTTCCGAACATTATTACTCTAACACTTCTCCTAAATTTATGCAAAATTATAAAATATAGTTAACTTTATCGAAAAACTTTTCTATGTTTATGTCTACCTATGGGTTTCATCAACTACATTTTTCAAAAACTAATGTCGCATTCATATTTTTACAATACTGGAATTAAATACTGCTTCTAACTAGCTTTAATTACACACTCTGTTTTTTATTTATAAATTTATGTGTACAATAAAAAGCATAAAACTTGACACAATACACAAAATAACTGTTAAGGATCACTTTGTTAGGTGTCCATATTATATTATTAAAATATTTATATTATATGTATTTCATATCCTTTTTCTTTTCTCTATACTTGTATATCCTTTCTGCTTTTATTTAAACATCTTTTTTTCTCTTTCAATTTAAGTGTTATTACATTTTTTATCATCTTATAACAAATCGATATAAGTGGTACCTTTTTACTTGGATTTTCAAATTGATAATGTAATTGGTTTTTATTACTTAAAAAATGATGACAATAACAACAAAATTAAAAAAAAAATTTAGAAAAACAAAAGGATTAAATTAGAAAAATAAAAAACTACAAAAACACAACTACGAAGAAATTAAATGAGGGTGTAAATTGTTTGGATTTATTTTTACTCTAGTTTCATTTGATTTTGTCTTTTATTTTACAATAAAAATATTCCAGTATATTTTAAGAAAAATTTCTACAAAACAATATGAATTTTAATTAAATAATATAACCATCACACTGTACAATAGGGACATATACATGGACAAAAACATGAAAAAGAATAAAACTATTAAATGCAAACTTTGAATTAGCTCGAATTATTCAAAATACTGGGAGATCATTCTGATATAAGATTCCCTCCGTCTAAGTACTTGCAATACACCTGTTCAATTAAACTATATCTTATCGTAGTACATCATATTATTCAACCCCGCAACATCACCATTTCGATTAAGCTTTTGAAGATTGATTACTAGTTGTAAAGAAGAGAGTTGAATCGAACATTCTTCTTGACGTTTAAAATTTGGTTAGGAATTAAAGCCCTTTGGTTATTTGGTTATTTCCAATATTTTCATAAAAATATTAAAAGATTTAGTAAGTTCTTTCCATCTTGCCTGTTTGTTAATAAAAGTTCATTGACATTTTATACAAATATTTTTTAAGTTTGTATGCAATTTTTATACCGAAATTCCTGACGACGATTAACACTAGGTGCGAGCCGTTGGAGGATTAAAACGTCCGGGTCGGGGCTACTCCTCAGCGCATTGTGTCGCAGCTGCTGAAAGATAGACAAAAGCGAAATTAAAATTTAATTCCAACTTTCTGCGGGCCAAACCCTTACCTGGTCATGTGAGGTTAGATTAGCGTGACGGGATTTGACCAGGTGTCGAAGGTTGATATCGGAGACAGATTTCCCAAAGGAACTGGGTGGAGATTTAAAAAGGTGACTTCTAGTCGAACGTTCAAGAAGTTATTGTAGAAAAACGGCACATTTGTGCTACTTGCAGTGCGGTTAAATTGTCGCACGGGTGTCAGCAACCATAACACTTCATTTCAAAATGTAAATTTCCATATACTACATTTCAACTACTTATTTTCTCAAACAGAACCTAATTTCTTTTAGATATATTTGGAATATAGTATTTCTGTTGTGCTAAAGCAAAACAATAACTTTAATTCAAACAATTACTTAAACAAATCGAGTACTGCTTTAATGCTATAAGAGTAATGAATAAATTCTTCAATTAGAAAATAAATTTTGAGAATAAATCTTTTAAATCGCTTCCAGTCTAAAGCAAGTACTTATTTTCAATTATAATTCACGCAAAAAATTACTTCCCAATTATTACAACTTTCACGTTTTCGTCTATACCTTTCAAGAAAGAATTTTTTAATCAAGAAAATATTAATCAAAGTAATAAATTTTTAAAAAAAGGAAGAAAATATTTTATTTGAAAGAATGAAATTTATTTCACTGGTTAGATTAATTGTACTTTGGATGGTTGAATACCTTAAGGGAGAGATAAAACACATCGCTATAACTTGATTTTAAGAAAATCCTTAAAAATGAATATCTGTACACAGAACTGCAGATATGATATAGTCGGGACTGCTCAGAAATTATGCTAAAAATTTGCAAATGAATAATTACAAACCAGTTGAGAAATTTTATTAAATACGATAAGTAAAGTTTTTAATTTTACAGCATTTTTTGCAAAAAAGTGAAAATGAATAAACTTTTTTTTCCATTTTAATTCAAGCCACTTTTCCATTGATACCATATATATACGACTACATACATGCATTGAATTAAAAAGCATTGACTGAAGTTAAATTTTCTCGACTTTCATGTTTATACCCGTTTGAACGTATGTTCGAAGAGTGTACTAAATTTGCTTTTCCCTTTATAACGCTAAGAATTAATGGTCTGATATATAGGCTCAAGGGTATGCTTTTAATCAGCGTCGAATTCTGAGTTGATTTAACTTAGTTGATTCTGAGTTTATTTGTGTCCGTCGATAACTCAAAAACTAATTGAGCTAAGTTAAGCAAATTTTTACAACTGATAAATGCCTTAACCCGATTTAAACTGAATATGATCGAGGTACTAGTTCGGCTAGCTGACATACAACTTCAAAAGTTATTTGGCTATATCTTGAAAACTGTTCAAACTGTTCAACGGTTCAAACTGTTTTTCGGTATATACAATACCGAAATTTCACAGAAAAAGAAATATGGTAAAATGGCAGCTATATTTATTAAAAGCTGTTGAGATCTTAGCTTAGTAGCTGCCACATAACTATATAAGCTGTGCCGTCAGAGCCCACAAATGCTGAGCAAAAGAATTTGGTGATGTGGTCATCATTTTCAGTGAAACTCTTTTAGATTGTATGAGTTTATATGGTAACTATGATTTATGTATGAAATAGCGTTAGACAGAAAAGGCAAGAAGTTGTATGAAAGTGTATTCCAATTATTTCTGTTATTCAAAATCATTTATTCGTACGGGTATTACAGAGTTAACAGGGTCAAACTACATCTGTTCTCATTATATTATGAAATTGCAGCCACCAACTTTACCAACATTATAGGTTCCACCCATTTTTTTTAAAATACTTCAAAACTGTCTTGAATTGCGGTTGGAAATTTAAAAATGAGTGTATAAGCTATTTATAATATTTAAAAATGAGTCTATAAGCTTATTTTACCAGTACCATACAAAAATAAGAGTGAGTGAGGACTAGTTTTACAAGTTGAATGAAAAATCTTTATTACTTTCATAAAAAACATTAAACTAATATTTATTGAGAATCGTATATGATTTCCACTTAAATCTACTCATATGCATATTGGTGCACATCAATTATTTTTGCTCATATCCAAAAAAAAATCCGAAAAATATACTATTACCAAAGCATCTTTGCTATTTTAAGTAATAGTAATTTAATCATTTTAGTAGATGGAGTTATTAATTAACGAACAGATTTGTTCAAAATCTCAATCAGCAAGTTAATAATTAACTTGAGTAATGAGTTAATAATTTAATTTTTTTTTCTACTAGGTGAAAAAATCCCTAAAGACGAAGAAAGACAGCACTACCTGCCTTTTCCCTTCGATAGTTGGGGGGCGTGACTCCTACCTTAAACAATCACTTAAACTCTAAACGGATAAAACTGGTCCCACAGACTAACTATTAACTCTGCGCTTACTTGGTTTTTCCGTACAGGAATTAAATACTTTCCATAAGAAAATTGGTATTTCGTGTTAAATCGAAAGGTCTTGTTCGTTAAAGTCTTACTGTGATAACGCCATTGTCTAGCAGCCGAGCTGCTTCTATAATTACATGCTGTTCTAGACGAGTCCAATGCTTTGTAGCACAACTCCCAATTTCATCTACAACCAAAGCAATTATTAAAGAACCTGTGAATGTCACTGTTACGTATATACCATACCGCATTAGCGGTATATACGTATATGGTATGTGTTTCTTCTTTATATGCTCTTTCCACCTTAGCTTGACATCTAAAGCCATTCCTAGGTATTTTAATGAGTTATGGATTGCGACGTTCGTTCCATTTAAGTTAACTTGTGGTGGATTCACTATTTTTCGATTGGTGAACTTTATGTGAACCGACTTTGTTTATTCAATTTTATTTTCCAATCTTTCGGCCACTGGCTCTTTTTGGCTCCAGCGATTTTTTTGTTGAATCGTCAATGTTTGATCATACTGTCAATATTGCAGTATCGTCAACAAAAGTGGCTACCGTAGCATTCTCTATTTGCGAGATCAATCGTGTAAAGCAAGTACAACGTTGGGCCCAATATACTTGTAATAATAACGTTGGGCACATCTGCTCTAATTTTTCTAATTGGATAGTTGTAAGTAAAACAGCGTTAATGTAAAATTTTTTAACTATATGTCCAATTAAAATTTCCAGGTGAAGTCTTCTTTTAATTTTACCAATACCAAAATACCAAAAGCCATAAAAGCTGATGAATAATGTAAATTTATCACAGTTCGTATCGTAATGACATTATTACTTGTATAAAGTATCAATCCTTATGATAGACAATAGAATAATTTGTACATTCAGTGGTATGAGTAACAATTCCAGTAAGGGAATATACAACAGGTCTGAGAAGAAAATCCAAGAATCATCAAGGATTTTAATAAATATTGCAATATTATAATTTATGAATTGACTTCATTTTTTTGGTTTCTATTTAACCCCAAAACACGATTGTAATAAGAAACTAAGATTGAAAATCTCACAAAGGATATATAATTTTGCAAAGCAAGTTACATAAATAAATAAATCATAATATTTCAAACCTAATTAAAAAATGCATGCATTTTAGTCGGAAGATAAATTTTTCATTTCTAATTTCTCAGAGGAAATCATATAGATTTCCATTGTTTGATAAATCTTGCAAGGCTATTGTCGTGAAATATTTAATGGAATGCTGAACTGTTCTATCATTATGCAAATAATAATGTCAGTAATCTTTAAGACATCATTATCTCATCAACTTTTTATACAACTTCATTGTGCAAATAAATGCAAGTTCTATGAAGAGCATATTTATTTAAGTCTTTCCCAATTTATGAGTTTTTCTCAAATGAATCACAAAAATTTTAATTGAATAATACCAAGAATTTTCCATGTACGACTATTGACTTATAAAGACAGAGTTAAGCAACAGAGAAGTTTCGATTCATCTTCATCATTCTTTCGATGTACTACATCTATACTGCATTTAATTGTGTAGATAAAAGAACTTAAGAAATTTTGAGTCAATCTACATCAATCTAATGGAAACTATAGGTTATCGAAAGTTAAACATTATTGAGTAAACAAGTTGTTTTTAATTTCCTTATAACAACTAAATATTGTTTGCCTAACTGTACGGAATTATTTATAGTCACGTTTAACTTGAATATTTTTGTGCTACAGGACGAAATGCTGTAATGTTTTTCATAAAGCTTGTAAATATTGTTTTGGCAGATTTTTCAAAAATCACCCCAAAAATTCTTTCGCGTTATCGACACACCATCACGCGATCTTGCAGATAAGCAGATTTTGTAGTGAATAATCATAGTGGTCTTAGATCACAATCATATTTTAGACATAAATTTTAAATGGAGCAAATTCTTCAATCGACTTTACTCTATTTTAAATAAAATGCAATTTTACTATAAAATTAGATTAATCTGAAAGTGATGAAAAAGATTTTAATCAAAAGACTTAGTGTTCTTCGCAAAAAGGCAAATCCTTTAAAATCTATAATGAACTTTGATAATATTGTCCTTAAAATTTTGAATTTTCATAATAAAAAGCAAATTTTAAAAACAGCTTATGTCACTACTAACTACCCAAAAATCTTAAGAATTTTTTTAAAAGTTCATTTAATAATTACGTGAATTGAACATTTTTCATGTCTCATTTTCTTCGTGGAACCTTTCAAATTTACTCAACAAAATATTTTTAACTCAATAACTAAAAATCAATACAACATTGATTCATTACCAGTGCCTATAATAAAAAAGGACAAAAATAAAGTATAAAAAGAGAACAAAATAAATAAATCATGTCGTCAACAAAATTTAAATTTGTATTGAAGGTCGTTCAAAAATCAATGAAATGGAAATTCTTCTCGATGATGAAAATTAAAAAAGACCTTTTTTTTTCTATACTTTAACTCGTAAAATGATTAGGAAGGCATTGAAGAGAATCATAATTTTAAAGTATTTTTTTTCTTTCTGCTTGTATTTTGCTAAATATAAATAAAAGAGTTTGTCAAAAGGTCGAAATTTTTTGTTGTGGAAATTTTGCAAACCATGCGTTATAAAAATTATGGCAAATTAGAGAGAATATTCAAGGGCTTAATAGAAAAAGGTCTTGTAATTCGTTTAATAATTATGTTAGTTTATTATAGCACAAAAATTATTTTGAAAATTTCATTTATTATAAAGGAAAATTTTATTGTTTTTACTGATTACATTTTTATGATTAGGTAGGTACTTATATCTTGTAATATCAAAAAAAAGAGTCCATAATTTTTAGATGCCATTTTAAAACTAGAAGGAAGTAAGTAATTTTCTGGTTACTCAAAGAATTGAGTTTGCGTATGAGCATTAACAAATTTTGAACAACAATTTAATGTACTTAATTGACTCAATTTGTAAATTATAAACAAACTGCCAGATGTATGTCTTAATCAACGCAGATTCTTACGATGAGCAAATATAACATGAACGTATACATATTTCCATCTCTTTTTTTGTCCCTTTTCATTAAATTACCTTTTAGTTTTTTAACAAAATTTTATTATAAACTAAAGTTAATCTAATAAGCTTTTTACACAAACTTCTTAAAATTCTGAAGTGTAATGGTATAAACGGTTTAGAGCAACGCGATTGTTGGGGATTATTGCACTCAATCTTTTATTTCACTCGAAAACATCAAATTTTAATGCATTCAATTTTTTTAGCTGTACAAAAATTTCAGAATTTAATTCATTTAAAATCATTGCAAAATTACTTTACTTTGAAAGCTGAAATTATTTTTTAAATTCCAAGTTTTTTACTTTACATTTTAATAAAAAAAAAAAACATAAATTTTTCTCCCTTTCACTTTTAATGCTTTGCTTTTATTTAATCAATTTTATGAATTCCATTAAAAATCTTATTATTATCTTTTCTTTTCGAGAAATTAAATAATTTTCCACTTAACTCAACTAGAGAATTTTACCTTTCTACTTCTATATAAAATAACTATTATCATAAAGCATATTATTTTTTTTTTTGTAAAAAAAAAATTATAATTTTATTTATTTTCCTATTTGGAGTTTCAACAAAACAAAAAAAAAACAAAAAGAAATAAAACTAAAACAAAAATGGACGAAAACAACAAAATACAAGGAAACGTATTAAAAACGCGCGAAATTAAGTTAAGTTAGAAGAAGAAAAATGTGAAAAAAAAAATTATTAAAGAGAAAGAGAGAAAAATGAGAAAACCCCTGGTAACACAATTATCTTTTTAACTAAATAAAAACCATATTACACGAAATTCTATAAAAGAATGTGAAAACCACTTAATGGAAAAAGAAGATTTTAAAGCCGCTTATAGCCTAGCATATCTACCATCCTATGCCACACTAAATGACAATCATACACACGTACATACATTAATAACTACTCGTACAGTATGGCAATATTTCCTTTTTCTTTTCGATTTTTTGTTATTTTTTGTTTTTATATGTAATAACACTTTTTACTTAAAGAGAACAAAATGGAAAAATTTTACCAAAAATAGAAAACAAGATTCAGGAACCATGAATGTATCAAAATTATAAAACTCTATAGGGAGTATTGCAAAAGTATATGAGTAAGTAAGAAGAGAAAAACAAAAAAAAAAAAACTGATAAAAAATTATGAGCTAAATGAGGCAAAATATAAAATTGTGGTTGATACGAAAAACTTTAAGGCAATATTAAGCACACAAAGCAACGTCAGTGTCTCTCCTAAATTTAGGAAAAGATACTAGACTTATAGTGGAATATTAAAATACTAGATTGTATAAATCAATTCCAAAAAGTATTTATTAATTTTTACAAAAATGTTAGCATATAACACCTACATGTAATCTAAGTGTTAGATTTTATGGTTTTGACTGATTCCTTTCACAGCTTATAACAACATTTTGTGCTCCTCAACATGATAACTGTGAAAAATGAGTTAGAACATGCTTCAAAGTTAATTTAAAATTATCGCTTTAAAATCTAAACTTTTCTTATTTAATTTAAATGATTAATTTTCGACAAATGACCTTATCAATTTTTTTCAATTAATAGAAGTACTTTAAAGATTTGTCGTTGTAACCATGACAGTTTCACAAGTAACGATTTTATTTTGTAGTGGATAACGATACCGAGTTAATATTGTTACAAAAAAAATAACAAGAACACCCCAGTACATTCCCTGATTTATTCTTGGTCTTTTTCAAAATGGAAACTGAAATACGTAAGTCACTTTCATTTCAAAAAAATTTTTGCATAATTCAATAGAGTAAAAAGACTATTAAGGAATGCAAGTGATGAAAACAAAACATCAAAGAAATAAGGATGAAAAAGAAAGAAGAAAATCAAAAAAAAAGAAAGAAATATGCTTGACGAGAAATTCTTTATTAGAGCGACAAAAAGTGAATAATGACAACAAAAAAAAAAGCAAAATAACAAGATCAAACAAAGAAAGAAGAAAATTTAAAAATAAGAAAAGAAAAACATTTTTCCTAGATAATATTATTATGGATTTTCCGTTTTCCCACTTTTCTTTGGCTTTCTTTTTTTTTTTTGTTTTCTTTATGTGTGCTGCTCCACGTTTTAATAAATTTTTTAACACTTCGTGTGAAATGACAACAGAAAAGAAAATACAGATTAGGTCGAAATGAAATTAGCTTAGAAAAGATAAAAGGAGAGTAAAAAATTAATATTACAACAACAATTTCCATAAAGAATCCACGAAATTAAATCAAAAGACAAAAAAATAATAAAAAAAAATAAAACAACAAACTTAAGGACCGGCGACACTTTTCGATTCTTATAGAACAATTTGTGGTGATGGGGGACGTATGCCTATTATAAAATCGATTTTTAAAATTATTGCTTCTTTCCTCACATTATTCCGTTTCTTGCTCAGATTTTTCTGTATTTTAATATCCTTTTTTGTTAGCATTCAATATTGATGAAGACCTAATATCTAGTCTTATAATATTTTCGTTTCTTTGATGTTTAAATTCAATAATATATACATAGGTGGGTACATTTATAATTTTAATACAGAAAATATTTCGTGGATAGTACAGCTCAGGTCTTTGCTCTGCTTGAATTTTATTCTTGGCATTTTGAATTCAGAATTTTTTCTAAGTTGTAAACGTAAAAGTCCGTACAAATTTTTGAAAAAAAATTTAAGTATTAAAAAGAACAACTAGAATATTTTGAATACGCAGTATTTAAATAATCTATGTTTTTGAAAAAAAAAAAAAAATAATAAAGATGGTTCAAACCAATGGTTTGTAAAGTAGCATTTTTCCCTTTAATAACTGCTGTTCAAAACAATCTGTTCTATATGATAATACATTAATAGTGCAATTGAAGGGCTTATTTGAATTTGAATGAATTAAGAAAAATAATTATATTTTTTGATGGCATTTTCATGTAAGCTTCCAGTTCTTTATAGAAGTTTGGAAAAGCTTCCAGTTTCGGAAATATAACGCGTCAAAAATTTAGACTTTACAAGCGAAAGGCGATAACTGAAGAGCAGAAATGAAATAAGCGAAATAAGTAAAGTAAATAAATGTAAAAAACTTGAAAAAAAAAACGGATTTTAGATAACGGTTAATTTTAGCGGCCATTTTGGTTTTTTAAAGATTAATTATGCTATGCCGCTTTGTTACAATAAATAATTAAAAAGGGCATTTTTAGGACCTTAAGACTAAGAGGCTATAACTTTTCAAAAGCTATTGAACAGTTGACAAAAGGAATCACTATCTCCACTTCAATGGACCTATTGCTAAAGTTTATTTGTGTGTGTCTAAGACGATTAATTGTTTTTGAATTTATATGTCAGCTGTTGCAAGAATTTATACAGTCACATCCAAACAGAAAGTTTCTTTATAGTGCAAAAGTATAAGTTATTATTAATTTTTAATAAGTTTAATTATTAATTATAATATAAGTTTAATTATTAATTAATAATAATTATTATTATTAATTTTGAAAACTATATGTTATTATTTGTAATTAATTTTGAAGTAGATTTTTACTTATGTAACACTTTATTTATAAAATATATACAACAAAACTATGTAAATCAAGGAACGGGGTACATTATAGACAATGCGTTCGTTCAGGTACGACGACATTTAACTGCAAAAAGTTTATTTTGTTGCCCTAAGACAGGCTAGATAATTTCGGTGGAAAACTCAAGAAATAAAATTTGGTATTATAATAACTTCTAGATACTTCTCTTACTGTATACAATGCTAATCGGTAAAAAACAAATTGAGTCCAATCCAAATATTAAATGAAAAATATTCTATTGTCAAAAATTTATTATCGTTACTATTTTCAGGTTTTTAAAAGTTTTTATAATCTGTTTGATTTTATTAAGCCTTATGCTATTTGCACTTCAACACAATTACAAGAAGATACTTTAAAGGCTTTAATGAGCACATATTGCAGTAAAAGGCATTTAAAACGCTTATGTGCTTTTTAGTTAAATATATTTTGACTTTATGTTCAGTTTACTCGAGACAAAGCCTTACGCCAAAAATTTGATAAAATATAAAATTCTATTCTTTATAATAAAGCTTTTAAATTATTGTTTTTTAATAAATTACAAAACCTTGTCAATCAGTAACCGATCATGATAGACTAAACTGCAACAGATAGAGAAATAGATAAAAGCAAAAAGAAAGAGACTCACATCTTTCATGGTTTGCGGACGTTACTGAAAAAATAATAAAATAATTTCAATTATGACAACTTTCTACATGCACAAATTAGAAAAGTATCATATTTTAGACTCGGCTTTTGCAAACAAAAACTACTTAGATTTTGTAATATATAGTAGTTCGAAAATTGTAAAGCATAGCGAAAAGAATGAAATTGAGCTAAATTTTTTTTCTCTTTCCATTGAATTTCTAATGGTTTCTAATGGTTTTAAATCAATTAATTTCCAAGTTCTTCTTTGTTTTACAAAAATCCGGGGATAAAGAAAAATTTTCATTCAAACAACTAAGACGTTTTTTTGCATACTCCTTGTAAATTCATGCTTTTTTTGTTTTGAGTATTAAAAAGTATAGTTTCTTATGCTTAACCCTTTCTAATTTTCCAATCTGATGTTTTAATTTTATTTTCGTTTTGTATACCCATAAAGTAACAAAAACGTCCTAAATTTTGAACTCACAAATAAAATAATACACTCGTAATGACATACGTGGCTGAATGTTAATTCGAAATATTGGCATAGATTGATATTATTAACGGTATATTTTTCTATAGAAGCTACGATAAGATGTGCAACAAAAGTGAAAATAACTTTCATCTCATTCGCTTAAAAAAAAAACCGAACGAAAAGCTTAACAGCAGGAGAAAAAAAAGTATTTCAAGTAATCATTTGAACAGATCCCTTTTGGGATACACCTGTAATTCATTCCATGTAATAGATACCAATTGTATTCTTTGTTGTTCTTTATAATGTACAAGAATGCATAAACTTGTTTAAATATGTTTCTATTTATACATACAAGTACAAATACATTTTTATAATTTTCCAATTGCACAGATAATTTCATTCTGTCATTCTGTTTCTCTACAAAATATTTTTAGATATCATGTTTCTCTTATCATTTTTGCTATTTTGTCTCTCTTCTCTTTTGTTACATGTGACTTCTATTTTTCGTATGCTTTAAAACATATTCATTTTTCCTTATTGTACTATGACTCCTTCCTTACCCCTCTTCCACTCTTTTCAAAGAGTATTTTTATTTGAATATTCTATGTTTTATAGATTCCTGCTAGTGACATCTATATATTTTCTATGTAGCTAGTTGAATAAATTTTGCCATTTTTTTTTCATATACAAGGTGTTGCATTTAAAGTTACAATAGAAAGTGAAAATTGTTTTCGTCTACTTAACCGTTTCTTAAGCTAATAGAAAAAGTTTCTATTAGCTTACAGTTGTATCAAAAAATTCTTGTGGTTATATAAGTTAATTATAAATATTGTTTTTCCCATATTCGAGTATTCGAAGACGTCGTTGCTTTCTTGATTACTCAAAAAATTAATCAGTGGACAAGCTTCCACAACTCTTCATGTCGAATAATCAATTTTTTCTTTTCATCCCTTTCCATTACTCCTACAATATGTGAATTGTGTAACGATATTCCAAACCTATTGTGATTTTCGCAATGAAATTATACAGTCTGGCTGGTACAAATGAACAAAACAATTCTGTTCGAGTATGAAAATGCGTAAAACAAACATATTATATGTAGACATATTCACTTCAAGTCTTATAAGTTAACTGAGTTATAAAGTTCCCTTAAAAATCATATTTTTCAAATAAACAATAGGAATTCAGCACCCTGTACAATGTAAAAAATTTCTTTGTTATCGCAAAAAAAAAATTCGATTTTCTGCATTATTTGCAACATACATACAAAATTTTATATTATGTGTACATACATATAAGAATGTATGTTGAATGTAATGTGTATGTACATGTATAATGTGCATATACATACATAATATAGTCAGTTTATATTGCTGGTAATATAATCATCCACTTTTAACATTCCAAAAGTGTTTTATTTTATCTCTCGGAATGTCTTTTTGATTTTTAGAATGCATAAAAGTATTAATTTATTACTATAGTATCCATACAAGGAAACAACATATATATATACACAAATATTATAATTTATATGCATAAATACTTTAAATTTTTGAATACCTCGGAAAATTCTACAATAAAAAATTCCAATACGCAGTAGGGTAAATTGGTATATTTCATATTATTTGACATTTTACCTCACATCCGAATTAAAGAATATCTAAATCGAAAAGTGCTAAAATCTGAATGCAAATCTAAAACTGCAATTTCGCGCAATTTGTATTTGAAAATTGATGTTAAATCTCTCTTAAAATATCTTAAAATAAGAGAGACATAGAAATTTTTAAAGATACCAAATGTTTATATTCAGTATTCACATTAATTTTTAATTCCAATCAATTATTTTTATGGAAAACCACTGCTCTTTAGGTTGCTTGGGTCAAGTTCAAGTACTTTTTTTTGATCATACATGCACCTCCTTAAATTTCTTTTGAATTTCTCTTAAACTCCGAATTCGATCAGATTTTTCAAGCCATTAGTCATACATACTTGCTTACATACTTTTAGCCCTGTTGATATGCTTTAAGTCATTTATATTATTACTGATAATGGATATGAGAAATCACGTAAGACTCCTATTTTATAAATAATAGTAACTTGATAAACAAGAAAACAAAACTCTTGACCTTACTAACTATGATTTAAAGTTTGTGCCAACCATTGAATAATGTTGCAATATTGCAAACATGGGGGAAATTTTTTCAATGGTGAGATTCACATACGCGAGTTAAAAAAATTTACAAATTCAATATTAGCCATTAAAATTTTAAAAATTTTTAAAAGCGGTTAAAAGAACGTGTGTTATAATATACTAAATTTATATCTTACCTTTTGTAACGTTAAAAAATAATGGTCTGAAATATAGACCGTATCTGGCCGTCTGTCTTACTTGTATCATTAGGGCTGTTATGTGCGATAAAAATCATTACTTCTTTTCTTGTGGTGATGCTGCCATAAAAATTCGAAAGTCGTTTGGCCTTATATTAGGGATAATATTGAAATAACTGTGCTGAAATTTTCCATAAACTTATGGAACAATCAAAACACAGCACTTAAAATCATTCATGCGTACGGACATCACATAGTTGACACGGTCAACTCTCTTTTTTTTTTAAATTTAATCGTAATTTCTTATTTTATTCATTGTACGGTCCGCACAATTGTAAGTAGGTCCTACTTAAAGAAAAAACAATTATAAAATTATTTTTATACAATGTTAGACCGTGTTCCCAGTTCAATATAATAAACAACGTGACAATATTCTGAGAATTATTGAAAATGTTAACTTTGTTACTATTTTATAGTTTTTTTCTTCAAAGGCGTTTGTATAACAGTTAACTTGGAGTATAAGGACATTTTTGTTTTTCCTATTTTATTTTAGGTTTTGGGTATTCCCTTGGTTTCTTTTATATTTATTATAATGTCATTACATAGTTTTTGCTATCGAGACGTTTTTGTAACAATGTTAGAGTTTTCATTTTCTATTTTATCATTTTTCCTTAAAATTTATTTTTTTTTTTATTTGGTATTTGTTGTTTTTGTTTTTCTTGCTTTTCAATTATTTTCAAAATGCAATATAAGACTTTGGTATTTTAATGCAAACAAAGAAAATAAAAAGTAAATGAAGTTGTCTTTAAAACATTTGATGGAGAATTCTGCTAAGAAGAAGAATAGAAGCAAGAAACTATTTCAGGAATAAAAGGCTATGACTGTTTTTAATACTTTTTTCCAGTTTCATAATTCTTTATTTTGACATTTTTAATTTTTAAATATAAAATTTCAAAAATAAAATTTAAATGTGTAGAATAATTCGAAATGATTGTAAAAGATTTTAAAATGCAATACTGTCAAGTTTTTAAAATAAAAAGCAAGTATTTCAAAACACAATTTCATTTTATTTTTCATACACATACACGTATATACATGTATAATATTATTATTGAATTAAAACTTCCAAAATTTGTAATGAGATAGCAGGTTTAGAGCAAGTATGTATTAACAAATTTAAAATTATGAAATCCGTTGCAGTAGACGTTACTGTACTATTCTAAATACATACAACAGGTAAATTTCTTCGTGCAATAAAAGAAGACTCAAAGCTTAAAAATTTTATAATGTCGACATAATTTTAAGACCATCACGACATGGTAATTTCATAAAACTTTCTATACAATTTATTAAAAATTTTCCTTCTCAGGGTCTTATAGAATCAGATACGTCAGGTCACCGATTTTTTTGTGGCATCATTCACTACTTAAAAGACGTCTTCAACCTAATGGCGTGACTATACTTCCCGAATCAATTTTGTTCAATAAATTTTTGGAGCAAACTCTTATTAACGATATCTCATGAAACCTAATTCAGCGACCTTTAGAATAGCTCACTGAAATTTATTACTGAAAAAATGCTAATGTTACAAATCTTTGAAGGTCTCTTTACGGACGCCTATAACTTTTATTTCAAAGGTTTTAGCTTATCTAAAACTAATAATGTAGTATTAAATAACCCCACTCAGGCTTGACTATTTTGTACTACATTATTCACACTGATTTTGGTAGGTACGTCACGCAAAATATGATTACACATTTTTCTTCTTCTTGAGTTTTCTTTAACACATGTCATAGCTGCCATATAAAAACAATTGGCTGCATTAAAATTGTTAATTTCTCTTCAGCTAATTTTACGATCAGGAATAGAACACAAATATTTAATTTCAAAAAATTCCGTTAAATTTCTTACATATCATTTAAATGTACTCGTAAAATCGCCCAGTATTAATTGTTAGTTTCTGAACTCTGATATTTTCATAAAACTTACAGTTTTGTTGTTTTACCTTTCTATAAATAAAATGTTAAATTTCCATTGATTTGATTTTTTATTTGTTTATAGTGCATGAAAATTTATCAATTCGTAATATGTTCAAAGTAAGTACAAATATAAATTTTCATTGAAATCGGTTGTCCTGAACTTGAGAAGCATGAGGCCAAAATATTCATAGACAAACAAACACCTCTCTAAAAATAGGTTATTTACGGTTTCCGAATATAGAAAAAAGATTTCCTTTCACCTAAGTTGTGTGCCACGCGGACGGTAAAAACTAAATACGTAGTTACCAAATAAATATCTTTTACAAAATAAATTTAAAATAAGACTCTTTAAATTTAAATTTATTTTTAATGTTTATTTTATATTTCTTTTTCAGGTAAATGTCAAAAATGCAACGATTTAAAGTATTTTGTTAAAAATTAAGGTAATTTTTTTTAATGTTTTGGTTATTATCAAAACTTTGTTGATATGTTTATGGTTAAGAAGGAAGGGCTTGTCATTTTAATATATCGAAATTGACAACAACACCAAAAAAATTCGACGTTCCGGAATGCAACAAATTTATCGGAACCAAACTCACAAAACAGTTCTGATTAAAAATATTGCAGAATTTCAATATGAAGTGCATAAACTTTTATAAAATTGGTAATTAAGTGAATGTTATGGTAAAAATTTAAAAAATTTTTTTGGGAAGGTGTGATCACTAATATTTATGGACACTGGTTGTTTGAATATGAATTGTCATGCGTTTACAATAATATCTTCTCAATCGAATAGTTGTTGTTTAGAACAAAATTCCAAAATAGTATGGTAAACGCCATGACTCTTCTGGTAAATGAATTTTAATAAGAAAATAATTTTTATTATAATTATTATAGTCTATGTCTCTATATGATGCATGTGTGATAAATACATAATAAAGTAAGATATATGAACGTATCTGTATGTAAATTTTTTTATACAACACCTCATAGCGAAGACTTATACCAAAAAATAAATGGAAAAAAATGCTCACTATATTCTCAACAATATATTTTTGTGTTGTATTACAACGTGACTCTAGGACCCAAAAGAATACAAGGAATGATTTACAATTTACTTTCGACCACTGCTTTTGTTTACATATACTAATGGTAAATAAGTAAATAACATTATGTAATATATAAGTAAACAATGTCATTTTTGAGATTTAAAATGTTATTAAAAGTAAACTAGTTTTTGTGATAACATGTGCCACAAAAATGTCTGGTGCGGCACATGTTTGCGAGTTTTTCAGTTTGGTGAAAAAATAAAATTGCATGATCTGTAAAATATAAGCACGCCCGCATGCTAATCCTCTTAATCCTCTTTATACAAATACCTCAAAAATCAATTACATTATTAACATTTCCCACCTAAACCCATGAAAATTTTAAACTTTTATACACCAATTTTATTAGTTTTCATTATTGCATACTGTTTATACATTTGTAATGTACTCACTGTATGCGTACCTAATATATAAAGGCAATAATAATTTTCTAGTTCATCGTAATTAATTATTACATGACCTATTCAGTCTCAACGATTTCTTAAATAACATTTTTTTTTCATTATTTTCTCAGTTTTCTTTTGCAACACCTCACACTTGTAAATTTCAAAATGTTCTATAAAAAATGTTCTATGCAAACAATATTAAAAAAAAAATATTTATGCAAATATTTTAATAAAATCTTTAGACTCCACTCCAATTCATATCAAGAGTTTTTGCAAACACAAAATCAAAGTTTAAAAGAGAGAAAAAATAACAAAGGAAAAGAAAGGACAAAACACAAATATTTTCTCTTCAGTACGCCTTAATCTTAATACCTCAAATTATACAGGAGTACGACAGCATAGAGAAAAAGGAACATTTATATTTTGTATAAAAAAGAAAAACAAAAAGAAAGCACTCCAACGAAATAGAAAATCCTTTTATAAAATTCCTTAAAAAATTCTAGACAAAAGATAAATCTGCCGTTCAATTTTTCAAGGTAAATTCGGAAAAAAAAATTAGAAAAAATAAGAAGTATTAAAAAAAAGGAAAAACATAGGTACAAACTCAAATAATGGAAAATTCTGGGAAAATGAACTCCTGGAAAAACATTTAATTTTGTGTATTTTATAATGAATATTTTAATAAAAAACGGAACAAGTGATGAGTGGCCGGGTTAACCAAAAATTTTCTATCAATGAAGAGGTTAAATGGGTTTTCTAATTAAATTACGGTATTCGATATAACCATGGTAGCAATCACATATGAAAATCATTGAATTTTGTGGAAAGTTTTATAAAAATGCAATGTAACACAAATAATTGCTGTGATGGTACATTTAGAAAAAAGTTGATGTGGGATTTCATTTTGCACTTCTTTACTTCGAATTACGATTATTACCTTTAGCAAAGTTTACTGCTACAAGATTAAGGAATGAAAGAGTTAATTAAAATGGTTTGAAAGTATAAGAGAAGGAAGAAAAAATAATATTTTTGATTATTGATTTATGTAAATATCTAAACATCTTCGACGAATAAAGATTATCTAAATTTAGAAGTTCTTATTTCGGTTTCTCTCTCACTTGTCCCAATGAGTTATTGAGATTATTATTATATTATACTCTCTCTAACTTGTTTCAGTCATAAGAGTTATTTTAAAATTTAAAATTTGTTTAATAATACAGACGGCTCCTTACACAACGGATATCTAAAAATAATTCTCCTCATACTAAAAACAGACACAATTTAAAAATCTTTCGTATTACCTTTCCAAATTTTTGAGAGAATGGTGATATGGCAACTCAAAATATTATTAAAAGTAATTTTGTTTTTGAACATAGAAAATTGCTTATAATGAATTTGAATATTCTGAAAAGACCTTTTCATAAATATAGCCAGTTATTATTCTACCTTAATAGGTTATAAAGATCATGTAAATTCCAATACGTATACCAAAACAAAGAGTCCAAATTCAAAACTATAGTGACTATAAAAATAGAAAAATGTGTTTGTTAAGAAAGAAATTGTTCTTTTTCATTTCTGAGTACAATTATTGTTCTCTAGACTAGAAAAATTAACTTTAATTTTGAATATGAGTTAAGATCTCGATAAAACTACCTTAATTTATATAGGTATATAAATGTTTATTCGTTTCTATTAATATTTTTAAATTTAAATACTCACCCGTGTTATGCCAAGATAAATGTAAGTTATTTGAATTGAACGAAAATTTGCCAATATAATTAATAACGAAAATATGAATAAGATTGGGCAAAGGAAACGAAAAATGTTGAGGATTATTCATAAAATTAAGTAAGATTTTTCACAAGATAGCAATTCTGATTTTGTTTATTAAATTACATTTTCGTTCAAATGTTTTAAACTTTTACGATGAAATTAGGAAAAATGCGGTTGAAATTTCATTATTGTTTTAAGATTATTTCTAAATTTTTAAATGCAAAACACTAATCGTTTTAATCCCTAAATTATACTACCTTTTTCTTATTACGTAATCAAACATTTAAGAAATTATTTTTATTTCAAAAACAATTATTTTCAACAAAACCACAATGGTTTTACATTTCAAGATCAAAGACTACATTTTAATTATTATTTCTTTTATTTTTCAGTTTTGTGGCATATCGCAAAAACAATATTTTTTTCTTGTTATTTATTACCCTTGATGTCTGGAACTTTTCTATAAAAACCCATAAATTACAAATGAATAAGAGTTCATATTAATTTCTTACATGGTAGTGCAACTATAAATACTGATATCGCTATACCTTCAATAATTGTTCTTGTCTCAATTCTAATACTGCATTATTTTAAAATTAGAAAAAAGAAATGGAGTGGTTTTTCCACATAAAGGAATTGTAGTGTAAACAATTCAATGTAAAAGAACAAGAAACTAAAACTTTCACACGAAAAACATAGTTATCGATAAAAACAAAAGTTAAAACTATTTTATTGAACAAAAGAACCAGGTCTCCCACACATTTTCCGTACTAAAATTCCCCCATGATTAAAATTTTACTTAAAGTGAAAATGTACCAAATTTACCACACTATATTCCGTATTATTACGTTACTCTTTGAATTCAATAATGAGCAGGTGTCGGTTATATTGTCTTTATAAATATTTCGGAAATCTAATTTTCACAACCGATACAATTATTTGCACCTGTATTGCGAGAAGAGTAAACCAATATTGCGGCCAATAGAAGGAGATAATGCATTTATTTTATTTTTGGTGTTCGATTTTAGAGCTCGGAATAACCACTTTTAGCAGTTATTTTGAGTATTTTTATGCAGCGCAAAAGTATAAAATTGAACCGATTTCTGAAAATACAACAGTATTTTTATTAAAAACATTAGATCGTGTCGTATAAAATTGTTAGAATACAAGATTTCGATAAGGATTATTCAAGTAGACATACGCAAACTTTGTATATGAACGCATCGTTCTTATTTTTTAATTAAGTTTTAAGATCACGGTTTCGTTGTTTTAACACGTAGCTATTAGATCACATTAGTTTTTAAAGCGACTATTTGATGAATTTATTATTAATATTGTTATAAACGAAATTAGTGGCTGATTTCGAATAATAAGTCATTTAAGAATTATACAAAAAAAAAATATAAAATATGTATATGGAAAAATCTATTCAATAACCAATTTAATAACTGTAATTTTTAACTTTAAATAATTTAAAATTAAATAAAAACCAAAAATTTGATGTGAACGGCATATAACCCACCACATCGTGCATTTTCTGAATAATAACCACAAATTCTCATAAATTTATTCCTATTTGCTTTTTAGAAGGTCAGGCCAAAATAATGAAAATGACATTTTTTGTATCACTCATTTCAAATTTTAAAAATTTTATTACACTTCTGCTTCCAAAAATGCAAATTTACTTTAAGTCGAAGCAAGTCGAAGCGATATTTTGTCCACTATTAATCTTTCTAGTGCTTGATTCTGCAAAAATGTTCTTAGCTCGATATATTATGATTAAGCATATATTCCTTAAATTCATTAATAAAAAAATCTCGCTCGCATTAAACTCCCAGTTTTGGAATTAAGCATACGTTAAAAGTTGATACAAGCTTAAAATTACTACAAATAAGTTCAGACACCAATTTTTATGTAAGTCCGTTCAACTTAGACACAGAAACTTTATTTAAATGAAATGTGGCACGATCACAATACCTTTCCTAATGTGCTGAATGCAGTTGGTAAAATGTACAAATGATGCAAATGATTTTCTTATAAATTTCTTTTATTTTTTCTTCCTTCCTCAAAAATTTTTGGTAATGAGAACTGCGAAGAAAACATTTATTTTCTTTTGTTGGCAGTTTCAAACAAAACTCATTGATGCGAATAGATTCAATTAGCTTCTCTTGTTCTTAAATTTGAAATAATTTTTTTTTGTTTCCTTCTCTTTTATTACTCACACTTTCCTTAAAAATTTAGTTTTCAGTTAATTAAATTTTTTGGTTTTGGATTTTGTTTTTCAAGAAAGTTTTTTTTGGTTTTTGTTTTTTTTTTTAGTATATCTGCCAAATAAAGTCTGTAAAAATGTATGAAAAAAACATAGGAAGAACATTATTTGTTTTATTACTATTCTACTGATGCTGTACTAGTCGAACATTTCAATTTAAAAACTCTGCAGAAAAAATTTAATTGCAAGAAAATTGCATATTTTTAGGCGAACGAAAAATTATGCTTATTTTCATCAATATCAATACAAAATGTGTTTGCTATTATAGTTTTTGTACAATGTGGAACTTTTCCATAGAATTGTGAAAACTCTCTTTCTACACTTGTTTCAAATAATAAAATAATTATAAAACTTCTACCGAAATGTCCGAATCTACATATATATTTGGTTTAAATTAGAAATTAATTCGTTGAAACCTAAAAATACATTGTTTACTTACGTTTGCATGACAAATAGGAGAAATGCATTTTTAAGTAAAAAACTCGATGTACACAATTTATTGGGATGGAATAGCTGCCATAATATTATGCAATATCTGATTATAGTCGTATTTTGTTGGAAATGGCTTCATATTTCTATTTTTAAGTATTTACCATACCAGTTAGAGCCGTTTGTGAGAATAATTGGAAGTAAGAGTTGAAAGTAAGATATTCATAAATGTACATGAAATTGAAATAATTAAATATTTGCGCACAAACAGTTTTAGAATGAAAATATTGCATCAGCATTACAATTTTCAACGTTAATATTATTAAATTTATGGAAACAATTCAAATCAAGTCTACATATTATTTTTATTTATCCATCAAATATTAAAATCTATATTTGCATTTAAACTTTTGCTAGTGATTGTATTATGATATTGAGAATTCATTTTCATTGAAGTGCACTCATGTTTATTAGAAGCTATTTTAAAATTTATATTAATATTAAAATAAAATTTATAAATTTATTATTGAATTTTTTTTTGTCCTGCATTAATGTCGCCTTTATTTAAAATAATTTGCAAATAAAAACACAAAACGTAAATACAAAGGCATTAACAGATTTATGCACATTTATTTAACGTTTTAAAAAATTAATAAAGTTCAATATAATATACTAAAGGATAAATTTAATTTTATTTTATATTTTAATAAAGCAAAATGAATGATAATTGAGATTTTCAAAGTTTTTCAATATTATATTTAATAAAATGCAGTATGCTAGTTCTGCTTTAATGTTTGAATTTCAATAGAACCTTCAAAAGTTCAACGTTTTAAAAGAATGCACATTTGATCTTAATATTTAATTCAAAACTCTATATTGGGTCATATTAAAATTAGAAATATTTGCATACATAAAATAAAATTATGACATAATGTCAATAGAGTCAAATGTAGATAATAAATGACAATAATCAATACTAGATAAAAGAATAAATAAGAAAAGATCAGTAAGATACCCTACACCAAAAGGAAATGTATAGTATATTGTATGCCATCTAAACGCTGAACGTCTATCTAAAGGCTGATCTAATATCAACAGAACAAGAAGAATATTTTTTAATTTTTGAATTCCTGAAATATTCAAGAAGGATTTTCTGATTTTCCTGTTTGCAACTGATAATTTTTATTAGTCAACATTTTGTTATAATTAGTTGTCGTTAAAATGAACCGGAAAGTGGTTTATATTGATGAGACTAATAATAATTAAGATGATATTAATATTACCATGAATAGTCGCTTATTCTTATAGCTGCAAGTACTCTTCTTCATTAATAATCTATGTAAATGAAGAATTCATAAATTTGGCGTAGCCATATAAATTTTCCTAAAATTATTTTGCGAAGCTCTAAGCCAAAAATAATTTAGCAAGAACATTTTGTTTTCAATTAACATAGCATTTGCACATACGTGTGGTTCTAAGAATTTCATATTCATGAAATATTTTTATTATGTATGGGAACAAATAAACCTTGTATTGGTTAAAGTGTGTGGGAATCAAGAATTTTGTAGACTTATCTTATTATAAATTAGATAAATCTATAAAATGTCAATGTGATTATAATTAAAGTTGTTGTTTCATACAAAAATCTATTTTGGGCTTTTTGAAAGCACTATACATGAATTACATTTTACAAAATACTTCAAGAAAACGAAAAGGAAAAACATACATAAGTTATTTTGAAAAGAGAACTTTAAAATGTAGGAAATCATCTCCTTTTTTTTTGCGGTCAAAATACATTCTCTATAAAAAAAAAGGAACGAATGTAAAACTTGCATGATATATGAATCTACTTCTCTGCTCTCTGCTCTATGCTTTTTTTTTTATTTTAAGTAGTATCCTTTTGTTATGTACACAAACACATTCAGTTTTTTTTATTTTTAAATTTTTCTCATTTCTTCTTTTTTCATGTTTTGCATTTTCCTTTGAATTTCTTCTCTTCTGGATTTGTTATAAATGTATACACCCTCACAAAGACAGCATGGTACTATACTGAATTTGCAGTACATATTTATCCGGTTGATTATGCTGTTGTCCTGCTGTGTGTTCTTTTACTGTTTCCGACTCCCTGTAATATTTTATTTTAGTTTCCGTTTTATTAAAAAAAAAAAACAAGAATTTTTTTTTTAGTATAAAATTGTGGAAAAAAAAATTACAAATTAAAAATAAAATAATAAAATAAACTCAAAATCGAATATGTAAGGTTAGTTATGATTTAGTTGGGTGGAATAACGAGAGTCATTTTATACACTCTCTTATATTGTTATCACTTATTTGGCTTTAATTTTATGTTAAGAGGGAGTGAAAGAGAGCTGTGACTTTTGTTATGTTATTTGTGTTTTTTTTTTCTGGGGCGGAGGGGGGGGGCTATTCAAATTATTTGTTTGAATGTATGTCTAATGTGAATATTTATGTATTATTTATGTCTATTACTGTACATGGAATTATTTCGAATGTAATGAAGATGAGAGCTGATTTTCGATGAAGTTTTAAAATAATTTTATGTTTTCTTTTGTTTTAATTCGCTTTTTTTTCTCTTGTTTTTTTTTGTTTTGTTTGCTTCCATTATTTTTATTGTTCATTTTTCTTTTTTGTGTTTTTACTACAGACAGGATAGCGGAAAATTAAATTTGTAATTGAAATTTACTGTTGTGAAAAATCAGAAAGTATGAGAATTTCATTCTGCTTATTTGTGCTTTTGTTAATTTTTAATTTTTTCCTTTTTTTTTTGTCGGGTTTTCTTGGTTTTTATTTAAATTAAGTTAGGTTAATTAGAAATGTTTATTTTTGGAATTTTATTTCAGTTTTTTATATTGAAATTCCATTTTATTTAATTTTTGTTTTTTATATTCGTATGTCGTTAAAATCTTTTCATCGGATAATACTGTTTGTTATAAAAACAAATTCTATTTCTAATGTTTACATTTGGTTCATATATAGTAGGAGTGGATGAGAGTCTGTACCTCATTTTACACTAAAATATTTTCAATAATTTTTATTTCAGGGTTTTATATATTAAAATTAAGGTTTGAATTTGATTGAATGAAGTTATGAGTTTTCGTAAACAAATGGGTGACATTGTTTTTTTTTTATTTTAAACCTTAAAGTGACATAATTTACAGTTACAGCTTGACAACAAATTATTTTTTTTCATTTTCGGACGATTTTTCCATCTTAGAGCTTAAACACGGAATTGTTCTTCAATTTAAGCTCGGCATACAAGCGAAATTATTTTAAAATAAATTTATTTTTGTCAGGAAACTTTGCAGATCATTCGACGCTATACGTGTTTATAAACAGTCCCAAATTTTCAATTTTTTTTTTTTACAAAATTTTATTTTAAATTTTCAAATTATTTATGCAACGCTTTTCCACATCACAAATCTCTATTACACTAACTTACATAATAAATTTCGTCATTTATTGTTTGTGACTATATTTATAATTGGTATCTATTCCAATTTTCTAAGAAATTTCAGACTGTAATATAACAAACTATACTGTAATATCTCAACAAACTGAGCTTTCTTAACCATCTCAATTTTCAAACCCGTCCCCAAGAAAACCTTACCCCAAACGGAGAAAATTGGATGAAAATTTGTTAGTTTTAAAATATTTTGGAGCCTTAAATTAAGCATATGCACACCTCCCCGACTTCAAAAAACACTTAAATGTAAATTAAACTAGCCATGACATATAAATTCCGAACCCAATGGTTTAAGGAGAGCTCGCTTAAATTATTATATTATATAAAAAAAATGACAAATCTTAATTAAAATCCGTTTATTTTAAAAAATTTTGTAGCCTTAACAAATCTTAACAATTTTCCAGTTACACAGATTGACACAGATAAAAATATCAGGAAAATATTCTACCTCCCAAAAACGAATACAGGTTACCAAAACGGTGCACGGAGGAAGGTTAAAGCATTTCTAAAATTATTTGGTTAGATGTTACGATTTGAGTCGAAATTTTAATATTAACTTTTTCATTTATAATTCTTCCACTTGCGAATAATAAATTCGATAGAGAATTAAAAAATTTAACCTTCCCAATATTTAAAATTACTATTTACTATACTATTTCTGAATAAAAGCCCTGAATTTTGTTTTCAAATTTGTCTAATAATTTTTTTTACAAATCCTTATCATTAGTGTTTATTTCACTTTCTCTTGATTTTGCTTTATTACGTATTTTGAATTTGTTTCCTAATCTCTTGTTTCTTCCGTCGCTAAAAAAAGAAAAAAATAAAAAATAATGCAATAAAAAATCAAGAAAAATCAATACAAGCTATAAAAATCATTTTAATATCTTATGAAATATTAAAATATACAATATTTATCTACCTATATTTGTAAAGATATATGTATAAATGTATGTACAACATAAATATTCTGTTTACGTTATTATTGACAAATATACGTAGATATTCAGATATTCTACGTAAAACAATAAGATTCATACTTCTATTGAAAATATATTAAATAATCTATAACAAGAGTATATGTACTATTATATCGTAAAATACTACATTTATATAATTATATAATATTTTAAACACATATACCTATATGTTATACTTTTACTCTTTATATGTGCACAAAATTTCTGTCTACATAAAATTACAGAATTATTATATAGTGTTATAAATTTATATTTAACCACATATACCTACAAGTTTTTTTGTTTTTAAATATTATGCATAAATCATATTCAAATCCTAAAAGGTATCCTTGAAGTCATCCTGAAAATGATTATACATAAATAGATAGATACATATGTACCCCTTACATAATATATAAATAGAAATGCCTTGTAATAAAACACAAGTATATTCATAACGTATTGTAAAATACTCGTCAAAGACTTAAGATTATATACATAGTTGTACGTATGTTTATAAAATATACTTAAATATACATTATATATGTACATAAATTCGTGCATAAATATTATATTATTATGCATACATATTTTAAATATCTACGAGTCTTCATTGCTGTACCTACATTATTATAATTTCAAATACTATTTTGTTAACATACATACATACATATGCACATAATATGTGTACATAAATTAATATATATGGATACAGAGGCAATTTACCGTTGCAATTCAAAAATTTCCTTTTGATATTTGAGTGAAAAATTGTGTTTTCTTTATTTTTCTTTTGTTTTAATCGAGAGAAAATAAAAGCGAAATAAAAATACAATAATAAAAAAATAATAAAAAAAAATGAAAATTCATTGTCGCTGCAATGGTTGTTGACCTTGTGTGTAGAAAACCGTCTGCAATTCACTATTTTATTGAAAGAGGAACAAAAAAAAACATACGAAATATTTTATTTCATATATTCCAATAACATGTTAAGAATATTGTACAGAAGAATGTTAAAAATAACATAAGGGTTAAGAGAACGTCATACATGCACACATTCATGAATTGGTTTTCTTATACATTTTGTAATACAAAACATAATATATTTTAATATACTGAATATGCTACTTACCTCTTACTAACGAAAATCTGCAAAAAATATTAAAATAAAACTGTTCTCAAAACCTTTGATTGTAATTTCTCCAGACAAAAACAAAAAGTCTCCACGGATAATTTATTCAAAGGAAAATTCTGCAACAACTGTAACATTCCGTTACATGTTATTATTCTATACAGAATTTTATTTTCAGGCAAAAAATAAAACTTGATAGAATGCGGGGAAAAAAATCTACAGAAAAATAACATAAAGGCAAATATTTTTGTTTTGTACGTTATTCGAAACCCCAACAAAAAAAAAAACAAAAACAAGAAAACAAAATTCAAATATTTTTGATGATGGCAATTTTTAAAGGATATTTGAAGAGTATTCCAATAAACTATTCTTAACATCCTGCTTATTTGGATATAGGAAACTTAACGGAAAATGGTGCTCTTTTACAGCGGAAATTTTAATTTCTTCATGTCATTTTTGAAATTTTGTTTTCTTTTTTCTTTTAATATATGTAGTTAAATAGTTATTTCTATATTGTTATCTTTACATACAGACAATACATCTCCTATAATGTAGAACATTGATGAAAAATGTTAAGGCATAATGTTTTCATAAATTGAAATATTAAAATTGATTTCCATTTCCGGTTTTAATATGGAATATTGGGTTATTTAAATTTGAAAAGAATTGCATAATTCTGTTGTTTAAATTTTTGTATTAAAAATCAATAAATTTTCAGTATATATTTGAACATAATTCTGTACAATTTGAATATTATAAAAGTTTATAAGGAGCCTTGTGAAACAGATAATACCCGTGTAACACATTAGTATAAGTTTTAGCCAAAGGCTGATATTTCTGTATTTTATGTACAAACTATATTCTAGTGATATTTTATAAGAACAGTAATTGGAAGTATTGCATAACATTCATGAGAAATATTGTGAATCGCAGTATAACAAAATCTTTAATCCTTTATATCTTTCATGAGAATTTATACTCTGTTTTATGTTTATAATAAAGTCCATTTCTGAAATGATGATTATAATCATGTTACTTGTTTTAAGTATTTGAATTGAATTAGTACAATAATTAAAATAGAAAAGTGTAGCAAACTAGTGAAAATACCAAAACACAAACGCCCAGCTTTTCTCTATGAATTATGGACTCAATTTAAATGTTAATGATGTTCATCAGCTTTTTGAAAAATTTAGACTGATTTGAATCAAGGAATGAAATTTAGGATTGTGGCCTAAAAGTCTTTTCTTCAAGGAGTTCTAAACTAGCCTAATCTAAATCATAAATAAAGTTCATATATTGTACCCGTGTATTGTAAAGTTCATAAGTACCCGTGTAATACCTGTTTGTACTTGCCCAATTTCTACATTCTTATGTACAAATTAGGCAACTATAAATTTTTGTTCCTAGATTTTACTTTGGCGAAATATATTTTTTAATCGTACTTTCGATAATTTCAGAAACTCATCTGATTCTAAATTCAAGTTTCAATTTCCATCCTAGTGTGCCTATATTAATTAACTTAAACCCTTTGTAAAAGTAGAATTAAATAAAAATCTTTGAATTAAATTTTATTTTAAATGTGAACGTGATTGATTTTTTTAAGAAGAAAAGTGTTCAGAAAAAATAGTTACAAAAAAAAAACAGAATTAAATTATAATTGTTACCTACGTGATTTTATTTACAATGTAAATAATTTACTAATTAAAGTTTTCATAAACTTTATTTCAATTAAGAAATTTTCCAATTTTATCGCACAAAAATTTAATTTATACCATTAACATGGTATATAATTTCTGAGATTTTTCCACTTTCACAGTATCTAATCATGAATATTAATAATATTTTGATAATATTGAAAAAACGAAGAAATTTAATTCATTAATAAGTTGGTATTATGTTAATGTGATTACATTTAAGAAAGAAATTCCAAAACTATATAAGATAATTAATTTTAATTGCTGTTCTATAGCGTTTCTTTCATAACCTTGACTTAATTATTTTCATTAGAATTGAAATATTGTTCAATAAAAATTAATTTTCAAAGAATGTTATTCAATTAATTACAATATAAAATTACAAAAGCGGTTTATATAAATTGAGTATAAGTAAAATTTATACAGGACTGTTGTAATTGTGCCCTTAAGAATGTGTATATATGCAATACATGTAGTATATTGTGACTGGCGACACCATTTTCAAATCGAATTAATGTAGTTAGCATTCACAAAAAAAGTGAAAGTATTTCTGAAGGCGTGTTACCCATAATTTCTTGTTATAGGAACATAATCAAAATTACTCTGACATAATTCGGAGTAGCTTGGAAATGGAATGATGTTTTTTGTAAACCCTTAAGTTAGGAAGACTATAGAACTATTTCAATATATTTCATACAGTTTTATAATTATCAAAGAAATTTAAAAAAAAAAATAATTAGCTTTTCAAAAATGAGCGTTTCAAAAATTCCGAATAAGAACTGCAGGCGGGTCGTGGGTTGCATACACCTAATTTAAGTATATGTGATACCTTAATTTAAACCTTTTTTTTTTTTTGAATTTATTGTAATAATTATACCCACCTTTAAAACTTGATTAATTGTACTTTGACTACTTTTGGATTAGAGTTTGCTAACTAATGTCTAAAAAAAAAATACCTAACTTTCTTCCAAAAACTTTTGCTTTAATTTTGAGAGCAAAATTTTTAGCACAAACTAGCTTATATTATTACCTTTTAGATATTTGAAATCAAATTCAGTTAACTGACAAATTTTCATAAACCTACATATGCATAAGACGTCCAATAATATTGTCATTGTAGCATATCTATAAAAGGTCTATTCATTGTCATCATAGTATTGACTACCTAGGATTTTGCCCCGGCAATCCAAAATAAAATTCTTACTTAAGCATTAATTTAAAATTTTTATGAAAGATCAAAAGTAGTTTTTAGTTTATGAATCTCTAGAAATATGTAAATTTTTCTCTTAAGAGGGGCTTATTTTCTGTGATCTGATTTTATATAAAATCCACCACTGCAAAAGGTTCTTTTTGCAAGTCCTAATATTTCCGAAAAATTTAATGTTTATTGTATTAATAACCAGGTGGGAAATATTAAATTTTGAAAAAACTGGGTAAAATATTCCCTGTAGGTAGGTATAAAAGCAAAAGCATAAAATCGGCCCGTAGTAAAACTACTCCTCACTTTACCCTCTGTATATTTTATTTTCTCAAATAGAGAGTTCTTAAAACAAAAATTTTTATGAAACAAAAATAATTGAAATTATTCAGAATAATTCAAAACTTACCACTTATTTCCAGTTATGCAATAAATTCTTTTTAAATTAAACCCTATTTTGTTTCTTTTTATGATAAAAAATTCAAAATTATCTAGCATACTCTTTTTATTTCCAGTAAAGTTATGTTTGTAATAATAATAACGAAATAATTTTTTAAAATCTATGTGTAATTAATTGGACTGAAATTTAAAACAATTTACTACTTTTTTTAATTTAATTTGATAAAATTTAAAATAAATCCTAAATAATTTATATTTATTACAATTTGAAAAATATACATACACATACATTTCTATATCATATTTCTATGTACATAAACATGTCCATAATAATGGATCAACCAATTTTTTTTTGGAAAAATTATACTTTAAAGCTGCTCGTATTATGGCGAGAAATATAAATTTTAGTAAATACATAACAGCTTTTGAGTGGAAATGACGTTGACCACAACTTCGATTAGCTAATATTTTTCTTAAAAAAAGAGGAAATAATAATAACCGACTTAGTGAAGAAGAAGGTTCTGCGTTTGACTGCTACATGTTTTTTGATTATACTTGCAGATTCCTTCCAAAATTATTAGGCTGTTTGGAAAGGATTTTCCAAATATTTGTACAATATAGGCTGTATGGTGCCGATATTTCTGAAAATCGATTCATGATAATGCAGCTACAGAGAAATGACTTTCTAATTTTATGGCTTATTTGTTTGAAAAGGAAAAATTGATTTTGAAAATTCTTAATACATTTCATAAATACTTCATCCACATTGATCTTATGCTAATTATAGTTTTTTTTTGGAAATTTATCCTGTAAAACCTATTTAATTGTTTTTCTAAAACGGCTCACTAAATTTTTTAAAAGCCATGAATATTTGAAAATAAAATTTAATAACTTTGTATGTAAATAATCCACATAAATTTTACACACATATATAATTCTATATTATTTGTGAAAATTTTTTTTTCTTACAGAATTAATTATAATTGCCATTTTTCAACGCAATCACATTTTTAAAGTCGTATATAAAAACAAAAATTTAAGCCAAAATCTAAAAATAAAAATAAATGAAAAAAATTTAAATTCCCATTAAAAAAATCAATTAAATTTTAATAAAATTTTCAATTTAATTATAAATTTTTCCCAAAAATACATCGAAAATCGTTAATTGATTCAAATGTTCATTTTATTACATTTTTGTAATTTCATTATTTTCTCTTTTTGCTTTTATTTTCACTGCATATTATGAAAATTCCAAAATATTTTTTATATATCCTTGAAACAAATCTATACATTTTCCTTGCTAATATTCTATATCCAAAAATATATACCTACACATACATATGTATGTACACATATCTGACTATGAGCTGTTGTTATTTTTGAATATTTTTATCCAAAACTCACCATACATCTGACATATGATAGACCAATCTGTATGTATTTGTCTGTATATACTCATAATTTAATACGAATTGTTTGTGTAGATGTTTATATGATAGATCAATATATGTGTGTACATTGATGGTTGTAAATATACAAAATGTCATGCTTTGTTCGCAAAAATTGCATATTTTTAGTTATTATTTCAACAGTGAAAAATATTCATCAATAGTATACACACGTACGAACATACAAATTTTCTCTTTCTACGGTATAACAATTAAACCATCTTTCAAATTATTGCCACGTATCATTTAAATACGCATATATACTCATGTATATATATGTGTATATAGGATTAATACCATATAAAAAATGAAAAATAAAAATATTCAAATATTCACAATTTTAAAATATGTATGAACATTTTCACCTCCGGTCTTGTTTGAATATCATTTATGTGTATAAGTTCAATAAAAGAATAAAATGAAAAATAGTGCTTTGCAATTCAAAATATGCATAAAATAAAAGAACAAAATATTGTATGTATATATGTATTTTCTAATGTCGAAATATAAAAATGTGCCTTTCATTGCCTTGTATATAGCATGAAATTTTCAATGATCCATTTATAAGAGCCATATATCAAAAATCGAATATGCAATGTCTCTAAAATATATAACATTTTTTATTTATGCACATACATATATGTATGCATATGTAAATATAAGTTCACTCACTAGCTCACTTAAATTTTTTACATACATATATGTATATGTATACAAATATTATCTAGTATATGCTAAAAGCTAGATTCATACAAAATATTAGCTAAATTGCTTACAAAGTTAAAATATATCTGAAGTATAATAGAATTGTGGTTTGTCAATCAGCACATTTTCAATAAACAATTATTATAATTGATATTTCACTTACAAATAACAGAGAATATTAAGAATCAAACAAATATTAGTTGACAATAAATATTATAGCTACACATGTTTAGAATTTCTGATTTCTGATTTAATAGCAAAATATTATGTATATACAAATGCATGCATAATTTTAGTGTTCAAGCAATGAGAATATCTAGATTTTTATTTTTTTTATTTTGGATAGTAACAGAAAATCAGTTAAACAATTTATTAGACTAATGTAATGTTTAAAAATAAAATTTTGAAAAATAACTGAATAAAACCAAAACAGAAAGATTTTAAATTCTAAAATTTTCAACTTGGATGTGCATTTGGTTGGCTTTACTCATTCGGAAAATACTCACTCATCTTAATACAGAAGAGAGCTTGGATACTATGCAGTATACTTCATAAATGTATTCATATTTTCTTTAAAAATACAAAATTTTGACATTACTTAATTAAATAAATTCAAAAAGGCCTGCATGATTGTAGGGGTGCGTATATTTTGGATACTTAAAAAGCATTTTTCATGCAATACCATTTGGAAACTATTTTACCATTTCTTATAATATGTTCTTGTGTCTGAATATTTCATATAAAATTGTTAGATGCTAACTTTGTCAATGTGGAACGATTTTGAAAAAGCTTCCAATTTTGGCTTGAATTTTAAAGAAAGTTAACATGATTGCCATAAGTTCATAATAATAATAATAATAATAATAATATTAATATAACCTATATTACTATTATAAACCTTCTCTCACAAAGATAGACCAACAGACTAACTGATCGACAAACTGACATCTAGCCAATTTATCTCTATTAGAAATTAAAACACCAAAATATATTTTTTTTGTATTTTAATACCCTTTTCAGTTTTTTTTCTATAAACTGAAGTTACTTGTAAGAAACAAATAAAAAATTTAGAGGTTTTCTAGGTGCTTATTTTTTCGAAAAATATTTAATTCTTATTCTAATACAATTTTTCATTTGTACTAATTTTTGTAGTTCAGCTATGCAAAACTTTATTTCGCATTAAAATTAAAGTTCACAATAACGATATTTTGGAAAAAATTTCATTAATATTCTGTTCCACAAAATTTTTCTGAACTACATACATATTAAAGATCCCAAATTTTATTATCTACCAACACAAAAAAATATCGGAGCATTATATTTGCTCTAATGTATTTACATGTGTATTTTTGATGTAAAAATTTGCTACACATAAAATGGTTAATAGCTGTTTTATTTTTGCATTTTTTCACGGTCCTTTGCAATAAATATATAAAAATATGTATGTAGGTATAATTGAAAAAACAATATCTGATGTGGTCAGCATATATGAAGGGCTTTCAGAGGAAGTACAAAATGTTAAACAATATTTAGAAGTTCTAATGTAAAAATGTTACTTTTTTTCAAAACTCTCCTCCCTTAAAGATAGAAAATTGAAATTCATGTGTACATAGATATTTACTAAAAAGTTATTTATGTAAAAGAAAATTTTTACCTATATCCCCTCCTATGGAGGCGGCCTCCATAAAATTATAAGCCTTCAAAGTCCTAAAAATACCATTTTTTGACTGTTAATTTATTATTTACCAACCAAAGGTAAGGTTATCGCCCTTCAATATGTATAAAATTTGAATTTTTAGCACCTTATTTAACCCAAAAAGCTAACGGTAAATGTCATGCCATTAAAAAAAACAATTATTCATTGTTCATCCTAAATGTATGCAATTTTATAATCAATTCAATTCAAATCAATTCATAATATATGTAGGTATTAGTATATAAATAAATGTAATTTTATATAAAATGTAGTTTGTACATAGATTATTTAAAAAAACGGTATTTTCACTTATTGAAGGAAAAAATGAAGGAAAAATGAAGGAAAAGCCTAAAAAATCTCCTAAAATATATATAATTTCTTAGGAGGGATTCACTTTCCAATTCACTCAATTTATTCGCCAGATATGTATCAAAAATTGGTGCACTCAACACAAAATTCCAAAATGAGTTCATCTAACTAAAGGAAGCTTTGTTACGTTGCCTTATAATTGAGAAATTCATTTTCTGTGAAAACTCGGCCTGTGAAATTTGGTATGATCTCAATATCTTCCTTGTTGCATAGATTCATACGGGTAAATTTTTTTTTGTATGTAATATGTAAACATTTAAACCGGATTTTTTTTCTATATACTCATATAAACAAGTATATATGTATACATATATATGTGTACAAAAAATGTGTGTATTTTATTTTTTAAATTTTCCACTCTGTTGAAAAATCTTTGACTTCATTAGTCCTGTGTAAACACATGACAGTAAAATAGATAAGAGCAAAACCTTTCGCTATTAATAAAACCATGAAAAATGAAACTGAAAAAAATATACATATACATATGTGAATATATCCACAAAATGGTGCAATTGAAATTGTAACAAAATGAAAAAAAACAAGTAAAAACGTTTCAGTCGGTATAAACCGATTGAATTATACCCTGCACCTTTCGTTATTGTGTAGCAATTACTCGACCACGTGAAGACATTCTATAGAAACTTCACGGATATGTCTGACCTATTATTGGACATCCGACTGTCAAGTTTCATGAATCTGACTTTATAATTTTTCCAAATATTTAAAATTAGCTTTTGGAGTTGTATGGCAGGTACCTGAACCTGTCAAGCAATTCCATCAAAACTTCATATATCTGATCTACAATCGGACACACAACTGCCAAGTTTCATGAATCTGGCTTTATTATTTTTTCAAATATTTAAAATTAACTTCTGGAGTTATATGGCAGGTACCCGAACCTGTCAAGCAATTCTTCTAAAACTTCAGAAATATCTGTGACCTATAATTGGACACATGACTGCCAAGTTTCATGAATCTGACTTTATTATTTTGCCGAATATAAAAAATTTGCTGTTGAAGTTGTATGGCAAGTACCCGAACCTGTTAAGCAATCCCACCAAAACTTTAGAAATATATCTGACCTATAATTGGACACACGACTGCCAAGTCTCATGAATCTGACTTTATTATTTTTCGAAATATTAAGAATAAGCTTTTGGACTTGTATGGGAGCTACTCGAACCTGTCAAGCAATCCCACCAAAACTTCAGAAATATATCTGACCTATAACTCGACATACAACTGCCAAGTTTCATGAATCTGACTTTATTATTTTTCCAAATATTTAAAATAAGCTTTTAGACTTGCATGGCAAGTACCCGAACCTGTCAAGCAATTCCACTAAAACTTCACAAATATGTCTGATCTACAATCGGACACACAACTGCCAAGTTTCATGAATCTGACTTTATTATTTTTCCAAATATAAAAAATTTGCTGTTGGAGTTGTATGGCAGCCACCCGAACCGGTGCAGCTATCCCATTATAATTTTTAGAGCATGTGTAAAATGTAATTGGACACATGTATACAAAATTTTATATTTATAGCTTTATTAGTTTTCGAAATATTTAAAATAAACTCTTTGAGTTGTATGGCAGCTACCCGAACCCGTTGTCCGAATTGGTCCAAAAACAATAGGGTTCGTCCTTGGCACAAAAGAAACAACTTGTGAAAGTTTGGTGTCGATTGCATTATTCGTTTTTGAGTTATCGTGCGATCGGACGGACGGACGGACGGACGGACGGACATGTCTAAATCGACGCAGAATTTTACGCTGAGCAAGAATATATATATATGTCCATACCGCAGATGACTCCTTCAAGTAGTTACAAACTCCATACCAAAGTTAATATACCCTTCACGAAGTGCAGGGTATAAAAATAAAATGCAGAAATACAAAATTTTTTAGCCTTTTCATTTTTATTTATTTATTTATTTTTATTTATTTTTTTTAACTAAAATGAACAATAATTAAAAGGAGTCAAAAGAGCAGCAATGTAAAGGTACAAAATAAGAACAAAAATCATACCTACACTATTGAGCTTTTTATTTTATTTTTATGGTTTTTTTCTTGCAAATTCGTAACAACATTTTTATTCGATCAATATTTAGTTTTCATTGAATTTTGTACATAAAGGCATGAAGTGGGAGTGATTTGTATAAATGCTGTAAAATTACAAGGATAACTTGTGTTTTACAAATCATATCTATATGTACATATGAACAAAATATGAGAGATGATATGAGAATATACACATGGGTACACATTTCGATTATTTTATTGAAAATCACAATAATTATTAGCAGTTTGTGTCAGTTTTATAGAGCAAAATGATAACTATTAATAATATACAAATTGATACAAAAACTCGTATCACATTTATGGAAAATTTTTCAAAAATTTTAAGAAACTCTTAATGTGGTTTTTGTTAATAAATTCGTCCACAATCAACAGCTATATACATAATAGCTGTCAGGGGCAGTTTTCGAGGGGTGATTAGGTATAGAACGAATAGTCTTACCCACTGAAATTTTATTTCATTTTATCATGTCCAGACATATTCGTTACCAATTGCTTGCCATTTTTAAAAAAAGGAACGTTTTCAGGGTGGGAAGTATTGGAAAAAGAATAAAGGACAATAGGTCACTAGGTATTCGGAGATTTAAGTTATTGGAGGCAAAGAGGTGTAAGCTATACGAGTTTGATGACAACACAAAAGAACAACGTCAACAAGATTCAAGTAAAATTTATTTAAGGATAATTAAAAAACTTCATATGTTTAGTTTTTACCCACATTGGTACCTAATTTTCAAAAATTAATATTTTTGCAATCCGGAATTCAGATTTTACATTTAGAATTCAGATTTAGATACAGAAAATTTTGTAGCATCCTTCGTACTATAATAATATCGAATAACATAAAAATATCTTAAGGGTGTCTGAACCGAAACAGTAATATTTCATATGATAAAATTTTTAAATGTATAAAAAATATTTTTACTATTTTAATATTGCACACAAAACTATTTTTACTTTATAATCAGCCAAAATTGAAATACTTATTTAATTAAAAAAACTAATTATGTTAAAAAAATCTTTAAAAGTAAATAAAACTGCCTAATCCGTGATATTATTCCTATTTTCGGTAGTTGCAAAAAATGTTCTAGTCAACTGTATTGGTTAATTATTTTGTTTTTCCTTTTAAGTCTCGTTTTTCTTTCGATTTTCTTTCTTAAATCATTTTGGTTTTTTGATTTGTTTTGTTTCGGTAATTGTTTTTCTTTCTTAATCCTTTTAATGTGATTAAATAGGATTATGAAGTTAAAATATGTAAACTTTTACTCAGCAATTTATTCATTTTTAAATAAAAACAAATTAAAAAACAAAAACTGAATAACATCAGCAATATAAGGCCAATTAGCGAGAAAACAATAAGTAATCCGAAATGAAAAGAATTTTTCCCTCCTAAAAACATACGTAAATAAAAACCTAGGAAACATTTTAAATTAAAATTATATATTTATTTTATTTATTTACTTTTTCATTTATTTATTCACTTTTTTTTCAATAATTTTAAGTTCAATATCATGTTGATATCAAGTGCATACACAAATGTACATAATTGTAGTTAAAACAAAGGGTTTTTCAATGAGAGTTTCCGAGTTTTTTCTCGAAATTGAAAAAGAGGAAAAATTATTATTTCAGAATTACTTTCAGCACAATGTTATATGTGGAATGGAACAGGATTTATACGGTATCCTCATCTACGCTTGCAGTAAAAGAAAAGTAAAAGAAGCCCCTTTTCTGTGATATTTGAAGTGTAATTTCATGAATACAGTGATCAATATTCAATGGTGCCTGCGTTATTTGTATTTCCAGATTAAAAACAATGATTTTAAGTGTAATATTTAATTATAATGGTTAACAACATCAAAAAATTTTCAGACTTGTAATTTCATTGATGACATTTTGAAACTTACAGCATAAAATAAACAATAACAAATAAATTTTTCAATTCACGTAAGACTACACTAATAGTTTGAAATTCGGATACTTTTATTGAATAACCATTTATTACTTTGTGTTTATTAGTGTATTTTGGCAAAAGTATTTGGTACCGCATTTGAAATTCAAAAATGTTTTTATAATGTTGAAAAATTTTTATGTTTGGCTCATGTGCAAGATATATATTTTGAACTACTACTGTTAATAACAATTAAGCGAGAGAAATCAGCAAATCAGAAAAATGTATTTTATTAATTTATTAGATCTGAAATAAAAAATAAAATTTTGAATATTTTAATTTAAATTTGTAGTGTGAGGGATTGATTGTATAATATGCAGGATAAATTTTTCGTTTATCGACAGTTTTTGTTTCTTCCTTTTCTGTCGGATCAAAAGTACAATAATTTCAAGTAAATGTTTTATTATAAATACAATATAAATATAAGAAAACATGCTCATACCTTTCTTTCTAACAAAAAGCAAATGAATTAAAGCTTCTCCTTTTAAAATTTTGGTAATATGATCATATTACCATGATATATTGTTTGAAAGACTCTTAGTCATGTAATCAAAAATTAAAATCCAGTTCAAACAAAAGGATTTGTAGTTCTTAAAATTTCTTGAAAGATATTCTTTTTCAAAGGAAACTGTTTCAACTGTATAAAACTGGTACGTAAAACTCCTGTTTCTCGACAAGGAGCATTATTTATTGACAAAATGAACAAATCATCTTAATAAAATGACACGTGGAGTGAACTAATCGCATTAGCAAATAAATAAGAATAATTTTAAGTCCAAATGTTTAATTTTTGCTTATTTTAAAGCATTATGGTAATTAATCGATTAAATGGACTTTTTAGAATTTATCTAGAAATTTTTATAAAGAATACTACGCAATTTAGTTACAGAAACGTGATTCTTCACTTGATTTTACAGTCACGCATCAGTTTTACACATCATTAGAGTTAACTAGACGGTGATTAGCCTGCCGTAGTTTTTCTTCATACTAAATACTGAATATTGATATTTATTGTCGATTTTTGTTGGTGTTCAATTTTGAATATTGTGGATATTGGGGCAGTTACTTTTATATAAACATTCTATTTTCTAATATTACATATTAAGCTATATAATATTAAGTATAAATATTAAAATGACCAAGATTTGAGACCTAGACCGGCGCCTAGGCTATTGAATCATTAGTCAGATTCATTAACACGTAGTTAAGTATCCGAAAACTTGAAAAGGCTGAGAAAAGTCTAACGCTTTTATTGTGTTGCTCATACTATACAAACGAGATTACATTTTGTATTTTTTTCAAAATTATAGACATCAAGCCATCGGATCCTATGATATACATATAACAATAGCACCACCATTTACACCAACACAGCTTTGTTTTCCAAATTACAATGGAAAATATAATTGTAATAAATTACAGTCTTGATTTCTTCATGAAATGGAAAAAAATTTTGTTTTTAAATTTGCATTACCCAAAGTTTTAATTGCATTTCTTTCCAACTTTACTACTTCCTCATTTTCTGTTTTTAATAGCTTTCATATCAGTTCGCATAAACAAATCAACGCTACTTACAGCTTTTCACGTCAATAAGAATTCATGAAATCTACCTTGCCATATTTGTACTATATCGTAATAATTATTTCATAATGTAACCACAACAACGGAATATAAAGATAAATAAATTATACATTTTCTTTTTAGTTCTAATTATTAGGCTAGTTGAACTTGGTAAAGCTGGCCAAAAGAAAATGACGTTGATCCGTGCTGTTATTTTATCTAAGTATGTGTGAATGAAGTTTAGTTTTCCCTTTTGTATAAAATCATTAATTTGTGAAAATTAAAATATGTACATGCAAACATACATACATACATGCACTGTGTTTTTCGTTTATGGTGTATAATTAGCCAATACTTCATTTATTAAAATTCAGTTGAAAAGTATAAAATTAAAATTTTTCATGATAACAGAAGATCCAACCATAAATAACTCACTGCAAATGAGTTTTTTTAAGAATTTTTTTTTTTAATTTTTTTATTGCCTCGACTCCTTTTTTTACGTTAACTGTAATTTTGAGTAAAATTGTTTTTATTTATTTTTTTTTTTTTGCTTTTTTGGTAAATTCAAGAACATTCTCTTGTGGAAATAAGAGACATGCAAATTACTTTTATACAATCTCGTTAATAACCTGTCCACTAAAATACTATCTGAATGTTCGTAGCCTTACTAAGGAGAAAATTTTCATATGTTTAAAGAAAAACAAAGAAAAGTAATTAATCAAATCATTGGTTTGTAAAACAGCACATTTCCTACAAGTAATTATTGTTAAATCTAGAACGTTTTATTTAAATATATAACGTTAATCCTAAATTTTAAAAAAGATTTATCGAAATAATTTCCTAATTGCCATAAAGGAAATTTTATATGAATTAACGAGAAATCTTAAAATGATACTTCAAAAAATCGAAATTAGTAAAATTTGAAATTTTAGAAAGGAGGGCGATTAGCAAGAGTTGATAAAACCAGCTAATTTCAAGACTTTACAGAGTTGTAATTAGAAAACGTGGGGAAAAATGAATAAATTCTTTCCTCGGAAATAACGAGGAAATTTCTTTTACTAAAATCAATTAGTACATACTTTTCTATCTTGATCAAATTGAACCTGATATAGTAACATTTTTAGCAAAATATTTGATAAAAAAAATTCATGAAAAATTTCTAACAACGCAAATCACAATCGTGTGTCCTATTCCATACGAAATTAATATATATATATATACATAAATAAGTGTTAGCTTCTATAATAATTAAAAATATCCTGTTGTAAATTAAGAATTTAATGTCAGAAACGGATTTAAAAAGATTTTAATTAAAAATTCTTTAGGTATTCGGAAACGATTAGAGGTTTTTCGAAAACCTAATTTCAAACTTGTCAAATATTTTGGCAAAGATAATCGAAAATGATCATTTTCACAGTTTTCGCTAAATTTGTTAATATTCCACATTCCAAAAATTTAGATACTTTTTAGATCTTTCAGTTCACATACCATTGTAGCGAAATAACACTAGTTTGAAATTCTGTTTTCAATGCAACTTTACATATTGACCACAATATAATTACAAACGCTGCCAGGATAAAATTTGCTAAATTTTAAGTAACAAAAAAATTAGTGCGTAAATTCTGATATTATTGCTCTAATTGTATGTTACTTTAATTTGTTGTGTTGCTTCATAGTTCCTCTTACATTGCCTATACAAGAATTTGAAAATCTAATATGCTAAAGGTGTAACATGATATTTCTTATTGTCTTAAATCACTTAATTAAAAATTCGGTTTCAATTCTAGTCCTGAGTGCCTTTCATATTAGAATATGACTATTATATTCCATTTTCCTAAAACTTACGGATAACTGACACTTATTCCAAAAATTTATTAAAATTTATTGAAAATTACAATATTTTGGGAAATTCCCGTAACCCGAATTTGCTTATTATATTTGTAAAGATATTTTTTTATCATTACTTATATTTATAAATATTTTTAATACTTAACTTAAAAATTTGAAATTGTATCATAAAATCAGTATAGTCCTTGTATATATACATACATATATACTTCATTTTGCCATGCCGTCGTATTTCACTTTAAATGATTAAAGCAGTCAAAAATAATACTTAATTTTTAACGTGCCATACCTTCAAAATTTTTATGTTAAAATATTTTATAGCTTTAAAATTTTATAGTTATCCTGCCTTTGTAGATCCATACACACACACACACAAAAATACAAAATGCAAAAGATACTCTTGCAATTTTTATAATTTTCCTTATGGAGAAAAATTTTATGCTCCTTTTTTATCTCCGTTTTTCTTAATATGTAATAATGTACATACATATGTACAAAGTATGTACATAAATTTTCATTTTCCTTTTTAAATTTTTTTTTAAGTTTGTGCTTCCCCTTCTTTTCGCGTTTTTTCCCTATTTTATTTTCTTCTTTGTTTGTGTTATTATGTAAAATTCTTTCACGTTTAAATGCTTTTTATAACATAAAATTTTAATTAGAAAGCCAAGGAGACACAATTGCACCAAAATGAAATTTAAGAATACCTATAAAAAAAAGAAGAGTTAGAAAAAGAATTCTCTAAAGAACAAGTTAATAAATTTCGGCGATTAAAATCTATCTAAAGTGATGAGGTGAATTTATACGAACATATTGATTTAGACAAAGGGAATTCAAGTCTCTTAAATCAAGGACGACGTACGTGTTTGTGTCAATAAAATTTCAATTAATTTTTGCAGACTGAAATTTCAACAAAATTTTGAAACCATCAACAAAATTTTAAACAATAATTACAATCCAGTATAATTGTATAAACAAGCAGAGCTTTTCTTAAAAGACGCTTGATCAAAATTTTACAGTTAAAAAATATCATCAACGTTATTAATATCAAAAGGCAGGAATAAATTAAAATAAATTGAGCAACATAATTAATAAAGTGGCTTAACAAAAGTGAAAATTGAAACAAACCCAAAGCCAGCCTTAAATGGATTTTTGGCAATATAGTAATAAAAGGTTCGAACAGTTAAACTGAGGAAAATTATTAAAACCACTTGTTCTTACTATAGGCTTTCTCGCAATAAACTTTTTTCGCAATTGCCTTTTTCCATAAGCTTTACAAATTTAAAAACTCACACATTTGTTAACAGTTCGTTTAAGATCTGTCACATAAACACTTTGATGGCGCAATGTATGTAAAAAAATTTGAGGTTTTTATATTAAAATTTTTTTTCTCGAAAAATCTCTCATTCATAAAACATTTTTTCTTCATAAGTTCTCCTCACACTATGCTAGCGAAATCAAAATAAATTAAAATAGAAACTTTCTTTGAGTTTTTTGTAGAAAAATTTCCCTTTCTTTCATTCATCGTTGCTGGCGTATAACTGTTCCTATAAGATATTGCATGCCAATTGTATTATAAAAAATAGCTATTAAAACTCTTTTTTAAAAAATTAATTTAAATAATTTCACGAGACCATCATTTTTACCAAATACGTTCATTAGAGTGTTAAGTCTATACCATTCCCACTAAAAAAAATTTCAATTTAAACAATAAATCTGAAATTCTTACACAATAATTTATTTTACGCTAAGAAAAGAAAATACTTTATTAACAAAATAACAAACTGAAAATTCCATTAATGAAGTAAAATTTTCCTTCACGCTTACGTCTATAATTTTTATTATAATATTTATTATTATAAATATTTTTATACATAGATGCCACCGATATATAACATTTTACTATTTGACAATTTGTGCCATAGTTGCTGAAGAATAAAATGTTTAATTGTTATAATTATGCATTTTAATTTTAAATGAGAAATCATTTAAATAGAAAATGCATAATTACCAGATAACTTCCTTCATTCTATTACATAATTAATATGCAAAATTTTACGATGCATCAGTATGCCGGTAATTTCATTTAATCACATGAAATTTTCAATACGTTTTCCATTTCAATACGTTTTTGAATTTGAATAAGATTTTGGCACTGACAATTAGTGCACAGGAAAAAATCATACAAAAGCACTTACTTTACTTTCTTCTTGGCTAATGCGCAATTTATATTGGTACGCGTTTGTGACAGTTGCGAGAGTTGAACAAGAAGTCATAATTTACATAATATGAGTGCGACGACGAAAATGAATTTAATCTCAACTTAAACTTTCATTTCAAGGCTAAAAAATTAGTTTTGCATTTAATTGCAATTGCATTCTGCAATTAAATGCAAAACTAATACCACAAATACGCCTACAAAACGGTGAACGATACATTTACTTGATATGTCGTTCAAAAAATTGCGATTCGCCAATAATTTTGAGATTTCCTGTATTTTTAATGCAATAAATTTCCATAATTAAGAAAAATCCAATTTCATATTCCTTAAAACTGAAAACGATATTTTAAATTCGAATTTGATCAAAGAAGTTTTTGGAGAAATTTCTAACTTACTTACTATTTCTAACTGCTTACTCCTATCAGATTTTTTTAGTCCTTGGTATAGTCTGAACGCTCAACAAAACCGAAAAAACGCAGCACAAAATAAAATTCATTGTGTTTCAATTCAATTCAGATCTGTTTGAAAATCACAATCACATGCGATCAGTTTTTGAATAAAGTACTTATTAATTTTACTGCATCCGTCCGTTTGTCCGTAGATATGTTTACAAAATCTTTACTAAAAAGCTATTTTTGTAGGAGTAAATTTTTACCATCTTAACTATTTTCTGCACCATATTAACTATTTATTGCACCAAAACTATTAGCATTTTAGAAACTTTGCAAACGCAGGAAAGTCTAATAGCGCTGAAAGTGTTTTTTCTGCTACATCACAACTTAATTGAGTATTATAAAATTGAGAATGTCTGCTAAAGTTAACCTATATTTAAAAATCGCCTTTTTTCACATATTGGATATCGTTTGTTTTTTAGACAATAAGTTGTAGGGGTCTGAAGTTTTTAGCACCTTTTAGCTATTAATAAATGGTTTATTAAGTTAGAAGAAAATTTTTTTTAAATTCGCCTCCTCTCAACACAACAAGTTATCGCCTCTTAAAATTTCCGGAATTGCAAATTTTTTCAAATTTTTATTAATACAGAAAGCTATCACGAAATGTAATAATTTTTCTTAGCTCACGTAATTAACCCTTGATTTTAGACATTATGTTAAAATATTTTTCATTTTTTTTTTCTTATCCTAAATTTATGCAATCTTGGTATAGACTGCTTTCAAAAGCAGTATTTTAACTTCTTGAAGGAAAAAGTGCTACGTTACAAACCACTGGTTGGATCCAATCTTATTTAAATTCAATAAGAGAAAACTTTCTTATATACTAAAGTAGCTCCTTTATTTGCTATTCCTACCTTCACAATAGTGATAACGATCTCTAACACCCCTAATCTTACTTATATATTCAAGGTTAATAAACATTGAAATACTCTATGAAGATGCCCTTAAATACCGTCAAAATATAAATCAACGGGACTACGAACAATCATCTAAAATTATTTTCGTATAATAATTATGCCTTAAGAAACACAAATATTTATAAAATTTCTTAAAGTTCTATTAAAAAAACATTTTAAAGAACATTTTAATAAATTCATAGATTCTTTTTTAATAATTTAAATTAATATTACCTTTTAGCAAAGACGTTCATGTGTACATATGTAAATATTTACATTCATCTATCGTTTTTGCATTTAATTATAATACTTTTCAAAAAAAAGAATAATAATAATTTTTTTCTTTTTCACATGGACTCGATTAGTCTTTGCATATAAAAAATCCCGTCATTTATTCCCCAACTCAACTTAATGGATTCCACAAAACTTCTTTATTTTATATATAGAAAAGTTCTTTTCAAAACAACAATTTTTTCACTTTAGCTTTAACTTTTATTACAAAAAAAAAAAAAACATTAATGTTCTCTTGTCTTTACCATAAAATATAACATTAAATAAAAAAAAAGTGTCCTTTCAATACAAAAATATAAGAAGAAGAAAAACAACCGCACAAAATAAAAATTAAAGGAAAAAGTTACATAAAAAGGATAATCATATGCATGTACGTAAGGTCTGTAAACATTTTAATTTCTCATTTATGAACATTTGTACTTACATCATATAGTATTTAAATCCACATGCTAACATATACATACATACTCGTACCAGCCAACATATTATTATGTACATTTTTTATATTCCTGTACGTTTACAAAACACTCTTGTTTCTGTTCAACAACGTCTGAGTTCCACATTAAAATATTTTGTATTTATATTTGTGCTTATTGTTTTTATGAATACATATCACTCCTTTTTTTTCTATTTGAGAAATATCTACTTATAAACATTCTAATTATATACATATGGAATTTATGTATACATAACATATTATATAGTAGAACCTAAAATCAAACGTCTACGTTTTACTTCTTTTTGCCGCCCTCGTTACATTAAACTAAACCGTAATAAATCTCTAAATAGTCAGTCGGCAATGAACTTCTCTGAATGGGAAATAAAATGAAGTTGGCATATAAAACAAAATATATAAATAATTTTCTTTGCACTCCTTAACTAGGTAATAGATTTTTTTTTTGTTTTCTCTATTCCAATATGTTTGATTCCTTTATTACGTCATATACAACAAACACATACATAATGTACACTAAATAGGTACACACAAGTGAAAGAGGGAAAAAGGGATAAAGTAGGAGTTAAATATCGGGAGTTATGAATTTTATTTTTCCTCTGCGTTCATTTTTGTTGTTTTTTTTTTTTTCATTTTTTTCTATATTTTCCTGTCTTATCCTTGAGTTACTGTATTATGTTGTTATTTTGAAAATTGGGGAAACAAGATGAAAAATATGTGAGGGAGAGAGAAATGGGAGATGCAAAAGGCTAGAAAACATTCAAATAGAAAATGTCAACATATTTTGCGGGTTTAAAAAAACAATGCAAATCTACATAAATATTTATGTTGACAGGACAAAAAGAATCGAAAAAAGAAAAAAGGATAAAAAATTGAAAAAGTTTTTTTTTTCTATGAATGTTTTATGTGAAGTTTTTTTATGTAACTTTCAAACAGTCTACAGTAAAGAAAACTATTAAAAACTACAGTCTGGGCACGTTATTCAGCACTTTAGTTTCAATTTATAAACTTGAATTCAAAATGCAAAATTTACATTCCTAGGAAAAGACCTTACGTTGTTCGAATGTTCCCTTAACCGAATTTCTTGTTGTATCGTATCGCACGCAACACCACATATCTCACGTTTTCTACAATAAGCCTCCGCCTTACCGGTGCCAAAACCGGGTACGAACACAGAAGATGAGTCACAATATCCTCCTTCTCTTCGTCACAGCAACTGCTTCAAAAATCGCTGGCGAAGCGTCCCACCCTGCATTTTAAAATTAGAGTTAATTGTTTTTATATGGAAATTGTAGATGAAAGCCAAAATAAAACCATTGCATGTACATTTAGTAAGTAACGTTGTCTGAATAAAAAATTATTAAAAGAGTGGTAACAAATAGAAAAATTTACTTAGCACCATTTAAAAAAATCTCAGATCTGACAAAATCTAAAGAGTTTTGAATGTCACTCAATTTCCGCTTTTAGTTACAAAATGTATATTTTTAAGGTAAGACCAGCATATAAGTAGCTAGTATGATTTACTTACTACCTACCTAATTTAGACTTGCGAATCCTGTATACATTAGTTTTACAATATTTATAGTAATTTCTAGTAAAAAAATGGGATAACATTATCAAAAATTTTAGTAGTAGGACTGAGCACTTTTTACGAAATCTTTTTCTATTTTAGAATTAGACTGAATACGTTTACAAGTTGTGGAATACATATTCCTTATATCACTACATTAAAGTTAACTTTTCCAAAAAAAGAGTTTTGATTTCAAGGAGTAATTGAACTCTCAGAAAATATAAATTGGAAAATTTATGGGGAACTTGCAAATAACGATGTAAATACCGCACCCTCCGCAAACAGGAAATTTTTATGTTGTTTTATGATGCTTTGGTTTAAAAAATATTCCAAAGAAATCACGAAAATAAGTTTCTTTAGCGAGAAGAAACTTATGTTCTCAAAAATCCATGAATAAAATAAATAAAGTTTTTTAATGTACATACATATATTTTCATCATTCATATTTCGACTAAATTAGTTCAAATTTATCAATACTTTTGCGTAAACTACTAAGTTACATTTAATGTTTTTCAAAATGAATTTATTATATAGAACGGCGAAATTAAATATTTGATTAAAAATTAAATATTTTTATAGAACCGAGGTTTAAGTGCACAAAATTTTCCAAATATTTTGTACAAAAAAATTCTTTTAAGTGTAATTTCAATAAGCCTACAAGGCAGTTATCTTTTTTTTCAAGTGACAAAGGATTACTACATTAGATAGATGTCAACTTATTCGTGTTGTACTGTATGCATTGAAAAGAAATACGAAATTTTCGAGACATAACTAGCATTATCGTTTTACACTGTTATCATCAAGAATCGTCGAGACTAACTTGCTGATAGAGAAAGTCTTTTTTTTGTTTGGTATAAGTTTTTATAAGAGAAATCCAAAATTCACTTTTCTTAATATTTAAGTTATTTAGAATGGTATAACTATTTGTATATTTTGTATTTTAAATAAATAAAAGGGCAATTTTTTTTATTCCTGAAAAAAAATTGTTAAAAAATCTAAAATCATATATTCGAAAAATATTTTAGTTATAATTTCCGCTCAGATTACGAAAGACGAAAATGCAAGTACAATGTGTACCTATATTTGTATATCTGTATTAGTCTTATCATGTTTAGGGAAATTACAGTACCCATAGAAGATTTTTTTTTAGAACAAATCATTATTTGCCAGTGTAATTCAAAAATTTTAAAAATATGCGCGACACATGTCGACGACATGTTATAAATCAAATTTTTTCAACAATCCATCTCTTTTTAGTTCACGTACCTTTTCCCGTTACAATTTTAGTGTACGGAGTTACGAAATTATTAAAACACAAAAGTAAGAATTAAGGGCAAAAATTTATAAATGAGGAGGAAAATTTACAAAGTAAAATCTATGAGATCGTTATTTATTATAGGATGATTTTCTTGACGGTGGACACAATATTCATATCATCTGATGTTTTTTTTTTAAATAAAAATTTTGATGTATATGAAATGATAAAACGAAATTTCCTATAACTTTTTCAGATTGCCTTTCAAAGCAAGACACATACAAATGTATTTTTTAATATTTTAATATCGAAAAAGTTTTCTCTTCATAAAGTGAATTTTAGACTCCGGGGCTTCATTTTGATATTTAAGAACAACTCAATTTCTGCAAAATAATTCTCAGAATAGATAACAGACGTGAATCCACTCCCAGCAGTATGTGTTTTTAATTAATGTTGCAGCATTTATTTTAGTTCAAATATTACGTGTTCGATAATTTAATAATTTTCACATAGTTTCGGGTGCTTTAAAACCTAACTTAATCGAGCTTTTCGAAACACTTTATTAACGTAATTCGTCACTTTAGTACTCGAGTATTGTATACGCTTTTCGGCATATTTTGACTTAAGACCATTATTTTTACTAGTACGCCACTACTTTAAAAAAATTCTCATTCAATTTAATTCTCTCAATAAAATATTATAATTAGCACGGCCACGCATTTTAATCTTTAAACTGAAGTTCTAAGCTGAAGAATTATGGTCCTCACAACACAAGCATTTAATTAGTGAGCATTGAATCGAATGAGACAATTTCTCATAAAAATTAATTTAAAATACATAAAAAATTTATTAAACTTTATTATTTATTGAAACAATTAAAGTTTATTTAAAAAAGAAGAGAATAATGTTAATTATCGTATATTAGATCTATTAGGTATACCAGTATTTCAAAAGAATTTCGCGATTTTTATCAAAACTACCATAATGAATTTTATATTTAGCCCATTTTGTAATGATGACATCACAATAGTTTCCAACTGGACTTTAAAAAAGGGAAAGTTTGTATGTACATACGTACTTACGCATAAACAATTTACACTTATTTTATAAGATAAAGACTTGTAAAAAAGAAAGCAGAACATTGAGCTTAGTAAGCATTTAGTGTTTAATAAAATTTATTTTCTGAACAATATTATTAAATTATTTTTAGTAGTTGGACAAAAGGGTCGCACAAGATTCTTCAATTAGCGCAATGTTCTTCGACTCATTGTTTTAAATTCTCAATAAAAAGGCAGAACTTTTAGAATATATTATTTTTCGAATACTGGACCGCTTTAAGAAAATATTAACTTGAAATTTTATACTAAAGCTTTATCTGACAAATTTTAAAATTTATATTAAGGCTTCGAGTAATTTATTAATTAAATTTTATATTAGGCTTCGTCTGGCAATACGAGAAGCCACTTAACTATTTAAGAAAATCAGGTTTCAGCAACTGGACCAAAATTACATTATTGCGCATAAAAAGAGAAATAATCAAACAGTTTCCGTGAAATTCAATATTCAAGATTTGAAAACAAAGAACTTTTTCAAAGAGAAAGAAGAAATAAATTTTTTAGGAATATCAGGGCTCGGAATACGAACTTTGACTAAAGGCTGATAAATGTTTATGTGTCGAATTAAATTTTTCTATCCAGGAGGATATTGAATGTGTACGTATGCTCGCAAACTAGCGTAAGGTCGTGCTTAATATTGTATTTATGTTAATTGGGTGGTTAACTTACTTGTGGCTACACAAGGTAAGTAAAGTGGTTGAGTAACAGTTTTAGGGTTCACTTACACCTTATTTTGAGACTATAATTAATTATGTATGTCAGTTGAAATATTTCGCGATACTACGCGTTGCTGTCTGGTACACAAAAATAGTTTTTCGTCACAATCGTAAAATGGCTTTCAAATTTTCAATAATCTTTCCCATGTATTTTACACTAAATCGACATACATACATTATGTATATCGTGTATATCGAAATCTCTTAAAAGCATACCTTCATAATATATAGATTAATAAACATTGTTCTCTTCAATTTTTGAAGAGAACAATGTTTGTTCATGCAATCAGTTATGGTTATTGTTATGTGTATACATTTTTCACACGCAGTAAAATACGTCAGGCTCTTGAAGACTAATTTTATAATGATGGGGAACAAGATATCAGAACTGGCCTAACGAATAGTTAAATAATATTCTTGAGTTGTTCAAAAAAGAGCTGTTCTTAATACTAATTTAAAATTTAATGTCTTAATTTTTGTCGTTGAAAAATTACTCAACCAAAGAAAATATAAGTCGAAACATATCTGACAAGTTTTTTTTCTGATCAATTCTGCCTGTTTAAGTTTTTTTTCTGTTATATATTTCGTGTTGTACATATAAGTTTGTTTTCTGTTTAAAAGCGGGAAAAAATTCTTAGAATATAAAAAAGGAATTTAAAGTCTATAATCGTATAATGAAGCATACAAATTTAATTATAATAATACGAACGAAGCCGCAAGTCGAGTTTTAACGTAAATATTTTTAATATAATTAATGTCTTAATTGTATCTGAATTCAAAATACATTAATACATGTAGGTATGTATGTATGCCAATTAAAGATTGTATAAGTGTAAAATTTTCTCACTGTATATGCCAAATATATTTAGTTCAGCTAATGGAAATAATAAGATACTTACACAAGAAGTAGTCAACACTACAAATATAGAAAAAATAACAAATTATTTGTAGATTTTATTTATTTACAATTTTATTTAAATCGAAAAATTATTGTGATCGCAAAATTTTATGTGCTCCAGAAGAAAACAGACTAATAACATCAAGGTTCCAACAGCCATTTAGTACGCTAAAAACGTAAAGTAAATTGCTCATTGAAAACATTTTTGGCTAATATATGTAGATATTATATTAATTATTAATAACTTGGAAGAGTCCTCGGACAAATTGAAAACAAAGTCTCTTGATAGCTCAATTTCACCCTAATCTGATCTCATTTTTCGTTAAGAACTGTAACAAAATAGGTATGATGTGTCAAAAACGATTTTCAGCTTTGTGTCGTCATAACAAATTATTCATTTTGTTATTCTTATATTTACTGGAATCATAAACTAAACGCTGAATTCAGAACACCATTCAAATCTAAAAAAAAATAGACAGTTCATTTTATTCATTGCCAATCGTATAATTATAAATGAACGAAAACTATAAATATACATTATGTATATGTATGTGTATGATTATCATGTATACGTACAATGTATTTAACAGAATTCAGAAAAGGAAAAAAAACAGCCGGCTATTAATTCAATGATGTGGCTGTTATACTTGGGAAGGAACAAAAAAACAGACAGGAATAAATCAACAGCTACAAAAGAATTCAAAGAAAATTTAGAAAAAAAAGAAACCCAAATTTATTATAATTTTAAATGAACAGATAACATTTTCATTATAATCGAAACTTATATCTGTTTATAAGCACTTGTGCTTGTGTATGTCTATAAAGTATGTTTTTATACAACTACAAGCCCAACGGACTTACGGATTCAGATTATAGTATAAGCAGGTACGAACTTATTTATGTATGTATATACGCACATACTTATAAACTGCCACATTTTCTACCAGTTTTGTCTTAAATGTCTTAATTTAATTCAAACAAAAGGTGTATTTTTAATACAGTGTGACCATATGATGTGATCAGAAACATATAACTCACAGCGTTTCGTTTTTTTTTTTTTGGATAATATTTACCAATTTCAAAACTCTTTTTTTGGTTCCACAGGATTGTATTTCTACACATTAAATTCATCAATCATCAATCTACATAGAGTTTTAAGAAAAATTTAGGTAAGTACCCACATTTTTGTGGATTTGTAGAAAAAGATGGCAAACTAAGTTTGAAAGGTTTAAAAAAAACAAGGTTCTGTTTTAATGCAAGCAAACACGATATGCGGTATGCGGTTGCTACTTACTTAATTTCAATTGCAGTTGTGCGCTGTTCGAACTAAAAAACTGTTTTCATATTTTTTGCAGTTTTTTATTGGGCCGATGTATCAACATGGATTTATTATTTCGATATACCCGCAGTGCTAATACGATAATTTCGATTACTACATGCCGCATATTTTAGAACTGAATTTTGTGAAATAGCTATTCTGCAGCAGTTTATACTACAAATTCCCTTCAAATAAAACATCTCAGAAAATAAAGTCACATTTGCCTTTTTTGCATAAGGTGTCAGCTTATTTTCACCTTGTTTTTACACTTATTATCATTTTTTTTAATGTTATAATTTTTATTCAAGAATTTGTAAATAACTTTATTAAGCGGTATAAGAATACGTAAAATAGAATATTAGATAAATTTCAAATATTTCACCAATACCATGTCTTATTAAAAGCTTAATCATGTATTCTTAACAGTTTAATTATAGCACTGATTAACATAAATTCCTAATTTGGTGTTGTCATATTTACAACCATAGATTCATATATTATGTACATGCACACATTCATATTTCTAATGAAGTTAAGCATAAAAATGAACACATTTTGTGCTTTTACATTTAAAAAAGGCAATAAAATATATCTATAAATGTATGTACTGACACACATAGTGTATTTTAAGATCAGCATAACCTTTTACCTTTTTAAGATCAGCATAGTATTCAAAATTCAAGATACACGAGACAATTTTAAACAGAAAAACTTTTAAATCACTAACTTAAACTACGCAAAGTGTTGCTCTTCGGGTGTGCTTTGAAAGATACTCAAATCCAAAATGTATTAAACTGACATTCAACTAATAAACAATTACGAAATGTACATAACGTAAATGTATGCACATAATATAACAACAATAAAATGCGAGATTGTAAAATGAAAGATCATTGAATTTTTTATTATATTCCATTCCAGTTCATGTTATCGATTGTGTATGAGAGAGTAAAATGCCAGAGAACGAAAATTGTGTTATATCCAAAAAATATAAAGGTAAAAAACCGGTTTTTCGTTTATTTTTAACCTGAGGTACGTAGGTATATTCTTGCAATAAAACTGTTATAATAGAATAAATACTTAAAACATCTGTAATATTGATGTTATTAAAAATCAGAAGTGATATGTTAAAAGAAAAACAAATTGAAGCTCAAACATAACTTCAAACAAAAAGAAAAAAAAAAATTCAGAACAAACTAGTAGTTTTCTAAAAAAAAATCCATTCTTACAATAATTTTGTCTACTTGTAATTGAAGATTTAGCAATCAAGGGTAATTGATAGATTTATTAAAATAATAGGTGAAAAAAATTAAGCAGTGAAAATTTATATGCAACAAATTTATTGATATTTTTGGTATTATGAATGGCAGTTTTTAAATAATGTAGTAGATTTTTTTAACAGCAGCATTTTGCCTTGTTGAAGGGAAAACTTTACAAAACCACTGAGCATTGACATATTATGCTTCCACATTATTTAAACAGATGCATAATTTGTTAATTTAAAAAAAAATTAACTGGTAACTTTGTGACAAATTTGTATATTTGCTTATATGAACTAAATTAAATCATTAACTTTATTTTGGTTTTTGGAATTTTTAATTTCTTTATTACCGCCAATCTAACAAAAATTATTTACCTTTATTGTTTGTATTAGCCAGATTTTGTCAAAAATTTCCAAGAAAATATTAATAAGGTAAAAAAAAATTGAAAACAAAAAAAAATTTCTGTATCTGGCTTTCTCAACAAAAAGTTTACTGAGTCATACCTGTGCATCCCAAAAACAAAAATAAAAGCGTCTACACCTCATAATAGATAAACCGCCGTTGTAAGAGGTAAACAAATTTATTTTTCATTACGGCCTGTTATATTTTTATTTCTCAGCTAGACAAGTTATTTATTACTTTATGTTATTTAAAAGAATGAGTACTTGGTAAAAAAATAAACAAAATATTTTTACATTTCTTTTCATGAAATGGAGAATAAGAGAAGAGAAATTGAATATTTTTATCGCCTACATACATCCACAGCTAAAATCGTGTAGAGATGGATGAACAAATGATCTTTACATTATATACTAACATTTCCATATATCCAAACGTATTTTAAGTTCGCACCAGCGCAAAATAACAGATAACGAGTTATGAATGACATTAATTTTATGTTTTTAATTTTCAGCCAAGTTTTCATTGTTTTTTCCATACTATTTCTCTCTTAATTGAGAAAAATTTGGGAATGTAATTTTATGTTTAATTTTTTTTCTTATTTTTCATTTTATTAAGTAGGAATTTTTTGATATTTGACTGTTTCTGAGAATAAATTATTCTCAAAATCACATACTTTCTTTTAATTCTTTTAAAATGTTAGAACATTATATTTTTTTCCAATTATTTGTAATTTGAGTACAAATAAATTTCTTTGCTCTCTCATTGTCATGTTTTCATTATGTCGGGAATCATTATGTCGAGCAAAAAATAACATTTTTTTCTGTTATGTATGTTTCTGTTATTTATTGGAGATAACTATAAACAATGTATATCATATATCTTGCACAGTATGCAAACAAACGTAATCCAAAATTCTATTTTCGTTTATAGTTGAACGCAGATTTATGAAAAAGAAAAATGAATTTTAGGAGATTTTTACTTTGTTAAATTTTAGATTTGGAACACAAGCTAATTAATATAATTTAATTTATACCTACATACCTATAAAATTCAAAAAATTTAATCAAACAAATATATTACCTAAGCAGCTCTTACTACGATTATCTTTAAACGGAGCCGTTATTTTCGTGAAAAGTACCTTAAATTGTGTAAGTTCCTGTAGTCAAATGTAATTTCGTCATATTTTTCCAATTATTTAAATTTTAATATTTTCCACAAACAAATTTCATAATATTGCTTCAATTCCCTTAAAATTTAGTTTAAATTATTAGAGCTGCTATTTTAGCTGCTCACACAATATATCAAAACTTGTATATGTATTCAACTACGTTTATTCTCTTTTCAGTATGAATTTCAATTTTTCTTTAAAAACCTTAATATTGGCAGAATAAACGATATTTTCAACATATTGTGTACGTATTCTTGTGCACTATAATTTCTGTTATTTTATTCATAAAAGAAGAAAGTCAGTGATCCTCGCGCTGTTGTTAAACACCGACGTGTCGGTCAATTTTTTCTGTAGGATACGATTTTTTTTTCGAGAATGTAATTTATAATTTTATTGATATAAAATTGTTTTTTCCAAAAATATCAATTAAAAGTTTCTTTAATATCATTCAAATATCTTAAATTATGTGAAAAAATGTGTTAAAATAAAAATCAAATAAAATAGAGATAAAAAATTTCATAATTAGTGTTAACCTGAATAATTTTTTAAGTTAAATTCTTCAGGGTATACTAAGAAGTTATTGAAAATAATAATTTGTTGAAGGTGAACAAATTTACAATTTCGAAAAAGCCAATTGTTTAAAAAATTATGCTTCTTTAATTCAAAATAAAATTAATTTTATAAAAAATTAAAAATAAATTCATTAAACAAAATGGCAATGTACACTAGGTCTCTCAAATTTTTGTAATCATGTAAAGAGATTATATTGTAAACATTTTTTCTTTATCTAAAATATGAAAATAAAATATAGAAAAAATGCCTCTTCCTTACATTTTACTGAGAACACAGAGATAATTTCTTACTAAAATGTGAATGTAACAATAAGTACACATAGATACATATGTAACTATTGATTTGTTGTATGCACACATAGATACAATTTTGTTTAATTAAAAACAAATACATTCGTTCAACTTTAAAAAAAAGAAACTATTCAAATTTAAGAGAATTGTAAATTTACAGATAAACTCAATAAAAATAACAAAGTTGATCTATTGAAATGAATATTTAAAAATAAAATGAAATGAAATACGGAAAGCAATAATTTATTAATAATAGCATTCATTGTTTCTTTTGGTAAAATTTGTTTTTGTACATGTATACATGTATGTATATAATGTGTCTACATTCGCACACCCAATTTCACGCAGGCATTCAAAGAAAAACTATATTTTTATTTCGCTTCTAAAAAAAATATACAAAAAACCATTGAAATAACTTGCATTGAAATTTAATGAAATTTTAAAACTTTGATGGCATATTGTGTGTCTACACATACAAACTTCTATATGCAAGTACATACTACAATTCATGCATTAATAGCAGCATGAAATAATTGAATTCAGTTCGGCATTTTCAAGAAATCCAAATGAAAATCATATTGTGATACTATTTCGTTTTTAGTCAATGGTTCCAAAATTTAAACCAAATGGTTTTAAGAATTTTTATTTCAAATATTATTTTATTATCGTATACAATTTGGTTTCATATCGTAATATTAATTACTTACTAAAAATATCTCCTTGCGAATAATGAATATCTTACAATAAATTTGTTTACTGACCGTATTCTTTAAGATAAATTGCATATTGCAGTCATAATAATAATGCTCATGCATTAAAAATCGAGCTGTATGAGTAAGTGTAAATTCGTAAGAAAATTATCACTCAACGGCAAACACACCAAATTATTATTAATCTTTCAATTTTTACTTCAAAGTTAAGTAATTACACAATTATTCCGACATTCCATATTTTAAATGTGAGAATTAAGGGAACTTGAAGAAAAAAACCTACTAAAAAACGAGAAAAAAAGTAGAGTTGACCTTGTCAACTCTGTGATACCCGTACGAATTTGTTATCCTATGTGCGAATAACTAATGTGCCATAACTAACTAGGGGCCAGACTATGACTTTAAGTTGCCGTATTACCATATTAATTTATGCAAAATTTCAGTACTATGTGTTTTTCAAAATACTGGTTGTGCCAAACTACTATTGAAGTTGTATGGCAGCTACCAGAAAGAGCCGAGAAATTTTAGCGAATTTTATCAAGCACATCGGCCCTACTAATATATTCACTTGTGTGAAATCTCAATATCACAGCTTTTATAGTTTCTGAGATATAGCCAAATAACTTTTGAAGTTGTATGGCAGGTACCAGAAGGAGCCAAGTAATTTCAACGACTTTTATGAGACACATTGGCCCTACTAATATATTCGTTTGTGTGAAATTTCAATACCATAGCTTTAATAGTTTCTGAAATATAGTCAAATAACTTTTGAAGTTGTATGGCAGGTACCAGAAGGAGCCAAGTAATTTCAACGACTTTTATGAGACACATTGGCCCTACTAATATATTCGTTTGTGTGAAATTTCAATACCATAACTTTTATAGTTTCTGAGATATAGCCAAATAAATTTTGAAGTTGTATGGCAGCTACCCGAACCGGTACCCCGATCATGTCCAATTTAAATAGGGTTCTGGCACTTACTACCATAAATCATTTGTGAAAATTTGGTGAACTTAGCTCAATTAGTTTTTGAGTTATCGTTCGGACGGACGGACGGACGGACGGACGGACGGACGGACGGACAGACAAAGCTAAATCAACTCAGAATTTGACGCTTATCAAAAACATACACTTGAGTCTATATCTAACACCGTTATTTCTTAGCGTTACAAACGGTAAGGCAAATTTAGTATACCCTTCGAACATACGTTCGTACGGGTATAATAAAGATATCGTACAACTTTTTCTAAATCACTTTCAATCACTTTTTACCAACTAATTTTAAATGAGATTATCGTAAAATTTTAAAACTCATAAAGCAAAAGAAAATTTTATTATGAAAATTAATCATCATCAGCTGTTATATTTGTGATTTTTTCCTAAATATATATATATATGTATGTATATACATATATATTTGCGATTTCTATTTTAATACCGAAATAGATATTGAAGAACTCACGTACTCATATACATACTTATATTGACATTCCTAGGAATACTTCATATTACGTAAAATTAGAGCAAGAAATTCTATTTTTTATAAAATTCTAAGTACTTATACTTAAAAGTGATATAAAATATGTTTGGATGTGTGTATATATTATTTCCATGTACATATTTTTCTAAGATCCTAATTAAAAATAAATGCATATTGCGATAATTATTTTGAATAATTCTGTAAAATGGGTAAAGCAGCTTGATATCGTACTTTAAATCTAGTAAAAATTACTTCTTGGTTTGTTCAAAAGCACGACGGAATCATCAGTCCTTAATTATTTAAAAATTGAGAAAGGGAAGCTAGTACAATCAATAACGAACACTATATATTCATCCTGACCTGAACTTCATCAACATCTACAAGTAGTCTTGACAAATAGTTGTACCAGATATACAGCTAGCCAATTTTTGTAGTAGACTAGTTCGAATGCTACTATTTATATGAATATTTCATACAATGATGCAATGATTCTCTAATATTGTAACCCAGTAGTTCCCCACGCCTCATTTTACAGTTGCTTAATAAGTTTAATTATAATGAAAAAAGTTAATACTCGTATAGAAAGAAAATGATAAAAGTCTTATGGAAATAAGGCTATTCTCAAGAATTTTCAAATGAATAATAATTAAGACAGCTGTAGTTTTATATGCCGGAATTCATATGACGCAGAGCTTGTGCAAGTTAATGCCGATTAATATTACATTTTCATCATTGTAAGTTAAAATAATTTAAGTTTTTTTTCGATTTTTTAATCAATAAAAAATCACCCTATTTTAATACTTAAATACTTAATTAATAAGTATACGAGTACCTATTTGTACAATATTAGCTACAGTACTTTTGTAGTAAATATATATGTATATATAGAAATTTTGCAATTATTTATGTAGGGTGGGGAGAACATCAGTTCTTTTTTTTCCTAACTGTAAAATTGTGATCTTCCCAAAGAAGATTGAAAACAACAGAATTGGTAAAAGGTTTTCATTATGAATTACATTTACACCTATAAATACAATAAACATTTCGGCTTTTGGCAGTGCCTCACTTTTTTAATAACTGAAGTATTTTAATTATTAGACTTTCAAAATAAAAAGAAATGCAAAACCCTTTTTCCGAATTCAAGACCTAAATTCCACTTTCTGAACCTACATTATGTATGATAAATCTTCATATAGACATTACAACGGCGATAGTCTAAGTGCTAATGAACTAATATAACGTAAGACTTGTTATAGAGTTTTATGAAATTTTCACGTTACATAAACGTAACGCAGATTGAACATTGCAAAAAAAAAACTGGTTTTAAACCACCTTTAAATAGTTCTAAATGCTGCAGCGTAAATAGTTTACAGATTACATTTTTTACATTTGAAATTTAAATTTACGACTTTATGGCTGAAAAATATGAAATAAATCAAATGAACCAACTTGCAAAGCTACACTTTGAAAGATTATAAAAAACATAGACTTTTTTCCAGACGCCCACTCGATTTTTCTCTACTTTCAAAACTAGTTTTGAGCTAAATTGAATATTTCTTCAAAATTTCTCCACAATCAATATAAAAGACGATACTTCACCTTAGTAAACGTTGATTTTGTAATATGAAAGTGACCGAATAAATATAATAATTCGAATATTTGTATTTACTTAGAAAATAGGAACACTTGAGCCCTGTTAAAAGTCTGAAACCTATTAGACTTAACCTATTAGTCTGAAAATTATTATATTAAAGTTTTTGTAAATGTGTTAGATATCTTTTCAGAGATTTTAAATACGCGGTTTCTGTTAATTTCTAGCGCTCGAAATTTTACAAGTTTTATATACGAATACTGTTTGATATATGAAAAGAACTAAGATTTTATTTTGTATTGTACATCATAACAAATTTTAAAATACAAAAATTTTAAATTTAAAAATCTGTCTCTTCAGCTATGCTACATTAAGATGTGAACGCTGAGTCTATGTGAATTCACTCTATGTAAAGAATTATTTATTAAACAAATATCAACAGTAGTTGGGACTGGAGGGAGCTTCTTAGTTTTTTTATTTCTTAAATCTATAATTTCTTCACTTTTTTTTTTGTTTGCGGAAACGTGACCGGAATAAAACGAGGTTTATAATGACTAAACATTGGGTCTAGTCAAAGAATAATACTATAAGGAAGTTAGATTAAATCATGAAAAGAAATATAAAAAAAAAAATAAGAAAAATTTTGTTTTCATTTCATTTTTTCTTCTAACATTTTAGTTTAAATGTGATAAAGAAAATAGAAAATAAGTATCGTAATAGTATTGGAAGAGATTAGAATTTCTGAGCTGAGGAAAAAAAATGAAGTACTTATTACTAAAAGACAAATGAAGAAAATGTTATTACTTTTTTTCTTCTTTTATTCTTTAGCAGTACCATGAAAATTATAAATAAATTGAGAAATCCAACAAATACAGATTTGAGAAAGAAAAAAAATGCTTGAAATAGTTTAAATTCAATTAAGCTTAAAAAGAAAATTACGAGCCTTTATGTAATTTTCTATTCTTATAATAAAATAAAAGAATGTTGTCCTTTAAAAATTAAATTATTTTTAAAATTTCAATTACATAATATACTCTTACTCACATATCATGCATAACAAGTGTATTATGTGAATTTTTTTACTGAAACCAGGGTTCTAAATTTTTACTTTTTTAATTTATGTGCATTTCAAATATGTGAATTAAATGAAAAATTTTTAAATAAAATGGTAATAAATTTAAGAAGAATTGCGAAAAAGTAAAAGTAATTAATTCTTTTAACAATAAGACCATGCAACACAGTTTCCCAAGAAATAATGCAAAAAAAGGAAGGAGTTGTTCAAAATTAGAAAAAACCTAAAAACTTAATTCTAATTTAAAAGAGCTACTCCTAGATTATTATTTAAAATTCTGTTTAAAACCAATTACAAAAAATACCAAAAGAAACTCTAAAGCTGGTATTATTAGAATTTGGCAATAACCCAAAGAATAGGTATACGTATTTTTAGTCAACAAGAATTCTGAAAATATGTTTATCTGTCCCGCCCTCCATCAGATTGTTTAAAAGCGCATTGAGAAACACTATCTAGATTTTTTCAAATTAAGTAGATCTTTTACCCCACGAACGCAATTTAATTTGAATAAGAAAGAAATAACTCTTTGAGTAGCTGCCGGACAGCTCCAGAAAATAATGGCTCATATCGTGAATAATGTATAAAATATAAAGTTATCGGATTTTACATGAACTAGTTTGTTACGAAAAGTTATCTCTCTGTTCAAATTATAGGTGTGGTACAATTTTAAAAATAATTTTGTAATATTTTAAAAGTCACTCAAACTGTTGAGAAAAGTTAAGTGATATTCAAAAACGATGATAGTCTGAAGAGTGTAAATCCTTTTGTTAACTGTTAGTTGGACTTTTTAATACAAGGTAGTTGGTACTTAAAAGTGGTATGAACCTTTAAATCATCTGCCAAGTATTAGAAAAACATTGTTCTTGTATCCTAGAGTTGACACCATACTTCTTTTTCATTTATATTAATTAATCTTTCAAATTCCTCATTTGCTTATAAGAAAATAAACCTTTTAGAATTAAGATATTCTATGATGGTATTCCACTGTAGTCTCAAACTAAAATTGAAATGTTACTTATGAGTTGCAATATTTTTATTGATTTTGCATCCTTGTGTTTTTTTTTTTTGGGTCCTGTAGCATTGTATTTGCCAAATAATAAATGATCTGTTCTTGACATACATATGTACAATATTATTATATAATACAGTTCATTCAATTTTTTCATTTTGAATTTTAAAACTATATACGTGTATCTCAAGAGACTTCAGGCATTATCCTTGAATATTACAATTGAATAAACAAAAAAAAAAATTTAATGCATTTTTTTACATTAAGTATTTATTTGTTTTTCTGCTCGTCATCTGAGACAATAACAATTTGTTATTAATATCGAAATTCAAGTGAATTTTTTTTTCGTCTATATTTAAATATAAATTTAATAAAAAAAATTAAATTGAATTTTATATTCATAAATAATATTACCATGCTTTTTTTTATAAGAAAATAATACTCAGTTAAATAAACGAAGAGCAAATTGTTGATAAATAAAAAAGTTATTTTTTAAACAATATAAAAATTAATTAATATTCATTGTTTTAAGTGAAAATAAAAAAAAATAATAATATGAATAAATAAATAAATAAATAAATAATAAAAAAAAATATTAATAATTGTTAATATTATTATCACTAGAGGGCAACATTTTAACTTTTTAAATCGCTCTGAAAGGACAATCAAACGATAAATTTCAGAAATAGAATATTGTGCTATTCATAACAACTTAACCTAGTATACAAAAAAGATATTAATTATACAAAATATAATAGTGTAAATATATAAATTTATATATATGTATATATATAATTAATATAGAAATTATTTTAATATTATAATGAAAATGTGCTCTCTTAATAATTTATTGTTTCTGATTTTGGCATTTGTATTTGCTATCATTTTTAACCACAAATATTTTTATGTTAATTGTGATTATGCGAACACATTTCATTTTTATTATGAACAACCATGTTGTGGGGGATTGACAACTAAAAATGGTGTACGTTATACAAATTCTCATAAAGGTAAATGACATATTTTAATTATATAATTTTGATATTACTTTTTAAGCTTCAATAATTTTATGATAATATTGTGACACAAATAATATTACCTATCTATACCTATATAATCTAAATGTAAAATTTATAATTTTAATTAAAAATCAAATACAAATTTAATTTTAATTAAATAGTCAGAAATCAAAAATTACAAGTAATCGAATCAGCAAATACTACAGTCTTCGAGTTTAAATGCAAAAGACAATAAATTTCAGACATATTATATAGGCACATGACATTTTTATAAAAATTATGCATTTGAAATGAGGTTTACAATATCATTCCAAATATTTCAATATTATCAATTACGATTCTATTGTCATCTCCTTTTGACTTAAACATGCGTTTATGTTGAATTAGCAAATACCTTATCATACTTGTTGAATTGTTGATGAATATAGGTAGTATAATATTCAAAATTTAATGTGAAATTCGTGATTCTCGAAGGTCTCTTTCACACAGGGAATACCATTGCATAACCGTAGTGTATTAAAATTTTTGTAGAACCAAATAAATTTAAGATACTGACTATATTACTGACATATTAAGGATTACTTACATAATTGATAATACCTACAACGTTGATTTAAAAAATTTTATAAATTTAAAATTTTTTGCAAATAATATTGTAGAAAAATAAAATAAATTTTAAATTTGCTAAATCACGGGTATATTAAAATTAATTAAAATTATGACAAAATTTCGTATTGTAATTAAATGAATGTGATAAGCAGTTCATGTTTCAACAAAATTGAAAAAAAAATATCTGATGTGTTCAGCATGTAACCGATCACTTTCTATTTCTATTTGATGATTCTTAGCTGAAGTTCACTTGCAAGAATACGTTTTTTCTGAAAAACTTGTTAAATAAATTTAAATTTTAAAATTAAAAAAGAAATTTTCCTAGGATGCTTTTGAAAATATAATTTAGGATCTAGCAAAGCCACAGTTGGTGGCCTCTTATTTCGACAAAACTGTGGCTGGTTCGTTATAGGTTCACATTGTACTTAAGTAGAAATAGCGGTGAATATAAACACCGTTGTCAGACAAATTCTATCTCTTGTTTATCTAAAAAAAGTAATGGAGTGAGGTTTCTACATCAATTTTCAGAACGCGTTCAACAAACGTGTGCGACAAGTTTTTAATTTTCAAAATTTTTGGTTCAACTTCCAAAATATTAATTTAGCAAAATAGTTTTCTTCTGTACTTACTTGCTTCTGACCTACATCAAAAATTGATCCAATCGTTTTATTCTCAGTTTAAATACAGAAGAATGCGCACACTTTGTGTATTCGTTTCTCTGACATGGAAAGTTTTGATGTTCATAGAAAACTCGACATGTTATATTGATGCGATCACAATACATATACTTTAACGTATTTTATTCGGTCGGCAAAATTATTAATTTAACATAATGAAAGAATATTTTTAAATAATTAATAATAACAATTTTATTAGTAATTATTTTAAAAAGTTTTCTGACACTGATATGAAATTAATTTGGTGCATTGTGTTTAAGAGTCATCGCAATCAATTCGAAATAATTTATTTATTGATTTTTTTTTTATAAACAATTTTTATAATTTCAATATTTTGTAAAATATTATCAATTCATATTTTAATACTCAGTTACTGATTATATGTACAAACAGCAACCTACAGATGTATGCACACTTTTTATTAAAATTATTATTAATTTTTAAGCGTGATAATGCTGTTGAAGTGCATTCAAAAAGAAAAATAAAATCAAATTTAAAAGTTGACTTTTTTTGCGATTTTTTCAATTTTGAATATTTTCAATTCCGTATTTTCCCATATTTTCTTTCGAATTTAATTGATTTTAATATGCAGAGATCAATAATTTAATTAAAATATTTTTAATAACAATTTAAATTACTCCATGCATTAATTAAAATTTTAATTTCTTTTGTTAATTTGTAGCTATTGTTTATTGTCTTCTTAAGATCCTTATAAATTTTTAAAATTATAATTTGGAATGAAATGTTTGCACAACGTGGGAGGTTTTTGATGTAAAAGTTACTGATTTTCTAATTAATATTTTAAAATCCCTAAATTAACTTGAGAAACTTCTCTCCATGGCTTAGCCATTATATGAGAACAAATTTACAAAAAATTGGAAAAAAAAGGTTATTAGTTTCAATCTATTTGACTACTCGTCCAATTGTCCGCCTGTGTGTCTCTTTGTGAAACTTCTGTATCCTGAATGACAAAAAGCTGGAATTAGATAGTTAGAAGAAAATTCCTTTGCAGCTGTAGCCCCTCCGTCCCAAGTTATCGCTTTCCGAAATACGTACAATTAAAATTTACGGCGCTTTGTATTTTTGAAACTACAAACTATTTGAAAATTCTATGAAAGCAAAAGTTTAACCGTAACTGATGTGCTATCCAAAAATATTAAATTTTTTTCAACTCGCTAACTTAAGTATATGCAATTCAACCATTACGTTATCACTTTTTTCAATTTTTTTATTTTTTCATCCTAAATCTATGCAATGTCTTTTATATTTAGTATACATACGTATAAAAGTAATTTAAATAATATACCTAGAATGTTTGTAAAACGAGTCAAGCGAAAATTGTCACTTTAAACCATTCGTTTGACGCAATTTTATTGTTATTTTTCAACACTCTATTTGTTGTTAAAATTTTATCTTTCAATAATATCATAATTTGGTTGTATTCTTATTATTGATTCTTAAATAAGTTCTTACAATATTTCAGTAATTTATTTTGATAAAACTTTAAATAAGACATGACTGTCTGCGGTGGCTGGAGGGGAGGAATTCTTTTGCCAATATGCTTCTCTTCGCAATTAAAACAAATTTTAAATTGGGTTTAGTTTTACAATTTTCATAAAGTAACCTATGAAAAATCAAACAATTAAAATTTTATTGATAATCGTGTATTGATAAAGAATCCAAGGCAAGTAAAACCCAATTTTTACCATAATAATTTCGAATATTTTAAAGAGAAAAGCTATAACTTAAAATTCAAGAATATAGTCGATCTATCACAGAATTTGAAAAACAATACATTTGAACAATTTAAATTCTAAGGTCTTTTATTCATACAGTATAGTTTTAAGTCAAAATAATCGATGATAAAAGGGTGTTGTATCAAAATGATTGTTTTATTGTCATGCGTTTAGAATGAATTTCAAAGTAATAATTTCATACTTTTCAATAAGAGATGTGCTTTGCTACCTTACCTCTAAATTATTTTTGCTGCATTAGCATTAATATTTTATTTATAATTATGCAGTAAGCAGATTGTTACCGCGAATATTTTTAACCTTCTAATTTGTTTATCATGTGTATCGAAGCACATTTTTTATATATCATTATATCACCTTTTTGGTCATATAAGGCTACGCAAAAAAATTCTCTTTAAATACATATATGTAAGCAACTATCTATTCCAGTTTCTTTTTTGTATCCTAGAATTTTCTAAAATTCCATAATAAAATATTCAAGACAATGAAAAAATAGATTGATGGTTGCATGTTACAAAGGGGCAAAGCATTTCGTTTTTTCATTTTCTAATTCTATTATCCTTAAAACTATGTATAAATACTAAAATATAAATATACATGCATAATATATTAAATAAAATATATGTATATAGGGATAAATCTAAAAAGAATAGAAAAAAGATGTTTCTATCAAGAAGATAAGGAAGGAATAATAGCGGAACAGAACGATTGTGGTAAAAAAAAAAATGATGGATCAGCCGACACTAATAGAGTGCCATAATGTTTGCTTTAATGTACATGACTATAAGTGATGGTAATAATGTGATGATAATGAGAATTTTATAATAATGATATAAAAGTAATGATAATGATAATCATCCTGATGTTGACCTAACCTGACAAGGGATATATCCATTAAAAATCTTTTTTATTTGATGCGTAAAAAATCAAAAGGAATTTAATATAATAATGGTATGCTATACAAGTATACTTCTTTATTTGACTATAAGTAAAAGGTTTCAATGATTTGTTTTAATAAATCTCGTGACATTTATCTAATTAAACAAAAAAAAAATAATAACAAGCAAAGTAAATAATAGATTCAGGTTATTTTAATTTATTAAGCATGAATTCTGAGTTTAAAAAATTTAACTCTTAATATTGTTTAGATTAGAGCTTTATTCAAAAGAATGGTTAATATTTTATTAATATACTTTCTATCTAATATTTCTATCTATTTCTAAGAAATGAAGAGAAATGTAGTATAAACAAACACGCGGAGCTTGAAAAAGAGCACAGCAAATATAAAAGATTAGTATACCAAATTTGTTCTTCTTACGTGATGGATCGATATTTTTAAGACGTACTTAATAATCGGACTCCTTGTGAAATCCTTCTCAATAATGCTGATCCAAATATTGCCGTCAAAATAAAAGTAATTGGAAACAACTTTCGTGAAACCAATTAGTTTAAATGTAAATTATGTTTCAGTTATGTCGAAATTGACTTTATAATAAGTGCGGACGATAAAATTTTCTGTTAACTAATATCAACTAGTACCAAAACGTATTGCCATATTATAAGAGATCACATAGGTTACGTCAGTAAATTTTTATTTACCTGATAGACTTCACAATTTTTATCAAAACATGGTTTTTTTGAATGTGATTTACTTGTACCCCACTTGTTATTTGATTGAGCGCCAACTTGCGAAGTCCAATAATTATACCTACCTCAAAATTATAAACTTGTGATTGTTGCCTAAAATTTAAGGCTAAATAAACAAAAATATTTGTGTTATCTATAAGTAATAATAATTAAAACATACTTAACAAAATGCTTTGAAAATTTGAATGTAGCAAATTTTTCGAATATCTTAATCTTGTACTTTAGTTCTTAGAAGCAATTAAAGTTCTTCTAAAATTAGATCTCTCAAATGTAAAAAACAGAAACTTTATTACGAGCACATTTTTCCAACTTGTTTTATTTTTTTCTTTCTTTAATTTCATCTCCTTAAAGATTACCTATTCGTCTAATGTCTAGCCTTTTTTCTTTAAAATATTCATTGAAAATAAACTGTAAAAAAATTTTTTATGTGTAGAATATTATATTTTGCAAATTCCTGATGTCCAAATCTAAATTCATGTTGCAATCTTACATAACCCTACATCTTATTATACTCGTAGTTCTACATACATTGTTAAAAACATGTAAAATTTGTTTTTGAATTAAAAATTTTTAGTGTTAACACCAAATCGAATTTTGTGAGCCAAATATTTTCGAAGCTAAAAATATTTTGAAATTATTTTGCAAAATGTTTAGAATTTGACATTGGCTATGCATCATCCAATCAGAATTCATTTTTTAACTTCATTTATTTACCTTTATTATTTCTGAAAGATTTTAGAAGCCGAATTTCAATCTTCTTTTTATTGATTTACATAATATTTACATACAACTTACCTTAGTTATTTATTTGACAATTTTTTACTTAACAAATTCTAAGTATTTCGTATAGAAAGTAAAAACATTAACTCAAAAATATTCTTGTTGGTCACACTTACTTTAAAGCGATAAACATTAAGGTACTTGCACATATATTACATCTTAATGTTCCCTACATCGAATCAACATAATATACATATATACACACGTCCATGGTGTTATTCATTGTAATGTAAAAATGTACGTTAGTACGTCCAATTTTTTCTTAATTTTACTTCAATTTTTTTTTTTTGGTAACTTTCAATTTGATTGTAATATCAAATTCTGTTAAAAAAGAAAAATTTTTAAATTTTTGTAAAGTAAATGGTCAAATCTATAGCGTAGTTTTCCCGACTTTTGATGTTATTGGCTCACGAATATTGCTTTGCTTAATTTACAATCCAATTCAATGAAGTGAATTTGTTGTTTAGTTATTAACAGAATACATCATTGATTACAAATTTTTTACTTGCTGCTCCAAATGAGGCTCCCATTTATTGTTCTGTTAAAATTTTCCATACCACATTTAAAAATTTTATATATTTTCAGTACAGAATTGAAAAAACTATGTTTGAATGCAAGCTGTAAGGCTTTTCTTTAAATTTTTAATGCTGAATAAATAAAACTTTATAATTTTAAGATCTAATTATTCATTAATTGACTTACAACACTATACTTGCGAACAAAATTAAGTGTTATACTAAAATTTCAATTGCTTTTCGTTTCCAAAACGGGTTTCCAAAAGTTATCGGGAAAGTAAAAAGATTTTGAAATACAATAAAACGCGTATCAAAAGGATATTGAACATCTTATAATTCAGATGTAGTATAACACTATGGATAACGTGACGTGACTCTTAAAAGGTGCAGAATTGTAAAAATAAAACATAAAAATAAAAATATTTTTCAAAGGATTTATTCTTCTGTTTTGACTTTTATATTTTTCTTTTTTATTGTAAATTTCAAAAAATGATAAAATTATGCAAAGCAAATTATTTGAGCAATTTAAAATTGCTAAGAACTTACATTTTTTTTAAATAAAAAAAAACTTTTCCAAAATGGTCCTATAAAAATTATTTTAGAAGAATTGTTCAGCTCTAAAGTTTAGTGGAAAAATTCTGGAAAACAAAAATTTTGTTTCAATTACATTTATCAACTACTTACTTATATGTATGAATTTATATTGGAATTAAGAATATAGACTACTGGCCAGTAAGTTGCAATGCGGAATATATAGTAACACAAGTACCACAAGGTTCTTTACAAGCGCCATCAGTTACCATAGGAAATTTGCAACGCAACCGCGATAAATATCCGAAAGCATTTTAACTAACCAGAAAACTTAGTCTATATGACTAGGAGAGTGGCGATATACTGCCCAGGAGGAAGGGATGCCAATGGCTCATAGAACACCGAGAAAGCTACATTCATTGCAAAAGAGTTCAAAAACTGGTTTGAAAAAATATTTTTTTCGAAAAGTTATTAAATTTTGTTTAAATAAAGAACTATATTCGATTATAATATATTTAGTACATACACGTATTGTATGACAGTTTATTGATAAGTAGTTCAGGTATATTAAAATATTTATTCACTATTTTGTTGTACATAATTGATTATGATTGTAATCAAATGCGTATATATGTATATATAACAGTAAAGATATGTATTAAACATACGTTAGCATACATAAATATTACTGTTACATAAAATACAGGATGTTTCGCATAAGTTGGCAAATAATTTCAGGGATGATTCTTTGATTAATTTACGAATATATGAGCTTGTTGAAAAAAAAGTACCAAATTTTTCTGTATAAGTATAAATAAATGCTTATAACTTCATAACCGTGCAACATAGGGTTACTATCGGGGGCTTGTTTTACTGACAATTGATTGTTCTTTTTTTTTTCAGTCTTTTAGTTAATTTGATCTGTTCTATCGTTTTGAAGGTAGAGCTGGTCAAAGTGAAATCACCCTGTTTTAACATTTTTCAGTTTTCATAATAATGATAAAAATTTAATTTTTCTTCGAAATTTTTCGTTACCATAAGTAGTGATTAAGTACATTTCATTTTCATTAAAAATTATGTTTTACATGACACTATGGACTTAGATATTATTTTGAACACATAGAGTCTAGTAGTAAAATCTCATAACATTTATGAAATTTAAAAAAAAAATATCAAAATATTTTGAAAAAAAAAAACTGTACTGTACGACAAAAGGTTGATAATTTTTATGTTTTGAAAATTTTTTGAGACTAATCGCTTAATTAAACAAAATAATATTTCAAAAATTTTAAAATGAATATAACAGTTTATATTATTTTAATATTTAAACTATTGATATCATGGAAAAGATTTGAATAAAAAATTCCTCTTAAATTTAAAATAAACATTACAAAAATCATGACTGATGAACGAACCTATACGTATACGAAAAACGAAAAAAAAAAATATGAAATAAATTCACATTCGATGAAAATTTTTCATTAAGGATATTAAATGTAATATTCCCTTCTTTCCTCTTCGCAACAACGCTAATAATAAAACAAAAAATTTTATCATTTTTAAAAATGTCCTTCTGATTTATTTGTCTTTTGTGTAGCTCACAAATATTTGTTTGTCTGATGCAATTATACCAATAAGTGGTACGTTTTGTATTCATATTGTGTGCAACAAAAACAAAACTCAACAGTATGATGCAGACAAAATTATTATACATCGCTTTAAAAATTTTTATAAAAAAAAAAAAGGGAAAAGGACATTCTTTTTATAATATTTAATATAAACATTATATTATTAAATGTATATGAATACTATTAAATACCCATTTGTGAAAATATACAAAAGGAATGAAAATTTTTATTACCTTTTTCTGACTGATTGTGCAGACTATAATATTAAAAAATTAAAAAAAAAAAATCATAAATTCAAAAATTCAAATTGAATGCAGAACTCCTCATATCAAGATTTAATAGTAATTTGAAATTTCAAAATTTTTGAAAATTTTTGGTAAATCCAAACAGAACCTTATAGAAATTTAAAGTTAATCGAATTTAATGAGGAATAGAAATTCCTTATCAATATTGAGAAAATTCAAAATTTTTGTTTTGTTTTCATTCAAGCATTACGCGCATTGCAAATCTATTAAAAATTTTCTGATTTTCCGAATTTCCCATTTCCCCTGGTAGCCTAAGCATTTATCCGCGATAAATCATACTTTAACCTATAATCTTTTAATGGAATCAAAATTTGTTTTGAGATTCGACGTTTACCTTGGGATCAGAGCTTCATATTTACTAGTGAAATCTTCCCTACAGCAAGAAAAAACTTATTAAAAGTAAGTAAATGAGTAATTTCATAGAAACTAAAATTATCATAAAATCTACGAAGATTGTGGCAAAAAAAATTGATTGCTGTCAGGTATAGAGCATAATTCTTCGCAAGCAAAAGTTTTTGTTACAAAAGTGTTATAGTTTTCTGAAAACTACTTCCTGGATTATTTTCAATTCAAAAATCATTTTAGCAAAATTTTATCTGTCTTTCATTAATTCCACTGCCTCTTCATTTGGGCCTTTAGAAAAAAATTTCAATTTTCATACCGTTATTAGATTTTATGTAGCCGTGGTAGTGTGATAAGAAATTTAGGAGTTCCACAAATGTGGGAAAGTACATTGTTCTGATTGAATATGGCAGCTGAAGTAATAAACATCTTTTAATTATTACAATTTGTAATTGCCAATATTGTAAAATGTGGTCAAAAGCATTGTATAAGAAATTGAATGTTCTGACTTAATTCACATAATTGTATAATTTCAGTTCAGATTAATATCTGAATGTTACCAATTTCTTATGCTGTAGTTAGAGAATACATTTATCTTTTATATATACATACATCTTATTTAATTGGTCTACACATTCTATAAAAATATAGATAAACATAAGTAGCAAGATACGTTTGGGAAACTCTAATTTCATAACTTATACTAAGTATAGTTACATAAGTACATATTTTTAAAAAAATTTCAATTGAGAAAATGGATTTCATTCATAAGAACTACATATGTATATCCGCAAAAACATTCCTAACCATAAATATCTACAATTTAAGCGAGGGGTATTGCCTTAATTTATATCATTACTCCGGCACCAGAAAAATGATACGCATACACGTTCCAATAAATTTCTATAAGTACTTCAAATAGTTTAGCAAAATCCTTATTCACTTTTTAGTTATTTTAATAAAAGTCAATTTTAATTTTACCAAAAAATGGGAGCATTAAAACGAAAAAAAAGACAAATAATTTCTTTTATAGCTTCTAATGTCCCTTTTATTTAAAATAATTTTTGATTCGGATATTAAAAATTTTTGCCTTTTCGTTTTAGCCTTTGTATTTGTACATACTATACGTACAGAGTGATGCCGCAAAGAGCACAACATTATATATCACCGTATAGTTGATTAGCGTGCTAACTATTAGTTAATAAAGAGAATCTAGAGTATTTGGGAAGCGTAATAAAGCTAAAATAGTAGATTTTTCACGTTCCTTTAGCAATAAATGCTGATGAAATCATCTAATACGCTAACCATCGATTTTCAAGCTAAGTAATACCAAATTACCAAAACTTATTTATTTTCTAAATGACATTAATTTTTTTTGCTGGATCATCCGATTTCACACATGGTTAGTTTCCAGCCGCTTATGAGAACTATAGAACATCTAGAAAGTTATTCAGCGCGCTGAATCACCTTATATAAATATACTTGAATATTTTTTTTTGTTGTGGACACTGGGGATGTTTTTTAAAAAAATTTGTTTTGTGTTTTGCGTTTTTATGGAAAAAAAACAGAAAAAACAAAACGTTTTATATGCCTTTCACGTTTACTCATTTGAAACAATTTTGTAAAAATATTGTATTAAGCCAATGATAACGATGGGAACGTATAATATTATCCTTTTTGCTTATTGTCCTATGTGGTCTGGTTTACGAATTTAATTACAAATAATGCCTTTTAGGTATATATATTGAATAAGTAAAAATCCAATCTAAGTGTGATGAGCAGCTTTTTATTTACTGTTACATAAAATTATAAGAGAGGTGTTCGAATTTGTTTTTATTGCAATAATAAGATTTAATGCCTTTTATATTAGGAGTGGGTAAAGAATTTAAAATGTATAAAAGTTACGTGTTCGGATTAATTTAATGCTAATCATTGAAATAGGAGGATAATAATTGTTTTAAGTGATTTAAGAATAACAAAAAAAAAAGAGATGATTTTTGTTTGAAATTTTGGATGTAATACTTTGTATAATAGCTGCAGACGTCGCGCATTTAAATTTGGTAGTTTTTGAATTAATTAATGATTTATTGTTAGTACAATTTAAAAAAAACAAGAAATGAAAAATGTTTTATGACAAAGTTTATTTTCCGGTTGCATAAAAGTAGTAATACACAATCAATATTATGAAAATTTACTTTAAACACGTAAGAAATAAAAGTCGGCCTCTAGTAAAATTTGCTAGTTCACATTGAAAATTTGTTGCTTCAGTAAAAACGGTGAAAGCAAAGGCTTCCGTACTCAATTTGAGACATCAATACTCCAAACTATAAACCAGAATTACAGGGTGCAATCAAAGGGAAATTAAAAAAGTAAACTGCTCTAATTCGGTCCTAATACGATTCTTTTCTAATAACTTCTTAAAAAAAAATTGTAAAATTACAAATCAAAATAATATAATATGTTTTTAGCACTTAAAATTAGTACTTATTAATTTAACTTTGTTCGTCCGTGCGTCCGTGGACATGTCAACAAAACGTTAAAGATAGAAAGCTAAAATTTCATACGTACATATGTAGATCTTTGCTAGAAACTTTCACCTGTCTCTAAAAATTACGTGCCTCTCAAAAACCTAAAAATGCCGTTTTTGTATTATTTATTGTAACAACACCACAAACATATTTGAAATCCTGCATAGGCAGAAAAATAGTGGGTGGCTTCTTCTACCGCAGCATACCTTATTTGAACTTTAAAAAAATAAAATTGCTGTTAAAATTTACCGTTATCTAAAATCCGTTTTTTCCAAAATTTTTGATAACGTTCTTCTTCTAGACGTCAAGTTGTGGGAGTCTGAAATTTTATCAGATTTTAGACACTAATAAATAGTTCATTCCCTTAGAAGAAACTTTTTTTCCACCTCCATCCTAATCCAAATTGTCGCCTATTGAAATTTGTAAAATTTTAATTTTTGGCACCTTATATTTCCGGGACTGCAAGTTTCTCAAAATTTCTATAAATCCAGGATACCAACAATATTAAAAAATATAATTATTTTTCTTAGCAACTAACTCTTAAGTTCGAGCATTATTTAAACGCCTCTTTACGCTTTTCTTTTTTTTTGTTTTAGTTTAGCATTTTTTGATAATCCTAAATGTATGCAAGTTTTAAAATAAATTTGTATATGAATGAAAGTAATAGCGCAGTATTTTCACTTGTTGGTGGGAAAAGTGCTACATTACAAACCATTGCTTTGACCCAATTTCATTAAATATAATTTTTATAAATTAATTTTTGATCCCGGAGCGCTTCCCAAATGATTTTAAAGTAATTTTTAGTTTTTGTTAGAAACGAATAGTTATATTTTTTCAGAACAATGCTGTAATTTCATCTAAATTTAAAAGAAAACATTTTTCAATACTTTCCATTAAATAACTGCGTCTAAGTGACACTTGAGTTTTAACAGCACAGATTTAGATTTATTTTTTCAGATTTTATACCAATTTTGCCATATTCTTACATTAATTTATTTAAAATAAATAAAAAATTGTGGACCAAATTGAGACAATAATTAAGAACAACATGTACCTAAAAGGGGTCCAGAATAAAGCTGAGAGATAACTTTTAAATTTTTGAATAAAACTGTCGTAAAATTATTACATTGATCTGAACTATAATTTTGAAAGATTTTTCATTATAAAAAGGAACAACCATTTTCCAATGGTGCTGTAATTTTTCCTTAGGGTTGACAAATAGAATTAGAAAAATTTAGGACCTACAGTGACTCAAAAAATTTGAACGTTTTTTTTAATTATTTTCTTGTTATTGTTTTAAGGAAAAAAAATGGAGAAATTAAGAAAGATTTAAAAAATATGATTATAAAAATTATGCTTCATAAAAAACAATAAAAATTTAACATTTTGTGCTTCTTAATCACAACAAATTATTCTAATAAACATGAACCATTTAAACAAGTTGTTATTATAAACATGAACCATTACGAATACAATTCGTGTCTATAATAAATTTCTATAAATTTAAATAGCTGTTTGTGTAAATGTTTATTGTAATTTTTTATTTAGAACTCTTACAATGTGTGGCCGATTATATTCTGACAACTTTATATCTTAGATTTTGAAACAATTACTAAAATTTCAATTAACAAAAATCATTTTTTTTTTCTTTACAGGTAAGAGATTTCTTGATTATGTGAATTTTTTTTTGGTATTTTGGAATTTTTGGAATATTACAACTAGCCCAAATCAAGGTAGTTGTAAGTATAAATTTAAAATATAGATTAAACACGTGACTGGAATAGCTATAAGGTGGTGTGCGATTCAAGTTTTCGGTTCATGCCAATAATTAAAAAACACTACATATTTCACTTTATTTTTTTAACACATATAAGATAGCGGCACTCTTTCATCCTAATTCTCAACACTATTTATCTAGCTAAAATGAAAAATTTATACCATAAATAAACTAAAAAAAACAGAAAGTACTTGAATTGTGGTTCAATAGCGTGGAAATCAATTGAAAACTATATTCTATGTTGTAGAAAATTTGATAGTTTCTATTAACCTTAATTTCATAAAGAGTAATCTAAAAACTCTTTATAATTAAACAAATTATCTGGGCATAATATTGAAAATTTCGAATAAAACGAAATAATTTTTTCATGAATGTGAAACAATATCCTTTATAAAACAAAAAAAAAAACAACCAAAAATTATTTCTATTTTATTTTTACATAAAATTTTTAGCACTACATAATCTAATAATTAATGAACAGAGCCTATATTTTTTTAACAAATCCAAAACTACTATATTTTAAAGCATAATTTGTGCCTGAAAACTATGGGAAACACAATTATACTTTTCGAATTGTAACAACAAATTAAAACCATATTATTCAGATAAAATGTCAATGTCGGTTAGAAATGAAACTTATGTATAGAGCCTTTATAGTCAAATAACATCAAAAATAAACATAATTTGAATTACACACTCGTTGAGACTTCCTATACACGATATTTTTATTAATTGTTGAAGTGTCTTCAAAATTTAAATTCAAATTAATACAAAAATTGAATAATTATCTTTACAATCTCAAATATTCATTCCATCTACATTATGTATGTGTTTATAATAGTTCATAACAAATTTCGGGAACTCATTAACCACAAATTAATCATGGCCTTATTCATTATTATGGCTAAATTTTAAGGCTTTTTAGTCTTCGAATCGAATTTCATTGGCCCATTTTATAACCAATGAAATTCTGCATCTATTAGTTTATAATGAATATATAGTTCTGCAAGTAATGCATTTGAGAGTGAATTTATAATATTCTATAAGAAAGAACTACTATATTGAATTCCCTTTCAATGTGTTTCTTTTTTCAAATGACCTTATCAGGCTCTATGACACGACTGAATGAATATTTTAAAGTTTTAAATCTTTTTTCACTGCACTTATGAAATTTTTTTCTTTTACTTCCATAAACTCGATATTCTGAAAAGATATTACAAATAACATAAATTTTTTAGCTATATGAATGGTATCGTTATTCGAACAATCAGTTTTCGCTTATAAAAGATACAAATATAGAGTACAGCACCTTTATTATAGTGCAAAGAAACCCACTTTCATTGTTGTTAGCGCCTACATTCATTCGTGCCTTAAGTTGGTATTGTTATATTTTAATGAAATTATTTTTGTAAAATATTTCGGTTGTTATATTAAAAATTTTTTAAAAACTTTATACAACTGTTCAATCAACATATTTTCCAAAAATTATCAACTTTTAATAATCTTTATTATATATCAATTATATACATACATATATATTATGTACATAGTAGTACAAAATGAGTCGCATGACATACAGCTTTTGTTAAAATATTACCAAAATTGATGTTGACATTTTTTAATTTCTTTTCATAAAAAATTAAACTGTTTGTTAATGCACCTGATTATGATAGTGTAACAATTTAAGCCAATAACTCAATAATAATGTTGTTTTATCATAATATGTAATTATGAACAATGCAATTTTGTGTAAGGTGTTCTCCATATAATTTTTTTGGTTTTTGTTTGAATTTCTAATGAAAATTTCTAATGAAAACAAATTCCGAAAATTGACACGAAATGATAAGATATTGTCGACCAAATAGTCAAAGCTACACTAAAGATCGAACTTTCTGCGTTTGTAGAATTCAAAAATTCCTTATGGTTTCAAAACAATAACCTGTATAAAAAAATTACAGCGGTGGACAATTTACTCAATTTGTTGCAAAAAATCTTGGAATTGTTCTTGCCAATATCTGCAGCTTTTGTTCCAGGAAACATTTGAAAATGAATCTTGTGAGACTTTTGATATTTAGTTTTATGCATAGCATACAGATTTTATGCAATGGATATTTAAAAGGTTTTAATTTATGTTCAAAAAGAAATTTTTCAGAAGGCACAGAAATCTTATTACTTAAACCATGCACATGCCTATAAACACTTGCCAAAATAGTTTCTGTTATAACATATTTGTTCTATTTTTATTTGCAAAAATAAATGTATGTAGGTACGTACATAATACGTGATGTGCGCAAATTATTGCATTGTTATTTTGATACTCACATACGCCGATTGGTTCAAGTATGCGAACAAATAAGTAAGTTATGGTCAGTTTTTTTTATGTATATTATCTACGTATCCTGTGTACGGTTTGTATAAGCTTTTGTAAAATAAGCTCAGTATATGTATATTATTTTAGGAAAAAGTGGCAAGTAATAATTTAAGTCAATCGCATATAGATTATATTTTAGAGAAAGAAAATGAAACGATTTTTTGGGGGAAAGTTATATGACAAAATTACAATAAATTAAAAGTGATCATCTTCCTTTAACCGAGGGGTTTCGGGTTCAAACCCCGGTCAGGTCACTATAAAAATTATGTTCAATATTATATACAAGTACATACAATAAATATTATACAAGTAATTTTCAAATATTCGTATTATTAGATATTAAAAAAACTATGAAAAATAAGCAGTAAATATTAATAAACTTAAATACTTAATATAAATAAAACTACGGCAGGCTAGTCGCCCAGCTAGTTAATTTTATGACGCTATGAAACAAGGGCGTGATATCATACACTAGCCCTATGCTCTTCCTCCTAGGAGTGAAGAAAGAAAAAAAAAATGTGATAATGTAAACTCCCGATCAGTGAGTTAGCGATTAGTTTTAATTAAAATTGTGCCTCATATGAAAAGCATGCAAAATTTTTATAACAGATTTCGAAACGAAAAAAGATTATTTTTGTTTCTGTTAGCTTTAATAACAAAGAAGTACAAGCCCCGTGCAAGGAGCTCGTATTAAAAATATATGTAGGGCAAAATGGTTAAACATAAAAAGAATTTCAATGTAATCAATTGAGGTATCAAGAGAAAAATTTTAATCCGTTTTTGAAGATTTTTAAAGTAGTATCCGTTTCAATTTCAAATAAATCTCAAAACATAAAATCCAAAGTGGTTCCTGTAAAAAATATGCATGTTTGACACTCTGTCTTGTATTTGCATGTATGTATCTTATTTATATTTTTGTTAAAAGCAAACTTATATAATAATGCAAGCATTCTTTTTAAATATTTTTGCACATAACAGGCAACTATACATACTTGAACATAATTGTACACAATTAAGTCCATAAATATAATTTTTATCAGCATTCACCACATTATACGAGTATGTCCCAAATAGAAACTTTTGAATTTTTTTCCGTATTAAAAACAAAAAAGAAAGAACATAAAAAAAATATAAAATCATAATTTCCACCTCATTATCATTAAAATTAAATTCATATTCATATGCAAATTTTTTTTTTCACCACCATAAATATGTGTGCACGAAAAATGTACTAAAAGATAGCAAAATTAATATCATAAAAAAAATCGTGTACGAATGTTTATATGCATGTAGACATACAAAATATTTTATTCTATACTGAGAGCATATGCTTATATACATACACCAATGCTTTGAGAGCAGCGAAATTTTAGTTTTCGACGTTTAAGAAAAAAAAATAATTGACAAAAGAATTTTCTCATATGACTATCAATCGAACCCCTACATGTCAATTTTGCAGCTACCAACATAGGTATATACATATATGAACGTTCGCACTCAAGAAGAATCTTTCATATATTTGATGAAGGATCACCATCTTATATTTCAAGCAACCATTTGGATTTAGCACTGAAATATATTTAAAATATTTTAGTACACCTGCATATTTAAAATTGCGACGTTTTGCTTGCGTTGAGTTTCTCGGCAACTTACACTTTTATAGTCGTAAAGCGAGGTTTTGGTGTATTTACTTGCATACATACATGTATGTATACATATAGACTTATACGTAGATTAAACCATAAAAATACCGATCAATATACTTTTAGAAATTTTCAAATTTATTTTTTAATATAACAAAAGCTTCATCGCACATAATAGTGCTTAGCATGTTACGCTCCAAAAACAAAAATCTGCTATATAGGAACAATTATGTATTTTAAAATTTTTTACTTTATTTTTTATTTAATGAACTTCATCAATTCTTTTATTAACTTAAAATTAAGTACACATAGTTGTTGAAAAAATTACAAAGTTTATTATAATAACTATTATGCCATTTTTATACCCTGCACTTCGTGAAGGGTATATTAACTTTGGTATGGAGTTTGTAACTACTTGAAGGAGTCATCTGCGGTATGGACATATATATATATTCTTGCTCAGCGTAAAATTCTGCGTCGATTTAGACATGTCCGTCCGTCCGTCCGTCCGTCCGTCCGTCCGTCCGTCCGTCCGTCCGTCCGTCCGATCGCACGATAACTCAAAAACGAATAATGCAATCGACACCAAACTTTCACAAGTTTTTTCTTTTGTGCCAAGGACGAACCCTATTGTTATTGGACTAAGTCGGACAACGGGTTCGGGTAGCTGCCATACAACTCCAAGAGTTTATTTTAAATATTTCAAAAACTAATAAAGCTATAAATATAAAATTTTGTATACATGTGTCCAATTATATTCTACATATGTTCTAAAAATTATAATGGGATAGCTGCACCGGTTCGGGTGGCTGCCATACAACTCCAACAGCAAATTTTTTATATACGGAAAAATAATAAAGTCAGATTCATGAAACTTGGCAGTCATGTGTCCAATTATAGGTCAAATATATTTCTGAAGTTTTAGAGGAATCGCTTGACAGGTTCGGATACCTGCCATACAACTCCAGAAGCTAATTTTAAATATTTGGAAAAATAATAAAGTCAGATTCATGAAACTTGGCAGTCATGTGTCCAATTATGGCTCAAATATATTTCTGAAGTTTTGGTGGAATTGCTCGACAGGTTCGAGTAGCTCCCATACAAGTCTAAAAGCTTATTTTAAATATTTGGAAAAATAATGAAGTCAAATTCGTGAGACTTGGCAGTCGTGTGTCCAATTAAAGGTCACACATATTTCTAAAGTTTTGGTGCGATTGCTTGACAGGTTCGGGTACTTCCCATACAACTCCAAAAGCTTATTCTTAATATTTGGAAAAATAATAAAGTCAGATTCATGAAACTTGGCAGTTGTGTGTCCGATTATAGATCAGATATATTTGTGAAGTTTTGATGGAATTGCTTGACAGGTTCAGGTACTTGCCATAAAACTCCAAAAGCTTATTTTACATATTTGGAAAAATAATAAAGTCAGATTCATGAAACTTGGCAGTTGTGTGTCCGATTATAGATCAGATATATTGTTGAAGTTTTAGTAGAATTGCTTGAAAGGTCAGGTACTTACCATACAACTCCAAAAGTTAATTTTAAATATTTGGAAAAATTATAAGGTCAGATTTATGAAACTGGGCAGTCGGATGTCCAATTATAGGTCAGACACGTCCGTGAAGTTTCTATAGAATGATTTCAGAGGTTCGAGTAATTGCTACGTAATAACGAAAGGTGCAGGGTATAATTCAATCGGTTTATACCGACTGAAACGTTTTTACTTGTTTTTTTAATCTTTCAAAAATTCAAAAAATTGTGAAGTCATAAAAAAAACGCGAAATCATTTTAGTAAAATAACGCGAAAACTGTTTTTATTCTTTTTTTCTTTGTAGAACTTTTTTTTATTGTAATTAAAGTTGCAATTTTATTATATAAAAAAATGTAAAAAATGCAAACCATATGCAAAAACTATATAAAAGTTTTGATGTTTCAAATTTTATGTGCACTGTGCAGGAATGTTTTTTGAAGAATTTTGTATATTAAGTGTTTTTCTTCATATAAAAAAGCCCAAAACTTGATTAAAAAAAATCTATAAAATAACATTAAATTTTGTTCAAATTTTAGCTACATTGTTTAACAATAAAGTTGAGTCAAACCAATGATTTGTAATGTAGCATTTTTCCCTCCAACGGGTGAAAGTACTGCTTTTAAAAACAATCTGGCGATGTATTACATTATTAAAATTACTCTCATTCATATAGGAACATATTTCCAAAATATAATATTGAAAGAGGCGTTAGCATAATGCACGAATTTAAGGGTTAATTGCGTGAGTTAAATAAAATAATTACACTTCTTAATGGCATTTACCGTTAGCTTTCTGCATTTATAGAAATAAGAAAAAGCTAACAGTTCCAGAAAGGTGTCAAAAACATAAATTTTACAAATTTCGAGAGAGAGTGGAGTTAGAAAAAAAAATTTCTTCCAAGTAAATGAAAGATTTATTAGTTTTTAAAAGCTGCTAAAATTTCAGGCACCTACGGGCACAACATGAGATCTAGAAGTAACACGATATAAAAAATTTGGAAAAAACAAATTTTAAATATAAATGGTAAATAATTTGGTAAATTTTAACGGCTATTTTGTTTTTTTAAAGTTCAAAAGTAATCCGCGGTAGAAGAAACCAGCCACTATTTTGCTGTATTTGCAAAATTTCAAAAATGTTTATGGGTTCCCTGTAATTAGTAGTTGAAAAATTGCTTTTTGAGAGTTCTTGGGGCCCAAAACTAATAGGGATTTTTTTTTTCTGCGGAAATAAGTTCTAATGAAGTTCTTCTAGTGAAGATTTACAAAAGTGCAACGGACGGACAGTCCCAGTGGAACTAATGAGAACTTTTTTTCAAAACTTTTTTTTTGGAAAAGTGCTAAAAAGTATTTTATAAAATTAATTATTACTTTTAAAATTTAATATTCAAATTTTAGAGCTGCGTATACATACATACTTATACATTGTAGTGTTAACAAATTTTGACCGCTAAAAATGTGTAACTACTTAGATAATTTCAGCAAATTCAAATTTTGAATTTTTTTAAGTCGGATTCGAAAATTTGAATCTGAAAACTATAAATTTTTATTATAAGCCACTGTTTTCAAAAATTTATTAGGAATAGTTCTTCTTTCTTTGACCACCATTTGAATTGTAATGTAAGCTGCTAAAATTATGATTATCAAAAATCATTTATATTATATAATACGACGATCGTCTGAATTTTTGATGAAATAACATGTATACTTATATTGTATAACAGACACTCTTTGCATTTAAAAATCATATAGATAAGGCAGAGAAATATGAAGATGCTTCATTTTCATTAGTCACTTCTTATGTAAAATTTCACTTCTTTCGCGTCTGCTGTCTATTTTCTGTGATATCATAGAATTGAAATATGTTTTAGTTTTCAATGACTCCTTTAATTTTAAATACTTTGTTTGTCTATTATTTTAAAACCACACAATCACTCAGCTCATATAAATTACAATTTTGTAGCATTAAAAATAATAATAAAATAAAAATTAAATTTTAAAGTCTTCTTATTTTATTTTCATTATAAATTTTTTTTTTTTAATTCCAATTATAATAAATTGGAATTTTACTCTTATTTGTACAAAATTTTATTTCACATTCGTATAGCCTTACGCTATATGAAATTTTAAGAATGTAATGAGAAAATCTTTAGTAGAAAACAAAACTATTGCAATATTACAGTAGAAATTATGTAATCATCATATAAAAAACAAAATATTATTGTTATGAAAAATTGTATATGTACACACACATATAATTGTAGAATTTTACAGAACACAATTGTATAAGTATATATACTTTAATTTATATGGTTGTTATACTAATACGCGTACACACTGCTTGAGGCTCCTCTAATTGAAACGATATTTTCAGACTTTTAATTGAGAACATAAATGAATAAATATTATTACTCTTTATGAGTTAAAACAGCTTTTTTTGTTATGTTGAAATAATTTTTGAAATTATTAGGGTTACCAAATTTACATTTTATCTTCAACTATCTCTTAATCTACGCACACACTGTTGTTACGCTAATACAGTGGATTTGTTTACTTTTCTATATCACCAAATCGTTGCAAAACACTAATAATTATTTGATATCATGTAGGTATAGTAAAAATGTTTGAAATAATGTGCATAAGTAGTAATGACACAAAATTATTGTAGTACATAACATGAATTGTTTTTGTGGAGTGATTAAAACAAAAACCTAATTTGTAAGAGAAGAGAATCGCCTATTTGTCACTTTATATAAGCGTACGAACGTATGTTCAGAAGATATACTAAATTTGTCTTACCGTTTGTAACGCTAAGAAATAATGGACGGACATAAAGAGTCAAGTATTCTGAGCCGATTTAAACATGCCTATCCGTCTATATGTCCGTTCGCCCATCCCTTTCAACGATAACTTAAAAACTAATTGAGCTGAGTTCACCAAATGTTCACAAGTGGGTAAATATAGTTATTTATAGATATTCTTGTTTTTCACAATATTAGTCATGTAATTTTTTCTAAAAATTTACACGAGTTTTCAAAATTGCAGTTGATATTGCAAAATGCAGACAAAATGCTTAATATACCGTTTAAGTGCAGAATTTCAAAATAAATCATTATCATTTTAAAATTCTGCATAACACGCGTATTTTTTAATCTCCACGAAATGCCCTCATGCGCAATAATTTTTTAAAAAAGTCATGGAATGCATATATGCATCTTAACAGTTATACGTAAGTTAAAAAAAACTCTGTACATCTAAAAATGCAAGAGTAATTATGTATATATTTTTATTACAGCTACATACAACATTAATTTATAGATTTAAGTGACTTACACAAATTAATTAAAAAACCACAAAAGCAACAATTCAATCTTATTTAATAAAGCTTATAAAATTAAACATAAAAGTTGAATTATAATAGCACATTTGAATTATTATAATAAACCATTATAACCTTAATATTATAAATTATAAGTAAATATTATTATAACACAAATATGTATGTACATTCAAAGGACTTCAAAAGTTGGCAACTCATTCTACTATCGTACAATATAATATAAAATCTATATAATAAGTTCTTATATATTATTATGTGTTAACATAATTAAATAACATAAAACATAATTAACAGAGTTATAACATAAACATTGCATATTATACTTTGTTGCTGTTATATTGCTAAGTTAATAGTGGCATTAATGAACATTTTATTCACTTTGTGTACAAATTGGAGCTGAAAAACAATAAAAAAAAAGAAAAAAAAATCTTTAAAGGACGAAAAAAATAAAAGAAAAAACAGAAAACTGAATGTGAAGAGGAAAGAAAATAAAACTTACGCTCTTATTATTATTTAGTGTGCTCATATGGTATAATAATTATGCTAATGATATTAACATTTAAAAAAATAAACACATTTTACATCCGCATACGTAACTAAAGGACATCATTATGTCACAAAAATATTTAAATGAAAGTGCAAACTAAAAGAAAAATTAAGTTAAAAAATTTTCCCTTTTTTCTCTTTTATTTTATTTTATATTGAAAAATTCACAAATACTTTTTATTTAATCATAATTTCTATATATAAGTTTATACTATTCTTAAGATATCAGGAAGAGCTTATAAAGTCCCTCATAAAAATATAAGAGACTTGATATGCTTGCCATAAAAATCATTTAATTTTTTTATTATTTCATAAATTTTTTTGCAAATTTTTACGACTAATATTTCAAAACTCATAAAAAAATTGAAATAATTTAGTCAGACTCATAGATGTATGAATATGAATCGTAGTTACATAAAGTCAGACTCAAAAGCAATTATATTCTATTATTCGCAATTATTTGAATTGTCGATTATTAAAAACATGACTAAATGCTCATTTCATGTGTGACTCAATGCTCTTTTAAATGCTTAGATGTTTTTTGTATGTAGAATAGATTAGGTCACTATGTGCTCTTTATAACGTTCTTACACACATATGTATTTTAATTCGATTAAGGGACAAATAGAATTTTTTTTGTCATAATTTTAAATGGGAATACAAATCATATTGTCATAACAGATTTATAATGAAGGAGGCTTCAAACCTGGTCGAAATTGGAGATATAATAAAAGATATTTTAATCATAAAATTGCCTAAGAAGGTTTTTTGTTTATCATTACATTTAAATTTTCTAATTTTTACTGTAAAAATTTTCAAAGTGTATTATTTCTGTGGCTAAAAGGAAAAGCTGATTAACTGGGCCTGGCTCAAAATTGCAAGTTTAAAAAAAAAAATTAATAAAAGGCTATAACAGATTTTCAAAATTAAGCCAATAATTAAATTGTGAATTTAAAATTAAAAATTTTAAACTCGATTTATTAGAAACTGGATATTCTGGCTCTTGCATTCACCACACGATTTTAAGGCATCAGAAACATCATCACAACATCACATTCTTCTAATTTTTTAACTAATTTATATTTTAAATTTTTTAGAAAGTTCTTTCTAAAAACATTTCTTTCAGGTCATTAAAAAGACTTCTTTCAAACAAGAACTTTTATAAAGATTTTTTATTTTTTTTTTGTCAAAATAAGTTTCACAAATTTATGTCATATAAAACTAAAACTAAATATTTTTTTGTTTTAGAATTTCTAAATGCTTCACCCTTTGATCACTCAAATATAAGTAATTTCTAAAAATTTTGTTTTTAATTCTGATTTATGCTGCTTTGAAAATATTATTTACGTACATATGAAATCAGCATTATAATAAAATTAAAATTTTATTTATTAAAAAAAGGAGAACTACTTTAAAAACTTTTTCATCTGTTTTGGAATGCAGTTTTAATATTTCGAATTTAAAAAAGTGCATAAGAACTTTTTCAAATTGAAAATGTTAAAATGAAATTTGATGGACTTAATGTGTTTGTTGTTGACTCTATGTTACATGAAATGATTTAAGATTTATTTCTTTTCAATCATAAGATCCTATATGCCAAAGAACTCAAACCATATACTGAATTAAAATCTAAAGGTTAATTTTAGGTATCTCCCAATACGCACGCTATTTAAAAGTGTTTAGTCTAGTGGAGTTTTGAATTTTTAAAAAAAAGTATCATATTACTTTATGAAATAGTCAAAAGCGTATAATAATTTTAAAAAATGGTGGTTTACTGGTTTTATGTAATTTAAATATTTTTTAACATATATTAATGTTTGGGCCTAATGACGTAAATGTAAATGTCGCTTAATAAATGCAATCCATTACACGCACAATTCCGCATCATGAAACGCAAAATACCGTACGAACTAGTAATTTATGTGAACAGTTGAGATATATTGGAAAAATTTCAGAATTCCTTAATGTTGTCTTCGAATTTTTGAGACTTTCTAAAAAAAAATGGGAAAAAAAGCACTTATTAGTTTTACTCAGACGAACAGTCCGTTCGTTCGTTTGTTCTAGACCTTTAGGGATAGAAAGCTGTAATTTTACATACGAATCTTTAGAAACTCATTTGTTTTATAAATTAATCTTTCCTAGAAATTCATTTCTTTGGAAGAAAATATTTACCTTTTTCCCTCTTCAAAAATTTTAGTCTCTGAAAGGCCTGAGATGATATTTTTTGAAATTACAAACATTTCCGAAATTCTACAAACTTAACTAGAGTCTTCTTTTACCGTTATACAGTATAGACAAAGATTCAAATGACAAAATAGCTGTTGAAATTAATCGTTATCTGAAGCCCGTTTTTTTCTTCAATTTTTGATTATGCTTTTCCTCTAGAATCTAGACGATGAGTTATAGAAATCTGAAATTTTAGCAGTTTTCACTTAAATGACCAATAAATAATTTTTTGCACTAAAGGATCATTTTTGCCCCTCTCACTCCTTCACGGTTAAATGTACGCGATAATTAAATATATTTGGGGATATTAACAAAAATAATTTAAATAGCTAGCTAGCAGGTTACGTTTTTAAAAATTGGTTTGATATGAGTTTTTGTTTAATTCGACAAGAGATTCTTAAAAGCTTAGAGCAAAAACAACTTATTTTATTCTTCGCTTCCCATATTGTTATTTCATTCTTTTTATTTTTTTTTTGTAAAAATATAAACTTAATCCCTAAATCCTTGAATTTTTATTTTCATTTAAAATTTTATGTTTCTTAAAGGTACAATATTGTTGCACACTGCATATAAAAAAAAAGCATATTTTGTTTCCTTAAAATTATTATTAAGCAGCATTTTAATAAAACCGGCTTTATGCACATAAATTTTTCATTCTATCCCCTGATAATGTACTATGAACGTGTAAAATTTTGCAATATTTTTATCATCGTCAAACTTATTTGTTAATAGTAATTTGCGAACTCACTGAGATAATTTAGTACAGTTAATATTATTGTAACACAATAATATTACAATGTCGTTATATAAAATTTAAGGTACACATTTTTTAAACCTGGAACTCGGACAAAATTTTCGCTTTTAGTATTGAAATTGATTTAAGTGGTATTCATGAATTGATTTAAAGGTTATTCAAGAACAAAATAATTTTTTTAATATTCGTATGTACATAACAATGCAGTTAGAGTTTCTTTCCAACTCCAAAATCGCTTTTAAAACGATTAAAGTCGTCACTTTAAATCGTCGTTTACAGTCAACAAAAAATTGAATTTTGCTTAAATCTAACAACACTTCTTACATTTATATTTTGCTTTAATTCAAATCTAAAACTAGGACTGCTGGAAAACAAGTTTAATTGTCGTGAATGAAAAAACTTTTGGGTACAAAGAAAGTTCATATTCAAATTCAGTAGAATGACATCAATAACCTGTACTGTTTTTTCAACCTTTTAAATAATCTTTATAAAAATTTTAATTTTTAGCTAAATGAAAGTAGAATATTACAGTCGGGTGTCTGAATAAGTCTAAATATAATACGTACATGTTCATAATAATTGCTTACATAAACTCACAAATTGACTCAAAATTATGTTTAAAGTTCTATAAAATTTAGAAAATATAAAAAGTATAATTTCATTATTACTGACTCTTTTTAAATTAAATAATATGAAAGTCCATTCGTAAGCGACATTAGCCAGGATTTTTTTTTTGTTAATAAAAAGGAAAAAAGAATAAATTAAGGTAATCGTGTGCTTCACGTCTTAAATAAAATAGGAGGATGTTTTTTTTTATCGTATACGAGGACGAACTGAATATTATAAGTACTTTATTTAATATCTGGCATCCATTTTTAGATCAAGTATTAAACACATCGCCAATAGGCGCAAATAAAAATATCATTTGGCCGAAACTAAGAAACTAGCAGTTCCTTGAAGGTTAATATAGTGAAGAGAAGAGAGGCAACTACAATAAAATGACGTGCACAACTTAAAAATAATTAAAACAAAAAAAAAACATAAAGGTTAACAATTTATCGAACACGAGACAAGAAATAAGAGCAAAACAAAAAAAAGCGTTAAGAAAGAAAAAATAGATAAATAAAGGCGAGTAAGTAAGACAAAAAAAAATCCAATAAAAATGAAATTTGATGGACTTTTTGTATTTATGACAATTTTCCAATAAAATTAAATTACATAAAAATCTAGATCTAAGAGTATCTTTATTAGAAGTAGGATCAAATACCAAAGAATTAGAAATAACACAATGTAACATTCTAGTGACCGGCTTGTTTTTACCATAATCAGTAGAATAATAGCTAACATTAAACATCTAAGTTTCCTTACATTATCCCTAATAGAAACCCGCTCCCACAGTGAAGGAGCCACAACGGCCCCGACATAAGCGACGACCCAACGAGTCCTCAAGGACTGAAAATCTATCAACATCAACCTAGGTTCATAAGACGGCAATCTAAATGGGTCAGACCAGGTCAAACCTGTCAAAGCAAAACGCAGAATTTTTTTTCTGAACAGACTCAACACGAGAGATATCCACCACACGCAAGGGCGTCCGAACTTGACAAGCGTACTCCATAATTGGCCCAACAAAGGTCGGATATAAATGCTTCGCAACATACGGATCAACAAACTCCCTAGCCCACCTCATAACAAAGTCCAACTTCTTATTAGTCCTACCAAGAATAATATTCAAATGAGCACCAAAATGCAACTTCAAGCATAACACCACAATTAAAAAAAGCGCTCATACATTCAATACGGCCAACCACCGGCCAAATCGTCCTCACAATCTTGGAGTCATCGGTAAAACTATAAAGTGCGGACTCCTGAACTGTTTCTATCACACGGGTCCTATTCTTAAACATTATTGATCATGTATTAGTTCTTCATGCAATGAAATATTTATAAGAACTTGTCTTTCTTATAGCTTAATTATTGAAATAATATGGCAACCTTATTCGCATTAAAAAAATTTCTTTTCAAAAAATAAATGTCATAAAATAAAAAGGATCGCACAAAATAACATTTTTTCTTCGATTTTATATGAGAAAGATTTTTATCTTAAAAAGAAGGAAAAGTTCAATTTTGTTTCATTACCCAATCGCAATCCGATCTCTTTAAAGTTAAAAAGCAATCAAATCATATTACAAATAAGGAATATGGTAATCCGAAAAATATTTTCCCTTTATTTATGTGCTTACAAATCAAAATTCCGCAATTCATATGTTTAAAAAGCATTTATTTTCTGAAATCTTTTTCTTTAAACTTAAACGATACAAACAAATTATTTAAATATATACGAGTGGTAAAAATTCCGAGTTTCACGACAATTTTAATTATGCGGCCTAATATTTTTAAAAGGCTAATTAATAAAGCTATGGTGGTTCTCTGTCAGAATCAAAACTACACTATATTAAGTAATTCCTTTCAAAAATTAAGGCTCATTTCTCCCTTCTTCTTTATTTGATAAGAACCTGGTCGTTTAGTACCAAGCAATTGAGTCATTATGTTTCGATTCAGCTTTGGCTATGTCACTTCATGCCAGGGAATTTTATTCTTGGCTAACTTTTAAGCTGGCCGGTACAGTGATTTCAGAAGAAAAAATACTACAAAATCCTAAATAAGAATTCCTATAGGTCTCAATTTGAAATTTCTTTTTAATGTAATATCATTAATTATTATCAATAAAGAATAATTTATACGAATATTCCAGATTAAAATACAAAATAAAACCCCATTTTCTATAAATTGCAATAAAAGTTTTCAAATAAATAAAATTCATTCATTTTGTAATATTAAAATATGTTAAATATTTTATATTATTATTCTAATGTCCATCTCCAAAAAGGATATTCAAGTACCTCCTAAGCTTCAAGATATCTTTTGCAACTTCTTTGAATGAAATGAGCATATTTTGTCATGAATAATTTAAATAAATTTTTCATTTTCCAATTTCAAATTTAGTAAACTGAAAAAAATTTATAGTATTTGAAAAGCACTTGAAGTTGATCGTAAAATGCACTTTTTAAGAATTCAAAAAAAGCATTTACTGCTATTAAGGTTATAAAATGGTTATTATCTCTAAAAAAAAGGAAAATGGGGAAAAAAAACAAAAAAAAAGTTGGGTAAGTGGAAATTCGTAATCTGTCAATGTGTTTCTTCAATATTAAATAAGGTAGGGTAGGATTGGTACTGAAAAAGCGATTTTTTTAGAAAACGATAAAATTGAAATTTGGTTTTTTTTTCGAAATTAATAACATTTTTAATAATTAAAGTTAATATACCTATTTACGTTCGTAGATAAATTAAGATTAAGGTTTTCATTTTAAGTATAGGAACTCCTCACTTTCATATCGGTGAAGGAAACGATTTATTTTCTTTCCTATTTACCACAAATATGAAAAATAGGAAAGAAATTATATGTAAGACAATACCTTATTTGTTAAGGCATATTTTCGTAAAAACTCGCAACAAAGACATTCTGATTCCGCGAACATTAACTGTTTTTATATTCTTAAAATTATTGAGTTGAAGTTCAAACTTACAACAGTTTTAAATATAGACATCAGGGGTTATTCAAAACTTTGAATTTAGCTATACAAATTCAACAAAACTGATTAACAATCAGTTTTTAATTCAAAACGAGAAAAAATAGAGTTGACCTTGTCAACTCTGTGATATCCGTACGAATTTGTTATCCTATGTGCAAATAAATATGCCATAACTGACTATGAGAAAGACTAAGACTTTAAGTTGCCGTATTATCATATTATCATATGCCAAATTTCAGTACTGTGTTTTCTATATTATCTAAGATATGGCCACTCTACTACTGAAGTTATATGGGAGCTACCAGAAGGAGCCAAGAAATTTCAAAGACTTTGATCAAACACATTGAAAATACTAATTTATTCGTTTGTGTGAAATTTCAATACCATAGCTTTTATGGTTTTTGGGACATAGGTAAATAACTTTTGAAGTTGTATGGCAGGTACCAGAAGGAACCAAGTAATTTCAACGATTTTTGTGAGGCACATTGGCGCTACTAATGTATTCGTTTGGGTGAAATTTCAATACCACAGCTTTTATAGTTTCTGAGATATAGCCAAATAAATTTTGAATTTGTATGGCAGCTACCCGAACTGGTACCCCGATCATGTCCTATTTAAATAGGGCTCTGGGACTTACTACAATAAATCATTTTTGAAAATTTGGTGAACTTAGCTCAATTAGTTTTTGAGTTATCGCTGGTACGGACGGACAGACGGACAGACAAAGCTAAATCAACTCAGAATTTGATGCTGATCAAAAACATACACTTGAGTTTATATCTAGCACCGTTAATAAACATAATAATAATTTATTGTGATTTTAACTGTTATATTTTATTTGGTGGTTTGATTATCTACCACAAAAGTCATTAGGCGTTAATAAATTAATAGAAAAAGTAACGAATATGTTAGTTACACAAAACACATTTACTTAATTTCATCGTATTTCGCTAATTTAATGAATTTCACTTTAAACTAAGCCTATCTTAAAAAAAATCAATTTAAAACGTTCTTCTATTAAAACTTGCAAAGTAACAACTCCTACATTTAATATTAAGAAAAGTAGAGAATTTCTGGAAATTTTTCATATTAATTAAAAACCAAATAAGAAGAAAATTATTTTTTTTTTATTTCTTTCTTGTTTTGCCTTATTAGAATTAAAAAGTAGAATTTAATACATTAATATTTTAAAAAAGTCAAATTGTTATTTAAAAGTTAAAATAATAAAAATCCAATTTTGAGTTCAACCAATTTTTAAATTTTCTTGTTTTTTTTTTTATAAACCAAGTTAATGGAAAAAGTTATCTTAATAAAACGAAGAATATAAAATAAAATTTTTTTTTCTCAAAACCCCACCATCTATTCCGAGTATAAAACACAATCGAACGTGAAAACATAAAAAAATTTTCAAATACATAAAAATTATATTACCATGTCCTTATATGGTCCTTACATTAAATTGTTTTTGTTATCAAATTCATTGTTTTATAGAATGTACTTATGTAATAATAATAAGGAATTGAGTAAACAAAAATATTTGGCATTTTATACTGTACAAGTCTTGTAATAGTAACCATAAAACACAGACATAACACAAACATAATTTAATATTTCGGATAAATTTTTGTTTTATTTGGAGCCAACCCTATCTTTGATTACATCACAGAGTTAGAGTACACTATTATGTCACGTCCCATACGCAAGTATTTATTATATTATAATAATAATAATAAAAAAAAACAGGACGAAAAATTTCAAACATAAAACTTAAATTGCTTAAAATAATTTAAAATAATTTAAATATCATATAAAATATTAATACACGAGTAATATAACGCATATACCGTATGAAATACAACTACCATATCCGTAGGACTTAAATTTATAATCAAAAAATATTTCGATCTTAAAAAATACTTTTCTATCTTGTTGCGTATACACGCAATGTCTAGATAGGTATAATAAAACCCAGAGTTTAATATTAGAATTTCTTGGAACATTAAAATTTCAAAACTAATTCGAAATGTCTTTAACAAAATTTCATATAAATATCATAACAATTGAAATAATGACACTTGAACTTTGGAAAATTAGAATTTAATTCAGAACCCTGACATTAAATTACAAAACAATTTTCATACTTCTTGTCAATTCCTTAGATGTTTTCAAACTAAATTGTTGATATTTTTAACTAAAGTTATAATTTGATCACTTTTAGCACTTTTCCAAAAAAAATTTAGAAAAACAGTGCTAATTAATTTCATTCTTTTCGTCCGTCCATGGACATGTTTACAAAGCCTGAAACCTGAAATTTCATATACGTACAGATCTTTACTATAAACTTATTTCCGTAGAAGAAATTTCCACCTATTTGCTTCGGTTTAGAAATTATAGCCACTCATAGATTAAGATTAAGGTTTTCATTTTAAGTATAGGAAATCATCACTTTCATATTAGTGATTTAATTTCTTTTAAATTAGTTTTAGCTTTAATAGAAATTTATAATAGTTCATTACATTAGAAGAAAATATTTTGTACCTCCACCCTCTTGAAATTTTGACATCCCCAAATACCACATTGCCTTTCGAAATGTTTAAAACTCGAATACTCGCACCTTATATTTCCGAAACTGGCATTAAAATATATAATTATTTTTCTCAACTCAGAATATTAACCCTTAAGTTCGAGCATTATTTTAACACCTCTTTCAATTTATTTTGATTTTTTTCATTTCTTATTTATGCAAGTTTTAAAATGTATTCGTATATAAATGAAAATAATTTTAATGAAGTAATACATAATTTAATTGCTTTTAAAAGTTGTAGTTTCACTTGTTGAAGGGAAAAGTGTTGCATTACAAACCATTGGTTAACATTACACACCTAACTTTATTTTAATTATGTTAATGTTTTCAAAAACCTTTAAAATATAGCTTTTCTTTTTGTAAAAATTTCTAATGTTGCTCTAATTCTAATAATCACTGGGAATTTTCAAAAATCAAAAACTAAAAATGACACATTTTGTTTCCATTCATTTAAAGCCGTAATTTCTACTTTATCTAAGTATGATGAAGCCAACAAACAAGGCTAGAATATGCAAAAAAATAAATAACTAATTTACTCATTATTACTTATTATTAATCAAATGGCAAAGTTCAAACATATTGGGATTCATCAAATTGTATAGATGTTTGCTTTTTAGACTCAAGACGTCGATTGATTTGGGAATCCGAAAGACTTTGATTAATTGTCGAAAAGTAAATTTCTATGATGCTAAACGCTTTAAAAAACAGTTAAAACTCTAGCTAGATCATCGATTTTCATAATTGAAAGCTATACTCTTGATTCTAATATAGAAAATATTTTAGACAACAAAATTGACTTCTAAAAATGTTATTTCATTTCTCAATTAAATCAATATTTTTTTCAAGTCTAGACTATATGAAAGGTAAAAGTATATTGCTTTATTGCAAGCTTTTTATTCAATTTATTTAAATTTTCATATCAAAATTACATTTGAATAACAGTAAGACCAAGTTTTCTTATAAAACTGTTATACGTATACTTTCTTTGTTAAATTTTGGTCTATTTTCTAGTTAATTGAAATTATGCTTATATATACATATCTGGGAAAAATTATTGACAATGAATTTGAACACATAATGGCGTTTCTGCACATCACATTTTTTGTAAAATTTTATAAAAATAATTATTCTATAATTGAAAAACAAGTGGTGACGCAAATGAAGCAAATATCTAATTCTAGAGCATTTTTAGTATTTTAGAAAAGAATTTTACTAAATAATTTTTGAAGAGACAAAGATTGTCAGAGTTTGAAATTTTATTGAAATAAACACGAAAAGTAAAAATTATAATTTCGGCTTGAAATGTATTCAGCACAATTTGGAGACACTAATTCATTATCCAGTATTCATTTTGGAATAATCTCCAGCTTATTTATACAGAGTAAAGATCCAATAATTACGCAGTACCACAGAGCTTGTACAGAAAACGGTCACTTTTTCTGAATTTAAAGGTAGCAGAAGTTAAAGGTAGCTTCTGTTCTCACACTTTTACTGACTGTTTTCATTTTTCATAATTGAATTTCGCCTCAAACCATTCTATACTTTATTATTTCAACAATTTTAACTTTTGGGAACTATAAAGCTTATATGGTTACAATAAAAGTTTATTTCCAAACAATTGTTATTGTTCTATTATTTGGGGCTTTACTGTTAAAAAAAGTGATAGCAGAATTCTTGTTTTCATGTTTTCTTTGTCATTTGTTTTTATTCTTTTTTTTGTAATTTTATTTTTTCGTTCTAAATTTTACTTTCGAATTATTTTTATTTTTCTCAAAAATTATTTGACTAAAACTTTCACGTTTTTTTTTTTCTTAAATAAAGACGAAAGTAATAACGGTGAAAAATTCAGGTAAATTTCATTGTTTGCGTTTTTGCGTTATCCTTACACTTTTTATTTTGCAAGTACACTTGAATTACATTCATTTTTAATAATATTTTAGGGAATTACAATAAAAACTTCATTTAAAAAAACCGTGACATAATTTGATTTAAACTTATTTTGAAGAAAGTTTTTTTGGAATAAGTTCAGTTATTCTTGCAGGGATTTTGAAATTTTTCTCTTCAAAGAAAACTTTTATGAAAGAAAGTGTAATGTGTTGGTATATGTATGTCTTAACTTTTAGAATAAAAATCGAAGTTGTAATTTTTTTTAAAAACGCAAATATTTCTAAAATTAAGGCTTTTAACGCATTATTAAAAAATTGAGTAAAGACAAAAAGCCTAACGGTAAGGGTTTTCAGTGTAAATCAAAATTAAGACTACGCAACAGCAATTAGATTAGGCTTCTAAATTGTCAAACTTTAAAATATTACTTTTGAAATATTCTTTTAATTATATTTACTTGTTAAATAAAACTTACAAATCGTTGTAAAGGAAAAGAAAGTAGGACAATGTAAATGCTATGAAACTTAATTAAAAATTAAGGAATGGAACTAGTTCATATGAATTGCAGAAAAATAAGAGGATCTATCACTTTTATTTAACTTAAGTGCATTTGTCTTGGAAAGAGATCAAACTGTTTTCCAATTCAATCATTTTTAAGCCTTAAATAACGCCAAAATTTAAATATTTATTTTATTTTATATTTTATATTTGAATTGTAAATTACTGAAATTTGAAAAGAAATTTTAATAAATAGTTATTGCCATCTACTTCGAAACTATGGAATTCTCGTCATTATACAATCCACTAATCAAAAAAAATCAGTAAAAGTTTGATATTATAGCCACCACGCTTTCTCAAAATATCGAATATATAAGTGCATATAAACTGCTGCTAAAGATTGAGTCCCAATTTCCTTCTAAATACACATATGTTATATAACTAAACTTACTTATTTGATATACTCATAGATTAATTGCAAATATAAATTCGGTGTTATTCTTGCACTTCACAAATTCATTTTTAGCACTTTTCCAAAAAATTTTTGAAAAAAAGTGCTTATTAGTTTCACTCTGTCCGTCCGTCAGTCCGTCCGTCCGTCCGTCCGTCCGTCCGTCCGTGGACACTTTTTTTGTTTACAAAACTTCCACACCCTTAAAGATAGAAAGCTGAAATTTAATACGTACATAGATCTTTACTAGAAAGTTATTTCTGTAGAACAAAATTTTTATCTATCTCCCCCACTTTAGAAGTTATACCCCCCCAAAACTCTAAAAATGGCCCTTTTTAACTATTTGTTGCAATGAAACCATAAGCATTTTTGAAATTTTGCAAACGCAGAAAGGCAGCGGCTTGCTTCCCCTAGCGCGATTTTTGATGTCGTTTTTCTTCTAGACCCCAGCCTGTAGAAGCTTGAAATTTTAGGGGCTTTTAGACATTATCAAATAGTTCATTTCGTTAGAAGAAAATTTTTTTGCATCTCCACCCCCTCTCAAGTTATCACCTCTTTAAATTTGTAAAATTTGAATTTTTGACGCAAAAAGCTAACGGTAAATTCCATGACATTAAAAAATATAATTATTTTTCTTAACTCGCACAATTAAACCTTAAAATCGAGCATTAAGTCAACCCCACTTTATATTAATTTTTGCTTTATATCAAATACTGCATAAATGGTTCATCCTAAATATATGCAATCCTAGAAATAATGTCGTTTTTGATTGAAAATAATTTGTGAATGAAAAATAGTGTGGCGGATATACATAGACTGTATTTAAAAGCAGAATTTTCACTTGTTGAAGGGGAAAGTGCTACAATACAAACCATTGGTTTGACCCAACTTTATTTAAGATATCCTACAGATTTTATGATTCGAGAATAACAATATGTAAAGTTTCTCAAAAAATTCCTTCATAAGTAAAATTCTTATAACACCACTAAATAAAAATCATAAATTATAAACAAAAGTACAATTTTTGAATGCAAGGGTACATACTCGTAAGTAGATAAATGGCAAACTTTTTCAAAGGAGTACTGTTAAACTATAAATAAAAGTATCGGTTTCTGTTGTATATATAAAAATAACATTGTATAAAAAATTAACCAAGGTCTTGGTCGCAGTGTTCGACTGTATATCAAAATGTTTTATTTTCGGATGTTAAATCTGGTGGCATTATGATTTTGGTTTTGATTTCTTAAGTAAAATTATCAAGAAAATATGAAATTTCAGAATAAAGATTAGATCAAGAGTATTATACTGAAAATAAAAGCAAATGCAGTTTATCAAGAACGAAGATTCTGCGCTAATATTATTTTTGGAGTATTTATTTTAAGCCTTACTGTAACAAATTCCTTTTTAAAATAATTTTATGGGCAACGAACCAGCAAATTTGTATATTAAAGACTTAGATATTATTATAGCCTCTAAATTTTTTCAATTCTCTTACTTTGCTTGGTAAAGGGGAAAAGTTCTTTTCTCCGTGTTCTATAATCTTTAATAAGGCCCCAAACAATAAGACTCTATATGTACCTATATATACGTATATATAAATGTATCTGCAAAGAAGAAAGTCTTACTGCAGTAATATTTTTTCTGTTTTATTTTTTCCGTTTTAAAGGTGACTCACTGCTTGTTTAAGGTTAAATAAAGTTCAAAATGATCTGAATTTATTTCGACTGACATAAAACGCCTTGTCGCGTTCGTTTTTAATATTTTAGTTTTTTTTTTCATTTTACTAGATTAAAATTTTTTTAAGGATACATTCTTATTTTTTGTTATCCTTTTTTAAAGAAAAAGTCAAATTTTTTAACTGAAGACATAAAATACTTTTCACATATCCTTTATTCTTATTTAAAACATTAAAATTTTCTTATACATTTTATGATATTCCGGCTTGTATAGTTTTTGCTTCGTGGTCCCGCATGGTCGCAATTTCTTTCCCTTCTTATGCCCACAATAGAGAGCAAATATTCACTATCTTATTACTGCTGTCAAAACAATAAATGATTTATGTTAACAGCTAGAAACTAAAAAAAATATAAATAAAAGCAAAAGAAAAAATATGCACCATTACTAGGATGAGGGACTCAGTATTTTTATTTTTATATAAAGAAATTTCTTATCCGCTTGAACAATTTTAATGATGCTGTAAATTTTTTTTATATGCAATGTATTTATTTATTTGTATAGGAAACCGCTCATGAAATTATCGTATAAAAATCGTAATCAAACAGCATAGAATTACGACATATTGGTGTCACAGTTCGCGAGTCATGATATCTGTATGAAAACAAAAGACTAAAGAAGTGTAATATCTCAGCATTACTAATACATGTATGGTTCATAGACAAATTAACTGTACTTATGAGTGTGGAAATGTACTAATTTCAATACATAAGAAACTTAACAAAATTATGAGTACAACTCAAATTGAAATCTACTTCATAAATTTTGTTTTGTTTCAGAATTATGAAAAATTAAAAATTTAATAAGTTTTAACAAATTGCAATCCAAACAATTTGAAATATTCAATCCCTCGAACTAACTTCAAAATACAATTTCTTACTTACTTATATGTGTGTATAGTAAGTTTTTCTCAGCTGTAATCTATGAAACCATAAAACCAAACAAACGCGGTTTGATTTTGTGTTTTTGATTTAAAACTAAATTAGCTTATTAACATGATGATTCAAAAAGTTATACAACAACATATACCATTGGTTAAAAGATCGAAAATGGGTAAAACTTTTGTTCCAAACTGGGTACCAAATCTCAAGGACTTCCCAGTTCCAAGGATTTTAACGAATTTTCACGAAATATTTACTTATCCAAGTTTTTTGGATTATAACTTCCATTCTGAAAAAGATTAGAACTTCAAACAATCAATTTCAGAAAGGGTCAGTGAAGGACTTAAAATAGATATGCTGTTTAATTCTTATTTTATGAACCTTCGGAGTACCAAGCAATCGAACTTCAAAATAAAATTTTTCCTTTGTTTTATTTTTTTAGTTTTTTCTATAACTAGATAATTTTGTAAGAAATTTTTTTTATGGAATTTTGCCCAGCCGTTTAAGATTTATTTACAATTTAAGACTCGTCAACACCACAAAATTGTGAGCCAAAAATTTAATTAAAATCAAACCAGGTGTTAATGAAACTAAAATTAAATTGAATTTAATAATCCTTTATTAAAAAATTTACAAATTTCCCAAAACATACACCGAATTCTCCTATGAAATTCACCTAATTCGGCAAAAATTTATGTTTTTCTTCTTTCAAATCTATTTCAATTCAATCGCATGTTTTAAATTGATTGCTTTACTGGAACACCTCTTTAGTTGCATCAACCGTACACCAAGTTCAGCTTTTGTAGAAATATGTTTGAAATTTATTAATCGCATTAAATTATATATTTATTATTTATTAGCTACATAATGTAAATACCACATACTCCATTTTGTTCTAAAAAATTAAATTTTCCTATTAAAAAAAAATTTTTTCTACTTAAATAAATGTCAAAATTTATGTGGTATGCCTTTAAAAATTCACTCCAGTTGGATAATTTTAATAACTTCAGATGCTAAATGGCGCCTAAATTCCGAAAATATTTTTTTCAAATTTTTAAATTGCACCCAATCTGAGAAAAATGCATTTAAAAATTCCAAACCATATAGGGACCATTTCTTATGAAAATTGGCAAAAATAAAAAACAAATCAATTTTCTTTACCAAGAAAAGTTTCGAACAAAATTTTTTGATTACTAGATTTTTTTTTGTTCTTCGTAATTCAAAATTGTAGTTTTTCTTTTCAAAAATTTTAAATTTTTTAAAATCAATTTTTGTTTTTCAATTTAAAAGTTTGTATAAAATTTCGTTTCTATTTTAATATTACTTGTTACATTTCAATAAAAACATTAAAATTCAGGCTCTTAAAAATCACAACTGTTTTTTCGAGTGACTCTTGTTATCAAAAATTAATGGTAGTTGATAATTACAGCATTTAAAATCAATAAAAATCAAAAATAGTGAAAAATAGGGCCTTAAAAATCATGACATAGAAATAGTTTTTGTGCTAAATCTTCTGTACCATAAATTTTTTTTTTATGTTTGAGGACTTAAATTAAAAATTAAGCAACTGGGGAAAATTCTATAAAAATATTTCTAGGTTTCAAAAACTTTTTTACAAAATTATCTAGCTAGAAAAAATTGACAAAATCTAGAAAAAAATTTAATTTTCCTTAAAGTTCGAATGCTTTGTATTCCGAAGATACATAAAATACAGAATTAACCAGGATGTCTATTTTAAGTTCTTCACAGAGCCTTTCTGAAATTGTTTGTTTGAAGTTCCTATCTTTTTCAGAATGGAAGTTATAATCCAAAAAACTTGATTAATTAAAAATTTCGTGAAAATTCGTTAAAATCCCTGAAATTCGGAAACCCTTGAGATTTCGCATCCAGTCCGGAACAAAAGTTTTACCCATTTTCGCTGTTCTAACCAATGGTATATTATTTTGTATAACTCTCTGAATCACCTTCATAAACATTAGTAAATTGAGCCATACTATAGTAAAATAAAGCGATAACAACAATTAACATTTTAGTTACCTACAAACTTAAACTATAGAATTACTATCAGAGAAGGTTAGGATTTCAAAAATCACAAAATATTCTTTTTTTATTTTGTAATCTCACTAGTTGCTTATGAATACCCAGAAAGTTGCATTTCATTGGTAACACAGCTTTAGTACAAAAATAATTGCAATAAGTATGTATATGACCAAAAATTACTGAATACTTTTCAAAATAAATTATAGCAACCGTTAGTAGCATGTGAGTTAGAATAATAATAGAAATATATACCTTTATTCTTTTTATATGAAAAAACATTTTATAGTTAGTTGTTTTCGCTCTCATTACTCATATATTATGTGTTTCTAAGACTAACCATCTGAAAACTCCAGGTTATTATAGCATTTTATAACAATTAAGAAGTGCGTCTTCTTATTTTGAACTTCAATTCTTTTATTATGATTTTTATTAGATAAGAAATAAAACATTATGTATAAAAAAATTTTTCATGTTAAAGATGTTTTGAGTGCTGGAAATTATTAAGTATTCGAAAAAGCACAAGGAAATTAAGCAATTGTGCCGAATATTAGGCCTTCAAAATTAAGAATTTTTTTTAATTACTTTTTTAAATCATATTTTAATTTGTGGTTTGTTTGCAAAAATTTACTTGTAGAAATTATTTAGTCGAATAACTTGTACTTAAACACTTACATAAAAATGAAAGAGACAAAAAACCATCTTCAATTAAAAAGAGGAAATTTATTATCTCGAAAACATGCAAATTACCTGTGCTTTACCCATGTGCATTACCCGTGCCTGTTTTCGAGATAATTAAAGAGATAGTTGAATCAAATTATTCAAAATTACATTTACAGTTTCAGATCTATAATTTTAATACTTATAGAATTAATTACAATTAAAACAATTTTATGATTATATTTTACAAACAATAGTCGATGTATACACAAGTCTTGCCGTCATCTAATTCCTAATATAAAACTTTCACGTTAAATTTCAATTGTGAGCTGATGGCAATATTGTATTTTAAAAAATTATGCATAAGTAGATGGCTCACCCGCATAGAAATTTTTGAAAACGATTGGCTTTTTAAAGGGACAAGTAAAATCTTAATCAATCATGCTCCAGACTCCAACCATGCAAAATTAAAAAAAATTACTAATGTATAACAGCCTTATAATAAATTTACCAAAGTACATCGGTTTGCAAGTGCAATAAACGCTAGTGATCATAAATTGGTTGAAATTTAAAAGAACTGCAACTACTCTATTTAAAGTTTAAATTCTTGACTTTTAAAAATTTCCGGTTTACTGAAACAAAATAGATAGTAAAAGTTTCAATTTGTTATATTTATCATTAGTAAGTATAATTAAATATTATAAAATAACTATATACTTACCTAATACATTTTAAATTTAAAAAATGCAATGTTTTTATAAGAAAAAATTTCGACGACTGTTTTCCTACACATTGAACTATCAAAAACTAATTATAATTTTAAAATGTAAACAAAATTCAAAAGTTTAAATAAAAAAGTTCAAAGTGCTAGAATTTCAAAAAAAAAAACCTTGGAATGTGATTGCAATGCAATTTGACTTTTGTATACTTTTAGTAATTAAAACTCTAAAATTTTTAATTACTTTAATTAACTTCAAAGGTTTTTATAACTTTTAAAATTAAATTTAATATTAAGTAAATGTTATAAAAAATTAATTTGTTCACATAAAAAAAAAACTTTTATATCACAAATTAAAAATCACTATGCTTTCTTGCTTTTATGCGTTTCTGATAAAATTTAATTGCATATCGTTTTTTTTTTAATTTCCAATAACGTTCAATCGATATTATAAAAATGGTTATAAAAAGAAAATTATTTTCTTTAGTTTTCCTTATTTTAAAAGTAATCAAATTTTCTTTGACACTATATGAGATTTTAATTAAAAAAACTAAAATGTTGTCTAGACGCAACAAAAAAGAGTGCAATTCTAATGGCATCTAAAATGTAAATTAATATTAAATAAATTTTAAATACTTTCTCATAAAGCGTATAATAATAAATTATTATTGAATACAAAACACCCTTTGTAAAGAAATAGCACTACAATGTGTTATACCATAGTCATAACCCTGTCAAGATGCTATTTTGTTATGAGTTTTTGAAAGGGTAAACTTTACTATGGAAATTTTTAAATTTATATTCTTTTATATCAACTAGATTTAGATATAGAAAATTAATCATATTCATATAGAACCAAAGTAATGAAAGAAAAGAAAAAAATATACACAACATTCTAGTAAATCAGAGCTGACGAACTCATTACAAATAATATGAACAATTGGTTTTTATGTTTTATTCAATTCTTTTATGTTTTATTATCCTGCCGCTCGTTCCTATAGGTTTATGTAAAATAAAGCACATTCGCAAAAATAAATAAAAAAATACAGAATCGAACCACAGGACTTCTGTAATTCCTGTACAAATTTTTTCTTACAGTTGTATTGGCCGCTGACAAAATTGTTTCCTGAAATTTAGTTTAAATTAGCTTTGAAATAGAACCAAATTATTTTATACCGAATTGCACACAATAACAGAGGCTACCTAATGGGACCAAATTTGGTGAGAACGCACTTCTTTATTTTTAGAAAGATGTCGGTCTACCAGTAATAGCGTATATCAAGTTCGGCTGAACTCATTTTGATGAAATTTTATACATATGTGAATTTGTTTTCGCTATTTCACAGATTGGTGAACCTTTGGAATATATCAGGCCTCAGGAACTAAGCCAATTTTACATTTTTGCGCATATCTACAAGAAGCTGATTGGAATTTCATGAACAAAGTGAAACACTACTTAAAGTTTTTAAATTTACATTTTTCTAGGTATGTCAACTAAAAATTTACTAGCAACCTTAAAATGTTTAACAAGCATTTTCATATTCTTCATTTTCATATTTCAATACCCATTACGGTTAATTATGTGCTGATCACATCAGATTTTTTTTCTGTTGAAAGGTTTGTTCTTCTGTTCTTCTGCTTAAAATTCTGTGCATTCGTATACCACATTATTGTATTGTATAAGTACTTGCAAAATCAAAATATGTAAATACTTTAAAATACGATTGGCAAGTTGCATGGCAATTTACTGTAACGACTTCCAAACCTAAAGCATGGTTTTTCTAGCTTATTTTATTTTCGATTAATCTCTAGGAAAATTTACGATATTAAAATATATTGTTATAGATATACCAAACTAAAAATTAAATATTTTTACTCGAAGAATTTACAAAAATCTGTTTTTTTGGGAAACCATCTACACAGCAGTATATTGCTATTACGTTCGCAGACTTTATTAATAAATAAACACATTATTAATAACATGGAAACCTTTAACATGTTTTAGAATTTCTTGAAAGACAATTCCTCAATCGATTACAATGAAACGCTAAGGAAACGTAGGATTACTATAGATTTGCGTTTGATCTTAATTTGTAATATTAACCCTTTGTTGCCGAAACACTTCAATAACATTATTGTTGCATACCTATTCTAATATTCATTAAGAAAATGACTAAGTTTTTAGGTTTAATTTTTCTATTTTGTATAATCATTTTACATATAGCTGATATATACATAATACATGTGTATGTCTACACAAAGCATTTATTACACACTTATAGCTATACACATCAGTAACTTCTTTACAAGCTGAATGTTAAAAATATACGCAGACACATCTCGATTGATGAGGTAATAAATACCTTTTTTTTGTAGCTTTTGTTAAAAAAAAAAATTAAAAAAAAAAAACAAATAAATTTAAACATAAAAAGTTGTAAAAAAAATGTTGACAGATTATTTATAATCTCGAATAAATCAAAAAATAAATTAAAATAGCCAAATCATATTCTACACACAATCTTTTATGTTAATATGGCATTTAGCATAAAAACGGCCATATAATTTTTATGTTACACGCTAAAAAATTATCAAAAAACATAAAAAAAGTCATCTAATTTTGATAAGTTTATTAAGTTTTTATTACAACAATTATAAGAACCAAAATTTTACTTTGATCTTGAATTTTAATTTTTGGCGAATAGTGGCCTTATTTTGCATGACGATAACAATGATATGTCGTCAAACTATAAAATGAAAATATTTCAATATGTGAAGAAATTTTTTCCTTCCTCTTCTTTTTATTCATTTAAAAATTAAAAAAAATGCCTAATAAAAAATTAATTATAATTTTACAAATTATCCGTGACTAAAAAATTTTGTTAATTGAATTAATCTTAAAAAAAAAGCACACAAGCACACTTCGTACAACTTACTCATCTTACATTGTAAGCAGAAAATTTTGTTTTTTATTCTCGCTTGTTCTCCGTCTGTGTTTTATGTGTCTACAAACTTACAAGCTGGCTCTTATAATGGGAAATTTGGTGTATTTATGAGATTTGTATGTTTTGTTACACTGGCGTTACAAATATTGGAAGTGCTTCTTTTGACTACCTTTTCGAATCCATCTCAATTTCCTTACGCACTAGGTTAAATCACAACATTTAAAAATAGGTTGTGTAGCAATGGAATATGTCGAACAAGAGCAGTCTTTAATTTTTTTTTAATTTTAAATAAAATATGTATGTATGTACAATGCTAATTAGATATATAGATAGTAGATTATTCATATTATTCGCATTCGAAAAAATTTTTAGCGAAAATTCCAATATTTTAAAACTGCATATTATGCCCGTATATACCAAATTAAATATTCATTTAATATTTTGTCAGAAAATCTTTGTTACCATAAAATATTATAATATATGTATATGTACATAGGTATGTATATAGTGCCCATTTTTTAGTCAATTAATTCAATATGAAAAATTATTTCATTCATTAACTGCTCAAAAATTAAATAATCGTCTCATTGTTATGAGCATATTCATAGTATATTCAACCTAATGCACCTCATAAAGTTTAACATTTTAATTGAATCATAACCATAAAACTAACTGAATATTATTGTTATTATACGATATTAAGGTATCTATACTTAACCCTTTAAATGCCTCATTATAAAAGCAAGATCAAATAAAATTTCAAATTATTGTTTGAAATAATACATGTAGTTTGTTTAATATAATTGAACAGGTTTCGTGAAAAATTTTTTAATTCGGTTCCTCATTTGAACTATTTGAAATTACTTAACTTGTTTCATTAAATTGTCTACAGTTGTAAATTAATTTTACTCATAAATGTTTCTTTTTTACCACTCAACAATGTTTTTAGAAATAATGAAATCTTATTTTATTTTATATTATTTTTTAGCACATTTTCAAATAAAATTAGACGTATTAGTTTCATTCCGTTCAATGTACGTATTTGTTTCATTCTGTCAGTTCGTCCGTTAATCTGCTTTATAAAATTTTCTTAAATATAAAAAGTAGAAATTTTATACCCAAATATGAAAGAGAAATATTACCCGAGAAAGTGTTATTTCCTTTTTTCATAATTTTTCGTGTTCACCCCCCTCTCAAAAAGTTACAGCTGCTCAAATTTGCGAAAACCACGAAAACTCTATTTTACAGAATGTCGGCGAACACTTTTTTTCAAAATAAGGTATTTCTGTAACTCCATCTCTGCTTGCTGCCTTATTTCACGTTAAAATATTCAGAACGTAATTTTTGGTCCCTCGTTTGCTCGACACTATGATCTCTACAGAATTCTCTAAAATCATAAATATAGCAGTCCACTAACCTATTTAGGTTACAAAAAAAGGAACACAATTATGACCTATGGTGTAGTGCTCGGTATAAGTAAAAATAATACGGAAATTTAATTTGATCAGAAAATCAATTTTGATAGAAATATAATAAAAGTTATTGCTATTCAAATTTTTGTTAGATTAAATTTGAAATTTTTATTTGTTTTGCAGTAAAATACACCTACATACATTGTAAAAGGCGCAAAATTTTATTATGAACACTAAAAATTTTTAAAAAAATTATTTAATTTAGTCGCACAATCTAATATCACAACCTGCTATAAATAATTTAAAAAATCAAGTATTTTTGCTTTTATATAATATATTCATATGTATACAAGTGGATATATATCTTACTCTTAGTATATACATAAGTGGTTGAGATTTTTGACTTACTTTCCAGTTGTTAGCGAACGCCATTGTTTTTTCTAAATTAAAATAGAAATTAACAATCCACAATCCTTATTTTATTTTGGTCTACTACTGGAGTTACTATAAATGCATTTTTAGTTATTAACGTAGTGTCCGGATTCAAAGGGTTAATATTTTTTTGCTTTTGAACTGATAATTTTTTAGATTTGTATTCGTGAGTTATCGAAAAATTATTTTATTAAAAAAAAATATAAAATTATAATCGAATTAAAAATCTCTAAAATCCGTTTTAACCTTCTTGATTATCTTATAATTTTCGTTTGTTATTTTCTTGGCAAATTCGAAAAGCATAACAAAACATAACTAAGTATGTATTATAATTACAAAACGCCAAAATAAATACCCGACGCACAATCAAAAACACAAATTACAATAAAAAATCACTAGCCATTTGTAAAACTTCTTTTTTTCCGTCGGTAGAAGATTTCTTGACCTAGACAATCAAGACATTAGCCTTGTGTTTGCATAACAAAAAAAGTTAAATAACGTTTTTTTTATGAGTAAAATATTGAGTCTTTAAAAAAAAATCGGCCAAAAATAACAATATGACAATGCTGACCACAATTCAAATGAATTTTTTTCTACTTTTATTGTAAATTTTCTATTTCTAATTTTGACTTTATTTTTTGTACGGTATACGCGATTTTTTTTCAGTTTTGATTAAAAAATTTTGTTAAATTTCCTACCAGAATATTTTAAAAATTAAAAATATAATTAAGTTTATAGTAGAAGGCAAACCAATATTCATATTTCTGTAAACTTGCACCGAAAAACTTATTAACATTAATTTTTACTATAAATACAAAAAGATCTCAAATCAAAAGTATCAATCAGCAGTTTGACTTTTAACGGATAACATTATCTGATCTAACACTTAACAAAAACAACAACAATGGTAAATTACAAATAATTCTTGGAAAATTATTAAGAACATTATTATTGATGGATTTTGAATTTTTTTTTTAGAAATTCGTTTTGGTTGCATTAGCATTAATAGGAGCTGTTGCTGCTCAATACAACTATCCTGCACCACCTCCACCACCACAACAAGAATATATTCCACCAGCACCATCCTCTCATTCAATTGCAGCTGCACCACCACCAGCCCCAGCTCCAGAATATATTCCACCAGCACCACCAGCCCCACCACCACCACCACCAGCACCAGAATATATCCCACCCCCACCACCAGCTCCAGTACAACAAATAGCAGCTGCCCCACCACCAGCACCAGCACCAGAATATATTCCACCACCAGCACCTGTACAACAAATTGCTGCAGCTCCTCCACCAGCCCCATCAAACGAATACATTCCTCCAGCTCATGAACAAGCTGCTGATGGTTACAGATACCGTACCGTTAAAAGATTGAGATACAGAAATAGATTTTAAATATTGAAAGAATTAATAATATGACCAAAGAAACTGTAGCAGCAACTAATGACAAGAAAACCATATTTAAATCATTTCATTTACAAATTTTACAGTAAATTGCAATGATAAAGCTCTACATACATAATTATTGTGTAAAAAAGTTACAAAAAGAAGAAATAATATTTATTTGAATCAAAAAAAAGTTTTCTTTTTAATTTTCCATTGTAAATATAGTTCTACTCTTTTTCACCAGAGAAACATTAGCTTCGTTTAACCCATGAACCCACTAAAATGGTAATAAGCAACAAAAGCGTATAAGCAAAAATGTCTTTTTACCCATTGCGCTTTTTAAAAATTTTAAGTACCAATTAATAAATAATTTTATACGTTGCTTTTCACACAATATACAAAGAACAATATTTTAAAATGAGTGGACTATTCAGAGTTGATCCTACCAAAGTTTAAAAATTTAACCATCTAGTGTCCGAATTTCAAAAATAAATTGAAAAACTAGAGAAAATACAAGAGAATATGATAAAAGCTGGAAGACGTTTGAATGAAGAAGCTTCTCCTCTTGTAAATAAACTAAGCGATATAATAAATAAGTTCACATCTAAGATATCTATCACAAAATCTATATTCGATGAAGCCCACCAAAACCCACATATTGTGAGGAGCCAAAAAGCTTTATTGCCAGGCTATATACATATATGGCTCCGTCAGTTGCAAGACTAGGAATAAATTAACAAGAAAAGGTGCGAAAAATTAGGGAAGTAGCACTAAGCAACAAACATTAGCACAAATGGATGCAAGATCATTTACTAATTATTTGATTTACCTTTAATTAAGATTTAACAATAAATCAGAAAATATTCTTATTTGCAAAAGGAGCCCCTGATTATTATAGGATATCAGGGGCTCCTTTTATTATTATATTTACCTAAAATTAATAAATTAGTTTCAGCAATAACTTTTTTCTACGATTTTCAGCGAAAGAGCGAAAATCACTGAATTGATAAGTTTTTTAAATCGAACCCGAAGTAAATTTAAAATTTTATCATGATAAATTGAATCCCTAATACCAGAATGTTTTATGTATACGTGATCATTCTAATTTTAAAGAATCGAATCCCTTAGGAGTTTTCCAACTACATACATTATTCAAAAGGACTATGTTAATTTTCACGAAGATTTACACCCTTAATAAACTTTTAGCCTTTAATTTAATCTTTAACTAAATCTTTAAGCCTCGAGATGGATTTATATATGTATAAGAACAAAAATTCCTTGACTTATTCGAAGGCATTAAAAACTGAGCTTTGTCTCCTGATCCGATATTCCGTCATAGCCTACTCTTTATTGTGTTTTCGGGAGTTAGAATAAGAAGGGTTGCTCTCATATGTATATAACTCAGATCAACCATTGATATAAAATGAAAATGCAATATATAATCAGCTCATTGTTCAGACTGCGTTTTATTACATTTGTTAAGATCATATTTAATTAAAATAATCAGATAACCAAATACTAAGAACTTATAACTAAGTAAGCTTAATCATTCAATTGAATAGTAAAAATACGTCGAAAGAGTTTCTGCATTATGGAAAAACTTTTAACACATTTACAGCGTAACTAAAATTATTTTAAAGGTTACCGTGAGGAACTGTTTAGAATTTCAAATTTTTTCCCAACTCTATTAGCAAGTTTCGTACAAAAGCCTTGTTATTTAATCTAGCCAAGAGTGAATTTTGTAAATTATTATTTTATATATGAAAGCAATTATTACTTTCAATCTAGAACGTTTTGCTAGTTGGTCTTTTAGGCAAAAATCAGTGATATTTTGAATTACCAATATTTATGTGTCGTCATGGAATATTTTCCAAATATAGCATTCCTAAACGTTTACACATTAGTTTTCTTTAACCACAATTTAATGAATAATGCTTCTGTTTTAGAGTTCATTCACATTCGTGTAGTATATTTAATTTAAATTTCGAAGGTTAGTGTATGAAAACTTTTATTATCGGTTCGCATCTGACCCGCGTATTTTAAATGTTAATTATTGTATTAAATTTTATTAAAACGAAATTAATTTTGAACTCAACCAGTTCTAATTTATTGTAAACTATTAAATTAAAATAAAGTTAATTTTAATAGTTTATTTGTTCTTTTATTTTATTGTTTCCAGTCGAATATATTACAATAAAAATACCAAACTATTTCAAAAAATAAAATTATTTTCCTAGTTATTTAAATAAATTTTTTGTTTTTCAATAATTAATAATCAATGATAATGATTATTTTTTAAAAGACTAAACCTTGACGTACTAGTTTTGAGATTTTCATGAATTTTTTAAAAAATAACAAAGAAATCTTAGCTTATTAGCGTATTTTCAATTAAATTGGAAAAACTGTTCTTATAATTTCAAGCTGCCCGGCTCTCCGCTCGCCAAGGCGCTCGTGCGTATGACTTATACCAAGGCACTCATGCATATGATACTTTCAAGATCTTTCAAGAAACCCACTTTCCTAAACGAAAATTTTTATTAGCCTTTAGGATGGTAAATTATAGATATATTTTCTATAGTCCAAAATTTTAACGGTTACCGTTTAAATTGTGTACATTAAATGATTTTTTCCACTTCAAGATAAGCAAAAACTTGCAAAATAAGCAAAATTTCCGCATTTTACCTTTATATACGAAAAATTTCTTTACCTTAAGACAAGTGATCATTAAGTTTATTTTTTTTTTAAATTTTATTTCCATCCGAAAAGAATGCAATAATTTTGGCATTGCATAATAATGAGACTTATTATTAATAAAGTTGGGTCAAACTTATGGTTTGTATTTTAGAACTTTCCCTTCAACAAGTGAAAATATTGCTTTTAAATACAGTCTACTACATTATTAAAATTATTTTCATTCCTAAACCAAATTATGTCTAGGATTGCATATATTTAGGATGAACGATTTATGCAGTCTTTGAAATAAAGTAAAAAATAATTTAAAGAGGGGTTCACATAATGCTTGATTTTAAGGGTTAATTGCGTGAGTTAAGAAAAATAACTACATTTTATAATATAAGGTGTCAAAAATTCAAATTTTACAAATTTCAAGCGGCGATAACTTGAGAGGGGGTGGAAATGGAAAAAGACATTTTTCTTCTAACGAAATAAAGTATGTATTAGTGTCTAACAGCCGGTAAAATTTCAGGCCCTAGAAGCTGGGGTCTAGAAGAAAGAATAGATAACGGCAAATTTAAACGACCATTTTATTTTTCTAAAGTTTAACTAAGATATGCCGCATTAGTATTAATAGAACTATAGTATTAATAGAAGTTTTGTAAACATGTCTACGGACGGACGGACGAACAGAGTGAAACTAATAAGCGCCTTTCTTCAAAAACTTTTTGGAAAAGTGCTAAAAGTGTTTTCTTGTATTATTAAAAAGTTGTTTTCACTTGTTCAAAGAAAATGTGCTGCTTTAAAAACCATTGTTTTGACAGACTGCGATGTAATAAACTGTAAACTAAAAAATAAATTTTCTAACAATAATTTTAAACATACGTACATAGTGCACTTAGTTATCAGATACAGTTCTTTTTATTGAATCACGTTTTACTTCCACTGAGTTTTTCCTACAGAGTTTTATTGAGATTTTCTCATTTTTCAGATTCTTATCTGTGCACATTTATTCGTCATGAGCACATTTAATTTTCTTAACTTTAGAAAATCAGGCGCGCTAAAGATCAACTGAAAATGTTTATTTATAAATAAAATATAGCGCCATTTTACATATAGAAAAAAATTTAACTTTAACGTCACTTTAGAAAATGAATGAACGCAAAAAGGTAAAATTTTATTTTTTTAACTGTTTCTTCTAGCATTGGAAAAAGATGATCAGCTGACGAAAGTGCAATACTAGAAATTTATTTTAGGGTATTCGAATCTTCTCGTAGCAACTTTTTTATATTTACGAATGGAAAGTCAGAATATGAATTGTTTATTACAATGTTATTCAATATTTTAAACATGTTTATAAACAAATTTACGGAAACTGATTATATTGCGTAATTTACAAGAAACATTTTATATACATACATAGTTAGTTTGCAGAATTAACCAACGCAAACTTAATACTGTGGATTGGAAATTCCTTGGCTATTAGCAATTCTTCATAATTTTAACATTTTATATTTAAAGACACAAGTGAATGAAGGTGTCAACTACAGTTTTCAAAGCTATTTCTTAAATTGGGACGTTTTTTGAAAAACGGGTTTTTGCATATGAAAAATAAATGTCATTACAAAACTTCTACTTATGCAATAAACCCATTTTCGTAAAAATTGTTAATGACCCCTTAATTTACTTGTATCTTCATTTGTGCATAGGGCTGTAGGGCGTCTTAGTCCTTATAATTTTTTTGAAATAAACCTTCTTATATACAAAATGTTGATGAATAAGTAGATATGCACAAAAGAAATATTAAGAATGAACTTTAAGTAGTTCATTCTTAATAAAAGTTTAGACCAAAAAAATTATTAACAAGATAAAATGGATTTTTGTTTTCTATTCAAAATTGCCTGGCGAAAGTTATGAAAGGGTTTATAACTTATGAGTTCAATGATAGAAATAAGAAAACAAATTTTATAATTTTTTTCTTGTTTTAATATTTTATGATTATCGGGTTCCAATACATAGTTTTCATAATAATTGTCCTATTTATTTCACAATAACAAAACCTTTTTTAAAAAAAAATTAAAAACGGTTTCTGTATCTCAATCTTTTGACAGTACGATATCTATAACCATCAGCACCTTGATCATGACCTGGAGGAATATATTCATTTGATGGAGGTGCTGGAGGAATATATTCTGGGGCTGGTGCTGGTGGGGGTGGTGGAATATATTCTGGTGCTGGTGCTGGTGGTGGAGCGGCAGCAATTTGATGAGATGATGCTGCTGGTGGAATATATTCTTGTGCTGGTGGTGGAGGTGGTGCAGGATAATTATACTGAGCAGCTACAACTCCTACTAATGCTAATGTTACTAAGATGAATTTCTATATTAAAAATTCAAAAAGGCACGCATTGTAGTTAATATATAAAAACTTATAAATTTTGATTTGGTTATAATTTTAAGAAAATCTTGTTGGATTCCTTACCATTTTTAAGTTTTATTTTTATTAATACTCAATGTTATCTGCAAAAAGACAAATTGAAGATTGATGTCTTATTGCTGAATTTATTCAGTATTTATACTAAAATAATTTAAACATAAACCATTTTTTAAAATTAATGTGTAATAAAGAAGGAATTGTCTACTTAATCATTAAAAATCGATCAATGGTAATGTCACAAAATTTCAACATATTTCTTTTAATCATTTTTTATCTCAGTGCGCAAGTAAATTTTCTACTTTATCATGTACATATGTACACTTTGAATTAACTTTGTCTCAATTTAATAAAAGTACAAAAAAAAAAATTTAGTTTGCAATAAAAAAATTATTTTTTTTTAAATAAATAGTGGTTTTACTAATTTTAGGAGATCTCATAATTCGTTTTTTATTGGAATTTTATGTAAATTGAAATTTGAGAAAAAAAATGAATTAAAATGATTTTAATGGTCACCGCTTTAAAAACCTGCGAATCCAATGCTAATTTTTCAAAAAAAAAATTGAAAGAAAAATTGAATTTTATTTGAAAGAAATAAGAGTAAACAAAGATACCAAAAAAAAAAAATTAACTAAAGTCTAGATATTTGACGTTTAAGACTTATAGTAAAAGGTATTGCACTTTGTCTTGCGTAAAGCTTGGTTTTTAAGTGTTTGAATATTTTAACAAAATTAGTACATAAAACAAAAGCTCCTTAACTTTTATTCTTACGCTTTTAAAAAACACACCTTCAATTTTTGTTCACCTGTTGTTTTAAATAAAGTAACAAACTGTTTCTTTGAGTCGTTTATAGAAGCTTAAGTCATAACAATGAAGTTCTGTGAAATACAGAAGTGAAAAAGAACTTCCAATCATCAAATCACCATATTTGATATTCTGCTGTCCTTTTTATTCTGAAAAAATGTTATACAGCTTCCCGTACAGGTAACACAAAAATGAAACGGTCAACTTTATTTTTTCTCATATTAATATAAAATTAAATTAAATATACATACTTAAACAATTCCCAGATCTGGAAAGTTACATTAGACTTAGACACATGAAAATGTCATATCAAAGATCCAATATGATTTGACAAATTTATACCGATTAATTTTGGCAATAAGTTACCCTGTAGTCTCTGTAGTTACTAGTTATTTCACAAAATAACAAAAAAATTTATTTAGAATATTGAAGCAAATTTCAATTTTTTGAGGTACTTATTTATAATTACAAACTTATCCAATTTACGTAAAAACAAAAAACTAATACTTAATTTTAAACTTCTTACCTAATAATTAATTCGACGAACGATTTTTAGAAACTCCCTATATGAAATTTTGAATTGGTTGAGTTCAATAAAGGACAAAAAGATTATTGTGGTTTAAGAACCTACATAATAAGATTGTTTAACTGTTAACACGATATTATTATATTAATGGCAATTGCCTTCAAAAGTTTGAAATAAGGCCGAGACAAAAATTTTTGTATTTAAAATTTATTGTAAAATAAAGAGTTTCAATCTTTGAAGAGAAATCAAAAGCTTGTAATTCAATATGGTGGATAAGTGAATAGCAGCTAAAACTATGTGATTTAAAATATAAATTACATAGTCGCGTATATTTGCGTGCGTACAATTTACTCATAATTATTATATGCCACTTATTTTAGTTTGTTAACGTAATTTAGGTCAATGTAGTTGTTGAAAAAGTTAAGTTCATTAAAAAAATTATTTTTGAAAACATATGTTATACCTTCCATATGATATGCACAGCATATATACCTAGATAATATTTATAAGCTTAAAAAATATTAGGTCATTTTTGACCTTAAGTTACTAGCTATATATTTTTGTTGTTCTCTGCTTTAATACATGTTTTATTGTTAATGTGTTATTTTTGCTAGTTAAATTAGTGATTTAAGTTTAAATTTCATCATTTTAATGACAAAAATTAATTTAATTTTTGCGGAAATAATCTCCTTTTGTGTTTCTGTTTTTTATTATTCTTGTTTTTCTTATTCGCATTTGTTTTTCGTAATTAGAAAAGATGTTTTCTAAACTGCAGTAGGGGTTAAATATGAGCATTATACTTTTATGCCAGTACCAGTTTTGTATTTTTTGTGCTTTCTTAGTTTTGGTTCCATCTGAGCTAAGTGGTTTTTCTTATCGTACGTATGCAAATTAATTTTTAAAAACAAAAGAAAAAACAAAATATTCATGAACGTTTTTTATTTATTTTTTTTTTTAATAATTTGTCGGGAAATGATTTTTAATGATTTATGAATAAAAGATCATTATTGCCTTTAACAAAAATATTTTATATTAATTTTAACAAAATATTTGTTTATTTTGCGTAAATTATAATTTTAATTTAAAATTTTATTTTTAATTTCAGGTGAGACATAAAGTTGTTTGCAATTAAAACAGTTTAAATAAGACTTTAAGTAATAAGAGTGACAGATAATGTTCGTAAGTAGAAAATCTTAATTTTTTTGTTTTTTCATTAATTTCAAATTATGGAAAAATTTTGGCTGTCTTGTTAAAATTCCACGACGATGGATGTATGACAAATCTGAGCTTTTGTTTCACAAAATAAAAGATTTTTTTTCGTTTTCTTGTTTTTTCTTAAATATATTTGATTTAAAGATTATTGACTTCATATTTAGGTCACAAAATACTTATAAGAAAAATTGAGTAATTTCATAAGAATTTAATGTAACACATTGATTGACAGACAGACAATCAAATTTCCAAATAATTACATTATTTAGGCATAAAAAGAAAAAAATTTTTCATTCAAAACAAATTTCCACAAAAATAATTACTTTAATTAAAAAACGTTCCAAAATTTATATAAAACATTAAAAATGTCAAGACCAATCCATTTTGTATTTACTGTTTTTGTCAAAAACTTTCGGTAAGTGAAAATGAAAGCTTTTTAAATTACAATGTAATTCAATAGAAATATAGATTGTATTTTGTAGTTTTATAATCTTAAAATAAGAGTTTGGGTATTTTCAACAAATTAAATCTCAATGTATAGAAATGAAGAGTATAAGTATGAGATCTCAATAATAGAAATATCTTCGAATATGAAAATAACGAAATATATGTTTCATGTTCGCTGGATTATTATTCAGTTTATTCTGTAATGAAAACCTAGTCTTAATACCAAAATCATAATATTTGATTTTTTGAAATCTATGAACTCTAACTGCTACGTCATATTAATAAAATAGTATTCCGTATTATCAAAAACACAGACAATAACGCATTGTCAAAGACTAAATTTTAAGACCGCCTTTAAACTTCATATTTACGAGTACATATTATTATGTAAATAGAAAATGACACTGCACTGCACTGCATTATAAATAATATTATAGATATAATTACGAGTACCAATCTCCTTAATCTTTAAAAGTGACAGCCTATTGGTAGTTTTCTACACACAATTTTAACGCAAAAAGTTTGATATTAGTGTTATGTCAATATAAATAATTACTTATAACATACTAGTAACATTTATTGCAATAATAGTAAGGAATATTGGCTTATGATGGATAAGGCAGTATTCCAATTTTAATGTTGGAATTATACGTAATATGACACAAACACAATATTCTGGAATTGTAGCTAACAGTTGGATATATTAAGAAAGTAAAACCAAAGATAATTTGTTTTATCGTTGTGACAATGAGCACTCTAAAGGAAAATCTTGAAAAAGTTTATATTTCATAATTTATTGGAACCATCCACATCAAAGGCATAAAAAACAGAACACTGCAAGACTTTATGCTCTTTATACGAGTAATAACGTCTTCTCATTAAATTAATATTTTATTTGTGAAATAATTGTTTTTGTTCCAAAAAAAAAGGCGTTGCTGCAATGTTATTTTGCAGGCTATTAAAAATTGAAAGAATAATTGCCTGAACGTCAGTCAATTACAAAAGAACAACTTTTGAATAAAATGCAATTTTTATTCTTCAAAAAACAAATTTCGTTAATTTTAAAAGCGCATATAATTTTAGTGTAAAAACTTAAAACTTAAACAGTAGTGCGAACTCATTAAGAGACATTTTAAACGGTGTGTTCGGTAAAATAACATTGTAAAAGTCTTGACGTTATTTCTTAACAAACATACCAACCTAAGGGAATTTTTTGTCAGAAATTTTTGTCAAACTTTTTGCATAAACTATACCTGGTTTTTAAACGACTGTATTTGGTTCTAAACAATTTTTACATAAAATTTCAAATTTATTTTGGGGCATTAGATAAAAAATTATTATTTTCACATAACAAAAACTCTGGTGCAAGAACATTCAATTCCAACATTTTTCTCGAAAATTTCAATCAATTAAAATTTTTCGGAAAATTTGGTGGGAAATCCCATTGGCTTTATTTTCTTGGATTATAAGTGCGCTAAATTAAGTTTTGGATTATAAGACAGTTAAAAGATATTATTAATTAATAAAATTATATCACGTCTATTTCTATAAGATAATTGCATTATTTTCCTTAAAATTTATGACAGACAATAATTAAATTTTTTAGTTTTATGATGAATAAAGCATAGATTTTTATAAATAGATTTTATAAATCTTTTATGGTGTTGTAGAAATCCAAAATTCACATAGGTTTTATCATAATGTAATCATTACTGTTTGATTAATATAAAATGAAATTTTTAAAATAAGAAAAGTGCAAGCTATAAACGCTATTGACATCCTCAATTTAGTTTTTTTTTTTTTTCACAAAATTGTATTGTAAAAAAAATCTTACGTTTTATTTTTGTTTCACTATTAAATTTGCGTGGAGATTTTTAAACCTCTTCGTTTTATTTACAGTAAATTCAATTCATTCTGAATTTAAATGTGTTTTTAAAAGGTTTTCAATTGCGCGAAAACAACAGCATTAACTGTAAAACACATGATAAACCGGCGATTGTTATATTCATTAATTTCAGTCTTTTTTTTATAACAATTTTTAAAAAAATTGTGTAAAAAAGTGTAATATAACCGTTGTACTTCATGACTGAAATTTTTCTGTATAACGGTACGAATAAATGTTTTATGGAAAGGATAGAATCGGCATAAAACGTGATCTACTTAGCGAATTACAATAGATTAAAACAGATTTTGTATATAAAAACTTGAATATTTGGGTAATATACAAATGTACTTTATTTAAGACTTTGATTTGATTAGAGTTCATTTAAAGCTCAATACCTCATAAATGATATTACGCAGAACTGAATGCTTTAGAACTTCATAACCAACGAGTGCTTCACAACGTTTTCAAAGCATTTTCAAAAAATTGGTTGCTTCAAATATGGAATTCTTAATAATCTAATTTTTTATTTTAAAAAAATATTTTACCGGCTTGGCCTTGTTTTAAAACTTAATAATGGTCAAAACAGACTTGTAGGTCAATTGAACTTGTACGTACAAAATAAAGCAGTAAAAAGCATTAAGGTAAAAATTGAAGAAACCAGAAACATAGTGATAAGGGAATGCGAAGAAAATAGAGCTTATGAAATATAGGTCCACTGGGACATTACATCAACTAAGTGGTCAAAATCTGCAAGCAATAAAATAGTTCTGTTCAAAAAACCAACAATTTAAACTGATTCTTGACTAAACATTAGATGATAGCTAAAGTTCAATGATTAAAAAATTATAATAGTGTTATAAACGTAAAAATGAGTTCAGGACATGAGTTCCGTTAAGAAATACATTTATGTATGTAAATACGGTTTTTTTTTCTGATGTGTACATAATGTACTTACTATAAATATAAAACTTATTTTTAAAACTTTTTAAAGTGGTCGAGCGGATCAACTTGTTCAGAAAAGTTTTACTTTTTTATTTTAATAATATTGTTTTAAAAATTTTTAAGGATTTATTTTTATTTACATATTTTGTTTTTTTTTTCTGGTTGTTTTCTGTGTGCAAGAGTAACTTTAAATTATGCTTATAGTGTTTCCATTTAATGCACACAAATAACCATGCTTGAACATAATGTGTTCATGTGTACCAATGTATATATATATTCAATTTAAACAATTATCTGAAAGAGTACGAGTATATATATTATGTACTACATAGATAAACGGCCAACAATAGTGTTGTTGCATTGAGCTCATTCAGGTTTTTCTCTAAAAAATTGTTAAAGTTCGAATTTTCATTTCGCTCTTAAAAAATTTCCATACATACTGTGGCATGTAACAGCTCTACTACATAGGAAGAATTACAAAAGAAAAAAGCAGTTTCAGAATGTTAACATTTATACCGTTTGTACGGGAGGGAGAATGTCTGCAAAAAAATAATAATAAAAAACGATTGATTTATGGTCCATTAAGGATTTAGTTAATGTGAAAAGGAAAAATGCACTGAAATATACAAGAGATTTAAATTTTTTCTCCCTGTGAAATTTGAAGAGAATTTTTGTTGTTGTTTATTTTTGGTTGCAATTTTGTGGTTGTTTTATAGTATAATTGTAAAATTGTATTATTTTTTACAAACTATTGTTGTAATTCAAATGTGTACATACATACATACATATACATTTGATGTAATGTACAATAATTTTGTAACGGGTTGAAAGTGTTGCATCCCTAAAAAGAATCATGTAAAATTGTAACTCCACTTTTTAATACGTACTGTAACCTTTCTGTGTTTTAATGGTAATTTTTGAGAAATTAAAGTGACTTTTGGGAATAGAAAGTGTATACTTAAGCTTAATAAAGCTCAATTAAGGGATAAAGGTATAGTTTACTGAAATGAGAAAATAATTTTTTGTTATAATATAGTGTTATTGGTTTTGTTGGTTTTATATATATATATAAACGTATATTTATATATATATATATTTATCTTTATTAACAATTTTTTAATTATCACACCTTGTTCGTTACCAAATAAAAAAAGAATAAATAATGGTATAAACAAAGTATTTTTAACAAAGAAATTAATCCTTTTTGAAGTCATTGAACTACGCGGCTTATACTTTATAGTATTGCTGTTGTGATAAGCAAATATTATGTAGCTTTTCCGAGTTTTTAACAGTAAATTTTTTGAGATTTATTCTTAAGCACAATATTATAAAAAATTGCAGTAAGTTTTCTGTAATACAAATGCTTTAAACATCACCGAAAATGAAATTTTCGTAGAATCTTTTTTTAGTTGTTGGAATTTCAAAAGTACTTTTCCTTTCTGAGACTCCTGTTAGTAGTAAACTGAAAAAAATTTGACATTATATGTATAAATACGTATATTTTACAGTATATATTACATATTACAGTATATAATGCAAAAAATTAACTTTGTTAATCTTCTAAATATTATAAAACCCTTAAGGTTTCTAGAATAAGTTTGAACCGAACTAATTACTACACATTATAAATACTTTCAAAAGTATGAAATACTTATACAATATGAAGGTAGGTGGTTTGAGTATGAAAATATTGAACTATGAAAAAAATTAAAATTATAAGATTAGCTTAATTAAGAGAAACGACAAAATTGCACCCACATGTGTATCTTAAAACATAACAATTAGTTATTTATATTGTCCGCAGATACAGAAAGTACGCTATTTTAATTCGCATAAAATGACATGAAAATTCAAATTATAAGGCCGAATATGCTTCACTTTCATAAATCATTATTGAAATTTTTTAATTCTGTATACATATATCGACACAATACATATCTGTATACATATATAGTACATGATATTATCAGACAGATAAGCAAACTCAGGGAAAAAATTTGAATTTTATTCAGCAATTCAAATAACGTTGCTTTAGTAATAGATTTTGCAAATGATTCTTATCTATTATAAAATTTAGGTTATTTTAGAATCTTCGCATGAAAAAAAGCTAAAAACACGATTGGTATAAGAATGCGTTTAATATTTTTGAAGTCCTTTTTACTAACCGTAAAATCTTGAATACATCTTGAGTCTTGTTTATCTTTATTATTTCTTTACATAAAGACTTAAGCTCATTTTTTTCACGAGTATAAATAATATAATTTGAAATATGAGTGCCGAATTACCCACAAAACGTTTTTTTTTCCATTTTACTCAAAATTTATTAATCTGCAAATGTATGGATTTTGATTCTACTATCTTCATATATAATGTGTTTACATATGTAATTCTGTATAAACTACGTTATAATTATAGAATAATTCTAATGTAAATTTGAAAACAACGTAGAATTAAGTAAAATATGGAAAATTTATTTTTTAACTTAATTAATTCTAGAAAAACAAAAATAATAGTTTAAAAAGAAAAGATTTAATGACATTTTTTATATTAATAAGTAAATAGTGTTAAATGCCAGTCAATTATTAAACTTTACAATTAATTCAACAATTAATAGTGTGATAAAGATAATTAATTGGGCAAGAATTAGTTGAATAACTGAAGCACTAAAATCAAATCTTAATTCGCTAAAGATTTTAGAGCTGAAATTTTTAATATGCCTTCTTCTTTTTGAAATTTGGGTAATATAGGTAATTTTGAATGCTATACATGTCTTAATTTATGTAATGCACAAAATAATTTAAACTACTGAAAATATCTTAAAATATTTTAAATAAAATTCATATAAATATTGCTTTAACGTTTGAGTTTAGAATATTGTCCTATTTATGTAATGATTATTTTCACATAACCATCATAAATAGTAGCTTTTTAATTTACAGGGTGGGTCCTGTTAACTTAGGGTTCTGGTCAATTTATATTTTAAGTTCAGTTGTAGTCAACTTGACTCCTTAAAATAAATCAACCGGCAAATAAAATAATTAAGTGATTGTTTTCTAAAGTTCAATTGTTTGTTCAATTAATTTGCAACGATTCATTCTCATTCATTTCGCATCGTAAAGTAGATCGTAGATTATCGTAAAGTTATAGCCCTAATTCCAATAAAATCTTCCAAAAGAAAAATTTTTCTTTTAGGGCCCTCTACCTCCTAAGCCAGTTGCCATGGCAACAATTTTGTATTCTTAAACTAACGAAAATCTCTTGAATTACATGTTTATGACGTCGTTTACATCCCTCTTAATACAAATTTGGTACCACATATAAGAATAGTCAAATTACACGACATACATACATTCATTTCAAATGTAATACATAATAATCTGTAAAAATTGTATGTGCACACTACAATTACATAGTCCTACTTCAAAAAAAAAACAAACCACAATTTAATATTTTGCTTCATCACTGAAATTCCCTCCAAGTATACCCACCAATGTAAAAATTTGAAAAAAAAAGAGAATTCTTACAATTTTCAAAATAAAAACTAAAAAAAAAAAAAATCACTCCAAATTTAGACAAATTAGTCAGTCAGTTGTGAAGCATTGATGTTATCGTTGAAATTTTCCTTACAAGCACAAAAATATTTTTATATTTGTTTCTCTTTCAATATTGTCTATTCTACTGTCAATTTGACATATTATAAATAACAATAAAAATATATAAAATATTTGTATAGAAAATGAAAAAAATTCAAAAAATGAAACTAAAAAGAAATAAAAGCAAAAAGTGAAATGAAATGAGAAAACTTTTAATTTTCCAAATAGAAAAAAAAAAGAAACAGAACAGGTAAAAATAAAAACAAAATAACAAAAGAAAACATTAGAGATTGATTACCTGCACGTTTTTGTAGAATTTAATTTTTACTATTGTGTCGTGCATACATATATATTTACATACATTCATACATATAGAAAAAAACATATTAGTATATTATTCTAATTTTATGGTAAAATAAAACAAAAACATGCTAGGTTATTGAAACTGAAATCTTTCAGAACACCCCTATAAAAAAGTTTTACCAAGAAAAAAAAAAAATACTACTGAACAAAAAAACCATAAAAACAAAACTGGAGAATGAAAAGGAATTGAATACCATCAGAAAACGCTATTTAATATATTTTTAATCTATTATACAAAATTAACCATTAGGAAAAGAAAAAAAAATAATAACAAAATACTTTTCAATAAATAAAATACAAAAGGGAGACTATGCCGAATATATGCAGTGACAACCCACACCCCAAAGACACTCACCTTTAATTTTGTAAGTTCTGAAAAACAAAAAAATTTTTGTTTTTTTAATAAAAAGTTGGTAATGAATATCAAAAAAAAAAAAACAACACAGCGAGTTACAATTACATTTTTATAAAAAAAAATTTGTATCACTGACACATAAACATTTTGAGGCTGTCTAATTAATATTCTCCCTTTTATATTTTTTGAATTCTTTTTAGCACTTTTTTAATAAAATTTTGAGAAAAATAAATGCTTCATTTCGTCTATCTGTACAGCTGTTTAGCAACTCTTCTGCAAAGAGATCACATCATTTACATTGCGAGAAACATTATTTCTCTAAGAGAAAGACATATCGACTTCGATGATATCACTTGATAACCCTTCAAAATCTTAAAAATACATTCGATTTGTGAAGAAACTACAAAACATTTTTCAAATCAATCAAAAGCAAAAAAAAATAGTGACTTACATCTTCTATTGTGAAACGACAAGTAACATAAACCTTACAGTTACAAAATGACTGCTGAGTTTTTTACATTGCTTTCTCTTAAGATACGTTGTGAAAATCTAAAATAAAAATTTCATGGAAATGAATAAGTGATTTACTTTGTCGGAACAAAATATTTGTCCAACTTCTTCTGCTTCCAAGTTATCGCCTGTCAATGCTAATAACATTTCAATTTTAAGCTTGTTATTTTTCCGAAACTTCACGCTTTTCGAATGTATTTAAAGGCAACGAGAAAAAAAGTAGAGTTGACTTTGTCAACTCTGTGATACCCGTACGAATTTGTTGTCCTATGTGCGAATAACTAATGTGCCATAACTAACTATGGGGCAGACTATGACTTTAAGATGCCGTATTACCATATTAATTTATGCAAAATTTCAGTACTTTGTGTTTTTCAAAATACTGGTTGTGCCAAACTACTATTGAAGTTGTATGGCAGGTACCAGAAGGAGCCAAGTAATTTCAACGACTTTTATGAGACACATTGGCCCTATTAATATATTCGTTTGTGTGAAATTTCAATATCACAACTTTTATAGTTTCTGAGATATAGCCAAATAAATTTTGAAGTTGTATGGCAGCTACCCGAACCGGTACCCCGATCACGTCCAATTTAAATAGGGTTCAGGCACTTACTACAATAAATCATTTGTGAAAATTTGGTGAACTTAGCTCAATTAGTTTTTGAGTTCGGACGGACGGACGGACAGACAAAGCTAAATCAACTCAGAATTTGACGCTGATCAAAAACATACACTTGAGTCTAGCGTTACAAACGGTAAGGCAAATTTAGTATACCCTTCGAACATACGTTCGTACGGGTATAAAAATGGTAAATATTTTTTCATTTAGAAAATATGATTAGTTTCTTTAACATAGTTTATAATTTACTTTCGAATTCGATCATGTTCACGCTTCTCTTTTGGCTGTTCTCCGAAAAGTATGCAATATATTTTTTTTTCATATAATACGTTTTCAATGTATTCATAACAACTATTAGCAAGTAAACGATTTTTTTTTTGTATATAAGTATATTTTAACTTGTTTAAGGGAAAAGTGCTGATTTACAAACATTGGTTTGACACAAATTTCTTTTTTTCTAACTTTTCCGTTTGTATTGCTATTGTATTACGTTGTAAAAAATTATAAAATAAAGCAGTAGTTAAGATTTTTTTTCAAAATCGGTAGTAGAAATTTTGCCGAAAATTCAAATTTTATGTAGAATTTTAAGTGCAATAATAGTTTTAGCATAAAATATTGTAACCGCTGAAAATTTTGTAAAGCTATTTTTCATATTTAGAACAAAAATTGAAATTTTGTCAACCTATGTAAATATTTACCCCAGTATAACAATACTGAAGTTTAACTGAACAGCATATTTATTGCTATAATAAATTCTAATAAATTTTTAATTTAGTTGAATGAACTAAATTTTGTATTTCTCATTCATTAAGAAATTTTTAATTGACATAATAAAACTTCGGCACTAACGATATAAATTAATAAACAGGTGAAAATTTTTATAACACACTAAATGTATGCATGTACTTAGACTTTTTAAATTTTCTTATTGGAATATTAATTGTTACAAATATTCTATCTAGCATACATCCCCATCTACGATTTTGGAAGACAAAATTGTATGGATATTTTTATTTTCTAGGAGGCAATTAGGTTTACTGTTATTTTCATTTCTTTTTAGTTAGAAACTCAAAAGACAAACTTAAAGTTATTTGAATTAGTTTTTGAAATTTTGGAGAAATTTTTTTTTTCTGTCCCAACACTTTAGTTTTTACCGCTCTTAAGTGACTGGGTGTGAAGAATTAAGCTATCATTACATCGATCACCATTCAATGTAGTACCTTGTTTTTGATTTAGTCGAAATATTTTAAATGTCCACCTATTATAATTGAGCTTTCCTTATTGAAAAAATCATAAAAAATTCAAAACTTTTTTGAAAACCAAATGTAATGTTATTCTTATTTTTAAAAGTATCGCTTAATAAAAGTTGTATAGCTAATCCATGAGAAGCTTGATAATAAGATGTAAAATCGTAATGCTTTAAATTTTCTCAGGATCTTTTCAAGGCCTTTAAAACTTCCTGGACCCTAGCAGAATAAAGACCATTTCAATTCGGTAATCTAGGTCACTTGAGCCTTCTTACTGTAAGTTATCTTCACCAAACCTCAAGTCTTTACCTCCATCTTCGTAAAACGGAACAATAAAGGAAGAGGGAACATTGCTTAAATCACCTGATACATATTTATGCAGGAATAAATAAAGGTTTTATGATTTTTGGGAAATACTTCTTTCTACAAATTAAATATGAATTGGATGAGCCCTCAAAGTCGGTATATCACTCAAAATTTTCTCCTCTAAACTAATTTGTTTTAGATCTTATAGGACATGACAATATTTCTATCAAAATTTTAATCTACAAACAATATTTTCAATCACTATAATTATAGTGTATGTATGTGTGTATTTTGGTATTGATGTATTTAATAAATAAAGGAAAATTGAATACTTAGATTAAATCACAATTCGTTTCACATATTTTTTAACTAGAATAGTAGGAACATGATGGGATGTGGGCTAATAAATTGTTAATTCAGGTCAGAATAAAATAAAATGTCAGCCTTCATAGATTGTTTTTTTTTTATTTTATTTTCTTTAATTGCTGATTCGTAAATTGATGTAGTATGGAAAATAAATACGTATATAAATAAATAAATTTTGAAAAGAAAAACAAAACAAGTCAACATGTATACAGTCATTCCCTTATTAATTTAAGCAATATTGTACCACTGAGGAAGTAGTAGGTGGGTAGCAGAACGAAGTTAAATTAAACTAATTGAAACTGAAACCAATATAATAAAATATCTGTAAAGCATACGCAATTCAAATTCATTCTTCGCATACAAAATTAGCTTAAAAAAATTTTTATTATTTGTTTTTACTTTTCTCAAATATGAGTACGTGGCTAAATGCCAAATCGGAAAAAAAAAACACGAGAAAAGGAAGAAAAATGAAAGGAAAATCTTTTCAACTAGGAAAGAAAACAATAAAAAAAAATCCTCCTTTGACTTGTAAACTTCCGTATTGATGCTCTGAAAATTATTTTTTTAAGTTCTTTATATTGAAATAAGAGAACTACACAAGGAGAGAGGAAAAAAAAAAACAATATGGTTATAAAAATATTTTCAATTGAATTTTCCAAAGCACGTTCATCATTCAAGTTTGTCTTTTTTCTTCACTTAGATTGAGTTTTTTTCCTTTTTTTTCCTTACTTTGCTAAATGTTATATTTTTAAATACACATTACATATTATAGCTCGTGAATTCAATGTTTTAGAATAAACACTTACACATGTACATATGTAAATGTGTATAATATTAAAAATTATTTTACAACTCTTAAAAACACCAGACCAAAGTTTAATGAATACGGTTAAAATAATAAGTAACTTAGAAGTTTTTTTTCTAATAACATGAATATGACATATAGAAATAGGTACATGTTATTCTAAGTAAAATAAACCATCATGTACAGGAACCCTTTTAGGGTACCGCGTTTGTTTTTCTCCGAGAAATTGAAAAATGTTGAGAAATTCCACGAAATTTTTTTATTGAAAATTGTGAATTAAAAATAAAGAGATTAATAAAATTCAATCCTCGAAATTTTTCGTTTTTTAATTTCTAGCGATAAAAAAAATCCTCTGCAATTCATTGCTGTTAAGGGTGAAGCCTCACATAGGCTGTAAGACTTTCAACACAAATATCGTACAGAGCTCAAATAATTTTTTTAAGCAAAATGTATATTTGATTAAGAATTATCATAACTCAAGCACTACTTTGCATACGTAATCATAAGTCCCATTATAATTACGTATGCATTATTATTAAAAAAGGGGGGCTTAACTAATTTTTTAAAAATTTTCCCAAATTTCAAATTTCTTATACCCACAAACGCATTGTAATGGGTAATATAAAAGCATTAATATTTACATATTAAAATAGTTTGAAGATTCATGTCATAGGGCTACTTACAAGAGAGAAGAAATTTATAAATTATTTCGATTCCCCAACAAACGCTCAATTACTGAACATTCTTTATTGGCTTTGCTTAGCAGAAATATGTCAAAACTAGTATTTGGCAAACATAAGTATATTCTTAGTCAAAATATGCCTACAATAAAATTATTATTAACTCTAACTTTCTCTCTTGACGATTGTATTTCTCGCGAGAAATTTCGGGACAATGTCTTACATGTACAAAAATATACACATGTATATCATATGGAACTTCAATATAATGGCCATTAAAACAAAAACATAAAAGAAAAAAAAATATCAAAACCTTTAAAAAAGGATAAACCAAAAAATTTGGATGTAATATCCCCACACATCATTGTTTAATCATTGTTTTCCCTTGGGTACTAGTTTAGTTATGTAGAAAATCACCCAAAAAAGTAAAAAGAGAGGAAGAAACTTAATATACGAAATCATTGAAACTGAGTACGTAAAATGAATGATATTCAAAAAAAAAAAATAATAAAAACAAAAGAAAACAAAAACTGAAAATAAAAAGGGGATAAAAATCAACATAATCAAAAAATAATAAAAGGTCCTTTTTTGGGCTTTCCCCTTCTTCTATCTAATGTTAATTAAATTTTATACTTAAATTAATAAAAACATTAACTGCTTTAGTAAAAAGAAAGGATTAGAAAATACAGAATAAAAATTCGTGTACATATGAAATTCTCAGAATGAAAAGCAGTTATTGAAAACCTTTTGTTTTGAAGGACATGAAGGGAAAATTCAAAATTTTTGGGTATATGTTTGGCCTACTTATAATTGATTTGTTTTAAATTGATGACAGTTCTGATTTAAATAAAAGTTTGTGCTATTAAGGTATTGTTGATGTTAGAATTTGTTATGACGTTTTTTACTTTATTACATTTACACATATGGGAACTATTATAATTCATGCACTTGAAGCTTGAACTTTTTCAAAAACAAAAATTTTAAATTTCATCAAATACAAACAATAAAAAATGGAGATGACCTTTGAATATTTTTTCTGATATTATCATTTTTGTAGCAAAATAGCCCTATTTTTCAAAATTCCAAAATTTTTAAGTTACGAGCAAGTTGTTTTAGATTTTCTCTTATATTAAATACTTGTTCAACTGAAACCTGTTAACGAACTAAATCATCAAAGATTCAAACAATTTGTCCTTAAGTTTTCAATATATGGCTAAGCTATATTTAAGGTTGTATCACAGCTATTGTGTAAGAAGTTACACAACCACAACTAAATTTTCTTGAATTTTTGGTTCTGCTTTTAATGTCGTTTCCGTAAAATTTATATTTTAATTGAACCAAAATTCAGTAACTAGGGTTCGTACCACAACTTTTGTAAGCAATTTGTTAAAATTTTGTTAGTTTAAAACAATTGCTTTTGAAGTGATTACTGGGGCGGGCAGACAGACATCACCAAATCTATTCAAAATTAGGGAGTCTGATCTTAGATGTTTATCTTTTAGCGTTCCAAATGGAGTAATAAATTTAAGATAACCTTGAGACATTTCTTCGTGCGTGTATAAAAATTAAGTCCAGTTTACACATACTAATGAAAATTGAAGGGTGTTAATGAGTGTGAATATGAACTTTAATAGGCCTTTTTATAATTTCAACAAAATTTTTGTAGCCCTACTCTCATTTTGAACAATCCAAGTCATTTTTCAGTCAAAAAGAAACAAATAAACCAAAATTCCTCGCTTGGGGGAAACTTTATTTGTTGCATTATTCATTCAAGTAAGGTATAATGCCAGAAAACTGCTTAATTGCACTCTGTTTCCAGAAATTCCTGAAAAATTTCAATGAATTTCATAAAAATCCATAATAATTTAGCTAGCACGATCCTTTAACATGTTCATATTTCATAAATATAATGGCTCGCTCATTCCTTCTTCGCTACCATACTTCTTCCAATATTTTCAAATAGGTAAGAAGCCTTTTGTGGTTCACAAAAAACAGGTATACATGATATACATATATACCTAATTTCAATTTATGTCTGCTATAGTCATATACATATATATGAATTATATGTACCTGACGGATGAAAATTAATTTTCTTACACCATATATTAATATAATATTCATCAGCATTTGCTGAATTATGCAAATTTTTTTGGGTTGTTATGGATTAAAGGCACGTGGGTGTAATCAAGCACTGAAAAAATTGATTAAAATTCCGCTTTTTCACAGTGTACAGTTTTCATTCTACATTCTATTCTTCTTTTGTCTATTGTTTTAAAATTTTTTAATATGTAAATTTACCTGAAATAGATTGTGTAGCATTTCAATTTTACATTTTTATATTGTAGCTTCTAAATTAGGAACTGGGTACATATAGATTTATAAAATAATTTAGTGCTTAATTCAAATTCAAGGAATCGTATAGAATTTTAATTTTTTTTTTATTATTCAAAACTATAACGAATTTTTTTGGGAGTGAGAAATTTTTTTTTTGAATTTATAAATTTGTAAATTGAATTAAGATTTAGTCCAAATATCATTCAAAATTTAAAAGTTTTTCTTTATGGCCTGACTTGATATGGTCTGTTATATTATAAATAGCAGAATCTTTTGAAAAGCAATATTATCACTTGTTCAAGAGAAGTTGCTTCTTTAAAGAACATTGGTTTGATCCAACTTTTTTTATTCTACAAAACATATGACACCTTTTAACAATTAGTTTTAAAATAATTTAAAAGTATAGGCTTTTACTAGAAAACAGTTAATATTTAAGGTAATTCAGTAACTCTGTGTGAAAACCGTAACGTCTCCAAGTTTAGTAATACCTTTTCGTTGTAAAAATTTTTCCATCGTTTTTTATAGACTTGGTAACTCTGCTGCTCTGTATGTGTATATAATGTGTATATAAAACTTTCCTTATCTATATGATTCTAAAAGTAGTTCTTATATGTACGCAAGTGTATGGTTATTAGATTTTTGTCAAAATTAAGTATTACGAGTATAAATATTTTGGGGCACTCACCATTTTCTAAAAAACAGGAATCGGGCCACAAAATCATTTTAAATTTATTGGAAATTCTAAGTGCTGATTTTTTTCAATATTAATTTTTAAAATGTGGATGTCTTGTGAAATTTTATTAAAAAGTTAATATTGTAACTTCGTGTTTGCACTAAATTGTGATACATTGTATTGGAAACCATAAATGTAATATTTGGTCTTACACATGTCCTAAAAGTCATTTAAAAATCATTTTTTAAAAATAAAATTTTCATTTCCTCATTAATATTAAAAAAACCGAACTCATGTGGAAATTAATCATACGGTTTTTTAAATTAGTTTAAACTTCCAACTCTTAGAAATCATGTAGAACTGGATTATAAAAAACAAGTTCTAAAATTATGCCAAAAAGAATGAAAAAATGCGACTCTTTTTAAAAACCGTTGTAAGTGTTTTGATTTCTTTTTTTTTGTAATACGACGGAACGATCTATATCAAATTCTATGGTTAATCTGATAGTAGCTACTGTAAACAACATGCGGTTCTAATAGGAATATTTGATATTTTAATTCTGCGTTGATTGTTAACCTATGAAAGAACCACGACTATGAAAGAAAAATCTAAATGAACGAAGTTTGAATATGAGAATCCTTTACAAATATTTTTGTTAGGTTTGAATTTTTAATTTACGTTAAAATCCCATTCTAATAATAGAACTAGTTTTAATGATTACTCAGTAAAATCAAGTTCTGACTGACTATGAAAGTCAGGTAGTTTGTGATTTAAAAAGACACACAGTATGTTCAAAAGCTTTTTTTCTTATTATGCCCCACGTTGGGCACCATCTACATAATATTACTTTTCCTTTTTTTCTTTTTTCTGATGTTTCAAATATATCTAATGCAGCCTCACCTTAGAGTTAGTATGATTTGATTTACAGCGTAAAGTAAAAGAATCTTTAGCCTTTAATGCAGTCTTCCAAATAAGAATGCACTAATTTTACAATAAAAATATTGGAAACCAATTAAAATGCATATTATACACAAGCATTTAGCGTTTAACAAGTAAACTTTTAGTCTTTAACATTTATATATGCTTCAAAAAATCCTATAGAAATGGACATAGCTAAACCTTAATTCTTAAGCACGTAAATCACTAACGCTTTAATTAAGTAGAATATTATTTTTGAATCCCTCATTCGTTCTTTAATTTTTAAAGTAAATTTTTGAGTAAAGAAAAAAAGGTTCTCCTATGTACACCAATTTAGTTCAATTTTCTTCATCTAAAACAACCGAAAACAAGTGGATTTTTAAGTTGTTTTTAAAAAATTTTTTTATCGCTTCAAGAAAATGCAAAAGAAAAATTTCATTCTATATAGAACAAAAAACCTAACAGCATGTTATGCACATCACATACTTACATCAGTTTTTTAAAACACAAAATAGAATTTTTTCCTTTTTCAATTTCATTTCATGTAAGTACAACACATCCACTTCTTCCAAAAAAAACATCAGAACGAACAATGTTTTTTTCACAAAAAAAATTAAAATAAAGAAAAAAGTAAAAAGTTAAGACCTCGGGCAAGAGTTTAAAATTCCAAGAGTGGTTTGCATTCAGTGGAAAAACAAGCTAAAACAATTTCTTTCCTAAGATATTCTTTTACTTTGTATACACACACTCAAATATTTCGTTTAGTATTCATTAAAACAACGTACGAGTTAATTTCTTCAATTCTTGGAAAAGTGACTGAAGTAATTAAGCTTTTATGAAGGAATTATAAGGAAAAATCGACTTAGAGTAACTTCTTTAAAAATGAAAGAAGAAAAGGATAAAGTTTTTTTTTTGAAATCAATTGAAATTTTTTAAGTAATGTACCAAATAATAAAAGGAATATCTCACTGGTAATATTGTAATATAGGTGAAAAATAAAAGAGGAAGTTCAAGCAGCAATTGGTAAAGGCAGATATGCAGCAATCAAAATAATTAATTCAATCGAAATTTTATAATTTGGACACCAATAGTCCTGCGAAACGAAGCTAGAAATTCTTAAAACTTTCAAAATACGAAATTCATAATGCAGCAGCTAATTTGACCTACAGTATTGTAGGAAATTATTGGAACCTAAATTTCAAATAGTCAAATTAACCAGCTGTAATTTATTTTAGGTACAGTTACCGATATAACAAACCAAACCAGTTTCCTGAAATCAATTCTTAAAAGCAAATTTTCGACCATTTTTGGCGCTTTGACATTAATCAGTTACACAAAAAACCAAAGCATATTAATATGACGAGGAATTTCTAAATTCGTAAAGCAGGAAGCTCTTTTTGTGTGTGTTTTATTAACTTGTTTATTTCACGTTCGGCTATTTGCATTTCAATCAAAATTTGCATTTGAATTAATTTTAGGGATTAAGCGATTTAATCAACTTTTAACAGAATTTTTACTAGAGGGCTATATTTACATTTTTGATCATGCAAAAAAAATAAAAATCCAATGCCTCTCAAATTTTATATTTAAACTATGGTTAGTGGTTATACAAAAAATCGAATCAGTACATTTTTCAGCAACACCAGAACTCGGAAACTGAAATTGACTAGGGCTGAATTTTACATTGTTTTTCATGTCTAAAGAACTAGTTAACGGAATCTCTTTAAATTTGATATTTGAGTTCTGGTTTTCTAGAAAATTACATTTCCAGGAAAATTAGCTGAGTGAAAATGAGCCTTGTCTCTAAAGAACCAAATTTACATTATTTTTTCTGTAGACATCAAAACAATAAAGTGAGGAAGTACGATAGAATCTACGAGAAACTTTTATAAGCTAGCATTTTTTCCAAATTTATATTTTTCAAACATGTTCAGAAATATCGACAGATTTCTTAAAATTTAATATATCAACTCTGGTCATTAAAACATTAAACAAATTGATATTCATAGCTACCCGGGGCTCATTTTGAAAAAACCAATCTCTACTAATATTCAAATTTACGTTTTTCAAGGCATGTTGAATAAAGGGTTATTTACCATATTTATTAAAATTGAAATATACATACATATATAAGTAATTATAATAGTTTAGAAATAAAATAATTTAAAGGGCATTTCTATAGCCTCACTTAAGACTTTATGAAGCCAATGAAAATAGATTTATTGGAATTTACATTATTCAGAAAATAAATAGTGCGTTTCATTATGTGCCAACTACACCCATTTTTTTTGTTTTTAATATATAGGCTTACTTATAATTTCTTGGTCACTTGTCCTTCAATTTATATTCATTTCAAATTAGCAAAAGCAACTTTAGTGCCATCGCAAATAAAAAACACTTTGAAATATTTTATTGTGTGTTATAATCCCTAAAAGGATTTATGTTAAGTACACGTTACACACATACAAATATAATATACCTATACACGCACGAGTTCATTATTGTTATACACAAATGTTTGTTTACTTTATACGATTTACAAAACAAAAAATAAACATTTGTTTTATCATTCCTTTTACTCCTACAAGTCCTCTAAATCAGAAAATTGAATTTTTGTTTCCTTTTTTTTTGTATGAGCGAAAAATGAAGTGAGAAATTAACAAAATTGGGGAAGCGGCGTGTAAAGGAGTTCAGAAAAAAAGCAAAAAAAATATATAAATGTCGGGGGCGTCTATATCTACATATGTACATTAAGTATTACATATGAATAGAAAAGGAATGAAATGAAAGGATATACTCGTATTATCCTAAAAAAATAAAAATTATTATCATTCAAAACGTCATAAGAAGAAACTGAAAAATAGAGAAGAAACAATAAATAATTTTGCCACTCGATAGACTTTTCTCATAAGCTTTTTTTTCGATTCATTGCTTTAATTTTTTAATCAAAAAAAATTTTAATAGCAATAAGATTTCTCAGAAATTTGAAGCAATAGCTATACCGTAAAATTTATAAGATTTTGATGAAGCTGAACCGTTATGCCGTTCAAAATCTATACCGTAAATGATTGTTTACTTCATTGTTAATTACTTTTTTGTTATACTAATAACAATAGCATTAATGTTTGAATAACATATAAGTAATACGAAAATTACCTAAAAAACAATCTGATATGATCAGCGTATAGAATTGTTGTTTCAATTACTTTTGATACTTTTGCGAAAAGGCTTGACAGAATTACGCAAATGTCTTTTGTTTTCAATAAACTCTTTGGATTATATTGCATAATATTGATAACTTTGTTTATGTCCATTCAACTGATTCATTCACTGACGATTGATGTTCCAGCTGAAAGGGCTAAACAATTTCAGTTTGATGAAATAAGACCGTTAAAAAAAAACAACCCTATAACCTACTGTACCTCCGTTCAATTTTGCTGAGAAGTTTGTTGTTTAGTTGTTAGGACAAACATATAACTCATATACTATATATTTATATATGCTAAGATTTTGTTATAAATGTAAAATAGGTCCCTTTAGTTATCAGATTGAATATTTTCATATACATAAGTATATGACTAAAAATATAAGTTTGATTTGATAGGTGTGACGGGTTTATTATCATAATCAGATCATTCAATTTCTAATATAAATTCATATATAGAATACGGGAATGCACAGACGGGTAAGCAGATTAGTATTTTTTTTAAGAGTTTTTAGCTCCGGAAATGCATTTTCGTGGAAAACTCGATATTTGAAATTTGATAAAATCACAACTATCTTCCTTGTCTAATATAATCATACAAAATTTAAGATTGGTTACTCTTACTTAAGATTAGTTATTTAATTGTAATTTCGTATGCTCTTCACAAATTCGATTAAATGTAGTTTTAACTGCAAGAACGTTTGTATGTATATGCAAATATCCTTAGTTTATTTAGCTATTGTAACGAAAATTTTAAATACATATTAGAACTAAATAGTAAATAAAATTGAAAATTATTTTTTTTTATTAACTCATTTCATATGTACATACATACAATGTATCTGTATGTATGTATGTGATTAATTTATTTTGAAAAATAAATTTTCTTAGCTTACTATTTGGTTTCACTAACAAGGATTTCTTCACTATCTACCCACAAAGATTCATATATATTTTACAGATATGTTCATGTATAATTGTATTCCTTTAGCTAATATTCATAAAAGGTTGTCTTGTAAATATCCTTCATTTTCTTTTGTAAAATAATTTGTGTTTATTTATGATTTTTTCCTTTCTTTTATTTTTTAATGTCAACTTGTTTACAAAAGTTTATATTATGGGCTTGATAATAACATACAAGAATATAACAAAAACTGCATGTGTGTACTTTGTTTTTAATACACAGAAAAAAAAAACGAAAAACAGAGATAATAGAATCAAAAATACTAGATTACATGATATAAGGTACACGTTCATATGTACAATTCACTTGTACAGGTTTTGTATACATAGAATATTATTATAAAATTTAACATTACAAACAAAACAGGACAATGTCCATATTATGTACATATGTACTTATATATACAGTAAAACCTCCATACAATGAACCAAACGTATAAAAAATTTCTTTATTTAACGAACAATTCAACATCCAAAACATTATAGGCCTAACCGTCTATCTCGCTATTACACTCGGCAAGTAAGAAGAAAGTGAGTAACTATTATAAATTTGTATAATGTAGATAATTTTCGATTTCGTTATTTTTCTTTCTTGCTTTTGAAAGTGAAACGTTCAGCCAATAATTTGAGAAAAAGCGTGAAATTCTGATTAAAAAAATGAGTAATCTTATTGGAAATATGAAATATCCATTGGCGGAGAATCCTGCCAAAGCGGAGAATCCTGATTTGAAATTGAATAAAAAGTGAGTAAAAAAGATACATTAGCTTAAAAATCAAAAATCTTTATTTTTCGACTTGGGTCACTTGAAAATATTTACAATTTGCGAAAATCTGTATAGTCATATTAAGCTTTATCGGGGTTGAATTTCATGACAACATCCTTCGGTAATTTTTCAGAGAATTACTATGGTATCGGAAAAAAATTGAATTTGAAAAACTTTCAAATTCAATGTCCAAATCAAATGCTTCTTAAAATTTCTAAAAATGCAGTTACACAATGTATTGAATTCAAAAACTTCATATCTACATCCAGATAGTGTAGTTTCAACATTTTGTTCTCGCACATTCGTATTGAGTTGAGGGTCTTCACGTAACAGTCAAAATTAGTCTAGCGCACGAACATATTTGAAAATTCGCAATCGATTTTATTTACGAACAAAAAGGATTTAAGAAGCTCGTTATATAAAAATTTTACTGTAATGTTTATTTATGTAAATTGTAGATATATGTACAATGTTTTAAAATAAAAATTAACAATAATAAAATGAAAAAGAAAATTGTTAAAGAAAATTTATATTGTAGACGTCGTTAAGTCTACACATATTATGTTTTTTTTTTTATTTTCTTTCATTTATTGTAAATAATATAGAAAAATTTATATAAAAACACAACAAGAACAACAACAATAAACGCACATAAAATCATTTAGCATTAGAAGAAAAAAGGACTCTGTTCCTTTATTATCATTAGATTGCAATACAATAACAACAAAAATGAAAGGGTTGAATATGTTAAATACAAAATAAAAAGAAAAAATTAAAAAAAAAGGATACATGCAAACGGTAAAAGAAAAATAAAAAAAAATATCCTAACTGATTTTTTACAAAAGTAAAAAAAAAATTTCATTTGTATTCTTTGCTTTCCTCCACATGTTTGCAATGTTAAAGGATTTTCTTTCTTTTTTCAATTGAAATAAAATTTTCATTTTATTTATTCTTTTATTTTATTTTTTTCTTATTTTTGTTTTTCTTTTTTTGTTATTTTCTTTTGTTATGTTGACAGAACTTTGCTCATATATCAAAGATCGCACAAAAGTTAAATAAATTTGTAAATAGTAGAATCATCCATTTTTATAGTGAAAATATAACAGAAAATTTTTAAGGACATAATGAGAAAAAAGTAATAAATAATCATATTGTTGGATAATTTAGGTGACCAGACTATCAGAGTACATAAATTAAATATTAAAATAAAAACTTTTATGGAATGCAATGCAATTTTAAATAATTACGAAATAACAATCGTAATGATACTGACAGAAGATTGTGACTAGACCAAGGGGAGAAAAACAATTGAATTACAAAATATAAAAGTTACACGAGCAAAAGTTATATTACGTTGTCTGTGTTAAATTTTTTTTTATAATATAAGAATAATTTAATGTTAGGAAAGAAATTCTTATTGAACACAAAGTTGAACAGAATAAGTCTATGAAGGAATATTTCAGTTTATCGTGTACATTATTAAGATCACCAAAATCATAATTAATTTTTAATTGCAATTTTTGTTTCTCAAGATTATTGCAAACTGCAGTCCATTATCAATCGATCCACTTGGGAATTGATTAAAAAAATCCATTTAAAGTTGAAATATTTGGAAGCAAAAAATTTGTTTCATATTTAAATCACACATTCCAGCCACAAACAAAGCAAATAACGTACATTTTGTCAAAGGCGTTCCAATTCAGTCGATTTTAAATTTATTGTTCTTCAAATTCAATTTCAAAAATTTTCAAAGCAAATTTTGTAAACACCCGGTATGAATTTGAAAAAGAATTCATAAATAATAAAGTTGGGTCAAACCAATGGTTTGTATTGTAGCACTTTTCCCTTCAACAAGTGAAAATTCTGCTTTTAAATACAGTCTATGTATACCTATCACACTATTAAAATTATTTTCATTCATATACAAAACTATTTCTAGGATTGCATATATTTAGGATGACGCATATATGCAGTCTTTGAAATAAAGCAAAAATTAATATAATAAAGTTGGGTCAAACCAATGGTTTGTATTGTAGCACTTTTCCCTTCAACAAATGAAAATTTTGCTTTTAAATACAGTCTATGTAGTCTATGTACCTATCACACTATTAAAATTATTTTCATTCATATACAAAACTATTTCTAGGGTTGCATATATTTAGGATGAATGATTTATGCAGTCTTTGAAATAAAGCAAAAATTAATATAAAGTGGGGTTAACATAATGCTCGATTTTAAGGTTTAATTTTGTGAGTTAAGAAAAATAATTATATTTTTTAATTTCATGGAATTTACCGTTAACTTTTTGCGTTAATAGAAATTTGAAAAAGCTTGCGGTTTCGGAAATATAAGGTGTCAAAAATTCAAATTTTACGAATTTCAAGAGGTGATAACTTGAGAGGGGGTGGAGATGGAAAAAAATTTTCTTCTAGCGAAATAAACTATTTGATAATGTCTAAAAGCTCCTAAAATTTCAAGCTTCTACAGTCTGGGGTCTAGAAGAAAAACGACATCAAAAATTTGGAAAAAAAGGACTTTAAATAACGGTAAATTTGAGCGGCCATTTTGTTTTTCTTAAGTTGAACTATAATATACCGCGCAAGGGGTAGCAAGCCACTGCCTTTCTGCGTTTGCAAAATTTCAAAAATGCTTATGGTTTCATTGCAACAAATATTTAAAAAAGGCCATTTTTAGGGTTTTGGGGGGGTATAACTTCTAGAGGGGGGGAGATAGGTAAAAATTTTGTTCCACGGAAATAAGTTTCTAGTGAAGATCTATGTACGTATTAAATTTCAGCTTTCTATCTTCAAAGGTGTAGAAGTTTTGTAAACAGACACACGGACTAATAAGCACTTTTTTCAAAAAATTTTTTGGAAAAGTGCTAAAAACAGTTTCATTCTCGAGACTTTCCCAGTACTGTAGTTATCAGGCATTCTTTCACAATTTTGAAGTTGGAGATTTGCAATTCTATGATAATTATGTGAAATATCAGGCGTCACATCTCGAAAAACTTCACTTTTCACTTCTAGCATTTGAAGAAATTTTGCATGACTGAAACTTAATATTAAATTTTTTTTCAAAGGCTATGCTAAACGTTGACCTTACTTAGAGGAGTTTGAACAATTTGACTCTATTATTTGAGGAAAACTTTATGGCATGACTAGAAATTAAAGCAAGTTTGTTCTTATATATAATTTTTGACTAATGTCGCTATTGTGATCGTTTCGATAAATTTCCATTTTACCTGTTAACATTGGTAGCTCTAATAATAAATTTGAACAAACATCTATACACATTTGAAAACGTATAAATAAACTTATTCAATAATTGTACATAAATTTAGAAAACCTTATATTAAAGGTACAAAATAAAAGAAGTAAAAATGAAAATACTGATACTCAGCAAAATATCAAGCGAAAACATTTACGATGTCTACATAAACAAAATTTAAAGTGAAAAAAAAAGGGTTCCTCAGTAATTATTCAGGTCAGGTCATAATGGTTATCATTGATTTCTTATTACCTATGTACATACATATAAGGACGAATCATTTAGATTTATTTTAATATATTAAGTAAATATTTAATAACAGATAATTGGAATTAGGCATCTTTAAAAATTAGAAAAATAAAATTAAAAAAAAGTAAACAAATATAAAATTAAATTAATAAAATAAATTTCAATCTTACTAAAAAATAAATCTCTAGGTAATTTTAATGTATTCTCGAGTATTTTTTTATTTAATTACACAAGCACAACATATTATGAAGGATCAGGATATCCTGTTTTAACAAAATATACACATATTTCATTAAAAGTAATTTACATAAATATTCTTATATATGTAAAAAATTCATTATAAAACGAACTCATTTTTACATATCAAGTAAAAAAATTTAGTATTCTTTACTGCTGCTCATCCTCTAGCAAATTTAAAAATTCTGATGTGAACTGCATATAACCGACGACAAGGTACAGATTTAGTTTACCTGTTAGAAAAAGTTTTACACAAGATTATGAGAATTCTCTTTTTAAACAGTTTTTTAAGTTTTAAGGACGATTTAAGTAAACTTGTTTAGAAAAATGAAAATTTGGTTCTCAGTATAGGAATTCACTTTTGGCCATTAAAATTTTCTGAAATACTTAGTCAGTTAGATCAGGTTTGAAATAAATTACAAATATTAAATTTGTATGGTACAAATGTAAAATCAGCTCATAGTACCAGAAACTGGACATATTTCAAACGTACTGATAAAATTTAAATCTTCATTAAAATCTGGGCTCTTATGACGGCAAGGTGCTTCCAGATAATAGCTTCGAAATTTGTGGCTTCAACTTTGTGATAAAAATACTTTTTTTTTGTCACTTTTGATCAAAATGTTAATCATTTGTGTAAAACCGGTATGTCATCAAAACCGGCTAATGAATGTTGTTATGTTCTATGCAAACATGAAAGTTGATCGAGATAATTTCTTTAGCTTGTGAGATATAAGTTTTTAAAAATTTTTAAACTTTTATTTTAAAAAGTCCTTATCGCCCTTCAAGGACAATTTGGCCAAAAGTGGAAGAGCAAAAGTGTCATCATATGGTATAACTTCAGAAAATGTAAAGTTTTTATCTGAAACCATCTAATAACTTAAACTTCCAAAATTGGTTTAACCAGAAATTAATACAAACGAAACGCACAGATCGTGAGATTGACAGAACAACACGCTAAAAGTACTTTATTTACGCTACCCTGTACCATGTGTAATTTCATTCCGGCTGAAACGGTGCCATGTTAAATTTGGTACTATCACACAACCTATCTTACATTAAGACAGGCGGTCGGTAAAAACGTATTCATGTATAAGTATATCAAAAAATAAGAGCATATATATATTAATATTATGTACACATACACAATTATAAATAATCTGAAGATATAGAACAAACAAACAAAATTCAACTGACTATGACAATATTTTTACCTAATCTTTATTTAAAGGTATAATCTTTATCCTTTTTATATCCTTATTTTTGTTCTCGTATAATTATTTATGTTTCATTATTAGACAATTTGTAGAAATTATATTCTTAAACTACAACAATAAAAAATAATAATACTCGTAATGTACAAATTAAAATGTGTAATTTTGTATAATATTTAATTTTGACAGACAATATATACAAGAATGTTAGGCAAATATTTAATTATATAATGTGAATCATTAGAGTATCCTTTAAGTCCACGATCCATAGAGAAAATAGTTTATTATCAAAATGTTAAATATTTTTCCGGTTCTAATAATAAACTATACGTATAAGAAGTATTTTATTTGATCTTTATTATTATTATTTTCTAATTTATTTTTCTTCCTTATCCTTAATATCCTTGTATTTGTACATGAATTCTATTGTTGATGAAAATTTTTATATTCGTTATTTTATTTTTTAATTTCATAAAAGAAAATCAAAATAAATATAATTAATCATTATCCTTCTTAAGCATTAATTTTATTGCATAAGAAATACAGAAAATAATCTATATATATATATATATATGTACATACTAATGTTCATGTCTAAAGAAATACGAAAAATTTTTGTTTGGTAAATATTGACAATTCTTGTTCTAAATTAGTATAATTGACAAATTTATAGGTTCAAGTTTTTAAGAGGACATTAAATAATATGAACAATTAATCAGATGAATTATAATATAATATATATATATACATTTATATATTGAAATAATAAATATAGATACAAGCATGTTTGTACATAATGAATTTCAAATACAAATAAATAACCATTTTAAATGGAAGAGAACATTATTTAATGTCCACTAGAGAGAACTATTGTCTAATATAAGAGATCTATTATTACGAACTTTTTATATATTTTCAAAAACATTATTTTAAATAAATCTTAATTCATTTTATTTTATAATTAATTAAACATTTGATTAACTAATTTAAAATGTTTTGTTTCAATAGTGTTTTACAATGGTCTACTTGTGTTCATTTTTAATTCAAAACATAAATTCCGTAACAGATTTCAAGAAATTTAAATATTTTTCTTAATGAACTTTGGTTTGATTCATAAAATTTCTAGGTTAAATTTTAAAATAAAATTTTAAATTTCATGTTTATTCACAATATTCGATTGTCTAATTCGTGGACTTTAAAAGAATAACGAAATTCAGTTATAATTGTAAATAATTTTAGCCTATATTCTGCATGGTTCTTTAAACTTTCGAAGTCAATTACTGGTAAAGAATAACCTTATCTGTTCTTTAAGAACAAAATAATTAAAATTTACTGAAAATGAATAATTTTGGAACAATTTTTTCATATGTCACAAAACTTTTATTGAATAACATTATTTAAAACAGTGGCGTACAACCTAAGCGCAACTCACTTCGAAAAGACCTTAGCATTCGTTTCAATACAATATTATTTATTTTCTTAATTATTAATTTCTCTGTGGTCATTAAATTTGAAGTTTGCATTTTATTTCTCAATAAAACTTGCCGTTTTTCTTAAATATATTTCTAATTATTTTTATTTATTAATTTCAAATGAAAAATCATAATTAATGAAAAAGTTGGTTTATCTTCCTTTAGGCAGAATATGAGAGTTCATTGCAATAATTAAAGTTTCACAGCCTTTTTCACCATTGAATTAATAATTTTTTTTTATCACAGTTAATTTTTTACATAAATCATATAAGCAATCTTATATCCCTTTATTTCAACATTACAAAAATCCTAAAAACGTGAAAGTAAACATAATCCAAATTAGTTTATTTGGAAAAGAAAATCTGGAATTACCATGTCTCCATAAAAAACAATAAGAGCAAAACAAATAAATATTTGACAAAATAGACGGAAAGCTCAAAATATCACCACTTCACTCTAAGGAAATAAAAAACATAGGCTGTAAAAAAATAAAATACACAAAAAAAAAACTGAAATTTGATATTATAAGTGAAAATCAATCAAAGGAAAATGAAAATTAAAACAAAAGAAAACAAGATAAGAAGAGGAGAAAAAATATCCAAATATTTCGCATAAATATTTGATTCCTTTCCTTGACAAGAATTTCCTTTTTCACTTTTTTTTTTACCCTGATTCTTCACATACACCATAGTTTTGACCACTTATTCTTCGAGTCTTTCTTTAATATTTTGTTTTCACTTTGTTTTCATATTTATTTTCTTTCATTTCTTTTTTTTTTCATTTTGTTTGGGTTACTCTCACCCAGACTTATCACTCCAATATTTTTTTTTCTTTTTTGACGCGTACTATATAAGAACGTACTACTATGTGGGACTTAAACTAGAATAAAAGTATGTGGGAGAAATGTCTACTTCTCTTATCTTATTTCATTGTTTCCTTAAAACTTAAACATAAATCAAATAATGTATAGAAAATAGAAAAAAATCCTTATAACTTTTGTATATAATGCGCACAATATATAAGAGGAGAATAGAACGTTATAGCTCCAGTCTTGGCTTTTGTTATATTTTTTCTATAAATGAGTATAATATAGAATAAAATAAAGGGATAGGAAATAATCAAAGAAACTCAAAGAAAATCAATTTATTGTTTTTTGAAAGACAAGAGTTTAACAAATATTTGTAAATATTTTTTTGTCCGACTCAATGTATCCTTATGTCGTACATATATATAAAACAAAAGTTATACTTACACATTGTATTTCTAACCCATATTGTATTTTTAGTCTCATTTTCTATATATAACGGAATTTAAGTGTTATTATTTGGCACTATAATTTGTTGTTGTTTGTGCCCGAACTAAGTAAATAACGATTTATTTCTTAACATTAATATAAAATTTTTACGATTGGAAGTTAAAATTTTTCGTTTTTAATGTAGGTACGTTTTCTACTTTATAAAAACGAACGCGACATATTATATTTTTAATTCAAGATTGAGCATATCGGTTCTCTTATGGTACCATGAGGTAAGGATATTAAAAAGACCACGTCGAAAACAGGAAATAAATACAATTTTGGAAAATATAGAATATGACAGCGTGACACTCGTATGGAAGTTTTTCAATTGTTATGCAAAAGACAACGATGGCTCTCGTAAAAGTATTGCTGTTATTTTAATAAAGATAACCCTGCTTAAGAATACTATTGACCTGTTACTGTGAAATTTACATTCTGTGGGCTTCACAGTTTCTGAGGTGCAACTAAATAATTTTTGAATTTGCATGGGTGATATTGTAACACTAAAAACACCACAACTACATTTTGACAACTTTTTGATTTAAACTCATTTAGTAACTTTATTGATTTAACTCATTTAATTACTAAACTCATTTAGTAACTTCATGCTTCGGAGTTTCCAAAATATATTTCGGTTATATTTAGAGTTGTATGATAAATCTCAAAATGTGAAAATATGACTAAAATGTGAAAATTTGCTTATTTCTTCGAACATTCGTTCGTATATGGGTACAATAAAAAAGATTGTTTTAAAAAAAAATCGAAAGTAAGAAACCCACGATGGTATTAAGTGAACAACCAATTTTTTGCTATAGAATTTAAGACTTCTCTTTAAAAAATACAAAGCTAGTGAAGTTATCTTAAAAATTTTAAAAATTTTGGAAAAAATCTACCTATTAGCTTCAATCTGTTTGTTTATTCTCGTAAGCGTTTACACAACTTCTTTCATTATTCAAGATGGACGAAATTTATCTCTTTTCAACTTAAACTTGTATGAAAACTTATAACTTATATAAAAATAATTTTAATGACTATACAACAAGGTTGTAAAAGAAAAGAAAAATCGGGAATATTATCTCCTCGCATGTGAATAGTTGCGGTCAATATACAAGCTACAAAATAGTGGTTGCTTGAACAATAAGACCAAAATACCTCACAGTTTGTGTCAGCCACTTCATTCCATTTCATTCATTTTATATTATGTGTCTATTTTATATACAAAGTCAACTAAATTTTGCTAAATTTAAAGACAATTTCTTTCATTCGCCATTCATTATTTTCCTTTTGTTAAAAATTATCTACAAATGAAAATCTTCAAACAAATCTTTAAGAAACTTAACTGTGTTTTCATTATACACTAAATATAGATTACACTATATCTTGAACCTATACACTAAATATACGCATATACAAATTGATAACATAGAATATAGGTATAAAAATCATATGTAAAATGACATTCTGACATTTTCTCATATAATATATATATATATATATTATATGAGTAACATATTTTTGTGTATCTATAGAGTGTTCTTATTATACACGATGTCGGGAAACAAAAGAAGAAAATTTTTCAATTTTCAGTATATTTTTTCACAATATAATTTTCTATATACGTAAAAGGAAGTGTCCATGCTTTGAGTTGCAAGGATTTATTTTCTTCTACATCTATTTTTATTACTTTTATATTTTTAAGAATTAAGAAGTATTCCCGTTTAAAGCTATATGAAATCTATGTAGTACACTATGATACCAATATTATGCAGTGTTACGGATCAATTCAAGACCTATTCGAATTGTCTTTTATAATATCACTCATAAAATTGCATTATCATTGCAGTAAGTCAAATTCTTTTAGTAAGAACATTGCAATTATGAGTATGAAATAGTAAAGCAATCTATTTTTTAAATAAAATTTTAACTAAATTCGGATTTTAAATTTATAAAATGCTCTTTAAGTTCGGAAGTTCGTAAGATTTTACACAAATTTGACTGAAAATCAGTTCTTTTACTAAGTTATAGCGGATCATATTTTTGAAAATTAATGTTCAATGCTTTCCATAATTATTTCTCGTACTTATTGAATGAATTGCTAACTGACAAAATCTGAAATTGAAATGATTTTCTTTACTAGAGGTGTAAAACTGCCGGAAATAATATTTTGTAATAAAGATTTACCTGTCCACTGCGCTTGCTAAAGAAGGTTCTTCGACAACCTATAAAATTCTTTCAATCAATCGAAAATATTTAAAAATTCTGTTCAACTTTTAAATTCATATCTGAAATCACAGTATATTAAAGTAGGGAAGACAGACAATCAAACGAAATATAAACTTCTAAAAAAAATTCGAATTTTTTTTTAAACTTGTAGTGTTAAAAAGGAAAATAGAATTTTCTATAAGAAACGTATAATTTATTAAATACAGTGGTAGTAGTAAAAATTGACGATACTATAGAATAAATATAAAACTGTTTAGTAGCTGTTATAAATATGCTAATGGTTATCCAAAATAAACTGAGAAAACTACATTGAATAAGTATCTTATAAGACCATTAATGGATTTGCTCTTAAACTTTGATAACCTTTGAAAACTTGAAAATTTTTATAAATACTTATATAGAATAAGAAAAAAAAAAATAAAGATTTTTTCTATTGATTTTGAATACCAAATTAAAAAAAAATTTTATTTATACTTTGTTTATTTTTCAGATCATGTTAGAGAGTTCAACTGTGGTAAATTATATTATAGAACTTTCCATTTGGATGAAGAAAGAGATTCATTGTTTGTAGGCGCAATGTAAGTATTTTCTAACAAAATTTTATTGTATTTATTTTCATATCAAAGAGGACTTACGTAGGTTTTCGATTATTTTGTGCAATAACTTGAATTAAGTATGTGCAACAAGGTTTTTATATGAACAGAACTGTTGCATAAGCATGATAAGAAACACGAAAAACTTGCATGAGATTTCAGAGAGAAAATATTTTATAAAATAAACTCGGTGAAGTTATTCAATTCTCTTGACATGGACAGTCTCTGCAAAATTGGGATCGTTTCATTTGCCAACAGAAATAAATTTTGAAACTCGTTATAAGATGAATCTCCTAACAATCATTACAAATCATATTGTAGGGATTAATTTAAAATTAAATTTCAAACTTAAAGATTTCGTTTCCCAGTTTGAATTCCATTTCATCCTTTCCCGCAGACAAAATTCGGATGTGGCATTATTATTTTTTAAACTCAATTGTTGAAATTTCAATTCTGATATTAATTAGCATTAATTTGCATCTAAAGTAATGAAAAATTATTCGCTATTTTTAAAATCAATGTATTTAGCATAATATACATACGCAGTAGTTCCACAATAATATTTCCTTTTCGCCTTTAAACTTCTTGCAACAACTACAATGACAAATTTATAATATAAAATACATTGTATGCGTAGTTTATGTGGAAAATATTAATTATGTCCAATGAATAAATTTTAAATTTATTCAAAAATAATGTACTTATATATATGTATTTAATGAAGCGTAAAAAATGCAGTGATTTATTTTTAGCAATTTAAAAATTTTGAAATACTTTGAATACTCGTATATCAGGTCTGCCTAATTGATTAGCTATTCAATCTCAAATTTTGATGAGTTTTTTAAACAAAATGTTAAAATTTAGGAATGAATTCGGGTGAGGAAAAATTTATTTTGTAAAATCAAATTCGCCTATCTCCCAAGCAAGAATAATTTGATACTCCAAACACAGAAACCTCGCTATCTTAGACAATAACGCAAATTAATTTCAGAATTCTTGCCGTCATCTTAACCGTTCCATCAATAACTGTTATCTCATAGCGTTAATTTTTAGGCCCTTAGCTGCTAAAACTAAAATCGTTTTAATACTTACAAATGAGCAACGATAATTACACATGTGAGTTGGAAATGTGCTTTTTCCCAAGGTTTTGTTCGAAAGCTCGAATAAAGCAAATATTAATTGGCATAATATACATGTTTATTAAATGTGAAAAAATTTCCATTTTAAATCAATGGATTTTATAACATTCGGTTGTTGTACGATATTTAAATTAATTTAATTTATATATTATTTTTATAATAAAATTAAAATTTTATTCAGAAAAATTTTGTTTTTTATTTTTTTTATAACAATTAAAACATTTGTTTTTATTTCACAGGGATCGGATATATAGACTAAATTTACAAAATATCAGTCAATCAACATGCGATGTAAGTATGAGTAGATTTTCTTACTAAATTTAATGATCTATGAAATACACTTTTTGATAAACCTAAATAGTTTTGAAAGAGTTTTTAAGCAATTCAATTGGATATTATACAAAATAGTCGCAAATTGTATGAAACTGTCACACAGAAAAGTAATGTAACTCTAAATTAAAAAGGAAAATGAGGTAGATTATTATACTGTAATTGATCGTAAAAAAACTATGGATAGTTATAAAGAAATTGTGCCACGTTCATACGCTCATGTGGGCACCACTTTTGACCGATGATAATAATAATCACTTCTTCTTTAGAGAAGTCTTTACCCCACCAAACCTCAAGCTCCTAGAGCATTTTGTAGATAAATAATTTTATAAAAAACATGTATTTTTGAAAAATTATGTAGATTTGAATCTAGATTTGATAGATCTAGACTAAAATAGCCAATATAACATGTTTTACAGGGAGCATACATATAAATAAAAAATTATCATACTTTCTTTGAGAACGAATTTTCTACTAACATTTAAATTACTAAAGCAAGTGAAAGCTTAAAATTAAAATTTCTCTTAAAATTCATCATAAAATTTTTGTAATTGCAGTGGAGAATTTTAAATTTACGGTGTAGACATCTTTTTTTAATATCGCTCTTAATCTATTTCACTAAAATTAAGAATCTAAAAAAATAAAATTTACTTACACATAAATACCTTATATTAATAGTCAGTCACTAAAGTTTCTGTGATTGGAACAACAGCTAAACGAATCCGAATTTTTTTTCATCATAATTTTCTATTTCCCTTTCATACTATATATTTTTGCAAATACATAGGGACGTAGAATTTAGCGTTACATACTGCATAATTATAACCTTATTCACTGCTACAACACATATTAACGTCAACTTTCATTGCCAGAAATATCTTGTGATCTGTGACGCATATACAGTTAGTTGAAAAAAAAAACCCTTTCTACATTTGCCATAATAAATTACTAAGAAACGTACGTGCATATTTATATTATGTATATTTTTGCTTTAAAAGAGAATATTCTCTTCTCCTATACCGTACAATGTGGTATCTATCATTTTACTAACCGTAGCGCCTTCATTTACTATAGGTATACGATTACACACAGATATAAACTTGCATGCTGCTGTTAATCATACATTTTTGTGAAAAAAGAATTAGATTTATACCTGAAAAAAGTTTGGAGAGTTAAATTAATTTTGAATTAACTTTTTCAGTAGATTTTTCTATTTTAGTTTTGTTTTTCTTTTTCGCATTCAACTTCATTCGAAAAATTTGCGAAAAATATTACGTTAAAGAAATTTTCTATGCATATTATATAGAGATTTATTGCATTACGAGGTTCAAGAGTGACCATATGATATTATTTTTTTCATTCATTTCGCAAGCATTCTGGAAAAAAGCATTCTCTGTACTCGGTACTTTCATATGCACATCTCTAATTTCAACATTTTTAAAAAATCGTTAAATTTATTTTATTAGACAAAATTACTTTATAATTAGTCCCGCGCCCGCCCTTGCGAGTCAACCCCTCAAAACGGAACAAAGCAGACTTGTTTTTCTGTGTAGCCATTTTGAATTTTATTTTCCTGACATTTTGAGCACAATTTCAATTATAAAATAATTTTAGAGTTTTCTTGATCTCAAAATTGTTTAAAATAATCAAAAGTAAAGTTGGCAAGTCTAGAGAATAAATACGAAATGAGAACCTCCAGAATGTATAAAAAATGAATATTCTAGGCGATCTAAATTACAGCGAAAAATGTTGGTATGTACAAAAAAATAAACTAAAATTAAATTTGATTATGACACGCAAGAATATTCATATGCTCTTCGACTCTATATAGGAGAAAAGTTGTGAGTTATTTTTATACATTATGAATGTATTCAGTAAACTTCACTTTGTCAGGATATTCGTTTTTCCTTCCTTATATATCCTGTGATGTTAGATAAAAAATAAATTCACTTTTTCCTTGTTTACTTAAAAAAAAAAAAGAAAAATAATTTTTTTTTCGTTCTCTTTTTTTTCAAATTTTTTTCTTCCTTATTTTTAGTATACTAGATGAAGAAAAAACAAAAAATTAATTATTTACTTGAGGGATTTTCCATATTATTATTTACCTTAATCCAGCATAGACAAGGTAAAATAAATTTCATCCTTAAACTTCATTAGAAAGTGAATTTTTTTTTCTGTCTTGTTTGTATTTTTAATTTTCCAATTTTAAACGATGAGGTCGACTAATGGCGAACAAGTAACTTTTTTCAAAAGTATGCAGACGTGGGGTTAATTTACACGGGTGATCAATATGAAAAAAATACAAATACAATAGAAAAACGTTCATGGAAATGTATGCGGAGAAGAAAATTAGTTTACTTTTGCGTAATTGAGGATAAAAGAGAAAAAAATGAATCTACTCCGGAATATTATTTGGTATTATAGAACTAATTTATTATTAATTTAATATTGCGGTGAACTCCTTCCATTGAACACCTTTTCTGAGTAAATGATATAGTATTAAGAGAATTTATACGAACTATTGCTAGCAGGATTGCATGTAGCATGATTGTGTTGAACTATATAAAAAATTTCGAGATCCTATTGAGCAACATTATACACAGAAATTTTAGATCAATAAACAGAATAAAAAAATTAACTGTTCGATCTATTATAGTTGTATCTAGTTCGATCTATCAAATAAAGCGTTTGAATAATTATTTCGTATTTTAAAAATATTTCTTAAAATGCTGTCTAGTTTATCTGATTTAGTATTGTCTAAATATTTTAGTACTTACTTCTATTTCCAGTTTTTACAATTGGACTTTTACAATTTTTTACAGAATAATTTAAGTCCAATGCCGAAGAAGAACCTGCAAATTGATTACTAATACAAAGTCAATTTTAATTCAAACATCATTTGATGGAACTAAAATATTTTTTTCTTAGTCACTTATTTATTTAACATGATTTGTATTCACTATCAAACTTATCCCAATCCTAAGTGCTTTAATTTGGTTAAGAATATTTTAATAGTCGCAAACAAGCGAAACTAAGCCAAAACAAAATTCTGAAGCTCAACGCATGGAAAATAGAGAAAAGTACGTACGCAAATAACTTCAATCAATATTCTTACAAATTTAGATCAGAGATAACATTTTATTGAAGTCAATTAAGTCGGAATGAAGATAATTCTTACTAGAAATAGTCCATTTACTTCGCCTTAATTTAGCATGTGAAGTTTAATGTAATCACGGCATATCCCTAAAAATATTGCAAAAGTCGAAAAAATACTCTTAAAATTTTGTATTGGCGCGAGGCTAGATTGCGTGATATAACTTCTATCGCGGTATATAGGTCATTAAAGCAAAAAAATTTCAATCCGACGAAATAGTTATTTTTCTAGTTACAAGCATATCTTGGTGTAATATCCCAAATAATTAATCGCACATAAAATTGTCAACTAAACGGGGGACAACAAAATAACAACTCTCCCCATTCAAATTCGGCATCAAAATATTCAGAGTAAAGTAAACTTATTTATATGTACATATATATATCCTTATACTTCTAACCGAAATACAAACATATATCCTATATAGAGTGTATGTGAATATGAAGTACTTGCAAGCATAAAGCTAAGCAATACATACACATATATATTCTAAAACAATAACGCCAATCGCATAAAATGCAATGGGTGACATTTGGAGAGCAAAATAGAATAAAAAAGTAAAAAACTCTTCCAAAAGACTGATGCTCTCGTAAATTAAAACTAATTTTGTCATCAAATTTTTTTTTCCTTAAAGCACTTAGGCCAGTAAATGCGTATTATTAAGAGAAATAATTTAAATAATCTAGACTTTTTGATTTTGAATGTTATTATAAATTTTATTGAAAGTGACAAAATTTAAATACAAAATGAATGTCATCGTAGTCTGGAATTCTTGCAACGTCATAATATAGATGTACGTTGAAAATTTATTTATATGCATACGAATTAAAAAGCAAAAAAAAATGTTTATTTATATGATTTCTGAGTTGCATTAGAACACTAATGGTATAACTGAATTATTTATTGATTTATAATGTTGAATATGTTGAATATTTTGATATGAAAGACTAAGCATATTTACCAATCGATCTACAAATTATATTATTATAATATCTACAAAGCATATTCAAAATTACATACAGATGGCTTTTTCAAAAATAAAACGTAGGATTTGTTTCACTAATTGTCCTGTCAACAAAACCAAGGAACTTGTAAATCCTTTTGCCAAGGCCGGACTTAATATAAGCAAAATTTTTTGAAAAAAAAAAATGGATACCGCGTCTTTTTTATAATGCGCTAAACAGAATCAAGCACTGGTGCAAAAAAATATTTTCTTTTTGCAATACTCTAAGATGAATTACCTTAGATTATAGTTTTCTACAATGCAAAGGTATCGTTAAGTTCTTCTTTTCAGATAGAAACTCAAAAGTCTCAAACCTCATTTGAGACGTCACACCATTACGGTGAAAGTACTTAGATATTTGCTGTTTTCAGCTGTAAAGAGGTATGACAAACATTGACTTGTATAAAAGTGAGGATAACTCAATGCTAGTTCGCCAAAAGGAACAATTTTGCTTCATCTTCTTTTATCAAAATTTATGTATTTTTGTTTTTTTGCCTTTATTATAATTTTTATAACATTTTAAAAATAACAACAAATTTCGAAGCGTTATTCCTGTATTGACTATTCATTTTTAAATATTCAAACATAACTGAGAAAACAAAAGCTGCTAAATGAACAAAACTATAAAACTATAAATTTTCCTTTTAAATGGTAAGAAACATCGTTACTTCAATTAACTAATATTTGCAGCATCTTTCTACAACCCTTACGATGGACGAGACTAACTGCAATTTCAGTTATTTATTTATATATTTTATACTTTATTTATTATATATACGTATATGAATGTATAAATATATAGATTTATGTTATGCTATAATGTATTGCATGCGTTTAATGTCCCCCTTAGGAATACAATATTTCTGTTTTAAAATTTTCTGTCTGTTGAACTATATATACATATGTAGGTGTACATACAATATATGCATATATTCATACCACATTATACTCCTTCGTATTTGTGATATACAGTTTCTATAAATTTATAAATTAAAAATAAAAATATATAACTGTAAAGGACACAAAATGGTCACAAAATGAAATCATTTAGTAATGGCGAATAAAATAAACTGAAATACAAAAACAAAAACATAAATAAATAAATAAATAAATAAAATCAACATTCTTCAAATACTCAAGAGGAATACAAATGAAATTTAATTGGTATCATTTCACAGGATATTGCTAAAAAATTTTTATGTGCAATCATGCAATTGTAATAGTCGATATAGGCAAGAAGAAAGGGGAACACCTACAATCAAATTCGAAATTAAAAAGAATTCGAGTAAAAATAATGGTAATAACACAAAATTAATCAGAAAAATTCACTTTTGAACAAAAATTTATTGTAATAAATCTTGAAATGCAATGAATATAAACTTTGTTGAAATTTTCAAAAAAAAAAATTATTTTTCTCCTTAGTAATATGGAAATAATTTGTATAAGACCAAAATTACCCTATTGAAAAATTTAAAATTTTACTTCATTGATTCTAATTCAGCCACAAACCTCCAGTTTAAAATAAATAGAGATAAAGAGCAAAAATGTGTTTTGCTTTTAAAGCCATTTTATATTTTAGTTTCAATTTAAATAAAATTTTTGACAATCGAACTTACAAGAAAGGCATCCTTGAACAGTTTAAACTATTGTTGAACAGTTGAACAGTTAAAACTATTGAAGAATTTCTGAATTTGGATTTTAAATAAAATTTTTCTCGATACTATTAATCATAAACTATAAAATGAATTAAAAGTAGAAAGAAAAACTTTACATTTCAGTTTGAAATATCATGTCTGATTAGGAATGCTGAATGACTACGTTTACAAATCGAATTTTATGAATCCATTCGACTACTCCAAGCAATATTTGAAGGAATATCTCTCAAACCCAGTGTAAATATGAAAATATCTGACCAGCTTTCGTAATCCAATAGTTTAAATAACCTCACAAAAAACAATTTACTAGTGTTTAATAAGCAGTTTCTTTATGGTGAAGTGATTAATTCTACTTACTAAACGTAAAGAACTAAGTACTTGATAAAATGATTCTTTGGTTAATTGTATGGCTTTGGCTTACTTTTAACGGTAATGACTTATCGTTTGTCGTTTTCAAAGAAATAAAAACCATTTGATTGGAATTCCGCCGTACCGCACGCTAAACGGTCTACTTTGCTAGATATAAAATTCTTTCGTTAGTAACAGATCACTCATTCTAATAGTGGAAATTTTGTTCACTTACACTATAAAATTCGTCAAAGCGTTCTATAAATTGTTTGGCAATTTGGATAAAATAGCTGAGCAATTTCTAAACGCCATTTAAGCAAATGGTATACAGAATTGCAAATCGATATTTCATTTCATTTGTGGTCACATCAATAGTTTGAGATCAAGATATTCTTACTAAAATACTTAATTTTTAGATTATACATACGCAATCGTAACAGGTTCTCTACAATTCTATAAGAAATTGCAAACATCATTAAAAACATAAAAAATTTTAAATAATTTTTAAATTTAACACTATTTAAATATCTAAAATCTATAATAATATAAGAAGATGAGTGGCATGATTAACGCTGAAAAATGGTTCTCATTCTAAAATAATTTTTCATTAAGTAAATAATTTAATATTTATAAAATTAAGTACAGACACAAACGTACACAAACGTCTCTGTGCAGCCACATTTATTATTTACCATTAAACACACATATCAAATATTTAATAGTCTGATCGTATAATTTTTTTTTAATTTTAATTTTTATATTGACTTCATAACAACACACAGTTTTCCTCATTAAGTGCACTAAACTTCTATTAAAGTTAATTAAAAATTTGTAAAATAATTTTAATGAAATAATGCAATTAAATTTCTATTAGAAACTATAATTGTATATTTTGAATATTTAAAGCATTTTATGTCACAAAATATTCAAAAATTTTTAAAATTATTATTTTTTATAAAATTTACCCACAATTATATTATCTTTTCACCTCAACGAATTATTTTTTCACTTAATAATTTTAGTAAATTTCTTTTTTTTTTGAAAACTCATCAACGTTATTTTCATTAATTTACATTTTAAATAATTTATTTTCCACTCATCTAAATTTTTAAAATTCCAAAATATGATAATTTTAAAATGTGGTTATAATAATTTTTCTCCACATTTGAAATTACCACCTTCCATATTTCTGTCTTTTGCACAAAAAGTTCATATGACAGGTTTTTAAACCACATACCCACAAATTCAAAACAATTTTATGTCACCTCACCGCCTGCTTTTTTTCCTACAATATAATTTCTCTTGTTCCTTTTTCTTCTTTTCATTTTTTTTGTGCATTTTCAATTAAATATTTTTTGTAGGTCCTTCCAATTTATTCAACAACATGTGCCTTTTATTTTGCAAAAAGAAAAATTACCTGAAATAAAACATTAACTGTGAAATTTGTGTTCGAAATTCGTGTATCACTGAAGGGGAAAGCGTAACAGTCGCATTTTTTTTCCATTTCAATAAAAATAAAATATAGGCACATTTTTAATTTTAATTTTTTCATTTAAGGGATGTTTTAAAATTCGTATAAAAAATATAATTTTTAATGAAAGGTGTATGCAATTTGAATTCGCAAGATTGTAAAGCATGAATTATTATCAATTAAAATATTGCTACGCATTTTGAATTCGAATCAAAACAATATTGGCGTAAGGACGGCAATTTTGATAATTACAAGTATTATTTATAGCTGAGTAAGACAGTTGGTTCATTAGCAAGTACAAGAACCTCCAAATTTCGAATAGCATACGGCTTACTTAAAGATCAGAACTATAAATAAAATATTTTTCTATCATACCAAAAATCATATATCAAGCCATAAATATTGGTCGGTGAGATTTCGACCAGCATTGCATACCTAAAAGTCAGAACTAATTAGAAAATATTAGTGAGTAAAAAAAAATTGTTTTTGATTTCCTATTATCGTTGATTAAGAATGTTTATGTTCTCTTATATATGTGTGCAGTTAATACATATATAAATAAACACAAATTTTAAGTTATTTAGGTATTCAAATTATTGTAGTATGATTTTTATTGGAAACCTCAGTTTAAAATATCCAAATAATGCATTCATTTATATTATTTGTTGTGCAAAAATTTAAAAAGATTTGTAAATGTAAATCAAAAGCTGCGGTTTCCCACAGTTTCCGTGAAAATAATAGCAAATAAATTATATAAAACGTTTTAAAGTTAACTATTTTATAATAATTTTGGTTTTTCACTATTTTTACAATTTATTTAAAAAAAAATAACAAAGATCAAAATCAATATTCGTGCTAGCTTAGAGAATTTCTTTAGCCCCAGATAATTCTGTAAAATTACAAGAGTTATACCTTACGTAATATGTTGCAAGACAATATCATCTATTTTACCTACATAGATGGGCCTTATTGTTAGAAAACTATAGGTAATTTTTAAAACTTAAATGAAAATTGAGCAAAATTAAAGTTGAAATGAATTTGTCAATTCAGCTTCAAGTAGCTCGTCTGTGAAATTTGAGAATGTATTGTGTTAAATGTAAAACTCATACACGATGTAAAGTAACACTTGTTATAGGACTTCCAAAAAGGTTCTGCATTTTTCTAACTTCATTATAATTATAATCTTTACAAATTTAAATTAAAATACTCGCATAGAGTATGCTACTTGTATAAAGTATATATGATAGAGCATGTTTCCCATATGTATCTTATGAAGAACATAAGTAATTTCTCTCATTGCGAGTTTCAGAAAAAAATTTTGAAATCTCTTAATTAATCAGCAAAAATGTTATTAAATTATTCATGAAAATCACTGATTTTAAAATAAATTATTTTTGAAATTAAAAAAATAAATTCAGTCTGTTTTTTAATTAAAACTCATTAAATTTAATTTAACCTATGCATATTTTTATTTTATAAATCTACACAATTTTGTTTTTCTAGTTTAATTTCACTACAAACATTCTCCATTTTTCTAAATTTCTATTTATTCCTGAATATTCACAATTCGTTACTGCATTCACACATCGAAAACATTTTTTAGCCCATTTCCAAAAAATTAAGTTGAAAATATCTTTTTACACCTTTTCTTTTGCCCGTTCACAAAATCTGTGTCTTTGCATAAATTTTAAATAAGAAAGCGAAATTCGAAGCACAAATATAGATACTGAAGAGAAACTTATTTCTATCAGATGAAACTTTTTGCTCTCACTCTGCCTTGGTAATTATGAAATTTTCGATTTACAAAGCTTATGTATTTTTTGTTATTGTCCAATGTCCTTTGTTTCTTATATTTTAGCAATAGAATACAAAGCTTATGTATTTTTTGTTATTGTCCAATGTCCTTTGTTTCTTATATTTTAGCAATAGAATTAAAATAATATAGTTTTAGTAATACTCGTATAGGTACCATATACGGCGTAAAAATAAATTTTGGCAATTTCTAATTTTATATTTTTATAGTAGTTGAGTATACTATACGCAGTCGAATAAAATGTGAGAAGACAAACAAGGTTGTATTATAAATTTTATAATAATTTAAACTGGTGGAAGGATCATGAAGGAGCTTTTTTCCCCAAAAAACTTTAAGAAGAGAGATTTTTGAAAATAGATTTCGACAGGCCCAAAACAGGAAAAATATATTGAGGGATTTGTAAAAAACATTATCGAATATTGTAACTTGGCACAATGATCTTTAATGATGAAAATGGCCTCATTCTTATGAAACTTTACAAAGTTTGCTTGGCAACGTGCGTCGGTTCAATTTCCGAAAAATTTCGAAAAGAGCTTATAGTTTATTCTTTAACCAATTTTTAAATTGAAATGTGCTTCTTTAAAAACTATTCATTTGCGTAACATATTTTTATTAATATTTAAAAGGAAATTTTTTTTTTCGACAATCAATGTCAAAAGCACTCTAATTTTATATAGAAAACATGCCTTAATATAATACTATTCTACAATATTAGATTTAAAATACATTGTGTATTTGTATGTGTATATTATACGCTCGTACGCAATTATTTATTTCTCTTGTCAAAATGTCACTTAAAGTTTTTATATAAAATTATTTATTTTTGTTTTCATAATTATGTAAAATCGTTTAACGTTTCTCAAAAAGAAAAATGGAATAAAATCTTAACTCGAGGAATGTTTGTATCGTGTACTTGTATATGTATATAATACGTATTTATGTATGTAGATACGAAAAAGTACTCGCGATTCACGTGAATTTACCCTTTGATTTAATACAAAGTTATTTGCATTACTCGATATTTTAGGTAGAACGCGAAATCTAGTACGTAGTTATTTTATTTGTGGAAACACCAATAAAAAGACAGATTTCATATTGCAACTTACAATTGTTTTACGAAAACCTTCAAGATATATTTGGGTATAACACTAATTTGAGCAGTGTTTAGATATAATAATAGTTCTATATTTTGCATTGAGTTTTTCGTTTTTAGTATTTTTAGTACGTTAACAATCAAAGAATGCATTAAATAATCTTTGATTTTCAATTTTGTAATTGAATTCAAATTTGTAAATAGAAAAAAATTTTACACGACGCGACGTGCGTTGTGATGCAATCCTGTTTAATATCAAACCTTCAGACAGTAACATAACAATCTAAATGTTTAATGTTTCGAATTGTAACACTTTCAACTAGAAGAATCTATAAGAACGATTAACGTAATACATAAATTATTTCTCAAAATTTAGCATAAAACTGCATTGTATTTCGCTTAATCCGGCCAAATATAACACAAAACTTAATGAAAATTAAACTAATTTTGGATGGCGTTAATGAAACTCTTTTTGGATGCCCAAAAGCTGTATATTTTGTTACTATGACAAAAGTAGTCAACAATAATTGATTTCAATAATAAATGGTCAGTCAACGCTTGGATAATACTTAGTATAGTATACAGTAATGTTACATCCTTTAAGCAAAACCATCGTACATACATATATAATATGTTTAGATCTCTCGTTTATAAAGAATCAAGTTAAAATTCTTTATATTCCAGTTTTTAAGAAACAAGAGAATTTCCATATCTAATGAATTACTGCTGTTCTAAACAATTTATAAGTTCTAAACAATAACAGCAATTATGTAATGAAAAACTCCTTTAAAATAGTAATGGTTTTAAAGTTAGACACTTTCTTTTCATAATGTCAATTAACTATGGTTAAAACAGCAATGTAAGGAAAGATAAAATCGTAAGTGTCTAAATATACAATAAAATTATTTTCGTTATATTTACCTAAAACTAAAATAAATTAAAAAATAATATCTGTAGCTATTGAATGAAATTCAAAAAGTTTATTTTTTATTCAAACTTAGTGTTTTTTGACATAAATGACATTTAGTTACTTAGATATGACAACCAGGTAAAATTTCTTTGCAATAAAACTTATTTTTTCTCACTTTTTCAATAAGAAACAAGAAGAATTTTCACAATTTAATTCTTACATTACTCTTATCATAAATAGTGTAGTACTTTAAAATGACAAACGCGTATACACATATTACATACATATATACGAACATAATATTAAAATATATAAAATATAATTTTCTACTACTCAAGAAAAGACAAAAATTTGAATACATATATATTTCATTTCATACGTACAAATTTGTTCATTCCCTTCCACAAAATTTAGCCCAAGTAAAAGAGAGATTTTTAATCTAATCTTAACTTTGTGTGCGTATATTCGAAAATTCGGCTCCCTATACGAGAAATTTAAATAATTTCGTATATAAGAATGAAAATTATATTTAGGGTAATCGTCAAAATAGGGATGGGTTCTCCTTATCTGTAGTTTGTGCTTTTAAAAAGTTGCCGCCTCCGCAGTCAGTATCAGAACTAAATCTAGTATCAGTCAACATTGCACTTGAAATTATTAAGAGAGATAAAATTAAACATTTCCTGTAGGTGTAACTTGCCATGATCATAACGTGCATATTGTTTAAGAATTATGTCTTACCGTTTTCAATATTTTCAACTCTTTTCATTACAATTAGGATATCAAAACTCCAAATTTATAATTTAAATTGATATATTAATAAATAATTTGAATGGAGTCTATTCAACTATAAAGTCGGGTATTGTAAAATCCGAAATCAATTATAATCATATCAGAACCACGATACAATTTTTAAATGTCACGTAAGAGCAAATATCTCTGGAATACTAAATGTCATCAAAAAATAAAATATCGTATACCCTGGTCTTGTACTTTGCCATTACGAATATTGCCCTAGAAGCACTTTATAATGTATAAAATTCTTTTCATATATATAACCGTATTTATAACTATTATCTACCAACTCGGATAGTATTTACAAAATAGACAACCCAAATATTATAAGGAATAATCAGGAAACAACTTGCTTCCTTATTATTTTATAATTTTTCAATCAAAAGTATCTTCTTAAAATTTCCACAACTATGTTTGTATTTTAAATGAACATTTTACATCTACATATTTTAATTTTATAATCTAGAACAGTTAAGGCATATACAAAATAAAATATCGTTTCTTAAGTACGATATAAAAATATTTACATGAAAAATAAGAACAAGAAAAAAAAATTTATTTAGTTTTAAGTTGACATGATTTCCGAGTGTTACAATATTATGCAAAATTTATTGAATAAAGTGAAGCTATAATATATACAAAGGTATTCAATAACATAAATGGATACACATACTATACGTAAATCTATATATATATATAATAACTATACATATGCATCGATAAAATACCCATAACAGCAAAAGCCTTTAGCATTACCATGAATTCTTAAAAGACATTGATATCGCATAATCTTAAAAATCGAAAATTTTTAAATATTTAAGAGTGTGTATGGTATGTTTTAGTATTTTAAAGGCTTAAGAAGATAATCAAGATAACTCATATACAATGTAATATACTTAAACCTCGGCACATAAACCATAATTGCTTTTACATAAAGCACTTTTATGTGGGAAAATTGCTTTTTTTTATACTCCAGATTTTTTTATAATTCCTTTAGAAATTATTTTGGCATTATAATGAAATTGACATTTTCTTTCTTATTTTAGATGCACATACACAAATCATTTTGTATACATAATAACAAGAATGTTATAAAATACCGTTGTTTAGAAAGCTTATAAAATTTTCGATCTTTAATTATATTGATTTTTAAAGGATTCACAAAAATAAATAAATCCAAAAACTTTCTTGGTTCAAAAACTATTAGCGTTATTACAAAAAATTGAAATATATAGCATATATGCAGTTAAAATTAACCGTTATCTAAAACCAGTTATTTTTCAAATTTTAATATTTTGTGCTAGACCAGAGATTCCCAAACTTTTTCTTCTCGTAGACCTCTTGTTGTGTTTTTCAATTTTTGATAGACCCCATGCTACTTTCTTTAATAGATTTAAATTTTTAACAGCACCAAGGTACACCTATGATGTGAGAAAGTTAAATAAAAAACTTATTTAGTTAAATTCATATGTTTTCGTAATGCACCCCTGGGGGTCTATATATAGTATAGACCACTTTGGGAATTACTGTGCTACACGGTAGGAATCTAAATATTAACCAGCTTTTAGAAACTAACAAATAGATAATTTCGTTAAAACAAAATTATTTATTTTAACTCACTTAACTGTCGAAACGAACCATTATTTTGACGGTTTTTAAATTTTTTTCATACTCATCCTGAATATATGCAATTATTAAATATCTTTCAATGTATAAAGAAAAGTAATTTAAATAATGTATTTGATTGTTTTAAAACGCAATTTTCACTTTTTTAAGTTAAAAGTGCTACCTTGCAAACCATTGGTTTAATTCAACTTTTTACTTAACAAAAGTTTCTGCCAATGTAAAAATTCGAACAAAATCCAAGGATAGATTTCGAAAATTTCGTAGCTTTTCCACAAAATTCGTCTCGAATTTTGCTATCAAATTTTGATAGCAAAATTTTTTGCTGGTTGTGGAATAAGAGACCGTACAAGATCAATAGATTGATAGTGGAATCTAACCTTCCTTTCCTCTATTAATATTCCTTATTTTAAATACAAAAATTTTATAATTTGGAAACTATTTGATTTTGACTATCTATTATTTTAGTAAAATATATAGGTTTAGTGATAATTTGACATGGGACTTCTAGAACAGATTCCTAGAAGACGAATATTACAATATTTTATGAGTGAAGTTTGAAAGTGAAATAAAATTATTGTTTCTTATTAAAAATTGAAATTACTTAGAAATTGATGCTTCTTTTATTTCGATTGCGTTCTTTTAACATGTTATAATTTGTAGCAAAGTGTCCAATAAATATTTTCCGTCTATCATTAATTTCATTTATCATTAAAACAAATAACATATTGCCAAAAACGAGGGAGTAAATTTTTTGAAATTTTCCTATATGCATTTTAGCTAGTAGTAAATTTTGTTATTTCTGTGCTTCTGAAACTTGGCAGTCATTTGTCCAATTATAGGTTAAATATATTTCTGAAGTTTTAGAAGAATTGCTTGACAGGTTCGGGTACCTGCCATACAACTCCAGAAGCTAATTTTAAATATTTGGAAAAATAATAAAGTCAGATTCATGAAACTTGGTAGTTATGTGTCCGATTGTAGATCAGATATATTTGTGAAGTTTTAGTGGAATTGCTTAACAGGTTCGGGTACTTGCCATACAACTCCAAAAGCTTATTTTAAATATTTGGAAAAATTATAAAGTCAGATTCATGAAACTTGGGAGTCGGATGTCCAATTATAGGTCAGACATATCCGTGAAGTTTCTATAGAATGACTTCACGGGTTCGAGTAATTCCTACACAATAACGAAAGGTGCAGGGTATAATTCAATCGGTTTATACCGACTGAAACGTTTTTACTTGTTTTCATTCACCTTTCTTAAATAATTGTACACTTTAGGAGAATGAAATACACTGCTTCATATTATGACTTTATTGAACTCGTAAACTATCATATCAACCTTAACAACATTTAACAAATCATTTTTATTTAGGAATGTACGTTAGGTCTGGAAATAATAATAATTTAAAGTTACGGACCCCCAAGCAATTATGGGCCACCAGGATCGCGGAGTTTAACGTTTAACTCTTGAATATATCTTTAATATATCTTTACGGAGTTTAACTCTTGAATATATCTTTTGCAAATAGAAATGAAATCTTGTTTCATATCGACCATTTTCTATGGATGGTTGCTATTAGAAAACAGAATTGAAAATAGTGTCAGAAACGTCGCGATAAAATTTACATGAGATAATAGTTAACAGGTAAATGGCAACAATTGCTTTATCAATTCAAATAAAAATTAGATGAAAATTTGTAATTAATAGTTGTAAATTTTGTAATTAAAAGCTTTAAAAATTATTTATTTAGAAGTAAGAATGCCAAATCACAGATGTATCTAGAACTGTTATAAGTACTGTTCTAAGTCTATGTACTGTCGTCCAAACTTTTTAAATTTGTGAAAGACAATCTTGTGTTTGGTTTAATTCTTGAAAACTGGCATATTTTGAGAAGTTATACGGAATAATTATCTTCTTTCACGTTCTTTCCCCCTTAAAGTAATTTAAAATTTGAAATTTTAGTTCCTTATTTAAAAAATATAATTTAAAATATTTTAATTTAATAAAAATTTATTTAACTAAATTTTGTTTTTTAATTTCAGAGAGATCATATCCTACTAGAACCAACAAGAGAAGATGTTGTCAGCTGTGTATCAAAAGGAAAAAGTCAAGTAAGTTCATAAAAACTAATTTTATTTTTGCAAAAATCACAATTTTTATTTCTTAAAGACTTTCTATCTTAGCCCATACTAAAAATTAATTTTCAATGTAAAAATTTTGTTTTTAACGAAAAAACCTGCAGTTGCAAAGTTAAAGAAAAATTTCTTCTTATCACTTGTAATACACAAAAGTTTCCTCCTATTTATTATGATTTTGCAAACGCGCAAGTGTTTCGGAACTACATAACTTCTCTTATTTGAATAGCATTGTATCACACTATAATTAAAGGCCTACCAAGTTGATAATGAATATTTGATTAAATTGGTGGGATCCTATCCACAAGGAACTCAAATTGAAATGGAATTTACCGTGAAAGAATACACTCGCATATGCGGGATGTCAGATCTCAATAAGAAAATTAAAAAAATGTTAAGATGAATACTAGTATAAGTATAGAAACGATTTAAAATTTGGGATATTTTTAAAGCAGATTATTGTCTAGAAGATATTTTGGGACCAGAAGAAGCGCAGGATGAGGATATTTAATTAAATAAAATTAAACATGGTCACACATGATTCCAAGTATTGATTCGCATGATTGATTTTTGGAAGTCATTCCTCTGTTGAGTATTTCTCCCCTTAAAAATGTGTTTTAAAAAAATGTATGAATGCTATATCTTAACATAATATTTTTATTTTAAATATAATTTATAAAAATTAAAATTTAAAAATAGTAATGCAAATTTATAAGTTTACAATCTCAAGAGAGTTGCCTCAAAAGTATTAGTTTAAGTCTCGATCATTTTGATTTCAGCAATAGTAAAGATTTTTAATATTCTAACAAGTTTAAAAAATTATCATATTCTGCTCAATACTTTTTTAATCCACAAAATAATTCGGTAAAAGAAATTTGGTGCCATCTAGTCTGAAATCCTATTAAAAATAGTATGAAAGTCTGATTTTATCATACAAATACAAACTCTATAACCATAATATTAAAAATGTGTGCTAGTGTTTGCATATACAGATAATTCCTTCGTCTGCTTTACAATGATTCTTTTGATTCTATTGTGTATTCTTAAAATATCAATTATATTTAAAAAATTTTCCTATATTTGAATTCAAAAAAGAAAAAAAAACTTTTAAAATTCAATTCATTCAAGTGTAAACTTCATTTCAAATCGAGGTTAAAGGAATATCGTGTGAATGTTAAAGGAAAAAATTTTAAAATTTGAAAAGAAAAGAGAAATCAAATAAACTCGAATCAAACCAAAAATGGTTTGTAAAGTAGCAAATTTACTAAAATTTTTACATAATTATAGGAGAAGACGAAAATAAAAGAAATTAAAATTGTGGCAAATTGATAGGTTAATTCAGTTAATTGGGTCATTTAATTAAAAATTTAATTGTGTTTGATGTGTGATTCATTAACAAAAATGAGTTTGTGTTGTTTATTTATTTGACTTGAGAAAGCTTATAGAGTCAACAAAATAAGCGGCTAAAAATTTAATTTAATTAATTCGACACCTTGAGGACCAAGTAAAACTTAAGAAAATATTTTTTTGTCTAGGAACTCCTGAAATCTTAAACTCCTCCAGTTTATCAAGTGACAAAAAAAATGGGTATTGAAAATTTCAAAAGATGGGGAGACAATGTGAACGTTATAAGCACATTTTTGTGTCCAATTTAGATGAAAATTTTCTAGAAATGATTGTTTCTATTTTTATCACTTAAGAAAAAAAAGCAAAATTCCGCTAGAATAAACTCCTAGTCAATTGATAAATTTAGCAGTACGGGCTAAGATAAAAATATTGAGTGACGATGAGAGATTTATTTAACAACAAACGAAAAATTTAGAAAATAAATTCCACCTCCATTTTTACATTATTTAAATACACATAGAGCATTATCATAGCTATAACATTATTTTATAATTTTAATATTAAATCTTTGAATTCTCCAAAGGATTTAACTAAATTTATACACTTAGAAAAAAATTTGTATTTTTGATTTTTTTTCTTTTCTTGTTTTTATGTTTTTTTTTTTTGAAAGTAGATTTATGCGTAATCTCATGTTTAAATCCTACTTTTTTTTTTATTTTATTTTTTGACATTTTTCTCATTATGAAAACTTTTTTTTTTGCTTTTCTTATAGGTTTTCGATTGTAAAAATCATATTCGCGTTATTCAACCAATGGAGGGAGGCAACAGGCTGTATATTTGTGGAACAAACGCTCATAATCCCAAGGATTATGTCATATATGTAAGTAAAATATTGTGGAATTTTCAAAAAATATTTTTTTTTCTTATTTAGCATGATGAAAAATAAGAAGAAAATGAAGGAAAATGAAAATTTAGATAAATATAAAATTTAATTCAATTTAAATGTAAAATTCGTTTTCCTAAAAATTTTTTTCTTTTTTGACAATAATTTCATACCAAGAACATTTTCTTATACAAAAGATACATTTTTTATAATACAATTGTAAAAATAATTTTCAGTGGGTATGATATGCATAGAAGTGTGTAGATGCTAACATTTAACATTTATAAATTCAAAATTTTGAACTTTATTATATTTAATAAATTAAAAAATTTTCTAGAACAACAATTGTGCTCGAAACTAATAAAATAATTTTATTATTATAACCTTAAATAATAAAAAATTATTAAATATTTTTCGCTTTCCTTATGTTGAATAATTGAAAATACTATTCTATTGACTAAATGTATAAAAAAAATTCCGGCAGACATTACAGAATTTTCGATGCTTCTTAACATGATTCACTATGGTTCAAGTTGATTTGATTATTTTAATAATCGGCCAGCTTTATTTTATTACTAACTTTCTTAGCGCTTCTCAATAGTTTCATTATTATTGGACAATAAACGAAAAGCACAAAAACAAAATCTGGGGAATTCTTTGCAAAAAAAAATATATTTATAATTTTCCACAAAGTCAAATACAAACAAAAATTTGTAAAGTTGAACCCCTCAACTTAGTGACACACGTACAAATAAATAATTCTCAAAGTTCAATAAATATATTGAATTACCTCGAAGGTTCATACTAAAAATTATTTTTATAAATAGTAGTCAAACTTGAATAATTTCTGAAATATTTCTAATTTTACGACTACTGTTATAAGTACTCATCCGAATCTGAGTCCTCATAATATAAAACTTTAATACTATGCCTTCAGTCTTTTGGTTGCTTCAATGAAAGCTGAACGAACCGCTGTCTCGCTATTATTTAATCAGTATATTGGTCTGGTTCGGAACGGACAAGAAAGAAAAACAGGATTGATGACCTAAGTGATCTCACGATGCACATGTTCATATTTCAAATCATTATTCTTGAGCGTTACAAATGTAAAAGTAAATTTTTAATACCCTTCTAGAATACGTTCGTTCAGTTATATAGAGACAAATACAAATTTAATGACAGAAACGCGACATGAAAATTAAGAAATTGTAAGGAAAAATTCAAGCAACTTAAATATTATTGTGCAGTTATTAAAGTAAAAATACCAAAAACCTATGTAAAAAACCATAAGAAAAAAAAATTCATGTGAGAAAATCTCACGTTTTTTGAAAATTGTTCTCCAGTTGGTATTTCAAGGATTTTGCATGGTTTTTATCTATAAGTTTGCTTTTGTATTATCTATAGCTTACTAGAACACAATATACGTGCTTCAATTCTTATCACAAACAAAAAAAAATTTGGAAGACAAAAGAAAAAATTAGTAAAGTGATGTAAACATGCAACAAGAAATAATAACTTATGTAGCAACGATCATGGAACATTTTTCATACAGATATTGGCAAAAGATGGACTAGGTTTATTTTTATGATTTCATAAAATAAATTAGTGACTAATAAATTTTGCTCATATACCATTGGTTTGTGAAAAATTAAATTTAATTTTTTCAACCATTTGCTATTCTCCATATCAAACAATGTGAAACAAGAGGAAAAATTTTATTGGCCCTAGAAATTTTTCAAATGGCCTTAGTGGGGAAAACGCCTTTGAGAATAAGAAATTTTTTTCAAAATTTGATAAATCCTTTTCACATGCATACAGTAAACATAATGTTAAAAATATTATGCAGAAATATCTAAATTAAAAAGTCCGAATTTAATTACTGATTTCGTAGATAAACCATGTAAACAACAATTTGAACATTTCGGGCATTAATATTCCAAATATTTTATTGAAACTCCACATTTTGTAGAATCTTCTAACTAATAAACAACGTCGGAGATTGTACAAAAAAGCAGCTATCGACAAATAATCAATTCTTTGTTCTATCACAGCCTGTCGTGTGGTAAAAACTTTATGGCACCACTTATCTCGACAAGTAAAAGTACGAAAAGGATCTTTAATCTGATTTAGACATTCAAGCTTAAACTTAACATTTTTACATTTTTATATGTTTCCACTTAGGTTTTCTATAACGAATTGGTTTCTTGAAATTGAAAACAATAACATTTCAAATGTTTGCAAATTGTTTTGTTTATATTAAAACAAAATATAAAGAGTCGTGGATGCAAGACTGTCTTGAAATGATTGCTAAACGCAGAAAATTTGTAAGTATCGATAAATATTTTAATATACTGATAGAAAATTTGTTTTGTAGCTCTTCCTCATCCGAACTTATTCACACTCTTAGTTTACAAAATTTCAAATTCTGGTTCCCGATTTTTTGGATATTATAAACTCTATCGCACCTTTAGAATAGCAAGTATGTTGCAATATATCATTATGCCTTCACTAAATCAATGAGGCTAATTCATTTATGATGTTAATATTGGTAGTAGCTTTTATAAAAATTATAATATCTCAATCATTTTATATTTGTTGCAAAATTATATAATAACAAGTAGAATAACGTCGCATAGCCTAGTTTAAGCAACTGAATTACGAGTATATCCTTACCCTGCACCATTACAAATTTGCAACTTTCAGTGTTGTATGGTAGATATCCAAATCAGTTAAACTATTCTACAATTTCTGACATAATACATCTGAGCTGTAATTCGACACATGACGGCCAAATTTCGTGTAAATTTATTAGTTTTTGAAATGTTTACATTTTGAACAGCCGTTTTTAATAATATAACTATAACAGCCGTTTTTTTCGTTTTTGGTGGAAAAGAAACATTTTTTTAAAGTTTGGTGGTGCTTGCGTTTTTCATTTTTGAGTTATAGTATACGAATAGGTGAACGGACATGTCTAAAGAAACGCCGAATTTTACGATACAAACTCCACAACAAATTTAATATCCTCTTAAATAAGATGTAGAATACAATAACAGTATTATTTCAACAGAATATTGAATCATTTAAGGGAAATATGCTATTTTACAAACCTTGGGTTTGGTTTCACATTAACAGATCTAATCAATGTCATATGCGTAACATGCAAATTGAAAATTGGATCTTAATAACTTTTTAAAATAGGAGTTAGCACAATATATTTTTTTTGATTTGGAAGTGCACTAGCTCGGAGTTGTACTTCTTAATTTAAAAATTAATTATATAATCGTCCGTTTTTTTCAAAAGACTGTATAAAATTTAAAGAATTTAGCTAAAAAAGAACATATTATGAGTCTTATATTGCAAAAAAAGCCCATATAAGACCAAAATAAAATTATTTCTTAAAATTAAGAAATAATTGTAAGAAGTGATATAATTTTTACTGTTACTTATATGACTGTACATTTGTTATAAATAAATGTATGTACATATGTATGTAGGTTGCCTATAAAATCTTTAATAACTATTTAATATGAAATTTAAGAAGAATACGTGGTTTAATACTTATTTCCTTGGAAAAAAATAATTTTGTTGCAACTTTAGCATAAGAAAGGATAATTCTTTTTCATACAAGTATAATGATTCTATTCAGTCAATTTTCCTTTTATTCTGTATAACAGATAAATTTTCAACTCTTTTCCATATAGAATGCAATTTATTTTACAAAATGGAAAAACTTTTGTATGTATATATAGATTTAAATGTACAAATACAAAAATAGTTCATGTTATTGTAAAAATAAAGAAAAAAATTAAACAAATTGCTTCAATAAAACAACAATAAAAATGCAAAATCAACAAAAAAAAAAATATTCTTTATATTTTTATTTTCTCTTTTTACACAGTCGAATTTAACCCATTTACCAAGGTCGGAATACGTGCCTGGAATTGGCTTAGGCATTGCAAAATGTCCTTATGATCCACTTGATAATTCAACAGCCATATACGTTGAGCACGGAAATCCTGGTGATTTACCTGGATTGGTAAGTTAAAATTTTGATATTTTTTCTTATTATTTTTTTTTTTGTTGTTTTTTAATGGTTTTTGACTGTCTTCTACAGAAAAATAATGTATACAAGACAGCATACAATATGTATAAAATATTTATTTATTATGTTGGGCATGGTCATCAGCAATTTTATCGTTGTATAATATTACATTTTTTTATAAAATAATAATGCTATAATGTTATACATGTGTGTTTGTATAAGTTCTTATATTCAAAGTACATACATAATATAATATTTTGTTTACAATAATAAAAACACTCATATAACAATATGTAACTGTACATGTGTGTATGTAAGAAATTGCATAAGAGAATTTCAAATCCTTTATATTTTGCTGATAGAAAGACGAAGGACAATAATAACAATTTAAAAAAAAAACGACGACAAAAGAAAATTTACGTGTACTTGGATAGCAAAAAAAAATTGTTGATGATGACAAATTTTATAACTGCAATTATATACAAAAAGCCCGCTCAAAAAAAAACCAATAAACCATCGAATACTTTAAAGTTTTTAATTTTTATTAAATTTTTATTTTTTTTTCATTTTTATTTTTATAGTATTCTGGAACAAACGCTGAATTTACAAAGGCTGATACAGTTATTTTTAGATCGGATTTATATAATATAAGTGCAAAAAAGAAAGAATATGCATTTAAAAGGACATTAAAGTACGATTCAAAATGGCTCGATAGTAAGTATACAAAAAATGATTTTAATATTTTATGTGTTTCGATAACAACAACTACAGCATGCATTCAATGAAGCTTGCCGAAGCTTATGGATAAGGTATCAATCTCTGCTTTAGATTGCCTAAATGCTAGCCCCATATTTATTCGTTATAGTACAAAATAAAAAAGTTAAATGAAAATAAAATTATTTTCCCTTATTTAAATATTTCTATCTTATACGACTACCTCTGCAAATCTATAGATGAGACACGGATTATGATTATAGCTTGTATTTTTATTTTTAAATCATTAATGAATTAATTGAGTGGCATCACAATGCTATCAATTTAAATATTTGATAACGCGAATAAATAACTTATAAGAATTAATATAATTCAATACTTTTAATAAAATTGTCGTACATCGACCAGCTAATATAATTACGTAAAGGCATAAAAATACCAACTACACTTAAGTAAATAATGTAGCTAGATTTCTTGTTACACACGACAGAGGCAAAAAAAAAATATATTTATCAAAACAAGTTAATCTGCTTCTGTTACTAGAAATAATTGAAATGCGCCTCCTAAAAAAGTGTCATGGAATTAATATAATTCTTTAGCAACATTTTATACTTCACTAAAAATTTATAACACAAACTTAAAAGCAGTAGTTGTAAGCAATGCCAAGATAGAAGATATCTGGTAAAGAGTTAATTTGAAAAAAATATTAAATAAGGTTATAGTTTTTAGCACATTTCTAAAAAAAAATTGAAAAAGAGTGCTAAGTTTTACTCTGTCTTCCGTTCGTGGACATTTTTACAAAACTTCTACATACTTGAAGATAGACATCTGAAATTTTCATATGTAAATAGATCTTTACTCAAACTTATTTCTGTAAACGAGAAATTTTACCTGTCTTCTACCTTCTAAAACTTATAGTTAAATTTGTTTCTTACAAATTTTTTATATCGTTTTTCTTCTTGACCTCAGATTTCACCTGTCTGAAAATTTAGTTGCTTTTACATATTCATAAAAAGTTCGTTTCGTTAGAAGGAAATTTTTTCCCACCTTCACCCTTTCTCAAGTTACGGTCCCTAGAAGTATGCAAAATTAAATTTTTTCTGTACGAATTCTAATGGTAAATTCCATTAAGACCATTAAGACCTCTTTCATTTTTCTTAATTTTTTGTTTTATTTCAATGATTGCATAAATTGCTCATTCCAGATGTAGGCAATTTTCAAAATATGTTCGTGGATGAATGAAGTATGCAATTTTGTTAGCGTCTTACATAGCCGGATTGTTTTTGAAAAGAGTATTTTCACCTTTCAATTAAAATTTCATTCTAGAGTATAACCAGTTTTTAGCAACTTCCTATATTATGCTGATAATTTCTTCTAGCAATTATTTGCTACGTTAATAAAGTGCCTGCTCCTCATTAATGCTTATCATTGATTTCTCTAGATTATCGAAAATATATACAGTAATTTGAAACAAATAAGTAAATTTCCATATTCTTAACATAAAGGTCATAAATAGTAATTTAGCAAAAAACAAAAATTCAATATGATGGCAACATATTTTGTTTTTTCAATAATGAAAATTAATTAAAAACAATAATAATAAAATTAGCACTTTTACGCGTTTCCAAAACAATCAAGTAACAAAAAAAAAAGTACCCGAATTTTTTACAAAACACCCTTTTAGGCTTACTTTACTCTATAAAGCCACAAAAATATTTCTATACTTATATACTCTAAAAATAGAATATAGGTTCTACAATATTCACAAAACCATAGAATTTTAACTATTAGGTCATAATTAATATTAAATAATATTGAATGTAAAATTACGCAAAAATAACAAAAAAAAACTTTTTCATTAGTATTTGGAAAAACCACATCATCATATCCTTACTTTCATATAAGTGTAAGCATCCTTCGATATAGCATGTAAATCTCGTTAACTTTGTAGTTTTAAGTTCATATTTTGTTTTTGTTCACTCTTGAATGGGTGGAAGAAAATCTTTTTTAGGGATTTCAATAACGCAGAAAACCTTTGTTATTTTACTTACAAATTTTATTCAAATTTTCATATTATAATGTTTTCTTTTGACTTAATTGAATTCTACATATACTTTTTATGAATAATAAAATAATAAGAGAGTATCAAACAAAAATCGTTTTAAAGAAAGCAATTCCCTTTGTTTTTTCAAATATCCTGTTATTTACATTAAAGTTGTTGCATATTTTACAATTAACAGAGGTGAAATAGAATAAACTTTTACTATTTTACTAATTATATATTTTCAAATGAAACACTCTTCGGTTTTTGATTCCAAGTTGTTGTGTAAAAAAAAAGAAAAATCTAGAATTTTAAGAAGATTTTGGTTTTTTTGATTATTAAATTATAAGGAACGACTTGCTGAAATTGGTCAAGATTTCATAGAGTTGGTCAAACTTTCAAATAAAGAACGACCTGCTGAAATTGGTCAAACTTTCATAGAGTTAAGATCGTTCTACGAACAGTAAATTTTAGTATTACCTTGCGTTCTTAAGCGCCACACACTAACAAAAGCAAAATGTTAAAAAATATCCCTAACTAGGAAACAGTTTATGAATCCATACTAAAAATTACAATTTTTTCCTAGATTTAAGAGAAAACAATAAAAAGAACCCGAATACTCACCTAAGAATAAAAAAAAGATTTTTAGATTTGCTATTGATTTCAAAACAAACTCTAATTCATCATATCATTTGGTATACGGAAAAAGCTTTATAAAATACTGACATCTTTGCCGACTATAAACATAATAAGGCCTTAGTCGTCTAGAAGGCATATAAATGTCATCCATATATTAAGTCAATCCAACATCATGATAGATCAAAAGTCATGTAGGATGGAAATATGGAGACTTGTATATAGTATAGTAAATAAACTAATTACGTGCTGCACTAAATTACAGCTGTTGTGTCAAAATCAGAAAGGCAATATTGTACCTTCACAATCCTTACCGAGTCGAACTGAATGTTCCACGAAAAAAATGACTTCTCTCAAACAAAAGTTAACATTATAAAGAAATAAATAAAAATATGTGAATTGTTAGTGGTCACATATTTTTCGATTCACCTGCGTATATTAAAATAAATATTATGAATATAAAATATATGTGTTGTATCCACTCGATTTACATAATTAATTTTTATCCTTAAAAAAAAAAATTCCTAATATATACCCAAATGCCTAACCCAAAATAAATAATTTTTTCAATACACAATTTTTGCATACATTCGCATACATAGCATATTGGGTCTCGTACATGGTATTACTCTAAAACTAATATAATATTTTTTTTTCTTGCTTTACGAGTACCAAAAAATAAAATAAGAAAAATAACAAAACACCAACACCCACTAGGTTTATCTTTAAATGCAAATGAGCGGATAGAAAATATGTTAGCCATGGATAAAATATAAGAAACCAAACCTTCTTTAAAGCGTACATAAATGAAAACTCGTTGAATTTTTTTTTTACTTTTTCACATTTTTATTTTTTTATATTCTCAACAAAAAAATTTATATCCAGAATCACAATTTATAAAACTACAACAACTTTAGGAACAAAAAATAAAAAGGACCCACGAAATTTTTCTATTCTTTTACAAAGAAAAACAAAAACTTGAGAAAAAAAAACTTTTTTACACTTCTATGGTTGTTCTCTGTGTTAAAACACCCAATTTAAAATTACAAAAACAAAATTGCCTTAAGGACCTTATGTAAATCACAAAGTTTTTCTTCTTCTTCTTTTGTTTTATATATCTGCTGTGTAAAGAAAATGAGCACATTTTAAATAAAAAGGAGGTTTTACCTTCAAAACATAAAAAAAAAGGACTCGTTTGTTCCTTTCTTGGTTTCTTTCTTTCTTATTCATTCCATGAACCAAATTAGTTTTAAATAATATGGTAAGAACTTTCAATGTCGCATTTCTAATGTTAGAAAATAGGTAGAGGTAGATAGATATGTTATTGTGTAATGGTAATATGCATCGCAATACAGTTACTGTTACTTTGGTTTTAACTTTTGAACAAAGAAGGGTTAAAAGCAATAAAGATGGTAATTTTAACACTGTACGAGAGTAAACATAAAATATATTATTATATTTTTTTTTGTTTGTTTGTTATTTGTTTTCTTTTTCTTGGTTTTTTTGTCTTGTACCTAATATATACCATTATCCTTGATGAAATTTAAAATCTTGTACAACTAATTGGTATTTTGTACAAAAAGCAACTTGCTGACGTGAGAGAGAATAATAAGGATAAAAATATAGAAATGAAAATTTTATACACTGTGTTTTTTTCTCATTCTTTTCTTTTTTATTTGTTGTGTGTGTTTTTGCGAGAAAATTTTGTTATATAAAAATATTTTCATTTGAATAATTGTGGCGATTTCTTTCTTACCAAGAGTATACCAAAAATCCTGATGTTTTTACACCAATAAAATAATTCATTTAATTTCTGGCTTATGATTTTTAAAGGATTTTCAAAATCATTGTTGAATTTTCGAGGTGGTATAGGAAATTAACTATATGCAAAATAAATGATTATTTTATACAATTTTATAAAGAAGCAATTTTCCTTGAAAATAACGCAAGTAAAGCTGATTTTACTTTCTAATATAAAACCACTTTCAAAATTTTGTTTTACTTTGAATGGCCAAATATCTCATAAATATCACGAAAACTTCGCTACACAAAGTTATATGCTGAAATTTTCATTTAATTGGGATCTTATTGGTCCTTGGACGGTGTATTGAATATGGTACAGTTAAAAAGTTAATTTAAATTTGCCTTAAAAATTCAATGTCGCAAAGGATAAACAAAAATTAACTAACAAAAATATTTCACTTAGTCCCTGTCATAAATTTATTTAAATCTTTCCCAAACCTACCAAAATAAAAAAGAAAACATATAAGATTTCAACTATAACTTCTTTAAGAGATTTTAAATCCGGATGGGTTTCATTTTCCAATAATGAAAATTCTTTCAGGTCTTTTTTGAATAAATTTTTTTCTTTTTACCGACCGTATTGTGTAAACAATAGGTAGGTTATGTGATGGCAACAAATTTTGCATATCGAGTTTTCGGTGGGAACGTACTTCTCCATAGTAGGGAAGTGTAAATAAACTATTTTTAGCAACCTGTCGGTCTGTCGGTCTGTCGGTCTGTCGGTCTGTCCGTCTGTCGGTCTGTGTGTGCACGCGTGTATCTCAAGTTCGGCTGAACCGATTTTGATGAAATTTTATATGTAAGTTTATTTCCACCATGGCACGGATCGATCAACTTTTGGTATACATCAGGCCTCGGGAACTGCACTTTTCAGCAGGCCTGTTTTACATTTTTGAGCATATTGAAGAACATATTCAACCGATTTACTTGAAATTTCATATATAAGTTTTGCTCTACCGGCGATGAAACCTCCTAACTTTTGGAAGAAATCAGGCGTCAGCAACTGGACGTTTACTACGGGCCAAATATACATTTTTGTGTATATAAAGAGAAATAATCAACCGATTTCATTGAAATTTAATATATGAATTCCTCGTATGAAAACTATGAACATATAAATTTTTTGGAAAGATCAGGGCTCGAAAACTGATTTGCGGGCCGATTTTACATTTTTCACCATTTTGAAGAAAATATTCAACCGATTTACTTGAAATTTCATATATGAGCTTTGATTGACCGTCCGTGAAAATTCCTAGCTTTTGGAACAAATCAGGCATCGGCAACTGGACCTTTACTACGGGCCAAATATACATTTTTGTGTATATAAAGAGAAATAATCAACCGATTTCATTGAAATTTAATATTTGAGTTCCTTGTATTAAAATAATGAACATGTAAATTTTTTGGAAAGATCAGGCATCGGCAACTAGACGTTTACCACGGGCCAAACATACACTTTTGTGTATATAAAGAGAAATAATCAACCGATTTCATTGAAATTTAATATATGAATTCCTCGTATGAAAACTATGAACATATAAATTTTTTGGAAAGATCAGGGCTCGAAGACTTATTTGCGGGCCGATTTTACATTTTTCACCATATCTACGGAACGAATTGATGGAGTTTCTTGAAATTTGATATTTGAGTTCTGGTTGTTACCGAAACTAACTGACGAGCATTTCAGGGAATTCGAGTAGCACAAAGCGAAACTCTACTAAGAGCCAAATTTACATTTTTCTAAGTATGTTAACTATAAGCTTACTAATGTCCTAAAAATTGGAAAGAAGTATTTAACAGACATTTTTATAATATTCTGTAACACTTTCACTTAACTAGACAATACACATTGCGGTCGGTTATGTGCTGACCACATCAGATTTTTTTTTTTTGTGGGAAAAATGGAAAACAAGAAAACGCAAAGAAAGAAGAAAAAGTTTCTGGAAAATTATATTAGACAGTCTGATACAAAATCGCGAGAAGAAAATAAACATGAAAAAAATAACATAAAAAAAGAGAAGTTTGGAACGGTTTTCTTTTTGGTATGTTTGGTATGTGTTTAAACGTCCTGGGAATTCTAAATTCTTTTATACATTAAAATGTATGTAAAAAAGTAACAAGGAATTTAAGGAAAAGTTTTTTTTCTTAAATATTTTTGGTAGGTATGCTTTTCCTATTTTTTGTTTTTTTTTGTTATTGTTATTGTTTCTATCGTTTTGTACTTTTTAATAAATACTTTTACCACAATTAATTTTGAAACATCTGGCACTTGCTTGAAGGCATCAAACCATTTAATTTTGTTATAGAAAATGCGAAAATTTTGTATGTATGTCTAAAGTGAATAGTAAGTGTTACTCGATATGGAATTTTTGTTTTGAATCAATGTATGTGTGCATATTGTAGGTTTTCTAAAAATTTCCAATTAAATGTTTATTGAGATTTTACTTTTCTTTTGTCTAATAATATAATTTTTGGTTTCCATTGGGGAATTGTGGTAATCTCAGAATATTTCTTTTCCATTTTTTATGTGTTTATAGACAACAACCTACTACATTAAAATACATGAATGTATCTTAATTGTTGGAAAGAGAGCAAAATCTAAAATGAAGTAGGTCTAGATTGCAATTCTGTTCTTCAATAATAAAATATTTACGCTTAAACCTTAAAATCAAAATGAAATTTTTTATTTAGTAAGTGGGAGACAAATCAAAGTCCAAAATCAAAAGTAAATAAACTGTACCAAAGACTTATGTAAAACAAATGTTTTAGTAAGTAATAGCGCAGCTGGTGCCAAACTTTCATTCGGATTGATCTCAATATGTGCACAAGAACGAGCATAAGATTCATATCGTTGTTTTATGGAACAATTTTCTATACCTAAACATGTTTACATATTAAAATACGGCAAAAATAATTTTAGTGATTAGTGATATCTGTTGAAAACCCTGTTCCCTTCAAGTCATTGCCCTATATATATATATAGATGAGAATACTATCTAATATTTTTCAACCTATTTTTCCAAAACGTCAGTAGCATTCAAATTCTTTAAAAGCAGAAAGATTTGAGAATAATTTATTTTATTTTAAAAAACTATAAGCAATTCTCAGGTTTTCAAAGTTCCTAACCCCAATTTAATAATATTTTGTCTCTACGGCCGAATCTCAATTTATAAATAACTTTTACATAACAATAAATTTTTCTTTTACTTGAATGAAATTTTTTTGTGCTTGAAGATTTGAAAACTTGCAAAATGTCATACATGATTTCACTTTGCGATTAAAAAAAGTGTAACTTGCTTCCATTATAAGCTGGACCTTATAGAATTGTTGGCTCATTTCATTCAAAATTTTATAAAGTTTAAAGAACAAATTATAATTTTTTTTTTAAAAGTCAATCAAATTTAATTTTAAAAAAGTCAATTGAAATTATGAAAATAAATTTTAATTTTTAAATTTTAAATTGGTAGATTTTTGAGGTTTAATTCTTTTTTTTCATTTTAGAACCAAATTTTGTTGGAGCATTTGATATTGGAGAGTTTGTATATTTCTTCTTTCGTGAAACAGCCGTTGAATATATAAATTGTGGCAAAGCAGTTTATTCTCGTATAGCAAGAGTTTGTAAAAAAGATAATGGCGGCAAAAATATTTTATCCCAGAATTGGGCAACATATTTAAAAGCACGTCTTAACTGTAGCATATCAGGTGAATTTCCGTTTTACTTTAATGAAATTCAATCAGTTTATCAATTACCATCGGACAAAACGAAATTTTATGCAACGTTTACAACAAGTACAAATGGACTAATTGGTTCAGCTGTTTGTAGTTTTGATTTAAATGAAGTTCATGCCGCATTCAAGGGTAAGTAATTGTTTTCAAACAAATTAAAATATTAGTCAACATTACCAAAATTTTTAGACTGCATTTTATGTGTTCCATAAAACAAATTCTCACCCATAGTCGTAAAAACAAAATTTTAATATATTATTTTTCTTGTATACTTTTAGGCAAATTTAAAGAACAAGCAACATCAAATTCAGCTTGGTTACCAGTATTAAATTCAAAAATACCTGAGCCTAGACCGGGTACATGTGTGAATGACACATCAACATTACCAGATAATGTTTTGAATTTCATTAGATCTCATCCCTTAATGGATAAGGCTGTCAACCATGAGCATAACAATCCCGTATATTATAAAAGAGATTTAGTTTTTACGAAATTGGTTGTTGATAAGTAAGTAAAACGTTAAAGCATAACCGTGTTACACCAAACGGTTTTTCATTTTTTCAATAATTAATTTGTTTACAAAAGGACTCTTTTTCATTGGTTATATTAGTTTTTAGGCCTTGGTGCAATTGAAAAATGATTAAAAAAATGTAAAAAGTGGTTGGTACAATAGGACCCAGCTGAAGTTATTAATGAAAATTTTTGTGATTGTTGTGAAAATATTTCACCTCACGAATCTTTTTCACTGAACAAAATAATGGTAAAAATTTTCGGAACATCCATTCCGAAAAATTTTAGATTTCTGCACAATTCAGACCGAAGTTGTTTATTCTCATTTGCAATTACAAAAATTGCACGTGTGTTGAAAAACAATTCATTTGGCAGGATATTTTTAATTTATTTTTTTTTTTAATTGATTGCATATTTTCTAACGCAATAAATTTTAAAATAGGTTGGTTTTTCTATAAAATATTGGGGAATTAAAAATAAAAAAAAAATTATTTTTCAAACAATTTTTGAATACGCAAATAATTTTCATTTAATTTTCCCTATGGCACCTACCTAAAACAAAAAAAAAAAAGAAAAACAAACAAATTTTACAGGTGTTAAAATTATAAATCTTCATTTATCTAGAATTATTGAACATTTACATTACATTTTGTAAACAAATCAGAAGACAAATGTCACGTTTTATAAAGTCCTTTTACGTGACAGATTTTTGCAATATACGAGCGTATGCCTTTTAATATAACTTTTATGCTATTAATATGATCTACTTACAAAGTTTACACAGTGTAATGATACGATTCATCTTTTTTCAACGTGCTACTAAAACAAAATGTATAACAGGTTTTTTTTTTCTTTAGCCTAGTTCAAATATTTGAAAATCATAATTATAATAGAAAATATAACAGAGGTGTGTGTAGGTAAACAAAATTAATTAAAGGATATTTTTTTTTCGTGTTTTTTTTATGCTAATATTTTCATCAAAATTTTCAAGAATATTTTAATTTTTTTTTTCTGTTCTGCTTCTGTTTGTAATGAAAAATTATTATTAAAATTAACATGAATGTTAAACACACTTCAGTAGATTTTCAATCCTTAATATTTTAATCCATATTTAAAATACTTTTACCATAAAAGAAACTTTTTTGTTCATCATCCTATGCTTTTAATGTTGTAATTAAATTAAAATAAAATAAATTAACATAACAAATATTTACTCGATCATTTAATTCTTAATTGTTAAATATTTATTAAAAGGATAAAATAAAAACTGATAAATTAATCCTTACTTTTTTTTATTTTAATATTGTATTACAACAATAAAACATTTTAATAATGAATTAAAAAATATTTAAAATATTGTGCGAGATAATTATAAAGGGGTGTTTTTATTATGTATGTAACTATGGCGGCTCCTAGTTAATACAATTTAAAAATCAAAAGGCTGTTGCTTCTTTTAGTTCTGCATTACATCGGCCTCTTGCATTATTTTTCTTATATAATAAATATTTAAATTACATAACAGTTCTGATACAATGTTCTAAGACTAGTTTTCTTATAATAATGACATGCTACACTGCTAAAAAAAGGTCTATTTTCCCGAGCGTTGCGATTTTTTCTTTTGGAATTTTCACTTCATAAATTTGTAACACAACAATGTAAGAAAAGATTTTCTTTAAAGGTAAATTCATTTTTATTTAAAAAAATAAAAAAGGCGTTAAAATTTGCCCTTACCAAAAACTCGTTTTTCCAAATTTTTGATATTAATTTTCTTCTAAATCGTAGGTAAAACATATGCATTTGTAAATGAAAGTAATTTAAATAATGTGATGAATTAATTTGAAAAGGAGACTATTTTCAAGAGCATCTTTTACACTCACTTGTTGAAGATAAAAGAGCTACTTTACAGATCATTGGTTTGACCCAACTTTATTATTACTTCCCTAAGAAAAAGCCTAAATCATTAGGCTAAACAGTGATTCCATAAAAAAAATCTAAGACTTAATCTTAGTCTAGTGGAAGTCGTATATATAATCGGAAGGCAAATAGAAACTACTAAATTTTCATCAGCCGTCCATATTTTAAAAGTAAAATGGTGAAAATTAAATTTTTGTGAAGTTTTTAACAGCGATCACCTGATATTTATTTTGGTTATAATTTTCAAAGCAAATAAGGAATATTGATGTAAAGTCTAAGCTCTGCCACATAATTTCAGTATGACATGCAAATAGATATCAAACTTTACCGTAAATCTTATATTTTACCATGTACATAAACAGTACTTTAGAATTAAAATTATACAAAGACAAATTTGAGCTTGAATTCTTAAAGGGGACGCGAAGGGAAGAGAAAATATTTTGTTAATTGAAAATGATTTGACAAGTGTTGTCTAATAAAATTGCGTTAATCTTAATATATTTTTCCTTAAATTTTTAATGAAATATCTCTCTCACATTGGTTCCACTTGTTACGTTCTTTTAGTTTTGTTTCGAAACACAATCTTGACCACAATGTTTATATACAAAGTTGAAGGGATTTGAATCTCGTAGCTTCCCTTTTTTCTTTTCTTATAAGGAATCCTTCTACTTTTAACGAATTAAATAGACAAAAGGTATAAATTCGTAGGTTCATGTACATATATGTATGTCTATTGATAAATACAAAAACACTTTGAGTACAAAAAAATAACATTTAATCAAAAATATTTATAAAGAATAATATGTAAGTGAGTCATGTTAATAAAAATTTATTATCTTCATTGTCTTTAGAATTAAAATTGATTTACTAAATCAAGAGTATACCGTTTATTATGTTGGAACAAATCAAGGACGTATTTATAAAATTGTTCAATATTATCGAAATGGTGAATCAAAATCAAAATTATTGGATATATTCGAAATAGCACAGAATGAAGCAATTCAAGTAATGGAATTAAGTCAAAGACGTAAATCATTATATGTGGCAACTGATCAACGTGTCAAACAAATTGATTTAGCAATGTGCAATCGTCGTTATGATAATTGTTTCCGTTGTGTACGTGACCCATATTGTGGTTGGGATAAAGACAATAGTATATGCCGTCCATATGAATTAGATTTATTGCAGGTAAATTTTAATTTTTAATTTTAATTATTATAAAGTTTATTTTATAATGCTTAAAGTTTTGTTTAGTTTTCAAAAGATTCTTTTGAAAATTCTATAAAATTTTATTCTATTTTTCCTTCTATCGAATTTCAAATTCCTTCTCATTAATGCCTTATTAATTGTAGGATGTTGGAAATGAAACAAGTGACATTTGTGATACAAGTGTATTAAAGAAAAAAATTGTTGTTACATATGGACAGAGTGTGCATTTGGGCTGTTTTGTTAAAATACCAGAAGTATTAAAAAATGAACAAGTGACATGGTATCATCATTCCAAGGAGAAAGGACGGTAAATACATGAATTTGAAATTATTGTTTAAATTTGAAATTTATTTTCAAAATTTGTTTTCCCATAGGTATGAAATTAAATATAGTCCGACAAAATATATTGAAACAACTGAACGAGGTTTAGTTGTTATTTCTGTTAATGAAGCAGATGCTGGGCGTTATGATTGTCATTTAGGTGGTTCACTATTATGCAGTTACAATATAACAGTAGATGCTCACAGGTAAATTATGAAAATAAGTTTTTTTAGAGTCAAATTTCGATAGCAAAAAAACAATTTGTGCTTTCCAATAAAAATTCCAAGTAAAAAAAATAATTATAAAAACATTATGAAAATGAGGTAGAAAATTAAAAAAAAAAAACGGGAACTTTTGAAATAAAATTAAAAAGGAAAAAATCCTCTTAAATTGTTCCAAGTTCATTTGAAAACTCTTCTAATGACTTTCATTTTATTTCTTCAATTGTTTTATACTTTCTGTTTTCTTCATTTTAATGACAAAACTACAAAATGACAAAAATACAGAAAAAAAACTATATAATGTCCTTTCTTCTTAAAAAACAAACAATAATATAAAGGACGAAAAAAAAGTACAGATAAAATTGAAAAAAAAAAATAAAAAATTATAACATTTACTAACAATTATTATTATAATTTGATTGGAAACAGGTGCACTCCACCGAATAAGAGTAACGACTATCAAAAGATCTATTCAGACTGGTGTCACGAATTTGAAAAATACAAATCGGCTATGAAGTCATGGGAAAAGAAACAAGCGGTAAGTCACGATTTATTTTTTTTTCTTTTCATAAAAAAGGAGGAAAGAAATTATATATTATTTTTATACCTTTAAAAGTCACTTTATTTTTCATTATAATAGTTATTTTTTGTTGTACAATAGTTATTTTATATGTCCGTTTGTATAATTTGTTGAGCAAAATATGGTGTAGAAGGTGTACATTTAAAACTAAGGATGGAAAACTACATATAGTCCGCCTAAATAGTTAATATACGCATGCATATGAATTCAATAAATGATTACATGTTTCATAATAAACTAAGGGCAATCCCATATAGTAAATTTTTATAATAAGAACAAATAAAATATTTTTTAAAAATTGGATATCCGGAATTTTGTGTAAAATTAGGGTTATACGCATTGCAGTTTAATTATTAATAGTTATTTAGTTCGGAATATTTTTCGAAAATATACAAATTTTTTTAAGAGAAAATTATTAATCATTAAAAACAAATTACAATTAGAATTGTTTCCATTATCATTAACTCCTCTTAAGTGCTCATATATCAGACACTAAATTACTCGAGTTTTATGCACGAAACACCAGATTACTTAAAATTACTACTAATAAATTTTGAAAGAAAAAAATAGGAGTAAATTTTTTTAGTTATTTTCCGATTTTATTAAAACGAGACAAATAATTAAATTTTTAAACATATAGATTCCTAAAATTTTTAGCATTAATTCAACTTCTATATAAATTAAATGAAATATGCCTGTTTGTGTTGTTGTACAAATCATAACTTATTTTCGATATTCTATAATTTTAGAATGCAGTCTATAATGCAATTTTTAATTTTTAAAACAATTTAATTGTTACATATTTAAACACGGACCCTAATTACAATATCGAAATTTCGGAAGCAAATATAGTAAGCCAGGTGGTGCCAATAAAACCACCCTTCTAATAAATTAATAACCAGGCTAAAGGAGTAGAGAATTGTACATTCTTGAAGCAGCTCTTTATAATACTTTTACAGTTCTTATATAATACGTACTCGATAGCGTTGTGTATGGCTGATGACCTATTCTAGTTTTTACTTTGTTTTTTGTTTCCCCGCACAATCATTTGTTTTAAAATATCCACATGTACTTTCTATAATAAAACATGTGTTTTTAATTTTTTATGTTCTAAAAATCATCGTTTTTCAAATTCTCTAAACTATTATTCCATGACATAGAACACGTGAGATGATTAATATAGCATTATTATAAAATAAATGAAAAGAAAATGGTTCTTTACAGAAAAAAAAGGATAAAAAAAAATTAAGCAACAGCATCTTGTCCTGTCATCATTGATGTTTATGTCAACGAAGTGTAATGACAAATAAGTTTTAAAAGAACTAATGCATACTAATCTATGTATTTACTGATTGTTTCTCATTTATATGTGCATATACATATGTATCCATATACATACAAACATTTTGTATTGACATAGTAAAAAACAGAAATTTTCCATCACACGATTTCTTTTCTTAAGTTCGACAACACCCTAAATGAAAAAGAGAATCCTTTTTGAAGATATCAAGAGGAAAATTCAAGGGTATTTCGAACATAAATTTCATTCTTAAAATATAAAAGGGAAGGAGTAAGAGGGAAATGAATTTTTCACAGAACAAAAAACAAAAAAAATGTTACAAAAACTAAAATATTTTTTAAGTGAAATTTTAATTTGCAGTTTCCGTATTTTCTCCATTTTCTACGTTAAATGAAAAATTACTTTGAGGATGACAAGCAAAAAACATAAAAACTATTAAGTTAAAAAAATGTGTATGTAGTAAAACTTTAATCAGATAAGCTGACATTGCAGTACTTTGATTAAGGTCTGAAGGATAATAATTGTCCTTATTTCATTTTAATTTCTGAAATTATAAAAGAATTATTTCATGATTATTGGTGTATTTTTAATATTACACAAGGTAGAATGCACAAAATATTGTAAATTAAAAGCTAAAATTTAAAAATTTAAAAAAAAAATTCTTTTTAAAAATAATAGAAAAAACGAGAAGAATATCCGTACGAATTTGTTATATGTGCGAGTAAATATGCCATAGCTGACTATGGGACAGACTATGAATTTAAGTTGCCGTATTACAGTATTAATTTATGCAAACTCGACTCAGAATATTCAACGCTGATCGAAAAAATACACATGAGTCTATATCTCAGACCATTATTTCTTAGCGTTACAAACGGTAAGACAAATTTAGTATACTCTTCGAACATACGTTCGTACGGGTATAAAAATCTCTTGCTGTTGTGTACATACACAGATACATTCGGATGAAAGCAATGATACATTAAACCAAGTTATATTTTAATTTGGTCGCCATATTATGGCCTTTCATTACATACTTTTGGGATGAAAACACATAGTGGTGAGGCAAGGTGATTGTTAGACCCAGTATAGATTTATACCAGTTAAAGTAAATAAATAAAATATTTAGTTTTTGATTTTTATAGAAATTTGGAAAAGCAGTTTCAAAAACTAAACTGTCGAAAATTGAAATTTTTGCAACGCTATTAACTTTATGTTCGGATCCATACAATTTTTAATTTCACGTTGTGTGCACCCGATTCAGTATGCTGCCGGGAAAAACACTCAAAAAGAAAAATCAAAACGAGAGTAGTCCGCTTCTTGTACTGCTCCTATGTATGGATGTGGCTCAGAGACACTCTTTCATGTCAATTATCGCCCCGGTTTCCATATAGCCGCCAAAACTCGATTCGTAGGAAACTTTTAGAATAAATAGAGGATATGCTTCTCAAGATTCTTTTATTTTTCAAACCTATTAACTACACCGGCATGCGATAAAACACAATTTAGAAGTCCGCTAATAAAACTTACAATTTTCTTAATCCTGCGCAAGTCATCTTATCAGTTCAGCGGTTAGAAGTTAAAAAAATACATTTAAGCATGCTGTTTTAATATGATCTAATCCTAGCTGCGCAACTTGATTTATAGTTAGTATTTATTTCTCAGTAGGAATGCCTTAAATATATTTCCCAATTTTTTTGTTTTGAATGTCTAATGGCGAAAAATTTCTTATCAGTGTTAATCCTATACCAAAAAGCATTCCCATTATCTTTTGAAAAACTATACGCAGTAAAACTGCCAATTATGAGAATAAAAACACATTTATTTATTATTTACTTATTCTTTAGAAAATATTTTAAATAAGTAAAAAAAAATTATTTTTTAATTGTCTTTTTCTTTCTTATACTTACAGCAATGTTCATCGAGGCAAAATTTCAGCCAACATCATCCTAACGAAATATTTCGTAAAAATAATGTCTGATCTCTAAACCGACAGTATTTAATTACGTCCATAGAACTTCCATTATATATTATATTTAATTAAAACAAAAAACAAAAGTCAGAATCGTTAAAGAAACAGCAATTTAGAAAACATTAATATTAAATTAATAAATAAATGAAAAAGAAACATAAGTTTGAACTGAACACAACAATAAAAAATAATTTGAATTCAAATAAATTCGCAAAATAGTCAAAATTCAACATACATGCAAACATACTCAAAAATCATAATTCGGTAAAAATTTAATTTTTTTTTTCTGTAAACATACGTACATAAACATATAGTTCTTTTTAGAAAATAATATCATACTATTATAAATTACTTAACTGTCAGTTTAGTATTACATAGACTTTCCTAAAATTATAATTTTGTTGTACTTATTATATAATTATTCCATAAAAGCCCGTTAATAATTTTTAAAATATACGTACATATTATACCTTAATACACTATTATACAAAGACTTCAAATGCATACCTATGACCTACCTAACCTAACCTAAAAAAAAACAAAATGATAACAGAACGAAAATAAACGAATCAACATACATACATACACTTGTAGGTAATTTTTGGCGAGGAGAACTGATTAGTGAATAAGTTTTTGATTTTTAGAATGTAAAAAAAAAAAATAGTAGAAAATGTAATAAAAGAAACGAAATGTAATATCATTTTAAAATCATTACTTGTAAGTGAAATCATTATTTATTATTTTCGCAAAATGGCGCATAACATTACAGAGTCTTATCGAATTTCCAAGCATTGAAGATGTTCACTTTTCCCGTAAAAAATTATTTTAAAATTTCAAAAACCATCACAACATTCATTTTTCTTGAAATGTAATCAATAATAACTTCCAAAATTGAAATAATGTTCAATTTTATGAGCTAGAAGCCCATTTTGCTTTCACCGCAGTGTTGTCTACGTGTATGGTATTTTCAACTTCAACAAAATACTAAAATTAATTACATGTGCAAACAGATAACAATTAGCTTGCGCCTATATTTATGCAAAAAAAAATTAATAACATTATACTAATTTGAATAATTTATAAATTTATATTAGAAGTTCACAATATGAAAATAATGGGGAAATAAGTTCGGATCGTTGAAAATAATTCAAAAGTTCAAAAATAGGAGAAGAATCACATTCACCTTAAAAGGTCAGTTGAGTGCGGAATATAATATAATGGAGCGTCTATACTCGAACTTTCTAAAAGGGCGGTAACTAGTTTATATCAAAGAATGTTCTATTTAAAAGAAAAAAAATTTATACTGTTGTGTCATATTTTAAATATCATAAAATGATTCAAACCGGCGAGAAGTTCGAATTAAAGAGATTTTCAGTTAAAAGATATTATTAAAATAAATAAAACTGGCAGAATGTTAAATTCATCAAAATGACCTGAGCTCAAAAAAGATTTAGGAATTATAGAAGATATGCAAGTTTTAGAAGATCAACTGTATACATGTATGCATATAAAATCGAATTTTCGAAATCAAACTCTTTTGTAACCATTCCTCTTATGAAATCATGTTCAATCACACTTTTGCCACAAACGACTTATTTAAGTATTCGATCTATAATAATATATTTTATGCTATCCCATTCCCCCATCGTCAGAAAGATATACAAGAAAGTAGTTCTTGAAAATTTGTCACAAAACTTTTTTTAAATACACATACATACATAATTGATGTATTAATGCGCATTTTAAGTTTCAAAAAAAGATTTAAGGATTGTAGTTTTATTAGTATGAAAAAGAGGGTACATGGTATAAACAAGAGTGTAAAAGTAAAAACTATTATATGATTACAAATTTTTATCTAATTAGAATATTTTAAAGTAAGAGAAAGAAATAATTAAAATTATTACAATTTTAATATATAAAATAAATACTATAGAATTCTATGTAAAATTGTAATTATAACAACAGAAACACAGGTTACAAAAATAAAACGACAGCTAATGCTAAGTTTGTAACACAAACCTTCCAATAATTAACACAGACGAATCTTTAAGAGGAACTCTGTGTTAAGGGTATAAAAACTCTAAAATTTTCTGAATTGTTTAATTTCTCAAAGTTATAATTTTTAAGTTATAAAGTAAATTCCTTAATATTGCATAAAAATCGTTCTCAAATTAGATTAATTTTTAATATATAAAATAAAATATTTCATTAATTTTGAAACATAATTCTCAAATATTGTGAAAAATACCCTGCTGCGAAAAATATGTTATTTAGTGTTGTTCAACTCCTTTAATTAGAGATATATTTAAATAGAACATATTATTAATTTATCGTAAACCTTATTTAGATTGCATTTCCATCATATTTTGTATTATTCCATAGTAGTCAAAACTCAATGTTCTCTATCAACGTTACTCCCAAATCAAGTTGTGTATAAATTTTAATTTTTGAACGAAAATTCTAACCACAATAATTTCAAACGATGGTTATAATTCGACAGTATATATTGAATTAGATCAAATAATTTAACATCCAATTAAGAAGCAAAAACCTGAAATTTTTCTCCATTATATAATGATTTCGTATGCAAGACAAATCTAAAGCATAAATTAAATTCAGTCAGATTTTAATATAATAGGGATTGGAAATTGAAGACATTGCAACATGATAGACCACATTATCGTCTACCTGACTTAGTATTACCGAAAACATTTGCGAAAAAAAACAACAAAATAATAACATTTATTATTATTATATTTTAATCATATCACACAAGTATATTAGAAGCAATCACATTGTATTTATTAATTATACTTATGCAAAATACATGTACATACATATACACATATAAGCAATTAAAGGGCACATTAAAATTATTTGAAAAAGAATTTTCATTATTAAGTTTTTGTTAACCTATAAACACACACGCACACACACTCTGATGATGTTCTCAACAATGCATACCACAAAAAAAAAACAATAATAATAATATAATAGCTAAAAAATATTCATAAATAAAAATATATTAAACGAAAATTTTATAAAATTTAAAATAGTACGAGCTCCGTCCACGTAAACAAATTTTAACACAATTAAAAAAATGCCACAAAACATGCAAAACAAATTTCTAATAGCAAAAAAAACACCAATTTTAAATAGTGAAAATTTATTTTCAAAATTATTTTAATGTGCAATATTATTAAAATTTATACATATAACACATTCATAATATCTTATACATTATAACAAATACATATAATAATACACACATACATTTGCAATAAAAGAAAAATACATGTTAAAAATCTGTTCAAATCTATTAAATTTTTAAGTTAGTATAAATTTTTAACAATTTCTATACATACTAATTATATGTATATATAGATATATATACAAAACAAACATATTATAATATTATAAATGTACGTACATATAAATATAAAAATTTTACTTTACATAAGTTCATGTAAATTATATTTAAATTTTTAATTTAATATAAAAAAAAAACGAAAAATAAAAAAAAAAATTATGTTAAAATAGCAATTAAAATGAAATCGCTTTTAACCCTCTCCATTCATCGTATTACACACCCATGTAATTATATATATATATAAATAGCTAAAAAATGGAATGAAAAAGGTTTAATATATAAATTTAGAAGGTATAATAAACCTTATATTAAACATTTATGTAATATAAATTGAGTCTAAAATATCAGAAAATAAAAAATTTGCAAAAAAAAAATATTAAGAACAAAACATAAAAAAAAATTAATAATATAAGTGTTTATAATGAAAAATTAAAATTGAAAAGAAAGTGTCCATTAATGAAATAGTGCATCAAATCAAGGATTCATTTTTGTACCAAATTTACCTTGAGCAATTGAAAGTGTCTACTTTACTTCAAAAACAATTTCTTATTTCTTATTGATGTAGATACTAAAATTATTATTTTACAAGCAATAATAATTGCATATTTTTAGGATTAAAACAATTAAAGGAATACGTTAAGATGATCATCGAATTCGACTATTAGTTCAATAAATTATGGTAAATAATCATAATTTTAAATGATAATTTATTTACCGATTGTTTACTTGTTTTAAATAAATTCGAAAAAGCAAGCAGTCTCCGAAAAATAAGTTAATGGTAACGTTTTTGTTAGCAATAGTTGGGGAAATTCGAAAATTCACGTATGCAAACAGTATAAAATTTTCATCTGGACTTGATATAAATTTGGTATATGAGAATATTTAAATTCTTCGTTTATAATCTAGAAAAATTTGATTCAAGTCGGACCATTCAATTAACTTAAGTTAAATATTAAAAAAAGTATTACCCTAATCATATTTCGGAAAAACCTATACCATAATTTATTGAATCAAATTCTAAAATTTTGCCAGTTTCTTTATGGATTTGACAAAAAGTTTGACGAAAGCAAATGAAATGTTACAAGTACGCGTAATTCTCAAAAGTATAAATTATTGTGTTTACTTCAAAAATTTAACAATAGTGTACAATACTACCATTGAATTAAAAAAAATTAATCAGTGAATCTAATTGCTATACATACAACTAAAAATGCTAGATGAGTTGTCAATAGAATGATGAACTAGAACCTAACAATAATTGCCACTTAGGTAGTTCTCCATTTTTTCCAAAGTGTTTTAATTAAACTGAAAATTCTCTAATAAATATTCGAGAAATTTGACAATTTCTGACAATTCTCAATTGAGTCCTTTTGCGAAGCTGATTTCCTTAAACATAAAATATTGACTTTCATACGTGTCAGCTAATTTTCAACAGAAACGAGTTTTCAATAATGCAAATGAATTTTTTTAATGGTACCTTCTTTTCAATTCTAATTATCAGTTATTCTTATTAGTTAAATCCTTTCTATTTAAATTAAGAAAAAAGAATTTTCAATTATATTTTATAAATTTCATCATTTTTTTATGTTAAAATTTTTTAATAACAAATAAAAAATCTATTGCAATTATTCTGTAGGTCTGTTTACTTAATATTTAAATGCATTGAATCATTTTAGTTTATAGTTTCTTAAAAATAAGATATACATACATAACTACATAAGCATTATAATAAATATATAAAAAAAAATATTATATTTCTACATTGCCTAATAACTTAAATTTTTGCATTTATTTTATCTAAAATCTTTAAGATATTTAAGCAGATATGAATAAAAAAAAAGAAAAAATTAATTGTAATTATTTAAAAATAGAAAACAAAAATATTATAAAAAAATATTAATTTTTGTTTTTTCATATTTTGTTTTAAATTTCAAAGTTCCACAATAGATAAAGCTCTATACATATACATAAATTTACATACATAATAATATATGTACACATCAATATAAAAAATATACAAAGAAAACAAAACAAAATTGATAAAATAAATTCCTCTTTTTAGTAATAAAAAAAAAATAGTAATTTAATATTAAATAATAATTTGGAGATTTCAGAGAGAAAGAAAATATTAAATAAAATCATTTTTTAAAATATCTATAAATTTTTTTATCATTTTTTTAAAAAAAAACTTAAAGATTTTTCTAGCTTACTAAGCCAAGAGTACCTCTACAAGAAGAAATTGTACCCTCTGCTTAAAGAAACGTATTCCTTCAGTAAAGAAAGTGAGAGACAAAAGTAATAATGTCACTAGAAATTTTAATAAAAAATTCTGATCAAACCAATAACTTCTAAAGTATTATTTTTCCCTTCAAATGGTGGAAATACTTCGGGGATTTTCGTTAATTCAGTTTTAACTTAAGTTTTAAAATGAAGCACGTTCGATAAATCCAAACCGAAAAATATGAAAAAATAGCATGTGCGACAAATTTCCTCAACACAAAAAACATGTTCACGAATTACTGTTGTGATTAATGTTCTAAAGGAAATTTTAAACCTTCCTATAGCTACTTCGAAAATTTTATACAAATTTAAAGAGAAGCATAACAGAGAAATTTCGGACATTGAAGAATTCCACAAATAGGTTTTTTTTTTGTAATTATACCCGTACAAACGTATGTTCGAAGGGTTTACTAAATTTGCCTTATCGTTTGTAACGCTAAGAAATAATGGTCAGAGATATAAACTCAAGGGAATGTTTTTGATCAGCGCCGAATTCTGAGTTGATTTAGGTTTGTCTGTCCGTCCGTTCGTCCGTCCGAACGAAAGCTCAACAACTAATTGAGCTAAGTTCATCAAATTTACACAAATGATTTATTATAGTAAATACCAGAACCCTTTTTAAATTGGATATGATCGAGGTACTGGTTCGGGTAGCTGCCATAAAACTTCAAAATTTTGAGTATATCTCAGAAATTATAAAAACTGTATCTAATATATGAAATTTCACACAAATGAAAATATTAGTAGGTCCAATGTATTTGATAAAATATATTGAAATTGCTTGTCTCTTTCTGGTAGCTCCAATTTACTTAATACAATAAAAAATATTGCATACTTTCCGGTGAAATAACAAGAATTAATATAAGCTTTAATATAGTGGTGCAATTCGACGTTTGAAAAGGTGAGTTAAAATAAAACATTTAATTTATTGATTTATCGCTAGTTTTTTGGTCTTATAGAAATTTGGAATAACTTTTAGTTTCGAAAATATGAGGTGCAGAAAATTGAAAATATTACTATTTTCAAAAGGGCATAACTTGAAATATTATGAACGTGAGAAAAAATTTTCTAGAAGCATGTATAAAATTTCAGCAGCTTTCTATGAAAAAGGTTGTAAAAGTTTTGTAAAGAGACGCTCGGACGGACAGAACTTGAATAAGAACTTTTCTTGAATAAGAAATTATCTTTCTTTCGAAATTTACGTTGGTTTTTGTGATATTATGAGAGGAAAAATGCCTTTTTAAATTTGTATCAGAATTAAATCAATTTTATATGTTCAGTTATGTTCCTATCAAAAGCCTAGACAGGTTTTTAAAAGTTCCAAATATAAGTGGAGAGGGCAAAGTTTAGCCTTTTCCTGCAACTAAAAAATTAATTTAAGAAAACAATGTGCATAATAACAATAGAAAAATTACAAACCTATGCTCATAAATCAGAATGCTAATATCCTTACGTATAGAAGTAAAGGTACTAAAAATAAAGCGGCAAAAGAACTTGAAACAAAGTATTTTCTCAAAGAAACGTATTCTTGTCTTTTTATTTTAAGTAACTATTTTGGTCATAAGTCAGTGACTTCACGTAACCAATAAATACGTTAAAATCAAAATGAATCTCATCTATAACCATCAAAATCTTAAACTTCCACAGTTGACTGGCCTAAAAAAAAAATACCGTATCGTATTAATTTTTCTTTTAGAGAAATTTCTTGCAAAGATCCGTTTCTATATTCTGCATTCTATGAGACAGATGAGACTGAGAATAAATAAACCACATATAACTTATCTATTAATTATAAATTTGCTCAGCTTATATAAGTCTATAAATTTTCATGCATACAAAATGAACATTAGAATTCCAATTATATTTCAAATGCTTTCTCATAATTCTAACGCCTTGAACTATATTCAAATATGCACTTGTATAACACATAACAAATATTGGTAAGATTGAAAGCTTCAGAGTTTAAAAAATACGAAAATGTGCTTATAACAATCATCCATTAAATTGCAAAACCTAATTTTCTTCATTAATTTTACTTGAATATTAAACAAGTAAAAACGTTTCAGTCGGTATAAACCGATTGAATAATACCCTGCACCTTTCGTTATTGTGTAGCAATTACTCGAACCTGTGAAGTCATTCTGTAGAAACTTCACGGATATGTCTGACCTATAATTGGACATCCGACTGCCAAGTTTCATGAATCTGACTTTATTATTTTTCCAAATATTTAAAATTAGCTCTTGGAGTTGTATGGCAAGTACCTGAACCTGTCAAACAATTCCATCAAAACTTCACAAATATATCTGATCTACAATCGGACACACAACTGCCAAGTATCATGAATCTGACTTTATTATTTTTCCAAATATTTAAAATATGCTTTTGGAGTTGTTTGGCAAGTCCCCGAATCTGTCAAGCAATTCCACTAAAACTTCACAAATATATATGATCTATAATCGGACACACAACTGCCAAGTTTCATGGATCTGACTTTATTATTTTTCCAAATATTAAGAATAAGCTTTAAGACTTGTATGGGAGCTACTCGAACCTGTCAAGCAATCCCATTAAAACTTTAGAAATATGTCTGACCTATAATTGGACACACAACTGCCAAGTTTCATCAATCTGACTTTATTATTTTTCCAAATATTTAAAATTAGCTTCTGGAGTTGTATGGCAAGTACCCGAACCTGTCAAGCAATTCCTCTAAAACTTCACAAATATATCTGATCTATAATCGGACATCCAACTGCCAAGTTTCATGAATCTGACTTTATTATTTTTCCAAATATTTAAAATTAGCTTCTGGAGTTGTATGGCAGGTACCCGAACCTGTAAAGCAATTCCTCTAAAACTTCAGAAGTATATTTGACCTATAATTGGACACATGACTGCCAAGTTTCATGAATCTGACTTTATTATTTTGCCGAATATAAAAAATTTGCTGTTGGAGTTGTATGGCAGCCACCCGAACCGGTGCAGCTATCCCATTATAATTTTTAGAGCATGTGTAGAATATAATTGGACACATGTATACAAAGTTTTATATTTATAGCTTTATTAGTTTTTGAAATATTTAAAATAAACTCTTTGAGTTGTATGGCAGCTACCCGAACCCGTTGTCCGAATTAGTCCAATAACAATAGGGCTCGTCCTTGGCACAAAAGAAAAAACTTGTGAAAGTTTGGTGTCGATTGCATTATTCGTTTTTGAGTTATCGTGCGAACGGACGGACGGACGGACGGACGGACGGACGGACGGACGGACGGACGGACGGACGGACGGACAGACGGACATGTCTAAATCGACGCAGAATTTTACGCTGAGCAAGAATATATATATATGTCCATACCGCAGATGACTCCTTCAAGTAGTTACAAACTCCATACCAAAGTTAATATACCCTTCACGAAGTGCAGGGTATAAAAAAAGTACCATTTATATTTAATTTTATTAATCCTTAAATTTTAACGCATTTTTTAATTGACAATTTATCCTCAACTTTATTATAAAAATATAAAGTGTCGAAATGATCATCTCCTGTTCTTTAAAATTATTTTCGTTCTTATAATTTTTTATAATCTCATATATTTTTATGTTACAATATTTGATTTCAATAATTATTTCTGCCATTTACATTATAAAGCGTTATTTTTACAAATATTGATCTCCTTATTAATTTTAAGATTTTCGTATTGAAATGACTTCAAAAGTGTTTTTTATAAATTGGCGCGAAAATTGTTATATACACACACCCCTTACAATGTGATCAAAAATACAAAAGATGTTTTGAATTTTTACGATTATCGGTTCTTCATCACTGCTTACAAAGATATTTATCATTTTACTAGTTCTAGGTGTTCTACAGATTGATTTTGATTAAATTGAAATTCGATTGGACTTAAACTGAGCTAGTATCCTGCAATCTCAATAAGCAATAGTAATCTTAATAGCATCATCATCTAATAGTATTAAATCTCATCTATTACATCTAACGGAAGTTTTAATATAACTCATACATATTGATGAATCCATTTCCATCATAACCTATGTGAGGAGTGATGCGTTGCACTCACGTTCGAAATTCATTCCCGCGAACATAATTTTCAATTTCCAAAATTTAAATATTTTAAATCGCAACTTAAGTTTAGTTAATTGAATATAAATCTAAGATGTAAATCTTAGAGATTTTATTTACTTGCAATTTTTCCACACAATAATGTTAGATATAAAGATGGGGGTAATTTTAAAAATAATAGCCAAAGAAAGATTTCTAACTAATTCGAATAAAATTTCAAAGTTTCAACAAAAGTTAGGACACATATTTGAAATGTTTTGAAATAATATTTTGAGTGAACAATCATTCAATTGAATTTTGAATTGAAATCTGGAAGCACAGTTTAAATAAAAAAGAGAGAGAAAATAAAAAAAATCTGATGGGAACAGCAAATAACCGACAGCATTATTAAAGTGTTGCATAATATAAAGTTTTCCTATAAACAATTATTTTAAATTCTATGAAAGATAGAAAGCCTATACCTCACATAGCCAGAAAACTGTAAACTTGCAGTTTTAAATATAGACTCATTTTCTGTAATCCTACTTTCCAACGAAATATTCCTATTAATTTCGTTACCAACCAGGACTCAAATATTAAATTTTAAATCAGCACCACCTTAAATTTAAATATTAAACTTTAAAGAAATTGGTTATTTATTTCCTTGTATATATGAGCAACAATATAAATTCGGCCTTATTCAACCTGACACCCTTTTTTCACAAAAAGTAAGGCGGTCAGTAAAAAGACAAAAAGACAATCGTCTGAGGACCCGACATAATTCAATCAAATACAAAACATTTGGCATGAACCTACCCCAGTATCTTCAGAGTCACTGCTATAATGTTGTTTTTAAACGGAAATTTACTATTGCCGATATCGTTGCCAACCTAAAATTCACACTAAAAAACTAACGGCCTAGCTGTATGACCACTGATTAGGATTGACTGACTTTGTAACAAATTTAAAACTTTGCAATATAAGAAAGATTGAAAGAGAGAGACAAAAAAACATTTTTCCGTAACGTTTATTTAATTGCCTATTTTGATGTGGTTTAATATAAAAATTAACAACCATAACAATTTTTTTTTTTTATTTTTAAATTATAAAATTTTAATTTAAAGTAAAATTAAAATTTATCTATATAAAAAGCACAAGGCATAAAATTAATAATAATTTTATTTAGACCTCATTCCCGATTTTTTTTTATCTATTCTATATTACTCTTTGTCTTTTTCTTGCCCTTTCTTTTTAACATTTTATTTTTTTTATGAATACTTTTTAATAAAATAATAAAAAACACTTGCCAAAGAAAAGGAATAACACTATAAAGCACAGTTATTTCACCATTTTAAATATCACTTTAATTTTACTACACGGAGAAAAAGAGAAGGTTTTTTTTTTACTATATGTATAGGTACATGAGTTTACCTGAATAGAAAAATTTTAAAGAATAAATAGAAAAATAATTTATATATAACGGGAAAAAAGGACTTCTTTGGATGAAAAGTGAAAAAGAAAATCAAAAACAAAAAAAAAATTATGTCTGAGGTGAAAATTTTTTTGCAAAAGTGAAAATAATTTTATTATAAAAGATTATAATAGCACATAGAGAAAATAATGGAGGGGGCTGGGTGATGAAAATGTAATGATGTTTTTTTTTCTCATGCTCCAAAAATGAATTTAAAAAAAAAAGAGAAAATGAAAAGACAAACTTTGTTTTTGCCCCTTTTACCTCATTTTCATATTCGAAAAATTAGTGTTGGGACGAAGACATTGTACTAATGTGCAGGAAAACAAAAAAAAAAATTACAAAAATTTTCACTTATTAAAAAGTTTTTCATAACTACTTAAAAATTTATAGAATTGTTATTACTCCTTGGTACACAATCGTCTTTCTGTTTTTCTTTTGCTTTTGAAATTTGTTTGCATTAAGATTTTTTAATGTTTCGAAAAAATAAAGGAAGATTCCTTTCTTTTATTTCAATATTTTTACTCAAGTAATTTTTAAGAAAAAGAAACTTATGTCTTAAATTAAACCACTTCAGAACAAAAAATTCAAATTAGATTGTAGAAAAAAATAGACAATTTTTAAATTTCAACACGTAGTATGTCTGTGTGTGTGTCTGTGTACATATTTTTGTTTTAATATAAAATTTTAATCACTTAGGACACTTAGGTCTTTCAACAGATTGTAAGTAGGCTGCAACCTTAACATATTGTGGTTGTGTATGTAACAAAAAGAGTTACAGAGATTTCAGACCAAACGTTTCTATATAAAATTCAGGTGTTCAATGTAAAATACGAAAGTGATCTCTATCCTACTGACAATTTTAATATTAAATCTTTGTTTTGCATTCACTTTTTTTTATTATATGCTAAGTGCATTTTTGGCATAATGCATAACGTTTGCAAAAATATTGAATGAAATAGGAAAAGTTTTAAAATGAATCGCGTTGTGATGTCATTGCGTTTACTATTAAAACCTATGACATTGAAATAAATCGAAAAAACTTCCCAGAAAACTCATAGAAACCTGTATGACCTTTTAACATGTATATCACATGATTGTATTCGATGTTTATTTCATGTCTCCATAATCTCTATCAGGCCTAACAGAACGGATATCCAAAAAATACACCAAATAAATTCAGACCACTATTGAAATTTCTTCTGAATTCACATATGTCTCATATAAATGTATTTGGTTACTTTCGACAGCAACCATTAAGAGCTAAAGGGAAAGGGGACAGTTAAGAACCTGAAAAGTTCCAATATTATAGTTTTTGAAGGTCTTCTCATTAAAGCCAATTGAATGCCCTTAATTCTATCGAATGCTTTTCCTATAAACCTAGATAAATAATCTAGAAGTAACTGAACTTTTTATTGTTATTCGACATTCATATAAGTAAACAAAAAGGAGAAGACAGCAGAAGTTAGAAAAGTTTGACATTTGAACAATTCATTTAAGTTTATTACTGCATTATTGTAAAAAATTTTGAGTCATCGATTTTTTAAAATTTGGCGTAAAACGGCATTTATTTTGCACAACCAAATATCACAATGTTGTTTATAATTGGATATAAAAGAAAATGTCGATTACCTATAAATTACAAGAAAAAGTGTTTTTCACTCAGACAAATGGCTCCGAACTTGTAAGAGAGCCGGACTGTAGCAAAAGAAACTGTAATTCCACCACTTTTGATGATGAACACTCTATGACGTAAAAAGGTTGGAGCAATTTTTTTAGAACTTATATACAGCAAAATAGGTAAGGCCACCAAGGTTATTGAAAGGTCAAACAAATGACATGAAATTTACCTTTTTAAATATTGGTTTTCTTGGAAATATTGACAATTTTTTATTTTATATTTGTGAAATACGGACTCCTTTTCAATTTCATGCTTGGAAAACATAAAATTTTTGTGCTATTTTTACTGACTCATTACTATTTTTACATTGATCTCAATGTCTCTTCTGCTTTCTCATGTGAACTATGTGAAATTCTCCAGTATTTAGCAAATTTAATTTTAAAAATGAATATCAAAAACATTCAGGAAAGTTTCAGTATCTACCGTTTTAAGTGGAGTCATAGAAGCCTGTGTTTCAAAGCAATTAACATTATATTTGAAAGAAAATAGTTTATTTATGATTCCGATAAAATAGCGGTATTATTTGATTTACTACGAAATTTGTTCAAGAGTTAATACATCCAAACCCAATAATATCATTAGTATTTGTTGATATAGCGAAGGTCTTTTTGACAATATTTACAGAAGAATATTATTGAAAATACTCATTCAATTAGGTTTAGTGCAAAAGGAGTGCTTGGTGTATTGCATTCGGTAACTCTAACTAAAGGACCTAAACTAAATATGCTGCTTGATTCTGTATTTTATTTACATACGCCTTGTTTTATTTTTCCAGTTTTTTCTAATTGGTTAATTTCGTAAGAAACTTTTTAAAACCTTGAAATTTTTTTTATAGAAAGTTGCTTAAATTTCAATTTAAGTCCTCAAACAATACAAAATTTTTTATGGTACAGAAGAGATGTGAGCCACAAATTCAATTAAAATCAAACCAGGTGTTAATAAAACTAAAATAAAATTCAATTTAATACCTATTTCTTTATCAAAATATTTGGGACAATACGAACTCCTTATCTAAGAAATTTACAAATTTCATAAAACAAACACCGAATTCTCCTAGGAAATTCACCTAATTCGGCAAAAATTTATGTTTTTCTTCTTTCAAATCTATTTCAATTCAATCGCATGTTTTGATTGCTTTACTGGAACACCTCTTTAGTTGCATCAACCGTACACCAAGTTCAGCTTTTGTAGAAATATGTTTGAAATTTATTAATCGCATTAAATTATATATTTATTATTTATTAGCTACATAATGTAAATACCACATACTCCATTTTGTTCTAAAAAATTAAATTTCCCTATTAAAAAAAAAATTTTTCTATTAAAATAAATGTCAAAATTTATGTGGTATGCCTTTAAAAATTCACTCCAGTTGGATAATTTTAATAACTTCAGATGCTAAATGGCGCCTAAATTCCGAAAATATTTTTTTCAAATTTTTAAATTGCACCCAATCTGAGAAAAATGCATTTAAAAATTCCAAACCATATAGGTACCATTTCTGACAAAAATTGGCAAAAATAAAAAACAAATCAATTTTCTTTACCAAGAAAAGTTTCGAACAAAATTTTTTGATTACTAGATTTTTTTTTTGTTCTTCGTAATTCAAAATTCTAGTTTTTCTTTTCAAAAATTTTAAATTTTTTAAAATCAATTTTTGTTTTTCAAATGAAAAGTTTGTATAAAATTTCGTTTCAATTTTGTTTTTATTTGTTACATTTCAATAAAAACATTAAAATTTAATATTCAAATAAGTCATCAAAAATTAATGGTAGTTGATAAATACAGTGCTTAAAATCAATAAAAATCAAAAATAGTGAAAAATTTTCACTTAAAAATGGTTGTTGTACTACATCTTCCGTGCCATAAAAATGTTTTTTATATTTGAGGACTTAAATTAAAGTTTAAGCAGCTGGAAAAAATTCTATAAAAAAAAAATTTCAAGGTTTCAAAAAATTTCTAACAAATCAAATAATTTGATTTTCCCTAAAGTTCTAATGCTCGGTATTCGAAAAGTACATAAAATACAGAATCAAGCAGCATGTCTATTTTAAGTCTTTTACTAGGTCTTTCTGAAGGTGTTTGTTTGAAATAAAACTGTAATAAAAAAAATTTCGAAATTAGTTGGTTTTTTTCGGGCTTAAAGTAATATTAAACAATCAATTTTTTTTGTAAAATTTTATGAACTTATTTTACAGATAGTTTAAGATTTTTCCATTATATAAATGCTATAATATCCAATAAAAAGAGAAAACTTATTGTATTAATTTTTATTGTCTAATTTATTGTCTATGTTTTAATTTGATTTCATTCGCCAAGTTTCTCACACAGAATTTTTATTCAACAGAATTGACAGCTCATTCGCCTAAGATTTAGTCTGATTCGCTAATCATAATACCAAAAATTCATATTCATAAAAAATTTCATTCGTTTCGCTGAGCATAATGAGGGCCACAGTAGATATTATGCAAATTAATGGAAGCCACACAAAATTATTGAAAAACCGCGCGTATCTTATGAGCCCCAGTTTAAACGCACTAGATTCAAACAGAATAAAACGTAATTTTTTATAAAAGAAATAATAATTATTGAAAAATGCAATTTCTATATGTACTATAACAGCACACTAAAGGCCATATAATAAATGTACATAAAAAAATCGTATACATTATGTATACTAATTCTTATAGCTACCAAAACATATACTTGCGTGCATGCCCACATAATATAGCACGCTATAATGTATATAAGATGTAGTAAATATTGAATTTGAATTTTTTAACTATCGTCCTGAGCAAAAAGCAACAGAAAAAAAAATCAAAAACAAAAATTTGCACCCGAGCTGAATTTATATAATGATAAAGTTAAATGGTACCTATACAGATGGAACTTAAAACAAAAAGGCCAAAAAAAAAAAAGATCACAAATGGAAAAAGGAAGAAAACGAAAATAAATGTACACTAAAAAATAAAAGGAAAACAAATTTAAATACAAAAAAAAAATTTTTTTCAACTAATAGTTATAACGGTAACCTTTTTTTTCAATTCCAGTTAAACTGAGGATACCTTTCGGAGCAAAAGGAAAAAATGAAAATAAGAAAAAATTCCTTAAGATATGCACAAAAATATTAAATAGGTGTATGTGTGTGTGTCGGAGTGTACATAGATAACTTTTAGTTTTTATATTTTTTATTTATTTCGAAAAAAAAAATAATTTCAAGTTAAAAGACCGAAAAAATGATTTTGCAAAAAAAAAAAAAAACAATTATATTCAAAATGTGCTGTTGGATTATAATTTAAATTCCGTTATAACTTTTTTTTCATATTCTTTTCCTTTTTTCTTGCCCTCCTTCTCTCTTCTTCATGAAAATGAGCTCAAAATAATAAGAGCAGAAATTGTATACGAAAAAAAAGAGCATATCCCTTATTCCTCTTTTTTTTTCTATTTTTTTGAGTTTATAGCCCAGGTATTTTTTCAAAATTTACATACACTATAAATATTTCAGGAAGTTATACTGATCTGTATGTATGTATGGAAGCATGCATAGCTACCCAATTGTAAAAAGGAAAAAATTGATTTCGAAAGAATTGAAAAAGAAAGCTTAACATCTCAAAAAAGATGAGTCTCAGGTTTGTAATATTACTAAAAAAGAACAAAAACAAAACTCTTAAAAAATTCTAAAAGGGTATATGCAAATTCATATAATTTTGTTATCCTTTTTTTGATTTCTTATTACTATTATTTTGTTAGATTCAACCGACTTTTTTTTTACTAACATTTTTTTTTTCATTTTATGATTACATAACGTGTGTGTATATGAATTTTATTCTCTTTTTTGTATAATATGCAATAACATTTTGTAAGAGTTCAGAGGCGATGAAATTTTAAATTTAAGTAAGAAATTTGTGTGTCTGTTTGAAAAGTTTAAACTCTGAATCAGTTTTGGTTGTCTAAAATCAGTTAACTAAGAGTGTAATGGTGTTTTTAAAAAATTTATTTAAATAAGAATGTCAAATCAAATATAAACTAAAAAAATAATATTATTGAAGGACGAAAACCTTCCACACTGTTTACACTGACACACAAACGCATACCCACTTTTAATATTTGTGCAAATCTTAAGGAATTTATTTCATGGTAAAGGCATTGTTCTACAGCCCTGTTGCACCAATCACTTTTACATTTCAATTTTTTCAAAAGTACCTTTTTTCTTAGTACGGTACATACTTTTGGTGCAACAGAAACTTTTGTAATATTTTTTGATTATAATTAGTTGAAATAAAAATGAAAAATGGTTTTTGCTACAGGGCTCTGATGTGCTTATTATTTTGTCTTAAATTTGTTTCTTATTCCTTTATAAAGAAATGCTGCTTGAATATTCAAGTAAAATTTAACATAAATGAATTTGGTGACATTAACGTCATCTATTATTTAATAACCGTACACAAATTTTAATGTGTTTATCGTTATCTTAAATTGCCATTTTTATATTCCACAAAATCAAAATTGAAATTAATTAAAAATGAGAACAAAAATTATGAGCTGGGCAGGATGTTTTGCACTTATAAATGTTTTTTTAACACTTTACATTTTCTGTGGTAAACCTAAAATTACCGCAGTAAATTCTTTACATTATTTCACTAGAAATGAAACCAGAGAGGTTTATAAAATGGTGACATTTCCCCTGAAGTTGTTATTAAAACTGTTATATAAAAAATTTTATATTTCAATAGTAAGACATTTTTCTCAGTTAGTTATTCTTTGGTTTTATTGAAAAAGCATTGAAGAATTTTATGAAGCAGTCGCCGTTTTTTTTATTTAAAGAAATCAAATATTTCGTTGCCACGCACGCTACGCCACACATACATATGTGATATGTATCTACTATAAATTGTATGAATATTTAAAAAAAAAAAGAAAATATTATCAAAAAGTTCAATACCTAATTTTTATTCATCTTCTCTTACACCTGAACGTATAACGTATCTAAAATTTAAATACACATACAAACATACTTATCTTAAAATATTTTTATGTCTACACATTTGCAATATTATGGGATTGAGAGGTCTACATATATTTATCTATTTGGTATTCATAACCCACTTTAGTTAATGGCATTTTAGGATTCAGGTCAAAAAATTTTCCTAAACTGTTAATTCAGAGGTTTCGGACCAGGATCAAAGTTAGAAAATGACTTTTTCTTTTAATTTTCAAAAATTCTTTATAATTTGTTTTTTTTTTTGTTTCCTTTTTTTTGTTTTGTTTTTGTCTTTGTTTGTATTGAAATAAAATCGAACTGCTGATGGTTACCTTTTTTTTCTTGCTTCCTTCTACAACTTCTTTACATATTCTTTATTCGTATTAGTTATTATTTCTTTTCCGTTTTTTTTTTTAAATGTGGGTATTAAATGAAAAATAGTTAGTTCCCCTTCCCACATCCCCCCCCCCCCACCCAATTGGTACATATTTTTGCACAAATATAATATGTTGATCTATCCATGTGTCTACAGGTATGTTCAGCTCTTCTTTGTAAAATATGGTAATGATGAACCATTTTGAATTCTAAAATAATGTGTTATATTTTGTTTTCAGAATGTAAAATTGAATATATACGATAATACATAAAGTCTCTCTCTCTATATATATTGCTCTTTCTTTCACACTACCCCTTATGTGCAAGGATATAAAATGATTTTCAAAATCAATAAATTGTCTATTTGCAAAATTTACAATTTATTTTTATGGAATTTCTTTAATTTCCGTTTTTTGAACTCTGATTTATGATTATTGAATTTTTTTTTTCTTTTCTAAAAATTATACCATGTAATATAATAATTACTTTAGGTTTTGAGAAAATTCAATAGATAATAAGATGATTATACGAAAATACTAAAATAAAATGCATTAAAACAATTTTATGGATCACTTACTTTTTAAAAGGATTAAAAGTAAAGTGGATTCTTAATTTATTTTAAAATGAAGTAAAATTAAGTAAATCTAACTTTTTATATATGTATATTATATTATATTAGTATAATAAATTGAAATATAAAAATTTTTGAATTTATAGATGGAAATCTCGTGTTTTTTAGTTTAGAAATTTAAACGAAAATTACTTAACTTTTAAATGAAAAAAACCTTAATTATCTAAATTTTCAAAAGATATTTTCAAAATAAATAAATTAAAATTCTTGTATATTAATTAGAAATGCGAGTATGTTATTGTGTTTGTAAAAACAAATAAGAAATTACAGTATGGATAATGAAAATAAGCTGTGAACTGTAAAATAATATAAATTGAATTATAATTAAAAATCGTAGTTAAAAATGTTATTGTGGGCTAGTATTTCACACTACTGCTAGAAAAGCGACAAAAAATACCGCTGTTACAGAATAATTGTATTTCTATTGTCCACTTTTTTAGAAAACTTTTGTTATGTTTCATGTCGTTTAATATTACAACAAAAAATAAAAAATATTTGTGGCAAACTCCATGGTATGGCAAAGCATAAAGCAAAGGAACTTTTATACCCACCGGCCACCCCAAAAACTATAAGAACTGCTACATCGCAAGAAAATAATGAAATTTATAATTATGTATAGTAAACTATTTCTATTAATAGCAAAAATCACAGATAAAATGTAAAATATCGAACGTATGATTTGTAAAATAGCAAATTTTCATTAAAATTTTCAAATCTAGAGCTTTTTTTCGTATATAGTTTTGCGACTACAATAGTGAATACTCGTGTTGTTCAATAAGCAATTCTCTTATTACCATAAATTTTTACATATGTACGTTTAGGATGACTCACAAAATAATTTTCAATAAATTTATATTAAATTTAATTAGATTACTTATTAATTCAATCAATTTGAATTTTTTAATTTAGAGAAATAGAGAGAGCAAAGCAAATAGGCGTATTTGTTTTATCTCAAAATATTTGGAAAAATGTCAAAAATGCCGAAAATTTAAATCGATTTTGTGCCACCTTGTTTTATTTAACTGTACTCCGTTATTCAACTTGAATTATATTCTTTACTTAATTTAGCTATAATTCTCGCATTATTTCGTTTTTCACTATGATTTTTATGTGGTTAGTCGAACGTACCATAAATGACTATATATATCTATACGAACTGTAAAATGTTCCATATTTTATATCCACTTAGATATTTTTGGATCTTCAAGGTTGGCATATCATTTCGTCGAAACGCATGAAACATTGAGAGTTTTTTTCGTTTCCTCTCGAATAGTGCCGTAATTTGTTATAGGTGAAATAATATAGTGCTGCTTCCCAAGCTCAGAAAACAGCATAAAAAAATGAGATGTCAGATTCATACTTTTTTTCTGGGAACACATGAGTTTTGGCTTCTTTTCAAGTGTTTTATGTTAGAAAAGGAAAATTCTATTCGCAAATTTAAACGCCAAATAACAACTTGTTGGAAGAGAGCGTAAAAATTGGTATGTCTGGGGATTCAAAATTCAAGAATTTGATTGTTTTTCAAATTATTTTGTTGTTACAATTATTACTAATATCAATTGCTCCGATTTTTAAAACTTTTTTTTACAAATTTCAGGGTTTTTATTCGAAGTTTCTTATAAACAAATGTGCGTTTAATTGTTTCAGCCAGAGACTTACTTGCAATTCATTTGAGAATAAAGCATTCGAGTAATATATTTTCACTCTATGGCAAATATACTTTATTCATGTATTTGTGTGTGTTTACAAAATGCTTTGTTTTTATTTTGCAACAAGCTGAAAATTATTAATTACCACAAATGCCTTTCTTTATTTTCCACATAAAATATTTTCAATTTGCAATTTAAAGGAATTATATAAAATGTTTTATTTATTTCATTTCCTTATTCGAAAATAAAATTGATATAAGTATGTATGTATAAAAGAAATTTGAGATGCAATCAAATTTATACAGTCTTTAAAGGCATTTTATGAGACCATAATAAAAACGAGACGAAAATATAAAAAGTTTCTGGATAAAAACAATTTAAAATTCTCACGAAATTACATTAATGCTGCAATTTTTTGGTCGTTGATTTAATTTGAAAATTACCGCAATATTAATTACTACATTGGTTTTCCCTGATGCTCTTTTCACTTACCAATTTGATTGTAAAAAAATATATTTTCTCATAATAAAGAGCAATTTTAATTTGAAAATTAAATTTTGCAAGTTTACAACCATTTTTCACAAATAAAATTAATTTTGCATTCTAAAAGAATTATTTCACGCAAGTTCTTTCGATTATTGAATTTTTAGCTGCTGTAGAATGAGTTCGAGTCTATTTTTATTTTAAATTATATTAAACACATACATAATAAAATATACACAGTATGTATTTATGAAAAAATAATGTAAGTGCTTTAATACCATGAAATTTTCATAAGGCTTAAAAATGTGCAGAACAATAACTAAAGTATGTGGCTTACTTTAAATTCAACCTTCTTCTTCGATTCTACGAGTATAAGCTCTTTCAAATTTCTATATAAAATTTTAAAAGCAAGTTGCAATAATCACTCGCTTACCCTAGAGCATAATCTTCCCTTTACTAAGCGTAATTTAATTTTTTTACTATTATAACTTTTTTGAAAATTGTGGCGTTATGGCAATAAGAAAATTATTTGAATGATCTCGTCTTTTTACTCGCTGTATAGGAAGAAAGTATATGAGTATCATATATTTGCTTAATGTGATTTCCAAGTGAAAAGAATTTTTAGCGCATTCCAAATTTCGTTTTTGTTTTTTGAAAAATCTATGCCAAATTTTGTTCGCCACAGCCATTTATTCATTTTGCATTTGCAGATGACTAGTTAAGTCGATATTTTGAGAAAAAATTTAGTTGCAAATCAAGCTACAGAAAGAAAACAGCTGGATAAGTTCCAATTTTACACTCTTAGAAGCAATTTCAATAAAACGCTACCTTGCAAGCTAAATTTGTTCAAACAAGTATGGGTTAAACCAATGTGTCGCCTAAGTTAAATTTGTAAGTTTAAACAAAATGTTGAGAATAATTAAAGCAAAAATGTGGAATACTTAATTAGAATATTCTGTTATCGGTTAGTTTCCTATCGGTTATGTGAATATTGACATCAGTACGTAATTTACCACAAATACAAATCAATTAATCTGCTCATATTGTACCTAATGTTTAAATTATGAAAATTAATACAGGTTTCGATTCGCCTCCTCTTTGAGATACTATAGTAGTATACCATAAAACGGAATAGTTCAATTTATCATTTCACCTCAAATTGTAAATTTACAAAACACATTTTAATTTTCCATTATGTCAAATTATGTCAACCTTCACCATTATTAAAAAAAAAAACTCCAATATCCATGTCTATACACCTTACAAAAACAATAATACCTTATATTTAAAATTGAAATAAAATTCTTACAAATTGGATATCCTTGTTCGATTGCTTTGAGATTTTATCCTGTTTCTCTGAAAAAAAAAATACATAATAATAATCAAATTTAATTTTTTTTCATTTTTATATGCACGTATCAGTCATAAAAGGTATAACTTGTTTTCTTGATAAATAATTTTATAGGATCATTTCGTTTGTTGTACGTAATCATCTGTTATGCCTATATACAATAAAATTCAGAGTTCGCAAATGTGAGTATGTATGAACACCATATTTATAGTCTTCATTCATCTTCTAATCGTTTATATACATGCATACGTAAATATTTGTATTTTATATAAATGTGAATACCTACTTTTTTTTAAACCTCTTCCATATAAATCGTATTCTGATTAACATTTTCCAATAAATCTTTAGACTGTAAAATATATTTGCATGTACCTGGATTTACCTACATTTATACATACAATTTTAATACTTGTTTCTATTTTATTATAAACATGGCATGTTAGGCTTGTTTTTCTTCCTTTTTCTCAAGAAATACATAAAATATTTACTTCTCTTATATAAGAGTTAAAAAGATTTTACAAAGCAATTGTGATTATTGATTAAATAGACCCTGTCAGACTTTTATGACAAAAATTAGTTTATCAAAGTTTATCAAAAAACTTGCTTCTTCAACACGGAATTTCTCCCATTCGCAGTATACCATTTGACAGATTGTAACTCCTCTCATTTCATCTCAGTATCCCCCTATAACCGAGGAGAAGTTTTTCTAAATACTATACTTATAATTAGCCGCTCTTCTAATGAGATTTAATGGCAAATCCTCGACACCGTTAGCACCATCTTACAGCATTCCTCAATCTAAGAAAAATCTCAATTTTATTGAAAATGTAGAGGTTTTTAACTTTTTAATGACTTTATAATTAATTTAATATTGGACGTCTCTGTCATTTTGAAAATACAAAAAAAAAATAAATTTTTTTTTATTTTTTTAATAAATAGCAACAATTAACTTTAGCGAAAAATTTCATGAAGCTCGTATGACAATTAACTACAACTATGTCAAACTAAATATAAACATAAATTATTGCCCCAAAAATCTTATTGGGATCTTAGAATATTTAGATTCCCTCTTTTATGAAGATGCCATAGTGTATGTATATTCATTAAATCTAAATAATATTTTTCCACCTGTTTTATATACCTGCAATACAAAATTCTGTAAAAGAGATAATATTAAAACGGGAATACGTACTAAAATTGTAACACGAGAATAGATCAATAGATTACAGGAAACAAGCAATACTTTTTCCGTTCAAAATGGGTGCTACTGAAATTCTTATACTTTCACTTTCATACATAATATATTATATAACCTTATAGAGTAATTATATTTGACATGAATATAGCCAGATTGAAAGAGACTGAAAAGGAACTTGCAATCATAAATACGTTATGTATACATACATATGTAGATATTTGAGAAAAACTTCAAGGACAAATGAAAAGTGAAGCTATAACAAAATAACAAAATAATAAATGAAAAATAAAAATCGCAGTGGCTGCCAGAAATCTAGTCAGCAAATATTATGTTTGTAACATAAACTAAAATCAAACAAGTGCATGTGTTATTTGACGTTTTAAACCAATTAAGCGAAGGTTCAAATGAAGTAATTTTGTTAGTGAAATACAAATTGTCATTACATGGAAGAGATCTCTTAAAATTTGACATACCAGCATTTTTAAACTTGGTTATGTTTTTTGCGTACACTCTCCTTAACTAAATCTTAGTCTCTGTTTATTTACTCTCCTTGTATAAGAAACGATTCTAACATTATTGTGTAGGCCGAATTCTACCAGGAAAACAATTCTATATGAAACAAAAACTTTTCAATCATTTGTTCCTAATGAAAAGTTATCCTTGTATGCACATATATAAAATTTTTTCTATTTCTATTTTTATTTTATTTATTTTTTTACTACGATTAATTTTCTTTCCTATAAAAAAATGAGATAATTTTCTACTGATCAATTGTTTCAGATTGCTAAGAAGATATAATGTATATATACAAAAAGACTAAGATGTAAGGATTAATGATGATGATTTAAAAAATTGATTCTAAATTGTTTAACATAATTGATTGACAAGTTATGTGTGTATAGAGAACTTTTAAAGATGTAATTTTAGGGTGTGTTGTTTGGCTATTTACATACGTATGTATATACATGTATGTATGATTTCATATAATATGCAACAGTGGTGTTACTTAATAATATCAAACAGCACATATTTATTTTTTCTGTTTTCCATTTTCTATTTTGAAAACGCTAGTTGAGCGAACAAAAATGAAAAACTGTGCTGATTTTATTGTCAATTTATCTGTTTGCTGATTTTAAAGTTTATATACAAAACTATTCCAACTTTAAAAAGATGATGCTACACAAAAACGGCCTAGTAAAAAACTAGGCCGAAACTTATTTAGTAATTACTTGAAAAATAATTACTAAAGAAAATTTTAATCTAACACTTTTCCATAGGTCGCCAAATATTTCTGCATTTGCCAGGTTTTTTTAATTCTTTTGAAGATTTCTTACTTGTAAGCTAAATTTTCAACCCCCTTGACTTTTTCAAATTGACAATATTGAAATTTTCAGAATTATTAATTTATTTATGAGAAAAACAAAATTGCAAAATTAAAAGCATGAGTGAAATTTTTTCAGAATAGCGAAATTTATGTGGCGTTAATATTTTTTACATTTATTCCAGTCAAATATTGTATAGGAAGATTTTTAAGAACGCAAAATCTGAAAAAACTCCGAAAAAAATGGCTTTTGAAAAATTAGCAAATTTACATTTCTGAAATTCATATGAACAAAAAATAAATCAGAAACAGAAAACTGTTTAAAACTTTAAACTTCTTAGAACTGATCTCATTATAATTGAAATAAAAAGAATTTTAAATTTTCTAATATGATTTCCATAAAGCTTTGAAAAATGTTTTCATACCTGACGTCATAATTTTCGGAACTATCCAAAAAATATAATTATTTCCGGTCAGTCTAATCTAGAATCACTGCTCTCCCCCTTAAATTATCATTACCATCAAAATCGCCGTCTTAATCATCCTTATTAATATCACATGTAAGTAGAAAGTCCGTCATATCCATAAAAAATGTAATCTCTTGACAATTAATTTGTGTCGAAAAGTACAGAAAAATGTCAGCAGCCTTAATCAAAATAATAAAACAAAAAATTAACCGTTGTTTTCTGCTAATTTTTTTGAATTTTTTACTTGCGCAAAGCAAGGTACTGTAATATCTCAAGTTCAAGTTTTAGTTAAATTTAGATTGAAAAAAAATTTTAACACAAACTTTTTGCAGGCACTTTTTAGGTTTTTTTGACTAAAATTGATCAAAGAATCATCTTCGAAATTTCGCATCATCTATGCGAAATGCTCTGCATTTAGTTTCTTTAGTTCCCATAATTTTTAATTACGTAAGGTAACGATAACAATTGCTTTAATGACGTAGTACCTATAGTGTTTTTTCTTCTTTGGCAGAGTCTTTTTCAACATATTGCTCACAAACAATAATAATACAATTTTAATTTAGAGAGGTTACTTATCCCTCTCTGACGAGAATTAGTTAAAAAGAATTAATTCTCTAACGAGAATTAATTGAAAAGAATTAACGAGAAAACTTTAACTTGAAACGAGTTGAGTCACTCAAGGTATAAAAATGGCCTAAGTCTCCACATTTCGATTTAATGCAACTGGAATGATTGCTTTTGTGATTAAAAAAAAGAAACATAATTACAGCCCATTTGCAAGTAACTATTTTTCTATGATAATTTTACGATTAGGTCTCCAATGATCTGATTAATTCATTTATAAAAATTTAGTTACATATGAAAAGGGAAACATTTATATATTTACATATGAGAAATATGTAATTATGTAAGTAAGTATCCAATTTTTGATGTTTTAACATTCTACTGAAGTGTGAAGGCTGATGCTGATGAACTCGATTTGTAAATTGTTTACTCTTTTCTCCCCGCTCTCACCGAATTTTTAGCAAAAAACATTATTTTTGTATTCAAGCATTTTGTTATTACACCAAAAATTTTCAAAAATACAAAAACAAAAAATATTTTAATTTAAGATTTTATTTTTGTTTTATTTTTGTTTTTTTTTCACAATTTTCATATTTAACAAAAACATTTTCTGCCGAACTATTTTTAATTTGAATTCCGTCTGCATATTTTGGCACTTTCATTTTGCTTAGAAAAATTATTCTCAATAAATTTTTTTCTTATTCATTACAGTTGACAACATTGCAAGAGAGGGCTGACAAAACAAAAACAAAATAACAAAAATAAGGAAGAACAGAGAAATTTGCTACAGTAATGAATTCTTTGGCATAAAGGAAACGAAAACATAAAACGCCTAAAAATTTGCTTATCTTTGGTATTTCAGTTAAAAATTTCTATAAAATTTTTAAAAATTGTATCAAGTTTTTTTTTCTTTGTTATCCTTTTTGATCCTTAAAATAAATCTAAATATTTAGCACGTTAGTATTGTTTTAAAGATAAAGCAGAAAAATGTAAAAGAAAAGAGGAAGCTGTAATGTAAAGGGGAAATAAAAAAAATCCGTAAATCCTTGTTGCAAATTGAAAAAAATTATACAAAAAAAAAGCAAATAATTTAAAAATTTGAAATAATAGCACACTCTTAGGTCTTACCTATATGTGTACATAAATAACGTGCATTTAACTTGGAACGCGATTCGTACAAAATAATTTCATTTCGTTTTTTTCTCATCTTTAATTCCTAGCCTTTTTTTAACAAATACGCTGTTTTTCCTGTTCTTATTCTTTTGTTTGAAAAACTAGAGGCAAACCTTTTTTTAACACATCTATACACACTATACATAAATGCATAATTACGTACATACATTCCTACAAACTGGAAAGCTGCAAAAATATTTTTCATCCTGGCACTTTTAAATTGTGAGTGTCATCTGTTTGGTGCTTGTCCTGGGCAATTCCCACTTTTTAATTTTTGGACTTAATATATTTTATTTTATATTTTTGGGGGTGATCTTCAAATTCTTTAATGGATTTGCTCTATCTGCAACAAGTTTTATATTTTTAAAATTATAAACAAAGCGTTGCCCAATAGAGCCATCTAGCCGCCACCCGATCCCCCCCCCCCCCTCCCCGTCAGCCGGAAGTGAAAATCAGTCGAATTTGAGATATAGATATCCAAAGACTAACAGAGTACTAAATTTCTAGAAAAAGTTTTGTTATACTTCTCCACAACGCAGAAGTACTCTTCATTCGAATGCATTCGAATATTAGACAAGCGGAATTTGAAGCCATCACAATAACTCCTTTATTGTAGAATACAAAAACTACATCCAAGTATTAGAAATTATTTACAAATATTCAATTTAACTTTTCAATCTGTTCAAGTCATACAGAAAAAGGTTAAATTATATAATTATAATGGTTTTTACAAAATAAGTTGTTAGAAATCACATGAATTTTAAAATGAATAAACATTCATCAACTTCAAATTTGATACAATACTGATGTTCAAATCATGAATACTTCAAATCAGAATAAATTCTAATGGATGCTAACATAGAACCTAGAAATGTCTTCAAGAGAACTATAATTTTTACGAATTCACCCTAAGAAATCTGAATACCTATTTGATCATAAGTTCAAAAATACGTTTAACATTTTTAGTAAATATTCTGTACCCGATCCCGAAATTATGCAGATATCAAAAAGTTGGCTGCATAGTTAAGTCTAACTGCTCATTTATTTTAGATTATGTGAATGTATAGAATAATTGCTGTTAAAAAACTATTTTACGTTTTTCCTTTATTTCCCATTATATTTTATACAATTTCCAACGCTTGTACATTTTTATAGATATTGTAAACTATGTACATATATATTTTAAACAATAAACTTTCAATAATAAAACAATATAAGTAAAAAATCAGTATATAAGATATCTAATAGTTGTTCAGGGGTAAAACAATATATTTATTTAAAAGGACTAAAAAAGGCTTAAAATCGTAAATCACCAAAAGCTTAACACCCCAAAAACTGACCAAAAACACAAAACCACAAAAAAGGAAAATTTATAATACTGCATTCCTTTTAACTTTGTACATTCAAATGATATACATATACCTATTTACATACATATAACTTAATATTTCATTGCTAAGGCTAAAAGTGATAAAAAATAAGTAAGTACAAATGAGTAACAATTCATTTCAGGTTGAAAGTAAGAGTTTTACTACATCGCAGTAAAAAAAAATGTTCTTAGTACAAATGTATGTGCATTTATGTAACGTGATTACAAATGGCTGACTTCGCTTTTAAAGAATATTATTTTTTTTTTCACTAAAAATCAAAAAATTTTTTTATTATACAAGTTTTTTTAGAATTGCTCTCGTAGGGCGATTCTTTGGGTATACTTCTTTGGAAAAATTGCCCGTACAACGGGAAGCACATATTGTTTTATATGTTTTAGAAAATCAACAGAATTTCGGCTGAATCAAGTTGAATATTGAAAAAGGACCATTCAAAAGAGACAGTCAATAAGAAAATTAGGTTTTTTTTTGGGAAAAACTGGAAATTCATAAAACTTCATAATAAAATTTTTGAAAATTTTCTTTTCCTGTAATGACGCGTTTTATTGAAAGTTTTAGAAAAAAAGCAATAGGGGGAAGATTTTAAACTTTTAAAACCTTCTGCAAAAATAATAATTTCGCAAAGACAAAATTTTAAGATATTCTGGGCAGCTCGATAAGACTGAACTTTAAGAAAGATTTAAATTTCAGTTAAAATTTTTATTATGGCAAATAATAATACTATTTACTAGATATAAGTCTTCTTATATTTTAAATTGCACACCAGAATATTTAGAAAAATATTAAAATTCGATTTCAAAATCCGACGCTCCAAATAACTACCTCCCAATTTAACATCAACACAAATGATATTTGCGGTAAATACTATTTACTGTAAATTAATGCAAATGTGGATGTGTATACCTGTACTCATACAAAATGTTGGTGTAAATAATAAAAATTCAAATGTTATTAAGAAAACTTTGCAAGATAAAATTTTAAGACGGTTCCTAAATAGCGCTTTATGCAAATTATCTATCAAAAATTTGCTGTTATAAAAGCCGCATATGATTGACAAAATTTACCCTTTATACGAAAAGGAAGATATTTCGTCCTATTTTGGAATCCGGATAAAATAGATTCAGATTTGGTTTCAACTTCCAAAAAAGAAGTATAAACTTACTACACTTATTAAATTATTTTTTATAACAATTAAAAATGCATATCGTAGCCTGTGTTTAAATAACGATTTCAATATTGTCTTAGTAATTAACGCAATACAAACTAATGGTTTGTAAAGCAGTATATTTAGGTAAATTGAACGTACTTCTTCTTAATTTTATTTACATTATTCTCTTAATATCACGAAGCAATTATGTCCTCTTATGGAATATATTTAGATGGAAAACACAAATTAATGATAATAATGCATGATAGAATTATGGAAACACATTATTTCCTGAAAAAAAGTAATTCGCAGTTTATGTCGGCATACAAACTGTTAAGATTTCAAACTTCTGTAAATTGTAATATATGAATTTCAAAATATCGTTAAATTTAGGTGGTAATTTCGTCCATATAACATCTTTTTTTCGATATTGTTTCGATGGTACAGAAAATAAGTTCAGAACGGCCACTATCTATAGTTGGCCATTGCTTTAAGAAATCAAAATGTTTATGTGGTTTCAACGTTATAAATTTTCAAAAAAAAATAGTTTTAGGAGTTTATTATAAAACTCCTAAAAAAAAAGAAGTGGCAGTTTATAATCTTAAAAATTTTAAAACATTTATATTAAGGCCCACAAACAAATAGGCGGACAGATAGACAAAGTAAAATTAATAAACATATCTTTTCTAACTTTATTCAAAATGTGCAGCAAAGAAATTTTCTTGAAAAAAATTTGGAACGCATGAAACACATAAAAACTCAAAGAAAAAAGGTTTAAGTCTTAAATCCAGCCTCTTCTAGTTTCTCTAATACGACCAAAAAGTTAATTGTTTTTCAAATTCACAAATATTTTTGAGGCAACAATCTTGAACTACTTTTTAAAATTTGTTAGTTAGAATCGTGACTGATAACTTAAGACTCTCAATCCCTTATCCCTTAATTTTCTCCAGATTCACAATCTATATAGCATCAAAAACACTTCCAATTCTCATTAAATGGAAATAATATTAATCTTAAATAAAAAATTGCTTGCATTAGTCTGCCTAATAGCTTTCTATACATTCTCTATTATGAAACAAAAACAGTATTGTTGTATTTTAAATGTTGTTGAATCCATTCTAACAATTTTATTTCATTACATTTAATGGAAATCCTTAAAGAATCTGTATATGGGATGCTATTTCTTATTTACATACTTGTTATATTCTAATAATGCTTTTTCATTGAAATCATTCTGTGTTCCAACTCATTAAATAAAAAATAATCTCATTATTTTATATTTAACAAAAATGTAAACTTATATATTAAACACTCCAATTTATAGGCATTTTGCTTTTATTAATTAAAATCATTAAATAAATTTTTATTCGAATTACCGTATTTAATTTTTATTTCCTGCCGTTTCCTATTTTAGTCATTCAAAGCTCTATGTTTGATTATCGTTAATTTTAATTAAAAAATTTAATGAATGTAAAATTAACAATTGAAAATAATATACAAAAGCAAACTTAAGAAAACACAAGTAATTAGCTAATTAAAGATATTGAGTATTTATTAAAATTTGTATACAAATACATATACATATACATATATATTTTTACTATAAGTGCCTATATATCCTTTTATGTTTGTATCCTTTATAAATAAATACAAATAGTTACTATGTATGCAGTTCTTAATTCATTATTTTTAATTCACTGTTAATCTTTTTATTGCCATCATTCTGTACAACTTTGTAATTCCAGGTGAAAATGATTATTCACTTAACGTTAAGACGATTTAGATGCTTTAAATTTAAAAAGGATAATTTAAAGGAGGTTACAAAAACTGTTACAAAATATTTTATTGAAAATAAATATTTTTTTCTCAGTGATGTATTAAGTAAATTTTATAAGCCTCACGATATAAGACTTGATATTTTTCTCCGATTACATAATTGTTGCATAGCCCAAACTTAATAGTGTGAGATGCTGGCATTTATGTTTTTACGTAACCTCAACTCTGAGCTCAACTTTAATTTATATTAAGTTCACCAATGACTTACAAGTTCAAAATCCTATTAAATGAAATTGAAACAGTGGTCTGAGTAATTTCCATGCAATTTTCAATTTGGTCTAGTTATTCTGTAGAAGCCACAGTACTTCACTTAAGCATAAACAAATAGGAAAATCGCTTCACTTCTTTCGATAAAAGTACCTCAGATCATGTGAATCTTAATGGTATCCGCCATAGAATTTCAAGAACAATTTAATCAAATCTACAAAACAATGCGATCTATAATCTCGAAATTTTACAAAAACAACTATAGTACGAGTATACTATGGTCGTCTGCGATTTTCAAAATTGTTTTAGGTTTTATAAAGGGGCTCCAATAGCTACAATAATAATTTATTCAAATCTTAGAAAGAATTGAGGTTGTAGAAGTCAAAATTAGCATAAACCATTTTAGCTTTCTGTAAAATTTTCATGTCATTTCAAAATTAGGTTTCTTATTTCCGGCTATAAAATATTCAATATAATATTTGAAGTAAATAAACAACTACGACCCTGTTGAACAATTCTTTCAATTCTTTCAAAAAAAAAACATTCGTTTGAATAAAGTTCAGGGAATCGGTAAGAAAATCAAATTAAAAAATTGAAAACTTTGAATTGCAAATTTTATTACGTGAGCATCATTAATTTAAGATATACTTACATATTATTATTATTATTTTATATAATTTATACATTTGGATTTATCCAACATATTTATAAATGTACTTATCAATGGGTGTACAATTATACCTACATATACATACATACACAGACAATAATTTATAACAATTTTTTATTTTTACCTTTTAAGTATCTGCAATATATTTAAATTTTACTATCTGTAACTGTAAATTTTATTCTTGTTGAATTTTATTTTATTTTAGGCAAACAATCTAATTGATAAGAAAAGGATTTTTAAGATTATCTTTTTTTCTTTTTGTTCCATTAAAAAAGGATATTAAAATTTATACGAATTTTAAGTAGGAATATAATTTTTATTTTAAGGACTTTTTCATTTGTTATTTTTATTTATGTTTGATTTTGATTTTTTTTTTATTTTCTGGTTTTAATTAATTTTCGAATGATCCTAAATTAAAAGATTGGGGAAAAAATTTTTCAAATAAATCGTTTTCTTTTTTAAAATTTGCCCGACTCCTGCCTGCATTTAATATGAGAAATTGTATAGTTGATGAAACAAAAATACTTTTTTTTGTCGAGAGTAATACCAGAAAATTTTAGATCTAAACTTCTAGAACTAAATAAGAAAATAGGAATTGGTTTTGAGGTAAAATTTTAAATTTAGTTTAGAAATGTCGAAATTTCTTTTCATATAATAAAAATGAAGGCAAAAAACTACATTACAAATAAACTGAAAAATAAGATTTTGATATTCAACTTCTCTACAAATTAGATTTTTCCACCCTTTTTTATAAAATTAAAGAATTTACAATAAATAACACTAATCTAAGTCAACAACTGGCAATTTAATCTCTTATGAATGTAAATTAATCAGTTCGCAATAATTTTCCTATTTCTTATCATCTTGAATTCAAGGACAATATTTGTTGAAATTAGTAGAAAAAATTTCGAATTCTACTCGCACTTAAATTAAGTTTTCAAAGATGGTAATTTTTATAGCATGCGTTATAATTTTTATTTAAGCACAATGTCCGAAAAGAAAAACAAAAAAATTACAAAAATAAACGATATTTCATTCCTCTGATATAAAATTTGCAAACCACTAATAATTGATCACACCTGTGATTAATGATTAGCTTTATACTTTTAATATCAGTTCTCGATATACCGTCTCAATGTCAACGTTCATAAAATATAGAATTTCTTTTACCGTATATTAATCAACCATATTAATTATACACAAATGAATTTATATTTTAAGTGTAATTATTCAATTTTCTATACTTTGCAGTGCATTTAGTTAAAGGGTTACAAAAGTAAAAATCACCAAATTATAAAATGATCGGGAAAATTATACAAATTTTCTTTCTCATAGATATTTAATTATAGTATAAGTTGTAGTAATATTTTAAACAAACATAATTTAATTATATAAGCAAATGTGTTCTCTATATACATATTTTATGATTTGTTTTGGAGAACAAAAATTATTATAAAAGAAGGGTAATTAAAATTACCTATCCTCATATTATATGTGTAGGTTCAAGTAATAATTTTTTTAAAATTAAAATATTTTATAAACAAATTTATTTTATAAATAACATTATGGCACATTATTTTTGTTATCAGATTAAGAAAGGGGTTAACATATTGAGCGAAAGACTTTTCAGTTAATCTTCTGTCCACTAATAGCACGTAAAAACTATAAAGTACATAATAAAGATAAAAAGCATATTTTTTCAAAAATCGTTTCCATAAACTTTCTGCCCTTGTAACACTAACTCATAAAATATCAAAATTTACTTGTAACTGTCGTTCAACCTTTTAAAAGAAGTAATTAAAAAAATATTATGAAAAAACAGTTCTCTTGAGTCAAAAAAAGTTAAAAAGAAATTATGAAAATTAAAAAAAATTTAAAGAGGTTGCCAGTGTATGCAAGTATTGGAAACATAGTTCGAATAAACCTTTTGTATGTAGAATTACGGTAGACTAGCAACATACCTAGTTAAAACTCTATGACGCAATGAAATTTAGGAGATGACAACAAAAAAAAATATTAAATAGGGTAGTTTAATTGCAGAAAAGGGATATTTTTAAAAGGAAATAACAGCTAAAGCTTATCGTTTTCCAATTCAATTTCTCTTAAAGCAATGCTTTTAAATCAGTTATAAAAAATTTTATCAGCGTTTTAAAAAATTTTTCATTTACGTTTTTAAGTTTTTTGGCAACTCTACGTACTACAAAGCAAATTTTTAATATATAGAGCATCTAAAAAACATTTGCTTTCGGAAATCAAAAGCAGCGTCCATGTTGATCGTATTTAAAATGTGTACATAGAATAATAATTATGAAACGCTTATTTGCTGCAAAAGTAACTCTCAATTATTTGTAAATTAAGAATTTGTATTAAGAATTTGTAAATTGTGATATGGGTAGTTCCTTGCAAATCACATAGAATAATTTTGTTCTCTATATTGGAACACACACGTTCATAAATAAAATCTTAACCATTTATTCTATATACGTGTTACATCTTTATTAATGAAATTAATTAAAAATATAAAATTCTTTATTTAATTAAAATCTGCCCCTTATTATGTTAAACATTTTAATTATATAAGGTTTTTGAAAAGAAAATTTCATTTCGTTACCAATAAAATACCATTCAAATTCAGAAATTTATTCACACAAGAAAAAGCAAAAAATTAATTCTAATATGTAAAGATTTTAAAAGTTTTTACTTTTGCTTATTTATGAAAAATTATTTGTAAAAGGAATGGGGAATAAATCGGTTCCAACACACTGGTAAAATATTTTAAAGGACAAAGTTTTTTAATTTAAAAGCTTTTCCGAAAAAACAATTACCGACATTTGCATTTTTCTATAAAAAAAAACCGAAATAATAAAAACGAAAGAACAAAAGTTTTTCGTTCATAAGAATTTAACAAGACTTTTACAGGATAATTGCGTTTTGGACAAAAATTCGCCTTTTTTTCTGTTTTCCTAAAATAACATAAGAAAAACATTTTGTCTATTTTTTGTATAAAATCACAATGGAGAGTAAAGTGTAATAGACCGTATACGATAAATTGTAGAAGAAGGCAAATTAAATGTTTGTTTTCAAAATGTTGCGTTTACCATGTGTTACCAAAAAAACAAACGGATAAAAAAAAAAATTTGGAAGAATTTTATACGGAAATTTCAATTACAGTTTAAATTTGAATATTAAATAGAAAAATATTTAAAATTTTAAATAAGGTTTTATAGGCTTAGAAAACTTAAAATTAAAATTTATTATATGGCGTCAAATAGTTTGTTTTAAAGCTGGGCCAACTTTTATTAACTAATTTTTAAAACAAAAAGATATTTCTCTTAAGAAACATTTCTCTAATATTGAAATTTTAATTTAAATTAGGGTTTTTTACATAATTAAGTTTTTAGCACTTGTCCAAAAAGTTTTTGAAAAAAAGTGCTTATTAGTTTTACTCTGTCCGTCCGTCCGTCCGTCCGTCCGTCCGTCCTTGGACACTTTTTTTGTTTACAAAACTTCTACACCCTTAAAGATAGAAAGCTGAAATTTAATACGTACATAGATCTTTACTAGAAAGTTATTTCCGTAAAACAAAATTTTTACCTATCTTCCCCCCTCTAGAAGTTATACCACCCCAAAAACCAAAAAATGGCCTTTTTTAACTATTTGTTGCAATGAAACCATAAGCATTTTTGAAATTTTGCAAACGCAAAAAGGCAGTGGCTTGCTTCCTCTAGCGCGGTATATTATAGTTAAACTTTAAAAAAACAAAATGGCCGTTCAAATTTACCGTTATATAAAGTCCTTTTTTTCAAATTTTTGATTTTGTTTTTCTTCTAGACCCCAGCCTGTAGAAGCTTGAAATTTTAGGGGCTATTAGACATTAAATAGTTCATTTTATTAGAACAAAATTTTTTTCCATCTCTACCCCCTCTCAAGTTATCGCCTCTTGAAATTTGTAAAATTTGAATTTTTGACATTTTATATTTCCGAAACCGCAAGCTTTTTTAAATTTCTATAAACGCAAAAAGCAAACGGTAAATTCCATGACATTTAAAAATATAATCATTTTTCTTAACTCATACAATTAACCCTTAAAATCGAACATTATGTTAACCCCACTTTATACCCATTTTTGCTTTATTTCAAAGACTGCATAAATCGTTCATCCTAAATATATGCAATCCTAGAAATAGTATCGTATATGAATGAAAATATTTTAATAGTGTGGTAGATATAAGACTGTTTTTAAAAGCCGAATTTTCACTTGTTGAAGGGAAAAGTGCTACAATACAAACCATTGGTTTGACCCAACTTTATTATTATATATTTATAATCTTGTTTACTGCATTAAGAAAAGTGTAGCACATAAGTACCTTGTTCACAAAGAATATAAAACTAGTGCAGTTTCATTTTCTGCAGTTCATTCATTGTTGTAGTGTCCGTTAAATTGTTGGCAAATTTGTAGCACCTACGTAATGCAAGTCAGCTTTCGATGTATCTATACATGTATGACTATTTCATATTGTATAAAGTTAAAGGCTGTAAATAAAATTTATCAAATTAAAAAAAAAACATTCTGAAGAAGGTAATCTCTTTTAATGGCAGAGGTGGTTGCGTTGTTGTACAAAATCTAAATTGTGTTGATAAATATCTAAAAGTGAAGCGCAAAGATATGCTTGAGTAACAAATTTAAATTTTTGCAAGGGAGCGTTTTGAAAGTTGCTAATTCGCAAAAAGAAGAATTAGAATCACGCTGCATAGTTAAATAATTTTGAAAAATTTGCTACTTAGCATAATGCTAATCATGTTCATCATCAACACATAAATACAGTAGAAATGGTCAAGGGACCAGGAAAAATTGATGTTTAAACCAATTTTCATTATAACTGGTATACAAATAAAAAATATGTAACATTTATATTTCAATTTTTGTCATTTTTTTATTTACTCTTCAATTCAAAATGAAAATTCAATTAAAATGACATTTAATGATAAAAGAAAAATTTTTTCCAAGGAACAAAAATTTTACGGCAAAAACTATCATAGATATTCGTTGTAACCAATTTTATTTCTATGTAAACAGAAATGTCGCTAAAGTAAAAAATATTCGACATTTTTTCATTAAAACCGATTTCGTTCCGAAGCTATTTTTTTCCATACATTTTATATATGAACCAAACTTTGTTATCGTTTTTGCGCGCTATAACCGATATTTCGTTATTACCGATATACTTTATAACCGATTTTCACTGTATATTAGAAAAGATAATCCAAATTACAGATTAAATTTTCCATTTATTACATTTTAGACCATATCCTTAGAATTGATAAAAACACATTGATTTTTTGAATTATCAGGTAATTTGTATATAACACTTTTGTAATTAATTTAGTATTATTACTTTTCTTATAAAATCCCCTAAATATCCGGCATAAATTTATTACTACACGAAACATCCAAAATAGACGCATTTTATTCTTAAACAATTCATTTGACTAATTTTTATGAAACTAAAAACTCATTACGTTTTCGACATAAATGTTGTGTGAAAGGAATTTTGGGAAGATACGTGAAATAAGTACATATCATATAAGGAAAGGCGCATCAAGTGTAAAACGGTATCACGCTCTGGTCAAATATATTAAGCAATGTTTTTAAGAATCGGAACTATTGCATAATGCTTTCAAGGCTTTTTCTTCTTAATTTCAACATTTTTACAAACTTTTCAGCATTAATTAAAAAATTTTGTTTTTCCTGCTTGCCCACACTTTTTTTAATTAAAAAAGTTTCTTTTATATTTTGTTTCTTTTTTTTTACTTTTAACGTCCCATACCCGAAAAGGAACTTAATTAATATTTTAAAAATTTATTATATATATATAAATTTAAAATCGAACAAGAGGATTCTTTCATTGGTATTTCATATAATCAATATACATAACTAAATCACAATTGTTCCTCTTTTAACGAAAATATACAAACAAGATGTCTTACTAATGAATTTCAAGTTTTCTAAAAAAATCTTTCGGCAATAAACATTCGGCATATTCTGTATACATTAATACCGTTATGTATTAAAAAATATAAAGAGCCTGCATTTGAGAACATCTCACATAACGTAAAAATTTTTAAAGTGATCAGAAAATTTCTTCATATACTTTTTTTTTAATTCAAACTTATCGAGATTAAATTCAATTTTAAAAATCCGCTTGATAAGATAAGGGATCAAACATAAGTTTTGGTGTAATACGTATCAAACTTTCCTTAGAAGCTAGTTTCAGCAACAATTATTAACAATGTCAATTATCACTGACAATCTTAATTACATAATTACACCTTAACAATCTGAGTATAAAAATTTGTTTCTCAAACATTCTCTAAAATATTTAAAATTCAAACATTTTTCGAATATTTAAAATTGGCTTTTAGAGTTTTACGGCAGCTACCCAAACTTGTCAATTTATTCCACAAGAACTTCAAGGATACATCTGACCTATAATTGGACACGCGACTGTCACATTTCATGCATTTAACTTTATTATTTTCCAATATTTAAAATTAGCTTTTGGAGCTGTATGGCAGCTATCTGACCCTGCGAAGCTATTCGATTAAAACTCCAAGGTTATATCTAGTCTGTGATTGGAACAACTGTCAAATTTCATGGAACTTTATTATTTTTTCAGCCATTTCAGCTCTGCAACAGCTAACAGATTCTGTACAACCATTCCATTAAAATTTTAGGAATATACCTTCATATGTATGTATGTATGTAAAATTAATTTGTACACACGCTTACAAAATTTACATCCTTATTAGTTTAAGAAAAATTTAAAATAATTTTGAGTTGTATAGCAGTTACCTGAACCTGTTCTCCGAATCGGTCGAATTACAACAGCATCCTTTTTATACTCTTCTCAAAACGTTTTGATCGTATCTCTACCTTGTTCTTCATTTTCAAATATTTTTGTATTTAAAATATTTAACTTCAATTAGTTACGTTAGTTACATAGAATCAGGAAAATCTAAACACTTGTTCTTTCACAGAAAATTTTTCTTCAACTTTATCTTTTTCGTCTATTTTCTTCATTAAATAATAACAAAACAGAATCCATTTTTATATTCTTTTAATCAAATTTATAATTCAATACTTTTCAAATTTATAAAACTTATGTTTCCACATTTAAAATTTGAATTTTGAAAATGGAATTGAAACACTCGAATTCGTTCAAATTTAGGTGAACACCAAATCTGTTTTCTGGAATCTGGAGAATGTAAAATTTTAATCCTGTTCACATTCTGGTAAATGCGGGAATATGGTGAAATTTAGTAACAGCATTAAACAGATTTTAGCCGTACATTTGAATGTACATACACAAATATAATATTATATTGTCGTTTACATGCTTAAACTATAGCACATTTGTAAACGCATAACTGAAATTAAATATTTTTCGACGTTTAATTTTTTATCTCAATTAATTAGTAAGTTTCTTGCACAACAAAAAAAATGTAACATCTTATCTAACTACATACGTTCACCTTTCATACACCTACATGCTGTAAAGATCGAATTTTTATGAAGTAAGCATTCCTTATGGAACCTTTACGGGACAAAAATTAAAAATATCAGTGTTAAAGTTTTCTGACAATCAGCTGATTTTTGATTTCGTTTTCTAGAGATGAGATTGCTGCATTAGATGCAAAAACTGAAATTAAAAGTTTGCTACACTGAAGTAAAACAATAAGTGCCTAAGGGAATGTCAAAATTGCTACAACTTAAAAAAAATTGTAGAAAACATTGAAAAATATTTTTGGAAAAAAAAAATATTTTCACGAGACTTGTTAATAAGTTAAAAGAGTTTAAATATAAATCTGACTCTTATTTTTTTGGAAATTTATACACCAGATATGTTGACTTACATTTACAGAGCAGTTCCGATATCATTTTTACCAAAATAACGACGAGCATTGTACAATGTTGACAGTATTTTAAAATAAATTATCATAAAAAATTCTTTATAATCTTTATATCACAGAATCGTTCATAAACGTGTCACATAATATTTTCGGTCGTTAAATTCTTTATGCAATTTACATAGAAAATTATGGCGATTTAATCATACATAAGACCAAGTTATTACATTCATCAAACTTTCTGCAAATTTGTTATAAATAACAGGCCTATATAATTTTTTTCCCTATAAAAATAGTTTGAAACACGTATTTTAATACAAATGTAAACGCAGCGCAAGTAAATTTTTACAAAACGTCTTCCTACTAAATTTCTGAACACTTACAATTGATGTCATTTTGACGTTTACCAAGTTGTTATCAAAATATTTCTGGAATCGTAGTAGAAAGAAAGACAAAATAAGATTAGGGTTTTTAAAAAATATTGATGGAAATAATTAAGGAAAAATAAAAAGTAAAGTTTCAAATGTTAAATTATGCCAATAGAATTATTTAAAATGAGTAAAAATTTATTTAAAAGTGGTAGTGTCGATAAAGCAGCAGAATATTTTTCAAATGTCACGGATCTTTATGATGAAAGGGAAATTTTTGGTAAGATTTTTAAGTACATATGTATGTATTTGTTTAAAAAAAAATATCAAATATTTTTAGATATCATTCGTAATATAAATGATCCAGAACGTCCGCAAACATTAGAAGAATTAAATGTAGTTCAACAAGAGTTGATCAGCCTTGATAGCAAGCAAAATTTAGTGAAAATTCAGTTTACGCCGACTATACCGCATTGTAATTTGGCTACTTTGATTGGTCTTTCAATTCGAGTCAAATTATTGAGATCTCTGCCACCTAATATTAAAGTAGAAGTTGGCATAACACCAGGGACTCATGATACCGAGGATGCTGTTAACAAACAATTAGCTGATAAGGAGCGTGTTGCGGCTGCTTTAGAAAATAATCATTTAATCGACGTTATTAATCAGTGCATTGATAATAATCGAGATTAGTATATAGGAAATAAACAAATGATATAAAGTTATAGTTTTGTATATTATAGAAATGATTATGTTTACTTTTCAAATTTAAATTTAAATCTTAAAGAATTGCTGACATTTTACAGAACAATATATGTAGTTATAATGTTCTAAATAACTGCAGTTTCAACTTCAATTGTAGCCTGAGTAGGGGACTAAAGGTGTAGTAAAGTTTTTTGTTCTTAGCTACAAATGAAGAAATTTAAATATGTATTTTTCAAAATTGAAATGTGCATACATGTTACATGCCTACATTATTACAAAACTTACAAAATGTTTTTTAAATTGATTTTCATACAATCAGAAAAAAAATAGTCAAAATAATTAAACAAAAAAAATATATTCTAAATAAGTACATATATATGTATCTTACGAAATTTCTTATTAATAAAATTATCCATAAATAAAGAATTTATATTATTAGAGATAGATTAGCCAATAATGTTAAATAATTCGTTAAATATGTTTTGTATTCTAATTCGTGTTAAGGGTTTTTTATTAAATTTTGAAATTGTTAGTAATATCTACACTATTATTTTATACTTTACATACAAGATTTTCCCAACTTATATTTTTGTCATGTCAAGGTGCCTATGCTTGTCAGCTAAAATAAGTTAAGTATTATCATTGTGTTGTAGTATTCAATATCAGATAGATAAGCTGAATATTGCGGCTTGATAATATTTCGTAAAATTTTATTTTTATAGTAAATAATATTAATTATTTACTAGTTATGGCTAAAGTAGGTACTTGACATACATATATCTAAATCTAACAACTAACAAGAGAAATTCAAGAGCTAAGGCTCACTCAATTTGCTATCGAAGAGAAATTTGTTTGAATTACTGAGCCTGATAGTATGCAAACTGTCGTTATTGAATTTAGATTATTTATTTTAGCAAAATAAAATTTTGTAGTTAACATATTATTCCGAAATTGTCTATCGTTATTATTAAAGAACGTATTGTTAAAACCTATTGTGGTTATGATGCATGTTTGTAAACATATTAAGTAATTTAGAAAAAAACTTTTAATAGTTAGGTTGTACATTTATTTCAAACAATCATTTGTTTTGAGAAAATGGCTGGAAATTGTTAGATTTACTTAAAACAATCATCTTAAAAAATTAACGAAAGAATGGTTCCTAATAACGGCTACATTACTTCATATATTTTGTTACAATATATTTAGAATCGTTTCTTCTTCCAATTATAGTCAAGGACATTAAAGACTTTCAAATACAAAATACAAATTCTATATATCCTCTTGCTTAAGTTAATAAGTATTTGATTTATTAGGATCTGGCAACTTACTTTATAATGAAAATTTTCCAAAAATGAACAGGATGATACGTATTATACAATTTTTATAACTTTGAATTTAGCAAAATTTTTCCGAAAATCACGCCTTAACTATAAAAATTAAATTATGAAGTTTATTATGCGAATATACTTCAACAGTTCAGTTTCGATGTAACAGTATGCTGGAAAATAAATTAAAATGACTGTTGCAAGTATTTACATATTTTGTTTTACTAATGTATTTGAACATATCAAAAGAGCCGACAGTCTTAATTATTATATATTAAAATATAAGTCAGATGAACCGATACCAAAACATTAGAACTAATAATAAAAAAAATTTCAGTTAAGCGTGGTGGAAATAATAGAAAGTACAAAAAAATGAAATAAAGCAAATAAAAAAAAATTTATGTCCCTAAAACTTATATTTAAAAGAGAATATCGAGTATTTAAGATTTTAGTGTTAATCAAATTGTAAAATGCAAAAATTATGTTTTATTTTAATAATTTTTTCTATAATTACATTGTATGCAAAGCATGTTGGATGTAAACAAATTTCAAGATATTGTAGTAATAATGGATCACTTGAGACATTTGTCCAAAAAAAATTGATCAAATCGGAATCAATTCCGAGTGTAATAAGTGTCAAAAATAATATCAAAAATGAAACAAAGCGCGGAAAGCTTATACGCAGAAATTGCCTTTTATCAATGGCATTACTTGGACATCTCATGGATGATTCGTCCTCTGAAGAAGATGACACAAATACATATGTTAGAAGAGTTTATTATTCCAATCCTCAACCAAGGCCGAAACCAAAGCCGAAGCCTAAACCAAAACCTAAACCGAAGCCGTCGCGTAAAAAACCAACGCCCAAACCATTACATAAAAAACCAGGACGCAAGGGTACACCCAAGAAAAAACCGAAACCAGTAACAACCACAGAAAGACTTACAAGAAATATGCAATCTCATGCAGAGTTGCAGAGTGCCTCAACATCAGTACCACAAAATTGTTCATGTAGAAACAAAAACCTTTCGCAAAATCCAAAATCTAAGCCAAATTCAAAACCCAGGCCAAAGCCGACAGGAATGCAGCAGAAACAAAAACATAAACTAACGCGAGCTACACTAAAACTTAAACCACAACCAACAAAAATGAATTCAAGGCCTAAGCCAAAGCCAACGAAAATAAAGCCCAAACCTAAACCAGAGTTAAGGCGAAAGCCAAAACAAAAACCTAAACCCAAACCGAAACCAAATTCTAAGAGAAAACCAAAACCCAAACCAACAAGACGGATACCAAGGCTACCACTCAAAACTACTCAAAAATCGCAAAAATTGTTACAAACAGCATTCCCCACATGCCCTTGTGCTAACCGAGGAAATATGATGAAAACAAAAGAAGTCACAACAACTACACTGAAACCAACAACAAAAATAACAAACTCTCCACAAACAACTACTGTTACTTGTAGCATGACTCCGATATTACAACCTACAAAAACTTCAACAACTGTAAAATTGTCTACAACAACAAAACGAATTAATAAACCAAAACCTGAATTACATCCAACCTCAACTACAGCATTATTCAATATTCCAACGTTCAATCTAAACAACACTCAAACTAAACAAACAATAAAACCCACATGTTCATGTTACAATAGTGATACTGCTGAAGAAAACATAGCGATATTACAGAATTATACATCAAAGCCACCTCACATAAACTTGGAAACGGCATCCTCTACATTGTCAAAGGAATCAAATATTACATTTAGTGTGGCCACTACTTTATTTCCAAAATCAACAGAAGAATCAAATCAGCCACCGAAAACACAGCTTACATCAGAAGAAAAAATAATAGTGAATTCTTGTGTAAACTCAATGTCTACATTAACATTCGAAACCACAACTACGCCTCCGACAACAATTCAGAGTTCCTTGATTATTAACAACACAGAACCTTTATTAACAACAACAGAAAAACATGAAGATCCCATTATCTCAAATCCGTCACAGTTTGATTTCGCAGATTTGCCAGATTTGGTAGAATGGACCACCGAATCATTTATGCCTTCAAATTCAAAAAATACGCAAATCATGCTTGATAAATTGATTGAATCAAAAACAGAATCGAACTCTATTGCGGAAGGAAATCGTTTTATCTGCGGTAACCAAAATTGCACTAATTGCTATTGTGCGATAGTAAAAATTTGTTGCAATCCTATACAAGATTCAAAAACGATGATTCAAAATAAAAACGATTATTTTAATTTTAATCTTTGCTCATTATGCAGCAAATGTTGCAACGTCGACAACAAATTTGGAAAGGAAGTTTCATACTTATAAACCACTATTGAATGCCAGCGTTACTTATTAATTTTATTTACATATTATTCATGACGGATTTTTTTGGTGTCTGAAAAAGACTGTCATAATGCAGCAGATGTTATCAGTAGTAAATTTCATTGTAAAATAAATATTAGTTTTTCCTCGTCAACATTAGATAGGCAATAAATAACAGAAAGCATCATTTTCTGTTTGTTTTCTTTTTGTTAAATTTCTGTAATGACATCTTTTATGAAACGTTTTTTGAGAACACGTTTGAGCTGCTGTGTGAAGCTCTAACTTGATGGTCCTGATTTATTGTATTTGAAAAGCTACCTATGTATTTTTGAAATCAGTAAATTTCAATTATTAAAAAAATAAAATATTGAATAAATCGTGTAATGGCGAAATTTAAACAGTTTTCGGTTTACTTGTAGCACATAACAATTAATAGCACTGACTTCAAAGGCTAAATAACAAGATTTTATTTTTCAGTATTAGAAACGAATGTTTTTAGTATATTAAGGAAACGAAGTTATTGAAGATCTAATAAGTTCATGTATGCACATTTGGAAAATGCGCATCAAAAAAATAAGGTAACTAGTTGTGTTGCAACTATATTTTGAAGCATTCATAACTAATAGAAATATAAATTTTTCTCATTTCTGTTCTATAACCTGCCTACTTCTTTAATATTGCTAATAAGAAGAAACTTTACTAAGATAATTTAGGTCGGGATTGTTATCACATAAAGGAATTAATAATTTTTTCAGTTGATTCTAATATTCAAATTTAATATTAGCCGAACAAATATAGTCAAATTTCATGACTAAATATCTGAATATTTCCAGAAGTATAACTAATTTTTAATCATTATTTAATCTTAACCTACATGTGTATGAAACAATTTGAATTGCCTCTAAAATTTTTAAATCTAATTTATTTACTAAATTTCCATTATGATTTTATGTTATATCATCACCCTCACTATCATAAGAAACTCGGATTTATTCATTCTCCACCACATAATATTAAATGGAATATTCTTATATATTAAATTATGGTCCAAATTTCTGATACAACATGTATTATGAAAGAAGAATACATTATGCAGTTTTAATAAATTCATAAATACGGTTACCACATAATAGTCACATACATGCATATTAGAATATTCGTACATAGAACATCCTTAATACAATTATTAACTCTGAAATGATTTAAGAAATTGTAATAATAATAATTTCTGATTATTGAAGCATTGCGCACCACAAGACACATATTTTATTTTTTTTTGCGAATTATTTCTTTTTTTTTGGTATCTAAGTAAAAATTGAAAAATCATAGAGTTTCGAAAAAAATATTCAATTAGGATAATTTATAATTATGTGTAACGAACAAGTCAAACAGAATATCCTTTTTTTATGTAGAAGCAACAGTTACCTTTATTTGTAACCTAATAGAAAAAAGTCTAAACTTATGGCATCCGTATATGATTAAATTTATTTAACCATAAATTATTAATTTTAATAATTTGTCCTTATTGTATCTTTCCAGCAATATCTGCCGGGTATATAAATTTATTTCAGCGAATGGTTATTTTCATTTCAGTCTTGTTTATTTACCTTCGCAACTTTACATGAATATTATTAAACGAGTTTCATTTCGAAAATGAAATTTCTCTATAGAAAATTAGTTGCAAAATATTGGAGCTTTTTATAATATATGGTTGTGTGTTAATAATCATTTTGAATTTTGTGTATGATTTTATATAAAGATAACCGTTTAAGAAAAGAATACTACCGAACACAGTATAAAGTAAGGCACTATTCATGAAATTCTCGGTACATTCTGCTATCTTTCGAGAATTTCTTTCGACTTCTGATATCCTAAATTTAAAGTTTGGTTAAACCAATTTTTACGAAAATTTATGAATCAACTTAATTTTAAAACATGATGAACAGATCAACTTATTTGGGATACTTATTTTTCGCAAGTGTATCTGAGAGATTTTCTTGAAGTTTTATAATGTATTCTCTGTTTGACAATATTTGAAAAATTTTCCAAGAAATAAGACAAGAAATTTAAAAAACAATTTAAAGAATTTACTTTAAAATTATTTGTTCAAACGAAATTTGTCTCACCAAAAGTATGTTTTCGTAATAGTTTAATTTTCAACAAAAAAAAAACGCAGCTATGTAAATGGTAACGGAGACAAAAAGTAACTTGATACATAAATCGAATTATTATTTGGCTAATTTTAGGTTTGATTATTTGCTAACTAGATTCTACAATGTTTTTTAGTGAATAATAACAAAAATGAGAAATTGTGTACATTCTATGTTTTTGGTTTGAAACTTGGGTGCTACTTAAAAGTACTAAAATATTTGTTTGCTTTACAATTTTTAATATTTAAAAAGTCTACACAAATTTACTATTAAAAAATTAACGCTTTTCATTTACTACAGCTTTTGGAGGATAAATTTTTAAATTCTCTTTAATAATTTCATGAAAACTTTGAATAAACATGTTTATAACTAAATTGTTGGCTCAATACACGCGTATAGAGTTTCATACATGCATGAAAAATGAAACTACCTTTTAAGATAATAACTCCATATACTTTACCGACTATAAAATTTTTTTTTTTCTAAAATTTTCGCGTTTCATGCAACGAACGAAAACAAAAATACGTGATCTTTAACAATTATGTATGCACTTGCGCTTTCTCTTAGAAGATGCTTAGATAAAATCAAATTAATCTGAAATGTTCGTTATTTGGGCAATATTTTATATATGTACTTGCAAAACACTTACCAATCAATAAAAAACTGAAATTGATTTTAGCCATGGATTTATATTATAAAATAATGTTCAACAAATCGTTTCGTACTAAGGTACTTGTTGTTGATTTGCCTAAATTCATAAGTGGCCTCCATGAACTTTAAATTAAAGGAATCAATTTTATGAGGAGTGCGAATTTTTAAGCTTTTACTGAGTACAATAGCCGAACTTTTTACTAATATTCCAACAATGTTATTCTAATATTCATTAATACTTAATATTCTTCTAATTTAATTTTGAATAATAATTTATTCTGGTAAGATACATGTGTATAAACATGAATATGGAGCACCGGAAAAATCGTAAACAAAAAGAAAGCAAAAAGCTGCGTTCAAAACCACAACGACATCCCTGGTCATAATGTAAGTAATATCTTTCGTAAAAAACTGTTTTCTATATAATTTTCTCTTCAAAACCTAATAAGGCAAAAAAAAAAATTTCTACTTTTATTTTCTATATCCACTATTCAAAATCATATGTTTTTATTCCCTCATCTGTCAAAGTCAAAATATTAAAATTTCCCAAAATATTAACACTTACACAAAGTGTTTTTTTTTTGTTTTTTATGGAAATGTAAAATGCAAAACTCAACACCAATACCAATATTTATTCCATATATGTTTACATAATATGTGTATGTGTTAGAAAACTACAAAATATATAGAGTTTTTATTTTTTGAAAATTTCAATCAACAGTCATTATCGATACATATTATATACACACAATTATACAAAACACATTTAAAACAAATACATAAGACACATACATAAAACAAGAAGAAAAAATAATTATATTTTTATTCCCACATAAAAGGAGAGTAAATGAAAATAACAGAACATTATTTACATGTATACAAGAAAGAAAAAACAGTAAAGATTACGCGCAAAACAAGCATGGTAAAATTATTTCTGATAACAGAGAGTAACGGGATGGCCAACAAGAATGTTGTAAATCGTTGCGGTCGCTTAATTTAAAATAGCAATAACAACAAAAAAATTGTTAATATAATATTATTGAAAATATTTTGTTTAAATACAATATTTTTAGATGAAATAAAAATAATATATTAAAAATATTAAAAAAAAATTGCTTAAAATATTGTGTGTTCTAAATTTTTTTTTTTTTAGAAAAAGATAGAAAAAAAACGTTGAATTCATTATAAATTCTTAGCTCTTAAAAAAATAAGAATTCTATAGTTTTTTTTTTTTTGGTGCTAAAAATATACATACGTATGTACATACATTTATATATAAGTACTTACTTGCCTATTATACTTTGATACATACAATGTAGTATTGATATACTAAAAATGTATTGAAATTGGTTTTAATATTTTTATTGGTTTGTTATTTCTCTTATATTGAAAAGCTTTAAAAAGCTAAGCTTAAAATGTTTTTAAAATAGAATACATACATACATGTGATAACATATTGGTATTTAAATAAAATATACATATAATATATATGTACCTATTGAATTTTTTTAATAAATAATATTAAAAAAAATAAAACTATTTACTTATATTATACACACAAATTTCTATTAATAAAATACTAAAATTATTTACACTTTATTGTTTAACAAAGCTCAAACCAAAAAGAAACATCTTTTGAAACTGCAAATTACGTACACACATACAAATGAGTGTATATCTAGTACTAAATTGTGTTTATATATTTTTAGTGAAAAATTTTTCGAAGAAATAGAATTTTTAAATTTAAACAAAACAGAACGTTTATTTATTCTTTCTACCAATATTATGTAAGAGCTATAATAAATAGTAATAATCAAATAATAAATTAAATAAAAAATATTGCACATGCAATGGTCTAAATACAAAATTTTTCCTAGTGAAAAGTGGAAAACATTAATAATAATATCTTATGTAATTATTTCCTATAAAATGGTCTAAAGAACAAAAAAAAAACTAATCGTACTTATACTTAATAAAAATTGGTTTCTGACTAATATTTATCTAATGTTATTAAATTTATAATAAGAATTTATATTCTTAATTTATTGAATATAAAATAACAACAAAACCGGGCAATTAAACAGGTTAATTTTTAATTATATTTTTCTTAAACTTGAAATTTGAAATTTTAATCATTTTTTTAATATCTCTATATTTATAATACAATTTTATAAAATATATTTAGGTATTATTTTTCAAAAATTACGATTTCCGAATTTAAGAGAAAGAAAAACAACAATACTCATTGTATGTATGTAAGCTATGTAGCTATACCAAATTAATAAAGAATTTATTAAAAAAAAAATATATGACAAAATCTTTTTATATACCACATATGCTCCGTAAATTTTAATGTATATACACGTACATATATATACATATACATATACATAAAATAATAATTCATATATATAGCTGTATATTATGTATGTAAGAAAAAGTTTTGATTTTATTAATACATAACTGTGTTATATAAACCGTTGATATCATCAAAAGAAGGCCAACAAAGATAAAAATAAAAATAAAAGAAAATAAAAATTCTATATATTTTTAGTTTGCACCAAATAACAACTGCCGTGAAATATTTTCATTTAAAAAGAAAAAAAAAAATATTATATAAAAATCCTTTTAATTTTTTATTTTTATAACAAAGCACAAAAGTTATTATAAGTAATATCCTGAACAAATTATTGAAAATATCCTGAATCAAAACTCAAAAATTTAATAACGAAACAGAAAACACTAGATAGAATTAAGTGAAGTGAAGAAAAGAAAAAGTTAAAAATAGTTTTTGTGTTTTTAAGGTCAGGCTCAATAAATCCTTTATTGTAATTATTTTTTTTTTCTTCCATACTTGTATATGCAATTTTTTGTGTATATGTTCATTTGTACAATTCTAAACTGAATAATTTATTTAACTTTAATAAATTATTAATTTTATTAATTTTTAGAATATTATTCATAAATTATTTTTTTTTTTAGTATTTATAAGTAATGTAGCTGAAAATCATATTCGAGTCAACGCAGTATAAAAAAATTATAACAGAATTAAATTGAAAAAATATTTAAAAAAAGTAGCTAATAAATATAAAATAATTTTTAAATTGAAAAAATAAAAATTAAATGAAAAAATTATTCTGAATTCAAAGTAATTTTTGTTAAATTTTCATTTTCTTTAAAAAAAAAAAAAACACCCTCTGTCATTTTGCAAATAATTTTCTGTTATAATAAAAAAATTGTAAGTGTATATAAGTATAGTAAATAGTTAATAATTGTAAGGATATATTATATAATATATGTACATGTGTGTGTTTCCATATTTATTAAAAGTATTGTTTTGTGCGTGTAAGTGTTAAAATAAATACCAGAAAATTCTTTTCTTATACCGCATATGAACATTTGTTTTTTTTTTCTTAATTTTTTTTTTTTTTTTGGAAAAAATCAATTCTTAAAAGAAAAACGAATTTAAATAAATTTATTTTTTTTTAATTCAAATATATAGAATAATATAAGAACATAGTAAATAGTAATTTATAATTAATAAATATTATGAAGGTAAATATTAAGGTTTCTTTTAAAATTATTTTTAAAAATTTATTTACATTTTTATATTAAAACCTATTTTTTTCTTAAATAATAAGCTGGAAAGAAAATATACTTACTTATGTATTAAATAGTTAATTTAGGAGTCATTAAAACATAATGTTTTTATTATACTTAATTAGTAAAAAAAATAAATTTGGATAACTATTTATTTTATATACTTACTTAGTACATATCCCTGTTAGGTTATATAAAAATATTTTATTTTGTACAATTTTCAATTTTAAAATCAAAAATTATTGACATTAAGCTTTTCTGAACGTTTCTCATAACTATTTCTTAGTTTTGCCCTAAATTCTAAATATAACATTTCTTTTTTAAAATTTACATTAAATGTCATTATCGTTGATTTTGTAGCTATAGTCTAAAACTTTCAAATTCATTTTGAAGAAATGATTTTGAATGTTCAGGGTTGTTTACAGTAAAAAGAATTGAGGAAAAGGAATTATTATTGGATTACTTAAGAGTGTGTGTTTATTCAATATACTTATACGTACGTGTGCAATAAAATGTCATTTAGATAGACTGCTCTTGCAAAATAGTGTCTATGTGAAATTTTTCGATTTTAAATAGTTCCTTTAAAATATTATCTAATGACATTAAACAACGACTTCTTCCGACTGTAAAACCAACAGTTACCCAATTGTCAAGTAAATTACGCAATAACCGACAGATGTGAGCAAAACAATAAGAAAAAAAATTTTACATACGGACTGTAGCTATGTAAATTAATAAAATTAAGCATTTATTTTGAAACGAAAATGAAAAATCGTTATTGCACAGTCAGTACCTAGAGAGGAGTGTACGAACAGATGTATATTAAAATACTTAAATGTAAAAATTGGTGTAAGTTTAATTCATCTGAATTGAAGAGATTTCTTTATATGTCAGATTGGCTAACATTTTTGAAAAAGAGAAAAAATTTATTCTCTATTTATTCCGGAGCAACTTTAATTGATTTACGTTTCGAACTACATGTTGGTTGTGACAAGTTTGGAGAACTCAGAAAATACTTGTAACTAAAAATCACTTAACTAAATCATGTAACTTAAGTTTGCGTTATAGCATGCATTTATATTGTATTTCAATAATATCTTATAATAATACCAAAAATTGGGATGCGATTGGGGTGCGATATGTAAATAAAATTCGAATTTAAAATTGTTTTGCAGTGATTCTTAAATATTTTAAACCCGTGGATTTGAAGAACAAACACAATCATACTGTTTAATGTACAACATTTTGCTAATCTGTTCTATACTTACGTACATACAATCTTATATCTTTTTGTATATGATTTGTTTTCTTATATTTTTATATTCCAGATTATTGTTCTTAATTTTGTTGTACCGCAGTTTACTGAAATAAAGACAAAATTATTATTATTTACATTATTAAATCAATTTTTATTATTGATATTATAATATTAATATAATCTTTATCATTATTTGCTTAAAAAGCACACGAAATTAAAATTTGAGTATAATGCGAAAATAAAATAACGCAAGAACAATAAGAAAACCAGAGGAGTGGTAAATTAAAAAAAAACATAATTTATTTTATTATGTAGCATAATTTTAGGCAATAATAAAAATTGTAACATAAAAATATACGAATACATATCATATCATACACATATGTACAAACATATACTAATGTATGCTTTTGAGGAAAAAAAATGTATCCGCTATGCATATATGAATATTATAGATTTTGATGACTGTAGGTCTGTGGATCAAAACGTCAAAATAAGAAAATGTCAAAAATTAATACATTTAATTTTGTTTTATTTTTGCATTCGGGTATTTGAACTATGTATACGTGTTTGAGTTACAACAAATAAAAAATACGAATACGAATTTCGCTATACGTATGTATGTTTGTATGTATAACAAATAAGAGTTAATTTTCTCTTGAATGTATACAAGTTTATATACTCATAAACTCTATTTTCCATGGCATGACGAAAGTATAAATCGACCCCCACCTAGCTATATGTATGTATTTTTTGACAGTTTCTATGTTAGTAGAACTTATTTTTACAGGGAAATTTTTATATTATTAGAATGTAGGTGAAATGTAAATGTATTAGTGTTATTTTTCTTTTTGATTTAAAATTCTTTAGTATATTTTATTTACATTTTTTTTTCTTTTATTTCATACTTTATAATTATGGTAATAAAAACGTTACTTACATTTATGATAATGTTATTGTTATATGTATGCACTTATGTATGTACTCATACGTATGTACATAAACGTATAGTCAATGTGTGTATGCACAAGTTTTTATACCTATTATGAATTCACCTATGTATGTATGTTAATATATATATTTATTTTCAAATTAATTTTTATGTGACTTTCATTCTAATTTTTACTGTGGGTAAGGATTCATCAAAAAGGCGAATATTCGTATATGTATGTATGTAGGTAGCTATATACAAGTAAAATACAAATATTTTTATTTTTGATGTTTTGTTGCTTATTTACGTTCTTAACACATACATCTATATATACATACACATATATGTTTTGTTTATATTCTTAATAATGAATTCTCGGGGGTAATATTTTTTATTATTTTTTTTTTTTGGAAATTTAGTTTATTTTCGTGCTGCATTAAATATAATTAAATTCATTATTAGTGGTTAGTGTTATTTAAAAGAAAATTTTGTGAATTTTTGAAAGTACTAGATTTAGATTAGACAAGTAGAGAATAAAACGAAAATACAAAATTTATTTATAAATTGCTATAATGTTACAATTGCAGTAATTACAAATGCAATTGCAATGATTACATATTATTAAGATCAACGGAGTTTATTAAAACATATTATTTGGGCTCTGTCCAGCAATGAAACTGACTAATAAATTTTCAACGAAATTGGTTTTAAACAGCACAACAGATAGTGTGAGCAAATTTACGGGAAAAATGTACAATAACTATTCATAAGCCTAATAGAAAAAGATAAGCGCATCCATTTTTAAAGTGTTCTTTCAGAAATCAGGAATTTCAATAGATTTTCAATTGCTAATATTTTTACTATTATAAACTACTTTACTTTTCCGATTCCGAGTTTGAGATGTTGAAGCCACTTTTCTTAAAATCAAGCTGGTGTCAGTCATATATGGATACTGAACACGCATTATTTCATAATATTTTGCTACTTCCACGATTTTTTTTTCGTATCAAACCAATTGTTTAAAAAGAAGAATTTTTTCTTAAACAAGTTTAATGTTAGAACATCTGTCTGCTTAAAATTTTTCAATATTATTAAAAATTTGTTTTACGAAGAAAAAAATATTGCATACTTTTAGGAAACAAAAATTAAAATTAAAAGAATCGTTTACGAATTCGAAGGTTAATTAATTAAGTTCAGATAATTATATTTTTTTGTTGAAAAGACATTTACCCTTAGTTTTTATAGAAAATTGGAAAAATAAGAGGAAAATTGAAATTTTGAAAACTTTGTACGGGAACAATTTGTAAGAGAAAGAGTGATGAAAAAAATTTCACTTGTTCATGTCATGAACTAAAAGTGAATTTATTATTTTCTACAAACTGTTTTAGATTTCTACAACATATCATCAAAGAGAAAAACAGTGTTAAAGATTCTGAAAAAACAGTCAATTAAATTTTAAAAAAAAAAATGTTTATTTTGAAGACCTTGTGGGTTTATAACTTCTAAAACTAGTAAATTAGATAAGGGTTCACTTCTAAAGAAATAGGTTTGTCGCAAAAATCTATTCCTAAATATAATTTTGAGTTCCTATCTGAAAATAGTATTTTGTAAACAGACAAGCGTACAGAGTGAAACAAACAAACATTTTTTCTTCAAATTTTTTCGAAAATGTACTAAAAAGTAAGAATTTGTGTCAAAACAAAACTTTTTTCTAGCTTATTTGAATATTCAGTCCCTTACAGCATAATATGTACTTCTTGATAGAATTAAAGGTTTAAACTTATTGTTTGTTTATATGGGGGGCACACATATTTCCACATTAGTACAAATGTTACAATAGCATCAAATTTTTTTTATTATAATTCACAGTAAGTAAAAGGTAAGGTATGTAAAATGAAATGTGTATAACTGCTATAATAAGTACACAAACAACAAATACAACAAGTAACAATAATAGGTAGTTCATAATGTGAATGAATGAATGCCACATCGTAAAATAATTTGAATGCATTGAAGCGCGGAGTAATAAACACAATACATAAAAAAAACATTGACATTCAATGGTTGTTTCTGTTATTTAAAAAAAAAAAAGATTAACAGATCTTTGGAATTTTATATTTTTTGTCTTTTTTTGTTATTTCTACATTTTGTTTCTAACATTATTTGAATTAAATGCACAAAACAGGTAAATTTTACCTGTTCATCTAATTATTTTTTGATTCACCTTGTAATTCATTTTTTCTTATTATTTCATTTATTTTTTGTCTTTATTTTTTTTTTTTACTATTGTCGTTATTAAATATTTCGTGATTACATGGTCGTATGTTGTTGTTTTTTTTTCAGGTAGACAATAATGAACTTTACAATTTTTCTAGGCTGATTTAAAATTTCTTACTAGGTAGGTACTTGTTTTTCTTATGTTATAAAAACAAAAATTTGATCTATAGCAGGTTAAAGTTAATTATTAGAAATTACGAAAAAAAAGTATTTTTTATTTTATTTAAAAACAAAAACCGGTCATCATTATCAATCAAAATGCTATTTACTAGCTAGTTCTTGTTTTGTTTCAAATAATAATTTTTATGTTCAACTTAATTAGGCAAAAGTTTTCGGACCAACTAGAAATTGAGAATGTTGGAAAATTGCGTTGTAATTTTATTTTAATTTAGATGGAAGATGTTAAAAAATAAAGTCGGAGCACTTATACAGAAGTAGGTTAAATCAAATTCTTATAATAATTACATGCTTAGCACTATATTACTTTTAAATTTTCTTACACTCAGTTTTGAACCTCATATTCCAACTCCCAAAAAAGGGCTAACCGAATTCTTTTAGCAGTATAACACATTACTATTTCTGCCAGTTTTTAAAAACAAAAACATTTAGCAGAACGAATTCGAACCCGCCAGCTCTCATTTTGTATCTGCTTACAGATAGTTCATTAGAGAATTTGTTTCAAGTGTCAAGCTTCAAACTGTCAAATTCCTGTAGTCATCGCATACTTAGTATTAATGGCATTATTACGTGACGGTGTCTTAAGATGGATTAATCGTTCCGTCAAGTTGAGATGAGCTTATTTTTCTCATAAATTTTTATCATTTCTTGTGAAAGTTACTGAACTGAATTTTTATTTGACGTTTTTTTTTTTATTTTTAGAGATAGGCTGACGAAACAATGAATTCAACATGACATGTTGTAAAGTGGCCAATTTAATTTTGAGTTTTCTTGTTAATAATATTTTTTTTCGTTAATATATCCAAAATGTTGTTTAAAAATTATAGAACCTATGCTCTTTTAAGGGCAATCAATTACCTAATTATTTATACAGATAAATAACGTTTTCAACACTACACGTTCTTTTACAACGTTCCAACTTTGCTATGCACTGTAATAGAACTAAATTTATTAAAAACCAGGACTAAATTACCACAAATATGTTGTGTTACAATTCCAAAAGTTATTTTCCTATAACAAAGCGTATTTAATAATGTAAAGCATAAAAGCCCAAGGCTAAAATGACTTTTAAAAATATCGGGTATACAATCTACATACTGGTATATTATTATGAGCGTAGAATATGTGTATGTATACAAATATAAAACAATGATTTTTATTATAAATTTTTGGTGATTAAGCAAAAAAATTTGATTTGTACGTTTGGTTTTAATTTCCAATTTTATCTTTTGATTACAAGATGATGCAAAGTTTGTTTCTTTTCTGAGTAAAATTTTAGGATTTGACTATAGAATTAAGATTTCATAAAAAATTAAGAATTTTATACTTTTGTGTGTGTGTAAATGTTGCTTTGTTTTTTTTATGCGCTATTCGATTAGCTTTTTTCTGGAAAAAGATATGACCAGTTACTTTTAAAATCAAATATAAGTCAATGTTGTTTAAGAAATTCTAAATAGATTTTAGATAAAAGAAATTTTTTTCAGTATAACAAATAGAATGACCTTTTATTGCTCTTTTTAATTGTAAAAAAATTCTTAGACATTAAAACTGAACATGAAGATTGATTAATTGTGGAAAATTTGTACCGTTAATTAAAAATATTTTTGGTAAATCAAAGTTGGTGCGTATGCCATATTATTAACCAGAGTTTAACTTTGCTTAGATTTAAATCATCTTTTTTTCAATAAAAAATTTCCTTTTATTTTCATTCCTCGTAAACAAAAATGAATTTTATCTCTTCTAGAGGAATGTAAAGAACTTTGTTATTTAATTATAAATATTAATGCTACATTAATTTCCAAACTACAGCAAATCATAAGGTATATTTTTCACACATTAACAGCACATTATTGCAGTTCGATAAAAATTTTCCACTGGTTGTAAGAATATTCTCTTTAATATTTAGAAATTTTTAATACATACTTAGGCAATTAAGATTATCTACTCGCAATAATACAAACTGTTAGTAAGCATAATATTTACACACATACATGTTCTTAAATAATATTAAATTCAGTCCAAGCTTGAAGCTACTGAATAAAACCAAAAAAAAAATTTCCAACTTAAATTATTCCATATAATTGCATATTTTTAGGGCGAGGGCAAAAGAAACGATAGCATAATATTCAAATTCGATCGCAAATTTGTAGGTGTGCTAACATAAACCATTATTATATTGTTTCTTTTTATTGGAATTTGAAAAAGCTTATAGTTTTAAGCACGACAAATTAAAAGTTTAAAATTGCTGTTTTGCTAATTTTGATAGGGCTTTTCGAATTAATCTTTTTGGAATCTGAAAAAAATTAGTTTAAGATAACTTTCAATATCAACAGCAATTTAGTCCTTCCAATTATTTAATTAGCTTTTGTCTGATTTAGTACCGAGACAAAATTAAAAGTATAATTTGTAAATTATCTAAACCTGAAAAAGTTAGGAATTATTACATTTTTAAATAAGAGAAAACAAGTGTCAGATTATTTTAGTCTTTCAAATCAACTATTATCGCAAATTACATTAAACCAGTTCTTTTATCATTTTTAGGTTGCAAACGCCAATTAATACTTACTTTACAATAATCTCTGATTAATAGTATACCTTGACTAAAGTTAGAATGAAATTTCGTTGTACCTCCCAATGAGTGAAATACTATCATTTAATAAGAAAATTCCCATATGTTATTATTGTAATGTCAACTAATCTTAATTATGCTACTCGGTGTTTAAAAAATTCTGGACAGAAATTTCGATATAAAAATGCTGTTCAAAAATCCTACTCACGCATTAGAGCTTTGATTAGAATTGACTTGAAAGAAATGCTTAAAAGCAAATAATAATTATGAATTTATAGGTTTCTAGAAATTTAAATTAAAAATGAAATTGTTTGAATCGAGGACGAGATTAGAACTGAATTAAAATAATTATTGAAAAAGTTTTTTTCTAAAATAATAGAACAAATGTATTGTTTTGTTTTAAAATCCTATAATGTATAAAAATTCAGGAAAATATATTTGTGTACAAATGTGTGCGTCTAGAAAGAATTATGCAGGTACCTTCCTAAATACATGGAGAAAATGCTGTGTCCTGTTATTTTTTATTTAGAATTATTAAACAAAGGGTTTTCTGACCCAAAACCATATTTATTGTGTATTTTTCTATGCTCTTTTATGTATCTACATAGCTACATACATTCACGTTCCTTTTTTTTAATTGTTTTTACAGATTTCATTTTTTTTATTTTTAAATTTTTATATAGTAGAAAATTTTTATTGTTTAATCAAATGGTGGTTTTGTTTTTCTTATTTCCTCGAAATTTTTACCCTCTTGACCGGAATATTTTTAATCAAGGAAAAAAGAATTTGTTGTTTTTTTTTGTTAAGGCTCACAAGTATGTTGTTTAAGTAAGAAAGAAAGTGAACAACAAAAACAAGTGAACCACAGATTGGCATACTTTTTGTTTTTGCATATATTGGAAGAAAATCGATCGATTTTGTATTGACTAAGAAAACAAAATAGCAAAAAAAGTGAAAATAAAAATTTGATGAGGAAAAAAAAACAAAGAGTCTCCGCTGAATAATCCTTGTAAAATGTTTTCAATCCTATTTTACACACACACATGTTTCCAGTAATATTTTAGAAAAAATTTGCTTAGGTACATTTGTTTTGCTCTAATAAATTTTTTCATTTGCCCATTTTATTATTTTGTTCCTCTCAACAATGCTCCATTAGAGAATCATTAAGTTAGAAAATCGAAGGCAGATGAACTGAGAAAAAAACGGTGAAAGTAACAAGAACATTTATTTTTTTAACCTCTTCCTTTTAGTAGCTTAGTAGGAATGCAGGTTAGGGTTAAACAACAGAATTGTTTTCCTCATATAATAACAATATAAAAATTGGAATGGGTTTGATTGACTAAGTTATGATTATGAAGATTCGGTAATTTCTCCAGTTTTATGACGTGAAAAAAGAAGATATACTCCATAAAAGAAAAACTGGAAAAGGTCGCAGAAATTAAAGTTGCTCGTAATGCCTTTAAAACTGTATAATTATTTAGACTTTGGCTCCAACCTACGGTTGGTAAAAAGAAATACTCTGCTAATAATAAATGAATAATGTGTATGCCAATAATTGGGTCAGAATTATTATAGCTAAATGTGGTTAGGAGGGTGGGTAATCGTATTTTTTATTCCTTATTCTTTTAAATTTTGCGCCATAAAATATGCTAACATTGCTCAATGTTTAATTGATTTAAATTAAAACAAAATTATTTTCTTATTTTTTTCGATATTTTGAAATTTTAAATGACTAAGTATGCACTTTGAGAAGCGCTAACGAAATGCGCTCTTTTGAAAATGTTAGATTAATTTAAACTTGGTTGTTTTTTGTTTTTACTTTTTGTTCAACTGCAGCAAACAAATTTTTTGCAGTTGTTTTTAATTTTATTCATTGATATGTTCAATATTATTCTCTTGTTATTGTTAAGGGAAATTTCTTAGAGATCAAAATTTAATAAGAGGATAAAATATTATCCTATTTTTCGTTAACATTTTGTAGCATTCGTTAAGTGGTATTTATACCCGTACGAACGTATGTTCGAAGGGTATACTAAATTTGCCTTACCGTTTGTAACGCTAAGAAATAACGGTTTTAGATATAGACTCAAGTGTATGTTTTTGATCAGCGTCAAATTCTGAGTTGATTTAGCTTTGTCTGTCCGTCCGTCCGTCCGTCCGTCCGTCCGTCCGTCCGTCCGTCCGTCCGTCCGTCCGTCCCAACGATAACTCAAAAACTAATTGAGCTAAGTTCACCAAATTTTCACAAATGATTCATTGTAGTAAGTGCCAGAACCCTATTCCCTACAACTTCAAAATTTATTTGGCTATATCTCGGAAACTATAAAAGCTGTGGTAGTGAAATTTCACAAAAACGAATATATTAGTAGGGCCAATGTATCTCATAAAAGTCGTTGAAATTACTTGGCTCCTTCTGGTACCTGCCATACAAGTTCAAAAGTTATTTGACTATAACTCAGAAACTATAAAAGCTGTGATATTGAGATTTCACACAAGTGAATATATTAGTTGGGCCAATGTGTCTGGTAAAAGTCGTTGAAATTGCTTGGCTCCTTCTGGTACCTGCCATACAACTTCAAAAGTTATTTGGCTATATCTCAGAAACTATAAAAGCTATGGTATTGAAATTTCACACAAACGAATATATTCGTAGGGCCAATGTGTTTGATAAAAGTCGTTGAAATTGCTTGGCTCCTTCTGGTAGCTGTCATACAACTTCCAAAGTTATTTGGCTATATCTCAGAAACTATAAAAGCTGTGGTATTGAAATTTCACATAAGTAAATATATTAGTAGGGCCGATGTGCTTGATAAAATTCGCTAAAATTTCTTGGCTCTTTCTGGTAGCTGCCATACAACTTCAACAGCAGTTTAGCACACACAGTATTTTGAAAAACACATTGTACTGAAATTTTGCATAAATTAATATACAGCAACTTAAAGTCATCGTCTGTCCCATAGTCAGTTATGGCATCTTTATTCGCACATAGGATAACAAATTCGTACGGGTATCACAGAGTTGACAAGGTCAACTCTATTTTTTTCTCGTTTTGTTTTAGCAATCTCAATCCGGAACTTATAGTTTTTAGGTTTAAATGATGAAAAAGATATTCTAATGAAACAATTCTCTTATCATTTTATGTTGCATATATTTAGGAGCAGCTTTTAGCGAAATAGCTTTAGGCATAGAGAAACTTTAGACAAGATTGTATGTATATGTACTAATAAAAAGATAAATTTAGAGATAATAGTACGATTAAGCTCATGCTAAAGTAATTGTGATCGAATATCGGAGATTCTGTATGCTCTTTAAATATCTCTCTGTCTATGGTACAGAAAGGTGATTGAACAGTACTTGTAAATATTTTTTGTTCCGGTAGAGTGCTATTAAATTAGTTATTTTACGGACATAACACTGAAATTAGCTTTCGATTTATATCAGACTTCTTTAAATTACCTTGAATAAGGCAGGGAGATTATGTGGCCGTACCAAATTACCGAACTCGAGTTGTTGGTGAGCACAAAATATTCCGTAACAGGATAATTTATTTACTTTTAAATTAATTTCTTTTAGCGAAAATTTCCTTTGGGCCACATTTTCGATAATTAGACAATATTTTTTTAAACTGAGGGGACATCATATTTTTTTTTTTATTCGATTGCTAAAATTGTATTCCTTATACCCGTACGAACGTATGTTCGAAGGGTAAACTAAATTGGCCTTACCGTTTGTAACGCTAAGAAATAACGGTCTTAGATATAGACTCAAGTGCATGTTTTTGATCAGCGCCAAATTCTGAGTTGATTTAGCTTTGTCTGTCCGTCCGTCCGTCCCAACGATAACTCAAAAACTAATTGAGCTAAGTTCACCAAATTTTCACAAATGATTAACTGTAGTAAGTGCCAGAACCCTATTTAAATTGGACATGATCGGGGTACCGGTTCGGGTAGCTGCCATACAACTTCAAAATTTATTTGGCTATATCTCAGAAACTATAAAAGTTGTGGTATTGAAATTTCATACAAACAAATATATTAGTAGGGCCAATGTGTTTCATAAAAGTCGTTGAAATTACTTGGCTCCTTCTGGTACCTGCCATACAACTTCAAAAGTTATTTGACTATATTTCAGAAACTATTAAAGCTATGGTATTGAAATTTCACACAAACAAATATATTATTAGGGCCAATGTGTCACATAAAAGTCGTTGAAATTACTCGGCTCCTTCTGGTACCTGCCATACAACTTCAAAAGTTATTTGGCTATATTTCAGAAACTATTAAAGCTATGGTATTGAAATTTCACACAAACAAATATATTATTAGGGCCAATTTGTCTCATAAAAGTCGTTGAAATTACTTGGCTCCTTCTGGTACCTGCCATACAACTTCAAAAGTTATTTGGCTATATCTCAGAAACTATTAAAGCTATGGTATTGAAATTTCACACAAACAAATATATTATTAGGGCCAATGTGTTTCATAAAAGTCGTTGAAATTACTTGGCTCCTTCTGGTACCTGCCATACAACTTCAAAAGTTATTTGGCTATATCTCAGAAACTATAAAAGCTGTGATATTGAGATTTCACACAAGTGAATATGTTAGTAGGGCGGATGTGCTTGATAAAATTCGCTAAAATTTCTTGGCTCTTTCTGGTAGCTGCCATACAACTTCAATAGTAGTTTGGCACAACCAGTATTTTGAAAAACACATAGTACTGAAATTTTGCATAAATTAATATGGTAATACGGCAACTTAAAGTCATAGTCTGCCCCATAGTTAGTTATGTCACATTAGTTATTCGCACATGGGATAACAAATTCGTGCGGGTATCACAGAGTTGACAAGGTCAACTCTATTTTTTTTCTCGTTTTTCTCTAAATTGGAATTGCTTAAATTTCTTTGAATAAATTGGAACGAAATTCTATAACTTTTAAATGTTTTAACCTATTATAAGTTGCCAACTTAAAACATTTCAGGAAAAATTTAAATCTAAGACGATTATGTTGTAAAACTATTCTCAGTATTTTATCGTACTTATACACTATATATATACTTTTGTTTATGCACCTTATGACCTAAATTAATGCAATAATTACGTCCTTACAGTTAAAGAATTTTTTTTTTTTTAAATAAACTTTAGTTGAATGAAAATTATTTTTAATAAGGTTATTAGAAAAAATTAGAGAATTTTTTTTTATTATTATATGAAGTGTTCAAACGTTATTAAATATGAACTTTCAGTTCCCTTTAGTTTACTAGACTAAGTAGTGTACGTTCTCTAAAATTTTACTAAATAAAAACATTTTAATAAACTAAAAAAAGATTAAAATTTAAGAAATAATTACACTTACCTACATACATACATATATAAATGTTTAAAAAATTTTTGGGATTAAGTACACGTTACCTTGAGCTGAAAATATAAATGAACATGTTACACTTATTATGTACTATATTCTGTATATGATTGATATTAATTTCTACATGAGAAACAAACTAATTTCATTCGTACTTGTTGTATAAACACAAAAAAAATTTTAATCTATTTTAAAAATATAATATTAACCTAGTAAAATAAAATAAACATAATCATATGTACATGTGTGCATGTATACAAATTGTACAAATTATATATGTACATACATACATGAAGATTTCTTATATTTAGTTTCAGATTAAGCAGTTTATTTGACCGTGCACAATGCGGTTGTGCAAAGAAAGTTTTTTTTTCATTTTTTTTTTCTCTTTTATTTTTTTTTTTGTTTTCTGTGTACTACAGCATTTTATTTTTAGTATTTGAATTTAATACTTTTTTTCTGTGTTTGTTTTTATTAAAAAAAAAAAACAAAAAAACAAAAGGACAACATGAGAGAAAGAAAGAATTCCATTAAAATATTGCTCAAGGCTTAATGAATTTTGGTTTCATAAAGGACATTCGAATCCTTGAAAATATTATAATAGTAACAAAACAATCAGAAATGAAGATAAAAAGCAAATAAAAGCAGAAAACTAATAATAATAATATAAAAAAAAATTATTTTTCAGAAGTTCTAACTATCAAGTTGTATAAAATAATTAGAATAATTGATTATAAATGTAATAAATAAGAACAAAAACAAAAAAAAAATGAATAATTTTATAGCGAAAACAGCGTATAAATGTGGTGAACAAATGCTCGCCATAGAACCGTTTTCATATTATGTGGTAAACATTTAGAATTATTTTATTATTTGTTCATAACACTGACATGCTCTAGGCGATAAATTGAAAAATAAACATGAAAAAGAAAATGTTTATTTCTGTACGAGTGCTTTTAATAAACTAATAGTATTGTACAACTTCACATATGACTACTTAATATGACGTATTCGATGCTATTCAATTTAATGTACGTACGTATGTATAATGTATATGCATATGCGGTATTGTTCACAATGTCCGGAAAATTAATTGATTTTATACGAAACATGTTGTATGAAAAATATATCTATAGCTGGACTCTAAAATGAATAGAAAATTATTGTATGCGCAATATTAATTTTTGAGTAAAAGTGAAATTAAACGTTAATGTTCTACCATAAAATTATTACAATAATTTTTTGTAATTCAATAGCACATGGGAATTAATTCTATTTTTTTTAATTCAATACTTGAAAAAAAAATTTTATTTTTTTAAACTAATTTTTCCTTATGATGAGCACATGTTTTACAATTTCAAGTGGATATTTTATTATTTTAATGACTGAATTGCTTCGGGTCAATATTTTTTTTTTTTTTGATTTTTAATTTTAATTGTGGAAACTTGCTGTTTATACTATCAAAGTAACTTGTCCAATTTCGAAAACCATATTATAATATGACAAATGAAACAAGAATTGCGGCTAGTGAATATTGTAAGTAGCTATATGTGAGAGGCAACTTATCGTTACCCAATAATCATAAAATCAACATTCAAATATCTAATTGGTTTTTATTAAAGATTTTTTACTAGAAATTAAAAAAAAATTATTTAAATCCTGTTTAATGCTTAATGTTTATCATATTGCATCAATACAATTTTTAATCTGCGTAATGGTTCAGTGGCTTTAACTAAAAAAGGACTCGGGCTCAAACCCTGGTCCATTGTATGAATTCAGATAAAAATTATAGTTAATATTATATAACTCAGTATACAATATATTATAAAATAAAAAAGTAATATAAAAGCAATTAATTCGAATAAAAACAAAAATAAAAAACTACGGCGGGCTAGTCCCTCTTTGACTTTAAAAAATTTAAATGGAAAGCCTTATGCTCTCAGATGGAATAAGTAAAAAAATAATTAATGAATCTTTTAATATGCTTTTGAATTTTGCAATTATATACTAAATCCAGTCGATTCGGCAAAGTTATTCTTTCATGACTAATTTAACAACTTTAGATTAATTTTTTTTCCTTTCAATGTCAATATTTTTTTTTTTTTATCGAGTACATTGCATACTATAAAAATCAACGTATTAATAGAAAACGTCAGTAGCTGAGTTTTCGCAGAAAATCTTCAAAATAACCAAAAGACTTTATAAAATTTATAATTTCAGATTCAAAAGATTTTTTGAATATGTATAAGCCCAGAAAGCTTCTCAATTAAATCAGATTATAAGCAAAAGAAACCGCTACTAGCTGTTTACACTGTTTAGAATTTACTTTTTTGTTCATGCATAGGCATTGCCATACAAATAAGTAAAAGATTTCGTTGAAATTTCACATTTCAACTGTGTTTGTTAAAACAACGACTGAACAAGCTTTTCGATGAAATCGCTGGTCGAAAAAAATTCTTCAAATGCTTTTATTGGAGTATTTTGTATTACTGACTTTTGATCTCAAGAAAAAGAATAATCAAGAAATTCAGACTTTAAAAAGTAAATCTGTACATGAAGTACATGAATAAATGCACTTTTAGAACCTTGCTTAGTACTTTAGCTGAAGTAGTAGCGAATATTGAAATTCTAATGAATTGAATTTTTTGAAATTCCTAAATATTAAAATTGGTGTTGATAAAGCAATTTTTTTTTATTTTAACATTATTGATTATTATTATTGATTGTGATTAATCATTTCAGATCGATACTAAAGAATTTGTTTTAATTAAGCTATAATTAAAAAATATAGTATTCTTTAAGAAACTGTGGCGGAATATTTTTGGCCCGGTTCACCTTTGGAAGTAGTGGCTCTGAGTCAAAACTTGTTCAAAGTTGAGTAATAAAATACATTCTGCAAACAGGTTGAAAATTTAAATTTTAAAATTATATCATTTCACTTTCACACTTCAAGTGTCAGACATTCCATTTAATCTCAGAAAATGGTACTCATGTCATACCAGTCCGACGAGCTTAAATTAGTTATAATTTTAATTTTTTTTATCAATTATCAATCTATGTTTACCCCTTTTTTTATACATTTTACTAATTTGTAACCAAACTTCCTTTCCAAGATAATTCAACAAAAATAGAATGAGAAATGACTTTTGATATTTATTTAAACGTCACACTCTTCATTTTGAAACAAATTAAAAAAAAAAACCTTTAAAGTAATTGTTTAATGGCATTTTTATTTGTTTATTGGAATAAACAAAAATAAAATAAAAGCAATTAAATATTTATTTACGTACACGTTCATGTAAATGAGTTCGGCTGGCTGGAACATTACCCGAATGAAATATTAAAAAGCAAAAAGAACAGGAGGAAAACAATTATATTAATAGAACCACAAAAATAAAAACAAGAGAAAAGAAATTTGTAAAATACTTCCGAAGCGGAAATTTTATAATTTTTATGAAACAAACAAAACAATAACAAAAAAAAAACAACAAAAACGAAAAAAGTAAGCAACCAGAATTGGCTTTCCATTTGTGATTACAATAACCTCATGTTTTCTGATTGTACCGTAAGTTGAAGAGGGTTTGATAAGTGTTTATTTGAATAAAAAATGCGGCAGAAGTTTTAAAAACTCAAAATAATTAAAATTTTTATATTGCATTGTAACTAAACTTTTTAAATTTTCCTCTTGATTTTAAATTTTTCTCTTGATAGCTTGATTGGATCAGCTAACATGAAGGTATAAACGAATTTTAAAAAATATTATGAAATATATTCTCAAATGGAAGGGTTTCAAACTTAAAGAGTTCTTAGCTTACACGAGTTCTTAATATCTTTACTTCTTGCCGGACTTAAACGAGTTTATAAAATCTTTTTTCCTCAATGAGTTTTCCCATTCTCATTGTAATTTCGGAAATGACAAAATAATTTATTTTAAGTTCATGTATAAAAACTAACTGTATGACTTCTTTAATCGTAATTCACTCTATTAATAACCGAAATGTTGTGTGCTCTTGTGAAAACAATAGATTGCTGACAAGAGTTACTCAACCAATGTAAAAAAGTTAATGGGAAAGTCATTTAAAAAAGTTTTGTTTAAAAATTTATGAAAACTGTGTTTAATACAGGCCTCAACCAAGACAGTCAAGTCGTTAGCAGCCTGTTCGTGTATCTTGCTTTTTCATCTCGATTTTTATATTCACATTCACATCAAAAATTCTCATTTTTTTTTATAATTTTTTCAATTACTTATTGTTTGAATTGGATTTTAGCATTTTGCATTTTAGAAAAACCGAGAAACGCAACATGAAACACAATAAGAAGAATGCAAAAGTTTTTTCCTCCACAAATTAAATAATTTTATACGAATTTGAGACACTCACTCACTTTTGTCCCACCCGGTGAGTAGAAAAAAACGAAATATTTACGCGATTAAGCCCTGATATTTTTTTCTTGCAATTAACGCTTGTTTTTACTGTTTAATTTTAATTTCTGGCATCAAAAAGCTTATAGGGATATTTTCGTGCAAAAGGAATCAATTCTTTACTTAACCTTTTATTTATATGAATTTGTCCACTTTGAAAGTTCAATGAGTTTGATTCCGATTTCATGAAGCTCGTGGATAAAGTGAAAAGAAATTAAGGAAAATAAAACCCTCACCATATTTGTGTAGCACAGAAATTTGATTGCCACTCTGAAGTACCCGACAAACTCATTCAATTATCTTTATAATATATTTAAATATTATTTAAATTAAAAATTTCATATCACTAGGCACTTTATATAACAAAATTGTCTTTTGTGTTAAATTTAGATAAATACGAAAGTTTTGTCTAATTTTAAAGTTATTTTTCTGGAAATTAAACATTCGGCTTACAAGCAAGTATATATTTAAAATATATTTTAGTGTGCGTGATGACTGTTTTCACTTTATGTGATTGGTTCTCTACATTTTATTTCCGGATACTAAAAAAATCCAAAATCCTAAAATGAATTATTAAATGAATTCTCGACAAAATGAATAAAAGTAAAAATAAAACAAGGGAAATGAAAATATAAAATCATGAAATATTTCCCAATTCCTATATGTGTAATTTAACTTTTACGAAGGTAGTGCTTAGACTTGAAACAAAGATAAAATGGCTTTTTTGATGACTTTTAAGCACATTTACAAAATATTTTGCAAAAAAATACAAATAATAGTGTCATTATGTTAATGTGTCTGTCCACCTCTCTACAAAAATTCTACACACCAATCAAGACAGAAGAATGAAATTTTGTACGCAAATAGACCTCATTAACACATTATTTAGGTTATTTAACACATTTTACATTACATTATAATTCAAGTTTTTGGTAAGTTACACTGTCGAAATCAAAAGCAAGGAAAATTTTTCTTCTAACCGGCAATTCAGTAATTATCTTGTTATCAAATCTTTACGTAAGTTTTTTGAAAATTATTACTTTAAGATTTTTTCTAAACTTTTGTAAAATTATGTATGGTATTTATTATTTACAGCTAAAGCTATGTAAATACAATTTGTAAAGTAAAATTTTTAATAGGAAATGTGCTATTTCATAAACAATGCGTTTGATCTACTACTGTTTTTTTTTATTATTATTTTGTATTTCATTAAAATTTCATACAAATTTCCCTTATACATTTGTATTTATGCGGAAATTTGCCAAATTTTTCAACATGAATCTGCTCTCTGTATTCCCGCATTCCCTTTTGAATTCTTTAATATAATGAGTGCTCATTTATAGTATATCTCTCATATACATATATGACACAGAATGGCATTGCAAAACTTCATCATTTGGTCTACATCAATCTAAATTTCTTGTCAATAATAAATGTTGACGAATTACAACTGAAAATTAGAAACTTTCAAAAAAACTTTGTGTAAATGAACGTTTGAAAAGAATATTACACTTTCTGAATAGATTTGGTTATATGCCAAAAATTTAGTAAATGAATTTTTGAAGTCTCCAAAAAAGTTCATGTGAGTAGAATCTTATTGTAAACGCACAATAACTTTATGAAACGATTGATTCTGTAAAGGGTTTTTGGGGTTCATATTTCAACTAAGATGTAGAGCTCGCGAAGTAATGGTTTGTAGAGTTAATCCGTATAAAAGAACCAAGTTGAAAGCTCAGTACTACAGGAAATCCGCTTTTAACAGAGCAAATCATATGATTTTGTATTGAAAACGTTTACATGAAAATATTTTTGGTGAGATTATTTTTTCAAACAGTTGAATATTAAATCGTGTTATTCTCAAGAGACCTCATTATAAATATTAATTATTTTATAGCCAAAATCTAAAAATTAACCTGTTCGGTTGACAGAACTGAAATTTTACTTTGAAACTACAAATAAATTTTTAATTAATTTTATTCGCCAAAACAGGGAGGCAAAAGAGGTTAGAAATGATACAATTTACGAGACGGATAGATTCCATTCTTGGTCTCTCCAGTTTCCCTTTTAATATTGTTCGGTGTGTGGTTTGTAAAAAATACTATTTATTACTCATCTTATAACACACACTCGTTCTGAATCCGTTTAAGAACATTAAGAGTTAAAACTGATTTTTAATATTTTAACACATTTTACAAGTATTCTAAGAGCCTTCTAACCTAACTGATACAGAATTTTTATACCAGTACGAATGTATGTTCGAAGGGCATACTAAATTTGCTCTACCATTTGTAACGCTAAGAAATAATGGCCTGAGTATATGTTTTTGATCGGCATCGAATACTGAGTCGATTTAGGTTTGTCTGTACGTCCGTCCTTTCGTCCGTCCAAAAGAGTTTCAAACAAGTGAATGTATTAGTATTGTCAATGTGTTTGATAAAAGTCGTTAAAATTGCTAAGCTCCTTCTAGGTAGCTGACATATAACTTGAAAAGTTATTTAGCATAATTTCAGAAATTATTGGAATTATAGATAGAAATTTCGTGAAAACAACTGCATTAAGCTATGGTATATTTACTCGCACGTAGGATAACAAATTCGTGCAGGTATTACAGAGTTGACACGGTCAACTCTATTTTTCCCCGTTTAATATAGAAACTTGTCGTTAGTATCAGATACAATAATGTTAAAATAAAGAATTATTAAGAATTAACTAGAAAATACACCACACCTTTTAGTCATAGTATATTGTGTAAATTCTGAAAATGTTGAATTATTTACGATCTTCACTGCTTGACTCTGGTGATAATTTAATAGAGTATTCTAAAAAAAATCTCGTATGCTAGGAATGATTGTGCTTCACAGAGATGATATTAAATATTTGATGATAATACCTACATGTTAGGACAATTTACGTTCCACAACTGTAATAATAAACTTTAAGGATTATACAAAATCGGATCATGTTCTTATATAATGTGTATCTCTATAAAACCTACCGACTAAAACAATTAATATGTAGATAATTGAAAATGAGGTTAGAAAATAATTCATATTTATGGATGTATCCTGTCTGATATTGAAATTTATTCATTGCAATTAACATATAAGCAGCAGAAAATGCTTTGATAATAAAAAATAAATATTTAATTTTTACTTTTAAAATTGTTGGGCAGTTGCTTAGCTTCAAAAGCACAGATATAATGTACATTCACATTTGTTTTGTTATATTAAACTCATTATGTTTATCTCATAAACCCCGAAAGGAAATTTAACAAAAAAAACTGTCTGTAGATTGTGTGAAAAGGAAAAATAAGTGAAAAACAGAAAAAGCTCAAATAACCTTGGCTGACATTTCACCTTCTACATTTTTTTTTCATTTTCTTATTATTCAATTTTTTATTACGTTTTTTTTATGTTTGCTATGTTTAAAATGCTTGTAGGATTTTATAAAAAAAAAAAGGTTTTTTTTTTTTATTGTTTTACAAAATTGTTTGAGTTATTAGAATACCTGGTATATACCTAGAAGAATTTATATAGGTTAAGTTCTGCATAAACTCCTCTGCTATGATTAAAAAGATTTACACACTTTTGTGCCCAAGAACAATAACCAAAGAAAAGCGAAAACACAAAACAATTTGATAACCTCCATCATTTTCGTTTTCATCCTTTGATATTTAGTGGTAAAAGATGACTTTGTATTTTTATTAAAAAGTAACTCGGTTTGTTTTTGTATTCTAATTCATTTGTGTACATAGTACATACATACATATATATTTTATTTAACAAAGCAAATATAGTACATAAATGAATAAAAATTACAATATATTTACCGACCGTATTGTGTAAACAATAGGTAGGTTATGTGATGGCAACAAATTTTGCATAACGAGTTTTCGGTGGAAACTTACTTCTCCATAGTAGGGAAGTGTAAATAAACTATTTTTAGCAACCTGTCGGTCTGTCGGTCTGTCGGTCTGTCGGTCTGTCGGTCTGTCGGTCTGTCGGTCTGTCGGTCTGTCGGTCTGTCCGTCTGTCGGTCTGTGTGTGCATGCGTGTATCTCAAGTTCGGCTGAACCGATTTTGATGAAATTTTATATGTAAGTTTGTTTCCACCATGGCACGGATCGATCAACTTTTGGTGTATATCAGGCCTCGGGAACTGCACTTTTTAGCGGGCCTGTTTTACATTTTTGAACATTTTGAAGAAAATATTCAACAGATTTACTTGAAATTTTATATATAAGCTCAGCTCGACCGTCCGCAAAAACGTGTATGTTTTGGAAGAAATCAGGCATCGGCAACTAGACGTTTACTACGGGCCAAATATACATTTTTGTGTATTTAAAGAGAAATAATCAACCGATTTCATTGAAATTTAATATATAAATTCCTCGTATTAAAACAATGAACATATAACTTTTTTGGAAAAATCAGGGCTCGAGAACTGATTTGCGGGCCGATTTTACATGTTTCAAAATATCCACAGTACAAATTGATGGAATTTCTTGAAATTTGATATTTGAGCTCTGGTTGTTACCGAAACTAACTGGCGAGCATTTCAGGGAATTCAGGTAGCACAAAGCGAAACACTACTAAGAGCCAAATTTACATTTTTCTAAGTATGTTAACTATAAGCTTACTAATGTCCTAAAAATTGGAAAGAAGTATTTAACAGACATTTTTATATATTCTGTAACACTTTCACTTAACTAGGCAATATACAATGCGGTCGGTTATGTGCTGACCACATCAGATTTTTTTATTTGTGTACTTAAACAAGCCTTTAATTGTTATATTTATAAAAATGTAGGGCAAAAATAAGATGACAAATGCATATTTTATCCAAGTATAGGAAAATTTATATGAATATATATATATATATATACGTATACTAACATACACACCCACAATATACATTAATGTATGAATAATGGGTATAGAACTTTTTGTGAAACATTTTAATTGTTGTAGAAATTATTGGGTTAATAGTATATTAAATAAAATACAAAGCTGTACACAAAAGCAAAAAGTTCATATGACATGAAATTGTGAAAATCACACGTCTCAGTAGCTGATTTAGTCTAAAATCTCTATATAATGAGTGCATGAAACAAGTGATGAAAATCATTTAACAAATAGGTATCTGAACCTGGTAAAAAGTGTAATTGATTTAAGAAGTAATTAATATAGAAAGTATTCAGAATAATGACAGTCTTCTTTGTGTAAATTCCAACTTAAATCTTTTGTCAATGACATTTTTGAAATCACATTTTTTTCATTTTGTAAGTTTCTTTTCAAGAAAAATCAAATAAATTGGAGTTGGAAAGAAGTTACAGCAATTTTTAAATTTCGCAAAACGCAGGAAAATTGCTATTTGCTTTTGCTATTGACAAAACATTAGTACCTGAATGGTCTTGAAATTATTTTATCTTAATCTAATTTTTTTCAATTCTTGATATAGCCACGGATTAGTTTTGGAAAGTTAATTTGCGTTTTTATCACTAATGCTCTGCTTAGCTCGTATACATGATCCAAAACATAAATTCAAAAAAATGTGTTGTTTTTTGTTAAAATGCGTCGCTTTTTTTTTGCCTCACGAACAGTTTATTCTTTTTCATCCTAAGTCTGTGTTTTTAAGAAAACAAAAACAGAGGCTTAGGATAACAACAAACAAAACATAAAAGAGAACAGTGCGAGTTTTAACATATAGGGCTTAGTTGTGGGGCCAAAATATTCCTACCATGTTAAAATTAAATCTTATTTAATTCTGTAACTAAAATTTTCTGGATCTTGCAACATTTTTTGAATTTTTTGTGCATTGTTTATTGAAATCAGCAAATGAACTCACAATCATTGTTTCTAAACATTTTCAGAGTGAATGCGTTTATGTTACGATTGTATGTATGTATATATGTTATTATCCATATGGTGTATGTGGAAGTAAATAGCCAATTAATTGAATAAAGGGTAATCCTATTAAAATTTACATTATTTTATCAGCACAGTATTGAAAGCAAAAACTGCTGCTTTGAATTTTTTTCATTTATTTTCGAATTTCCCTCTTTGTTTGCTTCATCATAATTATTTAAAAAATCATGTATACCTTTAGTAATATGATATAGTATTATAAAGAATGAGTTAAAGCCCATGCTCTGGGCATGCAAAGAAGTTAATTTTGATTTCTAAATAATCTTGACTTTAAAAAATAATTAAATAACTTTTTCATATTGCAATACTAAAATTTTCATATTAAAAAATATTTCATCAATGAAGGACTAATTTTGAAGAAAAACATTTCCCAAATTTGAAAAGCGATTTGGGTAAATACTGAAATAGACCGTACAAGCAGACTTAATAAAATTTGCCAATATATTTTTCATACGCCTTTATTAAAAATTCTACAAAAGAAAAAAATTACAAAAGAAATATGCAAATTCCCATAAGGATATAAAAATAAGGATATAAGAATATTTTAATTTAATTTTTTCTTTATTCTTCTTTTCCTTATTTTTTTGTATTCATTGTGATATTGATATCCGTAGAATGAAAAAAGCCGGAAAAATATTAAAATTCAAATTGGCTGAAATTGAGAAATCGTTTCAACATTGGAATTTTACCATTCCATTTTTAATTCAATTAAGTAAAATTTTTACATACACACATTCCTTATGGTGAATATCAAATTTTCATTTGATGTAATCATATCTGTCTGTTTGTCTGTAACTTACGGGTTTGTTCAGGCGTAATTTATACGATTCCAGGTTAAAAAACGAAATTTACACAAAAAGGTTAGGATTAGATGACAGGGTTCTTCAGATGAAAGTTCCATTTTCATAAATTAAAAAAACAAATCCTCTTTATTACAAGAAATTATTCTTTATTTTGTTTGCGTTTGTTGAAGTATCATGCAACTATCATAAAAATTTTAAAATTACCTAATTATGTTTCTGAAATTATTTCAGCCACTATTTCATACGAAATTCCACAACGATTAAGAGAGTATCTAATTCTAAAATGAACTAGCATAGAATCCTTTTTGTATAAGCATTACAAAAGCCTAATTTTACATATTCCCGTTTCCTTTTGTTCTTATCTTTTAATGAATGTAGATACATACAAATATATTAAATACACATACATTGACATATTACTGAATAATTCTTTAATCAAAATGCTACCATACTGATGATAATCAAAAAATATGTCGCCTACTACATTATTTGATTAAAGATAATAAAAGGAAACATAAATAAGTAAGAAGGTGGAACAGATAAAAGAAAAAACGGTAAGTATATACGTTTATGTAGGTTTATCTCGAAAATATCTTAAATCCGGTAGGTTTTATAAAGAGAATGTATGACATTTAATTTTGTAATATAAAGGACATAAAGCACAAATTTTACTTGTATTGTTAGAGTGATGTTGAATTTTTAATGAACATTTATAAATTATGAAGTTTTTGTTGTAATACAAAAGTTTGTGAAAGACTAGTGTCGTAACCAATATGAAATTATGAAAAGATTGTCTTCGAAAGCGTCACAAAAATTTTAAGAACTGTTCGATGTGATAAAATGATTTTGAAATTTAAAACTATTTAAATTTTTATTAGCAAGACATACACTAAAATTAAAATCGAGGAAGCTGTAGGAAATTGAGGATCTCAGAGACCAAAAATCTCATCTTGTTTTCCTTTAAAATGAAATAAATTCAAGTCAGTCGGTTCTATACTTTATTTCTTACCATAATTTTTCATTACTGTCGAGTCCTTAAATTTGCTTTAAAGAAATATAAGATTAAAAAATTTTACTAAGTTGTCCCTCCGATAAACTTTAAAATATTATGTAAAATTCCAAGTACATTTCAATTATTTCGAATACATTTTGAAAAAAAAATCAAAACTTATCCATATGCATTCATGTTCGAGAAAATTATATAGCATTTTTTTCGATTTTGAAAATTTTTTAATTAAAACTAACATTTTACTTTTGTTTTTCGTAAAAAATATTCTATTGGATTCCTACACTATATCCATATTATGCAAGTATGTGCACTGAAAGCTTTATAATGTAAATTATAAATGGGAAAGTAAAATGGGCAGATATTTGAAAAAGCGTTCACTGTTTTCTAAAAATAACTAATAACTAAACTAAACAAATGTTACCAAATTACCAAATATTCTAAAATTTCCAGCACGTTCAATTACGTTATTAATAATTTGGAATATCAAACCTAGGACCGTATATACAAGTATTGAGTTGCGAAATTTATCACCTATATATATGTATATGAATCGAGTCGTGTAGTTCAAATAATTTAATCAAATACGAGCACATCTTGCTATTTATGTATCTTCTTTATATATGGTTCTATTAAATTATGTTTAACTTTAATGTGCTTATAGACTTAATCCAACAAACTTTTATAAACTTTTGGTAGAATTAACACCACGGAACTGACTAAATACTTTGTTTTGATATAAAAAAAACAAAAATGCCATTCATTAAGCGAATATCTAAATTACATGCTCTAGAACACATTTTAATTCAACAATAAATAAATTAAAATGCAACTCATGCCTATGTGAGAGTTAGCATTCACCCATTTACATATGTATCCATATGCACATTCACTTTGCACAAATAGGTGGACATAGTAATGCAGATATATGTAGATATGTTCATTGTACGTACATTTATAAATAGCTGCATTTTGAAAACACAGGGTGCTTTTTAGTTTTGTCTATATATATTTCTCTAGAAAACCGATTTCTGTGAAAAAACACCAAATTGAGAAACAGTTTTAATAAGTTTAGATTGAAAGTTTTAGGTCACGGTTCACAAAGGAGAGAAATAGAGAAGTTTCCTAACTTTATAAAAGAAATAATCGATTTCATTAGTAGATAACGCTTATGGTTCTTTTGTGAGTGTATAAACCTCAAAACAGTATACCACTCTCAACCGTATCAGCTTTTGTATTCAAGCAGGAGTTACGTTATGGAAATGATTTTAGATTTCTGTAATACATTTTAGGTTTTCACGCAAATTTGACTTTTCTACATAATTATGCTTTGTTTTTTAAGTGCTGTGTTCTAAAAAAATTTAAATATCGTCTTAATGAACGGCAACACTTTTTCATAAAAAAGTTTTCACTAAAAGGCACCATGTATAAAATAGAAAATACTTGGATTATGTATGTATTTATGAATGTATGTTTTGTAAGTGGGCACGTATATTGGGTATGTATGTATAGTATGATTTTGTAATTGTTTGTATTTTGATTCAGATATTGCGAAGTAGTAAAAAAAGGGTTTCATTGAACTTTTAATTCCTGGCGCCGTTCTGTTTTTGTTTTTGTAAAAGTATATAATAAATACATTTTCGTCTAATGCAGATACGAACCCCTATCGTTTATATGCGCATATATTTATTTTGTACGTTATATGTGTATAATCATATGTATTAGTTTTAAATGGATACGTATAAGTATTATTTTCTCCAGTAATTTATACAGGGGGTTGAGAACCCGTTGTTATAAAAGCAAAATGATAGAAAGGATTCAGGCAAATAAAAAATCCTAAAGGACAAAAAAACAATCAAGAAAAATAATAAATTTTTATAATTTTCTTCTCTTCTTTTTGTTTCTCGAGTTACTATATTCAAAATTTGGTTTTAGAGGGTTGTCCCCATTTTAAATTTATCCGTATGATTCAGAAAATATGAGTCAAATGATTAAAGTTTGTAAACCCATTCAAATTTTTAAAATACTCGCGTTCTGGAATTTTTTTAACTATAGATTAAAGGATATTTAATAACCGAAGCGCTATATAGATCGCAAATAAGATATGTAAGAATTTTTGCAACAATTTTTTCGAATTAACAATTCTCTCCTAGTAAAAATGCGCAATAATTTGTACTCGTTCTCTTGCGCGACTGTGCCCACGTTTTCAAAAGTTAAAATTTTAATTTTTCATCAAATGCGTAGTTTTTCTTGGAAAATAATTTCTTCAAACTGAAACTTTCCCCTATCTCCTCTTCCTTCAGGCCTTATAAAAGCCAGAAAAGTAGTGTGAGATTTTTTTCTATTTGAAAAAAAATTGTCAGAAATTCGATGGTGTCAAAGTAGCTTTCCAAAATAACCCTTAATTTTTTTAACATGGCTTTTCTCCTAATTTTTCAAAATTTAAAAAACTTTAGGTATCAATAGTTTTTCATATAAGCTCGTCTATACGTAAGTGCCAGAATTTAAAAAAAAAATCTAATACAGAGAAAATACAGAAGCAAATGTTATTTTTTGTTGAAGCAAATAAATTTATCGTGCCAAAATATTACGGCTAAAATAAATTAAAGGATTAAAAGGAAAATTAAAAATTGTAACACAAAAAATTTTTCAAAATTATTTTTCTTTCTGCAATATTATAAAAATTAATATGCTTGTTCTCTTATCCTAGAAAACAATTTTATTACAGCAGAATTGAGGTTATTATTCTTAATATTGCTAATTATTTTAATACTCATAGAGATTTGTAAAAAAAAGGTTAAAACGTAATTTTTTAAATACTACGAGTATATTATATAGAAATAGATAAAAATGTGTAATAGAAGTTCAGACCCCTTTTAAAAATTTCGTGTGCTTAATAAATTTTGAGACCTTGTTTTTATTATGCGCGCATATTTAAGTGATTACGAAGGGATAAATGTGTGGTTAGCAGTTTAATGAAGGTGAGTATGACGACAAAAATATTCCAAATTCAAAAACATTTTTCGGTTTTCCAGGGAAAGAGTCTTGTTTGGCAGGTTACTATCGACACAAAGGTTACATATTTTTAAATATAATCTTTTTAAATCTAAGCATTCTCTGAACGAGACTGAAACCGCAAGATGAAATATATTACGAAAATTTGTAATCATTCAGAATAATTCATTTTCAAAAATTTGACCTTTGGCCGAAAATATTAATTTTATGAACTTCAGAAGTAAATTTAAATTTTATTCGGGAAAGATATCTTTAATTTGGAAGTATTGCTCTAAGATTAAGGATAAGTTCGGACTCATTAACTTATGTTAATTAATTGGAATATAATTTATATAACATATTTTTTTATGCTTTCTTGTCGTACATACATACGTACATATCCTTCATACACAAATAATTTAAAACTACATGTTAAAGTGAGTTTCCCTGTGTTGTGGACAAAAAAAAACAATTTTCATTTTCATCGATTAATACATCCCATCAGAATCAAAATTCAAAATTTTTATTACTAATTATTTTTCTATTTTATGTAAATTAAATTCCTACGAAATGTTTGAAAATGTGGTATAATTGTGTTCAGATTTGGCTATTCATGATTAGTTTCAACATGTTAATAGAAGGCCATGCATACTTTAAAATTTCTGCGTCTTAGGATTACAAACGGAGTGGTAATTTATGATACTTTTCGAAAATAAATTATTTTATGCGACCATAAATATTATATAGAATAATTTAAGCAAATAAAACTAAAAAAAAGTGTAGGTTAGTCGTACCAGCATTCTACGACCTTGCGAGTATTATGAAAAAAGGAAAATATTTCAAGGTAAACCTCACATAATTCGAAATTTACGATCAATAACAAAATTATGTGTACGAAATAATTTGTTTCCATATTATGAAATAGATGAATCTCTGTAAGACAATTACATACATACATATGTATGCATAAACATGTTGACTTGCATTATATTCTCTTATTTACTGTGTATGGGAAATTAATCTAAAAATTAATCAGAAAACAAAAAATTATGTTCCCAAAAAGGTATGAATTTTATTAAAAGTTTTGTTAATAAAAACAAACTAAAAACCTTTTGATTTCATTTATAGTATATGCTTGATTTCGTAATGCACTAATATGATGGACATAAGATCTACATATACAGCACGTAGTGACAGCCTCACGATCGAAATCATACAACAAAACAGTTTAAAACTTTTTTCTCTGTGTTATTTTTGACGTCATAGCTTTTAATACAATATTAAATTTTTAAAATGGTGTTTTCGTATAAAATTGTTGTATGCGGTAAAACTGAGTTTGTTTTTTTCTTAGCAAGATATTACAACTAAAAGCATGCGTTTGGCTAAGAACAATTTACGGCAATGGCACACCATCCACTGACCAGCATTCGCTTAAATCAATAGCAAAACTCATACATATGTTCGGTGTTATCGTTGTAATACAAAGTCCAAAACAAAAATTTTATTTTAGGTTTAAATCTTTTTTAAGACATTTAGCCTATTTTTAAATATTTACAATGTCAATGGATCTGTTTGACTAAGGTTTCTTGTCATTTCCGTTGGTGTCGTTTTATAATCTAAAATTGATTTCATTCCGCTGGCATTTACGCTGGAGCTTCACTATAAAGCGAATAAGAGGTTTTCATTTCTTTTTACTAGTTTACAATAACAACCCGATGTAATAAAATACTATTAAAAGCAATTAGTTCGGTACAAATTACAGAGCAATAGCAATTAAATGATTTTAACATAACTTTCTGATCATTCTTTGTAACTACATTATTTGTTATATAGGGGAAGTAGGCAAGAAAACAATAAATGAACCTGTTTATTACAAATCCAGCATTTAAATGAAACTGAAACAAAAAAACATATTTTTTTCATTACCACGCTCAAGCTTTTTATTTGTTTTTTCTCTTAATTTCATATCGTCTATAAGCACAGAATATACGTTTGTATATTGTACATAATAATGTACATGCTTTGAATCGAACACAATACCGAACAATGTATTGCTGTTTTTGCTTTAATTAAACAAAATTATTTACGTGTAGTGGTGAATTTAAATTATAAATATTATTTTATAACCACTCAACTCACCAGTATACAGGTGATTTTTTTGGTGGCCGTAAAGAGAGAGCTAGTTAATTGAATATTTTTTTTTGAAGTTAAAAATGTATTCTAAGTTGATAAATTATCTTAAGAAACTATAAAAGTTTAGTTGTTCGAAATTCTGGAGAAAATTGATCCTCATCTTTAGAACTCAATGAAATATTTTAAACTATAAGTACTTATATGTATCTAAAATTCGCAAATTTAAGAAGCTTTAAACATAGCAATAGTACCTATATATGTATGTACGTATAAAATTTTGTCAAAAAATTCATGGCGGTATTACAACTGGGTTGTACGTACACTGTTTTTATTGACAATAAATAGTGTAACGGTTTGAGTCACACATTCCGTGATTCGCTACGTATGAATGTCATTTTCACTCAGTGACACCTATGTGGCGATTTTTTTTCTGTTTTTAGAGCTTTACTAAGCTCATACATACATATCTCTTGTTTAAATATCAATCACCCAATATCGACTACAGTTCTAGAAAGCAATAACGAACATGCGTTTGGACTGAAATGCTCCGAAATGTTGCTCAAAATTGAACAATTTGAGTGGATCACTTTAAACCGGAAATAAGAAATTCCGTATGAAAAGTTACTATCAACGGAAATTAAAAATTACATACTTATATATATGCAATTTCTCGATGTTTTTCGTTATTTTAAAATGAAATATATACACGTATTATAAAAGATATATACATATGTACAATATTTACATTAATACAAAACTCAAACATAAGTATGTATGTATGTTTATTCACTGGTATAACGTGAATAATAAATAATTTTATGATATAAAAATTTTTCAAATTAACAAAGAAACACAAAAAAAAACCTCAAACAAGAAACATGATAAAACAAGCAGCAAATAAACTGGAAAACAAATACCTTTGAAGGTCACTTTATTGTCAAAGCTTAAGAAACAAAAAAAAAGACCGGTTATCTACCAAATTTGCTCGTAATATATGGGTTTTCGTTTATAGAAACGTATAAGTATACTGAAGTTATATGTGTATAAATGTGTGTGTATCCAATCATACATTATTACATAATAAGATACGAAAAAATAAAACAAGAATTAAAAAATAAAGTAAAAAATCAGAAAATTCAGTGAATATTAAAAATCAATAAAAAAAATAACAAAAAAATAATCTAAAACAGAAAAGACAATTATGACTACAGGATAAGCCTGGACATTGCCATCACACATTTTTGTGAAATTTTCTATGAAAAAAGCAAAAAGAAGAACAAGTTCTGCAACAATGAGTCTACATTTGAATAAAATAGCAAAAACAATCTTGTTAGAAGAATTTCTCTTTGTCGAAACATTTTATTGCCCTACTAAGGTAGCCGTTTATGTCGAACAGCCTGGACATTTTTCTAAGAACCTATCATTTTTAAGACTGACTAACTGTAACTCGAAAAACTGTTTCTATCGCAATGAAATCAAGTAGATTTGTAGCCTGTATTATCTAAAACAATTTGGCTTAAGTAAATTACTTTTTGAAATATTATCGCAGGGACGGACAAATTGATAAACAAAGATTTTATAATCCGTGTGATTAATCAACATGGAAAAAAATGCTCTTTGAAGTAGCCAGACTGTCTGTCACATATTATCCTTTCTTATTTACACATATTATACACACCAAAACACATACTTATGCATGTACGCGTTATGTCATAAAATTCAATTATGTTTTGTAGCGTGTCCATTAACACTGTGTACAACCGAAAATTATTTTTACAAATAATAACTTAATTATACAATTATGAAGAACATATAACCAGTAATTTTACACAATAATTAAATTACTTAATTTTTTAAAGGGACATTAAATTTGATTTAAATATGCAATGCAATTAAAGTTTAATTTACAAAGCAATGTTGTAATATTTTGCCGAGTTGATTGTGCTGGATTAAAATGGTTATACAACAAATATTAAATTTTCTATTTTAACAAATTGGAAACAAATTGACAAAATAACTTCAGCTTTAATTTCCATTTTTTTACTACTCGTAACAATCTCCGATATAAACAATTTATTCAAAATCAAAAACATCTTTATTAAGCTAATCAAATCAGTCATTTTGTTGAATGCATTATTACAAAAAACTCATACAAAACTTTGTCTTTTGCTAAAAAATATATGCAACGAGACCAAAACTTCAAAGCAAAATTATTTTGTTTTCTAATTTAGAAACTGCTTTCTTTTAATATTTCAATGTCTGTTCCGTCTTTACTCGATAATTTTTAAAAAACTCAAGGAAAAACTAAGATCCATTATGCTAAATTTGGTTTATACTAAATTTGCTAATATGCCAACAGTGTTATAAAATTTTAGAGTAAGAATTTTATCAACATTTCACGCCCTAAGAATAATTTATTTTGCAAGCTTGTTAATATTTGGTAAACCAAAAATGGTTTTTGTCAATATCAATTTTGGATTTCTAACGAACTAACATAAGCTCTTTGTCAGAATTATGAAAATAATGTAGGTAAGTAAATGTTTTGGAATTCCAAAAATCGAAAAGAGCACAATAATTATTATTACTTATATTTTTACAAAAAAAATTAAGAATTGTATGTGATTAAAAATGAATTTGATATTTTCATTTACTTAAAAATAAACGACTTAAAATTGAGCGTTATATTTATAGCGAGCTAGTGGCTGGAAAACAATCAATAAATTTGTCTAATATCTATGGAATTAATTCCATATATGTATGTATGTATTTGTTTTCTCGTTGTGCAAAATGAAATGCATAATAGGAAACATTCTTTATTTTCTTCATTAATACAAACACCGTGGTTGATTATCATAAATCACTTAAAAAAAATATTTTATCATGCAAAACATTATGCATTTCAAATCATAAAAAAATGCATAAAAAAAATAACGTTTTGTTTTAACATAATTATGAGGTCAATAACATAAGACAAACATTCATGATTGAGATTGATGATTTGAAATTTATGATTGAGTTATCAATTTTTATTTATACATAAATTGCATAGTACAGAATAACATGGGCAGACATGATCATAATAATTTTATATTTATTAAAAAAAAATTTCAAACTGCATAGAGCGTTAAGATCTAAATTGATTACTATACATATAATATGAAATCGCGATTGAATTGCTTTTAGAGTTTTAAAACTATGAGCGCACATATGGTATTTACTCACATCATGCTACAAAATTTTAACACCTAAAATAACATATACACACAATATAATATAATTTGCATATAAAATCCATAAATAATCGCAGTCATGTAATATTAAAATAGCATAGTGTCATCATTATTTATTGTCATTTATGTCACATAATAAACAATAATGTAATCATAACTTATATACTCACTGTACGAGTAATAATTTGAAGAACAATGGATTTAATTTGAAAATTTCAATATAAGAAAAAAGAGAAGGAAAAAGTACTCAAAACTTTTTCTTAAGTATTCAGTGTTGTTGAAAAATTTGCTGATAACCTCTACAAAAGTTCATACTTTTACTGAAATCTCTAAGTTCGTTATCGGTTATCGTAGAAAAGTTTAATGGTATGTAAAGTATAAAAACATGTGCATATTTTCGAGCTAAAGAAAAAAAACACGCATTTTTTTCTCAATGTATGGTATGTGCGTTTGTATAATATTGTAGTATTTTAGTCAGATTGTTTGAATCTATCTAAACATTGCAACATCATTTGTGGGCAATATATGCGTTTCAGTTGACAAAATTATCATTAATCTGCATTTGAAATTATTTATGAATTTTATATAAAATTTTGTAAAACTAATTTACATAATACTATAGATCAGAATTTTGTATTAAAACATTTATTTAGGAATCATTCATAAGACAGATATATATACGTTATACAATAGTAGCTACTCTTTATAAAAAATTCCTGCAGGGAATGAAATTCAGTGTCTCGGTAAAGCTTCAACGCAGAAATTTTAATCGTATTTGCCTAAGTAACACCAAATGCGTTTTCATTACTATTAACTTACGATTATGACAATTATTTTTCTATAATTTGCCTTCATTCAAAAAGTCATGGGCTTTGTTAAAGATTTTCGCTTTTATTACAAATATGGGACAAAGCTAATGTACAAAGCTCCTGTTCATGTACATATGTATTAACAACAAAGCTAAGGTTGAAAATTTTAGTTTTTAAATAAATTCCCTCTTGGTTTTTGCTAACTTTTTTTTTAAGGAATGAAATCAATGTTTTATTGCAATAACTTTTATAAATCGCCTAAAAACAATCCTAGGTTAGAAAGTACATACTTGATACAAAGAATATTTAAAAACATTTCAAATACATAGCTAAATTAGAAAAAGGGCGTGCATTATACCATTTAAGTCGTTGAATATTTCATTTCTTCAGTCTTCTTTAAAAGCAGAATGTGTTCTTCAATTAAGCGACTCACAATTTTGAAAAATTCTAAGGAAATGTGTTTATTTTTTATTAGAATAGTAAAATTTTTCGTTACAATATCGAAATTAGTTTTTGTGCCATTTTTCTTTAACAAAATATAAAACCATAAAGTAATCAAGGCTCATTAGGTTTTGTTTAAATCGATTAAAATTATGATTGTCACCAAAATTATTATTATGTAAGTTTTGCATTGTATTATTGGCTCAATTACGAGTACTTTGATTTGACTCCGACTTTGAAATAAATAAAGTGAATAAAATAAAACGATTAGGAATGAAGGCAAGAAATATAGGGTGGTTCGCAACTGGCGTTAAAGCTCTTGAGCTAAGATTCGTTGAAGTTTAATTAGAAAAACAATTTTTCTAACAAATATCCATAATAGCAAACACGAGAGTTGCTCGCAACCCTTTTTCTCAATTAAAAGAGTAACATAACAACATGTTACTCTTTTGATAAGTAAGGCACCAAGAAATGAGATATCCTGTATAATTACATAATGACAACCTATTTCTAGTTAATCAAGACTATAATCTTAAAATATATTTGAAAACATTGAGTACTAATATTAATTAATTAAATTTTAAAAATAAAATATTAAACATTGATGATCACACCGGATTGGTGTTTCATGTTTTTCTAGTAAATTGAAAAAAAAAAAATAAAATTGTAAACACGATACAAATCTGCACATTTTGCTTTAATAAATCGATGATTTGCTACTCGTGTTTTGAATTGAAACAAAGAAAACATCAAATAAAATATTTAATTATTAACTGAGATTTTGTATTTCTGCTTTTTTGTATATTTTTAAAATATTTTGCGGAAATTGGCCAATTAGTTTCACTCTGTCTGTCCATCTGTTTACCAAACCTACTAACCTTCAAGACAAAAGGATGAAATTTTGTTTTCACATTATTTCTTTAGAATATTTTCATGGCCCACTTACCTTCGAAGTAATAGCTAGTCAAAGTCATGAAAATTCTATATTTTTGGACTCCAACTTGAAAATTCGGTAAACGTAAAAAAGTTAAAGATTACTTTCTTCCCTCATAGAAAGCTATAAGCGAGGTAAGGTTGGCGAATAAATCCTTCAAGATAATTGTTATATTAAGCAAACATTTTGCTAATTTCTGCAGTAATTTTTATTCTGCATTTTCGGTTTTTCATTTTTTCGATATTATTAATGGTAATTATTATTGTGGTAATAGGAGAATTATTTCGACAGATTTTTTTCAACACTTATACAGATTCGACACTTAAATTCTTAAAGAGAAGTGTGCCATTTTAAAAAACTGAAAATTTGATCGACTACATTACTCTATCCAATATTATTGATTAGAAAACGTTTTCCTATAATTTTGAATTTGCTCATCGTTCGTTAATTTCAGTTTCTTTTTCGTGAGATAGGCCGGCATGACGAATATCAATGGGGTGAAAGAAATGTATGTGCCAATATGTAAATGCGATTGCATGTCGTTGTATTATTTTTCAGCATTATAAACTGAATTATAAATTCATATTATCTTTTCCATATTATATGGCTAGTACAAATTTAATGAGATTTTTTATTGAAATCGTACTAATAGCTAGAGCTGAATATCTAATTTGTTTTAAAAAAAAAAAAAAAATTAAAATGTTTATAGAAAATTCAACCTTGAAAATTAAATGTTTTTTTTTTATTATTATTTAAAACTTTATTTTTATGCGTTTTTTCCCCTCACATTCATTTTTGGTTGACCTTAAAATTTGGTGGGCGTTTTGAAAGCATACTATTAATATTTCTTATGAAATACTAATATATCAGATGTTGCAGTGTATTAATCGTAAAATAAAGACAAACTCATTGTTTATATTAAAAATCTTATGTGAAATGAAAATTTAATTAAAACTGAAATTATTTAATGAACTGTAGCACTTGAATTTGTTACGTAAAATTACGTTCCTCTGCAAAGTTAATTAGATTTGAAAAAAAAATTTACAAATAAGAGGTTATCCCATTTTTGTCCTCATTTTTATTAAATTAAAAAAACAATTAATTGTAAATATTCAAATTTAAAAATAATTTAAAAAATACAGAAAATTATTTCAGTTCAAAGTCAAAACATTTTTGAAATTTTTTATTTTTTCAATCGTGTTACAAAATTCTAAACCGAAAAACAAGTGAATTGAAAAACTTCGTGATCTTTTAAATGAATACACTTTAATTTTGGTTTAGTAATCAATCACTTGACGCAAACATATGACGTCAGTTTAATGACTTACGTGATGTTTCTTAGAAATTTTAAAAAAATTTACACGAATGTAACCTGGTATAATGAATCGCATTCCCAGTAAAATAATAATTGTTCTGCGTTTAAAAATTCTAGCAATAAAAACTGAAACATTGTTTTAGATTCTTCCTAAAGAATTTTAGTTGTAGTCACATTTTGTCTTTCCTTATTTTAATGTTAGAAGAATAAACGATAAAACAGGCAATATTATGCATAAAATATTGTTTGTGGTATGGTGTAAGGAAATTGTGTAAAATTAATGAAGTAAAATTTAAATTAAAAACGTGAGAAGCGCGTATAACGGAATAAATCGTTTTGAATGAGATGAAAAAAAAATTGTCAATCTGGAAAAAAATTTTTGTATTTACTTTTTAGCACAGAGATTTTTAGCATTTTCTTTCGTTCAATTTTTAATTTTAAAAAAAATTACGAGATTTTAATTTAAGTAGAAAACTAACAGCTATGTTTAACGGTACTACGAAAATGTAACATTAATAAAAAATGAAATTGACAAAATTCACTCATCCGAACAAATGTTGGAACTTAAATAGAATTTATAATGGAAAAAGAAGAATAGCTATTATGTAAAATTTGTGGAATAAAAAATCTAAAAAATGAAATGGAAAGTAGTGTATAAAAAGTTCTTTTTTCTTTAAATGAAGAATGGGCACATTTTATGAAGTTTCGGAAATTGAAAACCATTAATTTAAAAAAAACGTCGTTGAAATGCATCCTTTACAATATTATAAATAAAAAAAAATTTGATGTGATGAGCACATACATAATCGATTGCCTGTTTGCATTGACTGTTTTAGTGAAAGTGTTACAGAAAATGTATTTTAAACACTTCTTTCCAATTTTAGTGACGTAGTAGACAATTTTAGCTATTAATCAGCATGCCTAGAAAAATGTTTGTTTGACTTTTAAAGTTTCCCTTTATGCCATCGAAATTCGCTAAAAAGCTCATCAATTAGTTTCTGTAACAACCAAAACTCTGATATGAAATTTCAAGAAATTTCAGATATAAAATCGGCCTGCAAAAAAGTACAGTTCCCGAGATCTGATACATCCCAAATAATAATCAATCTCTGAAATAGCCAAAATAAACTCACACATAAAATTTCATCAAAATCAGTTCAGCTGAATTTGAGATACACGTCTACACAGATTGACAGACGAACCGACAGACCGGTATCTCTTCAAAAAAAATTTGCTTACGCTAACCTACAATAGAGAAGTGCGTTGTCCACGAAAACTCGATATCCGAAATTTGATGTCATCACATAACCTTCCTTATTGTATGTGCGTTATATGTGTCGGACTCATAAAATTTTGTTAAATGCATTTTAAACTGCAAGTGGTTGTTTGCACTACTCTAAATTTAAGAAATAAATTTATCAAGCATATGAAAGAAAGAGATATAAATATTTCTTAATCGATAAATTTACAATCTAACACAATCCAACTTTTAAGAAATTTCATTTTTTTTTTAAGTTTTTCGCAAAAAAAAAGTATTTTTTATCAACGAATAAAGAAATTCTGTTCAAGTTTACGGTTTGCAAAGTAGCTCATTATTTTAGGTTTGCAATATACTACATTATATATATAATGTACCATTCATTTAGGTATAAATAATAAAAACGATTTAGTAAAATAACTCTCCTATTACTAATAATTAAAACAAGTAAAAACGTTACAGTCGGTATAAACCGATTGAATTATACCCTGCACCTTTTGTTGTTGTATAGCAATTACTCAAACCTGTGAAACCATTTTATAGAAATTTCACGGATATGTCTGATTTATAACTGGACACACAACTGCCAAGTTTCATGAATCTGACTTTATTTTTCCAAATATTTAAACTTTTGGACTTGTATGGGACTTCAAAACTTCAGAAATATGTCTGACCTATAATTGGACACACGACTGCCAAAGCTCATAAATCTGACTTTATTATTTTTCCAAATATTTAAAATAAGCTTTTAGACTTGTATGGGAGGTACTCGAATCTGTCAAGCAATTCCACCAAAACTTCAGAAATATATCTGACCTATAACTCGACACACAACTGTCAAGTTTCATGTATCTGACTATATTATTTTTCCAAATATTTAAAATTAGCTTCTGGAGTTGTATGACAGCCACCCGAACCGGTGCAGCTATACCTTTATAATTTTTAGAGCATATATAGAATATAATTGGACACATGTATACAAAATTTTATATTTATAGCTTTATTAGTTTTTGAAATATTTAAAATAAACTCTTTGAGTTGTATGGCAGCTACCCGAACCCGTTATCCGAATTAGTCCAATAACAATAGGGCTCGTCCTTGGCACAAAAGAAAAAACTTGTGAAAGTTTGGTGTCGATTGCATTATTCGTTTTTGAGTTATCGTGTGGTCGGACGGACGGACGGACGGACGGACAGACAGACGGACATGTCTAAATCGACGCAGAATTTTACGCTGAGCAAGAATATTTATATATTATGTCCATACCGCAGATGACTCCTTCACGAAGTGCAGGGTATAAAAACCTATTACCAATATGAAAATTTTCCATGATTCTTAGAGAAATCTTAGTCATAATTTTCGAAAAATTCTATGCTAATTTTCATTATATTAATTCAATTAAGACACATTAAGAATGCATTTTTTTGCAAGGGTGGATTACTGGTTACACTTTTATTTTTAAAGAAATTCGATGGAACCAAAATCTTTTTTCAAAATGAAGGAATTGCAGAGAATACTGTTCAAATTTAAAACTAAGCCCAGTTGCCACTATAGGAGAGAATCTGCTCAGATAATCAGAGAAGAGAACCGGTTTGAGATTTAATATTTAATTAACATGTGAAATTTGACAGCCATAACATTTGCTTTTTCTTTGTGTAAATACCTAAAGTAAATTGTGTACGTTATGTGTTAGAGAATATTCACAAATTGCTTTTGTCTTCTGCCTCAAAACTTGTATTTTTAATTCAATGTCTTTCAAAAGTTATAGAGAGATATTGTCTTCACTAGACCATTTGGGTACAGAATTTCATTTTTTTGAAACATCTGAATGTTGAAGAAATTTTTTAAATAGACAGACAGAAAGACAAACAAATTGAAAATAATAAGGTTTCCTAAATTTCTTCTTAAATATTTTGGAAATGTGCCAAAAGGTAAATGGTTTTTAAATAACGCTTTTATGTATTATTTGTAAAATATTTTGTTGATATTGTAGTGAGAAACAAGCAATCACTTGCAGGTATAACTAAAATGACATCAATTGCACATTACGAGATGAAGAGAAGCTAATTTTACACTAGCGTAAATTTTATTTTGTTTTAGAAATGTGTGTATTCCTACCAATAATTTATCAAGTATATTATTTGAATTAATTCTTACTAAAGAGGAAAAAAATAAAATATATAAAATTCAATAAAAACGCAAATCATTTTAAAAAATTTTCATTCATTTATCACCGTCGTACATATAAAGAAGTTTTCAATAGAAAACAACAACTTTTCTGAAATTTTTGCGCATTAAACTTACCTTATCCATATTTAAAAATAAAAATAATAAAATGAGGTGTTACTGTTAGACTTAAAATGAGTCAAAAAAGCTCATAGCTTAATACGAATTAAAATATACTAGAAATTTTATAGAATTTTTTGTTATGCAATAAGTGCCTTAAAGCTAAAATTGATTTTCTATTTAATTTCCACTTGAGATTCATTATTGTATGTCATAGGTATAAAGTATAAGTTACATAATTTGAGTTAAATTCGTTAAACTTTAACATTTCAACTTAAATAGTTTTTGATAATAGTTTATTTTGTGACTAAATTATTTTACATATTGCAAGATAGCTACTCTAAAAATCAATGCAACTACAAACAAATCTTTTAGAAATTATGGTCCTACTACCCAAAATCGTTTAAATCAAATAGAAATGCTGTAGGCTTCTCAGTTCTTGAGGCATGCATATATTACACTAAATTTTTTTAAATGAAAAATTAACCGGTAGATGTTCGAACCGATGTTTGAATCTAAATTTTTTGTTAAAATTTCCCAAAGAAAGTAGAATGAAATGAAAATTTTGCATATTTTGTATTAGAAAGTCTTGGAATAACTTGTCTGTCATTTCTATCTCCAATATTGCAACAGATAATTTAACAAATTGGCATTTTGATGTAGCTATATATATGCATGTATACTACCATAGAGATAAAGTCCCCACTGCAAATTATGTCGTTTTCATATACGTTTTATTTTTGTTTCAAGCTGAGAGCGTAAATTGGGGTTCGCTCCTAGTATAATCGCCTCAAGTGTAAAGGCGTATATTAATTTATGCCAATTTCTATAAGTTTCTAATATCTAAATTTATTTTTAAGAATTTTGATAATTTATATTTGCGAACTTAAATTCCAAATAATTATTTTTAATTTTCTCTTTTCAGAAAAACTGATACATACGGATCAATCTTTTTATTCAAAAGCTGTGCTGTTCAGGTATCAGAAAAATTTTAATCAAAACTACAATATTCAAATTCGATTGAGCTACATTCTAATTTTAAAATATAAAAATTTCAAAATTTAAAATATTCTAAATAAATATCTTAGATATGATAGAAAATTAAAACCTGATCTGAATCTAAATTGATCTGAATCGATAGTATGTCATATAAAGCATCTAACCCATATAGTAACCTGGAGTCAATATGATTCTTGTAACGGAACCAGAAAAAGGAATTTAGTGCAAACTTGATGAGATGTTTTGGTAACAAAGCTTCAGCTGAGAGCTTTGGACAGTTTAAAGTTTAATTGGTTTCTCCAACGGATTACCATTGTGTCGTTCTAGCATTGAATTACCATGTCTGACCAAACGCTTTTAAATACGTGTTGTTTTTTTTAGAGAGCATGTGTAAAATTGTTTTTACTAACTAATTTTACTAACTAATAAAAAAAAACTATTGAACTTTAAGTAAAAATCATATCGACATTCAATATTTTATGCATAATAGAAACATAAAATATAAAATTAAAAAAAAATAATTTCGAAATGAACAAGTTGAGCTACATTGGAGAAGATTCATTCGCATATGATTTTCATATTACGTGTAGGCACATAAATAGAAACGTATGAAAAGAAAACGCGAAAATTAAAAAAATGAAAAGTGGTGTAAAATTAAAAAGACAATCTGACAACTAGTTACAATTACATCCTCTATATGCAATCATCTTCCGTGTTGTTGCACACCTTTTATGAGTCACCATTGGTTTTTGTTGGGATAAATTTTTTTTTTAGCAGATTAACATGTAGGTTGTCGATTTTTAAATATCGTATTTTATTATTAACTTTTCATATACTTATTATGCCTCAAATATGTTTTACGCCTCTTGAATAAACCACTGAAACAAAAAAAAAAAACAAGTAACTGAAACTCATTTCGCACTCTGCAGTTTTTTTGGGTACATTTTTAAGAAAGTTTATGAAAATTAGTTTTTTTTTATTTATAAGTTTGTCAGTCAGTTTATAACTTAAAATTTTAGTTTTTGACACAATTGTTTTAAGCAATTTTTAAAAAATTATGCTTGTAGCTTAAAATGTATAATGTCTGCCAATTTCGACAACATGCTAAGTCAGTAAGGATGATGTTCAATTAAGCGAAATTTACGGGATGTTATATTGTTGTTAATGGCACTAATCACATGAGAAACAATTTACTAAAATCTAAGTGTTGTATTTTAACTCTAGTACTAAATATGTGCTAAACAATAAGTCATGTGCTTCCAAGAAAGTAAAACTATGCTAATTCAAGAACTTCAATAATTGCCAAATATATTGAGCAATAATATCTTAAGGGTGGTCATAAAATCATAATACAAATTTAATATTCAAATCTCTGTAACATTTAAGCGTTTGGACTCTTAATCTTAAATTTATTTATAGTTTCAATTTTCTATTGTCAAAAAATGAATTAAATCTGGAATCTTCATTATCGATAGATGATGCGATAAAGATTAACTTTAGAAGAGTGTATACAATCAATTTTTTTCCCAATTAGATTTCTTTTTTATGTTACTGTTCCGCTTTATTTATTTAAAAGAACCATACAAATATATAAATACATTTTTATAGCGGACTTCTGGGCAGATTGTATGTTTTCCGATATTTATATATACGAATACAATATAGCTTTTTTTTTAATAATAACAATGTCATGGTTTATAATTGATCCCATTATTATTTTAGGTAATCAAGCATAACCAGCTAATATTTACAATTGATGAAATGTGCTTTCCGGATATTTTTTGTTCTATATGACTAACTTGTATTTTTAACACTAAATACAAAATAATTTAAAATCGCAAATTATTCACTACTCGCAGGTTAGGTTTGGTTTTATTTTGATTCTTTCCCTATTAATTCTTGGTGTGGCAGTATGGGGCTTATATCATCTAATTGTACATGTATGTATACATATTTATAATTTTATATAATTCACGCAACATTATCTACCAACGTTAATATTCCACAAATTTATTTTATTTTTGATTTTTCTGAAGTGCTTTGTGAAAATTTAAAAATATAAAATTATAATTTGGTTATTATTTTGTTTTAGAATAATAAAAATCTTAAAAAAAAAAATAAATCGAATGAGAAAAAAAAAGGGCGCTGGTTGTCTGAGATCTCAATTATTGTTTATATATACATATACATATGTATGTATACACTTACAATACCCTGCAATAAGAAGATTATAAAAATACTGCAATAACAGAATGAAGCATATCTGTGTATACGCACAGCTGCTTATGTATCAATAAATTGTGTAAATGTGACAATTTTAAAGATGGTATATAAAATTAAAGAGATGTATTTCAATTTTAAAAATAATTTTATATATACTATATACTATCTAGTAAAACTGCATAAAAGTATAATGATACTCATTACTACATTTATTGGTATATATGACATAACATAGAAGGGTATAAAACTTATACCATAATAATTTTCCAATATATAACAAAATATTTTATTAAAATACAAAAATATTAAAACTCAGAAACCAACGATTCCGTATGCGTTTATGGATTATAATTAGTCTAAGAAGAGGGACCCACATGGCCATCCGTGCTCGGCCAACAAGAAGGCCCATCGGCAAACCTCAAATTAATGTTCGACATCCTCTATGTAATGCAAATCTCAAAATCATCTGTCGGAACTAATCAACCTCCTGAATGATTCTCAAGAGACGGTGCATCAATCTCCTTAACAAATCTGCCCCAGGTCCTAAGTATAGTTTATAACGTGAGATTTCTGTATAATATATAAGCATGAATATATTAAGAAATAAATGTACATATACCAAATAGGTATCATGGAGAAAAGAGATTATTGTTGACATTCAGTTACTTATTGTATTAAAAAATAATATACGTTTCACAAAGAATTCTATATACTTGCATTGGTTTTTTTTCGAGTTCATGAACGTTTTAAAAAATGTGTTTTTAAAATTCTAAAAAATTGTTAGTGTCAATTGTCCGTCATTCGAATTTTATAGAGTTTAATGTGTTTGCTTAATTTTCAAGATATTGCTAACAAATAAATATCATTTAGTACTTACAACATCGGTCGTAATTCGAATTTTTTTTTCGCAAGTTGGTTAAATACATACTTTAAACGAAGTCGACTTAATAAATAGTTTAAAAATTTTAAATTTGTATTTTAAATTTTGCGCATTTTTAATTGCGCACCTCATGCAAATTAAGTTTCTTTTTCCGGTAAAAAAAATTCTAGATTAATCTAGGTTTCAATGCAATGCAAAAAATTTATATTTGAACAGATTCAAGCGACCATATATTTGAACTGATCAATATTACTAGTTATTAATATTACCAGTTAACAGCGAACTAATTTTTTGCATAAATCTAGGAGAAACATAAATAGAAATAGTTGTAATTTAACAAGTGTGCTGTTGTTTATAAATTGCTCTAAGATTTAATTAAATTCAGAGAGAGAGAGAGTGCAATAAACGGGAGTTTGTGCCTCGGAACTTGCCTTGATTCTGCATATTAATATCGTACAACAATTAAGTGCTTTTTTTCAAAGCTTATAGTGTACATTGTCATAGCACAGGCACAATTGATCTTAAATTTCACTCTTTTTACATTACTTTATTTTAATGTTCTAGAATTTATTTTGATGTACATATTATGTAAATATGCACATGTACGAATACATTTAAGAAGTTCTTTGTGTGCGGCGATGCTAATTGATATTAACGCATTTACACACCCTTCATATGTTCCTAAAAAAAAAAAACAAAAATTTTTATTATTATTTTAATCTGAGTTACATCATAGCACAGACATAGAACTGTGTGCACATACTTGTACACTTGCAACTATTTTATGATATTACAAATAAATTACATTTATTGTATGGTTTGTGCCAGTATTTTGAACGTACATATGTACATGTACGAGTATTAAATGATATTTTTTTGTTTTCTGGCCGCAGTTTTATTCACGTTGCTGCTGCAGTTTATAAGAGTTCCCATATTTAATGTTAAAAATTATTTTATAAGCTATATTTAATATTTTATAAGCATATATACATATACATACAAAATTATTTATTAAATAAAATTGAAGATATAAGTAAAATATAAAAATGTATGAAACATAAGGTTAAATGATTGTATTTAGATTATAATCTATAAATACATACATATATACACGCACAAGAACATACTTTTCAAACCAAAATACTCCGATGCTATGCACTTACAATTAGTGTTGTCGTATGCATTTATTAATTCTAGTGTGTATTCAATTTAATAAAGTTCGCCTATACCACAATACAGCAAATTTACTTTATTAACAGTTTAATTTTAATTCTATTTGAATATTAGAGCTCAGCTGAAAAAAACGCTGGAATTTTTGCAGCCTAGAGCTCTGTTTTTTCAACTTTCAGGATGTCGTGAAATTGAGTAAATTGTCTGAAAATTTTATTTGATTATTTAATTTACATATCTGCATTTTTTCATAATAGACATTTGAAAACAATTTGAAATTCTATTTTAATTTCTATATTTCTAGAATGGACCACTCTTCTAGAATTAGTGTAGAATGGTAACCCATCTGAAAACAAAAAAAAACAAAAAAGTTTTTGAGAAGTTTTTTTACAATGTAGTACTCAAGTGTGTTTACAATGTGATCATCAAAAGCGTAGATGGTGGCTTATTTGAATTTTATTAAAAAAATTATTACTTTATTAATTTTTCTCTTCTCATTTTGTTCTTTTATTTCTGAAATATTACAGAATATTGTAATAAGCGTTTATTTCTAGTACATATATATTATATATGTATATAATTTGTAATTTGGGTTGAAAATTCGGATTTGAAACAACTTTTTTTTATTAAACTTGCTTTTGAATTGAAATGTTCAATAATTTATTTCTGTTTTGTTTTTTCAATTTCATATTTGTAAAAAATAACAATTTCCGCTTGGAAATATAATTAAGATTAGATAAATATGCACACAGAGGCAACACATATGTGCGTACATATGTATCTCGTTAATTATATATATATATATGTATGTAGGTACATATACATATTTACTGTTCTTTACCCGAACATTCGTTCTCGCAAAAATTTAGAGCATATTGATATTTATTCGAAAATTTATTAGTGCACGTCTATTAACTTCTGAAGACTACTGCATATTACAGCATTACCGATTACTGAACACTTAAACTGCCATTGCTGTATTCCACATTGCCAAGAACAATTTTGAAACCGCCTTTAAACCGTATTTAAATTCAAATCTAAGTACACAAACTGTGAATTGTCAAACAAAAACAAATTTTTTCTTTAATTTTTTGTTGTAGAAATTTTGATTTTTGGACGCTGACATTTCTAGATAGTATTGGTAAACTTCCTTATTATCATCATCTTTAAATTTAGTAGCCTGCTGCCAATTCACCACACATACTAATAATACTTATCATAAAAATTTTACAAAAAGTATCCAGAATTTTTTGAATAAATAATTTGTTTTTCTTTGCGTTTCGAAAACTTATTTTATACAATTCGAAATGAGGAATATTGTAGAATTTTTTAAAGGTACTGATATTATAGGGGTTAATGTTATAGATGCCAAATTTGCGATTTTTTACAATAAAATTTTTCCAAAATTGCCGATGTTTAACTGATGCAAACTCTGAAAAAGTAAGATGATAAATTTTATAGATCAATATTCCGACTATATTTACATTTTATTCTTCAGTGTTGAATTCCGAGTCGAATTATCTATGTATATCGTTGTCGACAGTTCACAAGCCAAACTTTAGCAACGTATGTGAATTTTGAAACTTACTTTAAATACAATAAGGCAACTGATTTTGAGAGAAGTTTCTGACTTTTTCCCAAAATGTTTACTTTTAAGAACATTGAAAAAGAATATTGGAAAACCCTAAAAAGTCTATACATATCTATAAATTTTGAATATTTCTGAGTATAAAAATTTTCTATCAATGCCATAGAATTATCATGTCATGTAGAGCAAAATGAGGAAGACTTTTCGTTGTAAGAAATAAAAACAAGCTTTTTGTCATTTGTCATTATGTAAGTTCGGTTATGCCTTTTGAAAAATTCAATTTATTGTACTACTGTCATGTAAATAAAAGCTGACAAAATATATTTAAAAATCAATAACAACTGCGTTAATATAATAGATGCTGTTCGAATGATAGCACCTACAGTAGCATACATATATTTTTGTATAAGACAAGAAAATGTGTGTATCTATGTACATACATATATGGAATTTAAAATTGGTACAACCGAATCATTTATACAAAACATACAAATATCGAAACATACAAGGCATTTATTTGTACATCTTCAGTTAAATGGGAAATTGTATTTTCAATAAGAAAAATTTTGTTTTATAATATTGATGTTTTTTGGCAAATTAACATTTGTGCATGATTATATTTGTATTACAGGGTTGCAGTAACATTAATAGGGGAAAATGTTCTAAACGAACTATTAAATAATTTTTCTGATTTGCCAAAAGTTTAAATGTGAATTTATGCGTTCTTTGTATAAAAATTGGAGAAAATTTCTTAATATATTGAAACTAAAAACCTTATAGATATTGACGGGTAACATTTACGACATTGTAAACTCTGTACATTTTATATTTTAACCTTAACATTCGTCTAGTTCAGTGTTAGTCAAAAAAAATTTATTTAAATAAATTTTACAAATTTTTCGAAATGTTGATTATCGAAAAGAAAAAAACACTGTTGTTTCAGCAATACAACTTTTAAATTTTCCGAAATTTGACGGTTAAAATCGTAACAAAATATTTACTTATAAATCGACGGTATTTTAAGGCAGATTACGCGGGAATTTCATATTACAAAAACAGTTTTTTTGATACCGTATTTAAACCATATTGCAGTTTAGCAACTCCTACAATGCTTGGAAGAACATTCACAAATTTACATTTTGAAAGCTGCCTCTTAGTTTATTTAATACTGGGCATGAAGCATATCCATTGTTTTTTAGACAATTTCATTTACAAAAGCTTTTATTGTTGATTATAGCCCTTTTGCCTTATGTAAATAATACCCACGTTTATATAAAAATTAGAGCAATTTTTTAAGTTATTGAGGTCACCCTGTAAATTTTCTTTATGTCATAACCAATTTTCGATAAAATATAGAAAATATTGTAAAAGACTCTGTATGAAAATATTTAAATATTTGCAAAATTATGTACAGATAATCTCGATGATTTATTCGTACGAATAAATTATTGTCAGAGCTGTGTGGTAATTGTCATACTACGTCATAAAGCCTTGTATACATAATATATTTTTTATTAAATAGTTTGAGTTGAAATTAAGCACGGTACTTGACTTACTTATTTTAATTATAAATATTTAAAAAATTCTTGAGTATGAGTGTTGGCAGTTACCATACCACATATTACCATATTTGTTTATGTAAAATTTTGTTACCGCAGCTGTAGCTTGAAGTTGTATAACTATCCAAAGCACCAAAACCACTCAATCACATACAATTCTAATACGATTTTGGCACTAACTGTAACGCAAAACTTTCGAAAATTTAAGGCATTTGTTCCCTCACAATCAATTAGTTGTTCTTCACTTCTATGAAGGTACAGAAGGTAATTACGACTCACCTTATCTTAAGGTCCTTATACTAAGCTCTTTCAAAAGTTATATGGAAACTATAGTATTCTTAACCCGGAAAATGAGAGTCAGCAAATCCAAGTTTGCTTGAAAAATTTGTATGTCACAAGCTATTAAGATTTGGCACCTACTTCGAAACAGAAGTTTCAATTATTTTTAAACATGTTAGTTATATGCATTGCTTCATACTTTCTGAATTGTCCTAAATCGTTATGTCAAAACGTAACATATGGGAGTGAACTTTGTAATATTTAAAGTTTTCAATTTAAAAACTGAAACATTTGGCTGTTTCTCTTTTGAAGTAGCATAATATCAACAAAACCATAAAATTACATTTTTCACTAAGTTTTTACAATTTAATTTAAAAATTGGGAATTTGTAATCATTTATAATCGACTAAAGCACACACTTAGTCATTTACCACTTGAACACAGAACTTTAAGAAGTAAAAGGCGGACACTAGTTTCTTAAAAAATCATCCATTATAAGTACGTTTTAAATTTGTGGTGAAAAATAATTTTCTTACTTTAGTTTCAAAACTTCAGTATGTGTTCGTTTCCAGTAAATATTCTCATGGTGGTCGTCATTATAAAATTGATTCGATAGTTTTTTCTTGATAATCTATACGTTCAGCACAAGAATAGAAAATAAAAAGCTACTTAAATGTTTTTTTGTTTAATTTTTTTTTTTTAGACCTATAGGTCAGGGTTCAAGCTCTAATTAAGGTCAAAAAAAATTCATTGAAATATATTATGAATAAAATCCCGACAACGCGAAAAAGAAGGCCCGGACATTGATTCTTGTTCTTAATTCTTGTAAATTAAGTGGAGAAGCAATAAACGCATGTACGCGTATAGTTATAAACAGAAAAATATTTTCTTTGAGAATAACAGAATAATTCATTTGCTTTCGTTTATTTGAATATCTTTGGGGGAAAAATTGGAATTTTTGATTTGAATTCATTTTTACATTATGTTGAAAATAATAATCAATCATAATCACCCATATTTTGTTTGTCACATCACTTGAAGTGATGGGTTGTTATTCAAAAAGCTCGTAACTTTCTCAATAAAACTGATTTCGTAATTTTCATTTCTATACTGAAAGTCAAAACACTTTTCAGATATATCCAATCATTTCAAGTGATACGACTAATGAATATGGGTTAATCATTTTTAAAGAATTAACTTGAAAAACATTGAACTTTAATATTTTTCAAAAAATAATTTACGATTATTTTTTAAACAATAAGGAAAATTTTAGAATTCTTCATAATATCATGTTTTAAATGGCGTGTTGCATTGCAAAAATTTTGATGAGTGACGAAAAATAATTACATATGTATTTTATGTCACAATTTTCAGAGTAAAACTCTAAAAACAATAATATGCGGGCACCCTCGATCATAGCAACATAACATATTTGTTAATTACTAACTCTTCCAATTACAAAAAACTATGAACAAATATCAGGTTGCCGAAATGATCCAATTGCTTTATCCTATTAAAACTGAAATCAGCAATCTTTCTCTTCATTTTGGGAGTAATTTCATGCAAATTCTTAGATGGGAAATGTGCTGTTATACAAGCCGATAGATTTAATTCACTACATATTTTTCACTTTACATTACTTTAATATGTAAAAAATAAATTATATGTTAAAAATTGTACTCTCATATGTAAATTGTATTCGTATGAATAAATATTTATATTGAATGTATGTTAATTTTACTAACTCAATAGTTTATCATGCGTATATTATGCACACACATAAATGAGAACATACGCCCTTATTACTTGCGTATATGTTGTACTTATGTACATGCTTACCATTATCAAGCATTTGTATTGAATAATCCATTCATTTTGTATACACATATGTAATCATTTCTGCAGAAACTATTTGTAGATTTACTTTAGAGAGCATAGTAAATATTGTTGTTATTGGAAATTCAATAAAATATAAAACTAAAAAATTATGGATAAATTTTTTAATGTTGAATAAGGATATTTCGGATGGAAGCATAACATTTTCACATTAAAGGTTATTGATCTTTCTTTTAATGATTATTTAGCTTGTTTTTAGCTAGGGGGATTTTTTCCAAAAATAATATTCAATATTGTACGTTTTACATTATTGTGATAGGCACCTAATTATGACTGAATAATTAATAAGTTCATCGTTTAAATGGTTTTAAAATTGTAAATGTTTTTCTTGACTTGACAAGTCTTATGAGCCAAATTCTTTCTGCAATAGTCGATTCCGAATTAAACTATAGTCTTATTTTCTACACATTCATAGAAAAAGGTCGTAGTCTTACAAAACAATTTGTGTAAAAAAAATCAATGTATATGCCCATATAAATAAAGTTTTACTACTAGTTCCCAATAAACGTTCATTTTAGTAGTTCAGAATTTAAACCGAAACTCAGTGTCTCGTATACAACGAAGGGTTTTATGTGAATTATTTCCTTTTATATTAAAAAGTTTAAGAAAGTAGCTTCTTATATTTCCTGGCACGAAAATCTTAATACCACTAAATTAGGGAGTAAAACATATTTCTTAACAATACCGAAATAATTCTGATCTCAATGAAGTTACAAGTATTTTAACCCAAAAAAAAATATTATGCCAATTTTTTTCCAAAGGAATTGAAATAAGTTGAATTTAAAAAGAAGTGCTTCAAGAGTTGAATTGAAAAACAAATTTATTTTTCTGAAAAGTAAAAAAAAAACTTTTTATGACAAAGAAAAAGTTTTAAAATTTGTTTTTAACAAAAAAAAAACAACATTTTACTTAAACAATGAAGTTTTTCTCCATTTAAAATTAAACTAGTGGGATTTTTCTGAAAACGAACCTTTCATATTTTGAAAAAAATTTTCAGCTTCCACGTCTGACATATGATTTGGAATGCTATGTGAAAGCAGTTTCTCACACATATCTAAAACGGCCGATGAAATTTCAAATATTGATTATTGATTTTTTTGAGTGAAAGTTATAAAATGTCAAATTATTGATTACGCCTTTAAATTATACTCATCAAGACCTCACATCTTAAATTTCTGTCAATCAAGAAAAATAAGTCTTAAGTTGTAATACACATCATACATATAGTATTACGTATGTTTGATTACATGTCAAACTTTTGAATGATAACAGCATTGCATGCAGCAGGGTAGGTATTGTTTGCAAGTTTAAATTCTGCTTTGGTTGTTAATTTTAAGATTAACCTTTTACTTTCTAGACATAGAAAATAATTTTTCATAAAATTTTTTAATAATCATCAGTGGATATCATAAGAAATTCAAAAAAACTTTAAAAATTTTAAATATTAGAAAAGGTTTTGCGTTTTTTAAGAAATTATACCTGCAGTTCCATATTGCAAATTTTAAAATCGAGTCAAATTTGTGCATAAATAATAAATCACAATTTGAATATTGAAAATTAGAGTAATTTCAGAGGAACGCAGTAATTTTATTTGTTATGAAAATTTCTGTCTACACTTATGCGAATACATTTATTTAATAGGTGCGGCGTAAAAATATGTTGAAATCATAATGTGAGTGACTCTTGTGTTTTTATATAAAACTCGAATAGTACAGAGCTTAAAAATTTTCTGTATTGATTACTGTGCGGGAAATTCATTTGAAAATGCCTTCTTAACCGAGTTTTACTGTACGAATCTCAAACACCATAGATGTATTATCTGACTACTGTAAAACTAGACTTGTTAAAAAACTTAACGATTTGAATAGAAAAATACAAGTATTGTGTAGAATTTTTAAATTCCCAAAAAATATGCAATGTTGCAATATATGGACTTGTTTTGATATTCCTTCGATTCACATTGATTTCACTTTCGTTGAATTTGTGAATTTTTAATTAGATCCCTACGACATAGAAGGTTTATAGGTTGAAAATTTTGTTATTTTCAAAGATAAAATTTCCAATTTTCAAAAAAAAAAAAAAATTCTAAAGAAAAAATAAATTATTAAACAAACGATGAAATAAATTGGTAACCACAATAGAGAAGAGAGGTAGTAGTTTTTTTTTATTTTAAAATTCTAAATTCATAAAATTGCTATTGGACTCCGGAATTCCACCAGAGCATCAGCAATTTGAACAATTTATACGAAACGAAACTCTTGTTATACGCATAAAAATTTATTTTATATCCTTAAAATTCTTTACTTGAAAACCAACCCTAAAAAAACATTGAATTTATTTCAATTTATTTTGTATTACACTCTATAATATTATGTAAATCAAGTTTCATAACAAAGTCGAAGTTATCCTTTTATTCTAACTGGTATAAACTTTGTATATAAGTGAAATTTATGCAAAATAATTCAATTGTTTAAGTTCTTTTATGACATTGTAGAACATTACAGTTTGGTCATACCAAATTATTTTTTTTAGGTATGAGTACAAAATATGGATCCAAATGATTACTTGTAAAACAGGAGTACTTATTTCATATTTCGAAGTGCTGGATCATTAAATTAATCACTAAATGTTATGACACAGTAGAACGAACCATTTTTAGTCTTTGTTTTGTTTATTATAACATTATTTTTATAAGTAAAACTTAATTTTTAAACTTTTGGTTTCAATCTTAAACTTTTTGGTTCTAAGTGGCGCAGTATATAGAGTATCGGGTTTTCATTAAAAATGTTTCAAGTTCGATCCCAGATAGTGGTAAGAAACGTATGTCATATCAAAAAAACGTGATCATTATTAAATTTATTAATACCGCCATTTTCGTCCACAGATAGTTCATTGCAGACAGTAACTCTACATATATATATAATGAGTACTTACTCACATTATTTTAATAAATTTTAGAAACTTTTTGCTTTAAGATTTAAATTAAATTTTTCACAGTGTACATTAAATTTCCTATAAATTAGTTTTTAATCTTGTATAACTAATTGAATATTTAATTTCCAACATTTTCATTTCGAAATATTTGCAACTAATCTTTCCTCTTCTTTGAATAAAAGGAACACAGATAATAATTGTTTTAACAAAATAGAATTTTAATTTTCTTCGCCATTCTATTTTAGCTGGGATGTTGTACACTGTATATCTGGCACCATTAATGAAGTGAATGCTTAAAATTAATTATTGAAATACAAGATATTAAAATATTTATTTATTTTTCGTATAGAAAAGTTTAAAGAAACATTAATTTTTAATTAATAGTTTAAATGAGTCATCACATAAGCTCCCTTATTGTATGCAATACGGTCGGCAATAAAGAATTATAAACTAGTTTAAAGAAAATTTGAAAATAAATTCTTCCACATGAAATTCTTCTTGCTCTAACCAGCGTGGGCTTTTATATCAAACAGATAACAAGTCTTAAAAACTGTGCCAGTTAAGGTTATAACTGGAACTCTATCTGTAGTCTTTATAAATTATTGACCAACATTCAACCTCATTATAAATTTTATTATTAATAAATGCTTCTTCAATTTTATCTAATTCTAATTTTTTCTATATCTTATAATATATTTTAAAAATAATGTTCATAAATAATTTGTAAGTGTGTACTCATGTGTTTTAGTGCAAAATTCATTTTGCTTTTTTTTTTTTATTTTTACCCTACATCTGCAATATTCTTTGAGAAATATTTGTTAAATCTTATTTCCAGAAATTAATTTTTCAGTTTATGTTGGTCAAATACGGTTTTTATTTTCTTAATAATTATTTTTTAGGGTAATTGGTTTTTGTTAGTTTTTTTTTTTATAAAAACTGCAATTTGCCACAATTTCAATATTTAGGTCATGTGATGTTCAAGTTTTTCGATAAATTTACAAAATTTCTTAAAAAATTCTAAACTTGTATTTTTTGAAACACCTAGCAGATGTAATTGCTCAATTAAAAAATTATATGCGAAAATTCTTAAAAGGCACCAATTTACCATACAGAACAATGGGTATTATATAGTTTGTTGTGTAAATGTTAACTAACTTGTTAATTTCAATATGAATGGGTAGGTATTGAAATACTTATGGTAGGGCAACTTAAATTCAATTAATTCTATTTTCAAATTGATTCTACTTCACCGAAATGTTATTAAATATCAAATATCAATTACTGAATAACAATGAAAAACCTGTGACCGAATAACATTAAAAAGTTAGTGGTGAAATAATTTTGAAAATTATATTTACAATTTCCATAGTTTACCACCATATTGACAAGACATGATATTTACCGTTTCACTAACGTTCCACTTTATATGTAACCAGAATTTTATGTGGGTCAATTTCCCTCTTTTTGGTGATATAACTATGTACAAACACACACATAATCTTGTACACATTTAAAAAATTAAAAAAAAAAACGAAAAGGATATTTTAAATTTAAAGAAAAAGGAAAAAAAAAATTGTTAATCGTTCTATACAAAAAAAATTGCTATTTCAGTAAAAATTAGAGCATGTTCTTAAAATTTTAATGAGTGATACAAGGATCAAAACTTATTATGTATCAGGTATTGGAATCCTATAGAAGAACGTGATAAAAATATAAAAGTGTTATAAAGGAAAAACTTTTTATTTATGTGTAGTGAATATTTTATTTCATACTTATTAATGAAGTTTTCTTAAAAAAGAAAAACCAAATGAAAATAAGGAAAATTTATAGTTGAAATGAGTTACTGGGATGAAACTGGGTTGAAATGAGTAATAATTTTAAAATAAAATTTTTCAAGACATTCTATAAAAGAGCACTTACAGAAATGGTTTACATAAAAATTTTGGTTACAGAAATACGCCAATGCTCTGTATTTACGGAAAATATAAGCCAATTCCCTTATTATTGGAATGCTCTATATGTATGTATTTAATATTCTACGTATATGTATCCCATTCAATCACAATTTACACTTGCATTTTCGATCGCTTATTAAACAATCAATGAAATGCTTTCATATACAAAGAAACACCATTCGAATGCTAAAATTCCGGGACTTAAATAATGCGCTTGCGACGTAAAATTTACAAAGTATCACATTCGAAAAAGTTTAGTAAAAGCTCTTGAGATTTTACACTTATCCAAAGTGCGTTTTATACGTATTGGATACATAAAATAAAAGTAAATTGGTTATCGAAAAAATCGAGCACGTTTTTCTTGTACATGTCACATAAATGTTGCCAGAAAAAACCAATTAAATAAACTAGCATATATTTTCAGCAATAAAGTGCTAGTTGTTAAGTTTTTTTTCCAAAAATGCTATGTTTTTAATGATGTAGCAACGTTTGTTAAAAATTAACATTTGCACAGAACTCTAAATTGAAATTTTCAAATAAACGTCAATGCATGAATTAATATTGTAAAAATTGTATTCTAAAATGTATCAAAAGTTTTAGCAGTTTTTTTTTCACAATGTGAAGGTATTGAAATGCTAAATTTAGCATTTGTTGTTATAAATATGTGAAAATTTTCTTGAAAATTTAATACTTATAGTCAATTTATAAATTATTTAGTGAAAATATTCAATTAATATGCACAGGTTAAAAATCATTTTAATAATTCATCAATACGTCAAACTCTTTTTTGAGGACTTTAATTTTAGTATACGAACAAAAATCACCAAATTTCTTTTTTCACAAAATAGCAATAATTTTTAATACAAAGGCAAGTTAATAAGGAGTTTTTCTCTGGAAAGAATTCCTTTTTAATATTTGAAAGATTACGTTCTTAATATTAAGTGTTGTACTCGAACATAATGTTATGTACATCACCAATGTATATGTATATAAATAGTAGAAAAATCTATTTATAGTACAAATAGTAGCAAATCTCTCTATTAATAATAAAAGAGAATATTTCAAAGTAAGTTTGGTAATGGTAATCTTATTATAAACTAATACACAAACATAACGACATATCCATTGTGCATATACATAGATACAAATAGGTACACATAATTCGTTGATTAATATTGGAAGAGCATGTAATATAATGTGGGTTAAAATCTCTTGGAATGAATCAAGAAAGGAAATATGGAAAAAGTTTATGAGTTTCAAAAATAACTTTATGTGCTTTTTTTTTACAAGCCTAGAATAATACAATGGGAAAAATCCCCATAAATGTTATTAAGTATTAAGGGTATATTAAAATAAACTGTAATATAATTTTAACAATAGTAAATATAATATGTAAATATGTAAATATTCTGTAATACAAAATGTTATTTTTAGAAAATCGAAGAACATTATGTAGGTATGGTATTAAATCTGGTTTCAAGCATCAATAGCAGTTAATGTTTTGTAAAACCTTTGAGATCATAATTGTCAATAAATATATGGTACACACAACACATCTACCTATATAACATTAGATACTCTATACAATCTTAAATATAAATATAAAATATGTGTATGTACATAAATTATTTATATCATAAGGGTTCAGTACTATAAAATGGAATTAAGAATTGGTTTTAGTTCCTTTTTATACTTTAATAATTTTCTGAATTCCTGAATTCTATTGATTACACTATAGGGAAACTGTAAAAAAATTATTTTTGGGAAATTATAGTCAGGTATAATAATTTCTAATCACACCATAATGGCTTGTGAGGTAACGCATTCTCCTCTAACAATTGGAAAAATTTTTTTAAAAAATTATTTTCATTAACATCCCAAAATTATATTGCCGATAAATGATTAATGAATATTCTTGATTTATGAATAATAAGAAAATTCTTTGTTTTAAAATATAACAAAATATGGACCAGAAACCGAATTACTAACATAACGTGTAGTTGTTTAATTAATAAGTATTACTCTAATAATATTAGCTCAATAAAAATTTCTTCAAGCAACTGCAGGGCAGATGGATAACGTAATCAAAGAAACGAGTTAAAAGCAGAAAAATTAAAAAAAAAATCTCCTCGAATTGGATTCGAACCAGTAACCTACAGCTTTCTCTGCTTGTTTTCCTTCAAATTACAACATTAAAAGCAAAGTTTATAAAAACATTTACTATTCAAATTGCCCAGCCCATAAAATTTATTAAATTTGTGAAAATATATTTCACCTTTTCCTTTAAAGTGCAACCGTTCCTTTTTAAGAAAATTCGAAATTGATCGAAAGCAACTTACCTATGTTTATTTCTGAAAAATCACATTCACCATTTTGAAATGCTTCAACAAAATAAGGGTTGTCGGAGCCAAATTAGTTTGGGGCTCTTAATTTTGTGTGGTCTAGTAACTTATTATGTAATGTTTTGAAAAATTTTGTCGCTTTGTTATGTATCTTTAGTAGATCTGCAACACTGCATTACTGTAGTAACCAGTGCTGTGCAGTGCTATGCAGTATCAGAAGGTTTACGTTTAATATAAAGATTTTCGACCTATTCTATCAATGACTAATTGTGCGTATTAAAAAATATTATGCATGCGACAGCATTCAATTGACATTATTTTTAAAATGAAATCAGCAGAAGCTTCTTTGTTAACGTCTTAATACTATTTTATTGGGACTAGAATTGTTTGAGCAGGTTTAAATTGCAAATTTAAGTCTTCCATGTATTACCTACATACGGATATATGTAATATTGCGTTGACATTTTATATTGCGACTGCATTTAAAACGAAACATTTTATTTGTACTGCAATCCAATTAAAAAAGCGCTCACTTCAAACTAAATTATCGATGGAAAATTTATCTGGTATAATGTTTTTTCGCATTAAATGAGAAAATAATTTTTAACAAAAATTTTAGATCATTAAAACTGAAAAATTCTGTACATCTAATGTTATTTTGGCGACATTCATCAAACTAGATAGTAATGCAGTCTATATAGTAAATCATTAATTTCATATATGCGGTCGTTGCTTTAAATTGCAATAAAAACTTTGCAAATGTATTAAAATCTTTTTTGTTTTTAATTTTCCTATTACATACTTTCAATTCTTTAGTAAATCATTAAAAATAAAGAAACGTTTTTCATTTTTATTTGCCTTTTTATCAAAAACTATATGTTGCTTTGTATCAACCAACACAATCTGCTGAAAATTCCAACTAGGCGGGTAAGGAAGTGAATCAACATTTTCTTTTTATTAACTTACTTGATTTTGAAATTAAAGAAATTTATAAATATGTAGGTATATGTACATATGTGTAGGGAGAAAGATATATAAATCAACTGAAGAGAAAAGATAAAAAAAATGTGCGTACGTTTATATACATACTCGTAGGCCGATGACAACTAACACTTTTTGAATTGGAAATGTCTTATAACCGTCCGCCAATTCAAATTGAAAAATATAATAGTTAAAGTTAAGAAAAAGAAAACATGTTCAGTTGGAAATCTATGGAGAAAAGACAATAGACACAAAAATAAAATTAAATTAGTTCTATAAATATTGACGCATCTACCTTAAATACATTAAGATTGTCATTTATACTTTAAAAAATATCAACAGTGGAGAAAGGAAAAAAAAAATTAATTGAATTTAAACATTTTTTTACTTGATAAATTTCTAGATTTGTTCAGTAACCATTGCAATTTTCGCACAATATTTAATCAAACCATAATACTTAACTTACACTGTTGTCTGAAAGCTGGTATATAACTACGATTCTTATTGATAAACTATGTTGCAAGTTTAAGGTTTCGTTGGTAACAAATAAAAAGAATAATATTTCTGTTATCTGTTGCTCGAAAAACAAATTGACCCAACAAAAACCAACACACAAAAATGATTGTTTACCTTCAAAAATCTTAATTTAAATAGAAAGGGCGATCATTTAGTAAAATCAGACAAATTGATCATGGCCAACTGAGACTGCCGAAGATAAATTTAATAAGGCACCGTTTATCCATATTCATTCGATCATTCGAAAACGAAAAATTCTCTTTTATACAGAGTTCGCGGTTAAAATCAATTTCAGTGCAAGTGCATATTTGTATACTTTGCTGAGATATCATAGAGAATAATTAAGTGATTAACTCGAATATACTCTTTTATAAAATATACGAATTTATACTGAAAACTGCAACAATTTTAATCCGTCACTTCAATCGTTCGGTATGTTACGTCTAAAGGAATACGGATATACATTCAAATTTTTCACAGCAATGTTTATATTGGCGATAAAAAGTATCTTAAAGAAGGCAGTTACAAATTTTGTACTCATTTACACGAAATAATAATATTCCACTTCGTTGTTATAAGGCATAGAGTTAATAACAAAATAAACAGAATAAAGAAAAAATGAATTGGCTGCGGCGACTCTTTACCACCTTTATTGTTTTATACATCCTATTGTCACAATATTTTTTTTTATCCTACTTTATATTATAACATAAGTGTGTTTTTACAAAATATTTTAAATGCATGTATGTATATATAGTGTGTAAGTACATATAAGTACACTTACATACATTCATTTGTGTCGGGAAATATTTCAAATACAACTGCGTGATAAGAAAGCTAAATGATTGTTAATTGAATGCAATTGATGAGACAATATACTCATAGAGAGCCTCAACTAAAAACCCTTATTATAAGATTTCATGTACAGTACACATATATACAAGCATACAAAGACATAAAATAAATATATATAGTATACATTATACTGGTACTGATAAAGCAATTTAAAATAAAAAATCGAATGACCTTACTTAAAGTATTTTTGTTTAGAATCTTAGCTTCTTGTTATAACAAAGTTAATAACAATCAATCGTAATAAAACAAAAAAGAAAATCAAGGAAAGTAAAATACTGAATTCTAGTATATGTACTCGTATAAGAATAATATAATTGATGATGGTCAAATAAATTTAACAAAATAAAACTACATACTTTAGATGGAAATACAAGCGGATAAATTAATATGAGATATTCTCGACGTTGTGCAGAATTCATAATTTTTCAATAAAATAAAATTGTCAATAATATGAAAAGAATAATGTCTTGAAATTAAATCTAATGAATGCAAACATACTTATAGGTATAGTTGAATATGTGCTTGTAAACAATGCACGGAACTAAAGTGCACGCTGGCGACTGACGCTCTTAAATACCAGCATTTTTTTTTGTTGTATTAAGAGTTAATTTATGTATAGTTTTAGTGTGTTGATGTTTTTTTTTTTAGAATTTTTAATATAGATCAATTTAACATTCACGCGGTAGCTAATAATTATTGAAGAGCTATAAAAGTTCGTACGTATACTTATTGAAAAACACAAAATAGTCATTCGATTTTACCAAACTTGTTGCCATAACTTCAACTGTTTCAGAAGTTTTCAGAGGTATAAGAAAAAGTTCTGCCTCGTATTTATTACTTTTTCCCAATAATCTCAACAATTTTTTTAAATTAAATCCGAAAGTTGCTTTTAGGTCATTCAAAAAGGCTTCTCTGTTATCTTTAAATTCTTAAGCATTCATCCATATTTCCATTTAGAGTGATATTCAATATTAGCAAATCTACGAAAATAGTGAAACTAAATAACATTTCGTTATTTTCATTAAAGTGATTTCGGGTTGCTACAATTACATACAAAAAATAATTTGTACCTGGAACAGAAGGACGAAAAAAAAATTTGAATATTCTTTTTCAATTTATTTAAACTTCAATAAGTTTTTGTTCTTGAAAACATCATTTTATAAGACTGAAATTTTAAGTTCCCATCATCACGTAAGTATGTTATGTCCTAACCATATGAAACTATGTAAATTGTACTTAAGACCAATTTTTCTTATCTTATGTAGAGAGCGTCTCTTAATTAACTCAATTAGACATTTTATAAAACCAATGCTGACTTATGAAAATATTTTCCTTTATTATTAATGTTATATTTAAAAATGTGCTTCTAAATACGAAATTATGCAGAGAGAAAAGAAAATAGAATAAAAAGAATTTTACCTTCAAGGACCGAAAGTCCTTGGCTGTTGACATTTTACGATTTTGAAATTCTTACTCTCATAATTTTAAATGGCCAAGTTTTTTTTTTAAGTTTGTTTACACAAAATATTTTCATCTTAAAAATTTTTTATTCTGTTTTACATTTTTCAGCTTTTAAAGGGCAAATTTCGAGCACCTCTACATCAACAGTTTTAAAAATAAAAATGTACTTTCTTGAAAACTATTAATTAGGTGCGAATTTGCTTATCTTTATTTTAGTTTCTTGGTCATTGTATGTGTAGTACCTTTTAAATGAATTATGAATTTCTCCTTATAATGAAGCATTATGATTCTTTCATAATCTTCGTAGTTATTGTGTATAGAAATAGTGTGTGTAATGCAAAAAACAAAATAAAAATATTTTATTTCTTGCTTTATTTTTAGTTCCTTCCTTTCCTGCATAATTATTTCTTTTTTTAATTAAAATTTAATTTTATTTAGCACACCTTCTTTGCTTTTTCTTAAAAATTTTAGTTTGACTTCGTTCAGGCATCAAAATGGTCCTGAAACTTATAAGCGCAACATAAGTATTCGAAAAATTTTTCGTCTAAATTAGCAAATATTTCCAATTTTTTGGTGAAAATTGTTGCACTTAGTTTTCTAAAGAGAGAACTTATTGTAAGCTTACTTTAGCAGAAGTAGAATTTTCTAAAAGCAAACTTTTGCCAAGAAATTATTTCAATATTTTTTATTTAAGGTTACCCATCAGCAAAATTTTCCATTAGTTTTTCAATTATTTGGACCCTTTATCTCGATAGTTGCTCGCAAGCATAAAATTTACTTTTTAATTAAATCAAAATTTCTTATGGAGGCCAATAATTGATAAATTTTTGATTTCGTTTTATATTATGCCACCCTAATGGCATTATTCCTTTCTCGAAACCTTTGACACAACTTTCTAATTGAAATTTGAAATCTTTCAAAAAATATTGCCGGATCGATATCATATCAGCAGATCATACTCGTATGCACATAAAAAAATGAATTCAGGAATAATAAAAAGTTTTATCTCTAAAAGAAAATCAAACCATTAATAAAACACCTTTTATATTTAATAACGACAAGACAGGAGTTTCGTAAAATACTTTAGAAAGGCTCTTATCCCAACGAGCAATAAAGTAAATTATTAAATTCTTTCACACTCACTTTACTATCAAAACAAGAAAATTCATTTCAACTTTTTTTTAATTTCAGATGGTGCGTTGCTTGATCTTTTGTGTACATGCATTTTGGGACGATTAGAACATTTCTTTTAGTACAGAATTATATTCGGAACGTAAGTATTCTATTAAGATGAATAAATAACTTTAAAAATACATGTTTCATTAATAAATAAAAAAAATAGAAACTACATGTGAGCCAAGAATTTGAAGAAATTTTTCAATTAAGTAAAAATTGCAACAAATTTACCTTGTCTTGGGCTCACAGCTAAAATAAACGCCTGCTCTAAAGAATAGCTTCCTTCTAAAAACATTAGTTTTGCGTTTGAATCGATTTCAAAGTCTCCTAAAATTCCAGAACCAATAAAAAAATTCAAATAAAAATGAATAAAAAACAATTTCTCGATTTTCTGTAGGCTAAGAAGACTTCAAAAGTGCCTACTCTAACTTAGTAAAACCAAACTTAATTCTATGCATCCTCGGATTTCTAGGACACAAAGCTATTCTGGCTAAATTAAAATTCTCAATCCGTATGCATTGCATTACTCTTTTTCCATATTTATTTTTTCTCATTCCTCCTTTATTCTGTATAGAATTGTTCGTTTAAATGGTTAAATGGATTTGCCTACATGCTTATCGTACACAAAATTCTATCCAAGTTGCATTATGCATGAAATGTATTGAATATTCTGGTGCATATGTGTTGTACATTACATGTGGTCTACTTTTGAATCAATATTGAATTACATTGTTTATTTCGCTATTTTATTCTTTTGCACTTATTACGAAAAGCTTAAAGAAAAAACTAAACAAACATAATTTTTTTTGGTCCTTTCATCATTTCAATAGATTCGCGTTTTATAACTGTGAATGAATACCTTTTCATAATCATTTGCAACTGTCAGAGTTCTGTTGAATTTTTGTTTTATTTTTGCTTTTGTCGTTTTGCTTTTTCTAAAGAAAAATTGAATGCAGAAGTCGTTGTTATTTCCTGAAAGCTGTAAATGAATTTACGGTTTTATATTCGTCATTATGATATTTTTCAAGCATTTTGCTTTAATTGCTACCTTATATTTTGTCTCATTAAAATTGTTGTATTCTCTTTATGAATTAAAATGAGAATGAAAAATAACTAGGAATACAAATTTTCATTTCATTCCGTTTCCTTTTGTTTATCGTTCTCACAAAGTAAATAGTGAATAACGTAACATTCTAAGCTACATAATTAAAAAACAAAGTGTGTTATAATTTTAACTCATCACGTTTCTAATGAAATATTTTTTTCGACTGATCATTCTTTCTCTTCTGAAGAGTCGAATGCAAAATTAAGCTTACTAATCTTGTTGTAAAAATTTCAATTCTGCATTATGTCATTTATTATTAATCTCATTCTCTTTTAAGCAAAATCTTTTACTGATTATATTCATATGACATTTGAAAGTCAATTTATCAGCACAAAATGGCGAAGGAATTAACTGCATTAATGAGTTCATCATTGTCACAATCATCAATAAGAGGTGGAACAGATTTCCATGTGTTTCTAACAAGTTTCACTTAGGTTATTTTTGTTACATAAGTTTGGAGAAGAAGAAACCTCCTCTTAAAATTGAAAGATATTCTCTAGAAGTCTAGATAAACGAATAACTTGAAAAATTTCATATCACCTGTAAATTATAATCTCACAAAATTGATTAAAAATATGAGATCGCCTACTCCAATAACAAATAACAGAGGGTCCAAATTACTGCCTTACGAAATGATTTATATAGTTGGATGTAGTGCGGGATACGAACCATCTTCATAATTCATTTTTTAATTTCAATACAATTTTTTGCATTTTGTGTGTGTGTTCGGTGTGAGAAATATACTGCGACATTTCCACAAGTGAAAATTCGTCAGTTTTGACTCAAATTGTTCAGTTTTTACTTTTATTCAGCAGACAATATGACTTTTGAAAATTCTTGTTATTTTTACTTTTTTGACTAAAAACATTTTAAGTTTTCTCTAATATTGTAAAGAGGATGAATTATACGAGTATGTTATTTAAATACGCCTTCGACCAAGGTTGACAAAACAAGGCATAAACATCCTTCTTCAAATGATATTTTTGCTTTTACTTAAAAAAAATCCTCTTCATTGTTTAAACGAAGTTCAATGTTTAAAAGGAATACAACTAACATACATACGAGTATATGCTAGTTTTATTTTCTTTTAATTAAATTTTGGAAAATAAAAGGAAAATTATAAAAAATGTGCATATGCTCTTGTTTCATAAAAGTAAGTAAAAGAAAAAGGATCAATAAAGGGAATAGCATTTCTGAAATTTTAAATCTTAACTGAAATGCGTTTTTTGAGCAAAAAAACAGGATGGTCTATATACAGGATGGTCTAGAACTGGTGTTAGGAAAAAAATTGTTCATGTGGCGGGGAGGAGAGAGGAAACTGAAATTTTCTTTTTAGCAAATCTGATTGAAGAAACTCTGTCTGACAAATATACAACAGCTTTGAAGCTGTTGAAGTTTGAGTAATGTATTACTGGCGACTCCTTCTATATTCCAACTCCATATAGAGGTGATTGGGGGAGAGGGTGAGGTACTTTTTTGACTTAGTTTGATTTATCTTTTTTTTCCTAAAAGCTGTTTTACGAAAATCAATATTATTTATCGAAACATTAATCAAAAATTAATGTTATTTCAAGTATTAACAAAAGCCCTTATTCTTGTTTCATAATGACTTTAATTCCTGACTTTAATCCCGGGCATCCGTTATTCTCAATGTAAATATACTGATAATAATTTTTTTCCAGAGTGTATTCAAAGGCACGTTGGTGAAAATAAATATGAAGTCTTTATTTAATTATTTTTCTTTACTAAATTTTGTACAATTGTTTTTTGAAATAATTTGACTCTGGTTGAGTATTAAGTAAATTTCAAATTCAAAGAAATTTTTACTTGATATTCTTTTTTGATTTTAAATTTAGATTTTCCAACGACAACAACTTTTAGTCGAATACGCAATTCTCATATTTTTTAATGCTGCTTTGTTTTTCAATATTGGTTTTTCCATGCAATCACTTACTCACAACAATAAGAACTCTACTAACCTAATACAAAAATTTAGGAAAGTACATTATTTAGCAAAATTATTCAAAGATTTATAATTAAGTTTAATTGGATCTTCCTCTATATACGTTTGCAACAGTTTTATTATACAGAATAAACCACTTTTAATATAAAAAATTTCATAGAGAATTTTGCATTTGAAATTTGTGCAGTCTTCGGCCTCATTACAGCTCAACAGGTTTCTTCGATTTTCTTTTAGAAATTAGGTATACAATTAAACATTAGGCTTGTTTCTAAACTATAGGTTTTCCTCAAAATTAGGTTTTCATAACGCTAATTGTAATGGCACATTTGCGAACTCAAAAGGACTTTATTTTAGAGTTTTATACAATACCTTATAAGAATAGAAAAGAGTTTAGAACAAGAATTTAATATTAAATGATATGGTCCTACGGCTACATTACGTCTTCTTTTAAAATAACAAGAAAACACGGGAATTAACTTATACATTGTTGCTGATATAATTTAATGCTTTTAGCAAAGTAATAGAAAAAAATATTTTTTAAGGCAGAAATTCGTTGCACTTTAAATGCTTTTACAGTAAGAGTGTAAGCATTAAGTTTTATGTAAAAGTATAACTTGAGAACATCTTATCGTGTTCTTCAAAACTGTTTTATTTCAATAAACAAAGTGCACAAAGTGAGGAAGTTTGTTGCACCAATAAGAGTCAAAACAAAAATTTTAAGCATCAGAAAAAAAATAAGAAAAAAAAACACAGGATATTTGAAAATACACCAAACATACATTTTTCTATTTGAGTATACACTTACGATTGTAATTTTAACCCTTTTAGGGTTTCTTTATTTTGTAAGTTAATATTCTGCTTTACTCCTTATTCTCGCAAAAAAAGAAAGAAATCCATTTCAAAATTTTATTTTATTTTGCAACATTGATACATTTTTTAGATATTCAAACGTAATTAAGATAAACGCAATAACAAATTCGGGCTCAAAAATCATTTTTGAAAACAGTTTTGAATTAAAACGTTCGAGCCGAAAGATACAAAATGAAACTTTCAGAAAAACTAAAATTTTTTCAATTAGAAAAACTATCCGGATTAAGTGTGAACATGTGATAATGGTTTTGTGAAGTATGGAAAACAAATTTTTTGGAAAGCTACTTAAATAATGTAAAATGCAAATGTCGCAATTCACGAAACTAAAAATTGAAAGACTGATCATATAGTATACGAAAAGAGAGTTTGGCAAGCTTTTATACTAAAACTTTCGTACTTGAAAGGTGACTTCTTGGACAACAAGACCTCTGAAAACAATTTTTTTTTTCTACTAGATGAAAAAATCTCGAAAGACGAAGAAGGGAGGGGCTACCTGCCTTTTTCCTCCGACGGTGGGGGACTGTGACTACTACCCCAAAAAATCACCTAAACTCTAAACGGAACCCTACAGGAATTAAATACCTTAAATAAGGAAATTGGTATTTTGTGTTAAATCGAAAGGTCTTGTTCGTTAAGGTCTTTCTGTAATAACGCCATTGTCTAGCAGTTGAACTGCTTCCACATTTACATGTTGTTCTAGTCGAGCCCTATGCTTTATAGCACAACTCCTAATTTCATCTACATCCAAAGAAACCCCTAACTCCCTGTGGATGTCACCGTTACGTACACACCATGTCACATTTACGATGCCCCGTAGAACTTTATTCTGGAAGGTTTGAATTTTTTTAATGTGAGTCTTCTTGACATTGGTTTAATGATTTGGCTATAAATCAATATTTTATTATCAATTGCCAAATTGGACTTGCGACCTAGGGACCAATAATTTTCTTTATATTTATTTTCCAATTCTATGTGTTTCTTCTTTATATGCTCTTTCAACCTTAGCTTAATATCTAAAGTCATTCCTAGGTATTTTGCTGAGTTATGGATTGCTACGTTCGTTCGATTTAAGTTAATTTATGGTGGATTCACTATTTTCCGATTCGTGAAGTTTTTGTGAACCGATTTTGCTTCATTCAACCTTGTTTTCCAATCCCTATTCCACTGGCTTATTTTGTTACTTGCCTCCTGTATTTTTTGTCGAATCGTCAACGTTTGATGTTACTGCCAATATGAAATTTCAATATCGGACTAATTTTATCTTTGTGATTTTTAAAGATGCAACAACATCCTATCAAAAAACTTGCAGATTTTTAGATATTGAATAAAATTTAAAAAAAGTTATGCGTGATACTGGGCTTAAAATTTTTTTTATGTTTTTCAAAAGTTTTTTAAACGGAAGCTTTTTTAATATGTCACGAAGCATCTGAAAATGACAATTAATTGACAAATAGAGCTATTTACAATACTTTTCAAAAAATCCGATCAGTGCTTCTGGTAAAATACAATCAAATCGTAAGGAAGCTTTTAGCTTTCGAAGGACATAAATGAGTTCGAATATTACAAATATTTAAAAAATTTCAATTAAAATTGTGATAATAAAAATTCAATAGGGCCAAACATTGCATTAACAATTAATATTATTAAAAAATATTTTTAAAATAACAAAATTATATCTATGAGTAGGATAACACACTACATTTCTTTTTAGAACTTCGTAAAATATTAATGGGAGCACATTAAATGTGTATGGAATATGTGAATAACTTTATTCTATTGTTTGAGTATTCAATTTTAATTAAAAAAAAATATTTTTATACGAGCAATACACACATGTTTTTTTTAAATAAAAATAATTGAATATTTGATATGAGAATAAGGAAGGAAATATAAAAATAATCTAACAGAAACTGTTTTTGGAGTACCTACATCTTTCTATGTATGTATATCTATATAGAGATTAAGTTTTATGTACACAAACTATAATACAACAGCATTATTTTAAACCATTTTAATTTTTAATGAATTTCAGTGAATGCAAAAATAAAATAACTGGTTAAATTACAAATTTGAGAAATAAGAGGTTTCAGTGTGATGGTCACAAAATATTTGAAATCAACACACTATGACAGAACTTTTAACATTTTTTCATTTAAATTTAATTTAAATTTTCATTTAATAATCTGACACACTTGAAGTGAATAAAAACGTATTCATTTACTCTTCAAAAACTGGCCTACTGCTGGGTGGAAGTGCTTAGGGTGCCGCCAACTCTTTCTAACTGACTAGTTAACTATTCTTAACCAGCTTTATTGGCTTTTTTTTATTTAAGTTTTTTTTTTACTAAATTTGGCAGTAGTTTTTGTTGAATAAATAGAGATTTGATTGAAGCAATCAAAGAAACTAAGGGAGACCTATATTTTGTCATATAAAAAAACTAAGGTAAAGAATTAATGCTTCACTTCATCAGTTCAATACTTTGAGGCCGCTCATTTCATTTTAAAATCTTGCAGTAGATCTTATTTTCACTAAACTTTATTTGTTTCTTTTATGGCATTTTGTAAATTTGATTTTGTATTTTGATGCCAATTCGCCAATTTTTCCAATTTTCTACAATTTTATGAAGAAAAAATTCAGAACTGTGGATAGATATATGAATATATACAATTTCGAGTCATACGCCTCATTATGCAAAAGAAATCGAAATAAATTATTTTTATTTACAAGGAATTCAAAATTTCGTTATTTCACAAATTAGAAAATTTTCTCAATAAAGAAGAATGAAACATTGAACCGAGAAAATTGAGAAAATTCGGAAGAATTTATCTTTATTGTGAGAAAACCCGATTCAAAATAAGGACTCTGGTTTGATAGTGACTAAGAAAGGTGACTAAAAATGAATATCTGCCCCAAATATTTACACTTCAAACTTACTTTTTTTCACATTTCCACATCAACCATTATTTACTGGATAATGTGCGTCTATCAACGTAATTTTGCATGGAGTACAATTAAACATTAAAAATCACACATGTCTGACATGAGCGTAACTTAACGTAAGTCGTATTTACATATTTGAAGAAATTTTCTTATAAGAAAATCCACATTACTAACATATGAACCTACTTCATTTCCAATCTAATTACACTGAATTTCAGTGTTGTACACTCGTTCTATATTTGAGTTTTACTTAATCTTAACAAAATAATTTCTATTTTAAGAAATTTTATACACATATTAAATATATTTAATTAACATTGTGAATTAATTTAATATGTATGTTTAGTATATATAAGTTTAAATTCATTGTAATGCAAAACTCTCCCAAATGATTAAAGTTTAATTAAATGGTGGAAAAGTGATTATATTTGAAAGTGCTATTATTACTTCAAAAAACAAAACAGACCAAAATTTGAAAATTTAATTAAGAATTTAGAATTGCTTGGTCGTTAATATGAAAAACTTCGTTTTTTTTTTGTTGTTGTTGTGACGTATATAAATATAACCTCATAATTTTGTCTAATTAAAAGTTTGACTGTGTGGAAGTTTGTACTGTGGAGATTTTATGTATATTGTACAAATTTTTGAAGGTATAATCGAAACTCTAAAACCACATAATGTTAAAAGTTTCAGTAAAGCAACACTAAAATGGCACGATATTGAAATTATTTGTTATATTTTCTGAGTGAATTTTAACAAAATTGTTACGACTGCAAAAAATAAAATTAGAAACCAACAAATTTTTTTTATTGGAAATATAGATACACTTATACACAGTTCCCAAAATCTATTGGCAGAGTATGCGCCTGTTAACTCGTTTTCGGCTCCATGATATTCGTTCAGCCTTGTAATTTTATTATAGTCACAGTCGAATTTAACCACAGTCGAATTTCTTCAAATGGAGAACCGTGGAAGAGATCATGAAACGCTCTCCAAGTTTTGCTTTTTTCCATAATAGACCCTGCAAGGCTCCAAATCCCAAAAAAATTTGAAGGAGGGCCTGCAAAACTTAATTAAAACATAGTCATGCGGCATACCATCGAATCACGCTGTTTTGAAAATTTCTACAACTTTTGTTCGGCAAAATTTTTGGAAATTAGTTGTGCAAACCTAAATTTGGATCTAACGTTATATGGTTGTCAAATTTGGATAATAATTTTTAAAGGAGTACATTTCCCTTGAACAAGAAATGAACCCCGTTATTTGTGTACATACATATTAAGTATATATGTTACATTATTGTCTTAAAAATTAAATTAGTTTTTTTAGATCAGGTCATCGTTTTATTTGACTCATATAAATTGCAATGTAGTTTAATTTGAATCCAACTTGATTAGTTTGATTTGATAAGCTTTTGCTCATTCCATATTAACACCTTACAAAGTTGCTATAATAAGATATTTAGGCAACATTCCTGGTTATTACATAACTAGGTTAGTATAACTAGGGCAGTGTTTAGACAGTACTTTTGGATGTTTTATGCTTGTACTTCACGTCTGTATTATTAGTTTATAATTTTGTAATGTTCCCAGGTTTTTTTTGTTAATATAAAATCTTAAACTATATTTGAACACATAAAATATTTAAAACATTTTTGTCATTGTGAAAATTCCAACTAATTTCTGAAATTATAACCGAATGTTCATACTTACATCTGATTGTCCCTATAAAATACAATTATGCGTTTTTTCTTATCAAAAGTCTTAAAGTACTTACGTATACATAAATTACTCTTAAAAGTAGGAACATGAAGATGTTATTAAAGAGTACTTATGCATAACTCATTTAGGCACTTAAAAATATGCAGTCATCGTTAGAATTATTCATAACACTTGAAATTTTAATTTTATCAAATTTTTCAATTATCACCTAAATATGCAAATATTGTTAATTTTTATCTTTAAGACATCACAATTTATTCCAAATTTCTATTAAGTAACCATTTCAGAGATTTTTATCTTATGTATTCATGTATATACATATGTAAATGTATATATTCAATTACAGCATAATACTTAAGGATTTTATAAAGCCTCTTTTATTATATAATTTCCATTTTGGATAAGTAAATTTTGTACTTAAGAGTTGAATGTACCCTCTGTTGTAACATATACATATATATATAAGGGGTGTGCATATACACGCATATTCTATGAATTTATATTTATACATGATAAAATGTATTATTATGCATATGTAAACTACATATTCACAATGTATGTATCATATGTAGAATTATAAGAGCAAGAACTTCTAAGTTCTTAAAATATATGAAACGTATTTTTTCTTCGCCAAAGACATAACAAAAAAATTACTTTCAAGTTAAAAATCCTGTTTGCATATACTATTTTATATCCTTTTTCACTCACTTGTACAACACATTAAACATCGAATTTTGTTTCACTTCACTCCTTTTCAATTTTATCTGGGTATATTTTCATTATTTATAAGATGTTTCCTTTCTTGTTCGAATATTTTTGTTGTTATTTTATAATTTTTCGTCATCATCTTTATTATCATCTTCAACTTAACAAAATTGGGTTAATCCCCTTACTGTGCACAAAAAAAGCATATCTTAAAAATAAATAAAAAAAAATATATATTTGCGTTAATTTTGCAGAGTACGAGTGCTCCTGCAAATATGGAAAGAGAACAGATGTGTAGAAGTAACTTTTCTCTCTTCTCGTCTCTTATTTTATTGTTTATAAGTTGACGTTGCATACTTTACTTACTGAAAATGTATCTATCACAAGAGTAAAGTCATCCCCATAAAAATAAAAGAAAATGATAATCTCATGAGAGAGCACATTATCCTAATTGAATCCTAAAAACAATAAAAAGTAAAACAAAAATAATAGTATGGAAAAAAACTTAATACTTACCAACTAAAGGGGTGATTTTAGAATGAAGATTAACAAAGTTTTCTTGCCAATGCGTAACGCAGGTAATATATAAAACGAGGTTTTTTCACCTCATGTAATGGACTAACATTGAATTTTAATCCGTTAATATTTGTTCGAAAGTTGAAATTTAATTACCCATTTTAAAATCAATAAGGCAAATGTAATTTATTTGAAGGAAGCCCTCTGCCGTTTGAGTATAATGTATATCATTAGTTGTCTTTCAGACAAGTATATATTATATGTATGTATATGTTTTTTGTACTAATAAAGTCGATTGAAGGTCAAAAGAAGAACTGAAAAACGACAAGATATTCGTATTAGTTATTTGTGACTACTGAAATATAAGCTGCAATAATCCTCCTCAAAAGGAAGGATTAAGATTCTGTTTTAAACTACAGAAAGAAACTATAAGACATCCAGATACGTATTCAAAAAATTGGAAGTCGTAAGTACATTATTAACATACTTGTATAACATTCTAATAGATTTATTTGTATAAGTGTTGCGAAATAATTGGAGATAGCAGTAAATATTTGCAACTAAAGCAAGCAGCACCTTTAAAGTGTTCTTCTTCTCTTTGTAACCATTTTTGCCTAAAATGTTTATTACATCACAATATGTTACTAATGGCATTACGTTACATATAGCCAAATATCTGGATCCACAAAAAATTTGTTGTTTAGAATAATCGTAATAAAAAATTTCATGGAAATCGGCTCCGCCAAAACTGAGAAATACACAATAACAGGCAGACAAATCGACGAAAAATCTCAAAAGGCCCAAAGCTAAGAATAGGCTCATTTAATTGTGTTTCTTTATAAATTTATCATTATGACGAAGTTTTTTTTATTACATAATAAGTATTATTTTAATTGCTAATTTGAAATGTATGATCAATTGCCTTATTTAAGAACAGAATCCAAAACACGAATATAAATTGAATAATTTCTCTTCTTTACAGATTGCACGAAGATGTAATTTTGCTTGAAATTGATCAAATTTATTTTTGTTTATGCTTATTAAGAAATCAAATCAATTCAAAGGTTAATTCAACCAATTGTTCAGAATAAAATATTATGTAATAAATAAAAGTACACTGTTTTATGTGAAAACTCCCAAACAGGGCTGAAATATACATACCTTCAAATTATAAAAGATCCTGGACTTCTTGATACAGAATCAATTCTCATAAAAGAACTAGTGTATTACTAAATAAGTCTAAACGTTTTAGTTGATCTGAACCGACTAAATTATACCCTGAACCTTAACAATCTAACCTAATTCCATTAAATTTTTAGAATATATATAAAATGTAATTGGGCATGTATTGCAAAAATTTATGCAGCTAGTTTTATTAGCTTTTGCAATATTTAAAAAAATCTCTTTGAGTTGTATGGCAGCTGTCCGAACCCGTTGATAGAATTAGTCCAATTACATTAGGCGAATATCTCTAAATCAGCGCAGAGTTTTACGCTGACCAAAAGTATATATGCATGCCCAAACAGCAGACAACTCCTGCAAGTGGTTACAAACTCCGGACCAAAGTTAGTATAAAAAATAATAAAAGCGAAGCACTTTCTTTCAAATTTAATATTTAGACCCCGAACTACTTGTATTTGAGGGGTAACCGTTTATTATATGAAAGCGTTTCCAAAATTTTTACAAATTGAAATTTAGATTTTCAATTAATATTTAGGGAAATTTTAGGGAAAAATTGGTCTCAAATTTAGGTTAGAAATTTTAAAAATCTGAATTTTTTGGAAAAAAAATTTTATGTCCTTTATTTACATGTAATTTCTCTCTTCATAACTATGTAATGTCATGGTAATGAATTGAAAGTAAGAAATTGATAAATAAAATAAATTGACATTTAACTTGGGAAGTAATTTTGCTCAAAAATTCTAATTTAACCAAGATATATGAATTCATAAAACTGGTTCATGAATTCTTCATGAATATCCATTTCAACTCACTGAAAACTTCAGTTAGTTGAAATGGATATCAATTAGGGTTCTTAAAATTCCTTTGTTATATGTTTTCAATTTAGGAGCAACAAATCATTTTAAATCAACAAGTTATAAATTTTCGCCTTTGTTTATTTAACAATAAATCCTTTAAAATTTTAAACAAAACTGTGTTATAGTTCCATTATGTAAATTGTACAATATCATTCATGTTTTTACTTAACTGTTATCCCTAAGTATACTGTCAGTTTACTAGATTTATTGTTACGTCAAGAGTCATTATAATGACTTGTTGATGCTGTTATAATATAGAAAATACAAAACCAATTGACGAAAAGCAAAGCATGTCAATGAAAAGAAAGAAAAGACAATTGATGTATAATTTGATGAAATCAAGTAGTAGGTACATTCATTTTTATTTTTTCAAAAGATTTTAATCAAAAATTTAAAGAAATTAAGTATACACATAAGCTTTTCATACCACGAATTGAAAAAGAAACTAGTTTTTCTAATAATTGCCGACTAATTTTTCATTCAAAACATTTTGGCTTTTTCATACATACTTAGATCTCATCGTACTTGCACGAAACTGCTAAGAAAACACAAAATTTTTTATTGTACGCACTTTTTCATTTTTGCTTTTCAATATTCTCATCTGTGTTCGAAAACAACTTTAGAGCTTCGTTTTCTTTCAAATCCTATCTGTTCAATATGATCCTGAACATAAAATTAACAAAATCAAAACGTTATTCTCCACCCCTACTTTAGAAGAAATTTTGCAGATGAAAAACAAGAACTTTTTGTTTTTGATTAGAGACAAACTGCTATTTTTCGACTGTATCTGTAATTTTTGTTAACTAAATCATTAAGCTTCCAATTTTTACTAAATTCGGTGCATGGTAAACATTTAATTGAATTGGTACCTAAAATGAATCCAAACAGAACCTAAAATCTAAACCTAGAATCTATATAGAATAAGCAAAATGAATGAAAGTCCATTCTTATGTTTAATCACAGTAATTCAAATATTATGATCGCAAAATAAATAATCATATCTCAATTTAATAGATTTACGCTTTTTCCGCTTCTTTGTATTTTTACACAATATATTTCGTACGTACTTCAATATCATACGTACTTTAATTTTCTCTAAAAAAATTATCTAGAGAGTTATTATTTGCTTCACTCTGCCGTGCAAATTGAGCCATGCCAAAATGCCTCTTAAACTTAACCATCACCTAACATTAGGTAATAAACCGTCATTTAGATACTAAAAAATTAATAGTTTATTTTGTTAGAAAAAAATATTTTGCCACATCCATCAACTCTCAACTTATTAACTCTTTGTAAAGTTAAATTTGTGGCACCTTATACATATTTGCGAAAGTTCAAGCTTTTCCAATTTACTAAAAATTCAAAAAACTAACAGTAAATGCCATGACATAAAAAAATATAGTTTTTTATCTTAGTTCTCGCCACTAACCCTTGAATTTTACCATTATGTTAACGTCTTTTTCAATCTTTTTGTATCATCCTTAATGTATGCAATCATTTAAAAAATTTTGTATATAAATTAAAGTAATTTCAATAATGTAGTACATAACTAGATTGTTTTTAAAAGTAGTATTTTCATTTTTTTATGGGGAAGAATAGCTTTACAAATCATTGGTTCGCCCCAACTTTAATTTCTTCCGTATTAATATTAAGCATATTAACTTGACACAAAATATTTTTATAAAATTGCAACATTTCAGTTTAAAATGTTTTGTTTTGTGACCACAGAATTAATTATTTCCATATTATATTATTTGTTTACTTAACAATGTTTAGCTATGCAATTTTGTATAAAGAAGGGTATGATGACTATTTTTCTTTTCTATTTATTTTGTCACATAAATAATGTTTTTCGTAGACCTTATGTTCCCATATTGTACCCATGGTAGCTGTAAAATTTCCTTCAATAGTATATAAAAAATTTGTAAAATATTAATCCTAATTTAACAAAATTTGGTAATTTTCTCTATAAATAAAAAAACTTTTGGAATGACCTAAAATTTTTTCTTTTAAAGTATATACATACACACGCACATATATTTATATAAAAAATTTTGATAAAGATTATAAAAAAAATGATATTAATAAAAACAATATAGTCCTGTCCTCTTTCTAGAATTAAAAAAACTTCATTTGAACTATTTATAGAAATTTAATACTTAATCTCTTTAGAATCCTTTAGTGAAATTTTGTATTCATTTCGTAATGAAAACTAAAACTCATAATTTCTTGACCCTAAAAGGAACAAGTATGCATTTATATAATGAAATACTTATAATTTTCTTGTTTCCGCTACAAGAATTTTAATAAAAATAGAAAGAGACAGAATATTGAAGTTTATCATTATTGTTTGGTTCCTTTTTTATGCTTTCTTTCTTGAATTTTTTTTTGAATGGGTTTCTTAAAATGGTAGGTAAATAAATAGTAAACCGGTACATTTATATTTAATACGTACATTAAAAAGGTTCTTTCTAATTACCAAATTTTAACTCTATTTTAGTTTTTAACTAGTTTTGTAGATGGCAACTTGGAGTTTGGGTTTTGTCAAATCGATTTATTTTAGTTTGCAACTTCAACTTGAACTTGACCAGACTAAAATCCGAATAACTTTTAACACAATATGCAATCCAACGTGTTTTGCACGATTTGTGGACATTGCCTTAGAAAAGAACTTGACGTATATGACAATATGAAATGAAACGACGTAGTCGTCAAATCATTTACGTATGACAAATTACATAAATGTAAAACTATTAAATAAATGTAAAGTCCTTGAAAAAATTTATATCTAATTTTATCTAAATAATTTCAGGAACCGCTTCTCTAAGCATTATTTCCAAAAATGAGACGAAACTATCGGTTTCCAAAAGTTAGATTTCGTTTTATTTTATGAGAACTTTAGGTCCCTCATAGCATTTGCTACAAACATTATTTTCAAGGCAATTTTGAAACTTTATTTATTGTTCGATTAACAAACGTTATTCCAACACGATCTTTTTAATAGAAGCATTGTTTATAAAAAAAGGGTTTACCAATTTCTATAACAACACGTCGAATAATTAAAACAATCAAGTTCTAAAGTGTACAAAATTCAGGCGTTCTGGTACTTAAAATAGATATAGGAAAAAATTAAAAACAAGGAAAAAATTTTAAAAATGCATTGACTAAATTCTAAAATATTTTTTTTTATTTTGTTTACAAAAATATTAATTTTCACCCAAGAAATAAAAATATTTTGTAATATACACCTATATGCACAAATATATATATGTACATACATATATATATATGTACATTTTAAATAAATAAAAATTAAATATGTATGTGTGTATGTATGTAAAAATCTCTTTTTATAATATTAAGACCATTTTGCATTTATTTTTATTTAGACTTATGCATATACATATACACATTCTTATATACCCTTATAATATACCCCTTATATATATTCGGAATCTGCAACTGTTGTACAGGGTGTTTTCAATATAAATTTCAGTGTTATAAGGATTAAACAGTTTGAGAATACTTAAAAGTTAGTTAAAATATATTTTGTTATATTCACACGTGGCTTTTTCTTTTTGTAGGACATATCTAATTAGGAGAAAGTTTGGTTTAATATAGGTGTCGAATCCAGGGAGAATTGTATGGGTTCAACTATCCATGAACTTTATTCTCTTCGGCATAATAATGGAATTAACCGAATCATGAAATTTCCCGTCCAAAGGACAAGAGTTTTTTCCAGCTTCATGCGAAAATCTTGTACTCGCGGAGTTGAAATTAAAGCAAAAGCAGCTTTGTTACCTTATAAACTTTTGATAAGCAAAATTGGCATCAATAATATTTAATTTAAAATTTTTTTAATGTATACACACAAATGCAGTAAAACTTCTTCAAATTCAGACTAAAAAGTCTACAAACAAAATTAAAAACTATTAAAAAAATATTTTAGTGTTTTAACACTGTTGAAATTTTCACAAAAATTTTAGCCATTTAAATTACAAGCACGTGTCTGGGCTATAGATAAAAGGAACGAAAACACTTCCACTTAATACAAAAACTTACAAAACCAATTCAAAGAATCTATATTCACAAACATCCTGTAATTAAACATTTTTTTTTCTACAAAATTTTTAATAAACTTTTTTGATACTTATATACACACTGCATAAAGTGATAAGTACAATAATTTTAGGTTAATACGAAAAAATAAAAGAAAACTGACCTACATACGCTATAGCCACTTATCATACTTACAGTCCTCAGTTGTATATATACAATTATTTAACATGTAAATAATATATTTCATAAAGGGGGTCTCTTTTATGAACTTATTTTTACATTATTATTAATTTAGAGCCACATTCAAATACATATTTAGCTCAGTGTTTTGTTTTGTCTTTTCTAAATTTTTGTTTTGATAAAATATGAATAATGACGAAAATAAGAAATTTGTCGAAAAAATGAAATATTTCTTTATTACCAAGTGCATCTGTAGAAATGATAATTTTTTAGGGAAAATAATATGTTTCATGTACAAGTTCTGGTGTCAAAAGAATATTAAAAGGCATAATTTTTCACATACATATAACGTATATAAGAAACTAGAAATATACAACGCTGATAATGTTTTCAATTGATTTTAAAGTAAAATTTTAATTTGGCAGTCTACTATTTCCACCAAATTCTGATTAGGCATTTAAATATTGAAAAAATTGTGGAATAAAATTTTGAAATACATAAATTAATATCTGATATATATTTTAATATGCTTCTCGCTCTCTAAATAATTTTTGGAAATATTATACGTAAATTACTTGCATAAGTGTAATTTTTAAAAAAATCCATACTTTTCGATAGAAAACCTAGTGACAGTCGATAATCAATTCTAGGTTAAGTTAGGTTAGGTCGACTCCGCTACCGCAAGGTACACATAGGCCAGTAAGGCCCGTTGTGATACCGCGGGGTCCACAAAATCCCCCTTCCTCACGAGAACCAGTTCGAGCTTTTCAGAAACCGGCTAAGGCTCCTAGCATTTACATTTGTCAGATCCGTAGTCCGCAAAAAGAAAAATTACATTTGTCAGATCCGTAGTCCGCAAAAAGAAAAATTACCCAAGGAATCTCCGCCTCCTTCCAGACAAAGCCGGACATGAGCAAAGGAGGTTGGCCATCGTCTTCTGGCGTGTTCGTCAATAAGACAATCCCTTATGACCCCCATCATAGATCCAATGTCTTTTATTCTAACTAACGTTGCATTCTACGATAACGAAAATCTTTTCTTGTACCATTTTGGGCTAACCGCATAAGTTATTTGGCTCTTAATATGTAGGTAACTATTTTTTTGAAACCTTTTATAATTTTGTTATGAATTAAAGGTGTTTCCTGTGCATTAACATTTGTAAAAATTTTAGCTAAAATAATACTAAAAATATATTTTTTGCTTTTGTTACAGAAAATATGAAGATCAATGCAAAAATGGCTACTCCGATTGAGGAAAAAGTGGACCAAAATTTGAAGGTAAATTAAAAATAATTAAATGGTATTTTGTTTTGTACACAAACTAACATATTGGTGCTGTGTTAAATTCAAACTTATTTTTTTATGTATTGCTGATACTGTCTAGAATCTAGATGTATAATCCTTTTTTGCTAGAAACTTGTCAAATTTTTCTCTTCCCATACGAGTAATGCATCTTTATTTGTTGATTATATTTGTATAACAACTAAAATGAAAATTATTATCTTTGTAATTGGCGGAAGTAATGAACCGCCATAGTAAAATTTCAAAAATTACATCTATAAAACTTGAGGTCCTACCGACTGAAGTAATTTCTTCATTAATATCTCGTTTCATATAATTTTTCTGCTGAACGTTTAAAAGATTTGAAAACGAATAGATAAATTAACGGGCACAATGAATAATAAAAAAAATGCTTTTCACAGATTGATGATTAAATTTTCTAAAATAGTTTTATTCGTGTCACAAACGCATGTTAATAAAAATGTCACATTACAAATACTTTCTAATAAAAATTTTATAAATATATATATAAATTGAACGGTATAAAAAGATTAGAGTAAACACTCAGAAAACAGAGACACTAACATTTTAACTGAGAACTGAATAAAATACACGCAGAATAACTAAAGTATATATATACAATGGAAGAGCAATCGTTTAGTCTTCAACATTCAAATGTTTATGAATGATTAGATAACAAATTATCAACAGAGGAAATTCCTTTTATAACCGCATCACTTAATTTCGATCCAGCAACATTATCTAATTCTTTTTTAAGGACTTCAGCTGCTCTTAATAAATAATCTCGAGCTAATTTTAAATTATAAGCAACCTGTTCTTTAACTTTGCCACTGTCATCACTAGTCGCTTCTTCTCCGTTATTTATTTGTCCGTTTTCATTATTTCCGTTATTTACTGCTGTTGTCGTTAATTTATTCATAATTTCATTTAAATTTTTTAAATCAGCGTTGTCTTTATTATATTCATTATTTTCTTCAATTCCTGGGCTATCATCTCGATTTTGGTCTGTTATGGTACTTCCTATCAATTCTAAAGGTGATGGTGGTGATAGTGACAATGATCTCTCCTTCAACATTCTTTTTGTAAATTCTACTAGAACGTTATGCATTTCAAAAAGTATAATACCAACATAAATCGATAATCTTATTGTAAATGGATCTAGTTTATCGCAAATATTTAATAAATCATTACAAATGTACATTTTTTTCTGCAATAAATCATCCGAAAGTTTATCTAGTGTATAACCAGTTTGTGAACCATATAGTTGAATTAATGAATGCTTTAAATTGAACAAATGATAATGATTTGGATGTAAAAAGTTTGACAGCTTGTCAATTAAAGTTTCGATTTCTTTTATTGTTGGTTTTGACGACAATAAATTTTCCACTTCTTCACCCATTTGTGAAATTAAATAATTAATCTACAATGATAAATAACAGTTAAATAAATCTTAAATAAATAAGTTTTTTATAATGGTGAATGTTTTATGAAAAACTAATTTTGCAATTACAATGCAACCTTAAAACCCCAGTTATCGCGAAATAAAATGTCTAAAAAAAATAATTATGTTTTTAATGAGCTCTTTGAAGCCTTTTTCACTCTCTAATTACTTTGATACCATTACGCTGAAGTGAAGTTGAAATACCACGATTATTATAGAAGATTTTTCTTATACAGTTACAAAACTCTTGGTTGCTTCACCTGTAGCTTCAAGTTTTATTAATTCGTATTAAATATAACAATTTAATTAATACATTTCGTGTAGAACGTCTTAATTTTTTTTTATTTAAGTGTTTTCATTTTTCTCCCCTTCATTGTGGTCTCATATAATCTTTTCTCTTGGAGTCAAGAAATTGAATATTATGTCATAAGGAGTGAATATAATTATAAGGTCGCTTATTCTCCTTATTAATTGTTTATAAGGGAGATTTAACTAAGCCGGTTCTTAAATTAACCAACTTTAAGTTGACAAATCTTCACCTAAAACTTCACTTCGTCTAATATTTGATTATGATAAATCTTTGTATTCATAGATTCAGATTATTTTTTACCATCTGGTTAAATTTTTAAATTTTCTATTACAATTCTACTTTTTATGCCAGATAGTTACTGATAAAATAGAACTATGAAAATTCTATGGGAAAATATGATATAAACCATATGAAAATTTAAATTTTTTATGCAACACTTACCTCATCATATCCAATTTGAACGGGACATTTATTACAATGCCAATTGGATGTTAATGATAGTGGATTTTTTGGTAATTTTATACCATCGCATGTTTTATTTTCATCTCCAACACATTTTAATGCACTAAAATATGTTCCAAATTCAGTTGGATCACAACAGCGCTCACATTTACAATTAAAATGTTTCGTCATTTGTAGATGTTCTTGCCTCATATGTGTACCCCACAACATATTTGAGTACATTATTTTTAAATGTTCTCCCTGTTTTATATCACGGCCAGCAATAACAGATATTTTAAAACCATTTTGGTGATCAAATAGGAAATAACAATTTGGTTGACAGTTGTGCTCCATCATACAAGCAATTGCGAAAATTCCAGATAATTCTAAACCGTTTAATAAATTGATACACATGTAGTTAGTTTCAATTATTCCACATATTTTGTGTAAAATATTTTCATCATATTTTTTTAATATTTGAGTTTGAGACTGTTCCTGCAATTTCTTAAAATTTGATAAAAAATTATCATGCAGAAACGAGACAATTCGTTTTTGAGCATCTCTAATTAAAAGTTTTGAATATAATGAAACAAGTTAAAAAGAATGAATGGTTGCGATATTAAAATTTAATATTATAAATTATACTCACAAATATAATTCAGATCCTAATCGTTCATCTTCATGGCTTTGCATATTCAGAAGGTCTTCCCATTTTTTTGGTTGCTTCCACTGGAGTAGCAAACATTTTAGAACAAATAATGAATCTGCCCGATAATAATCCATTAAAGATTTTAAGCTGTTACTATCAGTTGGTCCTGGACCAAGTGACAATATAGGACACTCTAGACTATGCAATTTTGGGTTGTCCAGGCCAGGACACATAGGTGAACACGACGGCCATTTACACCTGTATTTGCAAAAACATATATGCACATTAAATTTTTTAATGTCTACATTAAAGGTAATTGTGCCGTTCCTATTTTAAGTTCTTAAAGAAAAGCAGAAAGTTTTGAGAACACAATTAAATATTTTTGGTAAAGCAAATTTTTTACTCTTCAATTTTATTCATACTTTCTTTCTTTTAATTTTGTTCACTAGTTTTATTTGATTTTGTCTTTTTTTAAAGATAACACAATGTATGTGGAAAACAATCGATCATTACTATTAATGGATTTTCGTACATTTTTCTTTGACTGAATTAAGTTTGTTCGAACCCTTTCAGAAATTGTTTGTTATTTTATTAATCATGCACCAGCCGTATTTTACTAAAAAAAAATACTTACAAACCTATTTAAACCACAATGTTCAAATCGATAGAACAAGTTTAGTAGTACTTGATTTGATTGATTTGTAAAATAGCAAATTTGTAGAGTAGCACTTTTTCCTTTACCAAATAAATAACAAAACATTTTATGAAATTATATTATGAAAAGTATACTGCATACTTTCGGGGGAAAAAAAAAACAAAAATTTAAAATTTTAACATTCTCTTTCCCAAAAAGTATGCAATATTTTTTTCATAATATAAATAATGCATAGCAATGAAACAAAAGTAGACGAATATTTAAACATTAATTTTATGGTTACGATTCAAACGTTAATTATATGGTTAAAATGCAACCAGGATATTTTCCATTAGCTTTTTACATCGATAAAAAGTTGGAAAGTTTGCAGTTTAGGGTAAGAATTGCCCGAAAATTGAAATTTTACTTGGAAGCATTCCTTTGGAAGGATGGTTGTAAAAATTTTTTTTCACAGAAATAAGTTTCAACCATAGTTCTATTTTTGTACATTGTATTGCTAAATATTTTTCTGAGCCTTGGAGTCAGAGATCATGTGGCGGAATTTGACAACTTCCTTCTTAAATATATTTGCGGGAAATCCGTTATTGCGTAGTGTTTATTTTAAAAGTAAATAAATAAATTTTTTCGAAATTTCATTTACCTTGGGCATGAATGTATACCAATCTTGCAAGGCGAATAACAACCAACACATGGAAATATAGGTATTGTTTCATCACGGTCGCTTATAAACCATTTAGGGCCGACACATATAGGACTCTCAACGAATATAATATTTTTAGCTAAAATATCACGTGTTGCAATTAAAACACGTCCCATGTCTTCTGTTGCTACTATCTTATATGGTTGACAATCAATTTTGTGCTGTTTCCAATGTTTCTTTTGATGTTCAACTGAACAATATTTTGTTGTTCTACACGCAGAGCAAAAACTTTTTGCTTCACAGCCACATAATGCACACTTTCCACTATCATTTTCTGTCATCTTTATTTATTTTTTTTTATAAATTAATATTTACTTGAATTTTTTTTTCTTTCCTATGAATTAAAAAATTATTATCCAAATAAAGAAGAACGATTATTGCAACATCTACATATGTATGTATATAGTCTTATTTTTATCAATTAAATTTCTTTAGGTCTACCATCTGCACAATCTTTCACTTAATTTAAAACTGATTTTCTTGTTTTATTGTGTTTGTAAAGTTGCTTTCCTATATTTTATTATTAATTTATGAAATTTTATTCTAAAAATGTGTTCGTTTCTCTTATGTATTTCTTTTTTTAGAAACAAAATATCTCTTTATGGGAGAATAGCTTCGGAGTAAACAATAATCAAAAAAAAAAAATAATGATCTGCTAAAAAGCGAAAAAATATATGTGTTCCACACGAGAGTGACGTTTTCACTTTATTTTTCTTTTATATGTATATTTAAGCTATTATATTGTAAACTTTTTCGACAGCAACGACTTAAGTAATACTGAACTGAAATCAAATATAAAATTTTGCTTTCGAATAGTAAAAATCAGAGAAAACGAAGAAAGTAAAAGTGAGAGACAACGCAATCATTAATTTTGCTTTTGATGTATTTGGTATTTTTTTTTTTTGTTTTTGTTAGGTCACTTAACACTAATTCAAATGAGAGAAAATATGGTATTGTCGTTCAACTTTCCAAAAAAAGAGTAATTAAATTTCTTGATACAAATATTTTCATAATGTGAAAACATTTTTATGCGGAGAATTTTATATTTTAACGCTTTTGTCCATGTTTTTATTTAGAATATTATTCTAAAGATAATTCCAAAATTAGAGTGTATTTTAATATTTTGACTTGTGGGATTGAACGTATGGGTTTACTATAGGTTAGAATTTTTTACAAAAAAATCATCTCTCTGATTTGCTATGAATTTCTTTTGTTTAATTTTTTCCAGGTATTAATTACTTTTACCGAAATTTCCACTTCCATATTTTTACTAATAGTAGAGTATATTCTCATTATAAACTCAAAAAAATTCATACCAAAAATTCGATAGTACTGTTTTTGAAAGTTTTACCGTTCATAAAACTATTACTTAGGGATTTGATACTTATAATAAGGTCTAATATCATTCAAAAATAACTCATCCAAGAAACAACTATTTCTTTAAAGTGGTTCCGTATCTACTACTTTGGTGTGGTTCATAAAGTATTTCTAAATAATATTATTTTTTTTTTTTCCTACATTTTGTATTGTTATTTTGTTTTCTCTCCAGCGAGAATTGTCGGAATATATATGTATGTATATACGAATGTGTATGCAAAATCGCTCAAAATTTTATATCGTTTATTATTTTTGGAAACGTTGATATCTGAGAAAGAATACAACACGCTATAGTATTACTTAATAAAAGTATAAAAAGGAATTTGAGAAATATTTTTCACGTGGCTGATTTTTTCATATTTTCTCATTTAAAAAAAATTTTTCTTTTATAATAATAATTTTATTAAATTATTTATAGAATGGTTAAACTGTTCATCATTATTTATTCAAACTCTGCAATAAAATCAATTTAATTTTTTATTATAAAATATTTATTATAAAAATTTCATAATTCCTATATAGCTGCTCCATTATTTGCAAAATAACATGTTATCAAAAACAAAAACTTTTCATTACTAAAGATTTTTTATCTGTTTTGAAAATGAAGGCTTTTCATGCTACTGTCGCAGTAACATTTTATTAAATAAAATATTTTGTTCTAAAAATGGTCTTGTTATAGGTATTACGCGGCTATATTTTATTAAGCATTGCAAGATCGCTTTTCAAATTATTTGAATTTTTCCTCTAAGTTTTTTCAGTTCGCATGTACATATTAAATATGTATTCGGGAATTTACTTTAGGTTGACTTGTACAGCACTCGAGAATCGATTTTATTTCTGAATCAGCTTGTAACAGTGATAAAATTAAAATGAATCCATACGAATAAAAATTATGTACGAGAACTACGGAAATATTATCATCTTTTCAACCTCCTTCTCATGTTATTGACTCAAAATATAACGTTCGCGAAGAAAATGTCGTCTTTTTGCATTCTCTTTGCTTAAGCTGCGAGGTATCACTGATATACGAAACCTTTTTCTTTTACTTAAGTGCAAAAAATGCAAAAAAAGCATTCTAAAATCAAAAAAATTATACGCAAGTAATAATTTTTTTTTGAGAAAAACCTTCATATTACAAATTAAAAATTCATGATTTTAGAGTTAAATGACTATATACTAACTCATGAATATCACAAGCGAACCGCGTACACATTGCATAAAAGTGAATTTTTCAACAATTGTTTTAATTTTTGCCGAACTATAACACTGTGAGTATTTTGGGAGAATGGTTACTTGATTCGCCACTTAAAATTTTTAATTTTGCTATGTAGAACCTCACCTTAGCAATATTAAATTAATATAAAGTATTTGGGGTTTAAAAGCAAATAAAAAATTAAAAAATTAAAACCTCAATCATTTTGATTATCAAATGGGCCTTTACTGGCAACAATTAGGTATTTTGGTACTTCTATTTTTTTATTCATAAAATCTAAAAGTGACGAATTCACCATAATGCCATTACGATTTTTGATACTTGCAATGGGATTAAATTACATGTTAGAAAAAATAAATTGTAACAATTTTAAGGTGGTTTTATCACCTGAATAACAACAAAATAAAACATCTTTCTAAATTTTAGTTCATTGTGCTGTTAATACTAATCATATTTATTGCAAATTATAATTTGGGGTCATATCTTGTAATTGAGACCACTTAAATACGTAGAAAAACTTACTTCATTAAAACTTTTAAATTAAATTACATGCAAATTACAATATGCCAATGAATTTAATTTCGATTTTTAATTATAGGTGCGAACCGGAATGGTAACGGTCAGTGATGGTAAAAGTAAACCGGAGCCGGTACGCTTACATCTAACAATGGAGCTACTAGTTTTACAAAAATTAGAAATCGTTACACCAACTAGTACGTCAACTGGACCGCCAACAGAATCAAAGGTAATTTGTAATTTAATGAGAATTTCAAAAACCTATACGTATGTATGTATGTCTTTAGAAATACATATAAAAAATTACAGAAATATAAAAATTTATAAGCCTTTATAAATGATGACATTCATTTATTTTAAACTAAGTTTTTGAAGATGCTCTAAATTTGGTTGGTTCTATATAAAGAATAAAAATGTGAACAATTTCGAATGTGTTGTCGAACAAACCAAAAACTAAAGCGAAGAACCGTGCATTTTTGCTTAAAGATATTTTTTTAATTAAGTTTACTAAGTTGTTTAATTGGAACCAATAATCTAGTCGTTTTTTGAGCTGATTTTTAAGCAATCTGGCTTATAATCTATACAGTAAAAATAAAAAAAAATCCTTTCGCATTACAAAATCCCAAAACTTTTGGCTTCAAATGACTCTAATATCATGGTGAAATTTAAAAAGCATTACAATTTTTTCGGCCTAAAATCTTTAGTTTTTTCTTAGTTTATTCAAAATTTCAATTCAGTTATAATAAAAATTATTTATATGTATTTGTATGTGCTTTACTCAAGTATTTACAAAACTTAAACAAAAAAAATTATATTAGGAACGGATGGTGCAAATTACTCGACAGAAAGTTGGTGGATTAGGTTTAAGTATAAAGGGTGGTGCCGAACATAAGCTGCCAATATTAATTTCAAGAATATATAAAGATCAAGCTGCCGATGTAACTGGCCAATTATTCGTTGGTGATGCAATTATTAAAGTTAATGGTGAATACATAACTGCATGTCCCCATGATGATGCTGTTAATATATTACGCAATGCTGGTGATATTGTCGTTCTTACCGTTAAACATTATAGAGCTGCTACTCCATTTTTACAAAAACAATGTAAGATAACTATTAATAAATTTAAAATTAGAAATAAATATTATTTAATTTTGTTAATTTACGCAAATATTTAAATCTAAAAACTATATTTAATAACTTTTAATATTTTACAATATTTTGATAGTATCAAAAGAAACCCCAGATTCAGATAATGATGCAACTTGTGCTGAATTAAAAGCTGACGAAGGTTTTAAATCTTCAGTCAATAACGGAACCAGTGGTAGTGGCAGTCGTCCCATCTCCATTTGTTCTGAAGGTGAAAAGAAATGGGTGGATATTAAATCAGGTAAGAAATAATATTCAAATAAATGTCTTGGTCCCCCAAAAACTCACCAAAATATCAAATATCAGGTTAATTGATGTAGATAAATTTTTAAACCTATATTAAAATTTCTATGAATTTTTCCTGCACTAGTCTATTAATGATTCTTAAGCAAAATATTGAAGAGTCACGAGGACACAGAAACAATGAATTCGTTAAAGTTTATAATTTTTGTCCAAACTCGCTATTATTTAAAATAACACTTTGAAAGTATCCCAAAATTAAAACTTTAAGTTTTGTTTTTTAACAAAATTTAACCGAACAGTAATGTATGGGGGACAAATGTGTTTCAATATTTAACATAAGTGGTTCATTAATACTTCGGCATATTCTAAAAATTTTCATTTTGATCATTGTAAATAAGAATATTACATAATGTATGTATGTACATCATGTTGTATTTCATTTGTCAATAATTTTATTATTTTTATTCATATTATATTACTATTTTAGTACCACTAATGATGGCCTATGTAACACGATACATATATGGTACGGATAAGCTTAGACCAAATGCATTTGAAGTTCGTGGTTTAAATGGTGTATCAACGGGCATTATACATTGTGATGATTTAGCAATATTAAGTCAATGGCTCAAATTAATAACAGATAATGTAGTTGGATTAACACATTTACAAGTAAGTCGCCTTTTGTATTAACTTTTTGAGTAGAATTTCTTAAAAAAATCAATTTCGATTTTTTGATTTAACTTATTTTATAAAAAAATACTATTAAATTTTTGTCCCAATTTTCGAGAAACATTGCACATGACATCAGACCTTTAAAAAACTAATTAGTATTTCCATATATTATATTTTTGAAGTTTTTAGCGGATCATTGCAAGTTTTGAGTGATTCAATTAATTTCGTTCTGTTTTTATTTGACTATAGAAATTGGGCATTATTTTTTGAACGCTATAAATTCTATTTAAATTCTGTGAAAGCATTAATGTAGCAGTAACCGTCTTTCTTCCCAAAAATATACGATAACTTATGCCTTAACTAAATTAATTACCGATATAACTTAGACTTTACATTGGTAGATACGTTTTATCTAATTTTTTTGGAAATTATTAGCATACATAAAATTTCTAGACTGAAATTGTTAAAGGAGAATATAAAATTTTTGAAGATATTTGCTGCTACTTTTACTTTTTGACTATTGTATAAAACAAGATAAAATCTATTAGAGAAAAATGTTAATAAAATTGGAAATTTAATAATTTTGAGATTCAATAATTTCAGATTGGCAGGAAATATCATTGATATACAATAAACTGTTTTTAATTTGGGAAAATAATGAAATGATAATGATGAAAATAAATAATGATGATGGAAAAAATTTCAAAAGAAAGTTCAACACGCTTTTTGCTAGTAAAAAAAGGCAACGCTGTATTTTTGTGTTCGCATCTTAAAAATATTGTCCGTATGTTTAATGGAATTTTAGAACTCTGAAAAACTAAAAATAAATGTTAATGGGAGAAGTTGTTGAAACTCTTACTCTGACGAAATAATTTTCTCAGTGCGTTATAAAATGACTTGTGGACAGGAAGCGTGCTACCAAATTCCTAGCTTAATTGTGAATTATTAAATTAAACTATATTACAAAAGTAAAACTAGCAATATTTTTAAATATCCTCATACTAGACCAAGTGAGGAAAAATTATATATTTTGTAGGTACTTTTCACTAATAACTGGCTTAGCATTTTATGTACCTATATTGAAAAACCTAGTTTTACTTTTAAACACAACTAATTGGTAAACATTACAAGTAAATTTATTATATTAAAAATAAAGAACGGATTTTACAGTTATAACCATATTATAACCATATTATAACGTATTACTAAAACTTTGTTAAATTCCAAAAAGAAGTATAAGACCTTCATCCATTTATACAACATGTACATTATTTAAGTTATTCGCTGTGGCTTATAAAAATAGAATTCCGGGATTTGAAAATATAATGGTGAAAATATTTATCACAGTCGGTTGTAGGTTGATCACGAAAAAGATGAACAAACAACCATTTGAAATCATTCCATACAGTTTTGTTTTATAAATTTTCAAATAATATAATTGAAGCTCATTGTTCTTCCTATTTTTTTTTTTGCAGATGAAATTATACAATAGAAATTTCGCAGTGGGTGAACGTATCGAATACATGGGTTGGGTAAACGAAGGTGTAATTAACAACAACATATCATGGCAAAGCTATAAACCTAGGTTTTTAATTCTTAAAGGAACTGAAGTAATGCTCTTTGAATCACCACCGGTGGGTACTATAATAATTATTTTCGTAAATTAAACTACATACTCATACCCATGTGTGTGGCACAATATACATAGGTATGAGTATGTAAAATTCGGGGATTTTCGATAATTCAGGTATGCACTTAAAGTTTTCACTAAAATTTTAAAAATATTATTTTGCGTCTTTTAAAAAATATTTTCAATATTCTAATATTTTCGAACGTGTGTCGTTTTTAGTAAAGATTTTTTAGGTTTGATTTACCGAACGTATTTTATATTTAGATTTATAAGTTGAAACTGAATTTTCGAAAACTATTTTCTGTTATATAAAACAGCTTCGAATATCTTAAGTGAATAAATTGTCAGTTTCCCATGAACATAGATTTAAATGCTTATTTTGTAAAAATTTCAATTTATAATTTCAAATTTTCATTTCAGTTAAATGTAGCTGGTTTATCGAAGGCGTTAGTAACATATAAAGTTTATCAAACAATGTTCCGTGTTGTTAAGGAATCTGAAACAGTTGATTCAAGACAACACTGTTTTTTATTGCAAAGTTCTGGACATGAACCACGTTACTTGAGCGTTGAAACCAGGCAAGAATTATTAAGAATTGAAAATAGTTGGAATGCTGCAATTGTAACTAGTGTGATAAAACTTGGTGTAAGTATCTTATATTTTATTTTGTCTCTTCCAAGTTATACTTAAAATACCTAAAACTGTTATATGTATTATTAAAAAATATTTAATGAAGATTATGGAAAGAAAATAAATATTGCTTTAAAAATTATTTTTGAAATTTTTAGCGAAAAACATTTGCTGTATCGCATCATGGTAAAAGTGGTGGTCTTACATTGGATTGGCAATCAGGTTTTTCATTAGCAGAAGGTGCTGATGCCAGTATAGCATGGCAATATAAATTTTCACAATTACGAGGTTCCAGTGATGATGGAAAATCTAAATTAAAATTACATTTTCAGGATCACGAAACCCGAGCTATAGAAACAAAGGTGATTAATTTTTCTATTTTTCAAAATTGTTTTTTTAAGGTGGTTTTTGTTACACCTAAAAATAAAATTAAAAAATTCAATTTTTCATTGTCATCGCCGTTTGTTTTTCTTTTCTTTTCCTTCTACTAATTTTCGTTTATTTTTTAAGTTTAAATTTTCCTACTTATTTTTGTAATTTAATAATGATAAATAACTTTTGAATTTATTGTAAATAAATTATTTTCTTGTAATTGCTTACTTTCAATTTGTTCACTTTATAATTATTAATTTTAAATAAATGTAGGGTAAACTCCAGTAGTGAAATGTTAATAAACTTAATTAATTTTTCTTTACGTAGATCGCAGTACGTTAAATCTTAATGACTATTTTCATTTAATTTTTATTTTTGTATCTATAAAATTTTATAGAATTATAACGATATCAATTCTGCTTATAGTATATAAAATATCTGATATTTAAGAGTTATTTTTAAAAATACATTTTATGATTTTTTTTTGACTTTGAATTGAATTTGGTAAAGTAGTTTTGAATTAAAATTTCTGCAACTAACGTATATGAACTTAAATAATGAATTGTTAATGAATAACATGTTGTGCAAAATATGTACAAAAATGAATTTTATAATGTTTTGATGCTGAAGATGAATTTTTGTGTATAAGGTGAGTTCTACATTCATAAAAAACTAAAAGTAATGACTGTTTTGGAGGCTCAATTCGATCATCTTACATTAACTGTTTATACTCTTTTATGATAGAAAAAGTTATACTCTTGATTCTGCCAGATTTACAGAATTTACAATCTCTTTTTGGTTTGTACACAGTAGTAGGCTATCAAAAACATACATTTTCATGAGCTTAAACACCTACAATTTGTAGTGATGGCTGATGTTATGAAGTTTTGTAAAAACGGATTTTTTTCGAAATGTGCCCAATATACAAAAAAAAATTAAAATGAAAAATGTGTTGTTTAAATTTTCGACAAACTATTTTGTCTAAACCAAAACTAAGTTGTAAAGTAACATATAAACACAGAAAACCGTCAATTTCTTTTACTATAATGGAAGTCTTCTATCATAATGGAACTACACGCAAACATCTAGTTATCGAATTAATTTTTCAAACCAGGTTTTCTGTAATTTTTAAGATTAGTTTTCTCCTGTGTCTGACAAGTTGGATTAGTTTCAAATCAACATTTTATTTTGTTAGGAAAAATTTTCTTTGCAATTCCTTTCTTTTCCATTATTTCTCAAAGTATAAAAAATTGTCAATTTTCAATCCCTTATGCGCTCATCGACCTTCTATAAATGCACAAAATGTAATTGTCACAAGTATCTCTTTGGCCTTAACTATATTAATTATTGATCACATTCAGCTTACATACGAGTTTTACAAAAATTATTATTTTTAAAAGAATATCAGATATTTTATTAAAATTACAAGTTATTTAATAATTTTTTATAATTTAATTTTTAAACTTTTTAATGTATTGGAGTAAACCAAATTGCAAATATCTATACGAGTAGGTATTTGTTACAACGCAACGTATATAATCTGTAAAAAAAAATTGAATTTTTAATTTTTTTTTATTAATTTATTTTTTATTCTTAACTATATATAGATTATTTTTTTCTTCGTTTCTTTTGTACCATTGCAGGAACTAGAATGTCAAGTGCTGCAAAGTTTGCTATTTTGTATGCATGCATTTTTGACAGCTAAAGTTGCTTCTGTCGATCCAGCATTTTTGAGTTCTATTCAACAGTCTTAATTATTCTTATTATATAAATTATAAATTATATTTATTATATATATATATATATGTAGTAATATATTTAATATAAAAAAAAAAACTGATTACTATAATGACTAAAAAAAATTAAAAAATTGGTAATGTATTTATGCTTTTTTTACAAAAAAATTAAAAAAAAAAAAAAAACAAAAAAAAATCAAATTAAAACCAAATAATTATGATATTATTAAAACTGCAGAAAAATGTCAACTATGTATGTATAATATTTATTATTAAATATAGTAGGATAATTTAAATTGAAATTAATTCACAAAAACAAAACAAATTTAAAAAATTTAAATAATAAACACAAAAAAATAGGACGAAAATAAGAGAAATATAATAAATTTGAAAAAATTTGAAAGAAAATTTCTAGAATATTTTATAATTCAAAACAAGAAATACGTTTAATTATAATCAAAACTTATGAACTTATTTGACAGTTCTTAGTCAGTCTAAGATATCTCATATGACAGTTACCTCGTTTACATGACAGCTTGAGTACTTGACTTCAAATCATTTCGAAACTCAAACTTGGTTTTTACTATGTCAAATTGAAAGTCCTAAAATGAAGTTTGGCTATTATATTTCTATTTCATATTAACATGAAGCTGCCACATAAACGGGGTAAGTAATTCAAAAATATTTCAAAAGGGATAACATTTTTTTGTCTATCAAAATCAATTTTAATAAAAAACTTCGTTCTCCATTTGCTTGGATAAATCATCCATATATCAATTTCGATTTTAGATGTGGCTCTTAGCATATGATTGGAAAAATTTTAATAAGCAGCTGATCCACTATATCGCTTGTTTGCTGCAACATTGACATAACTCAAAATTTGCACATTTAAGAAAAACAAAAAAAAAAAAAAATGCACAATTTTTGCTACGAATCCTTTTTACATTTGGAATTTTCATTTCAATAAAATTACCATCTGATTTAAGAAAAGTGATTTTCAATTCGGAATTACACTAATTTCAAATTAAGAAAAATGATTTGTCATGAAATATTTTTATTGAATAGGATTAGCGCAATTGATTCAACTATCTTAACTTGTTAAACTATTCAAGTCTCTATAACTATTTTAAACCTAGCCCATTTATTTCTTTCAAATTATTTTAACCTGCTAAAATCAATTATGTATAAGAGTAAAGATTTTATAAATAGTGTAAATGTACATGTAAAGTATTCTAAAATAATTCTTTCAAATTACTATATTACATATGATATTAAATTTTCTGTATAAGTACATATAAAAATAATAATAATAATAACTACAACAATACTACCCGTTTAATCAAATCTATAATATATTTATGAAATTTACAAAAGTAGTAAAAAATCATAAAATTACAACAAAATATTTACATACATATTATATACATTAACCATACTTACATAATATAAAATAGACGTAATAAGGAAAACAAAAATTATAAAATTTGGAAATTGAAAAAAGCTTTAAACTAAAAATATTATTATTTTCCAAATTAAAATTTCAATATATTAGAATTTACAATTCTTTATTCCTGTTAAATGTTTGTAGAGAGAAAAGTTGTCAATTTTTTGCTCGTAATGGTCTTACTTTATTATCTTTATACATAAATTAATCGAAACAGAAAAAAAATAAAAACATAATTATGTGAAACATTTTTTCAATTTTCGATTATAATAAGTGGCCATTATAATGCATAGGGGCTAGTTAGCAAGATTATTGACGACGATTGTTGCTAATAACGCTATAGATACATCGACTGTGAATTATTTTGGTAATCTGAATCATAATCGCTATACGTAATCAATTGACATGCGATCTCAGAGAAACAATCGCAAAAACAAAATGCTTCTTAGCGATTGTAATTGCCTAACTGTTTATCAAAATTTCGTTATTTTAACGCCACAAGCGATTGTCATTATTTGAAAAGAAATAATTTGTCATTAAAAAAGATATTATGGTAGAAAGTCATTTAAATTACGAGTATGTCATGATATAAAATTCTAATTATAGCTCTTTTGCTGATAGCTTTATTTACGGAATATCTTTTTAATAAATATCTGTTACTCTACTTCATTCTATTTGTAACATGAAAATTAATATCGTACAAAAATTCTCGTAAATTTTATATTTCAAAAATCTATTCAATTTCAATTAAAATTTCATACATATGAAAAAAATTTTCTAATTCAAAATATTTCACGTTAAACAGCATAAATCTCTTCTAAAAGAAATTAATGACGAAGCAGGAAAAATTTATCTTAAATACATTAATCAACTTTGAACTTTATAGTACCCATGAAAACACAATGCTAAACGGACTTCTTCGTGAAATTATTTGGAATTCCAATTTTCAAATTTTATAATCATATTAAATTGATTAAGTTCAGAACAATTATAAAGAACAGAAAAGAACCACTGATATTGAATACAAAAATACTGAAAATCTAATTAATATTATTAAATATATATATATATATATATGTACATTATATACACACATACGTAATAAACATTACATATTTACAAAATAAAAAATATTTATACCTATATGTGTACATTTTTCTGTTTTTTTATTTTTGAAATTTAATATAAATTTTCTCTATTTTAATTTTTGCTTAAAAATTTAGAGTAATTTGTAAAAATAATTAAAAAAAAAAAGATCCTTAGTAGAAAAATATTTAAAAAATTTTAATTATTAAGACGTTATACAATTAAGTTATAAATTAAAATATAAATTAATTAGCAAAATAAAATGTTGAAATTTGAATGCTATGAAAATAATATTTATAATCCTATCCGGATTATTATGGAAACTTAAATTTATTTTCCTATATATCCATTATACGAGTACTATATAAATATATGTGTATATTTTAATTGGTTTTAAACTTTAAATTCGCCCTTCAATTTATATTCGTTTTTCATCACTCCATTAATGTACTTAAGTTGACTTTTTAATTTGAAATACATAATTTTTTTTCTATATCATCTGCAGAAATTTTTTAATTTGTCTTAATTTGTTCAATTTTCATGAATGTTTCCGTTATCCATATTTCAAAAGCGAAAAGGTCCCATTCATTATGTATTAACATGTTAAGTCACATATATTATCGGTGAAGGTTTTTAAAGCACCAATTTAATTTTCATAATTTTTCCGTCATTGATAAAATTCCGTCAAACGAGAATAAAATCTCGAATTATTCTGGTCTTTTCAATTCTGTTGTTTTTTTAGCGCTTTTCCAAAAAAAATTTTGAAAAAAGTGCTTATTAGTTTCACTCCGTACGTCCGTGGACGTCCGTCCGTGGACACTTTTTTTGTTTAAAAAACTTCTCTACTAGAAACTTATTTCCGTAGAACAAAATTTTTACCTATCTCCCCCCCCTCTAGAAGTTATTCCCCACCAAAACCCTAAAAATGGCCTTTTTTAAATAATTGTTGCAATGAAACCATAAGCATTTTTGAAATTTTGCAGACGCAGAGGGGCAGTGTCTTGCTTCCCCTTGCGCGGTATACTAAAGTTAAACTTTAGAAAAACAAAATAGCCGTTCAAATTTACCGTTATCTAAAGTCCTTTTTTCCAAATTTTTGATTTCGTTTTTCTTTTAGATCCCATACTGTAGAACAAATACTTCATTTCCTTAGAAGAAAATTTTTTTCCATCTCCACCCCTCTCAAGTTATCGCCTCTTGAAATTCGTAAAATTTGAATTTTTGACACCTTATATTTCCGAAACCGCAAGCTTTTCTAATAACCATAAGCTAACGGTAAATTCCATTAAATTAAAAAATATAATTATTTTTCTTAATTCACACAATTAACCCTTAAAATCGCGCATTATGTTAACCCCTCTTTATATTAATTTTTGCTTTATTTCAAAGACTGCATATATGCATCATCCTAAATATATGCAATCCAAAAAATAGTTTTTGTATATGAATGAAAATAATTTTAATAGTGTGATAGGTACACATAGACTGTATTTAAAAGTAGAATTTTCACTTGTTGAAGGGAAAAGTGCTACAATACAAACCATTGGTTTGACCCAACTTTATTAAATTTAAATATTACACACCTGTGACACACGTGGGACTACAAAACAATAATATTTATTTCTTGATATTAAAACTCTTAATTTTAATTGGAATAATGCAATTTTTGACGAAATATAAATGAATTTGAACTGAAAGAAAAGGCGAATATTAGATAAAAAATGGCGAATTTGAAATGAAAAATCCACATACTACATATTTATTGCATTTATATAAGTATGTTATATAAATTTATGTTTTACATACAGAGTTTTCTCACTTAAGTTATACTGTTATACATATACATATATATACATGCAATTTTACTTATGTATATCAAATAGTAATTTTTTTATGTTCGATTTAAGTTGTAATCGATAATGAAAAAATGACATTCGACAACAATTTTATCTGACGGTCACTATTTTCGCATAACTTTCATATACAAACTGCTAACAATAAATTATTTTTGAACAAAATCAGCAGGTAAAGTTTTTGCATTACAAAAATGCCAAAAAATATTTTACTAATATGACAGGTTCTTGACATTATTAATAACGTGACATTTTTTTTTCACATTGACAGGCTGCTCTACAATTATGGAAATATTGTGCTGACAATATTAAAAGTTACAATATTAATTGCAAAAGTTACATTAAGATGCAAAAGAATTCAACTCGCATTTTACATTATCGATTACATCTTTATATTCATATATACATACATATGTACAAATAATAATTTTCCTTTTTTCCTATATAAAAATAATGTTCTTATATTAACAGTATGTAAAAGTAGGTAGGTTTGTATTTATTAATATATGCCTACTCAGAAAATTAATAAGACATAAAAAAATTATTAAGCTCCGAAATAATAAAGAAAAATTGAACTCTCTTTTATCAAGTGAATTTTGAAAAATATAAACTTAAATTTCGGTATTAAGATTTTCGGTATATGTGACAAATATTTTCAGCTGAGTTCATGATATCCAACACATATACTTTAAAACACTTGTTTTAAATAATGTAAATCTAGAATTTTAAATGGTACATGTACTATACAAACCGAACTCCTCTTGAAAAAATTCAGGACCAACCTCTATCACGGTAATGCTGAGTGTATCGTTTTATACTTTATTTTGATTGCAATACGTTAATACTCGTTGTTGAATTTTTTGTAAAAATTTACATTTGTTATGTAAATTTTGTATGTATATGTAAAATAAACTCAACTTTAATATTTATAGCTATAAATTATAAGCATTTAAAAAAGAATTAATTTTAATTGTTAAAAAAATTCGAGGTAATTTTCAAAATTATAATCGATTTCAAATATTTAATTAAAAATATAAGAAACGAAAAAGTGAAGAAAATAAAACAAAGTTACAAACTGATATTCAAAATTAAATTACATGAATATGAAAAATTTATTTACAATTTCTAGTTAAAGCTATGATATTATATAATTATCTACCTGCTTAAGTATGTTATAATATTATTGTGTACATTATTATTATGTAAAACGATTTATTGTCGTTATATATATAAACACATTTTTTATATGTATTTAATTAGTGCAATAAATTTTTTATTTAAATTCAAAATTTAAAATATGCATATAACAAATTTACTTATCGAAACGCCGAAAGAATGTTGGAATTGCCACTAAAAACAATTTGTAATTAAATTATTTCTATATTTAAACAAAATATTTTATCTATACCATTCGAAATTGCAAATATTATGTAAATTACTTTTTCATTTTCCAACTTAATTCATTGTCTAGATTCACCATTCTTGCTCAACTTTTCTTTTATATTGTATTTTTTTTTTTTTAAATTATAGAAAATGATTGTATTCTTTAAAATAGCATCAGAATTCTCATTTTTTCTATTAGATTTCTTATATTTTCTTAAATAAATAATTAATTTAAACTTTCAGCTTAGTTTTTGAAACCATCCACGTTTACTTTTACTTAGAAATATCAATAAAATATGTAGATTTTCATATTGAAACAGTGCCTATTCTGCGGTTTAACAAAGCTGAAAAACTGTTCATGCCTAAAATTGGATAGAAATTTTGCAATTAAAATATTCTTTTACCGATGTAAAATACTAATTAAAAAATACATTCAAATAGAAAATTTCAAATGTGGCATTCAACAATTTTCATTTTACCGATAAGGTTCGCATATATAAAATTTTAGTTTATGAAAAAGTACATAATTTAACAGAAAAAAAATACATATCCAATTTTTAATTATATTCAAATAGGGTGCTTTCTTTTGTTGAAAAATAAGTTATACGTAACGGTTAATTGCCAAACAGGTTGCCGACTTTTATAATCAGTATTTATGGTGATTCAGAAAGGTATACAACAACATATACTATGTCCAAGGTTAGAGGGTCCAAAATGGGTAAAACTTTTGTTCCGGAGTAGGTGCAAAAACTCAAGGGTTTTCGAGATACAGGGATTTAAACGAATTTTCATGAAATTTCTAGTTGTCTAAGCTTTTTTGATTATAACTTCCGTTCCGAAAAAGATAGGAGCTTCAAACAAACAGTTTCTGAAAGGTCTAGTAAAGGGTTTAAAGTAAATACCTTACTTGATTTTGTACTTTCGGAATACCAATCATTCGAACTTTAGTAAAAATCAATTTTTTCCCTTTTTTTATTTTTTAAATTTTTTCTGACCAGGTAATTTCATTCGAAATTTTTTGAAACTTTGAAATTTTTTTACAGAATTTTGGCCACTTTCTCAAACCTTAATTTTATTCACTAAGTGTTGAAAAATATTTTATTGTACAGAAGATTACAGCACAAAAACTTTTTCTATGTCAAGATTTTAAAGGCCCCAATAAAATCTAAAAAGCTAAAAAATTTCATTATTTTTGATTTTATTGATTTTAAAGCTGTATTTATCATCTACTATCAATTTCTTAATGCACTATCATTCTAAAAAACCGTTAACACTTTTAAGAACCGTTATTTTGATAAAAAATCTGAATTTTATCATTTTTACTGAAATACAACAAATTATAAAGAAAAATCACTATTTTTGAATTTTTTCGGAGCTTTTCTCTACAAATAAACTTTTTAGATACCACCTGTTGTCATCTCATTCACTCTTTCTGGGAGCTAATCTCTTGGTTAACAAGCTTTGTAAATTTAATTTACTTCAGTTTATTTCCCTTTTGGAATCCCTGAGCAGCTTGAGCAATTGAGTATTTGTAGCAAAAAATTGTAAGAAAGTAAAAGCATGGAGAATTTTCTCTAAAATTTACGTATTTCAATAATAATATTAAAATTCAGATTTTTATCAAAATAACAGTTCTTAAGAATGTTATAAGAGTGATATTGCAATAAAAAATCAATAGTAGGTGATAAATACAGCTTTAAAATCAATTAAACCCTTAAAATCTTGGCATAGAAATGGTTTTCGAGCTGTAATCTTCTGTACAATAAAATAAGGTTTGAGAAAGTGGCCAGAATTCTGTAAAAAAAATTTCAAAGTTTCAAAAAATTTCGAACGAAATTACCTGGATAGAAAAAACTGAAAAAATAAAAAAAGGGAAAAATTTAATTTTTCCTAAAGTTCGAATGATTGGTATTCCGAAAGAACACAAAATACATAATCAAGTAAGGTGTTTATTTTAAGCTCTTTACTAGCCCTTTCAGAAACTGTTTGCTTGAGGGCCCTATCTTTTCGGAACGGAAGCTATAACCAAAAAAGCTTAGATAACTAGAAATTTCGTGAAAATTCGTTAAAATCCCTGTATCTCGAAAACCCTTGAGATTTCGCACCTACTCCGGAACAAAAGTTTTACCCATTTTCGACCCTCTAACCAATGGTCTATGTTGTTGTATACCTTTCTGAATCACTCTGTATACTCTGGCAAATTACTATAAAGAGATTCACACTAGAACAACATTCCGAAAAATAAAATTCTGTTTAGTGATATGGATCTATTTTTACCTAAAAGCATTTGTTAATAAGCAAAATTACCATTTCCATAGGGAACTGACGTTACATTTACACAATGTAGCCTTTAAATTCAGTTTATTTAAAAATGTGATTGAATTCACATTATTATTGAAATAACTACCGTATTAAGATCAATAATTCTCTTAATGCCTATAAAGTTTCAAAAATATACCAATTGGGCTTCCAACTGGTTCCATCTAACGCTCAATCTGACGCTGATATTATTCACGATAATACCAACGACAGTGCTGGAAAAAGTATCTCGAAATAGTAAATTTAGAGTTTGCTTCGTAAAAATCAAAGTTTCTAAATCCCTTTTTAGCACTTTTGTAAAAAAATTTTGAAAAAAAAATGCTTATTCTCTAATCTCTAATCACTCTGTTCGTCCGTCCATCTGTCTGTCTGTATGTGTGTCTGTGGGGCAATTTTTTGCCACCTCCAACACTTCTCACGTCATCGAGTTTTGAAATTTGGAAAATTTGAATTTTTGGCACTTTATATTTCATATTTTTCATCCTAAATGAATGCAATCATATAAAAAATTTGGTATATGAACGAAAGTAATTTGAATACTGTAATAAATAGTTTTTAACAGCAGCATTTTCCATTTCTGGAGGGAAAAGTTCTACATTATAAACCCCTGGTTTGATCTAACTTTATTTAAAACTTCTATTGGCTTCAAAAAAAGGAAACACTCTATTTACTTTTTAATAATTTTAAGTATGTATAAAAAAATATGCAAAAATTTATTTTAGTTATATTTAAACTGAATTCTTTTTAGCAAAAAATATTTAATAATTAATTATTTTTAAAATTTATTGTTAAAGTAATACAGAAAATGTAGCTCAAATTTTTTTAAATTATTTGAATTTATCTTTTATTCTCCTATACTTCTTTTAATTTTGAATGTTTTAAGTAATCCCAATAATTTCTCATTTTTTTTTTTTTTTATCTTTTTGTAAATATAAGAAAAACAGCTTTGATTGAGAAAAAAAAAAAGAATAAAAAAACAAAAATTAAAAAATAAAGAAAAATAATAAAAGCACGCAATATTAAAAACCAAATAATTCAATAATATTGTGTTTATTTACTCAAAAAACAAGGCTTGTGGTGAAAGTTAAAGATTGGCATTTGCAAAACTTTATGTCAAATGAATGTCAAATATGCATACAGAATTTTCAGTTGACTTATTTTTTTTCATGTAAATTTCAACATACATAGGTATTATGTAGAACTTTTTAGGACTTTTAAGAAATTTTTGAAAAAAAGTGCCCATTGGTTTCACTCTGTTCATCCGTGCACCGGTGAACTTGTTTACAAAACTTCAACACCCTTGAACCTAGACACTGAAATTTCAGATGTACGTAAAACCCCTCTTAATTAATGGTAACAAAATTACCATTAAAATTTTCCGTTATCTAAAATCCGTTTTTTTTAACAGCTGTAGACACTAATAAATAGTTCATTTCTCAAGTTATTTCTTCTCGATATTTGGAAAATTTGAATTTTTGCCACTTTATGTTTCCGAAATACAAATTTTTCCTAATTACTATAAATGCAGAAAGCTAAATAAATTTTTTTTTTCTTAATTCACACAATTATTTCCTAAATTTGAAATCTTTGAAATATTTTCGCATATAAATGAAAGTAATTTTAATATTGTAGTACATAAATTATTATTAAAACGAGAAAAAAAGAGTTGATCCTGTTAATTCTTTAAGTATAGTCAAATAAATTTTGAAGTTGCATGGCAGGTACCCCAAACAGAACTTCGATCATATCCAATTTAAATTGGGTTTTGGTATTTACTATAATAAATTATTTGTGAAAATTTAGTGAACTTAGCTCAATTAATTTTTGAGTTATCGTTGGGACGAACGGACGTAAAGACGAAGAGCTAAATCAACTCAGAATGCGACGCTTATCAAAAACATACATAAGTCTATATCTCAGACCATTATTTCTTAGTGTCGCAAACGGTAAGGCAAATTTAGGACATCCTTCGAACATACGTTCGTACGGGTATAAAATGCATTTTTATGAAACCTATTATGTAAAAATACGAAACTCGGAAATTTGCATAGATTGATTTACGATTCGCAAGTGTACTATGTATTTCACAAAATCGCATCACAAAAAAATTAAACTGGCAGAATTTTCTAAAATTTTTGGATTTTGGCATTTCTGACAGTTCTTTTCAAAGTAAACATTTCAGTTATTTTATAATAGTCATACATTTAAATGCATATTAAGGATGCGCTTATTGGATTCCAAAAGATTTTTAGTAGGTAGGTTAAAATTTAAATATGGCTCTTGCTCAGCAAATCATTTCACTTATTTGTAAGGCCAAAGGAAAAAAGTTAAGTCACATAAAAATAAAACTAGAAAGGAGCAAAGTCAAGAAAAAAGAAGCGAAATAAATTTAGAACAATTAATGAATTTTACCATTATCGTAAACCGGGATATTTTCGTATTTTATTTTGACCTATAATTATAACTATTAATTACAAACATTTAGTTAAATGCGCTAAATTTGGAATGCAAGTTTTTTTAATTTAATAACATAAGATAAATGTAACACTTACATTGTTTAGTTTTATTTTTTCGAAAACAAAATCATATAAATCAAAAAGATTACAAGTTTAACCAAATTGTATTCAGGTACTGATGTATTAATTAGGTATACATATATGTATATTTTATACGTGCTAAAAAATATTTTCAAATTATTTGATTGCAATTTTAAATAAAACAATTGATCATATACAAAAAGTGACATAAAGTATAGCAATAATCGATATAATTTGGAATTTTAAAAATTAAAAACACGATAAATTGCCAACATGTACATGACAAAGACATGCCGTAATTTATTTTATAAAAATTTTTTAACATATTGGTAACAGTATTTGATTACAATAATTTTTTAGTTTTTCTACCTTACAAAATAATATAATAAAGTTTTGTTTCTAAATTCAATAAAATAAGTACGAGTAAATGAGATCTCCTTAGAATACGTGTGGAACGTTTTAATTAAAATTACATGATTAAATACTTTATAAATGAGTTGAGGAAGTAATCGCGCTTCTTATTTTTTTCCACTCATTATTAGAACATACGAGTATTTTATATAAAAAAGCCAATTTTCAAAATATTTTTATAAAATTTTGTGAGAAACTAAGTACATAGGAATAAATATCGTTACATTGACAAGTTAATCAATAAGGTAAGGTTATATGATTTTTAATAGTTAAATTTTTGACTTCAAAACATATTTTTTATGTACATATACGAATATTATTAAATTGCAAAGTTGATTTTTATGAAATTCGAAGATTCATAATATGGTAATAAACGACTGCTGTTACAAATTCAACTTGACTTTACTTTACTTTGAATATTGAAATAAGTCAGATTCAAATTTTAAAGCTCTCGGAAGATGATTCATTTGATTGAAAAAATTCTGTCCGACGAATACACGTCATAGTATTAAAGCCGTTAAAGCCAGGGCAAAGTTGTGCTGGAGAACTTCTTTGTCATGTGTGGTGTCAGATTTACCGTTTTCAAGTAATAGCTGCTGAAACACAAAATTTTTAATTGAAAAACTGAAATTTCTCCAAAAAAAAATATAATAAAACATTATTATATTAAAGAATATTGCAGTCTCAAAATTGGATCGGACACTCTATATACTCGTATAAAACATAATCGAAAATACTTTATCTACATATTTGTAATTACTTACATACTTACATACACGCATTTTATTTTCTAATTTAGACATTACTTACCTTAAAGTTACATAAAATAAATTACCGTGAAATTTGTCTGATTCAATTTGTTATTCAGAAATGAACTCAATAAATGTTAAATTCTATTCATGCATTTTCGAACTTTTTTTATGATTGTTGGTTCAATTTGGACCATTTTGTTACGGATTTTTAACATGTAACAATAAACGTCAAAAATCGTTTCATGACTTTATGTTCAATCATTTTTTTGCATTCAGAATCACATTCGACAAAAAAAAATCAAGCTAAAGTTTCAAAATTTCAAAATTTTAAATAAAATTTGATAAAAAAAGAAAAACAATAAATTATTTAAGATAAATTAAACACTACACAAGTATAATCTATTTCCATGATTTTCCATTTTATTTAATTTTTATTAGTTAATTCTTAATTTAATTTTAAAATTCATGACATACTTTGTGCTATTAAATTGAACTTAGAATTTCACAGGCTCATTTTGCATATTGGTGAATTCGTCGACAAATTTGGACAATGAAAATAAAATTAAGTGTTGACAAATTCGCAAGTTATAAATGAAAAGTTGATGAATTCGCCATACGTAATAAGCCTATATTAAATTTTTTGCAAATTATTAAAAAGAATTTACGTATATTATCATTCTTTTCTTTTCTTTCTTTTCAGGAAAATTTATTGTAAATTAGACATAATATTTCTGCTTTTCAATTGCATACATACATACTTGTTATATAAAAAAATTACTAATACTATAATAGCCTAAAAATAAAAAATCAAGTTATTAGATCAAATATTATAAAAATTATATACATACATATTTACAATACTCTATTAAATTAATTTAACTATAATATTGCTATATATGTCATTAAATTATTTATCTCTATTAATAATTACTTTATTTTATTTTAATGTATACTTACTTATCTGCACAGACATTATGTTAATGGTATGTTTATAACCACATTCTGTATTTAATTTTTTCAGTTTTACTTTTGTTTTTTGTTATTTGCAAATCAGAATTTCCATGTTTAGCACATTACCAAAAAATTTTGAAAAGATCTTATTAGTTTGACTTTGCCTATGCGTTTTCCCTATTTACTTCGCCGACATATTTGTAGGTGAATACGTTTTGAAAAAAGTATCACTTCTCTAGTACAAAATTTTTAAACGTACACCCTGCCCTCCAAGTTACATCTCATCAAATTTATGAGAATGCAACTTTTCAATAAATAAGGTAATGCAGAGGGTTTTTCAATTTTCTTAAGCAATATTCAGCAGTGATTAAGATTTTTTCTTCACATTTTAGTATAATTAAATAATATTAAATTTATAATTTTATTTAGGATAGATATTTGCTTTTTTTTACCAGATGTTATGCAATTTTAATTAAAAAATTTACTTAAATTTTTATTTGAATTTGATTTTAGTATAGATGAATATAATTTTGAATTCTGAGGCAACGTTTTTACCGCAAACATTGATAATTGCAATATATGTAAAAAAATTGAATACACGGAGGTGTAAGGAAATACATACTTCGCAGGTAACAGTAATTATTGCAAATATGAACTTAGTCATATCCATAAATATTTTACCTTACCACACCAAATTTTTTTTTACCTCCACCCTTGTTTGATTAATACCCCTGTAATTTCTCAAATTGCCAATTTTTGGTCCTTAATTTTAAGCTCCATTAAATTTCTATTAAAAACAAAAATACTGCCTTCTAATCAAAACCATTATTGCTTAATTGAATTATATACACATACATATGTTATGAATTATATTATATAAGTTAGGCTACTACAGACCGTGTACAGTTAAAACCAGACTCTGAGGTTGACACTTTTTTATTTTGCTAAATCTTGTAATACGAAACTTTTACTTTTTACTAATTGTAAGTAAAAAATAGGTTTGGCTGACAGTCTGAACAGGACTTGAAAGACATTGGAAAACTTTCGGACTTCTTAAAAGAACTACACATAATCGAGGGAAGCCCAACACATTATGTTTCTTGGATGCAGAATGTGGAATCTGTTCTACGGGATTATGAAATCGTCAAAAACAAGTATTCGGCAAAAGATACGAAAAAATGTGGACTCAGCATTGATTTAATACAATATCTCGATACCAGCTGGGAAGAAATAAAAGCTTGCCTGTCGCTATACTATGTAGACAAGCGTGATTTGAGGGCAAAATCAGCTAACAAATCTATCGCAAAGAAACAGAACCATAGACGAATTTTTTCCATTAGTAAAATCAGCTGTAAACAATCAGGTTTTCCTCAGCATTAATAAAATAAAAACAGAAGACTACTCACATTACATAGTAACGGTGTTAAGCGAAACAAATCACAACCGGGCTCAAGACGCATTCATTAGAGGCCGCAATGGTGACCTATCAAAAATATTAATCATACAACGCCCTCAGACTCTACCAAAGGCTTATTCACCATGTTTCGAGATACAATATTTAAATATAGAAACGTACCGATACACAACAAGAACATTAGCAACACCATTACTTCTCCAATTAACCAGCTTTCAAGAAAAAACCTGTTCTAAACTACTCACAAAGAGAGGGGAACCCACAATACCATACTTCTAGTCACAACCAATATCAACATCTAAAACAAAACCAACAAATGGCAAGACTGCAATTCAACCAATATCAACAAAACACATTGGCAAATCAACCACCTAGACCAGTAAACCTGAAACCACCAGCACCAATAGAAGTGGATAGATTTAAAATGTCTAGAAACGTAAACTGTATGAACCGATCAGGAAATCAATCACACAAAGTATTCCATCTACAATCCTAAGAGCAACAAAAAACCTTTGAAGAAAATATCGAAAATTATGAAGATTCAGGTGAAGAGAATTATGTAGAAGAATGTGACGAACAACAAGTAAATTTTCGGATCTCAGCCTTACCACACTTAGAGTATATAACACAAAACAACAAGCCTTATTTTATAAAGCCAGAATCAGCACTAAATACATTACCAGTCAGGAAATTTTTCACAATCAAATCTGCTGGAGACAATATCAGAATAAATTTCAAAATCACAACATTGAAATTAAACTAAAAAAACTAATCGAAATATTCTGTGAGCTTCTTGGAGCTCTTTATCTTATATCAATGACGTAATCATATTTGGTGCTAGCAATGATTAAGTGCATTTGAGAAATGTAGAAAGAGTATTCAGAAAACTTATAAAGGCTAATCTGAAAGTAAATTTGGAAAAGACATAATTGCTTAAAAAAGAAATAGAGTTTCTCGATCACATTATCACTAGAACAGGTATTAGAGCGGATTCAAAAAACTTAAAAGAGCTTTAGTCCTTTCTAGGGTTAGCGTCATATTACAGGCGATTTATAAAAGACTGTGAGCAAATCGCAAAGCCACTCACCAATATTACTAGAGGAAAGAATGCCCAAATTAAAGTTAATTAGCCTAATAAATTGAATTCGAATTCGAACCAGAAGAACTAACAGCATTTCAAGAACTAAAGGAATTATCGTCAGGTCAATTAGTTCCGACAAACTAGTCTTCTTTCCCTGGTTCCGACAAACCTGTCGCAGGATGATATCGAAAAGAATAAACCAATTACTTACATATCACGATCACTCAATCAAACCGAAAAGAACTAGACGGCAGCTTAAAAGGAGACGCTCGCGATTATGTGTACGATGGATAAATTACGTAATTACCTTTATGGAGTAAAGAAAATAAGAATTGTGACGGACCATCAGCCTCTAACGTTCACCTTAAGCAACAGCAACAATAATGTCAAGCTAAAACGTTGGAGCCTAGAGGAATACAATTACGAACTCGTTTACAAACCAGATCGCACAAACAAAGTAGCTGACGCGCTATCCATTCTAAAAATGAAAATTAATGTTTTAAGCGAAACAGCAAATATTTTTTCAACAGACTCAGCATCCGAAACGGAAATCGCACAAAATAACGAAAATTGAGTTTCCTCATCTACAGATACTGCACATAGTGCAAAAGAAAATAATTCGAATCTGATAAGGACCTTTAAATGCTTTTCGAAAACAGTTGATAATTCCTATAGGAAACGGAGTTACAACACATGCCGAGCCTCTTCTGAATTTCTAAAGATCTGTTTTAGCGAATTTCGCAAAATTGAGCTCATCAAAGCATTAAAAGAGAAACTATCCCAATTTGTAACCAATGGAATCAGAATTCCAAAAAGTTCTAGAATCTAGAATTGTTTAAAACTTTTAAATTGACTAAAATAGAAAAAAAGAACATTGAAACAATAAAAAATGCATTCTCCAATACACCAAAAACAAATGAAGTTTTTGAACCGTATTTATTTCATACAAGAAATCAAAAACCCGGTGAACCCTCTGAGTTATTTTTAGTAGATATCAAAAAACTTTTAAAACATTGCAATTTTTTATTCCAATATCACTATTAATCACTGTTTCTCCACAGGTAAATTACAATGAAATTTTGTGTTTTTTTACTTGTAAACTCACCTGTATTTTACACACCTCATCTGTAACTCATCTGTATTTAACACCTGTAAAGTTGCAATCATTTTGAAAGAAATGACAAGGTTTTTTAGATTTAAAACTTATTTATTTATATTAATATTAAAACATATAATACGATAATATCAATGAAAACCATTATACATATTATAATTATCAATTAATGGATCTACAGTAAAAAATTTACCTAAATGTTCAATACAACTGTATTACAAATTATAAAGTTTATTACGTTATGTAAGCTTATAATGACGGCCGAAAATATCGCAAGCATTATTCAAAAAAAATTCGTATTACTACATCTTTCGCATTTTATTTCGGTTTTCAAATTATCTTAACTGTCCAAATTAACATATTGTTACAAAAATGTTTTTTAACATCTACATACATATATTATATTATACAAGCCAAATCCGATGGCGCAACCATCGACTGCTTTCGCTTATATTTTTTATCTTCAAAACAATAACATAGAAAAAGAAAACGAAAAAAACAAAAAAAAATAATTCTGAATTCTCTCAACATTTTAAGCATGTATAATATCATTTATTATACACAGATTATACAAATTGTACACAGATTTGTTGCAGAACTTTTTTATTTTTGTTTTGTTTATTTTGTCATAAGTTTAATAAGCCTGTTACGCAGCGCAGCGCAGAGGCGATAACATTCGTTTCTGTATAATTTATTCTTAATATTATTGTTTTGTTTTTTGTTATACATTTTCTGCAAAATTAATAAAATCAGCAAAGAAATATAATTCGTACATGAATCATAAATCATAATAACGCATACGAAATAAAATAATACTCAAAAAAGAGTTTTTTTATTTTTGGTTTTACTCATAAACTTAAGCATCCAAGAAAGTTTTGGGTTAATTACATGCATTTGTATTATGTTACAATAGAAAAAATAATATTTATATGCATGTAAATGAGTACATAGGCATATAATAATTAAGGTTCTATTCGTTTACAGTCGTGATGGTCAAGACATTCGACATAATATAAATATAAAGTAAATAAAACACAAAATACGGGTCAACTTTACATTTTTGCGCATATAAAGAGAAAAAATCACCCAATTTTCGTGGAAGTGAACGATTATATTCAGTGTGTTTACACCGCTCGGAAGCCGAAACATGGACCGAATTTTGATTTGTTATCATACCCTGGAACTAAGTGATGGAATTTCTTGAAATTAAAAATTCCAATTCGGTTTGCTACCAAAATTAACTGACGACCTTTTAAGGGAATTTCGTTAGCGTAAAGTGAGCTGCAAATAAGAGCTAAATTTACATTTTTCTAGGTATGTTAACATAAAGCGTATTAGCCACCTAAATTTTGTAAGGAGATTTGAAAGTCATTTTCGTTTGAAATGCCTTTTGTAAGGAGATTTGAAAGGCCACGAGACAATATCTTGTGGTCATGTGTTACCGCATCCGATTTTTTTTTATGTAAATCAGCATAATGCTTGTAAATAATATTATAACATATTATGTTAGTTAATATGTTAAGTTTATGTGGAACCTAATGTGTATATGACATCTGTAGCTTCATTTCAATATGAATTTATTCTTGCAGAGCACTGCTATATTCATACTAAGCATGCAATTCATGCATATTGTACGTGTGCTAGTGCAAACCGTCAACGTATAGAGGGGTGAAATTTGTATTTTTGTTTTGAAACTTAAGTTCATGTTCATTTCAAGTCATTACTTATTGATTGACTATAATGAGCGCTGGGGGCATATGGATAAAATTTTTTATATTTTGCGAGCCAACGGCAAGCCTTATCTAAGCTTTAATTTTCCTTTCTTTATCAAATTAATTACTAATGTACATGCATATATGCCAGTGAACAAATCTAAAATGTCAAAAATTGTGAACATAAGAAAACCAATGTATATGCGTTGAATCATTGCTGAACGTAATCATTAGTAACACAGAGACAAATTTAATTTCTACAGAAAAACAGGCTAAAATTTTTTATATGTAGCTCTTTTACTTATACATATACTTAGTTTCTCTAAATTATAGGATCGCTTAAAGGTGAGTACGGACTGTACGAAGTCTTTTAGATTTGCTCATGGGTTACAAGATATTTTTTATAGTCATGAAGCTCAACGTGTTAATTTTGTTTTAATGTTTTTAAAAATATTCGAAATTAGTGCGATTCGCACTTCTGCTTCTAATTATTTTTAAATTTTACAGTCGTTGCTTATGTTATACAGGGTGTTTCGCACAAGGTGGCAAATAATTTCAGAGATGATTCTTCGATGAATTTCTAGCAAAAAGTAGTGCGTGGGTTATCATAAACAAATTTAACTTTTCATTTCCTTTATCAATTATTTAAATTGATTATCATTACAGTGCGATTTGTTTTGTACATGGGAGTGTATATACCAATATACACTCAATATTATTTTAATTATTTCTTTCTTTTTCTTCTAATTTGTTTATTACGGTTATAATTTTTTTTATTTTCTTTTTTTTTCTCTTTAATGACTCACATTGTCTACTTTGCAAGAACAATGTGATAAACCCCTTGGGTACAAAAACAAAACAACAAAAGAGCATCATCCGATGCATCTGACAACAACAATAATAAAAGAATTAACATGGGAGAATCCAGTTTAAATTCAACTCAAAATCGCTTCGATCTATTGAAAAATATAGATGAAGATGATGTAATTCATATCAACGAAAAAACTGAAAACAATGTTGTTAAATATTGTCCACCGATTATAATCAAGGGTTTGTCCCTTAAAAATGTTCCTGATATTTTTAAAAAGGAAAAACTTAAAGACGTTTACAAAATCAAATTGACGTCTTTTGGAATAAGGGTTCAAATGAAAAATTCTAATGACCACGAATTTTTGCTGAAATATTTAATCGAAAAACAGATTGAGCATTTTTCGTATCAACTAAGAGACCAAAAACCTCTAAAATTTGTTTTAAATTGTTTGCCCACATTGAAACCTGAAGAAATCGAAGCTGAACTAGAACAATTTGGTATAAAACCAGTTTTGGAACTTACACCAATTCCTCTTAAAAATAAAAGATATGACGAACAATATGTTTATATTGTAAAATTTGAACGAAAATCCGAGCTTAATTTGAAAAAACTTAAAGAATTTAAAGCAATTTTTAATGTTATTGTCACATAGGACATCTACAAACGAAAAAATTTAGGATCAACATTATGTTCGCGTTGTCAAAATTTTGGATATGTTGCAGTAAATTGCCATTTAAAAGTGAGATGTTCTTTTTGTGGCGAAAATCATTCTTTTCAGGAATGTTCCCAAAAACAAAACATTGACAGTCGTCCAAAATGCGCAAACTGTAACGGCAATCACAGACTAACTGAACGAGATTGCCCTAAAAGAGAAGAATATTGTTATATTTGATTAATACACAATTAATGACCTTGTGATTATGCTTGCTCGAAATGCTTATACTAAACATGAGGCGATCATCGCAAACGAGCATGATCGGTTTTTGCTGAATAAAGGTTTTTGCATTCACACGGTAAAGCTTTCCACATGGTCTCAAAGCATAATAAATAATTACCTTTTTTTTTGAACATAACACCTGTACTTTATTTGTACATTCATTTCTTTATTTTTGTCTGTTGTTTTTGTTTTTATTATAAATTAATGTAGAATAAGCAAAATTATTGTAAATAACTGTAAAATTTTATATATAATTTAAATTAAAAGAGTCAATCTAGATTCAACCGTAAACGAGGAAGTTTTATTGTAGATTCATAGATAACTGGCGCAGAAATCGGTTCGCGTAATAATAAAAAAAAACTGCAACCGCGACTGTAAAACATTTTGAAGTGTATGAGAATTACACGAAAAAAGTAAAAAAACAAAAAAAAATTTAATTATTAAAATAATTATCTACTAAATTAAAATAATTAACTACTAAAAATTAATTATTAATAAAATTTTTGATTTAACTATAAAAAACAAACAAATATTCTGTGATATAATAAAATAAAATTACAAAAATAAAAATATTAAATATTGAGTTCAAAATAGAATATCAATTCCAAAATACACCCAAAATAAAAAATATATAAAAAAAAAATAAAAAAAAATTGAACTATAAGTGAGAAAAAAAAATATATAATATTATCAAAAAAAAAATTGTTTTGAATCAAAGAAATTCAACTAGCAACCTAGTCAGCTCAGCCAGCCCAACCCATACCAGAAATCAGTAGATCAATTCCAGAGTCATAAACATCAATCAATAATTATAAAAAAAAAGTAAGATAGTTCTAATTCAATTAAATTTACATTTTTAAACAACAATTATTATTTATGTATACTCCGATCGTATACAATTTTTTTTAACAATTTGAGAATTTTAATCGTAGATTATTCATAGAAAACTTGAAACAAAACTTGAAACAAAAACTATTATATTTGCAAGGAAAAAAGAATAATAATAATAATTCTTTACTTAAAATTACATTTATAAAAAAAAAATTTTTTTTTTGTACATACTATAATGTAAAACACATGTACACTTATACCCAAAATTTTCTCTTGCACATGCATGTAAATAAAATTCTTTTCCTTCTAAATAATTTTTTTGAAAAAATAAATCCAATGATAATTATAATAAAGAAATAATAAAAAAATCCAATAATTATTTTAAAAACAATTCATCTAGTAATCAAACAAAAACTAATTTAAACTACAATAGAAACCTTAGAAATAGACAATTCTCATAGTTATAAAAAAAATAATGAACCAGAACCTTGAATGAGGAAGAAATTAGGCTTTTACATAAATTAATTTTAAATAATAAAAAAATCTTTTATAAGGAGGATGATAATTTAACCTTCACCAACCACATTAAGCACTCTATTTTAACGAAAAATGAAATCCCTGTGTACTCTAAATTGTATCGATACCCTCAAGTTCATAAAGAAGAAGTCGATAAGCAGATCGAAGAAATGCTTAGAAATAAAATAATACAACATTCTAATTCACCTTACAATGCTCCTATTTGGGTAGTTTCCAAAAAGGCTGATAACAGTGGCAGTAAAAATGGCGTATTGTCATTGATTATCGAAAATTGAATGAAATAACTGTTGAAGACCGCTACCCCATTCCAAACATTGAAGATGTGTTTGAGAAACTTGGAAAAGCTAATTATTTCACTACCTATGATTTGGCTAAAGGATTTCACCAAATCGAGGTAGAGCCTAAAGATAGACCAAAACTGCTTTTTCCACATCAACTGGGCATTATGAGTTTATAAGAATGCCATTTGGGCTAAGAAACGCGCCCTCGACCTTTCAGCGTTTAATGAACGACGTCTTGAAAGAAATTATTAATAAAATTTGCATTGTATATATGGATGACATCTTAATTTATTAAACATCACTGCAAGAAGACATAGATTCCAACCAAAAAATTTTAAGAAAGTTAACTGAAGTAAACTTAAAGATCCAAATAGACAAATGTGCCTTCTTATGTAAGCAAACAAAGTTTCTAAGTTATAACTAACGAAGGTATAAAACCTAATCCGGCAAAAGTCGAATCTATCTCAAATATCAGTTTGCCTAAAACACTCAAAAAAATTAGGGGCTTCTTGGGTATTACAGGATATTACCGGAAGTTTATTAAGGATTATGCAAAAATTGCGTATCCTTTAACAAAATATTTGAAAAAAGGCGCAAAAATTAACTTAAAAGATAATGAATATATAACTGCCTTTAATATGTTAAAAAATCTCTTGATAAGTGACCCAATTTTAATTCATCCTGACTTTGAAAAACCTTTTGTCATAACAACGGATGCATCTAATATAGCAATTGGCGCGGTTATTTCTCAAAATAATCATCCAATATCGTATATATCTAGAACTCTAAACAAGCATGAAACTCGATACGCAACCATCGAAAAAGAGCTTCTAGCAATCGTTTGAAAAAAATTTTTTTAAATTATTAAATAATGCTGTATACGGTAAAACAATAGAAAACATTGATAAAAGAAGAGACGTAAAAATTGTTAAAAACAGTTGGGAAAGCAATAGGAAACACGTGATCTAATAGCAAAACCCAATTTTCATAGCATCACTCATTTTACGAATGAAATGGCTGCAATTGAAATGAAAAGGGTAAATGTTTATTACAATAAACCAATTTATGTTGGTTTTACTGTTTTAGAAATTTTCAAATGGAAAATGTATAACTTCCACTATGATTACGTGCTTGCTAAATATAAAAATAATATATTACTTAATTATATAGATACTGATTCTTTTATATATACTATAAAAACTGAAGATCTTTATAGTGGTATAAAAGATGATATAGACACACAGTTTGATACTTCTGGTTTCCCTGAAAACAACACTTATAATATCCCTTTAAAAAATAAAAAGGTTCTCGGTATGATGAAAGATGAATGCGATGGTAATATTATTAAAAAATTTAGAGCAAAAACAGAGTAGGACTTAGAGCAAAAATGTATTCTATTGATATTTTAAATAAAAAGAACATAATAAAAGCAAAAGGTGTAAAAAAATGTATTGTTAAAAAATTAAGAATAAAAAATTATAGTGATTGTTTATTAAATAAGAAAATATCGTTTGCAAAAATGTTGTTATTTAGAAGTAAGAATCATACTTCATACACTCAAGCTTTGAATAAAGTCACATTAAGTTATTTGCATTATGTCTTGGATGGTAAGTCCTCCTTTCTGATTAACATCCTTCCAACCAATGCAGTAGAACTTGATGTGCCAGTCTGAATTAAATTTTATATATGTTTCGAAGTCAAATTGGTTCGAGTTGAACCATGCAGCCAAAACTTGCGATCTCAATGTTTTTGGTGTATTCATTGTCTTTTTATTTTTTGTTTTTATTTTGTTTAGCTGTAGTCAATTAAATTTTTAAATGTGTACTAATATTTAGAAATTAAATTTTATTTAACCACAATTATATTCCAAATTCTTTAGCACATTTAATATGGGAGTGTAATTTACATGATTAGCGATAAAAAATATGAAAAAAATTCTAACATACTAAAACGTATGAAGAAAATATAAAAGTTTGAAAATTTGGTAGCATAAAACCACATACATCCGTCAAGCGTATTTTCAAATTGTATTAATTTAACCTTGAAGTTAAATAGCACTATAAAACCGTATATATTTCTCAAGTTAATAAAAATTATTATGCAATAAATTTTCGGTACCATAAAACCGCATACATCTAAATATAGTTTTTAAGAATTTCAAAAGATATGTAGAATGATAATGTTAGAATTATGCTAAGCTTTCGGTACCATAGAACCGCATACATCCTCTTAACAATTTTTATTTCGCATATAAATAGAGAAGAAATTAGAAAAATTTAATTAGTATTGAATTGATCATCCAATTATACTTAAAATTAAATTAAATTAAAAAAAAAATTTAAAATAAAAATGAAGAGAATGAGACAAGACAGTACCAGCAGTTCCAGTACGGAGGACTTTGAAGCTTTTCTAGAAGCATTAAACACCACAAAACAATACAAAAAATTCAGCTCCCTGGAGCATGGAGTGAGATTCAAAATACTAGGACTATCGAGATCTAATTCCTTCTTCAAGGACAAAGAGCGAAAGAAGAAGGAGTGCGTGAAAGTAGAGTGTAAAGATTTTTACACGTATATGCCTACTTTTTATGCGGAGAGACATCCGCAAAAATACATAGAAAAAATAAATAAAAAATTAAAAAATAAAAATAAAAAATTTGAATACTTTTTTACAATTGTTGGTTGTAAAGATAATTTCTTTCAACTAACATTTGATATTGAAAAATAAAAGAAAAAAAAATATCTTTTAAAAAATGTCTTATTATTTTACTTTGGTTTTCAGATTTTTTATGCATGATTTTCAGCTTAATAAGAAAATCATGCATAAAAGAAGAAAATATAAAAGTTTGAAAATTGGGTAGCATAAAACCACATACATCCGTCAAGCGTATTTTCAAATTGTATTAATTTAACCTTGAAGTTAAATATAATTTTTAAGAATTTCAAAAGATATGATAATGTTAGAATTATAAGCTTTCGGTACCATAGAACCGCATATAAATAGAGAAGAAATTAGAAAAATTTAATTAGTATTGAATTGATCATCCAATTATACTTAAAATTAAATTAAATTAAAAAAAAAATTTAAAATCAAAATGAAGAGAATGAGACAAGACAGTACTGTAATGCATATACAATATACATACATTAATTACATACATTACTATATACCTACCTATTCACGATATACGTACATTACCATAATATATTCATAGCATACATACATTGCTTACCTAAACGGTTTAAAATTTCATTACTTGCAAACAAGCGGCATATTATCATATGGTGAACATATGTTTCGCTTACACTTTATGATGTGTATAACAACAATGTATACCTTTATGTTTATATTATACATTAGAGTATAAAGCGGTATGCATAATGTTAATATGAAAAATGCAAGCCTATGCATTTTCGGTCAGTATTATTGTTTGACGTAATTTTAAGTAATGAGTGAATGAAGGTATATGAATTGCACTTTCTTTTCCAGGAAATAGAAATAATTAACTAGAAACCTAGATTTTAAGAAACATATTGTAAATATTACAATAACAATTTAAAGTAAATTTAGAATAAGAATTTAGTATAAATAGTAGAATAAGTTTTTGAAATAAACAATCAAAGTTTTGAATCGAAACTACAAACATCTTGTTTTTCTTTTTAAAACTGAAGATTCTCCAAATCGGCAGTAGTGCCAAACTTGGATAGATCGGCGTTTATCGCCATTAGGGAAAATATAATTCAAATATAAAGAATATATAAATATAAACTTATTACATGGCGACCCATGCCACAACTGAACCTACAATAAGACCACCAACATCTAATAACTATGTAGAATTAGAAAGACCACCCACACCAGGGAAATTTTTGGATCTACCATCAACACCTGAGGGACCACTAGCAACAAAATACCAAGAAGAAATTGAAGAAATTGACGAACAAATCAGAAAGACAAAAGAAGCAATTGAGAACCTAAACAAAAAGAAGACAATCAGCGCGAAAGAATACCTCAACAGGTATATACTCAAGAAGCCAGACAAACAACCCAAGCCCAAGGAACAAAAAACAAGAGGAGGAAGATTAGTCAAATTAAGACAAAAGAAGGCAGAACTACAATATTTAATACCAATATCAAACATCAATCAAAGAAAAGCATTCCAGCAAGAACTAAACGTAGTAATAAAAGAGCTCAAATTCCGTAAAAATGGGAACAGGAACTAGTAAGAATGAAGAAATTACAACGTTTAACAATCAACCATCAGAGATCCAGCCCATACAACCTACCATTACAACAAACCAGGAACAAACAATAGTAATACTGATAATAATACTAATAATCTTAACCATCGTAAAAATACTACTTAAATACTTTGCTACTTATTTAAAGAAAACGATTAAGAAAGAACTAACAAATATTACTGTTTAAAATAAAGAATATATAAACAAAAAATTCTCTTTTAATGTCCATCAATGAATTGTTACAACAAATAGAAACCCTAAAGAAATTAGAAAATCTCTATTCTAGGGAAAAAAGAATAACAAATTCAGACTTAGAAGAAAGAAAAACAATAAATAACATCAAAATAAAATATAACAATATATTGAAAAATAGCGCTTTAGATAAGCAAATTAAAGCAGCAATACATGAAAAATTCTTGAAAGTATACATAAATTTAACAAAAATTACAAAACTGGAGAATATAACAGAACAGGATACAACCCTGACATCAGATACAAGTAGTGAAGATAACAACACAACAATAATAAAAGAAGCAACAATGGAATTTGACATAGATAAGACAATTAAGATAATACCTCTATTTGACGGTGAAAGTCAAAATTTAAACAATTTTATAAATCTAACCAAATATTTATATGACGCAACAAAAGAAACAGATAAACAAAAATTAATTCAGTTTATCTATCATACAAGAATAAATGAAAAAACAAGAAACAAAATAATAACAGAAGCTAAACCTGAAAATTTCGTTGAATTCGAGAAAATATTTAACAAAGTTTTTTCAAACAGAAAAAACCAAACTACAATACCCACTGAATTATCAACAACAATACAAGCCAACAGACCACTCAACAAATATATAGAAAGAATAGAAAAACTGATAGCTGAATTAAATATGGTACAACTACTCGAACTAGGTGAAGAACACAGAGCAACCATAGTAAAACTCAATGATCAACTTGCTCTAGGGACTTTCAAAACAGGATTATCAGAACCCCTACACTCACTAATATTCGCAGCACAACCCAAAACATTCAATGAAGCTGTCAAAATTGCCACTGAAGCAAGCACAAACAACAAAACAACAACAAATAACATCCTATACTACAAAAACAACTATTATAACAACAAAAATAATAAAAACAACAACAAATACAACAACGGTCTTAAGTATAGTAACAATAGGTTTCACAATAAAAATAGCTTCCAAAACAGAAATAATAATTTCCAAAATAGGAATAATAACGATAACAATAATAAATATAGAAATAATAAGAAATTTAAAGTTAGACAAATAAATATAGAACAGGGAAACGGTCAGGTCTCCGAGGAGCTCATCGGAGATATGAACAAAATAAATATAATCTAAATGAAAATTCAAAAATCTTTAAGATAAATAAAGATAATATAAATTATGTAAAATTGAAAACCAATTTTAACTTTTTAAATTTATTATTAGATACAGGAGCAGAGATCTCCATAATAAAACAAGAACTAATAGAAAATGAAGATTTTATAAATAGCAATGAAATATGTAAAATTACAGGCGTGAATGAACACCCAATTCATTCAGTAGGAACCATTTCTTTAAAAATAAAAGTTAACAATACTTATATGAGTCATAAATTCCATGTAGTAGGCTCAGAATTTCCAATTCCAACTGACGGCATATTAGGTTCAGAATTTTTCCATAAATACAGATGTATTTTAGATTTTGATACATTCTTGTTTTCTATAAAGGTCAATGGAGAAGAAATTGAAGTTCCCATTGAAACCAAAATACCAAATTACAATCAAATTAATATTCCTGCACGGACAGAAATAATATACCCCCTAAACATAAAAATTGAAGAGGACAGTGTCATATTAAACCAAGATTTAGGAAAAGGTATTTTCTTAGCAAATTCAATTATACCTGCAAAGGGTGTACCCCATATAAAAATCCTAAATACAAATAACCGAAGTGCTACAATAACAAATTTGCAACCCAAAATAAAACCTTTAAAAAATTACGACATATTAAAAATTTCAAGTATAAAACAAAATAGAACTGAAGAATTATTGAAAGAACTAAATATGACTACTTTAGATGAAAAAGCAAAACAAACTATTCTAACTATCTGCAAAAACTTTTCAGACATATTTCAATTAGAAAAAGATAAATTAACACATAACAATTTCTATACACAAAATATTCCACTTCAAGATAAAACCCCAGTTTACATAAAAAATTACAGATTACCTCAAACACAATTAAAAGAAATACAAACACAAGTAGATCAACTACTTAAAAACAAAATTATAGAAAATTCCAATAGCCCATATAATTCACCTCTGTTAATAGTACCCAAGAAATCTGAAAATGACGAAAAAAGATGGAGATTGGTTGTAGACTATAGACAATTAAATAAGAAAATAGTCGACGACAAATTTCCACTTACACGTCTTGAAGATATTTTGGATAGTCTTGGCAGAGCAAAATATTTTTCAACACTTGATCTAAGTAATTCATTTCATCAGATAGAATTAGATAATGAATCAAAACCAGTGACTGCTTTTTCAACAAATAAAGGACACTACCAATTCAAAAGATTACCTTTTGGCTTGAAAATTTCTTCCAATAGTTTTCAGAGAATGCTCTCTATAGCTCTAGCTGGACTAGACTCAGAAGCCTTCATATATGTCGATGATATAATAATTTTCGGTTGTAGTTTACAGCACCATAATAATAATTTAGTTAAAGTATTTCAAAAACTTAGGGAATATAACCTTAAGTTAAATCCCAAAAAATGTAATTTCCTAAAAACTCAAGTGACATACTTAGGACACTTAATCACAAAGGATGGAGTAAAACCTGATCCATCTAAATATGACACAATAATTAATTACCCCACACCAAAAAATTGTGATGACGCAAGAAGATTCGTAGCTTTTTGCAATTATTATAGAAAATTCATACAAAATTTTGCACAAATTGCAAAACCACTTAATAATTTATCAAAAAAGAATGTAATATTTGATTGGACGGATGATTGTGAAAAATCATTCCAAACTTTAAAACAAAAATTAATTAAACCCCCTATTCTGACCTACCCAGATTTCAATAAAGAATTTATTATAACAACAGATGCCTCAGATTTTGCCTTTGGCGCAGTTTTATCTCAAGGAAAAATCGGAAGTGACAGGCCAATCGCTTACGCTAGTAGATCTTTGAATAAACATGAATTAAATAAGCCAATAATAGAAAAAGAATTATTAAGTATACATTGGGCTATATCCTATTTTAGACCCTATGTATACGACAGGAAATTCACAATTGTTACAGATCATAGACCTTTAGTAAGTCTATTTACACACAATAATCCATCGTCTAAAATGACAAGAATTAGAATAGATCTTATTGACTATGACTTTGAAATAAAATTTAAGAAAGGAAAAATAAATACTAACGCAGATGCTTTATCACGCATCCAAATAAATACAAATACATTAAAAGAAATGATCCCTACCCACGCCATTAATATAGTAACTCGTAGTATAAGTAAGAAAAATAATACTATAGATAAAAACAAAAGTAAAAATAATAATAAAAATAAAGAAAAATGTTTTATATGGAATTGTACTTCCATTACAGAAATAAATGGTATACCAAAAATAAAATTTGTCGACAATAAAAATGAAAATAAACGGGGAAATTATGGTACCGATAGTAAGTGATAATCCATCTCGCGACTTAGGTTCGATCTTGGAGAAGCTTATTATTTTTACACAAAAGAAAAATATAGAAGTGCTAGCCTTGTCAAATAAAGACAAAATTTTTAATGAAATAAATATGAATAAATTGAAAAAATTGTACAATAAAATGATAAATGAAAATAATAGGCATGAATTAAAAATATTATTATATACCCCACCAATTCAAATCGATAATAATGAATTAAAAAATAAAATTATAGTAGAACATCATAATAGTCCTCAAAGTGGACATACAGGTACCAAGAAAACTATAAATAAAATAAAACAAAAATATGTATGGAAAAATTTAAATAAAGATGTAAAGAAATACATCAGCAACTGTCAAACATGTAATAAAAATAAAATAACAAAATATAATAAAGAAAAGTTGCAAATTACAAACACGCCATCAGCACCTTTTGAACAAATAAGCATGGACACTGTAGGCCCTCTAAGATTAAGTAATGACTTTAGATACATATTAACAATACAATGCGAACTAACAAAATTCGTTGAAGCAATACCACTTCAAAATAAAAACGCAGAAACTATATCTAAAGCCTTAGTTGAAAACTTTATCTTAAGATACGGTAATTTTAAAACAGTTAAAACAGATCTTGGCACAGAATTCATTAATGAAACTTTTCAAAATATAAGTAAAATTTTCGGTGTAGAACATTTAAAATCTACACCTTACCATCATCAAACTTTAGGCGCAATAGAACGCAATCATAGATTTCTTAATCAATATTTATTATCTTTCACAGTAGACTATGAATGGGATAAATGGATCCCATACTTTACTTTTTGCTATAATACAATGCCTCACGTAGACACTAACTATTCACCTTTCGAATTAGTTTACGGGAGAATAGCCACTTTACCAACTGATTTAAATTTCAATAATAATATTCCAATTCAAGACATAGATGACTATGCCTTAGAACTAAAAGCCAGATTAAATTATGCTGCCAAACAGGCAAGAAAATTAACTGAAACCGTAAAACAACAAAGAAAAGATAAATATGATATAAATTTAAAGCCAATACAATTTCAAATAGGCGATTTAGTATTTGTTAAAAATGAAAATAAATACAAATTAGATAGCCCATATAATGGTCCATACAAATTAATTCAAACAGACGGCGTAAATTCCAAAATAAAAATAAAAAATACAATAAAAACCATACATAACAATAGATTAAAACTATACAAACAACAATAAAATTTTTTTTCAATAAAAAATTTTATTTTTCCGAACGGAAAGGGTGTAATGCATATACAATATACATACATTAATTACATACATTACTATATACCTACCTATTCACGATATACGTACATTACCATAATATATTCATAGCATACATACATTGCTTACCTAAACGGTTTAAAATTTCATTACTTGCAAACAAGCGGCATATTATCATATGGTGAACATACAGTGAGCAACAAAAGTCATCGCACCTTTCCGTTTTTACGATTTGTGGATAAATTTAAAGAAAATATGACTGTATTTTTATGAAAGTAATATAAAAATTGAAAGTTTTTTTTATTTTTAAGTTTCTGTAAAAAAATAGAAAACATTCACATCATAATTACTTCGTTATAAGACAAAAACAAAAAACAAATCAAATTTCATCGCAACAAAAGTCTTCGCACCCTCATACATTTCTTCGAAAAATTAACAGTTAAGAAAATAACAATAACAGCGCCAGAAATCACTATAACCAAACGTATTGAATTCGAAAAACTTTATTAAAATTATTTAATAGACGCCGCATTGTTTTAAATTCAGTAGGTGCTTAGAGGTCTTGATTGCAGGACGTTATTAGTTATGGATATTCCAAAGAGAAAAGAAACCACAGTAGCTGAAAGAGAAATTATTCTAAATCTGCATAATAATGGTAAAAGCTACAATCAAATTGGAGAAATCGTAAAAAGAAGCAAGTCTACAGTTCGCAGTATTATAAAACGTTTTTGCAACGAGAATATTGTAGAAAATAAACACAGAAGTGGAAGGCCTAAAAAGTTAACTAATCGTGAAGAAAGGAAAATTTTGCAAATAGTTAACAATACACCCAGAATTAGTGCTCCCAAAATAGCTGATAATATTAAGAAACAATTTGACAAAGATATTAGCCCTCAAACTGTTCGCCGCACATTAAAAACTGGTGGTTACAAGTCTTGCACTGCGAGAAATAAACCTTTAATAAATAAACGTAACAGAAAAAAAAGGTTAGAGTTCGCAAAAATGTATTTAAACAAGCCGATTGAGTTTTGGAATAAAGTAATATTCTCAGACGAAAGTAAATACAATATTTTTTGCTCAGATGGAAAAGTTTCTATTTGGAGAAAATCAAACACAGCGTTGAATCCAAAAAATTTGAAATCCACAGTTAAACATGGGGGTGGAGGAGTAATGGTTTGGGGCTGTATGTCAGCCTGTGGGGTTGGAAACTTGAAAATCATTGAAAATACAATGAATCAAGATATTTATTTGCAAATTCTTAAGGAAAACCTAAAGCAGAGCGCCGATTCAATGCAGCTTAGTGATTCTTATTATTTCCAACAGGACAACGATCCTAAGCATACAGCCCACAAAGTCAAAATGTGGATATTGTACAACACTCCCCACATGCTAGTAACACCTCCGCAATCTCCGGATATAAATCCTATCGAACATGTGTGGGATTTGTTGGACAGAAAGATAAGGAAACATAATATTTCCAGTAAACCGCAGTTAGTAGAGGTTTTAAAAGAAGAATGGAGTAAAATAACTCGCGAGGAGACCAAAAATTTGGTGGACTCAATGCCCCGAAGACTCCAAGCTGTTATAGATGCGAAAGGATACCCAACAAAATATTAATTGATTTAAAATGTATAAATAGTTAAGTTTTTTTTATTAAGGTGCGAAGACTTTTGTTGCAATGAATTTTGTTATGTTTTTCTTTTTTGTTAAGTTTGTTAATGAATTATGATTTTCTTTTTTTTATATTTTAAGAGGAGTTTGAGAATAAATAAAACTTTCAATTTTTATATTACTTTCATAAAAATACGTTTATATTTTTTTATAAATTATCCACAAATCGTAAAAACAGAAAGGTGCGAAGACTTTTGTTGCTCACTGTATGTTTCGCTTACACTTTATGATGTGTATAACAACAATGTATACCTTTATGTTTATATTATACATTAGAGTATAAAGCGGTATGCATAATGTTAATATGAAAAATGCAAGCCTATGCATTTTCGGTCAGTATTATTGTTTGACGTAATTTTAAGTAATGAGTGAATGAAGGTATATTAATTGCACTTTCTTTTCCAGGAAATAGAAATAATTAACTAGAAACCTAGATTTTAAGAAACATATTGTAAATATTACAATAACAATTTAAAGTAAATTTAGAATAAGAATTTAGTATAAATAGTAGAATAAGTTTTTGAAATAAACAATCAAAGTTTTGAATCGAAACTACAAACATCTTGTTTTTCTTTTTAAAACTGAAGATTCTCCAAATCGGCAGTAGTGCCAAACTTGGATAGATCGGCGTTTATCGCCATTAGGGAAAATATAATTCAAATATAAAGAATATATAAATATAATCTTATTACATGACAACCCTGCCAAACTTAAACTTATTACAGTACCAGCAGTTCCAGTAGCAGCAGTTCCAGTACGGAGGACTTTGAAGCTTTTCTAGAAGCATTAAACACCATAAAACAATACAAAAAATTCAGCTCCCTGGAGCATGGAGTGAGATTCAAAATACTTGGACTATTGAGATCTAATTCCTCCTTAAAGGACAAAGAGGGAAAGAAGAAGGAGTGCGTGAAAGTAGAGTGTAAAGATTTTTACACGTATATGCCTACTTTTTATGCGGAGAGACATCCGCAAAAATACATAGAAAAAATAAATAAAAAAATAAAAAATAAAAGTAAAAAATTTGAATACTTTTTTACAATTGTTGGTTGTAAAGATAATTTCTTTCAACTAACATTTGATATTGAAAAATAAAAGAAAAAAAAATATCTTTTAAAAAATGTCTTATTATTTTACTTTGGTTTTCAGATTTTTTATGCATGATTTTCAGCTTAATAAGAAAATCATGCATAAAAGAAGAAAATATAAAAGTTTGAAAATTGGGTAGCATAAAACCACATACATCCGTCAAGCGTATTTTCAAATTGTATTAATTTAACCTTGAAGTTAAATATAATTTTTAAGAATTTCAAAAGATATGATAATGTTAGAATTATAAGCTTTCGGTACCATAGAACCGCATATAAATAGAGAAGAAATTAGAAAAATTTAATTAGTATTGAATTGATCATCCAATTATACTTAAAATTAAATTAAATTAAAAAAAAAATTTAAAATCAAAATGAAGAGAATGAGACAAGACAGTACCAGCAGTTCCAGTAGCAGCAGTTCCAGTACGGAGGACTTTGAAGCTTTTCTAGAAGCATTAAACACCATAAAACAATACAAAAAATTCAGCTCCCTGGAGCATGGAGTGAGATTCAAAATACTTGGACTATTGAGATCTAATTCCTCCTTAACCGTTTCACTACTCCTAGGATATTTTTATCCCACACATTTTTTAAAAAAGTCGGATAAGCAAAATATGTATTTATTTCGGGATAAAAGTTTACCAAAACGTATTTTATAAGTTCCTGACTGCATTATCGATCATTTTCATTCAAAAAAATAAATAGGTTTTTGACAGTTGGCTTTTATTGGCGGTTTGATTCACATCGGAGGAATAATTTAGTTCAATATTTTAAAAAAAAAAGTGATAAGTGATAAAGAACAAGTGCAAATTTAAAATAAAAGTGTTCTCTGTTATAGTTTTCGTAAAAAAGGTAAGTTATTTTGGTTTTTAGGGTGGTTTTTGTACAATTTTAGTATATGTGGGATTAAAATATCCCAGCAGTATTTTACAACGGGCTATTTGTATCCCAGCAGACTTTTTAATCAATCGGAAATTTATATGTACAATTTCAACTTAGCCAAATTGTGTGATTACAATTGATTATTTTAACAGGTATAATTACAAAATGGCAAGAAAATCAATGAAACCACATGAAATAGAACAAGAATTGGAAGAAGATAGTTCTGAGGCTGATTTTTCTGACGGATCTGATGATTTATACGCCCCGTCGCAACTAGATGAAGAATCTGAAGATATTTCTGAATTTGAAGATGTTTCTGAATCTGATACGGGTTCACATAATGAGGAATTTCCGTTAATAACAGGAGATGATGCAGCAACTGAACCTGCGTCAGCAGCTGAACCTCCGACAATAGCTGAACCTACAATAGCGGATGAATCTGCAACAGCAACTGAATCTGTAGCAGCGGTTGAATCTGCAACAGAAGCTGAAATACCTGTAAATAATATTAATATTTGGATGGATCCGCCGATGAATTTTGTACCTAGAAAAGATATTTCGCAGATTCGTAAATGTACATTGAGTCCTAAAGTATCTCGCTATCATACTGAATCAGATGTATTTTTAAGATTTATGCCAATAAGTGCAATAAAATACATCGCGCAATGCACTAATCAAAGATTAGAAATTCATCGATCATCTAAGAGTAATCGTAGTTCTGTAAAGGACACTGATTACGGAGAAATAATGATAGTTTTGGGTTGTACATTTATAATGTGCTACAATCGTGTACCAGCTATATCTGACTATTGGTCCAAAAAAAAGTCGTTACAAAATCTGGCAATAAAAGAAGCAATTTCACGGGACAGATTTCAAATATTGATGGCAAAAATGTACTTCGCCCCCGTAGAACAGCCTTCAAATGCACCAAAAACTTATTACATGGATGATATTGTTAATTGCTGTAAAAAAACTTTCCGAGAAATGCGGCAAGATAGCCCATTCCAGAGTATAGACGAGAGCATGACCAAATTTCTGGGGCGTTCTTCTATGAAACAGTATATGCCATTAAAACCAATTAAACGTGGTATTAAAATTTGGATGAGATGCGATTCTTTGACTGGCTATACCTATGATTTCAACATTTATTCTGGTAAGGAAACCGGATCTTTACATGGCACTCTTGGAGAGCGTGTTGTGAATAAATTAATGGAAACTGTTACCGAAACTGATGTTACTCTATATTTTGACCGATTTTTCACATCAGTTCATTTGGTAAATACTCTCACTTATCCAGCCCTTGGAACATGTATCGCAAATCGAAAGGATCTTCCAAAAATAACCGCCAAGCTTGAAAGGGGTGAATATATATTTAAAAGTAATCAACATGGTACAATGGCTGTGAAGTGGCAAGATACGAAGGAGGTATTGGTTTTAAGTAATTGCCATACCAATACTGTTGGAACTGTAAAACGTAAAATGAAAGATGGTCAAAAGTTAGATGTGCCTTGTCCAGACATTATAAAATGTTACCGTTATGTCATGGGAGGTGTTGACTTGGCAGACAAAATGGTTGGCGTCTATGATTTGGACAGAAAATCTACAAAATGGTGGAAAAAAGTTTTTTTTCGGCTAATAATGACCTGTGCAGTAAATGCTTGGATTGTTTATTCTGAAATTCACAGAGAAAAAAAACCATTTAAAGATTTTCTTGTTGATTTGTCTGAACAACTTATAGCTAATGGGAGAAAATCTGCGGCGATAAAGCGTACTAGAAAAGACGGAAGGAATTCGAAGCGTGCACGTTTATTTAACAATATTGGTGATCATTTACCAATTCTTGGAACTATGCGACGTCGTTGTGAAGGCTGCAAAAGAAAGGGAAAAGAAAGTAGAACACGACAAATGTGTAAGGCTTGTGATCTAGCTTTTTGCAAAAACTGTTTCACTCCGTGTCACTCATAATTTTTTTAAAATTCATGTAAATTCTATGAATTAATCAATAAATATTTTGAATTTCTGATTTAAATTTTTGTTTCCATTAAACTGCAGGGATAGAAATGTCCCAAGCAAAAAGGCTGCTGGGACTTTTTTATCCCAGGACTGTAAATCCTGAACAGGACATTTTAAAAAAAAATCCAGAAATTTATATGTTCGTTGGGTAAGTAAGATTATATTTATTATAAGGAAAATTTGCAGAGATGGTTTTATAAAAGTCGGAGCGAAACGGTTAAAGGACAAAGAGGGAAAGAAGAAGGAGTGCGTGAAAGTAGAGTGTAAAGATTTTTACACGTATATGCCTACTTTTTATGCGGAGAGACATCCGCAAAAATACATAGAAAAAATAAATAAAAAAATAAAAAATAAAAGTAAAAAATTTGAATACTTTTTTACAATTGTTGGTTGTAAAGATAATTTCTTTCAACTAACATTTGATATTGAAAAATAAAAGAAAAAAAAATATCTTTTAAAAAATGTCTTATTATTTTACTTTGGTTTTCAGATTTTTTATGCATGATTTTCAGCTTAATAAGAAAATCATGCATAAAAGAAGAAAATATAAAAGTTTGAAAATTGGGTAGCATAAAATCACATACATCCGTCAAGCGTATTTTCAAATTGTATTAATTTAACCTTGAAGTTAAATATAATTTTTAAGAATTTCAAAAGATATGATAATGTTAGAATTATAAGCTTTCGGTACCATAGAACCGCATATAAATAGAGAAGAAATTAGAAAAATTTAATTAGTATTGAATTGATCATCCAATTATACTTAAAATTAAATTAAATTAAAAAAAAAATTTAAAATCAAAATGAAGAGAATGAGACAAGACAGTACCAGCAGTTCCAGTAGCAGCAGTTCCAGTACGGAGGACTTTGAAGCTTTTCTAGAAGCATTAAACACCATAAAACAATACAAAAAATTCAGCTCCCTGGAGCATGGAGTGAGATTCAAAATACTTGGACTATTGAGATCTAATTCCTCTTTAAAGGACAAAGACAGAAAGAAGAAGGAGTGCGTGAAAGTAGAGTGTAAAGATTTTTACACGTATATGCCTACTTTTTATGCGGAGAGACATCCGCAAAAATACATAGAAAAAATAAATAAAAAAATAAAAAATAAAAGTAAAAAATTTGAATACTTTTTTACAATTGTTGGTTGTAAAGATAATTTCTTTCAACTAACATTTAATATTGAAAAATAAAAGAAAAAAAAATATCTTTTAAAAAATGTCTTATTATTTTACTTTGGTTTTCAGATTTTTTATGCATGATTTTCAGCTTAATAAGAAAATCATGCATAAAAGAAGAAAATATAAAAGTTTGAAAATTGGGTAGCATAAAACCACATACATCCGTCAAGCGTATTTTCAAATTGTATTAATTTAACCTTGAAGTTAAATATAATTTTTAAGAATTTCAAAAGATATGATAATGTTAGAATTATAAGCTTTCGGTACCATAGAACCGCATATAAATAGAGAAGAAATTAGAAAAATTTAATTAGTATTGAATTGATCATCCAATTATACTTAAAATTAAATTAAATTAAAAAAAAAATTTAAAATCAAAATGAAGAGAATGAGACAAGACAGTACCAGCAGTTCCAGTAGCAGCAGTTCCAGTACGGAGGACTTTGAAGCTTTTCTAGAAGCATTAAACACCATAAAACAATACAAAAAATTCAGCTCCCTGGAGCATGGAGTGAGATTCAAAATACTTGGACTATTGAGATCTAATTCCTCCTTAAAGGACAAAGAGGGAAAGAAGAAGGAGTGCGTGAAAGTAGAGTGTAAAGATTTTTACACGTATATGCCTACTTTTTATGCGGAGAGACATCCGCAAAAATACATAGAAAAAATAAATAAAAAAATAAAAAATAAAAATAAAAAATTTGAATACTTTTTTACAATTGTTGGTTGTAAAGATAATTTCTTTCAACTAACATTTGATATTGAAAAATAAAAGAAAAAAAAATATCTTTTAAAAAATGTCTTATTATTTTACTTTGGTTTTCAGATTTTTTATGCATGATTTTCAGCTTAATAAGAAAATCATGCATAAAAGAAGAAAATATAAAAGTTTGAAAATTGGGTAGCATAAAACCACATACATCCGTCAAGCGTATTTTCAAATTGTATTAATTTAACCTTGAAGTTAAATATAATTTTTAAGAATTTCAAAAGATATGATAATGTTAGAATTATAAGCTTTCGGTACCATAGAACCGCATATAAATAGAGAAGAAATTAGAAAAATTTAATTAGTATTGGATTGATCATCCAATTATACTTAAAATTAAATTAAATTAAAAAAAAATTTAAAATCAAAATGAAGAGAATGAGACAAGACAGTACCAGCAGTTCCAGTAGCAGCAGTTCCAGTACGGAGGACTTTGAAGCTTTTCTAGAAGCATTAAACACCATAAAACAATACAAAAAATTCAGCTCCCTGGAGCATGGAGTGAGATTCAAAATACTTGGACTATTGAGATCTAATTCCTCCTTAAAGGACAAAGAGGGAAAGAAGAAGGAGTGCGTGAAAGTAGAGTGTAAAGATTTTTACACGTATATGCCTACTTTTTATGCGGAGAGACATCCGCAAAAATACATAGAAAAAATAAATAAAAAAATAAAAAATAAAAGTAAAAAATTTGAATACTTTTTTACAATTGTTGGTTGTAAAGATAATTTCTTTCAACTAACATTTGATATTGAAAAATAAAAGAAAAAAAAATATCTTTTAAAAAATGTCTTATTATTTTACTTTGGTTTTCAGATTTTTTATGCATGATTTTCAGCTTAATAAGAAAATCATGCATAAAAGAAGAAAATATAAAAGTTTGAAAATTGGGTAGCATAAAACCACATACATCCGTCAAGCGTATTTTCAAATTGTATTAATTTAACCTTGAAGTTAAATATAATTTATAAGAATTTCAAAAGATATGATAATGTTAGAATTATAAGCTTTCGGTACCATAGAACCGCATATAAATAGAGAAGAAATTAGAAAAATTTAATTAGTATTGAATTGATCATCCAATTATACTTAAAATTAAATTAAATTAAAAAAAAAATTTAAAATCAAAATGAAGAGAATGAGACAAGACAGTACCAGCAGTTCCAGTAGCAGCAGTTCCAGTACGGAGGACTTTGAAGCTTTTCTAGAAGCATTAAACACCATAAAACAATACAAAAAATTCAGCTCCCTGGAGCATGGAGTGAGATTCAAAATACTTGGACTATTGAGATCTAATTCCTCCTTAAAGGACAAAGAGGGAAAGAAGAAGGAGTGCGTGAAAGTAGAGTGTAAAGATTTTTACACGTATATGCCTACTTTTTATGCGGAGAGACATCCGCAAAAATACATAGAAAAAATAAATAAAAAAATAAAAAATAAAAATAAAAAATTTGAATACTTTTTTACAATTGTTGGTTGTAAAGATAATTTCTTTCAACTAACATTTGATATTGAAAAATAAAAGAAAAAAAAATATCTTTTAAAAAATGTCTTATTATTTTACTTTGGTTTTCAGATTTTTTATGCATGATTTTCAGCTTAATAAGAAAATCATGCATAAAAGAAGAAAATATAAAAGTTTGAAAATTGGGTAGCATAAAACCACATACATCCGTCAAGCGTATTTTCAAATTGTATTAATTTAACCTTGAAGTTAAATATAATTTTTAAGAATTTCAAAAGATATGATAATGTTAGAATTATAAGCTTTCGGTACCATAGAACCGCATATAAATAGAGAAGAAATTAGAAAAATTTAATTAGTATTGAATTGATCATCCAATTATACTTAAAATTAAATTAAATTAAAAAAAAAATTTAAAATCAAAATGAAGAGAATGAGACAAGACAGTACCAGCAGTTCCAGTAGCAGCAGTTCCAGTACGGAGGACTTTGAAGCTTTTCTAGAAGCATTAAACACCATAAAACAATACAAAAAATTCAGCTCCCTGGAGCATGGAGTGAGATTCAAAATACTTGGACTATTGAGATCTAATTCCTCCTTAAAGGACAAAGAGGGAAAGAAGGAGGAGTGCGTGAAAGTAGAGTGTAAAGATTTTTACACGTATATGCCTACTTTTTATGCGGAGAGACATCCGCAAAAATACATAGAAAAAATAAATAAAAAAATAAAAAATAAAAGTAAAAAATTTGAATACTTTTTTACAATTGTTGGTTGTAAAGATAATTTCTTTCAACTAACATTTGATATTGAAAAATAAAAGAAAAAAAAATATCTTTTAAAAAATGTCTTATTATTTTACTTTGGTTTTCAGATTTTTTATGCATGATTTTCAGCTTAATAAGAAAATCATGCATAAAAGAAGAAAATATAAAAGTTTGAAAATTGGGTAGCATAAAACCACATACATCCGTCAAGCGTATTTTCAAATTGTATTAATTTAACCTTGAAGTTAAATATAATTTTTAAGAATTTCAAAAGATATGATAATGTTAGAATTATAAGCTTTCGGTACCATAGAACCGCATATAAATAGAGAAGAAATTAGAAAAATTTAATTAGTATTGAATTGATCATCCAATTATACTTAAAATTAAATTAAATTAAAAAAAAAATTTAAAATCAAAATGAAGAGAATGAGACAAGACAGTACCAGCAGTTCCAGTAGCAGCAGTTCCAGTACGGAGGACTTTGAAGCTTTTCTAGAAGCATTAAACACCATAAAACAATACAAAAAATTCAGCTCCCTGGAGCATGGAGTGAGATTCAAAATACTTGGACTATTGAGATCTAATTCCTCCTTAAAGGACAAAGAGGGAAAGAAGAAGGAGTGCGTGAAAGTAGAGTGTAAAGATTTTTACACGTATATGCCTACTTTTTATGCGGAGAGACATCCGCAAAAATACATAGAAAAAATAAATAAAAAAATAAAAAATAAAAATAAAAAATTTGAATACTTTTTTACAATTGTTGGTTGTAAAGATAATTTCTTTCAACTAACATTTGATATTGAAAAATAAAAAAAATGTCTTTTTATTTTACTTTGATTTTCAGCTTCTTTTTTTTCAGGTTATTATTTTTATTTTATCTCTATAAAAATCTAATAAATGAGTGAAGGAAAAAAAAATCTAAAAATGAGGTGAGGGAAAAGAAAACAATTTTTTATTGTTTTAAAAAACTATAATTATAATTATTTATTTTATTTTTTATTTATACAATTCATTTCTTATTTTTATTAAATGTTCCGCTAGCTGATTGATCTGTTTTTTTTAATTTCTTCTTTCTACCTCTTTGTGGAATCAGTTGATGTGTTTTTTAATTTTTCATAATTGTTATTATTTTTCGAAAAATAATTTTTTATTTTATCCATATTGATTTTGTTGTTTTTTTTTTTTTTGATATTTAAAATCGTAAATAAAATAACTGAATGAATAAATTTTTATCGCTCTCATTTCTTAAATACTATAAAATTGCTTAGATTAACAGTTTTATTAAGTAGACATTTTCAAGAGCGCAAACACCAATATGCTTATAAGAACATTTTTTTGAATAATAAATATGCTGATTTTTCAATTTTTTTAAACTTGTTGATTCATGTTTGGAGCCCAAATCATATGTATTACTATGCTTTAAAATTTTACTAATCCAATTCTTCTTTTCTTCACCCTTCACATATATGATTGTATTATTATTTATATAAATCCTTAAAAAATTGATGATATCACAAAAATGCGTTTGACCATCCGACCATCGAAATCCATGATGTTTTTTTGTTAACCAGTTATTTGTATTCTTAGTTTTAGATGTAAGTATATGATATCCATATGGAGGTTTTATAATAAAATGCTGTATTTCATCATTTGATGAAAGGATAGCAATTTCTTTTAATATGAAGTTATTATTGTTATCTTTAAAACCTTGTACATCGATTATAACGTAATCCATTTTTATTCTTCTTACTTCATTAAACGATTTTATTAACTTCACCTTTCAAAGGTGTGAATTCTTCTAATCTATCGTGCAGCATAAGACAATAAGCCGTTGTTTTATCGGGTATTGCAGCTGAACTTTTCATTTCAATTCGAACATCAACCGGTCCCATTTTTAGATTTTCATTTTGATAACGAGTATCTATTATCAAAATCATAGCTCTTTCTTTAAATTCCTTTAATGTTAATAAAGCTTCAGATATAGGGTAATTGTAATAACTACTTCGAAACCTTGTGTACTCAGCATAAGCAATACTATAACGATTATTTTCAAATAGTAAATTCATATCTTCATACGGATAGCATTCTGAATTAAGGTAAACTTTTAGATTAGTTATATTACAATGATCAAATTTTGATGGGTCCTTCGTTACTTGATCAAGTTTATTTGTTTGTAGAGCAAAAATAATGTATCGTGGCTTTTCCAATTGAGTTGTTGTTTTTACATTCCAAATATGATGATTAGTATTTTGTGGTACCGATTGATATTCATACAATTCCCAATTTCTGAAAGCCAAAATTATTTTTGAGTTATTTGTAATATGGCTATACAATTTCAATTTCAATGTATCAGTTAAATTGATATGCTGTACTCTCCATTGCACTTTGGTCAGTTGAATTTTCGGCTTCTCATTAGCATCAGTGCAAAGTAAGGAATTATCATCAGATCTTGAACGTGTCAAAATTAGTTCATGTTTTGCATTCGGTACAATATTTTTGTAATCCTCTGCAAATCCTAAAAGCCTCCTTAACGGAATGCAATAATTGAAAAATAAAGTCTGTGGTTGAATTGATTGTTCAGGTGACCAGCTGCCATTAATAAGCGCTTCACTCTCATTTTTGTTCAATGAAATATAATTTTTTAAGCATGATGTTATACCTACATTTCTATTGTTATCAATTTCTTTCTCATTTTACTCATACCGTATCTCATCAAATAAAAATGCAATAGCATTATTTATAAGCTTTGTTTTAGTTGTTTCACTACCATCCGCTTTTGAAATAGTACCCTCAATATAAAGTAAATTGTTAGAAGGTAAAATGTTTAAATTTTGATTTTGTATCTGTATGCGTATTATTAAATGAATTCAAAAATGGTGAATATGTATGCCAGTGCGCACTTGTTGTACTCTCATCGATAGCAGGATTTAAAAATAGATTATCCATTTTAGTATTTCTTCAACTTGTAACCGATCGATTCTTTATTGTATACTGTTAGTGTACGCTTAATATTAGTTAATTTTAATGTTTGTCTGCCTGGTGATTGCGCTCTGCTGTGCTTTAACACTGATGTGCTATTAAATGATGGAAAATTGTTGAAATATGAACAAATTTCTCATATACAATTTGTAATTTAATTGCTACATAATTTCTTTTGTGCCAACTCTATTATGGTAATAATAATGTCAAAATGTAAATTATATATTTTGTAATAAAGTATCTCTTTCATTCGTTTACAAGATATCAAACCGATTGAACGTGTTTTTCTTTTCTGGTCTTTGCTAACAGGTTATGGGCCCAGCACGCTTCCACTGCGGTGGAAGAGACAGGGAGAATTATGATAGTTGGAAATTTGCTATGCAGACTTACTTGGAGCTTGAGGGTCTATGGCAGAGTATAACGGGAGAAGATGAAGATACGTCGAAAAATATCAAAGCTAAATCGAAATTAATATTAGCAATTGAACCTATAAATTATGTGCATATTCAATCAGTCAACACAGCTGCTAAAATGTGGGAGAAATTGGAACAAGCATTTCAAGACAGCGGTTTAACACGACGTGTTAACTTATTGAGGGTTCTTTTGTTTACAAAATTATCTGAATGTTCAAGTATTGAGGAATACGTAAACAAAATCATCAATACAGCTCACAGGCTAAATGGTGTTGGATTAGTAGTTTCGGACGAATGGATTGGTACCTTGCTATTAGCTGGCTTACCTGAGAAGTATGAGCCAATGATTATGGGATTAGAAAGCAGTGGTATAAAAATTACATCAGACGCTATAAAAACAAAAATTTTACAAGAGGTAAATTGTGATGAGAAATCTGACGGAGATGAAGCGGTTCTAATAAGCAAAAATTTTAAAATGAAAAAGAAAGGTAAATCTGTACGTTGCTATAATTGTAATGGTTTTGGTCATTTTTCTAGAGACTGTAAAAAACCGAGAAGAAATCATGTTAAACAAGAAAATGTAATGTTAGCCTCTCTACTTGCTGGTCAAAACATTTCTTCTGAAGAGTGGATTATAGATTCTGGTGCAACATCGCACATGACACCGAATAAAAACCACTTGTTAAATATTTCTGAAGTTGAAGTAAAATCAGTTCTTATTGCAAATAATATGGAACTAAACATTAAAAATATTGGTGACATCAGATTGAATGCTAAAGTAAATGACAAAGACAGTAGCCTACTGGTAAAAAAGGTTAATTTTGTACCTGATATATGTGCAAACTTACTTTCTGTTAGTCAAATTACAAAATATGGAAACGTCGTAACATTTGATGATAAAAAGTGTGTTATTCGAAATAAAGAAAATGAAATTATTGCAACAGCGTTTATGATAAATGGGTTTTATAAAATAAATAATTTGACAGAAATAGGTTATGCGGCATCCAATTCAAATGTTGATGATTATATGTTATGGCACAGACGTATGGGACACGCAAATGAAGATTATATAAAAAAATTACGTGATGGTTTAGGAAATGGTGTTTGTTTTAAGTCTTCAAGTTTCAAATCATGTGAAATATGTACTATTGGTAAACAAACTAGAAATTCATTTCCCAACTCATCGACTAACTCGAAAGACTATTTGGAATTAATTCACAGTGATGTATGTGGTCCGATGAGCGAAAAATCGTTAGGTGGTGCCAGATATTATGTTTTATTTTTAGACGATTTTTCTAGAAAAGTGTTTGTATATATGATGAGGGAAAAATCTGAAGTAGTGGACAAGTTTATAGAGTTCAAGAAGTTGGTTGAAAATCAAACAAATCGCAAAATAAAAATTTTTCGTTCAGATAACGGAAAGGAATTTGTGAATAAACGTATGAAAGAAATAATAAAAAAATATGGAATATTTCACCAAACATCTACACCTTATACTCCGGAACAAAACGGAAAAGCTGAGCGAATGAATCGAACAATAATGGAAAAGGCACGGTGCTTGCTTTATGACGCTAATTTGAGCAAAAAATTTTGGGCCGAAGCTGTCTCAACTTCAGTATATTTAATAAATCGTCTACCAAATAAAGCTAATGATCTTACCCCTGAGGAAATTTGGACAGGATATAAGCAGAATTTGTCATTTTTGAGAATTTTCGGTTGCAAAGCTTTTGCACATATACCAAAACAAACACGTCATAAATTAGACAGAAAGTCTACTGAGTGTATATTGCTTGGTTATTCTGATGCGAGCAAGGCTTACCGACTGTATAATAAAAAAACCAACAAAATTATTGTTAGCAGAGATGTTGTTTTCTTTGAAGATGAACCAGCTATTTCAAAACAGGTAATTGCTAATTTAGAATCTAATAATAATGAGTATTCTATCTCTACAGACCATTTTAAAATTGAAAATGAAGAAGAGGAAAATATGATGAAATCAGAAATACCTGAAACGAAAATAATCAAAGTTATGCGAAAACCTGATGACAAAAATACAAATGGTGATCAGAACATTATTCAAAATTACGAAAATGTTAAAGAGAACAATGGTGACCTTTATGTAAATAATAAAAATAACGAAGGAGAACAGCAAATAAGAAGGCGATCACCGAGGTTGGAAAGCCAAAATATTAAATACTCATGTTTAGTTAGATCAGCTGAAGTCGGGGATCCATTTGAATATGAAGAAGCCATATCACGATCCGATTCCAATCTGGGGATAGAAGCAATGAAGGAGGAGCATGAGACTTTAATTGAAAATAAAACATGGACTATTGTAGACCTACCTGTAAACTGCAAACCAATTGATTGTAAATGGGTTTACAAAACTAAACGAGACAATAGCGGTGAAATTATTAAACATAAGGCACGTTTAGTAATCAAAGGTTGTGCTCAAAAACCAGAATTGGATTACGAGGAAACGTACGCTCCAGTAATACGGTATACTTCAATACGTTTTCTTTTAGCGATCTCAGCACAATATAATTTACAAATCTATCAAATGGATGCAGTTAGTGCATTTCTCCAAGGAGAATTGGATAAGAAAATTTATATGCTACAACCCAAAGCTTTTAATGATGGAACTTCGCGCGTGTGTTTATTAAAGAAATCCCTATATGGATTAAAACAAGCGAGTCATGTATGGAACATATAATTAAATGCAGCTTTACTCTCCTTTGATCTGCAAAGATCACAAATGGACCCATGCATTTACTTCCGAAAAAGCGAAAAAAAATTATTGATTCTTGCCATATATGTAAACGATATTTTAATTTTTTCAAATGATTTAAAAGATACAGTAAACATTAAAACTAAACTTTGTTCACAATTTCAGATGAAAGATTTGGGAAAAGTTTCGTCTATTCTAGGTATCAATATTAAACAAAATCAGACTGAAAGTAGCATTGAGGTTGATCAAAAGGCTTATACAGAGGATCTTTTAAAACGATTTGGTATGTTTGATTGCAAACCTGAATATTTCGTTATCTGAAGGGAACAATAACTGCAAAACTGATATATAAAACAAAAACAAATGAGATATTGGGTTACTGTGATGCAGATTGGGCTAATGATTTAGACAACAGGCGTTCAACCACAGGTTACATTTTTATGATAAATAACACTGCAATATCATGGAATACACGCAAGCAGCCAACTGTTGCCTTATCAACAACTGAAGCTGAATATATGGCCCTAGCAGCAGTAGCTCAAGAAGCCCAATGGTTAAAAAGATTAAAAGATGAAATTTTAAACTTAAATACAAAAGAAATTCATATTTTCTGTGACAATAAAGGAGCTCTTGATTTGGCAAAAACAACCATGTACCATGCACGTACAAAGCACATAGATGCACGTAATAATTATATTCGAGATTTAATAAATGAGAAAAGAATCAAATGTGAATTCATAAGTACTAATGATCAGGTAGCGGATGTCTTTACCAAACCAGTTCCCTCAACAAAACACTTAAAATTTTGCAAACAACTTGGAATTTCTTTTAATTAATTATAGCCGGTAAATTAATATTTTTTTTTGAAATAAATTTTTTTTGCTTTGTAAATTAAAATTTACATAAAATTTAATAAAATAATTTAAAATTTTTTTTATCAAAGTAATCTGGTTAAAGTTGAATTTGAAATTTTAACATTGTAATATTTGGAATATTTTGAGAATTTTGTTCAAGTAAGAGTGTTGATATATGAACAAATTTCTCATATACAATTTGTAATTTAATTGCTACATAATTTCTATTGTGCCAACTCTATTATGATAATAATAATGTCAAAAAATAAATTATATATTTTGTAATAAAGTATCTCTTTCTTTCGTTTTGCTAACAAAAATTGTCAATGTTATTATATAGTATCATATTGCTGGTATCTTAGGTGTAATCGTACTGTTATAGTTTCACCTTGAAAATTAATTAAATTGTTATTCTGATCAACTAGTTTTACAGTTATTAAACTGATTCGATTGGTTGCTACAGGTAAATAGATAAGATTTTTAAGACTTCAATGATTTTATAGCCAGGAGCAACTGCAATGGAAAATTCATGAAGAATATGTGCTTCCTAATTATTAATGTATGTCCCTTGTATAATATTACATTCAACTCGTATAATATTAATTTTATTTATATCAACATCATTTATTATGTTTATTTATAAGTTTCTATTTTTCCACCTTAGTATCATATAGTTGCAAATTTTTTTTAAGAAATTTTTCGATATCTTCAATTTTATGTATAATATATAACTTTCTTTTAAATACCTGTAGGAATATGAATAACCTTATCATCATAAATAAATTTATTATTTCCCTCATCAATATTTGGTATAGAGTTATATGTTTGAAAATCGACTAATGCACAAATATATTGCCCACTCGACTCTATAGGGGGGAAATATTCAGCTGTTAAAACAGAAGAGTTACCTGTTAAAGTTAATGTTACTGACATGACTCTTCTCTAATCAATAAAACAAAGATGAATATGCAGTATCCTTATATGACATTTATCATATGCATTCTTTAATTAATTAATCAAATAAAAACTATTCATATGCATGAATCATATAACTCATGTTAATATTAAAATAATAGTAACCTTGAACTTTATGTAAATTTTACACTATGAGTATTTTTCTTATCATAGTAAAAAGAAAATAAAAACTATACATTATTATCGAATTCTCATATCAGTGGCGGTAAAAAAAACGAAAAAAGAATTTTTATAATACATGAATATTAAAAAAATGTTTTTATTTTTGTTATTGTTTTTATTGTTTTTCTACTTTCTATAATATTCTGTATTTATTAAGAAATTCAAACATAAATGACCGCAATTATACACTCTGCGAAATTCAATTAAAACCATTAAATTTTCTTAACTTTATTGGCTCTTTGTAAGCTTAGCTTATTTTATATCGACCGTATTTATTTACATTTGTCACTTTAATGGTATTCAAAAAATTATTTTAATGTGCATGCTTAAGTTCGTCGCGTGAGTAACACAAAAAACTAAAAATAAAAGAACAAGTTACTATATTACAAGCGAAATTCAATTAAAACAATTTCAATTTAGTTTTTTTTTCAAGCAGGTTTAAGGCAAGTTGTAGAGTTTTTCGTTCAATTTATTTTTTTTCTTAACAGCTTAATCGGATTTGGTAAAATATTTTACATTTTAAAGTTCTTAGTAATAATGGGTAAAGGTAAAGACTTGACAAATGAAGAATTCGCTAAAATTCAAGCTTACAAGGACCAAGGGTTGTCAACTCATAAAATTGCTACGAAAATTGGCAGGTCTGCAACAGCTGTGCGAAACTTATTCATTTTCAAAAAAAATTATGGCTGACTTCGTACAAATAGGAATAATTAGAAACTTTCGGACCGCGAGAAATCAGCTTTACTTCGACATTCTCTAAATGGACAATCTCCTGCATCGGATTTAGTAGCTAGTTTGAAGCTGCCTATAGGAAAGAGCCGAGGTCAACAAATTTTATCGCAAAGTAATCGACTTACATGAGCAAAACGCCAACATTAACCCGAACTATTTAACTCACAAAGCGAATAAATTAAACTTTGCTTTAGAATATATGACCTGGACGGATGAGTGGCATCAAGTAATATTATCTGATGAAAACAAATTTAATTTAGATGGAAAAGATGGAAATAACTATTATTGGCGCGACTTGCGTGCTGAAAAACAGATTTCCACAACAAGAAATTTTAGAGTTTGTAGCTTAATGGTTTGGGCTGCGTTTAACTACTGTGGAACCACGCCAATATGCAAAATATCAACCAGAATGAATTCTGAAGATTATATTGAACTTCTGGAGGATATTTTGATTCCATTTGGAGAAGATCACAGTAGTCCAGATGGAATTTTTCAATAAGATAACGCAGCGATTCATAAATCTAGCCGCACTATAAGATGATTTTGATCAAAAAACATCCAATTAATGGACTGACCTGCTCGTTCTCCTGATTTAAACCCTAAAGAAAATCTTTGGCGAATACTGTCAAATAGGGTTTTTGCCCTATTGAAAAAGCAGAATTTTATAAAGCTATTGCCAAAGAATGGAGCCATATTTCAATTGGGGAACTCCGAAACTTAATCAACAGCATGCCAAATAGAATGCTTGAAGTGATAAATAAAAGTGGGGGTCATACACATTATTAAATCATTAAATTTTTTTTGTTTTTATTAAGTTTTATTTATAACACATATGAAATTCGAAAATTGTTTTAATTGAATTTCGTTCAAAAATTGGAAGTTGGTTTTTTGTTTTTGTTATTTTGCTGTTTATTTTATTTAAAGGATTTAATTTTAAATTATAAAAATATTAATAATTGAATATAAAAAAAATTACTGCTAAAAATTATTAAATAAAGTTAACCGTTTTTAAGATTTTCGAAAAAAAGAAAATGGTCTTAATTGAATTTCGCAGAGTGTATGTATCAAATTTTTGAAATATGTTGTAGTTATATGAAAGTTTATCACCTAAGTATTTTATTACTTCTTTAGGTGGTTGCAAATTCCCGAAACTATCGAAATATTTAATATCATTTAAATTCTTATAATATGCTACCCAATGAGTTCCATCACCGATTGAATAATCCAAATTTATGATGCCGATTACATCAGTTGGAGCTCTTTTAGGTAGCAAGCTTATTGGTTTTTTGGTATTAAATATAATCCAAGTCCTTGCTTATATGGTTTTAAGTGCAATTCTCTTCCACTTAAAGCAATAGCTTCCATAGTCTTATTATGACGCACATTTTCATCTAGTAGTTTTCTACCACTTTTAGCATCATTAACGGCTTTGGCTATTCCAGCACCACCACCTGCAAGAGCTCCAACAGCTGAAAGACGTGCAAATATTGGTATTAATGGTAAAATGCCACCAGTTTTAGCAACTCGAATAACTCGTGGAAGTTTTATAGATTTTCGATTCCTGCTTAGATTTCTTGCAGCTTTTAGAGCAATTTTTACTGCATCCTTTTGTCTTTCAGGTTTATAACCTTTAATAGCTATTTTAGCTTCCCGGATCACCTTACTTAATGGCTTCTTTTTTTCTTATTTTTCTAGAACAACCCATACCAAGTTTTACTTTAGCTTTCATTGCGTTGGCGACTCGTTCCCCAAAACTTGAATCTTTTGCTTTAACTCTTGACCAAGCTTTTTCAGCTAATCTTTTATCAGCAAAATGTCGATCTTCTATAGTATTACTTTTTGAATATTCAATATCGTGCTCCTTGCAGGCCTGATCTAAATGATTAATACCTTCATCCCCACGATTTAATCGCTTTTGAAGCTTTGTACCCGGTCCACAATAATTATAGCCCGGTAGATGGGCTTCAAATGGTAATTTATTTATAAGAGAATTCAAGATTCCTCTACCCTTTTTAACAGTCTTTTTATAACTGATCTGTTTCTGATTGTCAATAGGCATATTTATACCTTCTTTGAATGCGGATCAGGTCTGAATGCATTAGAATGTATAATATAGTGTTATATAAACTTTCAGCAGTAATTAAAAATGAAGTTTGAAAAAGCCTACGATGCAGTCAAAGTAAAGAACTATGATAAGCAATCAAAAAATAAGAAAAAGTGGAAGCATGGAGAAATGTTTCCAGTTAGTATACGAGGATTAATTGTAAGACCATCTAATTGTGGTAAAACTAATATTATGTTAAGCATGCTGCTAGATCCAAAAGGTCTCAAATTTCATAATCTATACATATATTCAAAATCATTGCATCAGCCAAAGTATGAATACTTAAAGAAAATAATAAAACCTATAAAAGGGATGAGTTATAAAGAATTTTCAAATAATTCAGATGTAATTGATCCATCAGCTTCCTTAAAAAATTCAATATTCATATTCGATGATGTTGCGTGCGATAAACAGGATAATATAAGAAATTACTTTTGCATGGGTCGCCATTAAGATGTTGATAGCTTTTATTTATGTCAATCCTATACCAGAATTCCTAAACATTCAATAAGAGATAATACAAATTTTATCATCGCATTCAAACAAGATGATCTAAATTTAAGACATATTTATAATGATCATGTTAATACAGATATGTCTTTTGATAAGTTTAAAAATTTATGTTCAAGTTATGTATCTTCATATGGGTTTTTAATTATTAATAAAGATATTAATAAGATAATAATTGGTGAGGAGATTTTTGAGGGAACTTTAGGTTTGCACGAATTAATATATAAATTACATCCAAAAAACTATAACGAAAATGATTTACAGCTATATCGAAAAATTTTAGAGAAAACAAATGCACACCGAAAAAATTATGATTCATTAGATCAAATTAAAGGGAATAAGGGTTTTAAATATAAAAATATTATAAGTAAGCTATTTCAACTTGAATATAATACAAGAGCTAAAAAAATAGGAAAAGGTTTAACTAAACACACAACTAACATGATTTACTCTAAAAATCCAGTTCAGTATGTTCACTGGGATGATCCAAATGAGCTGGTAGATAGATTAAGGCTTTTAGTTGCATCCCAATTAGCTGATAATAATAATCACCATAATGAAATCAATTCAATAATTGAAGAACTAAGAGAAGCTGATATAATCGAATAAATTAAGAAAATAAAAAAATCATTATCATTCACAAAATAACTATCGATAAATTCGGACATATTCAAGGTGCAACATAAAATTCCAAGACAAAGTCCTACTTTATCTCTCTTTAAAATAAATTCAAATGGAGATTATGATATTCAAAATAAACAATTAATAAATCTTAAGGAGCCGATTAATCCTAACGATACTACTACAAAGGAATTTGTTGATCAGGAGTTAAAATCTGTAGTACATTATTTAGATAATTCAATTCAAAGTTTAAAACATAATATACTGAAAATTTTAAGCGATAAATTAACTAAATTAGATGATAAGATCAAAACTTTTACTGAAGATAGAATTGAAACACAAAGTAAATTTCTTTGGAAAAGTATGGAAGATAAAATAGATAACACTATGAATTTCGTAAATACTGAAACCGCAGAACATTTAAATAACCTTGAGCTCCGAATAAAATTATTAGAAAGAAATAGATAAAAAAGATTTATGTATATATAAATGAATCATGTTAAACAGATATCTAATAAATCAGAAAATAAAATGAAATAATACATTAGTTCATATTAAGACATCATTCATAAAACATGGATATACCACAATTCGGATACGCATTGAATAATTTTATTAAAAAATATGATGACATTTTATTAGAAGAACATTCTAATGAGCTAAAAGAACATTACAAATTTTTGTTGCAATTCAAAAATTCAATGCAAATAGAAACAGAAGATTATGGTTTTCATTGGAATATTTGTCCATATTCTTCAGATGTTGTGGATTCAGTACCTGAAACTTGTCCATGCATTTCAACTGATTATATTATAATAAAGTGTGCGAAATTAATAAAACTATACGAAAGAATACAAAGGAAATAATTAGCAGCCGATATTTATCTATGTAAAATTATTATATTAATTTAGTTCATTAAAAACACTACACATGAGCCTTCTATTATCTTCAATGCTCATGGAAAAAATAAATGAAATAAATAATAAAATTTAACTTCATTCATTTCAAATACTTGAGCATAGAGAAAAAATATTCACCATTCTGAGAGCTTATCGCATTATGACTTTTGATGGGGTTAGAGTTTTTTTAATTTTGTCTCATCAAGGGAAAATATTTAAAATACGTCTTCCAAGAAAATTCGTTAATATGGATGAAGATATGCTAATATATCTTAATACCGGAGATAACGCTATGGTATGTCATGGATTAAATAACGATGGAACATCAAATCTGGAATTTTTAAGCTCTTGGGATATAGAATTTAGTACAATTGATGATATAACAAACTATGTATTATAAACTAAGTTAATAAAGTTCATAAAATCAAAAATATTAAAAAGAAAAACAAAAGGATTTCTTTTAATTTGAAGCCAAAAGTGTATATACTATACAAATGGAATACAGCATTAGCTAGAGGGATATATTGGGAATTTATGGTAGTAGATCGTTATAGATTTAATGAGAAATCCAAAAATACTGGTAGTGTTCTTTCTAATATTTTAGAAAGTAAACATCGCGAGAAGATTTTTAACGATAGATTTTCTAATAAATAAATTTCATATACATAAATATATCTTACTTTTATTAAAAATGAGCAAGAGAGAGGTTGTTAACGAATTGCACAAGCCTGCAAGAAAAAATTTTCCAAGACGAAGAGTATTAATTAAAGGTTTTGATGATCTGTGAGCAAGCTGATTTAATTGAAATGGGGGCTTATGCTAAAGAAAATGATGAATACAAATTTCTATTAAATGTAATTGATACCTTCTCAAAATATGCATGGGCTATCCCAATAAAGAATAAAACTGCAAATAGTGTCATGCAAGCAATGCAATCAATTTTTAAACATTCTAATCGTCAAAAAAAAAACCTCCAAACAGATGATGGAAAGGAGTTCTTCAATAAGATTTTTAAAAATTTAATAATGAAATATCAAATAAATCATTACTCATCATTTAGCTCATTGAAAGCCTCAATCTTGGAACGCTTTAATCGAACTTTAAAAGAAAAAATGTGGAAAGAGTTCAGCTTCAATGCAAATTACAAATGGATAGATATAATTAGGAAACTAGTCAATCAATACAATAATACAAAACATCGAACCATTCAAAGAAAACCTGTTGATGTAAACCAAAATAATGCGAAGGAGCTGTTGTCAAGCGCATATAATCATATTAAAATTTCACAACCATCAAAATTTAAAATTGGTGACTCAGTTCGCATAAGCAAGTACAAACATGTTTTCGAGAAAGGTTACACACCAAATTGGACTACAGAAATATTTAAGATAAGGAAAGTTCAGATAACAAACCCCGTCACATACTTATTAGAAGATTATGAAGGACAACACATTGAAGGTGGTTTCTATGAACATGAGTTATTAAAATCAAAACATAATGATATTTACTTAGTTGAAAAAATTGTAAAAGATAAAGGTGATAAAGTATTTGTAAAATGGTTGGGTTTTCCATCAACTCATAATTCTTGGATAAATAAAACAGATGTAATTTATTTATTTTTTTTGTCTTTTTCTTTATAAGAAACATATTTTTAGGTAGCATAATGATAATTTTTAATTTTGATTTCAGATATTTCCATATGATAAGTTTGCTTTACTTTACGTAAATCTAATATAGTATCTGCTGAAGATTGATAGTCAGCAATGTATTGTAGAGGTGAACGATAAAAAAGTAAATGGAAAAAATATATTTATTAAAAATATAGAAGTCATGAAAATAAAGAAACCAGCAAAAATGCTTCTTTTGTTTCATCAAAAGCAAAAAGAAAATGTGCCAAAAGTGAAGGATTTTATAAAATCAGTACATGAGTTTCCTCCTTAGGTATTCCGAAGTCACTTCAGAATGGAAAGAAGTACTTTTGAGGTAAGTAAAAAAAAAGATATTTCGCGTAAAAGTTAAGCATGCTAATCTTGTTTGTTAGTATCTATTAAAACAGATAAAACTTGTGTGGAAAAAAAAGCAACCGGCCGTAAACTGAAATTAGAAGTTGCTCTCATAATGACGATTTTTAGGTAACCTACTGGATGTTCTTTTCGGGAATCGTTCAATTTATTCAATGTAGGCAAAGGAGCAACGTTTTCAGCATAAGAAAAAAATTAAAAAAAAATCCTATTCCTTTTGTAATGTATGGATGTATTGATGGCTGTCACATTCAAATTAGTGCACCGAAAAATGATCCAATAAGCTACTTCAACAGAAAACAAGTGCATTCAATGGTGTTACAGGTACCTATAGTATAAACTTTTATGTATTTATATTTAATACAAATAAAACTACCTAAAACATTATTTTTAGGCAGTTTGCGACAGCAATTTAAAATTTATCGATATCTTCTTTGGTTATCCTGGTTCTTGTCACGATGCCGCGGTATGGGAAAATAGTCCACTTGCAAAGGATTTAAAATCGGGGAAACGGAAACTGTCTAATGAAACTTTCTTATTAGGAGATTCCGCGTGTCCACTGTCAAAATTTTTAATTGTACGATACCGCGATAATGGGTTGTGTGTAAGTTATATATTCGGTTATCCAACTAAATAAAACTGTAATTCTACCCGTCACTTCCACCTAAAATTTAAATAAACAATTTCATATTTTTTTCTTCTAAATTCTTTCGAAACTTTTAAAATAAAATTTTGCATATCAGCATTTTTACCTTTTATAATTTTTCGCGTGTAAAAATCACGCCAGGTAAAAATGCTTAATTATCAAATTTCAATTAAAAACCTAAACTATGTGATGTTTCTTTATCATACTTAAAATTAATCGGTTGTTACCTTCCAAAGTGTTAAGAGTAAAATCGAGTTCATATTTTATAATACTGTTTAAAAGGAAAATAAGAACTTTTCTATGTTAAAATAAATTAAATGTAAAGTTAATTAATAGAATAAAACTTAAATCAAATTAAAAAGAAAGTTAAATAAATAAAAGAAATAAGATCTAAAAATAACAACTATTGTGTTTTTTTTTCTGTTCCCAATATAATAAATATATTTTCTGTGAAATTTGTCTCGTTGGTACAACTTGACAATAATATAAAGCACAAAACTGGCGCAGTCGGTAGGATTGCCGTCAGTATAAAATAAGAGTAAACTAAAATTAAAAACAGTGTAAATCCACTAAATTAGCTAATAATATACTGTTTCTTGTTAAAGAATTTAACGGCAATAATAACCAAAAATAACAAACATTTTTCTATTATAAAATTTTTCTGCCGATTTACGAAAGAAAAAATCAATTATAATATTAAAACACAGAAAATATAAAACTTTTTACTAATTTAATTAAATAAACTACATTACATAAAATTAAATAAAGTAAATAAATTATTAAAATAACAATAATAAAAAAATGCCAAGTGAAAATAATACTAATAACAATGCTAGTGCTATAACAGTTAGAGATCTCATCGTGGAAGCTAAATCGTTGCCAAACTTCAAAGGAAATTGCGAATACGATCTCAGCGCTTTCATCAGAGACACCGAAATTTTCATCAACCTAGTACCGGACCAATCATCGAAGGAATACATCACAACCATAGTCACTAGCAAATTACAGGAAGCGGCGGCTGATTCAATAAGAAAAATCCCAACCACCACGGATTGACACATCATAAAGCAACAACTAAAAAGAACCTTTGGAATAAAAGAAATGGCAGATTCAACGCGATATAACAATGTAGGTCAATTTTACTCTGATCTAAATATAATATTAAGTAAGTTAAATTTTAAGTATAATCTCGACGATAGTAAACCAATATAATTTAACCCGTCTAACAACGAGGCTAGTAATCTAGAAAAATTTCACCATCTTGGATGACGCTTTTCACGAGCTGTTACAGACTTTTGGTCCAAGTTCTTCACATTTTTATAATAATAACAATAATAACAGAAGACAAAATAATTTTTCAAATAATAACCGAAATAATAATAATAATAATAGTTATAACAGATCGCGTAATTTTAATAATAATTTAAATCACAAGGATAATTTTAGTTCACGAAACCAAAATTTTAACCATAATAACAACCCGCGGAATTTTAATAACAATAACTTTAACAACCAACGAAATCAGTATAATAATAATAATAACAATAGCAGAAATTTTTCGCATTTTAATAGAAATAGTGGTAATTTTAGAAATAACTATAACTCTGCCACTGTAAGAAATCAGAATTTTAATAATAACAATAACTGTGCTTCTGAACCAATGGAAGTCTACATAAATCATAATGAGGAAATAACCAAGAAACCAAGAAAATTTTCGGTTAGGGCCTCGCAAGCAAATAATTTACCCATAGTACAATTAACAATAAATAACTGTAATATATTTCCAAATATAAAAAGAACCCTGATAAATCCACTTATACAAGTAGTAACTCTAGTAGGAAAAACAAAAATTTACGAACAAATTATTACTGAAGCCCCTGTTGAATTTAACCACCAGGCCGATATGCTTTGGAAATTATTCAATTTGGAAAACAAAAAATTCGATGCAATCCTTGGACAAAATATACTTAAAGCAGTTGCTGCAAAAATTAATTTTGAAAATAATTCTATAGGGAAAAATAGAATTTATGGGAAAAATAACTAAATTTGTTGATTCCTGCCCATTTGATGAAATTCATCACTTATATCCATTAGATTTTAACTCGAAAAATATCTTTGACTACATAAAACACGCCACCTCAACTCTGAAGAAAAATCAATTTTGGAGAAAATTATCTATAAAAATCAAGATTTACTTTACCGGGAGGGGCAAAAACTTACAAATATTGATGGTATAAAACATGAAATAATAACAACTCATAACAAACCAATTTATTCAAAAATCTACTGTTTCCTTAAAGTTCATGAAAGGGAGGTTGAAAAACAAATTTCAGAAATATTGAGTCAGGGAATAATAAGACCGAGCAATTCACCATACAGCTCTCCGATTTGGGTGGTTCCCAAAAAACTGGACCAATCTAAAATTCAAAAATGGAGAGTTGTTGTCGATTACAGAAAACACAACGAGATAACTGTAAGCGACAAATTCCCAATTCCCAATATTGAATCTTTATTTGACAAGTTAGGAAAAGCTCAACATTTTTCAACAATTGACTTGGCAAAGGGCTTTCATCTAGTGGATGAGAAAGATCGACCAAAAACTGTATTTTCAACACCGCAAGGACACTACGAATATGACAGGATGCCATTCGGATTGAAGAATGATCCTGCACGTTTCAACGTATGATAAACCATGTTTTAAGAGAATTTATAAATATCTGTTGCGTAGTATACCTTGACATGTTTTAAGAGAATTTATAAATATCTGTTGCGTAGTATACCTTGACGCATACTAATCTTTAGCACGTCTTTACAAAAACACGGAAATGCAATTAATAAAATTTTTGAAAAATTAAGAAAGTATAGTTTAAAGATACAAATAGATAAATGTTAATTTTTTGCGAAAGAATCAGAATATTTAGGTCACTTATTAACAAATAATTGTATCAAACCAAACCCTTAAAAAATCGAAGTAATAAAAAACCTTAAATTACCCACTACTCGGAAAGCTATCAAGAGTTTTCTAGGCATTATTGGCTATTACCGCAAATTTATTCTATAATAGGACTATTCACTCGACGACTGGGGTGAGGCCTATAGATTTAATCAATGGTAAAATAACCGATTTTGAAAATATAAAGGTCCTTATTCAAAAAAAGAAAGAAAAAATTATAGACAAATTGAACAAAAATAAAAAAGAATTTCAGCCACCAGGTACTGACGAGATACTTAAAAGTAACCCCGCTATAGTAGGGTATAAGGAATTACCAAAATATAAAAAAATAAAAATTAAAATAACTAATAATAAAGTTTTTGATAATAAAAACCACAATATTCAGCCTGTCCGAATTAAAAGAAAATTTAAATTTTCAGATAACAAAAATAATAAAAATAATTTTAACATTAATAATAATAATAATAAATCCGGGCCAAGCAACAATTTTGGTGACTAAACTAAATACCGAAGCAGGTTACACAACAATACAACAAGATCCTGTTGAAATAATAGAAAGTTATGACAAAATTATTCACTTTATTAATTTAAACGATATCGAAAAAATAATAGAAATAATAGAAAATCAAATAACCGATTCCTATCAAATTTATAGTATGGTAATAAGAATTCTTATAAAATTTTACAAAATAAAATAAATAAAATTAAACATTCATTTAAAACTCTTATTCCATTAAAACACAAAAGATGTCTGTTGGAATTTCTTTATTAAAATTTATCTTCGGGACAATGGATCAAGAAGATAAAACCGAAATTGAAAATCATTTAAAAGCAATCGACCAAAATAATAAAAACATAATAATAAACGCTAACAATCAAATAAAAATAAACTCGATAATTCAAAATAACATAAATAATTTAAAAAATAATATAAACCAAAACCATTTAATAATTGAAAAAATCTCAAATTATGTATTAAATGATCATAAAAATGTGACGAACCAATTACTATATTTAAATATTCTTTCTAATATAAATATATTAGATGATGAAGTTGAAAGAATACAAGAAAATGTGATGTTTGCGAAACATCAAACAATGATAAGATCAATTATGATATTGATATTTTCAAAATTCAGGAATTGAAAAGTTCACTACCTATTAAAAATAATACACTAATTTTCATTTTACAAATTCCTAAATTAAGTGAACAAAAAGCAAATCGATTTTAAGTTATTCCAATTCCAAATTCAAATTTTGAACAAATCCCTATAGATATTTCATTTGCTAATGAAACATTCCATCATAACGAAGAAAAGTATAAAAATAAATTAAAACCAGTTCCAACATGCTTGTCGAGTTTAATTAATAAATCATTCGAAAATTGTTCTAAAATTATAGAGAATACGTTTAAAGTAATTGAAATCGAAATCGGCGTAGTTCTAATTATAAATGCCAAAAATGCAAAATTATTTAGTGGAATTTATTCAAATAAAAATCATATTATATTTTTTGAAAATTTTACTATAAATATTAACAATTCAAAATTTTCTAATAAACAGCTAGAATATAAGCAAAATTTTGTAATACCAAATTATCTCATTTTAGACAATGTAAATTTTACCATTTAATGTAAGACAAATAGAAAACAATGAAAAAATTGAGCAAATTTCCTTTGAAAAAAATAAAAACAATGTAATAATTTATTTCAATACGACTTTTATTTTAATATTTTTTATTATTACAATAATCATATTTTTGTATCACAAGAAAGATCACATAGAAAATTTTAGAAAAAACAAAGATAAAAATGTTGTCCAGGAGAACAACAATCTTAAGGAGGCGGAAGTTATATATTCGGTTATCCAACTAAATAAAACTGTAATTCTACCCGTCACTTCCACCTAAAATTTAAATAAAAAATTTCATATTTTTTTTTTCCCTAAATTCTTTCGAAACTTTTAAAATAAAATTTTGCATATCAGCATTTTTACCTTTTATAATTTTTCGCGTGTAAAAATCACGCCAGGTAAAAATGCTTAATTATCAAATTTCAATTAAAAACCTAAACTATGTGATGTTTCTTTATCATACTTAAAATTAATCGGTTGTTACCTTCCAAAGTGTTAAGAGTAAAATCGAGTTCATATTTTATAATACTGTTTAAAAGGAAAATAAGAACTTTTCTATGTTAAAATAAATTAAATGTAAAGTTAATTAATAGAATAAAACTTAAATCAAATTAAAAAGAAAGTTAAATAAATAAAAGAAATAAGATCTAAAAATAACAACTATTGTGCTTTTTTTTCTGTTCCGAATACAATAAATATATTTTCTGTGAAATTTGTCTCGTTGGTACAGCTTGACAATAATATAAAGCAGAAAACTTGTACAGTCATACATCGCATGATTTGCATGTTTACGCATGGGTATGCTTGCACTTTATTGGTATTTGTAATTTTTTTATTGTTTCTTTTTAGTTCTATTCTATTCTCATACGCATAATGCAAATTTTTGTTGTAGTTTTTTTCATTTCAGTTTAAAATAATCTAATTCTTTGCTAACTCTTATATGTTATATAATATACATTAGGATATATTATATCCTAATGCGAATTATAGGTGTGTGTATATATAACATATATCAGCAACATCCAATAATGTTAAAAAATATTCACTACAATTTCAACAAAAAACCTATGAAAAGCAACATGTCAATAAAAACCAAAGTAATTTTTCAAGATGTGGAGAGGTACATAGGAACAAGTGCCCAGCAATGGTTAAATTCAATTTTTGTAACAAATTCTACCAAGTATTAAAATAAAATTTATGATTTAGAATTTTTCATTACTAATATTAATTGTAAAGCTATTTTATGTTTAAATTCATCAATTAAATTAAATTTAACTTCAAGAAGTTTTGAAAATAAAAGTGTTAAGATAATTCAATCAAATTCAGATGAAAAATTTATTATAGAACCATTGCAGATTTCATAACTCCTTTTGGATGTTATAGATTGTTGCAATGCCTATTGGCAAAAATGGGTCTAGTGAAATATTTTACGTCGGAATGGTTAAACAATTTGCAGATATTCCCCAAGTTATAATTTTTGTTAATGATTTTTTAATATTTGGTAAAAATAAGCAAGAACATGATAAATATTTAAAAATATAGAGTTCGCGATATAGGTTTAAAATTTAGAAAAAAAATCTTAAATTTGTTGTCAGGAAATTTCATTTTTGGATCATATTTTTAATGACACTGGTGTTAAACCTGATCCTTCGAAAATAAAAGCAATTGTAGATATGCCTCGCCCTAATTCTATTTCGGAATTGCAGCGTTTCCTAGGTATGATAACTTACCTCAGTACATTTATAAAAGATGTGTCAATTGAATCTGTTGCTCTAAGAGAATTATTAAAAAAGATGTTTTATGGCATTGGACTAGTAAAAATGAAAATGAATTTTATAAATTAAAACAATTAATCACAAATGCTCGAATTTTGTGTTACTATAAAAATAGAAAGACTGATACATTATCAAGAGCGCCTCTTACTATATTGTCTTTACCTGAATTTGATAAAGAAATAAAAGTTCATTGCAATTTATTAAAAGTGATTTCCATAAAATTAAAACAGAAAAAAGATAAGATTTTGTAAGATAAAATTTTGTAAAAAGTTATTGAATATTGTAAATGGATGGCCTACAAATGAAAAACTATTAAGTGATCCTGTGGTAATTCATTATTATAATATTAGGGATGAATTACACGTAGTTGATAATATTTTATTAAAAATAAATCGTATAATTCCAAAATCTTTAAAAAACGTAATTTTAAATTTATTACATGAGGGTCATATTGGCATTGAAAAATGCAAAAGTTTAGCAAGATCCTTAATATATTGGCCTAAAATAAATAACGATATTACAAGAGTTATAAATAATTGTCATATTTGGGCCCGTCACCGTCATATGAATGTGAAAGAACAATTAATTACTGACATAATAAATATTCCTTGGTATAAAGTAGGTATAGAACTCTTCGAATTAGAATATAAATTATATTTAATTGTTGTTGTTTACTATTTAAATGTTGTTGATTATTTTAATTGCATTACTAAATAAGAAATATTCAAGTCAATTGATAATTACAAAATTAAAATCAATTTTTTCCAGTCATGGAATTCCCAATATTATAATTTCGGATAATGGTCCTTCATTTCAATCATTAGAATTTGAAAAATTCTGTGTTTCTTGAAATATTGAACACATTTTTACATCTCCTTATCTTTCTAGATCTAATGGAATGGTTGGAAGATCAGTTCAAACAATATTAAAAAAATGTTAAAAAAATGTTCGGATGCAAATCCATATGTTGCTCTATTGCAATATAGAACATCTCCAAAAGATAATTTGTATTCACCTTTTGAATTGTGAATCAATAGAAAATTAAGAACTAAAATTCCAGAAAATAAGAACTAATATTTTTGTTATATAACAAAAATATTACTAAAAATCAAAATAAAATAAAAAAATACTAGAATAAATATACAAAAAAATTTAAAAGAACTTTCTAATGGCAATGATATTTTATATAAAAACGATCCTAATTCCTCTGGTTGGTTTCCTGAAAAAACATTGAGTTTAAAAACCCTTTAAATTATTGTTCTATAGATAAAATATATTTTGGTGAAGATGTAGAACCTTTTTTGCTTGGCTGAAAAAATGTTTAGATTTTTATACAGAATTAGTAAAATAAATTTATGAAAGATTTGACTTTTATGATATGAAACTAAAAATTTCGTGGATTGATCACAGAGAAATAGAGTACTAGATTAACAATATTAAAAAAAATAATAACAACAAGAATATATGTATTTAAATAATAGTCCTAAAATACGATCATGAAAGTCCTCAACGAAGCAACACAAACTTTAGCAACAGCAATAAGCTAATGCTGAGCTTAATAGAACATTATTTATTAATTTCTAACTTAATTACTTCTAAAGGTGATTACAATTTGCAACAATTTATGGACACCAAGAATTAAGGTACCGAACCATTGAAGGAAAAGATGAGTGCATTTAGAAATTATGTAGGGAAGCTTTGTGTCAAGGTTGAAGCTAGCCTTGACCTCTCTTTTCTTACATATATAAATTATTATTTAATTTAAAGAAATTATTGTAATATAAAAATCTTTCATTAAAAATTGAATTTGTGTTTTTTATATCAACCGTATAATATAAAATAAACTTATACAACCGACCTAAATCAACTTACATAATGATTTAGTGTAAGAATACAAAGAATACTTGTGGAAAACTATTGATCCCAAGAATTGCAAACCCGCCCTGGATTGTACCTTGATTTCATGACCAACTATTGTTTAACCAACTACAGTAGAAAAATCTACATCTCCAGACTCCTCACTAGCCGTCTTCTCAATGTCAGCGTCAGCTAATTCAGACAATGTTCATCTTTCATCTCACACATGGTTACATAATTCTATCAATCTGCTGACGTTATTCGATTACTCTTATGTAGTCTTTAGTAAGGAAAGACTTCCTACAGTTTCTGATAATGTAAACGTTCCTAAAGGTAAAGGTGTTCTTATTGCTGTGAAAAATGTCTATAACGTCTCGGAAGTTAATTTATCGCAGTTTCCATTTTAAGAGTTAATTGCAATCAAAATTGAGCAACTCAAAAAGACACAAAAATTAATATTAAATTTCCAAATTATATATGCACTTAGATATCTTAGTGATTCAGAAAAATTTTCCCCTAAAAAACGGCCGTATTAAAAAATGCCACGAAAGCAGTGTTTCCTCAAAAGGGTCACTCAGTTTTTTTCGAATTTAACACGTTAGGTACCCATAAAAGAAGCTATTTTAAAATAGGAAAAAAGTTTTTAGCAAATGTAGTCAGTAAATTACTTTAGACCCAAATTTTACAGTAGAAAGTAGGTATATACCTAGTATTATCTGATAGCTTATCTATGTTCAGGGGAAATTAATAAAAAGGTTTTCAAATATTAGGGCAATAAACTTCATAAAATGTTAATGACCCAAGAAATAGGAACAGAGGTAGACGCAATCAAACAAATTTTTTATCATATTAGAGAAAGCGTTCATTTAAGAATATAAGAACCTTATAACCAAATTAAACTAAAAATTTACTTTTCCAAACTTTCAATGGCAAGGTCAAATAGTAATTATTCCATTCGATATATGAAATATATAGAAAATTAGAACATTTAACAAAAATGGGGAAACCGAAGAAATGAGATAACGAATGCAATGAAGTTCAAATCAAAGATTTTCTAGAAAAGGAAAGTGTATAACTACACATTTTCAAGTTATTCTTCGATTTTAAAACTTTAGATCTTTTATAAATTTTATATATTATTGACTGATTTTTTGTTTTTGATATTTCAAGATTTTTGCATGAAGCACTGGTTTTGAAAATGGATTGTTTGAAAAATTTATTAAGTATAATGAAAAATAAAAATAAAATTTTTATAATAAATAAGAAGTTTTTTGTTATTTAAAAATTTTTCAAATTTTTCAGAATTTCTATTACAGCTCATTTTAGTCTTTTCAGATTTAAAATAAAAGGTAACTAGACCTACGTACATATGGATGTTGTATAATAATTATTACAACAAAAATTTTATAGGTACCTACATCTTAATTTTTCTTATCCGTAATTCTTATCTACAGGCGTGTTCTTTTCACTTATAGGTATTAAGGTCTTAAGCTATGTTGTACATTATACATAATATATACATATGTGCATATCATATTTTATTTTTTTTTCTTTACATATAAAAAATAAAAGTAATTATGTTATATAATATATGCGTATTATTACATAAAGAATTTTTTATGTTCCACTTAACAGCTTCATAATCAAAACCAAGTAATTACTATTAAAAATACAGTTCTATGTTATATATTCTTCTATTACATAATATTTTTAAACCTCCAGCACTTTTTCTTTTTTCTTTTTATTTAATTTTCTGACCTTAAATAAAAATATTATTCAAATATGTAGGTATATGCATCATAAGATTATTTCTTTTACCTCTTTTAACGCGAAAACAAAACAAGAACAGCAAAACAAAAACAAAACAAAAACTCTGAATCTTTTCCTATTTATTATTCTTATGCGCAACTCTTATAAGCATATTTTTTGTTTTCGTCTCTTCAGATTCTAAAAAATAAATATAAGTACGTTATAATAATAATAATATGCGTTTATGTCATTGCACCAAGAATTTTTTATTCTTATGCGTAATTCTTACATGCATGTTCTTTTTTCTTCTTTTTACCTCTAATAATTACATAACCACATATCATCCTTATAGAAAAATAAATTTAGCTTTCTATTCTTTCCTGATATCCCATTACATAAAATATATTTTCAATCTATATGAGTCGAGCAATACATGACCTCGACAGGTAAACAACATTCTGTAAACAAGATTAATGACCTGTTAAACCAGACAACTCCTCAACTCGTAACTTAACTTCTCAGGCCAACTTCCTAAAACTTCTTACTTCCTAAAAACGTATAATTAAACTCGTATCACCTATATACTTCAAAAGGTCAATACCAGTTATACAGGTCATGACACATTTTAGCAGGTCATCTACCTATACCAGAACAGAAAGTATGCCATCATTATTACAAATTGAAAACTATAAGTCTTTATGCCCTATTGCTGCACATAATGGAATTAAAAAATTAAGATGTGCTGTAAAAAATGCAATAAACATTTACATACATTTGATAAAGGAAAAAATACTGAATTAACTACATATTAAAAATATGAAAACAAAAGTTCACTTTAACTTGAAATTAAAAATTCATTATATGTATGCATGGGATTTTGCTTACAGAATTGCTCGAAAAGGAATATACAATAAGCTTGCACGAGATAGGAACCGGTTTCAAAGACGTATACAAATATTTGAACCAGTGATATCTGCAATATTCTAACCTGTAGTCATCGAAAAAAAATATTTAAAGAAAGATTCCAAGAACAAATATGTACTATATATAATTATATTAAAGAAAAAGTACAAAAAAAAAAAAATGTGTTTTGTAATTTATAGGTATATACGTTCTATAGAACATTCTACTTTAAGAAAAATACAAATGCGTAATGTATTAACAACTAGACTTTTTTTTTGATTAACCAGTTTTTTTTTGTATTTAAGTACAATCAAAGAAAATGAAAACAAGAATTTGTTTTTATTTTCAACGCAACTATTTGCATCAACAACAACAAATTTCATGCATCTTGTTTTTCTTATGCAAAAGTAAGCAATAAGACATTCCTGCTATTTCTTAATTATGCATAGTAAAAACAAAAACAATGCGGTGCGCAAGCAACTAAATACAATAACAAGAATTAAGGTAGAAGGAAAATAAAAATTATAGGTAACTCAATGTAAATAAAACAAGTTTTTTCCTTTTTTACTATCAAGGTAAAATTAAAAATACATACTTTCTGATATTTCTGATTACCTAATACTATTTTTAAAATATTTAATTTAAATTTCCTTATCTGCTGGACAACTCCGGCAAAGGAAACTCACATGTAAACAAATCATGCAAAGTCTCAAGTACGCTGAACTCGAACAAGTAAACAACTTGCTTTGCAACCTTTGACCTCATTGACCTGGCGACCACCTCAGCTTCGTACATTCATATGTACATGGGTCATAACACACTCAAACAAGTCATCTACCTATACCAGGAAATAAACGACCAGTTATATAAGTCATGACACACTTTAGCAGGTCATCTACCTGTACCAGGAAATAAGAAAGTGAAAGTGGGTCGTGCGATATGGGCTGATTTTTTCCATCCCAGAGTGCCAGAATACCTACTCAACTTTAATATATTTAAAGGTTGTGAATAAAAAACATATTCCAGAAACTTTATAATTACGAAGTCGGAACAAGCTTATCAATTGACGTTTTATTTATTGAAAAACATATATATTTATGATAGTATCGATTATTTTGAAGACTTTCCATGGCATCTATTGAATACAACAAGAAGCTGGTATTCACCATTCATAGCACAGTATATTGTCTGTGAGCAGTGTCTTCTGCATTCAACACTTCGAAATTTTATTAAACGGTTCAAGTCATCGATTGGCAGCCTTAACGACAATTTCTAGAGTTAAGCCGCAAAATATTTGAATTTAGTTAAGGCAAACTAGTCCTCGTTTAATGATATGGGTAAATAGATATGTTAACGAAGATGAAATCATACTGGATTCAATCTTCGTTATTCTATCTGATTTCACCAAAAAATCATTCGCAAAAATGCTTAATGACATGATGTCATCAATCGAAAATAAAAACAGAGATGTGAATAATGACCTAGCAGTTATAGTTAAGATTTAAAGAGGCAAGGTTGGCTTTTACACGTTATTTAACATGTATAAATTTAGTCAAATTTATATTACCGAAATTCAGTCGTGTGCGAATACTGGTTCGGTACAGTCTTTTTTTTCTATTCAATGTCTTTATATATATAATCCGAAAATTGATTATTATACTTTTCTAATAATTAATCAACACAAAAAAAAGCAATTATAAGATTCTTAAATTTATAAAGATCTACCTACTTAATAAAATATAACATACAAATAATTGATTTATTAATACGTAACAGGTAAAAGAGATCGCTCACCTTCTGAGGTTGAGAATGATTTCATATCAATTAAAAGAAAAACAACAGAAAGCAATGTAAATTGCTTAAACAATAATAATACCATCAATATGGGTAAAAATAAAAACTCTAACATTGCTTCAAATAAAAATCAAAATTATTTTGCTCCACTTAGCCAAAAAAAAACAATAAATCGGTTGATGATGTTGAAATTGAGGTTAATGTAAAACAACATGTGCCTCCAATTAATATAATTAATAAAGACTATACATTTATTAAAACAAAACTACAAAAGTTAGGTATAACTAATTATACAACAAAAAGTACAAGTATATGCACTAAAATATTTTGTAATGACACTAAAAGCTACCAAGTTTTGTTTAATAATTTTAAATTATTATATCTTCCGCAATTGACCTCAATGAAATTATTACCAATTTGGAAGCAGGTTTTCCAACTTTAAATGAATTTTTAAAAAAATGGAAAATCAAAATAAATACCAGTAAAACACAAAGCATTTTCTTCGCACAGAGATGCAAACCTTCGTATCTACCCTCCAGAGAATTGGTTTTACATGGGTTAAATATTGAATGCCAAAAATCTTTAAAGTACTTGGGTGTCCATTAAGATCCCAAATTAAAATTTCAAATAAACACGGATCAAAAAATAAAAAAAAGTTAGCAATTTAATTAAATTATTATACCCATTGAATAACCGAAAATCAAATTTATCACTACACAACAAAATTATAATTTATAAAACAGTTTTTCAACCTTATATTTTATATGGGGCCCCTGTTTGGTTCAGTTGTGCTGCATGTCACAAAAAAAAAACTACAAATTTGCCAAAACAAATTACTAAAAATGTGCCTGAACTTGCCGTGGTATTTTTCAACAACATTACTTCATCGTAAAGCTACAACAAAATTAATCGTCGAAAAAATTGAATCAATCACATGCGTTTTCTTCTAAACTGTGAACTAGCCAATAATCCCCTAATCAACAGCATACCAGGTACAATAATATCATAAATTTTTCAAATTTAAGTAGTTTTTATCTTTATGTTATTATCTTTATGTTATTATTTATTTAGTCTAGTTTATTAAGTTTTATATATATTAAAAAAAAACATTCATTAGATTTTTAAATTTTTCCTAAATTATATTTTCAAAATCAAAAATAAAAAAAAATCAATTATAATATCAATATGTAAGTTATTGAATTCTTAAAAAATAACACAAATTATGAAAAAAATAAAATGATAAAATGATAAAATGAAAATAAATGAAAATAAATGACATATTACTAAAATTTCAAATGACGTCTGGACTTACTAATCACTTTTTCATAGTTCGACTTTAGTAGAGTCACGTTATGAGTCAGATGTTTCGAGTATTGTGGCGGTCTCGCCGAACATAATATTCCGATACTTTTATAATGTTATTTAACCATCTATTGTCCGTATGCCCAAGAAAGAAGGCAGATAGGAGAACCTTGCTTATTTACATGACGCGGTGGATCATATATACTAAGGCGACAAGACTAGGCTTAGTATTAAAGTTTTATTGAAGGGGAAGATCTTCCGGTAGATTATGTGCATTGGTCTAGGGTCTTCAAGATACCATGAAACTCTTAATATCTCGTCTGAGGAGGTACATAAACATTTAGAAAGGGTGCTTTTGAAAATTCAGATATATATTGGCAGTTCTGAGTTTGAGCTAAGATATCTAAGACGGCATCAATTCAAGAAAGGTTTGAAAGTGGCAGGGCTTTTTCGTTTGTCAAAAAAGTTCTAAGCTGTTTATATTTTGTGTTTGAAAATATAGTTAGTTCAAAAATATTAAAATCGCGAGCAGGTTTTTAGTAAATTATTTATTAGATTGCAGTTTGTATTTTCTCTACTACAATATTTATAAATTTATGATTACATTGCTTCTCCTTGTCATCAAACTTTTGCAAAAATAAAACAAAATCAAGGTTTCTTCTTTTTGATGGCCTGGGTGTCGATTCTGCTAATTCTCTGCTAAAGTGGTTGTAGTAATTGTGTTACATACCACTTAATATTAATACTAAAGTGGTAACACTAGGTATTATTATGTTTTAACTGTAAATATTGTGTTGTACATGATACTAATGTTAAATTGAAATAAGAATGGAGAGAATAAATTCAGTTTGCATTGTACTCACATAAGATGCACATGTGTTTTAATTTAATATAATCAAACATTAAATTTTGAATTTAATTAAAAAAAAAAATACAATTTATTAAGGATCGGATAAAAACTTCGATAATTTAAAAAATTTTTGAATCTAAACAAAAATTAACCAAAAGAAAAATCAAAGAACCAAAGGAGAAACCAAAAAATAAAAAGAAATGTTTACCCAATACTACATTATTTGTGATATTAACGCTTTTATTACTTCCTTTAGTAGTATTTGGTTCTTCAGTGCCGTATAAGAATACACAACTTAATAGCAATGGAGTATATTTTGAGAAACTGGGGAATGGACAACTAATCGCAACCAAGTGGAAATTAATAATATATTACAACATGACATGTTTTTGGGATCACAACGCAGAAGTTATACAAGGTGTAGATCAAATGTCAACATTAATAAAAAAAATGAACAACAAAGAGTTACCCAGATTAATCCTGGAAAGTTATGAACATAAATTAGAAGAACTTCATGAGAGAAATCAACTCTTGTTTACCAACATGTCACAGCACTATCGACAGAAACGTGGGTTACTCAATATTGTGGGTAATATAGCAAATAAATTATTTGGAGTACTGGACGACGAATATGCAAGCAGAATCGAGGATACATTAAAAAATCTTAACAATAAGCAGGAAAAATCGCTCAATCTTATTAAAAATCAGACATCAATTGTTGAGGCTACAGTTAATTTACTAAAGAAAACAAATACAGAAAGAGCACAACAGTTAAACATAATCAAAGATGAAATAGAAGAAATAAACAGAACGCTAAAATATTTATTATCCAAGGAACAAGACGAAAATCTGCAAAAGATGTTTTTAATGTTGTCACAATATGTTTCATTACTTAATAACGAGTTAGAAAAAATACAAGTTACGATTTTGGACATAATTCATGATATTCATCACGACAAATTCAGCACTCTATTATTGGGGCCAAATCAAGTAGCAGCATATTTAGAAGATTTGGTTCAAATCATTCCGGAAGGATTACAAGCACCATCTCTAACACAGTTATATAAATTGACAACAATAAAGTCCAAAATTACAAAAACATCAGTTATATTCGTGTTATACATCCCATTAATAAAATCAACAGAATTTGAAGTATACAAAATTATTCCTTTTCCTCAACTAATTAACGGCACATTTTTTAGTATTGAAACTAGTAATGAACTTTTTTGGACTAATTTGCATAGGGATACAGCATATACGTTATCAGATATAGAATGGAGGGACTGTATTTCTGTCAGTTCTGAGAATTTCTTATGTGAACAATTGCGACCATTATATACTAAAGAAACAAAAGAGGTAGAATGCGAATTTAATTTAATAGCTCAGCAAACAATAGCAGATAAATGCAACATAAAACTAACCAAAAGTAATAAATATTGGGTTCAACTAACAAGAAAGAATTCATGGCTTTATTCATTAGATAAGGAGTATCTTTTTAATATTGTGTGCGATGGTCTCGTTTATCAACAAAGGCTTAAAGGGACTGGATTATTGAATTTTCATGAAAATTGTCTACTAAAGGATAACGGAGTAGTCATACAAACTTTTCAAATATCAAGCAGTGAATACAAGAAAGTCTCACCTTCAATAAATATGCCACAATTACAAAAAGAATTGGAATCTTCATTATTTAGCAGTGTGCATATTAATAGTTTAAATTTAACAGATACATTTTCTGCCAAATATGGCAAAATTAAGCAGCAATTACAAGCCTTGAAGAAGCAGGAAAACAGTTTTCAAGCAATGTCATATCATGATAAACATCAGTATATAGTAAGTTACAGCGCAATTGTAGTCAGTGCTCTGATAATATCAATGTATATTAGTAAGAAATACATATTCAATAAAAATCACAAATTAGTCGAAGAACCACAACATATACAACTAAGAACTCAAGATTTCCAGATTTGATGCCAGAGACATCAATGCGGGGAGAATGTTTACGCCAGCTAAAATGATTTTAGTTTTAAGAATAAAATATGAATTATGTTTAAAATTGACCGTCATAAAAATTAATAGTTTTTCTAAAAATATGTAAAATCTTAAATTTGAAAATAATATTATCACAATTTATGTCGCATTTTCGTCATTGTTTATTTAGGATAATTTTTTACACTTGTTTTTAAGGAATTATTTTAACAATTACTTGGAGAAACATAAATAAAACTACAAAGAAAAATACAGGAATAGCATAACACATGTTAGTCAATCTCGTAAATACATATTTTGAACTACATGTGTTGATAATAGAATGTAACGAAATAACATTTAGGTAATAAATTTTAAATAGCGACAAAGGACGAAATGCAATTATAATTTCATTTTAATAGTTTTAAAATGTAAAGTTGTAAGAGTAGGGATGAGTTGTTTATTTTAATTTTAGTATATAAGAGTTAATTCTTGGTTAATAAAGTTAGAATTAGAAATATTCTCAAGAGACATATATCAAGTTATTTTTATTTTGACTGCTATACAAGTATCATTGAGAGAGCGTTACTCTCGATTACCCTGTTACTTGTATATTTTGTGACAAATAACAATATTGGACAAGTATAATCGAAGTGGAATCTAACTGTGTTTTCAGTTAGACCATTAGTTTATACACTCTTTTCTTTATTAAATTAGTATAAGGTTAAATTAAGTTAGTAGATTAGTTAGTTCTAAGTTTTAGTTAAAAACTATTCAAATAAGAGTTTTTTTTTTTGTCCTTTTCCCTTAAAATTTATTATATTTACAAATTTCAATTAAATTTTTTGAATTCCCATTTAGCAGTTGTAAAGATAAAATCAAAATCTATATCTCTGTAAATATTTAAATTCAAATGTATATGTATATGCAAAATTATTATTATTGACAATAAAATTTAAAAAAAAAAAAAATTGAAACTATTTTAAAAAAATAGGAAAACTTGCAACGTTGTGGTTTTAATCATCTTAAAAAATTATCCTGTCATTTTGTAATAAAATCAATTATGATTTCTAATTGGAAAACTGTAATGCATATAATTGTATTTGATTATGGAAGATTTTATATGCTCAGTTTTTGTAAAAATACTTTTTACAGAAACAGAAATTTTCTAAATATTCAACAGTCGCATTTCTATTATCAAGAAAATATATCTTTTTAATACCAATACCTAATAGAAATGGAATCGCTTGACTTGACCTATGAAAAAAGCCAAATTTTGATGGCTGCCCCCAAACGGAAAAGGGTGAGTCATCAAAAGGCAGAGCTGAATCAACAACAACAACAACAACAGCAACAATGTCATCAACAACAACAAGACAGCATCCAAATTTTGGATTGTTTTTCAATTGGGTTTGATGAATTTCAGGCCCAAAAAGAAAAGGAGGATCCAGATATAGATCTCATACGTATTTTTAACTGTGAAGCGGTTGTTAAAAAATACTTAACGGTTCAACAAATGGACTGAAATAAAAACTATGTCTTAGAAGGCATAGAAGAAAAATTTAGTAGAAATACAAAAAAAACCATATTGGGTGTTTGTCACCCAAAATAATTACATTTTCATGCCTGACAATTACGTCAGGAATTTTAATTAAATAAAAATTACCTTCATTCGGTGAATTCAGGGAAATTCATCATAAAAATTATATACAAAAAAAATTTAAAATTGTCAAAAATATAAATAATTTTAATTAAGTATTTAAGAAATTTAACTTTTTTTTAAATGACAAATGAAAATAAAAATAAGTAAAATGAAAGATTTGTATTTTATTTCAATGCAACTATTTGCATCAACAACAACAAATTTCATGCATCTTGTTTTTTCTTATGCAAAAGTAAGTAATAAGACATTCCTGCTGTTTCTTAATTATGCATAGTAAAAACAAAAACAATGCGGTGCGCAAGCAACTAGCTACAATAACAAGAATTAAGGTATAAGGAAAATAAAAATTATAGGTATCTCAATGTAAATAAAACAAGTTTTTTCCTTTTTTACTATCAAGGTAAAATTAAAAATACATACTTTCTGATATTTCTGATTACCTAATACTATTTTTAAAATATTTAATTTAAATTTCCTTATCTACTGGACAACTCCGGCAAAGGAAACGAACCCCTCACATGTAAACAAATCATGCAAAGTCTCAAGTACGCTAAACTCGGACAAGTACACAACTTGCTTTGCAACCTTTGACCTACTTTATAGTTTATTGATCTAGCGGCCATTTAAAACACCTCAACTACGTACATTCATATGTACATATGTACATGGGTCATGACATACTTACACAGGTCATCTACCTACACCAGAAAATAAGCGACCCGTTATACAGGTCATGACACACTTAGACAGGTCAAAATAAGAAAGTGAAAGTGGGCGTGCGATATGGGATTTTTTCCCAGCACCAAGTACCCCAATACCTACTTTCACCTTGAGCGAAAATATACGTGTAAGTTTGGATTGCAAACAACAATGAGTAAAGCAGTAAAACTTTACAATAATGTTGAAATCCGTCTTAAGACCTTAGCCACCTACAAATTAAAAAAGGAATTAACCTTAATGTGCATCAAAAAGTACGCAACATAAATAAATATAAGAAAAATTTGCAATTTCGTAGTCTATTTTAAACTTTGCTACAATTTAATATTTTGAATATACCAAACACTATTCTTGTTATTATTGAAATGTATTTGACTTTCACTTGATGATGATTTTCTAATTTTTTTTGGTATTACTACTTTCTCTTTCATTCTAATTAATTTATAAATCTGCATTAATTTTAACATTTGGTTAGCAAATTCATATTTAGTATATTGCTTTAATGAATTATTATTGGTTTACTTTCTGAATTTTTACTTTTTGAATTTTATATGCACTTTATTATAAAATGTAATTAATATTATGTAATATATGGAATCACAAAAATTAAAAAAAAAAGGCTAAGATGAGAGCAATATCAAATGGCATATTTTGAAATAAAAAAAAATAAAAAAAAAAAACCAAAAAAAAAAAAGTATTACAATTTACTATTAAAATGTTCGGGGTCTTAAACTGAGTACTGTTCTATTTTTTTTTTAAAGTTTTGCAATAAGTGTTAAAAAAATATTATTTTATAAAAACTTATAAAAAAATATAACATGCAAAAAAAACAAAATTTTTTGGAAAACGAAAAGGATGCGTAGTTTTAAATTTTTATTTCTATTTAGCAAAACAAATAGATGTTTTCCACCATATGCATGTGAATATTATGTATTTTAATAAATAGAAGAAATATTTGTTTGATAGTGTTTTGGTTAATTCATAATTTAATTTTATTAAGGTTTTAATTTTGCAAAGAAAACATTTGTTTTTGTTTTACCTTAAATTAAATTTACTTCAGATGACGTAATTTTATAAAAATGGATTTTTTATTCAAGAAAAATTAGTTTGTGTTTTTATGGAATTGTGTTATATGGAATACGTACGATATTTTAAAATAGAATCAAAATATAAAAAGAAATTATATGGTAAAATTTATTTAACGCCAGACACTTTACTTGTGAATTGTTTTATTTGTATGGATAAACATTTTTTTTAAATGTGAATTTTTTTATTATTTCCTTTTATAGAGTGAAGATTTGGTCAACAAAGAAATATATAAAGACACAACGATGCCGTTGAATGCAATAAGTAAAATAAAATATTATTACGAATTATTTATAAAATATATTGTTTTAGAATGAATAAGTATGTGAAGCTCAATTGTTTAATGAGGAAGTATACGATAATATATATACCATTTACTTAGGTGAGTGATAAAAGTATATAGTTTTAAAGCCATCTTGTATCCGGAATTCAGCAACGCAACATTGCATCCGAATTGCAACAACGTCCCAAATGGATAAATGTTTTGCTAATATCATATCACGGGAGTATAAAATATGAACAAAACTATGTTCAGTTCAAGGATATTAAGATATTGTGATATAGAAAAACGTACATATATGTAATTTCAATTTATAAAATGTGTTTTTTTTTTAATTTGACTTTTTTTACAGATGTTTCAACATTTCATCAATTTCTCAGCAGCCATATGTTATGCATCGTCGCGATATGTGCATATGATAATTATATAACTTCAGAAAAACATTAATTTCCCAATATACGTTCATGCATTTATCGTACAACGGTAACATTTATCGTACAGAGGCCTAACTTTGTACGTCAAACTGACAAGTAAATGTTGATATTTCTGAAAATGCTGTTCCTAGGGTTAGGGTCAAAACTGCAAATCTTTCAAAGCTTTATATACAAAACAAACGTAGAGCCTTTAACGCTTTGCAGTAAGCCGCAACTGAAGCAGCGAATCCTCCCATTTCCTAATGACGTGATGTCATCAATCGAAAATAAAAACAGAGATGTGAATAATGACCTAGCAGTTATAGTTAAGGTGTAAAGTGGCAAGTTTGGCTTTTACATGTTATTTAACATGTATAAATTTAGTCAAATTTATATTACCGAAATTCAAATAACGTCTAAACTCACACGGACGTACTAATCACTTTTTCATGGTTTGGCTTTAGTAGAGTCACGTTATGAGTCAGATGTTTCGAGTATTGTGGCGGTCTCGCCGAACATCCTCTCCCGATACTTTTAGAACGTTATTTTACCACCTATTGTCCGTATACCCAAGAAAACAATTTAAGAGGCAGATAGGAGAACCTCGCTTATTTACATGACGCGGTGGATCATATATACTAAGGCGACAAGACTAGGCTTAGTATTAAAGTTTTATTGAAGGGGAAGATCTTCCGGTAGATTATGTGCATTTGTCTAGGATCTTTAAGATATCATGAAACTCTTAATATCTCGTCTGAGGAGAAACTCAGATATATATTGGCAATTCTAAGTTTGAGCTAAGATATCTAAGACGGCACCAATTCAAGAAAAGTTTGAAAGTGGCAGGGCTTTTTCGTTTGTCAAAAAAGTTCTAAGCTGTTTATATTTTGTGTTTGAAAATATAGTTAGTTCAAAAATATTAAAATCGCGAGCGAGTTTTTAGTAAATTATTTATTAGATTGCGGTTTGTATTTTTTCTCCTTCAATCTTTATAAATTTGTAATTACATTGCTTTTCCTTCTCATCAAACTTTTGCAAAAATAAAACCAAATCAAGGTTTCTTCTTTTTTGATGGCCTGGGTGTCGATTCTGCTAATTCGGAAGTACTTTAAAATTGTTCGTTGTTATGTGGTGTTTCTGTTTGTATTATTAGATCTTCAGCAATATTGAACGATGATATTAAATTTGCTCTAGGTGAAAAAATTGAATGGCTAGTGCCATAAGCTTTATCGAACAGCTTATAAAATTTCCAATTTTTTCGATCTTTTCCAGATTCTTTATATCGTTTTTGATTTTTTTATACGTACGAACAAGATTATCAAACTTTTTGCAGCATTTTTCGCTTGACAAAGCAAAGTTTGGATCTTCATTTCTTAGTTTTCATAAAACAATTTCCCACAAAACAGTTTTTTTTTCTTTTCTTTGTCATTAAATTCCTTCTCATCCCCAATCTAGTTTGAGTTAGTATTTTTGTTTTTTTCTTATACCAAAAATTCTCGTTGTCTAAATCTCAATTAAGTTTATTAATTTAGAACTGAAAATTTAATAAATGATGAAAATATATGTACTCCAAAATTGATTCAATATCGATCTCCATAATTTAAATAACTAAACAAAAATCGACATACCTGGCAGCAAAGAAAACATAACTGCCATTTCGAATACATATTTGATAGTGTTGCCATTTTAGTTCTTACTTTACTAATATACTGACGCAATAGTAATACCTTTTCAAACACATTTTTTTGACAGCTTTAGAACTACTAACTTTTCTAACAAACTGCCAATGAAGTGCTAAGATAGTACTGAATTTTCAAAAAGACTTCCTCAACTTCTTCTAATTTCGCTCAGAGTACTCTTAAACCCACCAAACTGCGTCGTTGTAATTGTAATTTAATTGGAATTAATCCCTCAAATACTTTCAAGGATTCAAAAAGTCTAGATAATATTACAATTTACTATTAAAATGTTCGGGGTCTTAGGATTAAACTGAGTACTGTTCTATTTTATTTTTAAAGTTTTGCAATAAGTGTTAAAAAACTATTATTTTATAAAAACTTATAAAAAAATATAACATGCAAAAAAAACAAAATTTTTTGGAAAACGAAAAGGATGCGTAGTTTTAAATTTTTATTTCTATTTAGCAAAACAAATAGATGTTTTCCACCATATGCATGTGAATATTATGTATTTTAATAAATAGAAGAAATATTTGTTTGATAGTGTTTTGGTTAATTCATAATTTAATTTTATTAAGGTTTTAATTTTGCAAAGAAAACATTTGTTTTTGTTTTACCTTAAATTAAATTTACTTCAGATGACGTAATTTTATAAAAATGGATTTTTTATTCAAGAAAAATTAGTTTGTGTTTTTATGGAATTGTGTTATATGGAATACGTACGATATTTTAAAATAGAATCAAAATATAAAAAGAAATTATATGGTAAAATTTATTTAACGCCAGACACTTTACTTGTGAATTGTTTTATTTGTATGGATAAACATTTTTTTTAAATGTGAATTTTTTTATTATTTCCTTTTATAGAGTGAAGATTTGGTCAACAAAGAAATATATAGACACAACGATGCCGTTGAATGCAATAAGTAAAATAAAAAATTATTACGAATTATTTATAAAATATATTGTTTTAGAATGAATAAGTATATGAAGCTCAATTGTTTAATGAGGAAGTATACGATAATATATGTATCATCTACTTAAGTGAGTGATAAAAGTATATAGTTTTAAAGCCATCTTGTATCCGAAATTTACCAACGCAACATTGCATCCAAATTACACATATTTTACGACAGAGGCCAAATGAAAAAACCTACAAACTTGACAAAATAGAATTCTCAAAATGATTTACAATTTGCCATATCGCTACCCTGCTGCTAATCTGCACAAAAGGGATAATATTTTTTTAGAATCACACAGTTTGAGGTATTTGATTGATACCTTTATAGAAAAATATATTTATTCCAAGAATCCTCTATCGGGTTACATATTTGATAAACACAAAATGTCAGCTAAACAAAAATCAAGCATTTAATTCCATCAACTTCATCACGGAGCTATATAAGTTTCATCATTTAGGTTTTCAAACTTTACAACATTGCAAACCACCTAGATAGGAACACCACAATTATTTCAACATTTCATTAATTTCTCAGCGGCCACATTTTATGCATCGTCACGATATGTGCATATGATAATTATATAACTTCAGAAATACATTAATTTCCCAATATATGTTCACACATTTATCGTACAACGGTTACATTTATAGCACAACGGTCTACGTCAAAATGACAACTAAATGTTGACATTTCTGAAAATGCAGTTCTTAGGGTTAAAACTGCAAATCTTTCAAAGCTTTATATACAAAACAAAGCTAGAGCCTTTAACGCTTTACAGTAAGCCGCAACTGCAAAGAACTTCATTTTCAGAAATACCTTGTCTGATGCTTTAGTGCATGAATTTATTTCCCTGCTGTTATGAAACTTTGAAGACTGAGCTAGACTTGGAGCATGCATGTGTGGCTTTTGAGTTTCTTCATTGGAAAGTTTGTGATTTCTTTACAATTTTTAGATCAAATTATTTACGTAACCTAGGGTGCGAGCACAGAAAACGTTTCGTTGATGTTTGTTATATTTTTTAAGAAAGTTACAGCACGTGGTCGAACGATACGTTTTTTTTTTTGTATATTTGGAATATAAGAAATGTTTTTTAGCGGTGGGTATTCCTAAAATTTCACGACAACAAAATAGTTCGCATTAGAAATTAAAACTTAAAATTTCCAAACTATAATAAAAAGGAAAGTAAAAAATAAAATTTGAAATAATAATAAAGGTAAGTTTTTATTAAAATAATTGATTTCATGTGATTTTAAACAAACATATAAGTTAACGTTGCACATTATTTCAGAGGTTAACCTATCACCTTTCACCCAAAAATTTTAATTCAAAAATTGCGAAATGTTGTGAACTACTTTAAAATTTAGTTCACATAAAAATTCGTTGAACGGTCACTTGCAGCTATAGCAACTTTGCTGATATTGCAAGTAGAGCGATCGTAAATAAAAATTAACATTTTATAAAAATTTAATCATCATTATTTTATAATTAGAAGTGAGAACCAATAAAATTTATTCGTTGTAAAATTAAATAAAAAGATTGTTTTTCTATTAAATAAAATAAAGTAATTTTTCCTAAAAATTTTATAAAAAGAAGTGAAAGTAAAGAGCAGGGACCACCTAGGTTGTGAGAAGTGTGAGTGAATAACACTGTGAATATAAAAAAATTGTGAAACAATTTTTCAAAAAAATAATAGATAATAAAGAAAGTTTGAGATAAATTAAAGGAGTTTAAAGAAATTTTATTTAAAACAAATTTTATTATTTAACAAAAAATTTTGGGAAAAATCTAAAGTTTTTTTCTTGAAAAATATTGAAATAAATAACAAAAAATTTTTTAGAAGAGAATCTTATGTTTAAATATAATTCAAGGAAGAAAATTAAAGATTGATTACACTGTTCTTAAATTAAAATTAATTTAAGAACAGTGAATACAATAACAGTTTTTTTAATAGCAGTGTTAGAGGAATTCCCTTCTGCACAACGTGCAGCAAGTAGGCGAACGCTGAATTTGCTAAAACAATAGAGTGGAAAAAGGTGCCCCGAAGTAGTCTAAAACTAGACAAAACAGAGTTGCTACACGGAGCAGGCGAAGAATACTGTAAAAGACAGAACCCAGGTGGACGTCACAGAACTTGAATTTATATAATACATTTCTAGAATACTGTTATACGAATATAATACGAATATATGCTATTTTGGAAGGAATTTCTTCTGGTGAAGAACAAAAATAAAATGTATTAAAAAGACGTATGTTGAGAGATGACGAAAATATTCAGTAATTACCGATACATCAGTAATCAATTAGTTACTTTTAGTATCTATAGTATAGAAAAAATTTTAGAGAGTAGGCAGTAAATATATTTATTTAACTTGTTAATTTTTAAAATTTTGTAGGAGATAAATATAATATAAATTCGTAAAGTTTAAAGATTTGCTGAATTTCTAAATATTTTTAATTTTTATCCAGGATTTTTACAGTTTTATGTAAAAATAGTAAGTATCTGCTTTCATAAAACAAACATGTATGTACATACTATGAATTTTGATGTTTTCTGTAGTTTTAATTTAAGCTTTCAAAGTTGTTTTAGATAGTTTACCAGTTAATCCAATCTGCAAGATTATGGTATTCCACCAATAAATAAACAATAGACAAAAATTGGAAAATATTTGTTTGTACATTATATTTAAATAATGTACATTATATTTAAATATTTTTTTGATTTCTTAAAAAAATGATAATTTTTGCTTATTTTCATTTCGAGCTTTCAATTCAAAAAGTTGACTAAAACTTAAAAATTTATACTGAAATAAAATTTGAAATTTCCTGAACAATTTATCAAAAATTCAAATTTCATCTCAATTTTTAACTACAATTTTGATTAAATATGATTTCGATTGTGTTACGCATTTTCTTTAAGCAGCCACCATTTTAAGATGTCAAACAATATATGGGAGAGAATAAAGTTTAAAATTCGGTTTGTTGTTTTGAAATTGCAGTATAGAGAAGTCCATTAAAATTTAATAATATGAACCAGATTCACAGAGGAATTAACTTAAAAAAACCCTTTTAAGTAATTTAATCACTTTATCTGTTCTGAGTTTGTTTAGAGTTTGTTTTGAGGGAGAGGTTGGTGAGCAGTGAAGAGAGAAACACGCTTTTGTTTCTTTAGTGTAAATCTTGCAAATTTAAAAAAATAAAATATTTGAACAAAAATAAAATAAGATATAAATTTATTTTAAAATACTATTGGATTTGTGGTTTTAAAAAAAAATTATGATATAATATTAAAATATTTAAATTAAAATCAAGTATATAAAATAAACTAGAAAATATGAAAGAAGATTCCAATGGTAAAAATGAACAAAATGAATTGAAAAAAACTCTTAAAAGAAAAGTTTTAAATTCGAACAGTGATGATGAGAAAATAGTGAGTAAAAAAATGGCAAATGCTAATAAAAATAAGAACAAAAGTAAAATCAAAGGAAGATTATAAAAAAGAAAATATTTTATTAAAAAATAAAATTAATAATTTGGAGCAACAACTTGCAAAATCTTTGAATCAAAATGGCAGCCAATTTAAAAATGAGAATAAAATTGAAGAAAATCGAGTCTCGAATGTACAAAACCTAAACGGTAAAATTGAGTGAAAGAGCGTTTTTGTATTTATGTGAAAAAAAGTGATTTTGTGCAATTAAAATAAATTAATTAGAATATTGGAAATTAAAATTAGAAATATTAAAAAAAGTGAAACCAGATTAGATACATATAAATATTACCTATTTTAAAGTGACAGCTATTAAAAAGAAAAAAAAGTTTTTAATATTTCGCGTAGGATTATGAAACCTAAGCTAAAAAAAAACTAAAGAAATAAATAAGAAGTACATTCTCATAAAACTTTTAAACTTGTGGAATACGGACGAGGCTGTTATTAAAAAGGTTTAAGTTTTTTTTTACAAAATGCAGCCCCAAGATATGCATAACATTAACTGTACTTTAGTTAATAACTCAATTTAAATAAATTTAAAAGATTAGAAATTTGGATCTAACAAATAACTTTTGCATTGTGCTTAAAACTAATTTTTTTCTTTTAATATGTTCACTTCTAATATACTCGATGAATTGTTTTGAAATTTTAATGGCTACAGAAGAAGATTTAGGGCAATTCGTTAACAACAATTTAAGAGCTTTAATCGATTTAAATTTTAATTTGAAAAAATTGGGAAAATCTTACGTAAGACATATTTTGTTTATATTAAAATGTTTGAATAAATTAATATATTATTATTAATATATATAAAATATTAATATATTAATATTTTATATATATTAATAATTATAAAAATAATATATAAAAATAATATATAAAAATAACTCTACTCATTATGAATATATAGCTCAGGAATTACAGGAAATAAAGCTATAAATCAGTATCACCGAAAATACTGATATAAGTACAGCAGAATGTAACAGTGTTATATAAAATCAAACTATTTCTGTAAGTAAATTTAATTTTCATAAAAATGTGGTTTCTGTTTGTTGTAGCTACTCTTGATGTATTTTTTGTTATATAAAAACATTAAAATATTAATAATATCTTTGTTATTTTTTTTAGATTTTAAATAAAATAATTAAGGATAAATTCGATTATAGTAACGAAAATTACCGTGTATGTACATTTTTATAATTTAGTATATTATATATTTCAATTTTTTTTTAAAATTAAAGGAATTACTACTACTTGAAACAACCTGGAAAGCGAGAGAAAGGGAAACTGTTATCAAAAGAAACTGTTATAAAAACTTGCATCAAAAGTGAGTTCTCAGGTTAGATTTTTTACCGGTTAATTAAAATTTATTACATCATATAATTAATTACATATGTATATTTATAAAAACTTATTGTTCTATTTTATTTTTTCTTCAAGTAAAAAAAGGTGGAGAAATTAAAATGCAGTGGTTAAAGCATAATGAGGGTCCATTTGATAAAACTCTGGACTGTATAACTCGGCCGGACTTGCTTGGTATGCCTTATTCAATAATAAGATTTTTTTTTCCCACTTCTTTACTCCTATAAGGAGTATAGGGTTAGTGCGTGATATCTATCATGCCCTAGTTTCTATAGTCATAGAGAGTTAGCTAGGTAGGTGACTAGCCTACCGTACAATAATAAAATAAAACTTATATATTCATTTATAATTTTTCAATGGATGTAGACTTCGAATACAATTTTAGTTTACCAGATGTGGATTTTTATGAAAAGGGGAAAAAATTTGAAACTTCAATATTTAAAATTTTTGAAACGGAACTGAAAAATAAGAGTGCCAAAGAGCATTTTCAATAATTGTTACTAAGTAAATGAATCTAACTGGTAAATAAAAATTTCTTTATTATAAATGTAGACTAATTCTAAATGGCTAACATACATATATATATTTTTCTTTGTTATACGAGTATATATCGATTTTATTCTTAATTCTTTTTAATGAAAATTTTAATGAAAAATATTTTCATAATAATATTTGCTTTTTTTCTATCATAACAGATTTAAAACATGCAAGTATAATTCAATTGATGCATAATATATTGTTAACAACCCTGATGTTTAAGGAGGAAACATTTAAGAAGTATAAAAAATATTTCATCATAGATTTGCAGTTAAGGAGTAAGGAGTTAAGGAGTAATACGATTTTTTGAGGAACTAGTAAAACTCGACTCTTTTTCTTCATTGTCGTTAATACAACCCTTTATGATAATCATTGGTGATGTTTTAACACTTGCTTTAAAATATTTAATGCGTTTAAGTTCCGAAAGAATAAAACACGCTGTCCCCAGAAGGTCACAATATTAAATATTTAATAAAACTTAAATTAAATATTAAAAAATTTAGTAGTTTTCAATAAGCTATTACTTTGTGAATAAGAACTTCTTTAATAAATTTTTTAATTTTTGTTTAGAAATTAATAATTTTTCTTATTTCATACTATTTTTTTTAGGAATTAATATTTTCAGGATCCCAATAACTGTTGCACAGAATTATTTCAATATATATGTACTTATGAATTTATGGAAAATATATTGAATTTGATTATTTTACGTTACGTGATTATGAATTAGATTATTACAATAATTTTATAAGTTCATAAATTGAAATAATTTCGAAATTCCCTGGGGATATATGAACATATATACATATTATGTTTTCACGAGTATATATCAATATATTCGTGAAAACATATTCATATATCCCACTGACAACCCTGCCTATTATTTTAAGAGCAAAACTGCAATATAAAAACAACAGTAAACTTCATGTTAATTTTATATTTTCGATATTTAGTATTAATTAACAAGAGGCTGTCTATTCAGCTACACAAGAATGTAGTATATATTTTATGTAGGGGATGTTAAAATAACAGTTGAAATGGTAAAATATTTTAACATTCCACTGTTTAATTTTACAGCTCAAACTTTGATAATCCTTTATGGCTTAGTTGTCAAAATAACTAGCGAACAGTTAATACCATACAACAATCAAGAATGTTAATCTTACTAGGGAAGTCCGTAATTTCTTTTTAATAAGCGAGCCGTTAAATTTACAATCCTATCGGTTGTTTTTTTTTCAGCCAAATCAACTTTTAAAATAATTGTTGAACAGTTAATTTTAAACAACTGTTCAAACAGTTAAATTGAATGACTACTTCAACATACAAAATTCAACGGCATTTTTAACAGTCTAAAATTTGTATTTTTAATTGTCGAATTCGGTGGCATAAAAAGTACTAGAAAATACGTTAAATCTATTTACCATTTCAATTAATTTTACAGTGTTTTTTCGTTCAGTGTCACATATTTATTATCCGAATAATTTATATTTCGATAAATATATGGAAACAGGCTATATTCCTCCTGAAAGTTTTATATACCTAGATGAAAGGAATCTTATTCAGAATAATGATGCCAGTTCTTTATCACATAAGAAGAAGGGTGACAGATACAAGGGTTAAACTAGAATGGTATATTGAAGCAAATTATAAATTTGAACACAGTGTACCAATATGGGATAAAATAATTTATGAAAAATATATAAGAAATATATGGTGGAAAAGTGCTCAAGTTAATGATAATATATTAAACAATGTATAAAACTTAAATGACAAATTAGCTTTAAGTGTAAGTATAAGTTTTCGTTTTAATTTATTTTTGGTTCAGATTATCGAAGGTTAAGTAGATTTAAATAGGTTAAAATAGGAATAAGTTTTTATCGTAACTGAATACGTATTTGATTTTTTAATTGAATTTTCGATTTTTTTTTTAAATTTATTTTTTTGTTTGTATAAAAAAAAGAGGAAAAATGAAAAAAAAATAATAAAAAACAAAAATGTGAAAAAAATAATTACATATATTTTGGTTTTTTTAATAATTTTCCAAAAAAATGAAAAATTGTTATATAAAATATAGCAACATAAGTATCAAAAAAAATGAGAAATGATAAAATAAAAAAAAAAAAACAAATTTATGTAAAATTACAGTAAAACGATTTCCTTAGAGTGCTCCAGCAGAGGGTCAGTAAGGAAAAAAGTTTAAAAAAAAAATTTAAAGTAGTCCTAAGCTTTATTAGGTTGAAATTATAATGTAAAAAAGAAAATAAATAAATGAATAAAGCATTTTTTGAAAATTGAGAAAAAAAAATTGAGTTTGTTTTGAGGTGGATCAAGCACTGTTAATTCGGCAAATTAGATAATGGAAAAAGCAAAACAGTTTCCGATGCAAATGTATAAAGATTTAAATCGCAGTCATGGTTGTTTGTTGCATTGGCAAAGAATGGAGGGAGTTTTGCTTAAAAAGATACAAGAAAAAAGCAATTCAGGTAATTTAAAAAAATGCTAGCAATTATATATGTAAATATAACCCTTCCAATTTTGACCCGGTTGAAAAGGTTTTTAATTACATAAAGATAGCTTAAGATTACTCTTTATTCGTAATGCAACGGGGGACAATATAAAGTAATAGAGAATGGTAAGCCCAAAAATCTGCGTAATAAAATCTTCAAAAATAAAATTTTACCAATTCTACATTACTCTAAACAAATAGCATGGACAGTTGGATGAATTTGGAATGATATTTTACTCAACTTAAACGACGAGATGAAAAAAAATAATTGGAAAATAAATAAATATATACATAAAAAAATAAATGAATATATATAAAAAAATAATTGGAAATAAAAGAGATGGAATAAAATAAATGTTCTATTCATGGATAATGCTGGTTGTCACAAAATTAATAGAAGCTTAAGAAATATTAATTACAATTTCTACCTCCAAACACAACATCCATAACTCAACCACTCGACTATGGTATTATTCGCAGCTTCAAGGTCCACTATAGACAGAATACTGTACGAAAGCAAAACCATGCGGAATTTGTGAGGACCTAAACAAAAAAAATCGCTTCTATTCTGAACCAGTATGCTGGGTTAAGAAAAATGAAAATGATGAAGGAAAAAAATATCAAATCAAAAATGTGAATAGTGCTAGAGTTACCACACGTCCTACTTTCGGTAGGACAGTCCTACAATCACGTAATTTGTCCTACGTCCTACATGAAAGCAAAATTGTCCTACTTTTAAACTTTAAACCATTTTTTAAGTTTTTTTTTATTTTTTTTCTTTTTCCAAAAAAATTTTTTTTTTGCCAAAAAATTTTTTTTTAACGCAAAGATATCTAGATCAAAATACATAAAATTTCTCTATTGGAATATGGAATATTTTTTAAAAATATTTGTTTTCATTTATTTACATATATAAAATCAGTTTCAATATTCAAACTGTAATATAAGGTTGTGCTATTCTAAATATTACTGAATACTGAAATAAAAAAAAATATATACAAATTTTATTTAGGAAGTGTAATTGAACTTTTTTATATGTACATATTACATATTTAATAAAATAATAAAAACTACTTATATAATATAAAAATAAAAGATTAAAACATAAAAAAATGAATACGAAAAAACGAAAATGTTATTTTAATGATAGCTGGCTACAGGAATATAAATGGCTACAAAAATGTAGTGAATCTCAAGCAAAATGTAAATACTGCCTAAATACATTTTCAATAGAATCAAAAGGAGTCACTGCTGTAAAACAACATGAAATGAGTGAAAACCATCGCTCGAAATTAAAAGCATCTGCTAGTTCCCAGTTGATGGAAAAATTTGTTGTTAAGAAGAACACTCCAGAAGAATTAAAAATTGTTGCTATTGAACTAGCACATATATACCACACTGTAAAACATAATTTATCATATAATTCTTTAGATTGTTTGATGAAGCTCGTGCCAAAGACATTTTCGAATGATAATTTATATAACAAAATATGTTGTGGAAAAACAAAAGCTCAGGCAATTGTAGAAAATGTTTGGAGTCAAAAAATATTAGAAGATATTATTAATGAAGTAAAAATTGAAAATTTAAATTATTCAATTATGACTGATGCATCAAACAAAAAAAATAGGAAGTTTTTTCCGTTAGTGATCCAATATTTTTCAAAAGATGATGGTGTAAAACAAAAGTTAATAGATTTTTATGAAAATTCCAATGAATCTGCTGATGGAATGTTTGCTTGCATTCATAAATCTATAAAAGATTTAAGTTTAGATATATCGAAAGTTACTGCTTTAAGCGCTGATAATACTAATGCAAATTTTGGAAGTCATCATTCGCTTTTCGTAAATATGCAGAATGTGAATAAAAATATTATAAAAGCTAATTGCTATGCGCATATTTTGCACAATTCACTCAGACATGCGTTAGAAGAATTGACCATAGATATAGAAAATATTGTCTTAAAAATCAACTCTCATTTTAGTCTATCGGCAAAACGTCGAGATGAGTTTCAGGGATTCTGTGAATTTTTGAATGTTGCTTTTACTGATTTTTCACGTCATGTTGTGACTCGATGGTTATCATTAGGACCCTGTGTTGAAAGGTTATTAAGAGAATGGCCGGCATTAAAATCATATTTTCATAGTAATATTGACCATTTATCTCTTGCTTTAAAAAAGGCTTTGCATTTTAAAAATGAAGAAATATCTGTTAAAGTAGAGATATATTTATTATTCACCAACCATCTACTTGCAATTTTTGAGAAGTCGATAAAATTATTAGAAAAAAATAGTACAACAGTTATCGACTTGTATCCGATTTTAAATAATTTTAAGCTACAACTCATTTCTAGAGTTGAGAATAAATTTTTCGGATATGAAACTAAACAAAAGCTAAAGGATTTATCTCTCCATAAAAAAGAGCAGGTTGAAAACGAATTTTTAAATGTTTATAAAAAAGTTTTGTCTTATGTAGAAGGAAGATTTGATTTTGATGAAAATTCTTTGATCGTTAAGTTATCAAAATTTGAAATTGGTGATTCATTTACGAAATTGCCAAACTTTGAAATATTTTCTGAAATAGTTGAAAAATTAAATATTTGTAATATAAACATAGACAAACTTTTTGAGGAAGTTGTGTTTATTAATGAACATTTAAAATATATTGTTAAATCACCTGATTGGCAAAAAGAATGCACTACCTCCGATAAATGGAGTATTATTTTAAAAAATACAACATCGAATAACGATAATATATTTAAAATTTTGTCACATATTTTAAGCATTCCAGCTTCATCGTCGTTTATTGAACGTGTTTTTTCGATTATGAATAATAAGTGGACAGATGAAAGAAACAGGTGTTCTTCTGAACTTATTAGAGCAGAACTTCTAATTAGTGTCAATTCAAAAATTAGTTGCCTGCAATTTTATGAAAAAATACAATATGACACTGAGTTATTGAAATGTGCAAAAAGTGATAAAAAATATAAGTTCAGACACAATCAATCAAAATATTTGATTTACAAATAATACTGACTTTTTTTTTTGTTATATGTCCTACTTTGAGCCTGTCATTATGTGGCAACCCTAAATAGTGCAGTAATTGAAGCTAAATTAAATTACACCGATCAAAAAAACTATTAAACACACCACTAATTAAAGTCAAACTATTTATCGAAAATAAACTTGAAGTATTTGGAATATACGACTCAGATTCTAACGTTCCGTTGTCAAAGGCAAATTCATTGAAATTAAAAAACAATGAGTTGAATATTTCAAGATAATATAATAACAATTAATGACGTGAAGGAATCAAAAGGTTTGACAACTTTAAAATAAAAATTTTTGAAATTGAAAAGTGTGATATTTAAATTATAGATGATAAAAATTTTCAATATGAATTTTTTAATTGGGTTATATAATATAAGATAAGATTCAGATTTAATCAAGAAGAAAAGAAAATTGAAAATCATTTTAAAGAATTATATAAAAGAAGAAAGTTCAGATAGAAGAAGAATTCAAGTAAACTTCAATGAACATATACAGAAGGAAAATTATGATAAAAAGATTGATCACGTCGATGACAATCAAAAATTTAAAATAAATAAATTAATTGATAAATATAAGGCAAATTTTGCAAAAAATAAATATAATATTGGTTCCGTTAAATAATATGAAGCCAAAATAGATATAATAGTGGACAAATATTGTAGAACTTTATAGGAGATTCTTACAGCCCAATTGTAATACCTCAAGCTCAGCCATTTCCACTAATTCAGGATTTAATGATAAAAACCACAAATTGTAAATTTTATTTAACAATTGATATAAATTTTGGTCAATCCCAAAAAAAAAACTGGTTTTGTAACTGTAATAAATTTCATTATGTACATTTGACAAATTACAGTTCTAATACAATTCTAGTAATAAAAATAATGGTTAGTCAGAAAATTTAAAAAATATAGAAAAACAAAGCAAAAATTTGGAAATAGATAAAAATTTAACAAAAATTACAGAGTTTAGAGTAACAAATATAACTCATATGGATTTTACGTCTACAAATTTATCAGACACGTGGATATCCTGGATTTCACAATTTCAAATATATATGACAGTTCCAAATTTAAGTTAGGAATCTGATATTTGAAAAGTTGTTACATTCACTAGGACGAGATGCTATTCCAATATTTAATTCATTAAGTTGTGCGTTTCTCAAGAAATAAGTTATTGTAATTGCTAAATAAAATTTTAAAATAATAAATATTAAAAAAACTTATATTACAACAATATTTAAATATTATATTAACTAAAGAAAAAATAAAAGTGTTGTAAAAAGATAATTTTACAATTGCCGACTGATTTTTCACAGGGAAGTTTATTCTTCTTAAATTAACGAAAAGCGTTTTTTTAATAAAAAATTTTTCAATTATTTAATTTATTTTATTCTAATTTATAAATGTTGTTGTTCTAATAGCATTTCTTAAATAATTGTAGAAAACTGTACTTTTTTTTTTCTTTATTTCAATACAAGGAATTCAATATATTTATTAACTTAAAATAAATTTTGATTTAATGATCAAGCCTAAGTTGTCTGGTCTTATAATTTTATATTATTTGTTAATATATATTCTTTCAACCAAAGAATACATATAAATATAAGAAAAAATTAAAAAGCTAATATATAAAATCAAACAATTAAATGTTAAGTTAAATACAAAATAATAAAAAGACTTAATAAACAATTAAGTATAATAACACATAAAATAATAAAAAGACAATATATATATATATATATTATTATAAAAAAAAAGAAAACTATTTCATTATTATTATATAAGCAAACAAACTATTTCATTCAAATTAATAAAAAACGTAACATATTTGTCTTAACTCTGACAAATTAAATTACAAAATTTTTTTCACACAAAAATAAAATTAGAAAATTTTTATAGGAATTAAAGCTAAAATTTTTTTTCTTAAATGGAACAAAAGAAATAGTAAAACAAAAACTTTAAAGTGAACAAAAATTTTTATGAAAAGAAACCAAAGTTTTGATCAAAATAGACAAAGCTACAGAAGGTACATTATGGCTCAAGATCAGCAGAACATCATGGACGAAATTGCCAACAGAGATCAGCAAATTCAACAACTAACAGCTGCCGTTCAACACTACCTGGAGAGAGATGCAACAAATCTAATTACGGAAAAAATTTTAAGGGAAGTCAGATACATGTCAACGTTCACCGGAAGAGGTTCCAGTAAACTCTTTTATTAGCAGTATCGAATATTATCTAACAAAGGTAACAGATAATGAACTGAAAAAACTGATGGTGACGACGATATATTATGAAAGAATCCAAGGTGAAGTGAAGCAGTGTATTATCAATATACCAGAGCCAGATAATTGGAACCAAATCAAATTAACATTTAGGCTCAGGTACAAAGCTGACGTCGAGCCAGCGGAGATCTACAGACGAATCAACAATATCAGATGTAATTCGGTAAGTGAATTATTAATTATTGTTCAACAAATTCAATATAAAACAGATGAGTTAGAAGTATATTATAAGCAAGATAATTATGTAGATTTAAGTAATATTAGTAAATACCATAAAAGAAATGTGCCAAGACACTCTATTGGATAAAATTTATGAAGAAAGAAATTTATCTAAAATATTAGAAATCATGAGTAATCGTAGATTCGAAGATACCTGTATTAGAGCAGAGTATCGTAATAATTTTTCAAAAAATAATAATAACAACAACAAAAATTACAATGCTCGAAATAATGTAAAACAAAGCTGTAGTACTAAGAATGGCAAATTTAATAATTTTAACACTGGTAATAATGAACGGTTCGCTTCGAATAAAAATCTTTAGAAATAATTCTGGTCAATTCAGACAAAATTTCAATAATAACAATTTCTCTAATAAAAATTATTCGAACCCGAATCGAAACAATAATTCAGGATTTTTCTGACAAAATAATAATCCATAAAACCTTAATCAAAGATCAGGGTATTTTAGAAATAATACAGGCGAATATAATCAAGGTAATAATCAGGTAGAACCAATGGACATAGTTAATATTGAAGAACGACCTAGTAATAGTAAACTTATTTGTGAGTCAGGATATTCTAGTAGGAATCCGGGCAAAGATAGCCATCAACAGGACACCACTAGAAAAAGACAAGACCGATTACAAAACGATACGAACTATAATTATTGCGAGGACGAATATCAATTTTTTTTTTTAAACTAGTCGCGGAAGAATTACCAATAATCGAAATAACAATAAAGAAACAAAAGTTTTTAGCATTAATTGAACAGATACTCAACGCTTAGTATAATTGACGAAAAAGTTATAGGTTTTAGAAAAATAAGTTGGGTGTACCTATAGTACGAATCTCTTATTTTTATTTTTGGTAATATTTCATTGGTCATCCATGTTTTTTTTCAATTATTTTTTTAGTTAAAACAAATAAGTATGTAACATAGACCAGAAATTGTCTAACTTTATGTTATCATAGTCAAGAATTATTTTTGTTTTAATATCATTTTTCAAAATTGATTTCAGATTCATGTTAATCAAAAACATTTCGTGGTCAGATAAAGCAGTTTTGTAGATTCCAAATTTGTATTTGTATATCATTGAATCCGTTATAAAATCATCAATAATCGTTTTATTGGAACCACTAATTCTGGAAGCATATTCAGTCGTTAATTTGTTTAAAATTATATAACCGCTACAAAGTAATGTGCTCTTATAATTGATCACAATTTCTTTATTTGTCTCTAATAAATCTACAATCATTTTGTTTTCTGTTCTCAACGTGGTCAGACGTAAAAGTTATCCGTAGTTTTACAACTCGAATCATTATTTTAATTTTATTTAATTTAATAATTTTTTACTTTGACCCAATTAACTTTATAACCTTGTGACAATAACAATATTAAAAAAATTTTTTTAAAAATATTATAAAAAAAATGTAATTCACTTTACACTTTCTTTTATTTCGCAATTAAAGAAAGAAATAATGATAAAATATCAAATAAATTAAAACAAAAAATAAAACAAAATAAAAAAAATATACAGTACACACAGGCAATTTTCGTCAGCTGTATTAATTCTAAATTCATAAATTACGAAGAATGGATTCCAAATGTTCTGCAGCTAGTTGCCATGGTATTAAAGGCATGGAAGTAGTGTCATGCAAGGGATTTTGTAGAAATTCCTTCCATGGTACATGCCTAGGAGCTCCACGTGGTTGGTATAGTGCATTTTTGGCGAACCATTTCATCTACACGGATTGTTGCTCAGTCAACAAACCGTTGGACGAGTATTTCTGCAAACTGGAACATAAGATCGATACAGGAAATAATAACTTCCAAGGTTCAATAGCCAAGAATGTGGACTGTATAAAAAACAACGCAGTCAGCTTCAACGAGCTGGAGAGTAATTTTGAAATGTTGAATAAATCGATGTCAACATTCATGGAAGAAATAAAAGTGATTGTTAGAAGTCGTCAAAAAGCAGACACCGGATCTCAACTCATCAGTCCTTGAGAACAAGATTGACGGGGTTGGGCTAATTGTTGCCGAAAATATGGATAAAATCTTATCGGCTCTGGATACACGCGTCAATCGTGTTGACGACACTTCTTATAACCTCCTAGCTTCGGCCCAGGATGACATCGCTTTGATCAACAACAAAATCGACAGTCTCGCAAACCTCGGTGGCATGATAAGGGAACTTAGCTCTCAATTTGACGAGTTGATAAAATTCAACGATGAGAAAATTACCAAAACAATGGACAAGTCCCTACATGCCGAATTGCTTGAGGTATCGAAGGAAGCGATGAAAGAAAACACTGAATCTGATACCAACCCAAGCGAACCATTAAGCGTTGCTCATACCACCAATGATCTGGTTGGCCTTAAAACTCCTTCCACCGTTGCCCAGCCTATTTTTAACTGTTAGATCTCCAAATTATCTTTAGATACCACAGAAAATAGCCTGGAGGATTTCGTACGTACCAAATTCAAATGTACAGAGGTAGTTTGTAAGAAAATTACACTGGCATTTCTCAAGCAGAAGGCAAAATATCTCACCTTTAAAGACAGCGTACCAAGGTCTAAACTAAGAAAAATTTTAAATCGTAAGCATTGGCAAGCAGCTACTCTTTTGGAAAAATTTTTCGATAAAACTAACATTAAAGTTAAGAATAAACTGCCTAACCACGACACTAATTCTACTAACAGTAACTCCACATTAACTAACAAAACTCCACTTTAGAACAAGTTGACCATATTACTGATCTAGGTATTATTATGGACAGTAAACTCAATTTCAATTTTCATTATTATTCTATTATTTCTAAAGCAAGCAAAATGCTAGGGTTCATTAAGAGGAGAGCCAGAGAATTCAATAATACTGAAGTAACTAAATCGCTCTATTGCTCCTTTGTTCGTTCTGTTCTTGAATATGGCAGTATTATTTGGGATCCGGCATTTTCTGTACACAGAAATAAAATTGAGTCGGTTCAAAAACAATTTTTATTATTTGCTTTGAGAAGCCAGTATGACCCCAATGACTTCCACAATATTCCTTCATATAAAATTAGACTTCAATCCCTGAATATGGTGAGTCTGGAGTCACGCCGGTCTTTGTTGTTTTCTTGTTTTACCCATGTTGGTCGTGGTCTTCATTAGAGACAAAATTATTATCAACAACGACGTCAGACCTACCAGACATACTAAATTCTTAAAAGAATATACACATAGGACTAAATATACTAAAAATGAACCTATAAATAGATGTTGTACTGTATTCAATCGTTTTAGTCATCTTTTTTCACCAGCAGTTACAAAATACACCTTCAGAAAAAAAATTCATAATTCATTACTGACCTAGTACAATATCAAATAATATTTTTTGACGTAATTGTACAATTATTAAATCGCATAAATATTAAATACCTATGACAAATTATTTAAATTTCCAAACGTAAATAAATTTGAAATAACTCGCATAGTTAACGCATTAAAGAATACAAAATCGATTGATTTACATGATATGACATTCAACATGCTAAAATTTTGTATTGAAAACTTAAGAAAACCTTTAGCAACGATAATCCACAAGTCACTTAATGAAGGTATAGTTCGTAATGTGATTAAAAAAGGAAGAATTTGAAAGATAAATGGTTCAAATCGTATTTGGAAAATCGTTTGCAGTTGATTCGAATTGATTCTTTCGAAAGTAACTATTGCAATATTGATTTGGGAGTGCCACAGGGCACACAGTATACGTACACAGTATACAACTTGTCAGCGAAAAATGTGAGATATTTTTGTATGCAGACTACATTTGTGTAATGTTTCAGGCTTATAATATTCATCAACTAGAATTTTACATTAACTCGGAGTTAAATAAAATTCATATTAATATTAAAAAAACTAAATTTCTGGTTACTGGAGCAATACAGGCTGAATTGAATGAGTATTTGAACGATCAAATTCTGGAAAAAGTATCAGACTACAAATATCTAGGATTATGGATTAACTGTCAACTGAGATGGAAAGTTCATTTAACCAAATTAAGCAAAAAGCTTTCTGGTGTAGCTGGGGTATTTCAAAGAATATCGACACTAATTCCAAATGAAATAAAGAAATCGGTATATTATTCGCTGTTCAATAGTCATATTAGTTATGGAATAAAATTGTGGAGTACGTCAACTAGTAAAATGATTAACTTGCTTCAAACCATACAAAATCAAAAAGAGCCATCAAAAATCTTTTTAATTATAATTGGCGTGAAAATTCAGTGTTAATACATTGTTGAAATGGTATACCTTTCATAAGGGATTTAGTAAAAATTAAATTAATTCTATATATACATAGGTTAAGTAAATCGCAAATTCACTCTACAACTAGATTAGTTCGAAGAAATGAAATGCATACGATAAATACGAGAAATAGAGATTGTATACAATTGAACCGTAAAAGTACAGTATACTGTGGAACGGTTACGCCTATGCGTATGGGAATTACTTGGTACAACAATCTTGACAATTCCTCAAAACTTCTAATACTTTTCAACTTAAAAAGGAATTATATAATAGAATGTTAAAGAAAGGGTGTGATTCATAGATTCATAGAAATGTTAATTTTATTTTTCTATGTTTAAAGTTTTCGAGAAGTCACACTTAGAATTAATGTGTTTGATCTGAATAGTAATTTGTAATTAATTGCTTTCAACAGGAAAAGAAAATTGAATATGTTTCTACTTTCCTATAATATCTCATATTAAAATTATTAAATGTATAGTTTTTGAATTTTATAACAAACATTCTATTATATATGTATAAGTAGCATTATACCGTATGGATAGTCTTAACATGAGAGCAATAAAATGCATTCTCTTTAGACACAATAATTGAAAAAATAAAAATAAATAAAATGTGAATATCAAAATCATAAGAATAAGTTAAGGCTTCTAAGAAATTAAGTTTATTTTGTAAAGCTTCTAAGAGATCATTACAGAATATTAAGACACATTTTACTATTTCCAAATAATTCTTGGTTGCATACTCCTGTGGTATAAAAAACTCAGATTATTATTCATCATTGTAAATAAAAGGTTAATATTATCTGAAAATATTTATGCAATAAGCAAAATAGAACTCTTAGCATAATCAAAAGATGAGAAAATTTATCACGTAGAGTAATCAATAACATTCGAAAGAGAGCATTTCTATTTTCGAAAAATATAAAAACATAATTGCGTTCCGATAACATTGATAAAATATTAATTAGATTTAGTTTTAAATTAGAGCACGGCGTGGTAGAATTAAATTCGCGTTTAAGAATTCAAGATAAGTAAATTCAAGATAACTTTTAGTTCTTTTAATATAAAAATTCATTTTTATGTTTATATATTTTAATATATATAAGTGTATATAACAAAAACAAAAATATAAACAAGAAAATATTAAAGTTTAAGCTAAGTGCATTAGTTTAGATGTCAGTCAATCTTGAATTAAATTTACAATAATATAATAATGGCAACCCACTTTGCTAATAAGCAGTAAATGACTGAAAATCTTTGAAATAGTGAACCAGATGGCACAGTTCAAACTGCTGTAGATAGTATTAATAATACAATTATTTCTCATTTTAAAAACGTTAAGGTGTGCGATATTACAAATATTATATCAAAATTGGAGAGTCAAAAAGCATCTGGTATTGATAAAATTACTAATCTATGTATTAAGCGATTGCCAAGAGTTGCACTTACTTTTTTAAAAAAAATTTTAAATGCATGTTTAAATTTAGGTTATTACCCCAGCTCTTGGAAATTATCCAAAATTATACCGATCCTAAAACCAAACAAAAATAGTGATTCATTAAATAGTTATAGACCAATAAGTCTCTTGAGTAATTTATATAAAATATTTGAAAAAATTATCAAATCAAGATTAAAACCAATCAAATTTTATAAAACATCTTTTGACTTGAATATTTGAAATCAAGTGTTTTCATCTTTAATTTTTATTAATTTAATTGAACAGCTTCTTTATTGTTCACATTTTTCATCTTTGGCTTTTTAAATAATTTATTCAAAATGGTTATTACTTTAAATAAAGCATTATCAGATATTAAAAAGAAGATTGAAGATTCAAATTTTCTTAAATTAAAAATAAGTGAACATGTTGAGCTGTATAGATATGAAGGTTTTAACATTGAAGAGTTCCAGAGAAATATGCTGTCATTAAATAATACTGAAACAAACCAAACAAAAATAGTGATTCATTAAATAGTTGTAGACCAATAAGTCTCTTGAGCAATTTATCTAAAATATTTGAAAAAATTATCAAATCAAGATTGGAATATCACATATGTGAAAATAATATTATCCCTGACGAACAATTTGGATTTAAATCAGCCCATAATACAAACCATTCGTTGTTAAGAATAAAAAAATATATTAAAAATAACTTAAACACACAAAACTCTATTGGACTGGTTTCCCTTGATATAAAATCCGCTTTTGACACCGTCTGGCACGATGGTTTACTCTATAAGATGCAAACGGCAAATTTTCCCTTATACTTAATAAAAATAATTCAGGATATCTTACATAATAGGGAATTTCAGGTTTCAATTCACAATACAAACTCAAATAGACAAAATATTACCGCCGGAGTTCCACAGAGCTCGGTATTAGGACCAATTTTATATAATATATACATACACGACATTCCTAGATTACTACATGCAAATCTTTCAATATTTGCGGATGATACGGCTGTTTACTGTTCTGACAAGGATTCCAATAAAATTTTAGAGACTCTCCAAACTGGTATTAATACTTTAATTAAATTTTTTGATAAATGGAAAATTTTAGTAAATGCTGAAAAAACAAAGGCGATTTTTTCAAGAAAAAGAAAATCTACTAATCTTCCCAGCTACAATATTAAAATAAATTCATTTCACATTCCATGGGTTGATTCTATTAAATACCTAGGAGTTATATTTGATTCAAAAATTACTTTTAGTAAACATATCTCTAACACAATAGATAGAATCAATAAATTAATTCGAGTTTTATATCCCTTTATATGTAGAAAATCCGAATTATCTACTGAAAATAAAATAATTTTAAGGAAAGCAGTCTTCCAGGCTTTATGCTGTACCAGTTTGGCACGATTCCGCCTCATGCCACATTAAAAAACTGCAAGTTTCACAAAATAAAATTTTGAAATTTTCCAGAACTGGAACGAGGAAACCCCGAGTACGTGAGTACTGGGCCCAGTCCTTCGTTTTTTTTTATTAGCTTGAGTTTTATGTAAAAAAATGTTCACAAATAAGTATCTCTAGATTCTCAATTATAATATCTACTTTTTATTTAAAACAAAAGTGGTAACACTAAGAAAAAATACGTAGAAATAAGTAAATTAGGTTAAATAAATTTAAATTTGTATGAAAAACAAAAAGGAGAGAATCAAAAATAGGATAAGAATTTGAAATTGTATTACTTAGCTATTGCGTACTCTGGGTTCGCTCAAATATTGAGGACGTCTTATACGACGATCCAGGGTGTAGATCCACGCGTTGAGAGATCCATGCCATATTGCATTTACCAACACGAGATGGTATCAAGGCTCAACGCTCATGTCATACATAATGCGCAAATGGAAGACCAGCGCTTAATTGATGAAGGCGATCCCCACACACTCTTTGAATCAGGAGATTCAAAGCCGGTTTTCCCGAAAGTAGTGAAGGAATATCTGTCTGATTTTGATAATATTACGACTGACTCAGGCAGAGTAATTAAAATAAACACTCCACTGGATGCTATTCCAAAGACCAGCATTCCATCTAGTGGTAATAGTGCGGCACTACCTCCAGGTAGTTTTGGTAGGATAACTACCACAAATCATAATTTATATGAGTGCTATTTTTCGCCGTACGTGACTAGCTGTATGGTTGATCTGGCCAGAACTGGTACACCAGGGTCGGACTGGACACCACCAGCTGGGTTTCTGCCTCCAAACTGTAGTCTAACAGATGACTGTTTGGGATATATGAAGGCTGAGAGAATCTCGCCTGATTTTAAAAATAGAATAGATAATGTCAGTTTTTGTAATTCGGACGATATGAAGGGTCGAATAAAATTCTCTTCGGAGACAAATACCATCGTGAACACTTACCTAAGTAGTATGGCTGGTAAGTTACATATAGAAGAAGGGTTTCCAGTAAACCAGAAAAGAAACTCTGGAATAGTTAATTTTACTGAGGCGAAAGAAGATTTTAGGAGGCTGTGTGATACAGTAAATATGATTTATGGGTTTGAGAACTTCACGTCAGCCGATGCATTTAAGACGGCAATGTTGAGTTATAAAAGAAGAAGAACGCCTGACCTGCCAGGTAGCTGCATCACGTCTACAAACGCAGCCGACACTCAATTGATAGTGGGAAGCAGGAACTATAACTTTGAAATGCAACAAGGATTCGAGCCAATAGACCCGCGATACGTCGACATGCCTACTTTAAGGGTTACAGACTTTTGCTCTGTGGCATGTATTTCTGACGTCAACAGAATGATTCAGATGTGGGAAAAGAAATTCTCGTTGAAAGATTAGAGCTTCGGTACACCGACTCTTTAACTAGGAGAACCAGTTAGAACAACCTTGGATTACCAGGTAACATAGCCTTGGATTACCAGGCCTGAATTGCACAAAGCCCTTTGCAACTTCAAGACAATTAGGCGTTGGGGCCCAAAACCGCACTGTCACCTCCTAGTGGTGGGCCCCGGTAATGGCGGAGGATAAAGGGGTGATTGAAACGATCAAAGTTACGTTCGTGTCGTGGTCATGTCTCGCGGCGAGCCTCTTGCTTTGTGAGTTTCAGCCCTATATCTATACGTCAGCTGACGACAGGCGTCCCAAGTCAAGGTGGAACAGCATATGCCGATGACTGCGTGGCTAAGGGGGAGCTTAGTCGTTAGTATGCGGACTCTGGATACCAGGCGCCCTCCAGTTTAAATGAGCCTTCCCATGGTATGCCGGGCTCTGCCATGGGTGACTTTACTTTCCCGCGCTACTCGTGGGACAAGAAATGGAACATAACAACAACAACAACAAGACAAATAACAACAGTGACAATAACAACAACGACACTAAGGACAACATACAACCACTTAGTGCTCAAGGGTCTTCGGAACCAGAGCTTCTCTTAACTGACGCAGAGGAGGAACTCCTTCTCACGCCAGTGGAGGAAAAGGCGGCGCCTCCGATGGAAACGGATAATCAGGATCCTCTTGGACCTATTATCCAAAAAACTGAGGAGGACCTGAAAAGGTTGGACATCAGGGGAAAAAAACAATATTTCTCTGGTGCATCCAAGCGGCGTATCGCGGCTTATATCAGGGATGGCATGTCCCCAGAGGAAGCTCGCAGATACGAGAAAGAAAGGCTGGAAAAGCTGAAGGCCTGCGGATCGGTTGTTGTAGCCGACCATCCCCAAAAGAGGGAAAGGTCGGAAAGCAACACCCCTGATGCAGGGCCCTCAAAGAAGAGGTCGATGAAGGGCAATGTTGAGGAAAAGGTCCCTGGGAACATTCCTCAACAAAACCCGAAAATGACTTCTTATCGGGATGCAGTAGCACAGGTCAAGGTGGCCATCACTCATAGACTGCATCCAGAGGAAAGGCTATCCGAAGTCCAGATGGGGAAAATCAAAGTAGCCATCATGGATGAAATGGATAGGGTTGTGGACTCTCATCCACAATTCACTGCAGCGTTGCAAAGGGACGGATGGATATCCGTAACATGCAACAATCAAAACACCAGGGAGTGGATAACCAGTGTCTGCAGGAAAATAAAGCCTTGGGACGGTTGCGATGTCGTGGTACTGGATGGCGACAGCATGCCCAAACAGCATGTCTGCGTCACCTACGTACCAAAGGACGAGACAACCGTCAGTCTCTCCAGGGACAAATTTCTAAGTAGGATAGGGAAGCAAAATCCCAGCCTCAAGATAGGTTCCTGGAGGGTGCTGAGGATGGATAAGGAAAAGGACGGGGGCTGCTCCATCACCTTTTCCGTGGATGATTCCGGATTGGAAGATCTACGGAAAGCGGAGTTCCGACTTTTCCTGAATTTCTTCCGTGTTACCGTTCGGGTTAAGGGAAGAAAATCCTCTCAAGGTGCTGGCGGCAGGGCAGGACAATATAAAAAACCAGTGCCCACCGCAACAACGACGAGCACTTCAGGCCAACCAAAAGAGCCAAAACTCATTGGAAAGTCTGAAGTCGCTCCGAAAATGGCGGCAAGGGAAACGGAAGGACCATCGACCAGCACGCCAAATACAGGCGTCCCGGGGGAACCAAAAGGGCTCAAGCCCATTGGGAAGCCCGGAAATGCTTCGGTATTTGCTGCTGGAGGGGCTAGCGTGGCACCTGGGGCGGCAAAAGAGGCTGTGGCAGGGCAGGCGCCCACCAAGATGGGTAAAAAGGCGACAATGGGAGGTAAGGCTCATGTAAAGCCTTTGTCTAAAGGGCCAAAGCCCATAGACAAGAGCCGGAGGAAATAATATGGCTGTGAGGTGCATCCAAATAAATCTACAGCATGCTAGGGCATCTACTGATGTTCTGGCTCATAGATTTATGAAGGATCACCTCGATATCGCCCTTATCCAAGAGCCTTACATAGTGAAGGATCAGGTTAAGGGCCTAACAGGTGAGCTATTGTATGATAATACAATTGGGGGCAGGCCTAGGGCTTGCATCTTGTTTAGTAAAAAGCTAACGTATTTTCCCATTCCAGATTACTGTTCTAAGGATCAGGTAGCTGCGTTGGTGAAGGTGAAGTCCTGCGGGGGCTGGACAGAGTTCATTGTGTGCTCATCCTACCTCCCGGGGGACTGTGCCCACCCGGACGAGCAACTGAAGGATCTAGTGGACTTTTGTGGAAGGAGGAACTTCCAACTTATAATAGGAAGTGATGCCAATGCCCACCACACCGTCTGGGGAAGCAGCAATATAAACAAAAGAGGTGAGTGCCTACTTGAATTTATATATAGCAATAAATTAATGATTATGAATGAAGGCAATAGGCCGACATTCATAAATGCAATTAGGGAAGAGGTCCTTGACATCACCCTTTGCACTGAATTTATCGGCAGTAGGGTTGGTGGATGGCATGTCTCAAATGAGACATCCATGTCCGATCATAGGCAGATTAGGTTTGATATCATGGTCTCCGGAGGCCTGGCAGAAGAAATTTATCGGGTGCCCCAATCCACAGATTGGAGTCAATTCGAAACGCTCCTCATGGATGGGATTAGATCCGTTCCTGCTTCTGTCAGAACGGTGATGGATATCGAACTGGCCAGCGAGGCCCTGACGGCGGCTATTACTAATGCCTATCACGGGAGCTGCCGTGCTAAGCCGAGGCGGAGCAATAGGAAGTGCCCGTGGTGGAATGAGGAGCTTTCAAGGCTTAGACTAAAGACCAGGAAGCTATTCAATAAGGCCAAAGCGTCAGGTTCGTGGGAAGAGTATAAGGACTCACTCACAAAATACAATAAGGAAATTAGGAAAGCGAAGAGAATCTCGTGGAGGGCGTTCTGCAAGGGCATTGATGAACTCCCCAGCAGTGCGCGTCTTCACAGGGTGCTTTCCAAAAAGTATGCTAGCAGGTTGGGCCTAATGGAACGTCCTGATGGCTCCATGACTGAGAACGGAAGGCAGACGTTGGAGCTTATGGCGTCAACGCACTTTCCTGACTCGGAGATTCTTCGGAATCACTCAAATGCAGTCATCGAACCGGGGGCACCCTGGCCCAGGAGGGATGACTGGCAACGATCCCGTCTAGTCTTCACGATGGGCAGGATTAGATGGGCTGTTTTCTCTTTCAGGCCCTTCAAATCTCCAGGTGATGACGGGATATATCCTGCATTTTTGCAGAGGGGTTTCCAACATATCGCTAGAGCACTGTTGGGAATTTTTCGCGCCAGCTATGCGTGGGGTTACATCCCTCAGGCATGGAGGGTGGCTAAAGTGACGTATATTCCGAAGGTGGGTAAGCGACCAAGCAACCACCCAAGGTCTTTCCGTCCAATCAGCCTTACTTCTTTTCTATTGAAAGCAATGGAAAAAGTGATTGATAGATTTATACGGGACGGTGCACTGGGAAGCAATCCCTTGCATGAATCTCAATACGCCTATCAGTCGGGAAGGTCTACTGTACTCGCTCTGCAGAGTCTGGTGGGGGTCCTTGAAAACTCACTGGAGGTGCGGGAGGTAGCAGTTGGCTGCTTCCTTGATATAGAGGGAGCTTTTGACAACACCCCATATCATGTCATCTGTGAGTCGTTGCACAAACGAGGGATTGATGCGACGACTAGCAGATGGGTCAATCGGATGCTACAGGATAGGATTATTAAGTCCACCATAGCTGACGATATACTCTTCATCTCCGCTGCAAAAGGATGTCCGCAGGGCGGGGTTCTTTCGCCCCTCCTGTGGTCCATTGTAGTGGATGATCTAATAGCTGCTCTCAGGGGCTCCGGGGCGCGTGTCTGGGGATACGCTGACGATGTGGCCTTCGTCGTGCGGGGAAAATTTGAGAGCACTATTTCTGATCTTCTACAGCAAAATTTACGTGTTGTGGAAAGGTGGTGCAAAGGCGTTGAGTTAAATATAAATCCAAGCAAGAGCACTTTGGTCGCCTTCAACAGACGCAGAAGCAGGGACAGGTTAACGAGCCCAATTTTGTTTGGTGAACGTATTAGTTACTCGAGGGAGGTGAAGTATCTGGGGGTAACCCTGGATGATCGTCTCTCTTGGAATACCCATATCGATAGAGTTATCGGGAGAGCTACGGCGGCCTTGTGGACGTGTAGGAGTTTCATCGGGGGGACCTGGGGAATTAGTCCCAGAATAGCACTGTGGCTATATACGGCCCTTGCTAGGCCCATCGTCACCTATGCGTCGATTGTATGGTGCCGTAAGGCTCAGCAGGCGGGTGTGCGGGCCAAGCTGGAAAAGCTACAGAGGCTGGCCTGCCTGGGAGTGACCGGGGCGATGCGGACGGCTCCCACCGCTGCATTGGAGGTGATGATCGGATTGCCGCCACTGCACCTCCATATATTGAAGGAAGCTCGGCTGGTGACTTACCGACTTCTCTCTGGCGAGGACGGGGCAGGGCTAAAGTTGGCCCACAGAACTCACAGAGACTTCATTGAGGGCGATCCGATTCTAAGGATAACCATGTCAGATACCTGTCTGCCGCGGTACAACTTCGACCACAAGTACAGGGTTCTGTTTCCTGATCGATGGACGTGGGATCGGGGTGGTCCGGTACTTAGGTCGGGTTCGAGCGTGTGGTATGCGGACGGGTCCAAAACGGAGTCGGGGGTGGGCTCGGGCGTATACGGTGTCCGCCCGGACACGCGTGTATATGCAACCCTTGACCCGTATTGCACAGTGTTCCAGGCCGAAATACATGCAATAGAAATCTGTCTGAGAATCAATTTGGAAAGGGGGTATAGAAACCGCACCATCTATGTGTTCTCAGACAGCAGGGCTGCACTGCTGGCGCTCCGTTCAGCTCAGGTTACATCCAAGCTGGTCTGGAGCTGCCTTGCTGCACTTATGGAATTGGCATCGGAAAACAGAGTGATGCTCATTTGGGTGCCGGGCCATAGTGGCCATGCGGGCAACGAAGTTGCCGATGAGTTGGCGCGGAGGGGATCTGGGGCTGCCTTTGTGCAGCCGCTGCCTTTCTGTGGTCTGCCTTCTTCCGCCGTGGGGGCCAGGCTTGCCTGCCTACTCGCGGCGGAATGCAGTCGCCACTGGCGGGACACGAAGGGGTGCCGTCATGCGAAGGTGTTTGTTCCGGCGTGCTCCGGCGGATTCGCTGCGGAGTTGCTGGGGATGAGCAGGAGCCGGGTTCGCACTATTGCGAATTTCTTCACGGGGCACTGCCCGGTGAAATACCACCTGCACAGGCTGGGGAAGTCGGGCTCCCCCCTGTGCAGATTTTGTGGGGGTGGCGATGAGACCGCCGTGCACATTCTCTGCGACTGTCCGGCACTGGCTGTTCGGCGCCGCAATTGTCTTGGACATGGGTCCCTAAGTGTTCGGGAACTATTGTCCAACTCCCTTAGGGATATCGCCGGCTTTGTGATTGGGACGGGGATATTATAGACGGGAGAGTGGGGTGGCTACAATAAGTCAAAAATGGCTGCGGTGGCTTGGGGGGATGCTCCTGTCCCACTCGGTTCCCTTAGAATCTACGAATCTACGAATCTAGCTATTGCGTAGCTATTTTTTTTTCCAAAAATTGAATTTGAAATTTAAATTGAATTGAACTCCAAATATATGTATATGTATATTCAAAAGTATTTTCTTTTTTTAATCATAGCAATTGCCATCGAATTTAGAAATTGTATTATATAAATTTTAATATAATGGTGATGAAGTGGTAATTCCTTTCCCCTTTGGAGTGTTCAAAATTTAGTGGTTCTTCGAGCAAAGTTTGGGAGTCTCAACATCTGAGGATAGGGCTCGGGAGAGTGGTGATTCGTCACCCTGTCGGCACACAGTTATGTACCTTGTGGTGCTGCCTGTCCCATCGCTTCACGTTCTGGTTCACTACAAGGTGTTCCAGTTGAATCCAATCTTACTACTATTTTTTTTTGCAATCGCACTAATTTTTTTTATTTTTGTATTTCAACGCGTGCATAATTTTTTTTTCAGTTATGATACGTAGCCATTTGTGGTAACCTGCTACTTCTATTTAACCCGCCCCAGGCTGAAGCTCCGGGACACAGCCAGATGCACACTAGAATAGCTGGTGGCCGATGCCGTCCCTCATCATCAACAACACTAGTTCATAACAAATGGTTTTGAAGTCATAGTTCAATTAACGAGCAGTTTCGTTAGGAAAAGCTCTTTCAAATTTTGTTCTATTTATACCTATACCCCGCAAGTTTTTCTTTTTTAATCATCTTTTTTTATAGTGTTGGACCTAAAAATTATTTTACATATATATGCTACGAATATGTGACACATTATGAATAATTAAAATTAGGAGTCAAAATCAAGAAAACCCTATATATAACAAAATAAAAGGTTTCATTAAAGAAATCAAAAATATGAAGTATTTCTTATGTAATATTATTTTTTTAAATATACATGTGTACATGTGTTTGTTTGTAGTTATTTTCAATTAATTTTGAAATGCCAGCTAGACATCAGACTAAATCTAAGATTTAGATTAAAATGTGATAAGTATTTACTACCAGATTGATTTTTAATCCGAATCCGAAATAAATCCAAAATTTTTTTCGTATTTTCGAAAAAAAATCAAAATTTCCAAACAAAAATGGATTGAAAATTTTCAATTAAAAGCATTATAGAATAACATACAATAATTTTTATTTACACTAAATTGTAATATACTATAGCGAACATATACCTATTACCCTATTTAAGGTAGGTTTTTTAAGTGTCAAACTTAAAAAATTAGACATTTTTAATAATCTAATAATGCACACATTTGGAGGTAAGAATACTCAAATGCGGACAAAATTTTCGCAGTATACATGCTTTTAGTTGAAGTTAACGTGTAATGCGACCTTATGGTAGCATTTAGGGGAAAAAAATACATAATTCCACCAACATATGACATGTTTTGCTCAAAATGTCAGTATGCGAGTGTAGCCATACATTTCAGTTGCAATTTGGTACTAATGCAATTTGGTTTGGTTTATGATTCATCTGCCATGTTCAGTTGCGCCTTATTTCCTCCGCTTCAGTTCTACTTTTATCGTGTGTATTTTATATTTTGAAAAAAAAAAACCATAAATTGTTTTAAACAAAATAACTAATAAATTGCGTAAATTTAAATATTAAAGTTAAACTTAACTGTTAAAATTAAAAAAGAATTAATAAGTATGCCATTTATATTAGTGCAAACCATTGAAAATGGTTTCAAATAATTTACGGCAGTACCAAGTTTATGGGTAAAAAATAATATTTTATCTTACGCTTATGAAAATACAAAACACTTCAGAAAATTGAAGCAAAATGAGTATTCTGAACCAGAAATACATTCGTAAAAATATTCTTGCAATGTAAAAGCATCAAATATCGCCTCATATGTAGAAGCTATGGAATTGGAAAAGCTCTATGGAGATAAATTTACCGATACTGAATGCGAAGAAAGGTTTGTATACGGGTTAAATTAAATTTCTAAATGAACGTTAATATACTTTGAATTTAAAAAGAAATAAAAGCGCCAAGTTTATAAACAAAAAGCTTCTTATGCATTCTCCTAACACACGGTAAAGCAATTATAGATTTTTGAATAACCATAATCAACAAAAGCTACATTATGTTTTGCACAAATACCAACCCAAAAAAGAACATGCTGAAAATTATGATGCAATATTAAATGACATAAATAAGAATGTGGAAAGAACACAGAGTGCCGAATTAACAACGTTTAAAATATCTGAATATACCGAAATAATTTAGCCAAATCAAAAAATTCTAAACTCGAATTCTACTCATACACATTTATCAGCGGAAATAAAATATGACATTGAAGCCGTAAACCAAGCGGAAGTAAGTAATTAAAGAACAGTAAGTAATAATTTACTGTTTTAAAAATAATAAAAAAAAAAACAGTAAGTAATTAAATCTTCTTCTTATATATACAAAAAGTTTATTTTTAGATTCAAGAAATCAAGAACTGGAAACTGGATATAATCCTGACAAAACTTGAAACACAAGACACTGAAATAACAAAAATATCTGTTTTACTTAAGGAAGTTTCTAAAAAAAAAATTCTGATAACAAAAAATAATACTAATTCTGAAAAAACTCAAATCAGAAATTGTACACATCTTGCAATGAATTTGTAAAATTGGATTTTTATTGATTTTAAAGAATTTAGCTACCGTTTTTAGATATGAACTATAGTTACTATTGGTAGTAGAAATTGTAATGCTAATGTGGTAGAAATGGCAATGCTTGGGTTAAATATCTTTTATTTCATTAACACATTGATTTTAATTATTGTTATGATTGTTAACTAAAATTAAAAACCAAAATAATAATAAATATAAATTGATTATGATTTGTTTACTTGTCATGGTCAGTTAAATTATCTTGATTCTCAAATGGTTCCACTTGGTTCATGTTGATTATGGGAGCTTTAACAGAGTAAGTATTATAAGCATTCTTTTCTCGTAGTTTACACTGTTGGTTTTGTTTTTATATTTCGCTTCGTACATGTTCAGTATTTATTTTTACCTTGTTGCCGTTTATATGCACGAATTTACAACCTTAGGGCTCAACAATACCAAAAAGTAGGCTAGTACAATAAATTTAATGATTTTTTGTTTTATTTTTGACTTAATGTTCACATTTGTTTACAGTGAAACCATATGCGCTCAAATTTTATAAAAATTCATTAAACGCTTACAAAAGCACAATTTTCAGTGTTTCTTCAACCAGTACATTTTGGTGACTTGACAGACTTTTGGTGACCTTGGAAGCTAAAATTTCAAAATAAAAAAGTAACCAAAATAATAGTAAATTGTAACCATAAATACTTCAAGTGTCACTAAATTAACCATTTACTTTAATTGTGTGTGAAATGTATTTCAAATGTGTCGGCTTTGGTTCCTTGCGAAAGAAAATTACTAATAAACACCCACAGAAGTACATTGACATTTCCAAGTGAAAAATTCCTCACAATGAATGGAGGCAAATTAATTATTCCTGCAGATCCACCAAGTATCACCCAAGTACCCTGGAACAGCACTCAGAACTACATCCAGAAGATTAGGGCTCATAAATATAGGTGATTATATTAGCGTGAGATTATGGAATATAAGCGGCCGCTCTTGCGGATTATTTGCTTGGGATTTTTCGGCGGACAGTCAAGATGAGGACGTTCTTGGCAACTGGTTAGAAGCTGAAGGATCAAGTTCCTTCCCGCATATTGGATACAGATGGCCATTGAGCCACAGACAATTATCAATGTCAAATTTAGCTGATGATAGTTCAAGCCGATTGATAACTATAGTATTCGGAATGGGAGATGAGATGTTAATCCATTTTCACATTGAGTGGAGATTATCATCCCGACAGATAACAATTTTCCCTCCCAGTACGCCTGAAATGTTATAGTAGTATCAAACAAATATGATAGTTATTTTAATAAAAATTATCCAAACGTATTTAAAAATAATTATACTGGGCTCAACAAGTGAACGCAAAGAAATTTCACAGACGCTCAATTTTTTATATGGTTTTTTAAATTACTTCTTGAGAAGTCTAGAATAAACAATTTCATATACACAAATTCAACCAGCACACTCACTAAAATGAGTTTTTCTATTAATCAATGTCATAAAATTTCCGAAAATTTATATGTATACTCCAAGACTCTTTATGTTCCACTTAACTTAATTGCGTGAAAGAATATTCATTTCAAAATATTTAAATAATGTAGTAATTTTAAAATAAGATATCATGTATATACCTATCGATTAAAAATAAAATTTTCTTCTAAATGAATTTTTATTTTCTGAATTACTTTTTTTGCTGAAAACTCAACAAATGCATGTTTAAAGTTCAACAGTGGAAGACGTTAAAAATATTGATATAATATTATCTTATATTTATCAAAACGCTTTGTATTTTTAAACTTCAAACTTTATGTGTTTAGCACTTATATATTGAAAATTTGACTTTTTTGTGTTGTAGTTTAAACATCTTTCCAGTTTAAAATCAAAAAAAGCAAATCATTAATATTAATCACGAGATAATTTTCAACTTGGAGTTTAATTTTGGTACAATAATTGTAGTTAACCATTTATTGTAGCAAAATTCAACAAAAATTTTTTAAATTTTTTTTTTAGGTATAAAGAATTGGTACAAAATAATGATCGAATTATAGGCGAACAGATACAACCCTAATTTGAACTATTACAATTTCTGTTCTTATTAAAGTCTTATTAAAGTAACTTAATTAAAATCAGAGTATCTTTGTTCACAATTTAATAATATATAAATTATCCAATTATTAAGTTAACTTACAAAAACTATGACGAAGAATTAAAACAGAAAATTTAGTAGTTTTTAAACCTTGTTTTTATGTGCAATTAATATATTGATAAAATTAAAAATGAAAGTATGGAATTTGTAAATGAAATTAAATATTTAGGTATAATATTTGATAATGGTTTAAATTTTAGAAGTCACATTGATTTTATTTGTAAAAAAATTTCAAAAAACCTACATTTTTTTCAAATATTAAGAAAAAATTTATCAGTTTTGACTGCTATAAAAATTTATAACGTAATAATAAAACCACATTTTGAATACTGTTCATCAATTCTCTTTATGAGCAGTACTGAAATGTTGAACAAACTTCAGAAACTAGTGAATAAAGTTGAAATTTAACAGATAGGGTTCAAAATGATGTTGGATACCTTACAGTGGTTGAGTGTGCGACAGAGAGTAAACATGAATGTCCTTATAATGATTTTTAAAATAAAGCATGGAATGATGCCATCTTATCTGACCGAGCAATTAGTTTACTCTGGGGAGATTCATGGTTATTCTTTGCGCAACAACCAAGACTTTAGATTAAATTTTTTTTGTAATTCTAGAGCCCAAGATATGTTGTTATACAATGGGTTGAAATTATTTAATGAATTGCCTAACAATATTAAATGCGAAAATAATTTAAAGAAATTTAAAAGAAGCATAGTGCAATATGTAAAAACTAAATTTTAAAATGTATTTTAATTTGTACCTTAATATGAATTTTATTATGTAAAGGAAAAGAATATGTTGTAACTTAAATAGTAATTATTATACTAAATAAATACACAAACAAACAAACAAACAATATTCTTTTAAGATGAAATACATTAAAACAAATTCTGAATGTATGACAAATATTCTTTTATATCCTAGAAGTAACACCTTTTACAAATGATATAAACTTCATTTGAAATAAGTGAATCTCAAAGTTAGAACAAAAAATATATATTTAATATGAAAGAGGAGTATATTGAACATGAAAAAGTCCTAAATTTCCTCTAAATAAAGTGATTTTAGAGTAAATAAAAGAGGAAAAACTTCCATCTTTATTCCAAACGATTTTCTTTTGCTGACAAAAAGGAAGATGATGAGACAAAAATTTCTTATTACTACCAAAATATTTGTTTTGGTACCAAAAGATAGTAAAAACTCTTTGTTTGCAGAAAGTTTAATTGTTTTACAATGAAACAATAAAATGTTTGATTTAAAAGAAACGAACTTTTCTTCTGAATACAACTCTTTTGATATTAGCAAACTTGAACTAAAATATCATTTTTCTTGAAAAAATTTCATTTGCAACAAAAAAAAAAGATGTTCAGTATAAAATAATTTGCCTTTAATTGTATATAAGATTCTTTTGTAAACAAAAAGTTACTCAGTTGCTTCCAATATAATTCATTTCCAATGAAAGGAAAAAGAATTTGATATAAACTAAACATATTTTGAGGGCAACAAATTTCTTTGTGATGACAAAACTAAAAGCTTGTCCTAAATTATAACAAATAATTTTCATTACGGCAAAACGTAGTAAGCGCTTGTTATTAATTAACATTGTTTGAAGGAAATGAATTTGTTTAGAATTTATAAATTTAGGCTATTTTTTAATGTATTTTACTCCTGCAAATTCCACTAAATTTTCACTCGGTTTTAAAATCAGTTTGTTTGCAACCAATGAAAACCATAAACGAAATTTATTTGTCGAATTTTTCGTTTGAAATACACGTTTTTTTTCTTTCCGTGAAATTTTTTCTTTCCGTGAAAGAGAATTGAAGGAGCAGAAAATCCTACCCAGTTTTTGAAGAATATTAATATACTTGATAGGTTGCATACGGTTAAAAGTGTGTGGTTGCTTATTAAACCAATTTTTATTACGAGTGGTTTCAAAAAAGTAACTAATTTAATTGCAGTACAAGTATAAAATTTGTTATTACAATATACAAATCAATTAACTTTTTTTAGACTAAATTTATTACCTCCAATGAACCAGTAAGTCAAAATTTTGATGAAGATGCAAAATGTTTTCCTGATTTTGATTTTGTTGGACAAGTTGAACAAGATCTATTATAAGACGAAGAAATTTATTGTTATTGTAAACGTAACGATCAGGAAATGCATTGAAAACAAAGTGGATAATAAATTTTGCCATTTTTATGAGAACCCCTTTTTTTGTAAATTTTCCAATTATTTTGAGTCAAATTGTTATATATTTGAGACAATCGCCTATTTCTTTTTGAACCTTTACAATAGCAATATTAATTTAGCCACTTGGTATTTATTCTTATATTTATTAGATGCGTAGCTAAATAAAATAATAATCGTTCTTACCATATACTGCAATAAGTCTGCTTCAAATAATATATTTTAACAAACGAAAATACTTATATTTATAAGAATATTTATAATATAATTCTTATAAATATACGTAATAGAAATTCACATTTGAACAAGTTTGTTATTTTATTGAGAACCAGAATAAAAAAAAGTATCACAAATTCCTAATAGTTGTGGGAATTTTTATCGAATAAAACTATAATATCTCCTATTAATTATGTAAGTGATAAGTTTATTGCAGCTAGAATTACTTTTTACATAGGAATATTTACTAAAACTTTTTCAAAACATGTTATTAAAAAATTAATATTCATCATTAAAATACTTGGAAAAGTCATATTTTTTTATAGAAAACTTCTCTTCCTATTAATAAAAATTCTAATAAAACAAAATAGTGATTCCTATTTTTTTAGCAGATAATCTCAAAATTGTAATAATATGTTTTTTATTGTAAGTAGTCTATTCAAACAAATAAATATAGTAAATTTTTCGAAAACTCAATGTTCGTTTAAAATATAAAAGAAATAGGTAAAATATTTTCTAGCGTATCATTAAATTATAACACAACAATGTATTGGTTCCTATATTTTTAGCAAGTATTCTTAAAAATGTAGTAAAAATGCTTTCTTTTGCAAGTAAGAACGCTTACCAACAAATATAGTAAATTTTCCTAAATCAAAGCGACCGTTGTAAACATATAGGAAATTCTACTAAAATCAAGGAGATCGCTGCAAAAATTATGAGAGACTTTCCTAAAAAGAAGAGAAAGCGTGTTTTGGTTTTACTCTCTAAAAATGTACAGGTTCGCTTCAGTCGTGAAATAAATTTTGTAGCGTTAACCGGTTCATTAGTTTATAGCATAAAAGTACAAATATTGTAAGAAGTAATAGAAATTACTTAATATAATAAATTAAAAAGAAATAAAGTAAAAAATTTAAGTGAATTTTTGATTTAAAAAATATTAAAATTATTTGAAAAAAAAGTGTTATTAAAAAGTGTGTTTAGAGGCAAAACCTTGCATAAAATGGACGCGTTTGTTGTGAATAAATTAGAGGATTGGGGCTTGTCTGAACTTGTTGAAGATTTTTAAGGTAAGCAATATTATAAAGTTTAAATTTTATAAATTTTTGGCTTACTTTATTTTTATTTGAAAATGTTTCTTTAAGTTTTCGTACATACATAAGACTATGCTTACAAATTAAATTATTTCTTCAGAACCAACACAGTAAGCACCAGCAGGAAAAAAATGCTTCATTTCTTCAAAAACAGAATTTTCAACTAATATTGCTTCTGATAAAACAATGGAAGACAAACTGAAATTTTTAAAAATAGTGTATTGAGCGATGGGAAACAGTTAAACTTTTCTGGATAAATACTAGTAAAATACTAGTATACGGGTAAGTAAAAACTTACACTAGTAAAAACGATTTAAATTCTTTTTTTAATAACGATCTTTCTTTTATTTATTTTATTAACTCTTAAAATTTATTTCAACGCATAATTTTATACACTTCACATAAAAAAGCATTTTTCTTTTTTTCAGACTGAACCGAAAATTTAATTCTACTATTCAAGATTATTTTGAAAATTTTAAATGCCTTACGCTTGCTTGCCAAAGGAATTGAACTGTTGCTTTTAGATTTTATTGCTCGCTAATTAATAAAAAAAATTAACATGTTTTTCTGTTGCTGAGAAGAAATAAATATTGCAAAACTATTTGCAGAAGTAAATAAAAAATTGAATTAAAAATACGTGAAGGACCTCTAACGGATTTGCTGTTTCTCCATTTTTATTATCCTTTTCGGTGCATAAAAAAAATTCAAGTAAACCAGAAAAACAACGATATAAACTAACTAATACGGAAGTTCCAGAGTTATCTTGAATCAACGTATTAATAATTTAATAAAATCAATTGTCTTAAATAATTTAAATAACTAAAATTCATATCATTATAGAATTATCTTGTAAATAATTGTCATTTGTCGCTGAAAACTTTTTTAAATATAACTTAACCTTAGAACTATTTTTTATTTTTCTGCTTCTGGGGAAACTTTTCAAAAGCTTACATACTTATAAATTCTGTGCGTTACAAGTTTTCTGCCGGATTAATTGCAACTGATGCAGCATTTTAAATTTTTCATCCCAAAGGATCGTGAACCTGTTTGGTAGTTTATGCAAAAACAAAAAGTATATGGAATTTTTAAAAACATCGACAAGTGTTCCCGAGGTAATGCAGCAAATTAAAGTAAGGAGCATTTTAAAACATAATTAACTTTTTCTATACAAAATTGACTGAATTGTTTGAACTTAAATTTGTTTTACTACTAAAAAATTATTACTTATTAAGCTAAAGCTACATAAAAAAAGTTAAGTAGAAATATTTAGAATTAAACAAATTAACGATACTAACAAAATAAAAATCCATTCTGTTTTACATTTGATTGAAAAATTTTGCTTCCAGAATTAAATTTCTATAAATATTATAATGATTTTTATAATTAATAAAATGATTAAATTTTATAATACATATATTATTTATAAGTCAATATCAAATTAAGTAGTTTGAAAAATTTTTATTTATTTAAAGTAAAAACTTTTATTTTTAAGAATAATAGTTCATTTGATGTAATCAGATCGTAAGTATTTAAAAAATGTTAAATAAATTTCGTTATTTTTAAAACAATATATATTTGATGTTTTCATTTTAGTATATATGCCTATACAAAAACAGAAAAAACTTCCTGTAATAATAAGAAAAGTTATAGAACTCACATAGTAAAACTTCTCGGAATTTCAAGGATTTTTCTTCAATTTTTCAGCAAATATTATTAATTTCTTAGGAAAAATTATTATATTTGCACTAGTATTTCTTATGTTTATACTCAATATTTCCTACTTTTTTCAGTTGAGAAAGCCTTTTTTATAAGAATCATTGCTATATTTGTAATAAAATTTCCTTTTTTTTTATCAGTTTTGCTAGCTGTTTTGGGGATTACTGCAACAAATAAGAGAAATTTTTTTATTTTAGTGCTCAGTTTTCCTAAATTTTGCAGTTAATAATCCAACTTTTTTAAAAATCTTTGCTATTGTTTTAGTAATACATCTCATGTTAACATAAAATTTGTCTCATTTTTAATAGTCAATGCCACGAACCATTCAGGAAACATTCCTATAATTAGGAGAAATTTTCTAGATTAACACTAAGTTTTCCTAATTTTTTTCAGCTAATTATTCATTCTTTTTTGGAATTATTACTATTATTATAGTAATATTTCTCATATTGGCATTAAAATTTTCTCATTTTTATTAGGAAGTATTACTAGTTTTTTAAGAAACATTGTTATATTTATGGCAATCTTTCTTACATTGATACTGTGTTGTTCCTACTTTTGTTAGTAAATATTGTTCATTTTTTAACAAGCATTACTTCAATTAAAGCATGAATTCTCTGTTTATTAGCTTATTTTAAACATTTTTGGACAAATTTTGTTAAAATTTTTTAGAATTGCTCTGGAATTTTCGTATCTAATTCCCATATTTTCAAAATTTTTAGTGTAAACTCATATAATTTTATGAAATATTCTTAAAAAAATTATTCTTATCACTATTAGCGCGAGAATTGTTATAAAAAAATATTAAGCGTTTGTTAAACAAACTGGTCTAAATTTCCAAAAAAAAATAGGAATAATTCTAAAAAATCTCCACTATACCGCTTACTCTCATAAAAATATATTTCTTTTTTCAGTGTAATTCAAGAAGGTTCTGGCATTTCTTTTAATGAGGATACTGAAACTAGTGACTATGACAATGACAGAGAAATTTGTGTCGAAAATGCAAAAATTAACGACGTTTTAAACGGCAAAGACATATTAGAAAAATTTTTCATTCCAAAAACACAAAATTTATTGAAAATTTAAATTAAATGGAAACGTTTATAATCAATAGCTTTTTCAAAAACAACTAATACAAAATTACCAATTTTTTTTGAATTGGTTTAATTTTTTATTATAAAACCTTGTTTTTATTTTTAATGTGAAGTATTTATTTTTTTATTACTTTTGATATGAAATTTTTTTTTTGTTTTGTTACAATTTTCTCAATTTTAAAATTAATCGCATATTGACAAAAATTGAACTAAAGAAAAAGATCCTTTGCTTTTATTCTTATGGTTTTATGCTTCTTCCTTTTGCTTTTATTGATTTTACGTGCAGTCACAGATATTGTTTTTGAACAAAATGTTTAAGTATGGGTTTCGTTTTAAGGCGTAAAATGTGCAACTAATAAATATTGTTTTATTGACACTGACAAATATCCTTTACCCGAGTACAATACCTGACAAATATCCTTTACCCGAGATTAACGAGGATCTCTCGAATTTGGGAAAGAATAGAGTTTTTACGACTATCGACTTGAAGAGTGGCTTCCTTTAAATTCAATTCAAATCCTCTGACATAGAGAAAAAAACTTTCTTCATTAACAACGGTAAATTCGAGTTCGCGAGTTATGTCATTAAACTCAAATAAAATTAATTCGAAAGACGACACTTCATTTCCGTCGTCTTTCTTTTATAAAGTTTAATAAAAATTACCTTTAAATTAAAAATAACAAAATTTCTTTTCATAAATTTCGTAATTCTTATTTTTCATATTAAATTTGCACAATAACAAAAACTCATAATCAACAGTAATTATTTTCACATAAAATTGTTTTCAAATAAAGTTTAAGATATCAATTAATTACACTTAATAAAATTTACACACTTAAAATAATTACTGCTGACTAAATAACTTTATGCTTTCAAGTAACTAATTTTAATAAAATAATTTTAGATTCAAATTGATTATTATTAAGTTTGCTTTTAAAAGGAAAAGTTCAATTTTACTGTAAGTCTTAAGATTAAAGTTAAGTGAAAATAAAATAAGCAACTAAAATCTAAATTTTTGTTGTTCTTATTTTTATTATTTCTTTTTTTATTACGATAAAAGGAAAACAACGTAATTCGCTAGATATAGAGAAAGCATTCGACTCTGTGTGGAACGAAGGCCTGATTTTTAAATTAAAATATTTCAATTTTCCTTTATATTTAATCAGATTTATCATATTGATCTGCTTTAGATTTGCACTTTAGTTATAAGAATTAGATGTAAGTTTTATAAAAAAAATAAAAAAATCACAAAAAAAAACTAATATAATAATAAAATTTTTCGAAAGGTTTTTTTTTTGCCATTTTTCCTTTGCTTCAATAAATTATTGTGACTTATAGTTCATAAATCATTCATGTACTATCGAATTATATTAATTACAGCTTGAAAAGTATTAAAATAAACTAAACCACTGCACATGTACTAGTTTTAAGAAGAATGTATAAAATTTGGGCAATAAAAATTTAAAATTTAAACTTTTTCTTAGTAAAAATTTTAAAAAGTTGATCTTGTGGGAGATCTATGATGTTAAAAAAGTCCCCCTTTAGATCAACAATTTCTGAATAGACATTACGGAAGGGAAATTTCAGGGCCAAAAACTATTTGTTACATTAGCTCTAGCAAATTGAAACGCAAAACAATTCTTTGTGAGATTTTTTCCATTCTCTTCCATATTTCTTTGTAAGTTTTTTAAATTTTTCAAAAAGATATGGTAATGGTACACTTCTCAAAAATGAAAAAAATGGTGTAAAATTTACGTAATGTTTGTCATAACTGTAAAATCGATTCAGAGGCTAATTCAAATTGTGAAAACAAAAGTTTATATAAATTATTGTATAATTGATTTAAATAAAACTTTTAGTTAATAATTCAAGAATTGTGTTTTGATTGAAACTGCTGCCAAGTTGCGATTATAATTAAGCTTCATAAATAATTTAAATAAAGAAAAAAAATTAATTGCTTTTGTTATATTAATTCCGAAAACAAATTGTTCAAAGAAGTACAATTAAGTATGAAGTATTAAAAAGCATACTAAAATAAACAAATAATAATAAATACCATTATACCTCTGCAATGTACAATTGCAACATGGTGATTTTCCATAGTTTAAAGAAATATTAAAGAACAAATGTAACAAAGAAAAAGTCAAAGAATTTTTACGTCTATCATATTTTTATTTAAAATAATTAAGTTATAATTACTGCAAAAGTTTAATTAATAAGGATATAAGAAAAGTATAAGTATTTATAAGTATTAATAAGCGATATACACAGTTAAACAAACCTAACCCGTAACACACAGGATATATTTTGACAACCTCATAGATATTTACGCGATTGCACAAAATTAATGTTAACATCCACAGACAATTTTTAAAAACATGAACAGGTCAAACTCATTAGATACAAGACTACTGAACGCAACCTGAACAACTTAACATATCTACATCGAGAAATTGGGCTTGATACATTCAACTTCGCCAGCATTAAATTCATGCTGAAGATTCAACTAAAAATACTCAACACCGCCATACACCTGCACAGTAAATTGGCAAATGGAGTACTTTCATTCGGCCATCGCAGAAGAAACGAGATGCATAACATAAAACACAGAACTAACATAGAATTAATTAAATTTTTGAACATATGTACTATTCAAGAAGGCATGGTATCGCTTTTTATTTTCAGCCAAAACTAAATTCAATATTTTTGAGCATTCTATTTCTCTTATAAGATAGTAGAATTTTCACACCGTTTATAAAGGAAATTAATAAATTTTACGATATTAAAATGAGAAACAAATTAAAATTAAAACTAACAAAAAATTAAACTAAAATGGAAATTTAAGTTTCAGAATAATAGTAATGTTAGATTAAAAGTTATTAAAAATACATCTATTATCTCGACATAACAGAATTAATATAATACAACAGGCTACAAAAAATATTACTAAACATTCGTGGTACTGCAAATCTAGATGCTTCATTTATTAAATAAAATTCCAAGAGTTAAAAAGTAAATTTCGATCTCTGATGCTAAATTTTAAAATAAAAATGAAGTCCCATAATTAATTATTTAGCTTGACAACTTTCATCTTATTCCAAATTTAACCGTCCTGTAGTATTCCATTACTTTCTAACATACATCTCTTAAACTGTAAGACGGAAAAAGCATCGTTACACTAACGAAATTGGACAATTAACATAATTTTCTTATTTTTGATTATTTTATTTCTCTAGTCAAGATTTAGTAAACAATAGTTTTGCTTTATGCTTGCGAATATTCTCAAACAAATAGTTTAATCAATATACATACACATATATGTATGTTTATTATACGTATATGTATAAATATGCATATTTTCTGAAAATTATGCATATATAGCGTATTAAATGAAATCAACCTTATTTGTATATTAAATAAAATTAAATCTTAGAATGTTGCGTCTATATTGTTTAAATCTTCACTTATACGAAAACTTTTTAATTTCTATAAATTACTTATACTTCATTATTTTATCGAAAACACTTAGTATTATACACTACTCCACAACATGTATGAAAATATATTAAAATTATTCTTTTAAATTTTTTCTTAAACTACGGTACTAGAAATTCTTCAAATAAAGAATGTATTTATTCACTAAATCCTTATGATATTTGTTGTTTTATAATATATTAAGTTGTTAGATGGAAAGTTTTTTATTTCGTTAATACAAGATAATATAATAAAAAAAAGTTTATTGAAAGTTATACCATAATAGTTGTTCTATTAAAAAGCTCTAATGTTAATGCACTTAAAAACGCTGGAAGGGAATTATGTGCTGCTAAATGTGTACTAACCATCTCATTCAATGAAATTGAATAATCTGTTTCTAACATATCCAATATACCTGATTCATTTAAACGAAAATTTAAATACTCATCTTCGCTATCAGCATACATACTAGATATTCTAGAACCAAAAATTTACGTAAAAAAGTTGCACAAAAAAATCATAATTTTTACCTGTAATTTGAATTGCCAACACGATCTATGCGATATCCGAAAAGCATATAGCATACTTCGCGGAACTCCAAATTCGCTGACTTGTAAACTTCTTTCATATGCTGCATTTTTGATTCAGCCGATTCTAACTTGGAACGCAAGTGATTAAGCTAATTAGGAAATTTGTATAATTAAATAATATAGGTAATTAAAAACATAAAAATTAACGCACTTCTTTAATATTTACTGTAAGATTATTGGTGTCGTTGAGACGTTGTGTCATTTCTTCTTGCTCTTCCTCTAATTTCCTATTTCGTCTTTTCAATCTTTCAATCTTAAATAGATTTTATCTTATTAAATTTTTTTTTTCGACAACAGAAGAAATATACCTCAGCTTGAAGTTTTTCGATTTCATTTTTAGTGTTTTCGTATGCTTCTGCTGCTGGATTCATTGTCATGTGAACTACTTTGTATTTGTCAATATTAAAATCGCCTTTTAGACATCTATGTTCCATTTCTAATTCTAGTTCTTCTTTACGCCTTTTAAGACGATCATTTTCGAATCGCAAGTCTGTAATTTCTTTTTTTAAGTGTTCATAGCTCTCACTAATAATGGGAGACTCTGTTATTCCTAAATCAGCATATTGTTTAACCGATTCAAGTTCCTTTTGCAAATTTGTGCACAACTCCTTATAACTTACTAAACTTTTTTCTAAAATATCACAACGAGTACGAATTTGCAAATCAGGATTCATGGTGTCGATTAATGCCCCAGAAACTAAAATTTAAAATCAAAAATTCATTTTTAATTGCTTTAAACAAATTGAAGTTGTTTAACAATACTTGTCATATCTTTTTCAAAATTTTCTACTAATTGCTTGTAACAATCTCTTTCTTTTCCCACCATTAATAACTTTTTCTTTGCTCTCATCATAATTGCCTCCCTTTGCTTCAATGCAGCCTTTAAACTGTTGTTATTTTTTGATAATATTTCGTTTTGCTGTTCAAAATTAAAAAAATATATGTAATCATATTCTCCCTTACATTTAAATTTTCATATTGTATTAAACATGTTACTACAAAATATGTAAAAGAAAGTTAAACTAAAGTTTTTTTAAAAAAACATACATAATATTAAAACAAAACTTAGGTGAAAAGCGAAAATTCTTTTAGTATGAAAGAAAAACTATAAGTAACAATAATCATAAAAAATGATGAAATTGTATTAATAAGAAAATAAAAAAAATTAAAAAACTGCTATTATAATAAAAACGACAAATGATAAAATATTATATGTATGATAAAATAATACATCATTTAAAATTGTTTGGAAATATCAGAAGTTGTCAACAAATTCATTTCAATACTTAAGGTGTTAATTGGCCACCATCAAACGATTTTTGATAGTTTTTAAAAAATTAGATATGCAGTTATATACCTTTATTTGAAAAGGTTCTTCATGCTGACTAAAAAAGTTTCTGATTTTTTTTTAAATGAATTTCTTGGGTAAAGTTTTCTCAAGCATTTTAAAAAACACAATCAATTTAATGTTTGAAAGTATCAAATAATCAAATATAGACCAATAGTTTTATTGTTTATTATGCTGAAATTTTCATGAAAATTAATGATAAGATTCGTTTTTTAATTTATGTTGATACACTCGGCTTGAGAAACCAAAATATCTTTGAAACTAAAATCTTGATCAATAATGCATTTTAATAATTTTCTTAAGACATTTTGTTTAATGATGCTAAATTAGTTTTTCATCTATATATTTAAGTTTTGCCAAAACTAATAACACTAATTAAATGTTAGAAACTTATATTATTGCGTATTGATAAAAGTTTTAACTTACAGCCTTAAGTTCTTGTACTTGCAACTGGTAGCTTTCTTTTTCGGATTTAGAATTTCCTTTTTCAGATGCCAAAATTAGATCCTTTTGCAAAATTTGCTCAATTCGTGATCTTAATGTGCTAGGATTAACAGGTTGGTGAGGTAGGCAATGATCTTTCCCTACATTTTTCCAATCATTTAATTCTCGTTCTAAACACGATATTTGTGTCTTAAATTGATAATAATTGAATACAATAGTTATTAAATGTTTATTTTAATGCAATACCCTTAAAGCTGCTGCATCTGAAGAAGCATTGTCACTCCTTTCTAATCGGGATTTTAGATCATGTACTTGTTCTTCTAATAAAAGTTTTTCACCAATATTTTCTTGAAGATTTTTATTTTCCTTCTGTAGTCTTATTATTTCTTTCTCTAAATCTGGAATATTAGCTAACCGATTTTCCATTGTCTGAGAATAAATAAATTTTAGTTTTATGCTGTTTTACTAAACGAAGGGTTACTTTTGATAATTCCTTATAATCTCCATAAGAAGAAATCTGATATTCTAATTCTTTTATTTTTGATTTTGTCAATTCATGTTCCTGCCTTTCTTCTTCTAATTCGGAATGAAGTTCATCAAAAGCAAAGGCTTTTTCTTGCATCTCATCTTGATGATTTCGTATATTTTCAAGTTCTTCATTTACTATATTTAGCTCCTTGTCCATTAAATTAAAATAAAAATAAAATAAAAATTAGAGTAAATTTGGTAGACTTACGATTTGCAATTTTTCAGTAACCCTTTTATATTCATTTATTTCATTTGTAAGTCGATGTTGCAGGTGACGAGTATTCTCTTCCATTTCACAATTAGTTCTTTGCAAAGTATAAACCTTGTCTTCATAGCTTTGCTTCATCTGATCTAGTTCGCCTTTTATTTTAATTAGGTCCTGTTTAGCTGTAGCTTCACGTTTCCTTAAAAGTTTCAAATGTTTTTCCATATCCAAAACCTTATCAGAAGAAAATTCGCATTGCTTTTTCAACTCTGTTACTTGGGCGCTGTAGAGGTTTTCCATATTTATACGCAGTTTATGTTGTTGTTCGATTTCTGATTTTAACTTAATAATCTAAAAAATGGCAATAAAATACTAACTTTCTTAGCATACAAAGCTTAAACAGTCATACCCTAGATTTTGCTTCCAACAAATCGGCCTTCATTCTTCTAGTCTCCCATGGGCTTGATGGTAGTCCAATAGAAGTATTTAAACTTTCATTACTAATACTGTTATTTAGGTTTTCATTTGCAACGATTGTTGATTGTAAATCAATTTTATCTTCTGATAATTTCCTTTTTTTACTCACTATGAATTAAGTTTAATTAAAGAAACGCCGCCACAACTAACATAACCTAACATATTACTTACTTGTTAATTCACAAGAACTATCTTCATTTAAGTTTTTTTTGTCATCAAAACTTAATTTTTTTGATGCGAAGTTAGTCATACTGTTTGACAATTGATTTAACATCTTGTTAATATTATTTTGAGCATCCATTCTTATAAAATCGTTTTTACTATTTTACTTAAAAGATGCTTCCTTTTTTAGCTTGTGACGTTTGATTTTGATTGATATAATGAACAAATTTAATTTTTAAAAGTATCCAACATACTACAAATTTAATATCCAATAGTGTTCACAAATACGACAAAGTCTGCGAACAAATTTGAATTTGATACAAATGTAATATAAGTATACTTTGCGTTTATATACAACGTGAAGCCGAGTTCAACAGATTTCATTCAAACTTATGTAAAAGATATTTGACTTGAAATTCTCTAGTTAAGTCGTTCAGTAATATTATTAGCTTGACTTGAAAATCGACGGCATACATGCCAATTGAAAGATTGAAGATGCTAAATTAATATAAAATGCTTCTTAGCTAATGTCAAACTTAAGTTGATTTCAAGTAATAGTATTTCCATCTGTACTGTACAAGCGCATTGAAATTTCAAGTCGAGTATTCAATTCGCCATACAAACGAAATAATACTAATTTGATGTGTCACTGAATCTAGTCATGTAAAATATTTAACTTTCATGTTTTTCACTTTTATAGTCCTCTTTTCATTTATATTATTTATTTATTTATTTTATATATAATCCTCTTTTTATTTTTATATCATATAAAAAGAAATTTCGATCATTACCACAAAATGCATAGAGCGTCAGGAAGAAGGTAATATTATGTCAAAAAAAAATTATCTATTATTATACCAAAATACTATACTTTTATTTTTTTATAAGTTTTTACTTCAGTGTCATACATATTGCTGAATAATTTGATATTGATTATTTTTGAATATGTGAATTCAATTCAATATTTTTCATTTATTTTCTTTTGTAATGTATAATAAATTACAAAGTTAACATGTTTCAATACATATTTAAAACTTACTAAATTTGTTCTTGTTTTTTGAAATGTTTCAAGGTGTCAATAGTTGCCAATATTTTAAATAAATTCGTGCTCAAACTACTTTTATCATGACTATATACGAACATGGAAACGGCTGCCAGAATTATTTTTGTTATGTCAAAATACATAACATTTTTTTTTTGCATATAGCTCATTTTTTATTGTTCAATTGTCAACTTAATTAAAAAAAGTCATTTTGAATATAAAAATTAAATGCCAAAATAACTCTGAAAATTCGAAATCCATGTGTTGTAGATTAGGAATACTATTTCCACCTACCAGAAAAAAATAACTTAACTGCACAATCAACAAATTACAAATACTTAAGAAAGGATCATGTTTGTTTCTATCTCCCACATACTCCCGAAGAATCGTATCTTGAAAAAAAAACATAGTTAAGCCAAAAACTTCAGGTAAGTATCTTTCTTTACTCAGAGCATTGTCAAACTGAAGCTAACATTAAATGCCAAATGTTGTTGTGTTTTTTCTTTTGTAAACAAAGAAGATTTTGTTATTTTGTTTATAAAATTAGTGCAGTTTGTAAATAAAAATTACAAAATATTTAATAGTAAGTGTTTAAAAAAGATTACTATTTTATAAAAACTCATAAAAAAATTAAACAAGTGGAAGAAATGTGTTAAAAAAGAAAAAGTTGTATAGATCTATATTGTTATTCCCATTCGTAAAAACAAATAGTTTTATTATATACATGTGAATATTATTCATTTCAATAATTAAAAGAAATATTTATTCAGCAGTGTTTCGATTAATTCACAATTTGTAATTTTATTAGGTTTTTAATTTTGCAAAGAAAACATCAGGTTTTGCTTTGTTTTAAATTAAAATTACCGCGTATGACATAATTTCAACAGGACCGGATTTTTCTAATTCTAAGCAAAATTATTTTGTGTTTGATAAAATATAGTGTACATTGTAGATTTCAAGGGAACTGAGTGGAGCAGGAGTAACCCCCGAGCCCCACTCAGGCAGGCAAACTGGCCCCCACGGCGGAAGAAGGCAGACCACAGGAAAGCAGCGGCTGCACGAAGACAGTCCGAGATTCCCTCCTCACCATGGAATATACTCGTAGCACACATACAAAATATTGTATGAATATAGCATACATACAATATTTTTATTTGGTCTTTCTTTATATAATTATAATTTTCCTAGAAGTAATTAAATGAAAAGAAAGTTGTTTGATATTATTAATAAAAAAGTTTGCGTTTCAAATATTTTACCAAAATATATTTTTAAAATTCATAAAATAAATTTATTCAAGGAGAAAAAAAAAATAATGAGTTTTGTTTAAATTTGATTTTTTTCTTGCAGATACATTAAATGACAAAATTATTTTGAAATATTTTTTAGTCTTTACTTTGAAAGTATTTTTTAACATATCCTTCTTACAAATTACACATATTTTATAATGGTGGCTAGATAAAAAAATAAAATAAATACGGTCCTGTTACGACTTTGACAATGCTGGGAGCAAAGAAAGAGAACTAGAAAAAATTTGGCTTCATTGTTTTTTCAAGATGCTCTTTCCAGACAAGTATGGCTTATTTTATGTTGGAAAATTATTAAAAATAAAAAAGTATATTCTGCGATATTTAAAATTTTTTTATAATTTAATAAATAATTTGGAGCTGAAAAATTTAAAAGCAATCTAAAAGAACCACTTTGTTTTACATTATCATAAATTCACAAGCAATCATGCTAAAAGAAAAGTAACAACCTGATGAAAAAGCGTGAAATCTATGTATTTATACAAGTGCTAATGTGTGAAACTTAAATTAGCGTGATATATCGTGGTTTTACACGTAAGTGGAACGTAAATATTATAAATATATTCTAATCTAAGATTTAAATTGAAAGCCAGTGGGATCCCAACCTAACATTATAAAATTGCCATAAGTAATCAAAATTGAGCCCAACAATACCATGGTAAATTGGAATACATATATAATATTTTTGATTTACAAATCCGACAAATTATTGTCAGATTTATTTTGTCATTTAATTACATATTGTAATCAAAGTATATCTACTAATAAGTAATTCGACTCGTTCCACTCCGTTAGTTTTCATTTCCTTCTTGCTTCCAAATTCTTAAAATATTTCATTTTTTTTAGAAATAGATGGTAATAAGAGTTGTGTAGTCAAAAAGGAAACAAAATATTGTAAACAAACGAGTGTATCAAAAACATTGAACCGAAATAAAATTAAATAAAGTTAGATAAATAATTTGTTATTTTTATTTTGATAATAACAAAATTTATTTTTTATTTTATTAAAGTTAGGTAAAAAATTCGAATGTATAATAGCAAAAGATTTTGAAATTTCATGTATGAATGTACACATGCATGTACCTTGTACAGTAGATACACAGTATCAAGTAGTGATATAGAAATAAAGTAATTTATAAAGAAAAAAAGGTGTATGCATACTGATTACTTTATGAAATATAGTTAAGATATTACCGATTCATGGGAAATATGTTCTAAATTTATTAAGATTGAAATAAAAATAAAAAATTTAAAGATAATTTATTTATTTTATTTATTAATAATTATTAATTACAAATTCTTAACACTAAAAATTTTTTATTTCAAATCAAATTGTCTTATAGTTTTATTAAAACTTTTTATTATGTGGTAAATTCTAATTCTAATATACAGTTTAATGAAATATTATGTTTTGTCGGATTTCTCACAACATTCATAGTTGAAATTATTTTTTAAGGGTTCATATATTTTACATTCTAAATTTTTTTCTGTACAAATATTATTAAAAAGTTTAATAAAAGTTTTTTCTAAAATCTTTAAATTATCCATGAAATTCTTGGATGGTTAATAAAAACTGTAAAATATTTTGTTTTCACAACTATTTAAACTTTTTTTTTAATATTGTACGTCTTTTTAAAATTTATTTTTATTATTTTTCAAAATAATATTATATAAATTATAATAATTTTTTTTAAACACTTTTTTCCACTTCGCTTTTGTAATATGAATACACCTTTTTTGCCACCTTGTACTGGAATGAATTACAGAAATTATTGTGTCGCTTTTAAAATTCTTAATATTTTTCCCTATACTTTATATACGAGCAAATAATAAAGTGCCGCCTTTCAAAATACATTATAAAAAAACAGGTTGACATCTATTGTGTATTCTTTTCCTCTCCCAAACATTCTTATGTTTATAAAAATGAAAATAAGAAGATAATACAAATATTAGTGAGTGATTGCATTAGTGTGATGTAAATGGAGAGTCGAACTACTTATTAGTAGATATACTTTGATTGTAATTACTTGTCGGTTATTGTGGTATTAATCGGGACACTGGTTCGGGTAGCTGCCATACAAATTCAAAGTTTATTTCACTATATCTTAGAAACTATAAAAGTTGTGGTATTGAAATTTCGTACAATTAAATATACTAATAGCGCTAATGTGTTTGATAAAAGTCGTTGAAATTGCTTGGCTCCTTCTGGTAACTGCCATACAACTTCAAAAGTTATTTGGATATATCATACTAGCAAATATATTAGTAGGGCCAATATATCTGATAAAAATCGTTGAAATTTCTTGAATTCTTGTGGTAGTTGCCGTTCAACTTCAAAAGTAGTTTGGCCATATCTTACAAAATATTGAAAACTCAATACTGAAATTCGCATAAATTAATATGCTAATTCGGCAAATTAAAGTCATAGTCTGTCCAATAGTCAGCTATGGCATTATGTAGATATGCACATATGCATGTGTTTTCATGGTTGGCTTTTCCGTACAACAATTGCATGAAATACACACTCAAATATACATATTTGTACATATATTAGGCTGCACGGCATTACATAATATAACTTATGTATAAACTATAATATTTTATGTACATAATTATATACTTATGAGTAGGTACATGAATCACAATTATAACGTATGTATATCTTCCAGAAATATAGTATAAAAAAAATTATTAAATTTTCGTTTTTTATGAACGCTTTAAAATGAATTTTTCAACAAAATTCGTACAAAAATACACAAAGTCATGAGTTTAACATAAAATTTTCATATAATTTATGTATATGTGTGAATAAACGATATTGTAATAATCAAACAATAAAGAAAATTTATGCTTAACAACCCAAATTAAAAAGTTATTTGTAATTTTTCATATTGATTTTTTTATCCCATCCGTTTCTACTTGATATTTTTTTTTGATTTTGATTATTTTTTATTTTATTATCCTTTGAACATATTTTTTCTATTAACAAATTCTTATACTGTTGTACACAAGGTGATTTATTTATTAGTGTTTTATCATACACCATCATATATAGAGTATCGAAAATTAGTAAAATTTTTGTTTGGAGCTAAGTGAACTTGGAGCTACTCAACTCTAAGTAATTTTCAAACTATGAGAATTTTATGAAAATATCACAAAATTTGAACTTGCCTATGTGCATACGTATAACTTTCGTTCCAAGAATGTTTTAAGTTTAAAGGGTTAATAAGGAGCACAGAATTAAAGTTTGCATGTATATGAAACACAGATTTTTTGGGTTTTTGAAATGACATTAGCATTATAATTTCCGAAAAATTCCAACTTTTTGCAATTATATAATACATAAACAGAGTATATACAATGTTAATTTCAAGTTCTGTTGCTGTAATTCCTTTCAAAAAATTCTGGTTCATCATCTAAATGAAAATTTCCAATGCCATCAATAATGGTTATGTGATAAACTGCTCATTAATGTATCACCCTGTATATTATGTTATTGCGATATTTTTTATTAAGGATAAATGCCAGCATTTTTCTAAGTTTTCCTTTTTTTAAATATTCAAAAAAAAAAGAAAATTTTTTAGAGAAATTCTTCAAGGGGAAAGGATATGAAACTTTTGATACTGTTTAAATTCTATAACTTAGCTTTTATATTCATTTTTTAATTACATTATATTTTGAATTTTTTTTTGCAAAAATCTTTTAATTTTTTTTACTTTTAATTTTTGAACTGTGTCATTTTATATTGTAACCTTTGCCTTAGCTTAAAAATAATACCATATAAGCAGCGAGTTTATGTTTTTTTTTTCAGATTGTAGATTTATTATCACTCATTAAAATCAAGTGGTTCTTCGGGTTCGTCATAAAGTATTGCGAATAATGTCATCAATTCAAAAAATTTTGCTAATAACCCATTCATATATACATTGATTATTGAAAGAATTATATTCACTATATTATATTTACATATATGTATCTTCTTTCTCCTGAATTCTTCGATTGGTAATTTTTTACCTTAATTCCAGGAGAGGAACAAATTTAATAAAAATCAATTAATCTTTTATTAAAAGGTAATAATTTAAGGTTTTTTAGAGGTATTAAGGTACTGGCGCCATGAAAACCATGCTTTTTGTAAAACAAAAATTCAAACATTTGTAAAATTATAGCTTTAAAAATTGCATGTTTAAAAGCGTGTGGAATATTATAAATTTTTATTTTCAGCCTTTAATAGCTCAGATCAGAATCAAAATATTCAATTTTTGTTAATATTGTGATAGATAATTTAACTTTCCTCACATTGGTTCAATATACTAAAAAAACTGGTTGAGTAATTAAGAATAATGTTAAAGTCTAACAGTTGTCCACTGAGGAAAGTATAAGAATTAAAATGTAGGTATACGTTAGAAAACGCATAATTTACTAGTCTACATCTTAAATTTTTAATGATATCTGTTGCGAAAAAATTAATGTGATTTTAAAATATTTTAAAACGACATAGTATACAGAGCAAAATAGCATTTCCGGAAATGAAAAGTATTTTCTACAACTATGCAGCAATTAATATTTTCTAAAATTTCATTATATTGTTAAAACCTAAAGTCGTGCAAAGCATAGGAACTCATGATATATGTAAATCCACAAGTGTCTGTATTGCTTAAACTCGTTTTATATTTTTTTTTGTATTACAGCTAGTTGTCGTAATTATTTTTCACAAAACTTAATTTTATACAAGCAAACTTTTATACGAGCACTTTAAGTGTAAGAGAAATTGTAATTTGCTGGATGAAAACTGGATGATCTACCGTTTTGGCCTTCAAACAAAATTCACACTTTAAACTTTCATTAAATTTTCATCAAACTAAACAAAATACATGAGCAGTGTTTAATGTATAGATTTTATTATAAATAAGTAAAACTGTAAGTTTTACTATAATTGAAATAAAAATAACCGTAGTTACTGTAATTAAAGAAAATGGTGTTGTATTGTTGATTTCTCCGCATTCTAAATTTCTAAATTTTGTCTGTTTTTTAATCACACTGCACATATGCCTTTCTTTTTTAATCTTGCTTTTCAATATTTATTTGATTTTGACACTTTAATAGGATTGTTTTAATTACTTTTTCAAAAACAACGCATGCAGAATTTAAAAAGAAAAATGATTTTACCCCCAGAAATTTTTAATTTATATTGAACTTTTTATTAAATTCTAAAAAAGTCTTTTAGTCCTTGAATCGTAGTAATGGGAAAATATTAAGGAACAATTGAAGTATAGTACATATTTACATACTATACAATGTAAACATAACATGTGTATGTACATTATGTTCACATATACACACATAAAAGGAAGCGAAAAAAAAAATGAGAAAAATTATGAAAGTAAAAGTTGTCAAAGTAACTAAAATTCCATTATTCATAACTTGTAATATGTACGTACATACGTATATCGTACATTGATATTTATTAATATTCATGTGTGCTTTATCACATATACACAATTATATATTTTGTATGTAGGCATGTGTATACTATGACAAAGATAAATCCTTAAAAATTATACCATCACGTTTATTATTCTTTAAAATATGGTAGCTAATTTATATTGTAGACATGTATACATACATATAAGCTACGTGTGAATGTATGTATATGTTAATATAAAGATTTCTCTGATATGAACAGGTGAACAAACTTGTTTTTTGTTTTATGGTATTTTTTTTTTGAGCTCATTAACTGATCTGAGAATACTAAAAGTTAAATAAATACTTAGTTACAAATAACAATTAATTTTTTTATTTTTTTGTGGTTCCGTAATTTCTTTTAAAGAGGAACAGAAATTATATTAGCTACGACGCGTTGTACGTATACGTATGTATATAATAATATAAAGATTTTATATATATATATATATATATATATATATATAAACAGAACAGAACCAATTAAAACAAAAACAATTTCCTTTACTATATGCCAAAATCTTCTTAAAAGCCATAAATAAAAATTTAAATTGAAGAAAACCTTTTCATATTTTTTGATATTAAAGAACTAAAAAAATGCATATTGTAACGGTTTTGTGTAACCTTAAGGCCTTTTAAGGTTTTGTCAAGCCTTAAGATCTATAAACTTAGTTTAATGTTATTTTGTAATATAACATTTTCTTACTTTCATCAAAAAATTTTATATTGTCTCAGAAACAACTATAGCGATGTATATAGGCGATAAGTAACAAAAATTTTATATCAATGATTGTATTTAGAAAATTATCTGTTTCAATTCTTGATTCCATATCTAAAATTTTATGAATATACACAACTCCCGTTATCATAAATCTTTTAAGGTCAGAGATTGCTTATTTTCACAAAAGTACGGCAAAGTCCTGATCCCAATCTAACATTGAATTTGTGAGTTCATGTGAAAAAGAAATTGCAAAAAGTTAATTAAAACCCTGAAATTACCTTATTTCTTATGAACGTTTAAGACGAAAAGTCTAAAATTCCGATTTAAATTGACATGCCAAATTTGGCCCGCTCTAAAAGAAACAAATACAAAGCATTAAAATAATTTTAGTTGGATATGAAAATTATACGCCTTTTGTAATACATATTGGTTTTAGTAAATTAATTTTGGAAAAATTTATGGAAATATGCTTGTACAGCTAGAGTCTTCCACAAGTCTGATGCAAAACTTCATGTGTATATAAACTTGCATTTTATTACAATAACAATTTGTTTAAAATAAAAATATTCCTCACTAGTGCTAACTTTTCTATAGTTGTGTCGAAAAAATTACAGTTTAATAATTAAAACTTACAATTCGAAATTTAGAGAATAAATTTCGACTTTCGATTTTGAAGGTTACATTAAGCTGCGTAATTTGTTTTTATATATGTATGTATAGCGGTACGGTTACACAAATATGTTATATGCGGCTGTGTAAGCTAAAACTGTTTATTTCCATTTTAGTACAAAATTGCAGTATTCTTAAAAATTTAATAAATTTTATTGCTGAAATGACTACAAAATTAAAGAAAATTTTTGATAAACTTTTTTCTATATAGAATGTCGATAAATTGTGATTGTGAATAATGCATCATCAGAAAAAAAAGTAAAAACTGTAAATGCATCGTAAAAAATTAGAAAATTTCTTCCTGTTGCGTTCAATTCATTTATTTTATTGATTTTCGATCGCAATATACAATGTAAAATAAGGGAATTATAATTACAATGTTAAATTTCTTAGAAAAATTAGGGAATTATAATTAAAATTTTTCAAGAAATTTCCCATTGTTCTATAAAATAATGAGGCTTTCCTATAATATGAGCTTTATAATTTTCTGTTATATAAGAGAAAATTACAATTTTCATAGTATGTCATGTTGTGAAAAATTCGAATTAACTGTAATGAGCTTCTGTCAAATGATAAAATTACTTGCATATATATGTATCCAAGTATGGGTGAATTAACATTAAATCCATATGAACAGGTTCTAGGAAATTTACTTGTTTCACAATGAATTACATTTCGCGTTAATGACTATTGATTTCACTTAATTAATATATTCTTTTATATATGTACGTACATATGTATTGAAAAAAATTACGTAATGAACAAGTTAAGAAACTTATAATTTTGAGTAACGACCCAAATAAAGAGAGCCCATTCTCTTAAAATTTAAAAACGAAAATTAATTCTATTCCTGCAGTACTACAGAAAATCTAAGGCAGGCTTTTAAAATTTAAAGGAGATAGGTGAACTATAATACTATATACCAATGGCTGATAATTAGGGTATTATCATATGCTAAAAAATGTTAGAGGAAAGAGAAAGCGCTCTCTATTCTGTCTGTTTACATTACTACCATTACGTTTCTTCAATTGTAGAGGTACAATAGTACTTTAATAATAGTAGTTATATATAGTCTTCGGTGTATAGTTACTCTGTAATGAAGCTTCAAAAATTAACATACTATTGAATTGGTATATACTAAGAATAATAGAATGTAGAATTTAAGAATATCGCTATCACGAATTTCATTACACATACATACATATATTAATTTCAAACGGAAGCTAGGAAAATTGTAAATTTACTGCTGAGTATAAAAATTAATAATTACGGTATAGATTCATAATCTCTATGAATGAAATTTTTAATCACTTGAAATTTAATTTATATAACAAGTAAACAATTTGATAAAATCTATATACAAGTATAAAAATTTTAAAGGATATGAAAATAGCGCATTGATATTCTCTCTGTCGTCCACTTACCCAAATGTTATACCCGTTATACCTTTACGGCTTATCTAAGCTAATTAGCAATACAATTTAAGCTTTATTTTGAAAATGATCACTTAAAGATTCCTCCTAAGTTTATGCAAAGTTGTTTGGCAGTCAATATCTGGAGTTAAACTAATATGCAAAGAGAAATGACAAAAAACGCTTTTGTAATCAATTTTGGAATTTGTAAAATTATGAAATTATTTGTAGTCTTAAAATATAAAAGAATATTTTTGTAAAGGATTAAAGTTTTGCAAGAATACGTAAAATAAACAAAATTTGTTTGCGGTTATAAAATTTGTAAACGTTAAATTATAAAATGATAGTGTGCGAACTATACATAAATGAAATGGGTTCTTGCGGATTATGTAAAAATCCTTCGAATTGTTAAGTTCAAGTGCAATTGCAAGGACTTTTTTTTTTAATACATCCGTTAATTTATTTGGCTTTCCCTTTTCATTAAATTTTTTCTTTTTTTTTGTTTTTTTATTTAGTCATTCCGTTTTTAAGTTTACATACTTAATTTTCTTTTTATCATTTTAGTTCTGTATATACATATATATATGTTTCATCAAAACAACAATATTACTTACATATATGTTAATAGTAATAATATATACATATATACATATCACATTATATACTTGTTCAAACACATAACCAACTTGAATATACACAGTATATGTGTTAAATTACATGCAAAAACTATATCATTCATTATGTGCATATATACTTATTATTTTCATAACCCGGTTTTATATATATACATACATAATTTATATAATATGCAACTAAAGACAACAAGTAACACAAGCCAGAGTTCTTATTTCTAAATATGATAAATGTTTTATATACAAGTCTACATGTCTATATTTATATAAATGGTAACATAATAATGTAAGTATATATGTATATATAAAATAATAGTAAAATTTTTATATATTTTTCAATAATAGTTTTATGTACCTATGGTATATGGCCGATTACAACACCGTTGAAAATTTTCTCTTTATATATAACAAGGTTATTTTCTCACCTTGTTTTTTGTTTTGTCACCATTGCTCTCATTTCGCATTATATAACTACAATATAACATATATAAATAATATAGCCTAATATATATATATATATATGTATATATATATATATATATATATATATATATATATGTACAATACAATATTTAAATACAATCTTTTTCGGACTCTTTTCTCAAAATTTTCTTAGCTCATATTTCTCTTATATATGAAAAGGAGAAATAATTTTGATACTAATATATATGAAATAAATATAGAGAGTTTTTTTTTTAATTTTATATATATATATAAATACACATACATAGAATAAAATAAAATGCTATATAATTCTACTAATGGTTCAGATATATAGTAAATTTACTACAATATGCATAACAAGTTTTATAGCGAAAACACTGTTAAGAATTCGTTTTTAAAAATTATTTCAACATAAGATTTTTTAATAATTCAATGATATTAAATTTTTTAGTATATAATTGCAATTGAAGATTGTAATAATACTTGTATATTTTAACCTTTCTATAAGTTATTTAAATCAAAATCGATGAAATTGCGTAAGATCTTTTAGTATTCGGATTCTATTAATTCGTCTTGAGTGATTTTCTGTGGTCGTTGGGACCACATAGGACTTAATAAGTTTGATTAATTGATTAATTAAAATTTGACACTAAATAATGTATTGGTTTTCAAGTAAATATTTAACTTTATTCTTAATATTTATGAAAATACAATAATGAGCACAAAAATTGAACTTGATACTCGAGCTTCTTAATTCCAATATGCGTAAGTCCAGTAATTCCAGCTTCAGTATGATCAGGGTCATCTGCATTGATGTGCAAACTTAATAGCTTGCGACTAAAATTAAGAATACCAATTTGAACATGTATATGTATTAGGTACTAAAAAATAAATATTTTCTAAATGACGTTTAGCTAATGAAAACGATAAAGTTCATTGGTTATAGAAGAAATTTTTTGTGTGTGTTTCTAATGTACAATAAAGTAATGTACAAAAAATAAAAAAATTTATTCTGTCCTGTAATTAACATGAATATAATTTGATTTTAAAGTTAGAGTAGTCAATATTTTTAAAGTTAGAGCAGGTTTAATAACTTTTTGTTTCATTAATTATATCAAAAATTTGACAATATAGAAATAAACATGTATTTATGTATATGTAGATATGTTCACGTTCAAGTTAGTATTCGTGTAGTAAAAATGTGCCATAAGAAATTCAACAATAATTTTCATTATACCCTGGTAGATATATGGCACACATTTATAATAATATATGAAGAGAACCAAATAAAAAAATTGATCCAAAATATTGCGAGAGAGAAATTTATAAGGTCCTTTAAAAATACTATTTTTATATAACAGCTGTCTGTGGTGAATAAATATTTTTTACAACTTTTGCTCGTTATTTTGTGTATTTTACTTCCTTTTATTTTATTTTTTTTTTTTGTAATAATGTACGAGTATTTTATTTATTTGTTTTTGAGAGCGTACCGTATTTTTCCTTTTTTTTTGGGTTCATATTCGCTTAATATCTTTTATTCTGTTATAGTTGTAGGCGTAGATATAAAATAATAGTTAGGTACATTATCTTCGTTTTTACAATTATCTTGTTATTTACATGTAGGATTTTGTATTATGTATTATGATTCTGTATGCAGCTTGACTATCTATAATGTATGGTTTAATAAATGTAAATATATATGAAGAAAACTGTGATAATGAAAAAGGAAAAGTAAAAAATAAGAGAAAGGCTGATATACTGGCTGAAGAAAATTGGAATAATCATATGGGAAGGAAAAAATTTAGGTGCAAGAAAGCAAATATACAATAATCACACACAAACACAAACAAAAAACAGTAAACAAAAACAAATGGATATCCACACGTTTAGCAACAACCTTAATTTTTTTTTTGTTTTTTGTTTACATATTGAAAATTCTGTATATACATATATAGAAAAGCACATGAACTTAAATATACATAAATACATAATATATGCACAATAATATTTTCCATTATAGATGGTAGGTATATAAACGAAAAAGGTCTGAGTAAAATTCAATATCCTATGTTTTACAACTTATGGCAATAAATTTTCAAATTTTTTTTTTGCATAGTTTGTTTTTTATATTTTTTAGATTTCTTTTTAATAAACGTTGTTTTGAGAAAGTTTCTAACAAATTCTTTATAGTATATGGAATTTCAATTCGGAATTTTGTTGTGATTGTGGTCGCCGCATATTTTATGTATAAATTTTTCGTTTTTATTTAAATAAAACCAATTTCCTGAAAATTATTAAAGAAATTATTGAATATTAATTATTACATTATTTTAACTAAAATTTGAGCGAATAAATTAATTTTGTATTTGAAAAGTTTGAACAGAGTAATTAAATTGTGAATTTAAATTTAATGATCTAATACTAAAGCTTATATAATTTTTCTTTTAAATAGCAAGCCAGCTATTATGAATTTATTGTAGTAAATAATTTACCCTACATAATTGTAAGAGAAAAAATAGTTATTAAAATTAGAAATTAATATGGTAGCTATTAGAAATTAACATGTTGTTGATTAGCTATTTAAATATTGTTGAATTGTCCGCTTTTAAAACAATTTAAAAAAATTGCATACTTCTAGGATTTATGTACTTGTATTCAATTTTTATTACTATAGTTGAATTAAAAATACATTTATATAAGTATGCATGCTAATGGAAATTACAACTACCATAAGGGAAGTTAGAACTTCATAAAGTTATGGCTATTCTAAAGCTTTAATATTCAATACTTTAGGATTACTCGTTTGATTTTCAGTTTTGTGGCTTTCTTTACATGGTTATATGGGGCTAAAAAGGAAATATTGTGCCAAAAATATTGTGTTATGAATAGAGGACTATTAGATTGTTGTTTCCATCTCTTATAAATCACATGATTTAGGCTTTTCATATAGCTACGTATATAGATAAAAATTTTTAGAATAAAAACAATTTCAACAACTTTATTAACATTTTTTCAAATGTATACAGGAACATATAAATTTTTAAATAAAGTTTAATAAATATTGAAGTTTATATAATCACATTGAATGGCCAATATTGAGATTGAGAATATTGTGATCATTTGAAATTAAATTTTTTATGCGGTTATATTGTTATGGACATAGGAAGCATCCAAATTTTATTTTATAGAAATAGCTATCTGCTGAAATATTTTGATTATATTTTGTTAAAATAGTGCCACCGGCTTATAACAGTTAGTTTTAAATTACGGCAAATTATAATATAGTTAATATAATATTGGTAACCCAATTTAAAATTACTTTGGCTTTATTATAAAATTCGCTTGTGCTTAATTTCAGTACTGTAATTTAATCTTAATTCCTTTTCATGAAATAAAAGGAAAAAACTGGCCGCCAAAATTATAATAGCCAATATGAAATTTTAATATCTTAAAATTTTTTTTTTAATAATTTCCATTAGTAATCGAATATTTGAATACCTAAAAACAAGTTTATTAAAAACAAGTAAAATCAATTTCTAATTGAATTGAATTAAATATTAATAATATTTGAATTTCTTTTTCCAATTAAAATCTTTGATTTCGAATGTACTTTTCATACATTTAATTCTCATAATATGTCATACATACCTATGAACGTTCTCGTGTAGATGTCCCGCTTCTATATATTGTACAAACATTTAAAATTATTATTTTTCACCTCCGCGTGTAAAACTTAGTAAACTAAAAAAACCATTAAAAAAATAAAAGATTTACAATACAACCAAAAAAAAACAAAAGAAAAAATTTTAAAAAACAAATTGAGAAAGGAACCAAAAATAAAAAAATCCCGAAATTTCGGTTCTCAACATTGAGAAATTATACAATAATAACAAAAACATCATGCGATATATAAAGTATATACCTTTTTATTATACTAAGGGTATAATATGAGTACAATAACAACAGTAGCAACAGCAGTACAATAACAACAGTAACAACATATAAAATATATACGGTGTACGACGGTGAATAATCTATAATGTTTTACTCATATATAAAAAACGCGACACGCAAACCTATATATATATATATATATATATATATATATATATATATTTAAAAATTTATATAATATATGTTTACATATATTTATGTATATATATGCGCATGTATATGTTTATGTATATCGATATGTATAAAAAATAATGGTGAACTTTAAGCAAATATAGTGATTTTCCAGGCAAAATATAACACCAGTAAAATTTGTAAATTCAGTTGCAGTGCGTAGGCGGTTGTCGTAGACGTAGCCACCACGTGCTACGCTTTCTTTCCTTAAAACAAAAAAAAAAAATAAAGAAAATAAAAAAAAAAAGTTTATAATAGTAAAAAATAATAAAAAGAAAAAAACAAAAAGCAGAAAAAAATGAAAATGGAAAATTTAATTATTTGAAAAAAAAAGAAAAAAAAACAAGACTTTGAAACAAAAGTGTAATTAATTTTCATTTAATGAAAATTTTTTTGAAAAATTTTATTTATGTAAATACAATTAAATAATTTTTCTATTCATTCGATATTTCTTTTTCGGAAATAAGGACATTTTTTGTATTTGTTGTGTTTGAAAAAATTATAAATCTCAATTTTCCTTTATCTCATTTAAATTTCATTTAATTTTTTTCCTTTTCAAAAAATCTTTCGTACAAAAAATTTTAATTTTTTTGGAAAACATTTTCGTTCCTTTTAAAATTAAAATATTCATATAAAGTGCACATACATATTAACATTTGTTCACATTATATAGGAATAGCAAGTACCAATGAACTTTAAAAATCGTTGGTTAAAAATTTATAAAAGAACAAAAAAAAATATCAGCCTGAATGGTATGCAACATTTTTGAGAGTCTTCCAATTTTTGAAGCTCTTCTAATTTTTTTTCTAATTTTAGGAATTTACATACAAAAATATTATAAAACAAATAACTATTGCATATCTTTAGACATCTTTTTTTTTTGAAAAACAAGATTTTCAGTGTACATACTTCTCATACTAACACAATAAATTTAATTTGAAATTAAATTTATATAAAAAAAATTAATAATTAAGTGTGTTTCAGTGCAAATTTAAAAAAAAATTATTTTAGTGTCGCTATTTTAAAAAAAAAATAAATTCGGAAAAATCCTTAAAAGAAATAAGACAAGGTAAAAAAAATGAGGAACATTTTCAGTACTCTTGATATTTCAAACTTTTAAGGTATAGGAAAAAAAAGGGTTCTAAATATTTAGAAAAGATTATTCCTTTTTTTTGGGTAAAAAATACCTTATACCCTATCACATACCTATTCTTTCCATTATATATACAATGTAAATTTGAATGCATGGTCAAATTGGATACTTTTATACCCTGTGCTATATGTGTATGTGTTAGTTACATATATATATAGAAATAGTACAGGGATACATGTATAAAAATGAAAAGCAAGAATAAGATAAAAAAATTAATTTGAAAGAAAACTTTTTTTTTTTGAATCTGTTTGTCTTATAGTTTGTTGTCGAACTCTTTTTATGATTTTAAGATGCGAACGGTCGTACTTTTTTAATCATTTTCGTAATATGAAGTGAGCATATAATTTTTTAATATAAGACAATAGAAAATAAAATAAAAAGCAAAAGGAAATCATTTAATTATTTTATATTAATTTTTTCAAGTTAATTAATAATCAGGATAATGTAGCCTTTGCAGAATAATTTCAATTCTGCGATTAGAGAATTTTTAGATTCTTTATTCTTTCATCAATTTTTTATATCGAAAGTCTTTAATTTTATACAAAAGGATTATCTCGTCTCGTTTCAAAATAATTGCGTTGTAAACAAAAGGGAGTTATTGATTGTTTTTTTAGCTGAGAAATTAAGGACAGCTGAGCTCGAAACACAATAAATTTTTTAGATAAAAAACTTACAGATTCATATATAGTTGTCAGAGATGTCGATATAGTTTTCAAATTTAAATTCTTAAGTGATTTTTAAAGCAAAATAAACTTTTACTTTAGTTTGAGAAGTATTTTTCTTAAAAATTAACTAGTTTGCAAAATTAAAGTTTTCCAATGCTTATTTTGCTTATAGAAATACATCATATGTTTAGTTGTCAAAAACTGTCTAATTTGAATTCTATGAAATTTGAATTTTTTTCAGCAGCGCATAGAATGCAACTTGAGCATGTTTTGATTGTAAGAATGGGACATGGATCGTTTTTTACTCATAGATCTCAATCTGCTCTGAGATAAAATAGCCAAGAAGCCTATAAATATTATAAACTTTTGATAATTTTATGAATATACACTTTAACTTTCTTTTATAAAATTCTCAAGCAGTTTTAATAAATGAATAAAAAAAATTATTATATTGCAATTATTTAAAATTATATAAGTAAAAATCATTTGAACTCACCAAAAATTTTTAGTCATCCGGTAACTCTAATTTCAATTTGAAATGGTTACTCTATATACTTATGATATAATTTTTCTTTCCATATTTTTTTGTTTTTGTTTTTCTCCTGTTCAAGAAGTAGTATATACTTTTGTATTCATAAATATGTCTGTAGAAATGTTTTTATGCTTGAATACTAATATATTATTATGCGTATGTATTGATGGATGAAAAAATTATTGTTTTTTATACCGTTCTTGCAATACCTACAAAAAAAAAGTTTTTACTCCCAAAAAAATGGTTACTTTAAAATATGTACGTCGTTTATATGTGGGTATATAATTATATATAGTTATGTACCTATTTATGCACAATATATAAATATATATATGATATGTATGCACAATATGTAAAATATATATATGTATATGTATCTGTATATATAATATATTTATTTAAATATCCCACAGAATGCTCTGAAAATATAATATTTATGTAGATAAGCGCTTTACCGTTTGCATTTTTAATATAAACATAAATATACAGTATATAATACTTATATTAGTTATATACATACGGATATGTATCCAAGACGTATATAATGTCATAATACATGTTATATACTTTTAGTTTTTGGTTGAAAATTTTAATTTTTTAAATAAATATTTTGAAAAATTAAAATTAATTTTTATGTAACTGGGATCTATAAATATAAAAGTCTTCCTGGCTAAAGTTTTTTTTAGAAAAAATCGTAGAAGAGTTCCATAAAGGTAAAAATATATAATCTAAAATAATTTAGATTTTATTCTATATTACCAGATTAATTTTTAAATTTTAATTTCTTCTTACCTTTATTACTTAAATTTAATAATTTAAAGTTATTCTTTTTAAATTTGAGTTTCAAAAACTCGTTCAGAACAACAGGCAAAACAAGGTTTTTGCCGGCATATTAAAAATATCTCTTTTTTCACCATAGCTAAATGTACTTTTAGTTATCAGTTAGCACCTTAAATCCTATTCTCATCGTAGTGGACATAAAAACAAACACCCATTGAATCTTAAGATATCACTGGAATAAATCGAAATTATTACCTAATACAGTTTCGTAAAGGGAAGGTTGAAGAAAAAAAAAGTTACTTAAAGTATGTCAGGTTTAAACATACATGTGTGTGAATTATTGTAATTGTTTAATTTCAAGAACTTATAAAATTTAAGAAATTGAAAGCTTATGTTTTTTAAAGTCTATATAAAACAAATAATTTGGTGCCTTAAAAATGTTGCCTGCATTATTTAATATGGGGTGTTAAGGTCATATTGTAATAAAAATTTTGTTGCAGTTTTAAATTTTTTAAAATAATATCTTCAATCTTGCATCAATACAAACTCACAGTTAAAACAACATAATTAGATAATTTCTATAAAACGTTGAGCGCAAATTTTGAATATTGAACCAAGGTCCCGGAGCTGATGTTTTTTACGTCAAAATGTTGAAATATTTTGAATCATAGGATATGAAATGAAAAATAATTCAATCAATTTATGTTGTTAAGTGTTGCATATCGTCCCTTGGAAGCCAAAAATTACCTGGTAAAAAAATGTAGCCTGTCATAAATTTGATCTTACGTTTAGATTCGTTTTTTAGCAGTTTTATCACATTATAGCTTTTTCTAAATAATTAAAATTTTTATCTATGGAAATCTCATAATCAAAAAGAGCGACTTTGCGGCTGAATGATTTTTCCTACCAATTAGTGATGATACACAAATTTACATATGGATTTGTAAGTGAGTCGCGGTTCGCTTACCATATTTTTCCTTTTAAAAGTTTTGTAGTGTTATGATAACCGTGTAGTTAATTTTAAGATAATGTGTGTATGGATGGGCGTTCAAATAACATTTCCTTCTAATAATATACATTATAGCATTCAATATTATATCTTACCGGTATAACGTTGAATGTCATGACATCTACTATTATGATACAAGATTATCTTTAATATATTATTACAATTTTGCAGGGTGACAAAATGAGCTAAATCTTTATAACTATTTTGAATATAAAGTGGTATATTTGTGCTTATATTGTGCAAACGAATTAAAACAAAAAAAATTTAATAAAAAAACAAAAAACAAAAAGAAAATCAAATTAATTAACTATTTCGAAATTGTGTTCAAAAAGGATTTTTTTTTTATTTTTTACTTAATTGCTAAAAATTTTTTTTTATTTCCGGGTTTTACTCATTTTGTTTTTTTGTTTTGTTGCATTTATAATAACTAAAAAGGATGTAAAAGGAGAAATAAATTAATCTTTAGTTTATTTAAATCACAAAAGCTTTCAAATTTTATGTCTCAATAACTTCGACAATAAAGAAATTATGATAATAATGAACACTAGAACCTAATGACAATAATAGTTTATTAGTATAAAATTAAAAGAAATTTTTTAACTATGTAATAAAAAATAAATGAGAATTTATGTATAAGAAAATAAAATAAATTAATTGAAAATAATTATAAGACCTAAGTAGTTTAAAATATACATTGGAGCTTGTATGCCCAGTAACCTATAATAAGTTCATGCTATTGCAAGTTAAAATAATTTATATAATTTAATTTTTTAAAATTAATAACAAAAAATTGTAAGAATATGTAAGAAATTTAAAAATCATTTTATAAATTGGCTTTTATTATAATTAACACAATTTTTTGGATATAAAGTAAACACGGGTAAGTTTTTATAAAAGCAAAATATTTGATAAAGAAAATAGACAAAATATTTTTTTACTGTATATACATACATATATGCTAATTACGAAGCTCATATTTTCACAATTTATAATGTCAAAAATCTTATTAAAAGCTCAATAAAGCTCTTGTTTAGCTCCCTTTGTAGCTATTCATGGAGTTCCTAGCTCTTATGGAATTTCTTGTATATTTTGAAATTTCAAAGTGAAACAATCATTTTATGTTAGTCGCATCACTTAAGTTGAAAAAAAATTTGATTTTTCAATGTAAAATTTTGAATTTCGGAATTGATTTTTTTCATAAACGTGGAAGATTTTCAACTTATAATCCATCACGTCAAGTGATGAGACTAACAGAATATGGGTAAAAGTTCATATTCTGTATAAACCCTTGTGAAAACGAAAATTTGAGTTTGTTCTTTAATCGATTTGAAAACAATGTATATTGACAAATGCCTAAGGATGATATGACTGTGTTTAACAGTAAATATTTTAACTTTTTTGAAAATGTTTATCTCTCAAATTTAATTCAAGCAAGTCAATTTATATTTAAATATTGGATGGGAAATGTAAGCACTTTTGCTTACTCTAAAAATTTCAAAGATAGTGTCACAAATAGAAAAACGAAAGGACGGATGCACTGACTAGATAAATTATTAATGGTGTCAATAATTGATCACATTTTCTAGTGGCTATGTACTATAAAAGTACAATTATTGTTGACAACATCTAAAAATTTAACATTTCGAAATTTTTTAAGAAGAAGTAACTTGCCAGAGAGAAAAGCTGCAAAGAAACTTTATTCTAGTAAAATAAAATTAATAATAATAATTGTTAAAACCTGTGATATATCCAATATTTGAGAACACATATATATGTATGTATTCTCACAGGCGTACAAGCATGCAATTTGAGTGTCAATAAGTGTACTATTAAGTCATGTAAATTGTTGTACCAGGGTATATTAATAATTGTGCATTTTGGTATTTGCGCTTATAAACTTAATTTTCAATGTTTTTAACATTTAATAAATTTTAAGAAGTATATGAATATGAAAGAGAAATATTCAGTTTATATTTTACCTTTGCTCAAATTTTTTTATTTCTGCATAGAAAAGTTTAATGAGAAATATCACTTGTCAATAATTATTGTTGCGCTATCTAAATTTTTAAATATTTATTTTCATTTTGATATTTGATAAATTTTGCATAAAGTTAGGGGCATTTTCAAAATGATAATAATGTAATTTTTGGTTGATACTATCAGTTATAAAGGCTGAACAAACTGTATACAGTTATGTTTTACTATTTTCCAAATTTACATAGTTGACTTAAATTATTTACAAAAGCTGTGATATGCAAAATCAATTCGGAATTTTAAACATACACAAGTACTCGTACCTACACAAATATAAAATTTATGGTAATATCAAATGAAAAACATTGAAAAATATTTCTAACATTATATAATTTATAACTACTTTGTAATATTACTATATATATGTATATGCTTGTACATCATGGTCACCATTTATAATATTATAAAATTAAATGCCTTTTAGTATAAAGAAAAAAAGCAATAAAAATTTTTATAAAAAGATTCTTTTGTGAAAGGTATTTGAATTCTAATTTGAAACATTCCTTCGATAAAACTGAGAGTATTTAAAATATTTCAAAATTAGGTATGTCTACGTACTTCTCCAGTTATCTGTATAACGTATGTATATACACAGTATAATATAAATTTATATTTCAGGTTATACATGTATTACATAAGTATTGTATATTATTGTGGCAATATTTGAATAAAGAGAACAGAAAAATAAAAAACATTCACTAAACTTTTTCTTTGATTCTGCAGTGCTTTAATTTTTTTTTACTTTATTCATTTTTAACATATTTTTTAAAAATTAATAAGAAGTTTCCTTTTGATAATGAATTTTCAATCTGTTTAAAACTTACCCGTTTTCCGGTTTTTAAAAGGAATTGTGAATACGTTTGTATTTTTACAGGGAAATTTGCGGATGAAATAAGCATGGAACAAATTAACTAAAAACAGTTTTTTGTGGCTAGGTCACTAATATCCCAACTATCATAATATGATAAACATAGAAGAGAATTGCGATGAAAAGTGTTTGCAACTTTTGCTTTTATTTCTCTAATTATAACCAAAATTATTAGGTTTTCAGTGAATGAACAACATTAATACAATAAAGGCGTATAAGAGAACGTACTCTGTTCTAAATAACTTCTGCAACGAAATTTTTAAAGGAATTTTTGAGTGAACGGTGGTTAACGGATGATGGTTTTGAAACTTTTTTTAAACTTTTCTCTTTCTTCTTCTTCTTCTATGGACCTGGAGTCTGGTAAGGTGGATTTTCAAAAGACTCAAACGAAATTGGCCGAACACTTCATGACTTCTTTACCCAGTCGTGTGAAAATAAATATAAATATATGTATTTGGTGACTTTTGATTATGACCTAAAAAGTTAGATTTGGTTTGTATATATTTGACTTGTGATTTGCACTGTGAAAATGAAATCAAAAATATTGATTTTGTCTTATATAAACATAACCTATTATACGAGTATAACATAACTTCAGCTAGTACAATAATATGCAACTGCGAAAATACTCTTCTTACGTGACTACTAAATGCTTGCACAGAAATTGAATTAAAGAAATGGGAATTGCGTTAAAAATAAATTTTTGGATAGCTTTCCAAAAATTTCGCACCCTTTTTTGAGAAACTATATTGTTCATGGATAACTTTCATTCAAAACTTCTATTGGTAACCAATACTTTAGTAATAAATTTTCATTATTAGCAAAATAAATGGAAACTCGGTCTTGTTGTAAATTTGTTCACTTATGATTGACAAAACAAACTAAACATGAAAGAAATATGGTTACGTTAAATTTGTAAAATTATAATATTACGTAAAAGGCACTTTAGGCATTTGCTTTGCTAGAAATAAAGTTATTTTCATATTTTGAACAATGGTGTGAAAAAAATTTTCGTTTAAGTTGTTTTGAAATTTTATTTCTCCAATTCGTGGCATCAAAAACGTACTTGTTCCTTTTCCACTTATAGTCAATACGTAATATTTTCAATCTAATTAGAAAAAACTAAATAAATAATCAACTTATAAGCAAAAAATTACGAAAACAATAAAAATGGCGCTAATAAAATAAAAAAATAAATATTAATGATAAAATAGTCACAACCAACAAGTTGTTAACTCTAAAATAATCGCATTAATTTCCTAACTAATTTGAAGCATCCTTAAAATTATTTTCAATGACACAAAAATATATAAAAAGTAATAAAAATAAATAAGAAGCCATTGAGTATACGAAATTACTTTTGTAAAAATAAAAGCTCAACACCATCGAAGTGAAATAAAAGTAAATAATTTTCATAAATTTTACTTATCGCTGGAAGATTGTTGATGCTCAAAATTTTATATCTACAAAAAAAAAATTATGTTTGAAAATTGTTATAAATTTGTTCTTTCGTTTATAATCCTAAAAAATTTTCTTATACTAGAGAAATATGGAATAACATTTTAAGGGTGTTCCTCAGCAAACTGCTCTGGATTTGAAAACTGCCCGTTTTCAAAAATTATTTTATACATTAGATGACGTATTGCAATTAAAGATTTTATAGCTTTAATTACAATACGTATAAAAAAATACGGGATCTGGATAATATATCATATACGATCTATGGCTGTTGTGTTCTTCCCTCGGAGCATTATTTTGATCGAAGACAACGTAATTTTACCCTTACATAATTTTCCCTTCACTCAAATGCAATTTAGTTTCTAAAATAAGAAAGGGATTTATTCTGCACATAACACAAATTAATTTCGAAAGCTTGGTATAACGCCTTTTAGACACTAACTAACTATTTTCTGAACGGAATCGTTTTTTGAAAGATAAACACATTACACATTGAGTTATAAAAAAAACCCATTTTCAAAGACAAAAATGTAATCGACATTCTTAATTTATTCGATGGTAAAACACACCTTATAATTGGCAAGCTATGCCATTATTTTTCTTCCATATTTTCATATATCTATACATGTAGAAATAATATTTGGACAATTTACCTAGGATTCTTATACGCAATTTTCTTCTTTTGAAGGTCTTTTTTTGATCATAAAATAAAATGATGTGAAAAATCCGTGAACATAAAACGAAAGAAACATAAATAGAAACCAAAAAATTGTAACGTAGAACACAACAACTGAAAGAATAAGAAAACAAAAAATATGAAAAAATTTGACGTTGCCAAATTTAGTGGCAATTTAAGTAACTATAGGATTCTTTTTTTATTTTGTTTTTTTTTTTTTTTCAATTTGTTGATATTTTGTTCTTAAGTTATTGGAAAAAACAATTTACGCTGAGTTTATAGCATCACTAAATCGTGTAAAATTGCATTACAATATAGTTTGTAGATACGATAGTAGCACTCGAAATTAAGGACTATATGAAATACAGGTATTAAGTTTTATGAAAACAAATAAACTTTTGGGATGCACTACATATCTAAGTGGACATGGTTACTGCGTTGTCGATAAGTCAATAATACATTTTTTAAAAATTTAATGTCTTGTTAAAATGTTGCTAGAACATTTTAATATTTGTTGACACAAACTATGTTGTTTTTGCAACTATGTTTTTATTTGCCGTAAGACCAACTCCAACAATATAATAAAATAAGAAGGAGTAAATATTTTTAGCAAATTTAGGACAATATCAATTTTTCTTTCGATCAAAGTCCTGAAATTGACTTAGAAATGCAATTTTAAGTGGTTTCCCGGTATGTATGTCAAATGCGCGCAACTGACGTTAGTCATAAATTCCAATGCGATATGAGGCACGCATATCATAAATCCAATATACGTAATATTGGATTTACAATACGCGTGCATCGTAAATTCCAATATACGTTGCAAACGCAACTGATTGTTATTATAGTTTTTTTTCCATTTGTTTGATTTTCGTATGAGACAAAATTATTGATAAAGAAAATATTTTGGATTTGAAATCTCAAATTTTCCGCTTTATTGAATTAATTTTTAAAAATTTAATTGCAAAAATTGCGAAAGAACCAAGTGATTAACATGATCGTTAAAATTGTGACATACTGGGAAACGTAATTGCCTTAATAGCTATACACAATAAATTTTAGATTAGTTCAGTTATAAATTATTCGTATAATGAGTTTTGACCGTGAATTAAATTTTAATTTATTTTAAAAATGTAGCACATATTTTCAAAAAACGTTTGATAAATAGATTGTTTGGAAGCTTTTATAGCTTCTATTAATCAAAATAGATCTTTAAACTATTATACTGAAAAACTGGAAACTTTTTTAAGGTAAACAATGATACAGATAGGTAAGAGTGATACAGAAAGTTATACAACAACATATACCATTGGTTAGAAGATCGAAAATGGGTAAAACTTTTGTTCCAAATTGGTTGGGTAAAACCTTGAAATTTTTTTTTACAGAAAGTTGCTTAAATTTCAATTTAAATCCTCAAACATTACAAAATTTTTTATGGCACAGAAGAAATGTGAGTCACAAATTCAATTAAAATCAGGCCAGATGTTGATAAAACTAAAATTAAATTCAATTTTATATTCCTTTACTAAAAAATTTACAAATTTCTCAAAATAAACACCAAATTCTCCTATGAAATTCACCTAATTCGGCAAAATTTTATGTTTTTCTTCTTTCACACCTATTTTTATTTAATCGCAATTGATTACTTTAGTGGAACACCTCTTTAGTTGCATCAACCGTATGAAAATTTTAGCTTTTATAGGAATATGTTTAAAATTCATTAACCCCGTTGAATTATTTATTAATTATTTATTATCTTCATAATGTAAATATCACATACTCCATTTTGTTCTAAAAAATTAAATTTTCCTATTAAGAATTTTTTTTTTTAAATTAAAATAAATGTCAAAATTTATATGGCATGTCTTTAAAAATTCGCTCCAGCTGGATAATTTTAATAACTTCAAATGCCAAATGGTGCCTAGATTTCGAAAATATTTTTTTCAAATTTTTAAATTGCACCCAATCTGAGAGAAATGCATTTAAAAATTTCAAACCATATAGGTACCATTTCTTATAAAAATTGGCAAAAATAAAAAACCTTTCAATTTTCTTTACCAAGAAAAGTTTCGAAAGAATTTTTTGATTACTAGATTCTTTTTTTGTTTTTCGTAATAAAAAATTCTAGTTTTTCTTTTCAAAAATTTCAAAATTTTTAAAATCTATTTTTGTTTTTCAAATTAAAATTTTGTATAAAAATTTCGTTTCAATTTTAATATTATTTGTTACATTTCAATAAAAACATTAAAATTCAAATTTTTTATCAAAATAACAGCGCTTCAAAATGTCAACTGTTTTTTCGAGTGACTATTGTCACCAAAAATTAATGATAGTTGACAATTACAACGCTTAAAATCCTTTCCTTTAAGGGTCTTTAAAATCTTGACATAGAAATGGTTTTTGTGCTACATCTTCTGTAACAGAAAAACTTTTTTAATGTTTGAGGACTTGAATTAAAGCTTAAGCAGCTAGGCAAAATTCTGTAAAAAAATTTCAAGGTTTTAAAAAATTTCTTACGAAATTATCTAGTTTGAAAAAATTGAAAACAGGAAGGGGAAAATTTTATTTTCCTGAAAGTTCGAATGCTTTGCATTCCGAAGGTACATAAAATACAGAATTAAGCAGCATTTATATTTTAAGTCCTTTACTAGGGCCTTTTGAAACTGTTTGTTTTAATTTCCTATATTTTTCAGAATAGAAGTTACAATAAAAAAAAAACTGGAAAAGTAAAAATTTCGTGAAAATTCGTTAAAATCCCTAGAGACCCTGTTCTGATTTGTGATTTGGCAGCCAGTCCAGAACAAAAGTTTTACACATTTTCGATCTTCTAACCAATGGTATATGTTGTTGTATAACAATCACGCTGTATATAAATAATAAAACTGAAATTCTACAAGATATAAAATCATTTAATCAATTGCCATAAAAAACGTAAATGTAAAAAAAAAAAACAAAATCATTTTCCTCTATAAAGTGGAATGGGATAATTATGTTCATACTCGCAGAATCTTGATATTAAATAGGACCAAATTGTATTTTTTTTATTTTAAAAAGGAATGAATACACAATGAATAGGTTTACTAAAAACTTTTTAAATACGGGTAGGTTAATGGTATGCAAATAGTCGTTTGTATATATTTTTACTGTTCTATCATATTGTATATACACACACAAAGAGTGATGAAATCAAATAAAGTAGAAGCCGGTTCGCGAGAAAAATCTTGTTTTCACAATATTATTGTCATAGCTACAAAAAAGTAAAGTTAAAAGTATAATTTTCTACTTTACATTCAAAATTGTTCTTATTTTTATTAATTTTTATTGACAATATTGGATGACAAAAGAAAAAGTTTTAACTAAATGCTGCCCTTATCAGCTTATTGCTTTCTGAAATCGTAAGCTAGATGAGATCACTTTGTTTTGCGCAGTTATCGCCTCGACTTATAAAGAGGGCTTATACTTAGCAGCTTACATTTTTATACCCGTATTAAACTTGCCTTACCGTTTTCAGCATTACAAATGGTCTAAGATATAGACTCAGGTATATATGTTTTTGATCAGCGTCGAATTCTTAGTTGGTTCCTCAATTTTGGTTCAAGTAGCTGCCATACAACTTAAAAATTTATTTGACTATATATCAGAAATTATGAAAGCTATCAAGCCATTGTGCTTGATAAAAATCATTAAAATTGCTTGGCTCCTTCTGGCAGCTGCCAGAAGATTTAGCCAAAAGTTATTTGGCTAAATCTTAAAAATTGTTCAACTTACAGTATTGAAATTTTGCAAAATAAAATGGCAGCTATATCATTAAAAGTTGTTGAGATCTCATGAGCACTTCTGATAGCTGCCATACAGCTCCAGAAGTTATTTGGCATTATGTCTATTATTTATATATACAAATTATTGGAGCTATACTAAAGAAATTTATTTGTTCTCATTTAAATTAAATTTGAGACAATAATAGGAATATGGGAAAGCTAAAATTCTCCTAAAATATTTGCATGTGAACATATTACGTGTGTATAAATCTGATTTTAGTTTACGAAATGCTCAAATTTTGATTTTTGGTGAGTTATGTGAAAATACACCAAATAGGAGTGCAAAATTAACAAAATTGTTTGCGTGATGTAAAAACGAGCAAATGTTTCCAATTATAGAGGATTCTTAACAGAAATTCAAGATATTTTCAGTGTCATATAACTTAAAAAGTTTGCATCCTATTTAAATTTTACAGAATATCTTTTTTGTTTTGATAATAAGAATGAAAACAATATATGATCGTAAGAAAAAAAATCGTTTTTTTGTGTACATGTATTCAAGTAAGTGTCCAGAGTCAAATTGTATTCAACTGTTGAAGGGTATCATCACTGTTTAACATGATAATAGGCACTACAAAGTAAATAGAAATAGACCATTCTTTTAACACAAAATTATACATTTCGACATTTAGTTCATATTAATAAATATAAACACGTTATACATGTTTATAAACACGGTATATATATATATACGTAATATATACATATTAAATATGTAGTAATATGTAATATATATGCTTATATTAATATAATAAATATTAGATTAAATATTAAAAATGTTAATACAAACGTATGTATATTATTTTTTGAATATCTATTATAAAAATAGGTAAATAGTTATATAAATGTCGCCTGTTTTAGTAGAATTGAATTAATTGAAATGCTTACTAAATAAAGATACTGGTCTTACATATTAAATGTAAGATAAATTTTTAAGCCTTTACTTGGTACATTTTCTAATATTGAAGGAGAAAAACTAATTTTGATACTAATTTCACTCTGCTTGCTTATCTGTCTGTGTGTCTCTTTATTTCTATGACAAAAGGTTTCAGTTCCACATCAATTATAAGAGCTTAAAAAAGGTAACCATATAAGGATCTGGACAACGTTTGCGCTACATTAGATAATATTTGTTTGTATTGCGAGATAATTAAGAAAAAATAGTATTAACTAAGAAATTACTTAAGTAAATTTGGTTAAAATTACTAAAGTAAAAATGGTAAATTTGAGAGCTATTAAGCTATACACTTCAGATCTATTAAGCTTTTTTACTGAATACTTTCCATAATACAAAATTGGACGATTAAAATAAAAGTTTTTGTTATTTTATATTGGTAGGAACGGTAACAGAAAAAGAATAACAACAGTACTTTTCCCTTTTCTAGAGCAACCTGTAATTGTGGATTTTAATTACAGTCATAAAATTACAATATATCTTTACTTTACATTTATGAGAATATTGAAAATAATTTGTCCGAACGGTTTTATTTGTGCTAAACTCAGTGTAAATAGTGTAAATTTTAACTATTACACAAAACAAAATATAAAAAACCTAAAATATTTAAAGCTTACCTGAAATTGTGTATTATTTTTATATTTTTCAGAATAAAAACTTTTAATGACGATTTTAGGAAAAATGTCCACTTCTATCAACCCAAAGAAAAACATTGATCCGTTAGATCAATTATCACACAACTCTTTTGAGGAGTTTGTTCAAAATCGGACAAGGTAAATATAAGGATTATTTCAAATATCGATATAAATAGCTATATATGCGTTCGAGCCTTAATTTTTTCGAATATTTTAAATTTAGCTTTTTAACTAATTAATTTCTTAATTTACCTTTATATCAATAATTTTTTTTCCTATAATTAAATATAAAAGAGCTAACCGTGCTGGAAGTTTGGCATTACCAAATAGTTCTTTATTGGATTTCTACGATAAGCAACAAAAAGAGTGTTGTTCAGCAACTCTTTTGCCAACACCGAACCCAAACATTATTAGAAGGCATTCAGCTCATTGTTATCCCACATTAGACGAAAGAAATTATAAATACCATCAAAAACAAGAGCAAAATAAGCAACAATCACTTTCAAATCACATTCAAAATCAAAATGCAAAATTACAAGAAGGAACTCAATCAAAAATAATAAATTTTCAAACACCAAAACTACGACAACCAGAAATGTATCACGAATCAAAACAGATGCAGCAAACTCAGTCACAATATCAACCGAATATTTTTTCTGGAAAAGAAAAACCGCCTAATTATCAGCAAAGTCAACAATATCACCATCAAAATCATTTGAAAATTCAAAGAGAACAAACAACACCTTCATCATCAACAATATCAGAAGGTACTCAATTGAAATCGAATAATTCAATTTCGATGGAGCCGAAGGCAAGTCATTGAATTTTAATATTTTATTTCAAAGAAAACATGTACGTTTAACGTTTAATTTTTTATTTCACCTTCAAATCTTAAAAGCCTCAAAGATCAGATCTCAAAGATCTGAAACCGAAAGGCTGAAAAACTAAATGCAAGTAAATTTTTAAAAATCGCATGTTCGGTTTTAAAAAAGATCGTTACTTACGACCTACATCTTCTCTTCTCTTCATAAAAAACGAAAGTGTAGATCTATAGATGCAAATACATATATACATACATAATATATATATACATATATATAAAATATATATAAAAATATTACAGGCTCGTGCAGTAAATTATACCCTAGCAAGGAAATTTTTTCTAGTCGTCCTGTTATTTGCCGTGTTTTTCGGCAAAACCAATAAATGTTTCATAAAAAAAGTTGGGTGAAACCAATGTTTTATAAAGTAGAACTTTTCACCTCAACTAGTAAAAATACTGCTCTTCAAATAATCTATATTTAAAATTACTTTCATTCATATATCATTTAAAATACTTCAAAGATTGCATACATTAAGGATGAGAAAAAAAAGTGAAGGGGCGTTAAAATAAAGCTCAAATTTAAAAGTCAATTGTGTCAGTTAAAAAAAAATAATTATATTTTTTGATGGTACGACATTTACCGTTAGATTTCTCTATTTATGGAAATATGAAAAAGGTTGCAGTTTTGAAAGTATAAGTTGCGGAAAATTAAGATTTTACAAATTTCAAAAGGCAGTAACTTAAGAGAGAGCAGAGAATCGGGATACATACTATATTTTCCCTAAATTAGTTCATACATATTCTCGTGAATAGTTTAAATTCTCATTTCGAAATAGCTTAGTAAAGACACAATAAATAGCTTTAAAATTATAAGTTAAATAAATATTAAAGTCCACTTTTCTTGACCTTCATTTTTTAATAATTACCTTTAAGTAAGAAAAATTTATTTTTTCAATATCCGTTTTGCAATTTAAACTTTCAATTTCTTGGGGAACTTATTTAAAAAACCTATTTTGCCGCTTTGCAACTCCTTTCCAAATAAATTTTTACCGAAGAAATAAAGAAAAAGGATTTGTTTTTTATTTATTATTTAATCAAAACAGAAAACCCCACCAACACTTATGAATAACAATCAACAATCAAAAACACAAGTTGCTGTAAATATAGTACAATCAATAGCAGCAAAAGCAGTTGCTGCTGTGAGTTCTATTCCACCTCCTCCCATCCCAAAGAGAACATTTAATCGTGGAAAATTTTTAAATCGTAAGTACTTATTAAATTTTATGGATTTTATCAAATTATAATGGGTGTTAAATTACTTACATATGTAGCTGCTAAATAAAGTTAATAATATACTTTGAATAATTTGAAAACCTTTTATAACTTGGTCTTAGTCTATATGTTATTAACGCACATAATATTAAATATTTCATATATTAAATATAAATTCATTTATAAAAGTTTCAAGTTTAATACTAAAACCATTAAAATTAAATTTAAGTATTCGATTTAGGTGGTGAAAATCAAAGTCAAAGCTATCAACATTCAATTAATCATCGCGGTAAAACAAGAGAAATGGATTATCCCTATAATTCAATTGATGAAACATCAGATCATAGACATCATTATTACATTGGAAACCATTCCAATAAATTGTCATTTAATCCCAAAAATATATTACCTAATGGAAATTCAGAACAAAATTGTAACACAACAAAATATAATTCCGTAGTTACCCTCAAAACAAATAATGGACTTGGACATAATAATATAAATGATAGAAAACAACAACAAGTGGAACAACCACAGAAACAAAATCAACCACAGCAATCAATAATAAATAATTACATGAATTCAGGTGCAGAAACGTCTATTGTAACAAAACCATTAACAAAGTTTTTTAATACTCAACAACAGCAACAACAAAAACAGCAACAAAACGTTTTAAAAAATAATAATTCTTCATCATCTATGTCATCAGCAATAAAATCAAATTCAACAAATAAAATAATTGTTAATCATCATGACAATAGTATTGATTGCCTTGGTCATTATAATGTGTCACAAAAAAATCAAGAACCTAAACAACTATATAATGAACAGCAACAATCCACAAAAAAAGATATTAATTTAGTGAATAGCATTAACTTAATAAAGAGGCAGTACCAGTTACACCAAAATAAAAATTACAACAATAAAATGCAAAATTTTAATAGTATTCAAAATAATGTAGTTGATGTTGATGATGATAACGACAATTGCGCTGACGATGAAGATGAAAAGAGTAACCAAGCAGAATTGTTTGATGATAATGATGAAACCGGCATTGATGACGATGGTAATGTTGATATGGATGATTATGATGATCATATGAGTTTAGATAATAATTCCGTTTTTGATGAACCATCAATAAATACGGCACCATCACCACGTTCAATACTATCATCAATTTCTCCAAAACAATCATCTAGTCGTAATAATCACAGCAGTAGTAATGGCAGCAGTAATAATTTATTAGAAGTCACTAATGATTTGTATACATCTCAATCATCTATGTCATCCGGAAATAACGCAACAACAAACGGCCGTAACTGTAATGAAATGATTCAAAATGATATGATATTAATGAATAGTTTAGATATAACCACAACTGCAGCAACCCCATCACCGTCTCCTACAACAATGAGTAAAAATATTATGAACAATTCAAGATATTCCAATCGTTCATCAAGTGATTCAAATAAATCTCAATTGACTATTGATACCGGTTATATATCATCAAATAACGGCAGTGAAAAAAATTTGGCTTCTGTTGATTCAGGTGCAGTTAGAACTTCGCCAAATGGTAATTTTAATATTGTATAAATATATTTGATTATGAAATTAAAAATTGACTACTATTAATTTTTCAGCAAATGGTGGGAACAATGGAGATTTCCGGAGTCGATTTTCATCTGTTGATACACAATCTTCATTAGATAGTTGTCTAACAGAAAAAACTATTGATTCACCACTTTCAAAAGAATCTTTTCGCATTGAACAATCTGCATCTACATCTCCAACTCATTTGACTAATACAAACTATAATTTTAATAAAAATCAAAATCGCAATCTACCAATTGTACCCATGCGTGGAAATGGATCTAAGCAACAAAATTCAAATCAGCAACCCCCTAAAATTTCACCGCCAATTTCAAATAATGAAAATGTCAATAAAGATGCCCATAACAAGAGTAAATTACGCCCCACTCCACCTACGCCACCAACACGACAGCAACCATCAAACGATATTGGAAATTACCAAAATGTACCAAATTTGATAGGTAGTGGTCGTAAACTTCCATCAATCTCAAATATCGGTTCAAGTAGTACAAATTCGTCAACTGAAACAAATAATAATTTATCATTTCGCAAAAAATTAACAAAAACTAGACCACCCCCCATTGCATATCCAAAAATTCATCAGCGACAAGACTCAAGCATATCAAGTGATAGTTTCTCCATGACTTCAAGTCCCGGCTATAATTCTAAAAGTATGGAAACTCCTTTAATTCAAAACGCATCGAAAATCAAGAAAAGTGATATTCGGCATAATAATGGTAAAGAGGAAATCGATAGCACTTTTGTTATTCCAGAAAGACATAAAACAGCAACGTCAGGTTCTTCATTATCTTCATCATCATCCATGTCTGGTGGAACATTGTCAACAAAACTTAATAATAATAAATCTACATCAAATATATCATCACCACCACCAGCGAATCGCATTACAACCAGACAAGATTCAACAATATCGAGTGATAGTTTTAGTCAAACCTCTAGTCCAGGATATAACTCGAAAATTATGGAGGCTCCTTTGATTCCAACAATGAAAAAATTACTAAAAAGTGAGTATACTGAACTACAAATCCTACTAGCAAGCTATTTATTTAAATTTAAATCGTAATAACTTGAAGTATTACGCAACAATTGTAAAAATTTGAAAACTCATACCATTTCCTCGACGCTAATTAAAGCTGTCGGAAAAAGGAACATGAAATATTTTATTTGCCTCTGGTGGAATTATATGGTCATTTCAACTAGTTTAAAAAAAATTCAACTAATACTCATTTTTCGTACGAATTTTTCTGATAGCTTCATATAGCTAGCTCCTTACTTTACATTATCAATAAAAAAGATTTTTGATAATTAAAGGTGTATAGATTAAAATTTCCATAGTTGAAGATGTAGACAGTTGTTTTCAACAAGTTTAGGGTGAAAGAAGCCGAAAAATATTTCACCATTAACAACAATAAAACATTGTTGACAAGATTAGTGTTAGTAAAATGCTTAAATAGTAAAAACAGAAATGAAGGCTTTTTGTTTTTAATACTAGTGCCATCTTCTGCCAATCATATTCAATTTTGTACTTATTTATTGTTGTCCTACTTTTAATCCAAACTTTCAGCATTTTACTCTTTTATGCATTGACCTTGAACAAAGAGTTCTTGTGTACGAAAAATAAATGTAAAAAAGTAGAAATAAAACTAAAATGCGATTTTTACCATTAAAAATATTTTACGATATGTTTCTTTCATCTTTATTATTACTCAATTGTTCGATTTTATAGTTACGTCATATTTCATAATATTTTAGATAAACAAACATTCAAAATTCCGAACGACACAATTCAAGAACAACAAGATCAAATGTCAGTACCTAATTCACCAATAACAAAAAGTACATCAACACCAGCAAGTCTTCAGACAGTTGTTAAATTTCAAAATGGTACTTCAAATATGTCGCTTCAGCATAAGGTAAGCTTTGAAATGTTTTAAATTAAAGATAAAACATGACAAATAAAAATAATATGTATGGCAACAAAAATAGAAAACTTGAAATTGGTAGTGAAGGTAATATAGGTGACATTGCTTTCTCAACAAAATTCTGCCATTGTCTGACATCCATTAGCTGAATTCTTCATTAATACAGGGGTAGTAACATGGTATTTAAATTTAATATAAAACCCTTTCAAAAATTTCTGCAAGTGCAGATGTAAGAACATTTTTGTAAGATTTATTTGTTAATATTTTAATAGGCTACGAGTATAACAATGTTTTATGGATGATAATGAGCATATGGATGGTTTATTTGGAAAGTGACGCTAACCTATTTCAATTAAAAAAATTGCTCCGTTTGGGTTTAAAGAAATCAAAAATTCGGTTAACTGGTTAATTACATTGAAGAATATTTATTTTGTTGTCCGAAAACATTAGTTTCAACTCCAAATATTGACATTATCATTACTTTGGAAATAAAAGAGTTTTGAAATTGTAAATGGATTCACGTCCCTTTCAAAATAACTCACCTATGTTACACTCAAAATTGATTTAAGTGATTTATACAAAAGACATTGTCGATTGAACAAGTCTAGATTAAATCATTTAAAAGAAGGACGTGTTTAATATCTTCTTCTAAAAGACGTGTTTTATATATGAATGAAAACGTTTCAGGTGCTTCTGTGTTACTGAAAATGTTTTATTAGATATTACACTACGTTCCATAAAATTAAATTTTATAACGAACTTGGAAAACCAAATTTTAACTTCGATTTAGATTTCAAATTCATTAAATAATTGATATTTTAAGAAAGGGATTTGTTTATGATACTATTTTAGCATGCTCATTAAAGAAAACTTTCACATTGTCTTTAGTAAAAGGACATTAACGTTTACACAGTGCTCCTGAAATGAATGCAAAACTTTTCTAGTCTTAATTATTTTTTTAATTCTACTCATATCCCTCCTACTTTATTTTTGTTTAGATTATTAGCCGCCGAAAAAGCTCAGCATTACCATATCCAAATCAGAGTAATCGGACAAAGTTTCGTCTATTACAACTTTTTGTCAATGCCTTAGCTCTCCTTGCAATAGCTGGTAAATTAATATTAACGAATTTTTAGTTTAATATTTTTGACAATTATTTTAATAATTTAAAATAATTAGGCGGTCTTGTGGCATACTTTAACGCATATCCAACAATAAAATTTGTCAACAAAACCATTATATATTCGCCTGCAATTCCAAAGGATGTTGATATGGTATCAGGTAAATAACTATAATTTATCAATTAAATAAAACTTAATAGAATATTGGAATCGATATATTTAACAAAATATTTTTATAATAATTTAAATACACTCATTCATAGTTTTAGGAAAGAACCCAGCACCTGGCATATGTTTACCAATAATAGTTAAATTTTGTCAAACAACTCATATACCGTACAATTACACCGTATTTCCAAATTACATTGGACACTTTGGCCAACTTGAAACCCAAGTTGTAAGTAAAATTATTTATTAAAACTTCTAAAGCCCAATATACGAGTACCATTATATATGTATGTTTGTTATATTATACCATATGTATGTATATGTATTATATTTAAATGTACAAAACCATTACATTTTTTTTTGTCTTTTGTGGACAAATGATACTATTAATAGAAGTGTTAATTAAAGTAAAAATTAGACAGTTAACTTGATATTTAACTCATTTCGCCTGTCTAATACTAAAAACTTTCTCATTATGCAACTTCCTAAAATTTTAATTACCCTATATTATTACAAAGAAATGTTTGGAAATCTTCTTCAAAAGAGGCGTTAAAAAAAGTAAATCAAATATTATCGTATGAGGTACCATTAATATGATCTCGAATGGCTTTACATTTTCACTCATAAATGATTTGGGAAAAAGTAAGAATCAATAAAATATCCGTGACATGATTTTCTATAAAAAATTTTCTATAAAAAAGATTTTAGCAATTTGTACAATAAGTTTTTCCAAAATGAATAAAACTTTAAATAAAACTTATTGTTAAGATATAATGTATTGGGACTAATTTTGAAGTTATACTCGAACAAATTTTAGGATATCGATTCTAATCATAATACAAAACTCTCAAAAACCTAGGGAGTATAAAAAAATAAGTAACTTCCCAAATTCGTGGAAAAGCAGAAAAAAATTGTATGAAGTTTAGAAAGTGGATTTACTTAGGGACTTCTTGTGCCCTTATATTCTGCTTCTTTTGCACAATGCGCTTCTGTTCTCTAGAGGTATTTTCACTATGAGCTATTGATCTAAATTGGTAGAGTTGACGCAAATGAAAAAAAAATTGATACTTTCTTTTTTCGCCCTGCTTTTCATATTTATTTAATTTTGGTCTTCTTTTAGCACTTTTCCAAAAAAATTTTGAAAAACAGTGCTTGTTAGTTTCACTTTGTCGTCCGTCCGGCCTTCGACATGTTTACAAAACTTTTACACCCTTGATGATAGAAAGCTGAAATTTTTTGTGTTCATAGACCTTTACTGGAAACTTATTTGCTTACAAGAAAAGTTTTACCTATCTCCTCCCCCTCTATAAAGCCATACCCCCCTAAAACCAACCTTAAAAACGGCATTTTTTAACTATTAATTAAAGTGAAATCGTAATATTTTTCAAACTTTAGAAAACGCAGGAATATAGTGGATGGTTTTTTGTACAACGGCATTCAATATTTAAATTTTAAAAAGACAAAATGGCAGTTAACATTTACAGTTATCTCAAACCCGATTTTTGCAAATTTTTGATGCCGTTTTTGTTCTAGACCGCTTTATTTTTGAAATGTGTAAAATTTGAATATTTGGCACCTTATAATTTGCAAAAACGCCAGCTTTATTAAATCTCTATGAACGCAGAAAGCGGTACGGTAAATTTCAACGGTAAATTTCATGACATTAAAAAATATAATTATTTTTCTTAACTCACGCATCTAATCTTTAAAATCGAGCATTATGGCAAACTCACTTTAAATTAATTCTTGTTTTTGTCAAAAACTGCATAAACTTTTCATCCCAAATTTATGCGATCCTAGAAATAGTTTCATACATGAATGATAATAATTTTAATACTATATGAGAAAAAAAATAGAGTTGACCTTGTCAACTCTGTGATACCCGTACGAATTTGTTATCCTATGTGCGAATAAAGATGCCATAACTGACTATGGGACAGACTATGACTTGAAGTTGCAGTATTACCATATTAATTTATGTAAAATTTCAGTACTGTGAGTTTTTCAAAATACTGTGTGTGCCAAGTTGAATACTTTAAGTTGTACGGCAGCTACCACAAAGAGCAAAGAAATTTTATCATACACATTGGTCCTAGTAATATATTCGTTTGTATGAAATTTCAATACCATAACTTTTATAGTTTCTGAGGTATAGCCAAATAAATTTTGAAGTTGTGTGGCAGGTACCAGAAGGAGCCAAGAAATTTTAACAACTTTTATCAAACACATTGGCCCTACTAGTATATTTGTTTGTGTGAAATTTCAATACCATAGCTTATTTAGTTTCTGAGATATAGTCAAATAACTTTTGAAGTTGTATGGCAGGTACCAGAAGGAGCCAAGTAATTTCATCGACTTTTATAGGACATATTGGCCCTACTAATATATTCGTTTGTGTGAAATTTCAATACCAAAGCTTATATAGTTTCTGAGATATAGCCAAATAACTTTTGGAGTTGCATGGCAGGTACCAGAAGGAGCCAAGTAATTTCAACGGCTTTTATGAGACACATTGGCCCTACTAATATATTCGTTTGTGTGAAATTTCAATATCACAACTTTTATAGTTTCTGAGATATAGCCAAATAAATTTTGAAGTTGTATGGCAGCTACCCGAACCGGTACCCCGATCATATCCAATTAGCGTTACAAACGGTAAGGCAAATTTAGTATACCCTTCGAACATACGTTCGTACGGGTATAATGAGGTATACTTAGATTGTTTTTAAAAGCAGTGTTTTCACTTGTTGTTCAAGGGAAAAGTGCTACAATATAAACCATTGATTTAACCCAACTTAATTTTTTTTTGCTGTCAAAAACGCTTTCATATTTTAAATATTTTTTCTGTAACCATGGCTTTGAGTAGTCCTTACTTACGCTAACCCGCTATTTTTACTTTTATAATCATATCAAATAATGCCTATATGAATCGAAAAAAGAAAACATTTTCCAATTTTATTTAGTCTGAGTAATAAAATGAAGTCTTGATTACCATGCTTACAGTTCTTAATATTTAATGATGTTTATTATCTCTCAAGGGCTAAATTAATTTACAACGAGTTTTAACATTTACGAGTAATTAAGAAAATTTGATTACTTTAATTAACATAAGCGTCAAAAAAATGATCGATTAAAATTTATTATGCAATCGTTTAAGTAAATCAAGAAATCCTTCGTAATTAATTACGTTAATAATAAAACATTTTTCAAAATGCAATAGGATTTGGAGGCATATGATGCTTTAGTGGATGTTCGGTGTTACGAATTGGTGTCGTTATTCTTATGTACACTATTTGTACCAAAATGCGGGTCTACTGGCACAACGGTACCTCCTTGTAAATCTTTATGCATGGAAACAATGAGACGTTGTGGATTCTTTTTTGATGTTTTTGGATTACAGTTGCCAGATTATCTAAACTGCAATTTATTTACTGATAGCAAAAATCCAGAAGAATGTGTTGGCTATAGCCAAGTAAGAAAAGTATATGAAGATGCTGTAAATCCTGGTAAGATATTTTTAAATATTTCACTACACTTGTATGCACATATATATACCTTTAATTTAGTGTGTCATGGATTTTTATGCGATCAAACACGATGTATACCAAATGATTGGCGATGCGATGGTCATGTTGATTGTATGGACCAAACTGACGAATTAAATTGTGATTTTTGTGATGAAAATTCAATTTATTGCGGTGAAAATCGATGTATGAGCCAAAAACAAATGTGTGATGGTACAGTCGATTGTCCCTATGCGCAAGACGAGAGAAGTTGTAGTAAGTATTTTATATGTTAAAACGATAAAAAGTAAATTATGTTGTAAAGTGGTAAATAAAAATTTATTGTAGTACGTCTAAGTGAACGCAATGGTGATATAGGAAGAGGATTTTTAGAAATTTATAAAGTTAATGGAACAAAAAAACAATGGGTTCCAGCGTGCATATCAAATTGGGATTCAACCGTATCTCCTCCTACGGTATGTTCGATGCTAGGATATGATTCTGTAAATGGACATAAAATCACAAAACCGGTTATTGGTGCAAATGGAACGAGATCTGCATCTCCTGAATTTTATCGACGATATAATAAAAGCCCAAATGTTAATTTAATTAAAGAATTTTCCAAATGTCAAACTGAAGGAAATTATCCAAAGTTAGAACTACAGTGTAGCAATTTCGGTAAAAAAACATATTCATTTTAAAAAACTTATTTTATACTTTTACTTAATGTAAATTCAGATTGTGGAAAAGTGAAAAATAAGAAGCATAGAATTTCAAAAAGAATTGTTGGTGGAGAGCCTTCAAATCCTGGCGATTGGCCTTTTCTGGCAGCAATTTTAGGTGGCCCAGAGGAAATATTTTATTGTGCCGGGGTATTAATTGCTGACCAGTGGGTCTTAACAGCTTCACACTGCATTGGAAAGTAAGTTTTATTTGAATTCCTATCACTCTTGTGAGTTAATATTTACAATTACTGTTTTTTTTTGTAAAGTCATACGTTGCGAGACATAAATGATTGGACCATTCAACTCGGTGTTACAAGACGAAACTCTCATACTTATTATGGACAAAAATTAAAAGTTAAAACTGTTATTCCTCACCCACAGTACAATACGGAAGTGGCGCATGATAATGATATTGCTCTTTTTCAGGTATTTGTTTTTTCCTTAATAGATTATTGATAATACGACTTATCTCTTTCCACATTATTAAAAAAATAAAAGCTTTCAAAACGGGTAGCCTTTCATGAGCATTTACTGCCAGTATGTTTACCTCCGACTCATTTACAAGAATTAAAAGCTGGAACAGTTTGTACAGTTATTGGTTGGGGAAAACGTGAAGATAAAAATGGTAGTAAATTTAATATAATACAAATCTTAAAAAATTGTGGTATATTTTAATTTTTCATTATAGTAAGCAAAAATCAAAGCGCCATTACAGCTTCATATGAACTGTCTGTAAATGAAGTTAAAGTTCCTGTGGTAAAACGAGAGAAATGTGATGAATGGCTTGAATCATTAAACGTAACTGATGGTATGATTTGCGCTGGTTACGAAGAGGGTGGAAAAGATGCTTGTCAGGTGAGTTTCAAATCACCAATCAAATATAAAATTGAGAAAAAACTAAATTTGTAGCACAAATTCCTCACATTTTTTTAATAATATCAAAGTAACGTTATTTTTTAAAAATTTTAAGTTTTCAAAGTTGGACAATATATAATAAAATTTCTTGTACCGCTCTTGTAACTCAAAAAAGTTGGACAAACTTTACATAACTTTTTGAATAAAATAAAATTAATTGAATACAATAATTCAATAGAATTTAGTAGTACAATATATAGAGAAAATCACATATTTAAGTGCATCGCTACCAGCGTTCCCACTTGGATACAATTGTATCCATTTGGATACATTTTTGCTTTAAAATTTAGCTTGGATACAAAGATACTCAAATCTGAAATATGGATACATATCTTTCTCGAACACTAAATAAATGTTAGAAAACTTTTAAAGTGCTGTAACTTTTAAGTGCATTATCTTCCAAAAAATGTTATTTGCTGACTAAATAAAATTTGCCCGTTTTCGTGCTGAATAGTTTTTACCGCATAGTTCAACAGCTACAGAACATATATTTTCTGACCTTAAATTTTAAAATGTAATAGAAATTGCGTGTGATTTTTAAAAGAATTTACTATAAATAACGAAACTTACATTGTTGAATAAAGCAAATTAATATTATTTATGAGTTTATTGGTATAAAATAAGGCGATTTAGTATAATAATTCTACTTTAGGAGGCTGGATACATTTTGGATACATTTTTTTCTTGAAATTGGATACATTTTGTTTTTATTGAGTGGGAACACTGATCGCTACATGCCAAAAGTTTTCGAATTACAGAAACTTAAAGTCAATATCGACTGCGCACTTAGATACGAGACACCGTGCTGCATAATGTTCTAAACTTTCTAATAGTTGATTATTAATTTTTTATAATTTTTTATAGGGAGATTCTGGCGGTCCACTATTATGTCCGTATCCTGGAGAACGTGATAAATGGTTTGTTGGAGGTATTGTTTCATGGGGCATAATGTGTGCACATCCTAAATTACCTGGAGTTTATGCAAATGTTCCAAAATATATACCATGGATTAGAAGTGAAATAGCTAAATATACAAAAAGATCTTCAAGTGATACATTTAATTATAACCATAATGGAAATAAATATCCACATAGGAGGCAGCAACAACAAAATGACAATAAATACAGGCAAAATAATAATAATAATAATAGCAATAACAATAATAATAGTAGCAGGAATGACAAAAATTACAATAACAATAATGGTTATTATAACAATAGTAATAATAAAAATTTTATGAATAATAAAAATAATAGTAATAATTTCAATAATAATAATAATAAGAATACCAACAGTTACAATAATAATGATAATAAGTATTATAATAATAGAAATATCTCTAATCATAACGATAATAATATAAATGATAATAATAATAATTACAAAAATATTAATAGTGGAAATAGAAAGAATAATAATAATAACATTAATATAAATTATAACAGCAATAATAACAATAATGGTAGTAATAAATTCCTTAATAATAATAATAGTAATAATTATAATAAAAATAATATTTATATTAAAAATGGTAATAGTAATAATTATAATAATGGAAACACAAAGTATTCTTCTAACAGTACAATTTACAACAATGACAATAATAATAACAATAATAATAATGCTAGAAGAAGTAATAATGATATGGAATCTGAGTATAACTAGTTTTTAAGAACATATTATGAATTTTATTTTACAATTATTTTATGAAATAAGAAAAATATTAAAAAACTATAGTAAAGCAAAAAAAAAAAAATAGAAAATTTATTTTATAAATTAAATTTACAATTTTTGATTTGATACAAAATGATCTATAATAATGACAAATAATGTAAAAAAATCAAAATATTATATAATCTATATATACATATGTATGTGAATAACTTATAGAACAAGTTATGCACAACACTTTTTTTAGTCTAAAAATTTTATATTACATGTTTTTATTTTTCTAATTTAATTATTGATATTTGACAATAAAATGTTATTCTGTATTTTTGAAATAAAGTACGAAAAAAGACAATAAAACAAAATGTGTTATAAAATAACACAATAAATAAAAAAATTGTGAACAATAAATTTTATACGGAGGATTTAAAACCCAAAAAGAAATGAAAATATCACTATAAAAGAAAATTTTTTGAAAATATTTTAATATTATATTTAGCATTAAACGAAAAAAATAAAGTATAAAAAATATTTTATTAGCTAGTAAGAAAATAGAATGAAAAAAAATCTTAAATATGTTCTAGTTTTCAGTTCTTTGGAAATATACTAGCTGGAATTTTATATAAAAAACAATATATATATATATATATATATATATATATATATATATTATTTATGTATATATATTATGTATGTATATCTTTACATATATTACGTATATACATAAATCAATGTACTTATATGAATGTTACGTACTAATGATATACAGTTAAGAAAAAATTAAATTATAAACATGAATGTTTCAATAAAATATAGCTATGATGACGTTTGATAGTTACATATACATAAATAATAATTATGTGAAATGCAAAAATATGTTAATTATATACAATAATTAAACATAAGTAATTGAAATTATTAAAAAAAAAAATGTCTACCTTTGATCTAACATTTGTCAATCAATATTATGTCAATTTAGCACAGAATTACATAATACATAAGAGAGAGAAGATTAAATGAAATATATACATTACAAATAAATTTCAGCGGTTCCAAAAAAAACTATTCTGTAAGTATAGACTTACAAAAAAATTTTTCCTTGCTCTAAACCATGTACTTTTAAATTTTTTACACAAATTTATATATTATTTTAAAGTGATTTACATATTTAGTAAAACTTTTAATATTCTCTAGCTTACATTTACAATGCGTGAAAAAAATTATAATTTAACTAAGATTGCAATAATAATCTATTAAAAACATTAAGTTTTTATAAAAATTGCGATATTTTCATGCGTTTGTTCCAACTTTTCTCCTATTTGAAAACATTGCTTTCCATAATATTTTACAAAATGGTAATAAGCAATTTATAACAAATGTTGCAAATTCATACAAATTAGAATTAGTTTCACACGCAGTACAGGAATGTTCTTTATTGTAAATATAAACTTACAGTAAAAATTGCCATATTTTGTTTATTATAAGAAGAAAATTCTAATTCTAAATAGTTTATAATTGGAATAAAAAAAATTTATAAAATCTATTAAGAAAAATATTATAAAATCTATTAAGAATTTTTATAAATGTTTTGCCTCTTATTTCTTAACGATATTTTTGTTTATAACAAAAAGCTAAGTTTATTTGCTCTCCTCGAAACCTAAATATAATAGTTGTATGCGGAACCGTCGACATGTATATATATGCATATATTTGTATCAGGAATAATATAAATGAAAGTTTAAAATTTAAAAAATCAAAATTTTGGAATGGAATTTTTAAAATTACAAAATGACAATATACATACATAATTTAAAATAATATAAATAAGAAAATATAAAATTATTTAGAAAAGTATATCTAAACTATATACGTACTTTATAATAATTTTTTTACACAAAAAATAAATAACAAATTAAATATATTTACCTTTTAAAGTTTAAAAAATATTAATGAAACTTTAGAGTTAAATCAAAAATTAAATTATAGAAAATTAGAAACCAAAAAAAAAGTACATACATATATAAAATGTATATGTACATATATGTAAGTAGAATAAAAACTGATTTCTTAAAACAACCCTTTATTATTTTGTAAATTTGTACAATTTATTATTAAAAATAGAAAACTAAAACAATATTAAGAAATGAAAATAAATAAAAATAAAAATTATTAAGACAATACACAATCTAAAAATATAATAAAAATATTAAATATTTTAATTATTATAGTAAAATATAAGAAAAGAAAAGAAAAATCAATTATATTTCATGAAATTTAGAAAACTAAAACACAAAGCAAGGAAATTAAAATAAAATTGACAATAAATCATAGGTTATATAATGTTGCTTTATATAAAAACAAAAAAAACTAATTATAATATTCATACGTATTTACAATATATACAAATACATATTTATAAAACTAATTGTTTATTATTTATATTTGAACAAAGGAAGAAAAACTACGACGCTATATTATATAAATAAAATTAATTAATTAATTTTTATAAAAAATTATTAATTGTTGCAATCATATCTAAAAAAACTATTGTTATATTCTTTAACGCCTGGGTATTTTCATTTTTATTTTAAAATATAGAGACAGAAAATTCATAAAAACAATATAAAATTAAAATTAAAAAGAATAATTTATATAACAAAACAAATTATTTTAAAAACGGTCAAAGTGACTTCAATTGTGCAGGTATATCACAATACAACAAAGTCTACAGTTCAACATACACATATTATAAGCACAAAAATCTGCAAAGTCCAAAGTTCAATGTTGTTCATTATGCGTATAAAATGTGCAAATAACGAGTATTTTGAGCGTAGACAAAAATTTATACATGTTAATTTTTTGCATTGGCACAGCTCTGATGTCACAGTAACTTAAATATACAAAAGTAAAAAAATCAGTACAAAACAGAATTTTTTCTGGAGAACTGTATAACAATATAATTTTTTTGTCGTGTCCGCATATTACAATCGTTGACTTCCGAAATGCAATAATACGGTACTACTACACAATTCAGTAATTCACATTTATAAACTGGATTGTGTATTAATACCGTATCACTGCACTTCGTAAGTCAAGCAACAATACATTAAGATTGCAGCCAAAAAAGGAAGTGTTGCAGTTAAAACGCATATATTCTGTACAATTGAAGTTAAGGTTGCATTATTACATGCATATACATACATATGAATTATATACAAATATAATAGATAATTTTTCTATATATACACAAATTATATTCTTAGTACTCAAAATGTAGGTGTTCATACAATAAAAAAAATAGTGATACAACCCATAGTATCAACAAAATATAAACTATTATACTGCATTCAAACATGGTAGGCATATAAAAAATATATATGTATGTAGGATTATGAATATAAAAGTTATAAAACAAAAGAATATATATATGTATGTAGATATAGCTTTTTAAGAAATCATAATAATATAATAAATATATATTTATGAATTATAATAATATGTAAATAAGTTATTATATTAATACAAAAAAAAAAATTAGTTAAAATGTTATATGAATATATGTTATATGAAATAAATTCAAAATTATTGTAAATGCATGATATACATATATATACCTACCTAATATATAGCTTTTAATGTACAATGTACGTATAAATACATATATTAAAAATTTATTTTTATACTCAACAAAAGAAAAAGAAATCGTTTAAAAATAATAATTAATTTAATAATAATTTCAATAATTAAAATACCTTAATTAAATGAAAAGAAAAATACTAAAAATATTTTCTATGTACTATAAAAAATAACTATATATAAAATAAATTTAATTGAATAATACTATACATATGTATATATTTATATTTTGTCAGTAATGCTATTTATACATTTCATATAGTATTATAAAGTAAAATAAAAGTTTTTATATGAATTTTACAGTTAAATACACTAATAAAACCAAATAAATGAATAAATTAAATAAATAAAATAAGTTTAAATAAGACATCTAAATTTTAAATATTTAAAAAGTTCAAAGTGAAGTGGAGTGATACGGAGTTCCATTGTTTTGTTATACATATAAAGTTCTGATAACATAATAATTTTTACAGTTTCTTTGACTTCCAAAACGCAGTCAAAGGGTTACAATTTACAATGTGTCATATTTGAAAATGTATATTAAAAGCTCTTGACATTGCACACTATTCTAAAATATATTAAATATGCAGTGAGAACGTAAAAGAAAAGCAGAGTGTGCCGCGAAAAAATTGAGACTGTATTTTGTAGACATGCATTAAAAATATTTGCCGGGATTATTAACTCCCAAATTAATACATTTTTCAGAAAAATATGTTCTTCTAAGAATAATTTTGAGATTAGTAAAATATTTTAAAATATTTCTTAAAACAACGAGGAAATGCGAGGAAACAAAGCCAAGGACAATAAATTAGTTTTAGAAAATCTTTTATCTTTTAGAACTTTTTTTTTATTATTATTACTCGTATTTATGACTTATTTCAAAAATTTTAAATACAAAAATAATATTTTTTGTAACAAAGATTTTTACAAGCAAATTTAAAAAACAAACAATGTTTAATTAAGTACATAAATATTGTATAATATTTAACACATTTTTGTAAAACTGTATGTAGTTATTTAGATGATATTTTAAATTGTATTGAAACTTTTTATGCTCCGTTTTGGAAGTCATGGTTTTTATTTATGAATTAAGGTGAAAATAGAAAAAGAGAAACGAATTAAACTTAAAATCCTATGTTATGACTAGCGATTTATTTTGACATCATCTGCTTTCATGTGTGTCGGTTTATGCAAAAAATACAAGAAGGTCGATTTTCTCAACTATATTAGATACATTTCAATTGATAAGACTCTAGTGTTCGGTATTTTTTTGTTTTGTAATATCAAAATAAAAAAAATTTAAAATTTATTTTGTGCGGATGGATAGCATTAAATTAGTACTGTCAATAGATGACAACGACGTATTTAAATTTTAATTCCTAATATACATATTATACGAGTATGTATGTATATTTAAATAATATATGTATTTATTTCATATCATGTTAATAAAAAGAAAAATGCATATTATATTTTATTAAATTTAACGTCATTTTATGTGGACATCAAGTTTTTGAGGTTGATTTTGAATATACTTTCAGTTTTGATCAAGCTTAAAATTTTCAAATTTAATGATCAAGCTTCAAAAAAAGAAAAAAAAGAAGAGTAATTAATAATTGTTTGATAATAACCTGTATCAAAGGATTGCAAAAATTTTAGTATTATAAGTTTGAAGGCGTTAGTGAATTGCACCTTGGCGATCAATTTGACAAAACCAAATGCGCGGAATATTAAAAATTAATTTATTAAAAATTAGTTCACTAATAGTTTCGGATAAATTATGAAATTTTTTATAATATTCAACAATATTTTATTTAATATTTTTATTTTAAGTTCAATTAAAATATTTTTTGAAATTTTTTATTATTCAAGTATAACTTTGATTATTTAAGTTTCTAATCCATCTTCTCTCAATTATATGTACATCTCCACTACTTCTTGTATCCCACTCCGAACACTGAATCTGCGCCTAAATGCCAAATTTTGTTTTTTCTAGTAAATTTTATTCTTTCAATGCACAAACATTTAACTATAATAAAAAAATATCGGACTTCAAAGTGGCAGTAATACGGTATTTGAAATCAGCTTAAAGATTATGGCGAAATGTTTGTTTCACTTCTAATAATTAAACACTTGTATAATTATAAAACGGATCATAATTATGATGTAATGGAATATAGTGTCCCTTCGATTTTGTTTATTCTTCAAATCGAATTTTTTGGTTGTGCATATAAAGTGGCATTTTAAATAATAAACTTAAAAAATTTCGTTGAAATCAATTTTTCTAAAATTATTGAATAAACTTTTTCAAGAAGTATTTTTTCTAATTTTTTAATATTTTTAATTAAAAAAAATCTCATATAAAAAAGCTTCAAAATTTATAAAATTCCATTGTCAAAAGACAAAACTAGAGCATTGTTTTAGTATATTTTAAAGTCGCTTTGCCACTGCGCTTCTCACGTCAATTTTTATTTGATCGAATCCGGCTTCCAATTAATTCTATTGCAAAGTCAAAGTAAGCAGTTAACAGTTGTATATGTTGAATTGTGGTACACTATTACTACAATTTTGAAGTTATGGAATGTCAAAATCAAATAGAGAATTTTATTAGAAAAATTTTCATCCGTTTCTTCAAACTAAAATCTAATTTTTCCAACTAAATATTATATGTAGTTTAAATACTTTTAAAAATTAAAAACATTACTAATTTATTTTAATTAAATATGAGTAATAGTAATTGAGTTACAATGGAATTCAAAAAAGATTGAATTATTTAGTTCAGATGCGAAATCAATGCTGTGGTTGAGCTTACTAAAAATAATATTTCTAAAATATACTTGCGCTATTGTTTCATATTAAAATATTAGCAATAAGTAGATACATATACATACATACATAATATATTTATGTAATAAATGTGAATTTTTGTTTTAATAAAAATATGCATGAATATCACTAAGAAAAATCCTTGTAATACTAGAAACTTGATTCTATTCACATAATATTGACAAATAAATGTAGAATGTGATGTGAATAAAAAGTAATTATGACAAAATTATAATAAAAATTACAGAAGAAAATAATAAATGTGACAATAAAAATGATAAAAGTGCATGGGTTTCAGCTTTAAAGAATTTCAAATTTCATTATAAATAAAATATTAAAATTTTAACACATGTATTAATGTATTTATTTATATATATATATACATATATATATATATATATATATATATCTACATATTATATTAAGTACTTTTTAAAATATTATTTACTACTTAAGTAAAAAATTTATATCATAATGTTATGAAATATAATTATGTGATTATTTTGTATATGAACAAAAATCTTTATAAACAAAAGAATTTAAAAAAATTAAAATTTAAAAGACTTTTATTATTTATGAAAGGAATTTAATAAATAATAACTGTCAAATTAATATGTTTATCCAAAAATTCCAAGATTCGTTTGCAAAAATTGTTATTAATGTATCATAATTATTTTGGATCGTAATTGTTAAGGCCTGTTCTTTAAATGCATGTCGTTGTCAAAAATAGAAATTGGATGTACATACATATGTACATATTTTACGTAACCGCAATAATTTTGAATTTGAATTTCAAATTTGCTTTTTCCACTCAAATTTTTATTTTTGAATCTGTTTTATTTCCACGCTATTCATTAAAATGTAAATTCTTTTATGTATGTACGTGTATTTGAAAAGTAGGATCAATACATATTTCTTCTATTACAAATGTATGCATCATTTTTTTGGTCTCTTAATTTTGATCTAAAGAATTATATTGCATTCAATATTTTTGTAGTTCGCTAGTAAGCATCAGCGTTTAATTTTTTTTTCTTACTGGCTATTTTCTAGATTTCCCAGTAAATTAGCTAAGTTAAAGCAAATTTTGTATTCTTAAAAATCAATTTCTTTTTTATAGGTATTATTCTTTGTATTGTTATAAAAAATATATGCTTTTCCGCTTGATATTGCAAATTAATTAGATGTGAATCGTTCAAAATCCAAAAAATTAATAACAAAAAAGAAAACAAAAGCAGAAAAATTTTTTTTTTGTGTTAGTAGATTCAAACGTTCACCTTAAAAAATCAATTCAAAAAAAAAAGACAAAAATTTTATTAATACAAAATTAGAAATTATTTTTTCAATTTTTTCAATTTCGAAAGAGCAAAAAGTTCAAATGATGAAAGAATGACTATTATGGAATTACGGATTCAAATTTGTCTTTATACATTTGTATGGAAATTGAAGCCTGCTTCAAGCCGATTTCGCTACGTGACTTGAAATTTTCAAATCAAGTCTATCAAATAAAATTGTTAGCTTGACTCAAAAATTGACTGCAAATACGCAGATCGAAGGATTGAAAGTGACAAATTAATATATAATGCTTGTGAACTAATGTCAAACTAAAGTCGATTTCAAGCAATTTTATTTCAATTTGTGCAGTAAAACTATACACAAATTAAAATTTCAAGTCAAGTACTCTGCAGCCCATATAAACGAAGTAAATGTCCCAATATTAAATATGTGTACATTCGAACTTATAAACAAATGTATATGACTACACAGTTTAATTCCTAGGAATTGTAAACAGCATACATTTAAGAATAGCCTTTAACTGATTATTCGTTTATTGCGTCTATTTACCGATTTAGTAAATTTCATTTACTAAAATTTTTATCTTATTTATTTTGAAATTATAGACAACACAAGAATTACAAACGTATTTGAAGAACAATGTTGTTTTTCATCCGTTAAGGAGTATTTTGGAGTACGCTAATTTTCAGTGACGTTCATTTTTTAAAGTTAAACCAATAATTCATTTTTTAAGTTTAACGTTCATTTTTTAAGTTTAAGTTAAACCAATAATTCGGCCCTCAATTTTAAAAATTAAATAAATTTAAGAGTGCGCACCTTTAATTTTAAAGCAGTAAAGCTTTAAAGCAAAATAAAAATTGTATCGTGTGCGGTGTGAAGAAAATTCGTTGAACGTGGACATTGTGTCTGAAAACCTTAACGGAAATTATCGACGGTTAATGGTCGCTTAAAATGAGGGAATCCTTTGAATATAATTTTTCAATTTTTGGAAAAACAAAGCATTATACAGGGTACCCAAAAGATCTTGGAAGGCATGGCTGTATTTACATTGTATAAACGAAACTGATTTTTATTTATCAAATCCCAATAAACGATAAAAGTTATAGAAAAAATTAAAAAATTACATCTAATATAAAAAAAAGCTAAAAGTTTCACACAAGGCCTAAAAAAATAAAGTTCTCATACAAAGTTAAAAAAGCAAAATAAATAAACTCCCAGATTTATAGCAAAAACTAATCAACAGAACAGAAAGTAAAAAGTAAATAACAACAAAAAAAACTAATACACACGCAGCTCAGACATTTGTTATTATGTTCAATGATTTGACCTTTGTGCAGAATTTCATTAAATGTACCAGGAAATGGGAAATTATTTATTTAATTTTTATATGTCTGTTTTCTGATCCACAAAACTTTGCAATAAAAAATTGCATCACTTTCATTTATGGATCTAGTTCTATTTTCATCAACAGAAATAGAAATTTAAATAAAGTTTGAATTAATTAAATAAGTTATAAAAATAATTTACCTTTTTTAACTGTTACTGCATTATAAAATCAAAACAAATTGTATTCACTTTTCCTTTATTTTTTTGATTAATTAAATAAACATTCCCAACAAAATCCAACATATTTTTCGTTTTCCTCGAAAATTAAATTTCATAACAATTATAACTGTTGGACTTAGCAAAACTATTATGTATTAAGTTTTTTTTTACAAAAAATATGAAAAATTGTTGTTCAAATAAATTAATAAAAAATTTTGATATGACAAAATTTAAAAATATCTAATTTATCTGAAATTAATCTTCATAAATATTTAAGCCGTAAGTCGTAACGTAGTTTTCAAAAGCAGTCAATATAATTGTTTTTAAATCACAGTAGACTATATTCCAAAATAGGACGCATTTGCAACCAGCTTCCAAATAATATTTCTTATAATGGCCTAATATCTGTTTGACATACAAAAAATGCTGAATAGTTTAAACATACTTGAATTCAAAATTACAATAATATACGATATTAATAAATAATTAAGTTGATTGAGAATAAAATATATGCAACTTTCACGTATAGGTTTTTAAAAGAAATTTTTAGTTTTCCAGAACATTTTATTATAATCATTGTATATAATATATATATATATATATATATACATATTATATTGCTAAATAATAATATATAATATTTGTACATAAATATATTGCATAGCTGTATAATGTAACATACGCTTTTAAAAGCTTTGTTCATATAAAATATTTGTTGTTAATTACTTATGTTAAAAATTATATTAAACGGTTGCAAAGAAGGACAATATTATTAAAATAAAAACGAAAAATTAAAAATGAAGAGTTTCATAAAAAAAAAACTTAGTATTTAATATAAACAGCATTGTGAAAATGCAAACCAAAATTATTCCCACATTATACAAATAAATATGGTGTTCCTTGTAAAAGTGTGTTAACATATTATACCATAGTGTATAACTCTAAAAGCTTAAAACATGGAGAATCTATTTTGGAGAAAATTTCGAAAAGGTGCAATAATGTATCACCTTGAACAACCGGCTATTTGAAAATTAAACCAAAAAATTTTTAAAATTTATTTTTTAAATGGTGGTGTTATAAATGGTACAAAGGCATTAAAACATATACTTTCTAGCCTCATTTTCAATAAAATCTACTTTCAAAAAAATCTACCAATAAGAAAAAAATAAAAAACATGTTGCCCTTTTAAAGCCCCCACTGCTAAACCTGATGGAGGCCAATTTCGAAACAATGTTTTCTTGTTCAAAACAATAATCTTTATGTTATAATATGACAATGTACCCAAATAAGGAACACCCCTAAACGTATATATTATATATACATATATATATATATATATATATATATATATATATATATATATATATATATATATATGTATATATATTTTATTAGTATATATATATAGTGTATATATATATATATATATATACATATATATATATATATATGCATAAATTTATACTGCACATATACTGCTTATATAATATAACTCTATATATGTATGTAGTTAATAACACAAAAATTATTTTATAATGATTCAGTTTTAAAACTGGAAATAATCAAAGAGAATTTGACAATATGAAAATTTAATAAACTCTATACATATTCTTAATACTTTTCTATATACACATACATAAAAATATTGTACATTTATAATGTATATTTTTACATTTGGATATTGTACCTATACATATATTAAGTCTATTATAAATTATATTGCATAAATTTGAACTATACATATATGTATATAAATATAGAAAATAAATTTGAGATTATATATAAGAAAGGGATATTTCTTTACATGTCATTTGTAAATGAAACGCACATAGGATATTTAATAAATATCTTTCCTTACATAAAAAAAAAATTATACAATTAAAAGAAAATTAATGTTTTTTATTTGAGATTTGTAATCTGATTAAAATAATATAATTTTGTAATACATACATACATAATTATTATACCTATACATTATGATAAAAACTGAAGATAATAAATTATAAATTATACCTACATGTAATAGGATAAATCAGTGTATCTTTTTATCAGAGAAAAAAAAATAAATGATAAAAATAAATAAAATTAATAATAATGCAAAAAAAATTTTTATTTTATATAAAAATGAAAATCATAAAAAAAATTATAGTTTTTTATTACTATTATTACATAATCATATTTTATCACTACAAAGAAAACAAAAAAAGAAACTAAAAATAAACGCTTAGCTTTAACTTTAAGATAAATAAAAAATTATGTTTAATTTTTATATAAGTATAGATGTGTAAATATGTACTCAAAATAATATATAAATAAGGAATTTTACAAATATATATAAAATTTTAATGTATATCTATAATATTTACATATTTCTATATTGTGCGTGAATCTAAATATACATACACATATATATATATACGAACAAATTTTAAAAAATAATATGTCATAAAGGGATCTGCCTAAATGTGTGTTTAGTGAATTGAACAGTGCATTTTCTGATATTGATTTTCCAAAAGTACTTTATATTTTGATAAATTTCAAGTTCCGCCTTTATATTATATGCATTGACAATAAACAGGTCAGCTTGACATATAAAAAAACAATCAAAAATACAGAAGTAAAATGTACCTGTGCGATGAAAAAATCAAAAATTCCAATATGCCTCGTAGGCGCAGAGCTCATTTAGATCACTTGATTTAAAATGTACAAATATGAGAACATTTTGACTAAACCACTCCATTTATGTAGATCCCTAAAGAAAATTTAAATGCACAAATTATCCTTTAGTGTTGTCTGGTTTAACCGTATTATTGTATAATCGCACAAAAATGGCCGATGGTCGTAAATCCAAAATTATTTTTTAAATTTACTTTATTTAGCATAATTGAATTGGAACTAAAAACAAAATAAGACAAAAATCAACCATTATTAATACAAATATTATACATACAAACTGATAACAGGATTTTTTTGTAAATTTTTAATATTACAAAAATTTAAAAATTTTTTTTAAATCCTAATTTCACAATAATCCCCAAAAATTAAAAAAAAATTTATGTTACAGAAGATATAGTAAAAAAACCACAAATATTGTGAGCCACAAATTCAATTAAAATCAGACCAGATGTTAATGAAACTAAAATTAAATTGAATTTAATAATCCTTTATTAAAAAATTTACAAATTTCCCAAAACAAACACCGAATTCTCCTATGAAATTCACCTAATTCGGCAAAAATTTATGTTTTTCTTCTTTCAAATCTATTTCAATTCAATCGCATGTTTTAAATTGATTGCTTTACTGGAACACCTCTTTAGTTGCATCAACCGTACACCAAGTTCAGCTTTTGTAGAAATATGTTTGAAATTTATTAATCGCATTAAATTATATATTTATTATTTATTAGCTACATAATGTAAATACCACATACTCCATTTTGTTCAAAAAAACTAAATTTTCCTACTAAAAAATTGTTTTTTCAATTAAAATAAATGTCAAAATTTATATGGCATGCCTTTAAAAATTCGTTCCATCTGGTTGATTTCAATAACTTTATATGCCAAATGGTGTCTAGATTTTAAAAATATTTTTTTCAAATTTTTAAATTGCACCCAATGTGAGAAAAATGCATTTAAAAATTTCAAACCATATAGGTACCATTTCTTATAAAAACTGGCAAAAATAAAAAACAAATCAATTTTATTTACCAAGAAAAGTTTCGAAAAAAATTTTTTGATTACTAGATTTTTTTTGTTTTTCGTAACACAAAATTCTAATTTTTTTTTTCAAAAATTTCAAATTTTTTAAATTCAATTTTTGTTTTTCGAATTAAAAGTTTGTATAAAATTTCGTTTCAATTTTGTTATTATTTGTTACATTTAAATAAAAGCATTAAAATTCAGGCGGTTTGTAATTTTTAGAACATAATGGCTCTTAATTAATGATAGTTGATAATTACAGCGCTTAAAATCAATAAAAATCAAAAATTGTGAAAAATAGAGCCTTTAAAATCTTCACTTAGAAATGGTTTTTGTGCTACATCTTCTGTAAAGTTTTTTTAATGTTTGAGGACTTAAATTAAAGCTTAAGCAGCTGGGCATAATTCTATAAAAAAATTTCAAGGTTTTAAAAAATTTTTTACGAAATTATCTAGTTAGAAAAAACTGAAAAAATCAAGGGAAAAATTTTATTTTCAAAGTTCGAATACTTGGCATTCCGAAGGTATCTAAAATACAGAATCAAGCAATCCTTTCTGAAACTGTTTGTTTGAAGTTCCTATCTTTTTCAGCACCGAAATTACAATCAAAAAAACCTGGACAAGTGAGAATTTCGTGAAAATTCGTTAAAATTCCTGGAACTCGGAAACCCTTTATATTTGACACTTAGTCCGGAACAAAAGTTTTACCCATTTTCGATCTTCTAGCCAATGGTATATGTTGTTTTATAACTTCCAGAATCACCCTGTGTATATATTTATACCAAGTTTCAGCTACAAGTTAGGAGCCATATACCACCGTCATAATTTAAAGAAATTTGAATTTCATAAAAATGAAAAATAATCATAATTGACATAACAATTTTGCCAAAATCGCTTTTTTCGCCTCGTTTTTTATTCACTTTTAAATAATAATTTTTCGGACATGCCCTTTTTCCACTAAGATTACTCATTTTTAGCGCTTTTTCAAAAAATTTTTGAAAAAAAGTGCTTATTAGTTTATTTTATTAGCTAATGTTTACAAAACTTCTATACCCTTGAAGATAGAAAACTGAAATTATATGTACATAGATCTTTGCCAGAAACTAATTTTCGTAGAACATAATTTTTACCTATCTCCCCTCATCTCGAAGTTATATTCCCAAAATCCTATGCCATTTTTTAACTATTTGTTGCAGTGAAACCATAAGCATTTTTTAAATTTTTCAAACGCAGAAAGGCAGTGTTTTGCTTCTGCTATCGTGGCATATAGTTAAACTTTAGAAAAACAAAATGGCCGTTCAAATTTACCGTTATCTAAAATCCGTTTTTTCTAAATTTTTGATGTTGTTTCTCTTCTAGAGTCAACCTATCACCTGCAAAAACAAATTAAACCAATAATAATTGAACTTTGTGTAATTTTAGAAAAAAATGAGATATAAAATACGAGAAAATGGCTCTCGCTCGAAAATCACATTATACAAATATTTGATAGTAACTCAATATCTGAACACATGACGGATAAAATAAAAATTAGATGCACGATCATGCCCTTCAAAATTAATTTGCATTATACTAGAAAAATTAAATACATATTATAAGACTAATAACTAAATACATATCTGATCCAGAATATATTCACATTCTTTTGTATACAATAAATGAATATACATATACATATATTATATATTATATATATATGTTTGTGTGTATACGATCACAATGAGCACATGCATACGTATATAAATAAACTTGTATAAGTATATCCATATATAAATAATATTATATAGAACAAAATTAAAAATCAATCATTTCAGTTAAAATTAGAAACTAAATAAATAAATTAAATTAAAAGAAAATAAAATAAATTAATTATGTAGAATTAAAATACTTAGATATTATATACAACAAAAAAAAATGTTCTATATAGAGACACCATATCATTATTATATAAAATAATTAAAAAAGAGAATTTTACAATTAATTTTTAGATGATTTTTAAAACAAAAAAAATATATTATTAGTACTAAAAGAAATAAACAAAATAAAGAAAAAGTTTATACTAAGTAATACATGTTATATATATATTTATACATATAGATATGTATTATATAACAATATGTATCACATTTAAAAAAATATTAAATTAAATCAAATATTATTCTTATACAGCAAAAATTATGAAAACAAAAACTGGTTAAAAGTTTAATGTTGAATGTGTATAACTGTTTTAGACAAACGTTTCAAAAATGAATAAAAATTTACTATATACATAAAAATATACTAATATATATTATTTATAAAAATAATTGAAAAAGAACTTCCATATAAAATCATAAAATTATGCAACATAATGTTATTAGTTAAAAAATAATTAAATATATGCGTATAATTTGGAAAATGGTAAAGTTATAAAATATAATTACATATATACATATATAAAATATTTAAAATTGCAAAAATTTTAATCTCATACCTAAATTTCGTGTTTAATTATAATTAATTGTACATTCTCAATTTCATTAAAACTTCATTTTTAATTTATTTGCTCATCTTAATTTCTAGCATGTTTGAGGGTACCAGAGCATCCGTTTTTGGTATTAAGGCAATCGAAAAATTAAATAATTTAAAAACCAATAATACACAGCATATTGCAACATTTTAAAAAGTTAGCAAATTGTGTAATGTAAGAGAAAATTAATTACAAGAAAATTTGTTTAAATTGTCACTAAAACAAAAAAAAAATATTAAAATAAAACGCTGCTTTATACAAATTTTGACAAAATTTTTGTGTTTAAGCTGCCATTACTAAAACGAAATATGCTCTCATAAATTCTATGTTCTATTAATTATTAAAAAATCTCTTTAAAAGCTATATTTCTAATAAATTCTAGATTTTTTTTTATAATTTGCCATGTTTTTTTGGGTCACTTTGAAAGCGTTGGATGTTTTACTTAGGTTAATATACATATACATACATACATATTCTTTCAATTTTCGACTATGCTTTTGTATAGGAGTGCAATCCAAGTTGTATTAGAAACTCAAATTGTACTGCTACAATTGTACAATTGAATATTTAATTTTAAAGTTTAAACCTAGTACAAGTTTACCATTTTTTTTGTTGTAAAATTTTTGCTGGAAATTTTTTTAGCAACTTGTAAGTTGTAATAAAAGTCCGTCGCGTAAGACCCTTTTATATACATATACTTATAACAAACAAACATTTTTTCTCTTATACTTTTCCTTTTGTGTTTTGTTTCAAAAATAAATTCGAATAACTTTCCTGAAAACTTTTTATACTATTTTTGTTTTTCCGCAGTAAAACCAAAACGACTCTAAATTTTTATTTTAATAAAAGCACTAAATTCTAGCGCTTTTAAAGAAGAAATTAAAGTCTTAAACAATATAATTCAAAACAAAAATTTTTGCAAATTTAAAACTGTTAAGCATGAAAACCAGTTTACCTAAATTTACTTAAACAATTGTACATAATATGATACAATAAAGATATCTAAATAATAATGTGCAATCTATATTATAAATAATATAATAAAGATATAAAGATAACTAACTAAATAATTTAGAAAATAATATACACATAATAATTAAAAGGTGATAAAAATGTAATTGTAAATTTTATTTAACAGAAAAAAAAAGAAATAGAGAAATAATAAAATTTCTATAATAATTATATAATCAAAAATTAAATTTATATATACTTATATTATATACATAATATAAATGTATGTATGTAGCAGCTTTAAATATATGTATGTATAATTATATCATTTTAGTGCATATATGTATGTATATAAATGGATATAAAATAAATATACATATAAAATGTATATCAATGTTATAAATAAATGGCGTGTAAATCTCCACCTAATTTACTTTTATTCTCTATAGTTCCTAAAAGTGTGCCTTCAAACGTAGAAACTTGCATTGAGACGTATTTGGAAATACATATGTATGTATCTTAGGGTTACCTTAATAGATACTCTCAAATAATTTCAAAAATTTAATTTTCTTTTCTTATTCAGCTTTCGTTTTAAGTTCTAAGGGCAGTAACAAATTTACTATATGTATGTACAATAAAAATTGTACATACATACATATAGTAATTTTCGAAGTTTTACTATCGAGTTTAACATTCATATACCTTTCTTTATCCTGCACCTTCGTTAAGAGTATACTAACTTTGGTATGGAGTTTGTAGCCACTTGAAGAAGCCATCTGCGGTATGGGCATATATACATATTATATTCTTGATCAGCGTCAAAAATTCCAAATTGGACCAATTCGCATAACGATTTCACATAGCTGCCATACAACTCAGACAGTTTATTTTTAATGTTTCAAAAACTAATAAAGGTATAAATATGAAATTTCGTATAAAAGTTTTAATAAGATGGCTGCACTACAACTCCAAAAGCAAATTTTATACATTCGGAAAAATAATAATGCTAGATTTATAAAACTTGGCACTCGTGTGTCCAATTATAGATCAGATATATTTCTGATGCTCTGGTTACATTGCTTAGTAAGTCTTCAAATCTTGTTAAAATTTCCTTATTTTACAGTTAATTGGAAGGCGAAAGGTATTGGGATACAATTTCGTAAACAATGTCATTTCTGTTATTTTCAAACGACTAATTAGAAGTTTCAGAATTTGTAGACTGCTTAAACAAAAAAGCCTAGCTAAAGTTTTTGCATACTGTTTAACGCTGCGACTTAGGAGTTTTAGTTCTAATGCAGAACATTCAGCGCAGCGTGCATAAACAAAAACCCCATAGTAAGTCGAAATTTTTAATGGAAATATTTTTAACATTAATTTTTTGTTTTTTCACAAATTTGGAAGAGCTTAAAGTTTCGAAAAAATGAAGAGTCGAGAATCCAACCAAAATGGAAAAGGAATCCAACTTATTAATTTTTCAAGGAAATAAGTTGGATGGGGAAGAAAATGGAAAAAAAAAATTGGTTTCGGGAACACAATTTTATTAATATGTATCTGCAAACGGAAAAAAAAAATTTCACAATTTATTGTTCAAGAGGAAAAACGATGTTAAAAGTTTTGACCGTTTTTCTTTTTTGCGATTGAAGAGCAAATTTTTCTGGCTTGTAGAACATAGAAATTTTGTAATCCAACTCTGGGGTGCTTTTTTACATTTTGTAAAATAGTTTTTCTTCCAGAAGAAAATTTGTAAAGGTTTGAAATCTCTAGGGCATCTAAATGAAAGAAGTTCTTTTAGGAAAATCTAGAAATGATTAAATAATTCATTTATTTAAAAAAAATTGTTTAAAAATCCCCTGCTAAAGTTATAGTTTCTCAGGATAGTAAAATTTGAATTTACGGTAGCTAAGTTTTTTGAAATTACAAGCTTTACCAATTTTTTTGATCCAAATAAATATATATATAATAAAAGATAATAAAAAGGATATAGAAATTTTTGACTATTATTGAATTATCAATAGAAATGACTATAAACCGATTCTAGCGTAATGTTTCCTCGTTGTTCGCCATCTTCAGAAATTTTTAAATTTCAGTAGCACCGTTCTTCTTTGTTATTTGTATTTGCTGATTTGAGATATGGAATAATACAAAGTGCTTTGTTCAAAAAATTAGTTTTGCAAAATGGATAGATGTTTTACTTACTACTTATATGCTTGTACACTAAACCTACTTACTTTTGTAACAATTTTCAAAATGTCAAATAAAACTTTACAAATTAATTATTATATTTATTTAACTTCATAAACTTTACTAGATATTTATAATGTTTTTAATTTATTTATCTGGAATAGCCTCCAATCCCTAAAAATATTAAATTAGAATTTTTAATTAAAGGTAAGAAATTTTTATTTACATTTTGGATGTATGGATTCACAGTCAATCTAACGTCTCTTTGATACATTACTCGAGCAAAACGTTCGTCCATATTTCTACGGTAACCCTACAATGAAAAATTTTATTTTAAAAATTTCATTCATCGTACACAAAACAAATAATGTTTATGAGCTAAATAAATTGCATAGCTATTGTATGTTTTATTTTGCTTTTTAAACTCCTCACTCTTCTTTACATAGCATATTATGTATATACACATCCTAAAAATTATGTAAGAAATCTAATTATTATCTGCTATTTTACTTACATTTCCCAAAACTAATTTGTTTATACCATACAAGGCAAATGTGGGAATTGAAAGAGCAACTGTTATAATAGCTGCTGAAGGTAAGATTTCAAACCACATCCTTCGGTACTTCTTTTTATTTGGTCAAAAATAAAACGATTTACTGAATGTAGTAAGTGGGAAATTCTCAACTAAGATCGTGACAGTTGAAAAAACAAATAAAAAATTAAATGTCAACTAAACAGCTGCCAAACTTTTTTTAAGCCATAAACAACTCATTCACAATAATAATATTTTGCGGGAAGTGACCGTCAACCACGTGACCAGTCAAGAGCTTAAGACGAGTTTTTAACAATGTGTAAGTTAATTTAAGTTTTTATTAGAAAACAATAAATTTAAAATTATAAGTAATGGATATAAGGTTGATTGTCACAGAATCTAAGAAGATTTGTATATACACCAAGGGATTCGTGCAGACTATTTAATTATACAACTTCTTTTTTTAAAATATTATTATTTATTTTTCATGCTAGTATTACAAATTTATAAGAAATAACCTCAAGCTAAGAAATAGACTCGGGAGATATATAGACATAAATTTCTATATTATTCACTGGTGAGTTCTGAATCGATTTAACAAACGGACAGATATGGCAAATTTCACAATTGCAAGCCTATATGGTTTTGCAATAGCTGCCATAAAATTTTACAAATAATTTGATCATATCTCGGAATCTACAAAAACAGCAATACTCAATTTTCGCATAAACATGTATGGTAGCAGAAATATTAGTACGACGACATTTAGCTACGGTTGCATTTGAATAGCTGTCAACTAACTCCAAAAACAATTTGCTCATACTTCAATTATTTTTGAGCCTATATAATGTCATGCTCCGATTTCTACTAAACAAACTACTAAAGTGTGTAACAAAAAACCCAAAAATGTTTAAATAGCTCCTATATTTTTCACAATGCAATTGCTTTTCAGCTTCATTACCGTTCTTTCCCCACTGCTAAACTATAATTAAATTTAATCAAATTGTAACCATATTTTTAACTTGCGTTTTGATTTTAATGAATAATTGGCAAAAATAAAACACAAAGTAGTATTACAAAATTAATAAAAGAAATTTTGACTCGAGAACTATGACACAATCAAAATATTCTGAATATTTAAAATAAATATAAGTACATACCTATCTTAATATTCGAGACTCGAATTTTTTTTTTTTTTTTTTTGTTGGAAAATCGCTGTCAATTTTAAATGACAGTTTGAAGTATATATTATTAAAATACATTAACAAATATATATTTATACACACAACATAGTTATTTGCAAATATAAAGAGGAACATAGTAAATAAATTCGAAAAAGAAAAAATGGCTAATTCTGTAATTGAAACTGCTTTTCCCACAAGCTCTTTGGTTCCGAAGGCTGAAACTGGAATAACCAATTTTTTGCAAAAATACCCTGACTTCGACGGGCGGGATGTTATTATTGCAATATTTGATTCTGGAGTTGACCCTAGAGCTGCCGGACTTCAGGTATGATTGTGCATATTTTTTTTAAATAACCTTTAAAAACAATTTTTTAATATTAAAATGGAAAAATTAAAAAAAATGTCTTCTGCAGGAAGTACATGATGGTTCTGTCAAAGTCATTGAACGCTTTGACTGTTCAGGATGTGGGGATGTGGATTGTTCAAAAAAAGTGACTGAGAATTCAGATGGCACTATCACTGGCTTATCTGGAAGAACTCTTAAGGTATACTTAAAAAAATTTTGTTCACAGAAAAAATTTAGGTTTTAAAATTAGGAAAATCTTTCTATTTGCAATTTTCTCAAATAGTAAATATTTTAAAAAATTTTCGTACGAATGTATGTATGTACATACATACATACACTTCAATAACGAATGTTTTTTAATGATTTTTAAATTTTTTGTCTTGTGAGTGATCAAAACTTGAATGATTTATGTTCAAAAATATGATAGTTTAGTAGTTGCATTAAAATTATGTTTTTCAGATTAGTCCTGAAATGAAATCTAGAAATGTAAATGGAAATGAATATCATGTTGGAATGAAAAGTTGGTATGATTTATACCCATCTGGGGTCCGCGATAAAGTTCAAGCTAAGTACAAAACTGAAAAATGGGATCCAATTCATAAAACAGCTGTTGCTAACACTCTTAGGGAAATACAAAATTTAGAAACACAAAATTCTGGTAGGTTTTTTTTTGCATTTTTAATGATTATTTTAAAGGAATCAAATTTAAGAAATATGAATTTATATTGAGTATTGTCTTTTCAATATATTTAACAGGGCTCCCAAAAGATTTTTTATTAAATAGTCATACTAGGTTCCTATATAATTTTTGCATTTAACATTTTCCAATAATACAATTAAAAGGGAAGTTTATAGAAAGTTTTATATTTTGTTTAATGTTCGTAAATTAGTTTAATAAGTTAAATAATATTATCGACATTGCATTGTTTTACTTTTACCATAATGTAATTTTCTTTATTAAGTTAGAATGTTTAATTAGAATATTTTTTATGAAAATGTAAATATTTAAATATTTTTAAATTATAAGGTAAAAAGCAAAATTTATATCTTTCATAAGAAGTTTTCAAAAATCATTTATAGTTTCCTTTTGTAAAACCCGTTCAAAATTACTCCAAAGTTTTTAGAATTTCTTTAAATTCTTAGAAGTAAAAGTTCTACACGCATGACAAAGCCAAATGAGTGTGGTAAAAAATTAACCCAAATGAAGAAAAATCAAATTCAAACATTTTAGATTTATACGTAGGTACTAGTGTTCATTTGAATGTAACAAATATTCATTCATACACATACTTAATAGAAATTTAAAATTTTATATAGAAAGTTTGCACTTACATATGAGGGGTTTAATATTTGAACAATAATCATTCTAACACTTAATTTATGTCGGTTCGACTCCCCGTTACCCCAAGATACAAGTTAATGATCATAAAGACGTCATTTAACTTACGTTACCGCTCTGATGTCTTTTTCATCGAGGAATATTCGTCTTGTTCAACTCGCAATATTCTGCAGTACAAATTATATAATTCTAACATACTGATTTGGCAGTAATTGTTTGAGTTTTTTTTATTACTTCTAAATTTTAGAATTTATCAAAAATTTAATCCTTGCTCAAAATATGATATAGGCTACAGGATATATTAATTTTGTTTCAAGAGCATTTCAATTATTACCATCAAAATTATTCAGTGATGTTCCTAAAATTTAAGTTTGTAGTTCGGAGTTTTACTTTCAATTATGGGGATGAACCTATTTAAGTAATAATATTTTTTGAAACAATTTTAATATCGACGGTAATAGTGCGGTGAGAAGTTTCGCAATATTATCGTTCATCTTAAAATTGTTAATATTTTAAAATAAGTTTATAAAAAGTGAATTGCATTTGGAATATATAAATAATGTAAAGTTTCATATTCTGTGCTTTTGTTGAAGTCTGATACACTTAATATATTTGGAAAGTTATTTAATTAGGTAGTTAGTATACACAAGAATTACTTACATTTTAAAATATTCGAAAAATTGTAATTTTTTTTATAAATGTATGAAATGTACACTCTTACATTTTTGTTTTTATTTTACATATGTATATTTTAACACTTTTTCAATTTTTTAAGGATAGTCGAATCTCTTTTAAGTAAAATCATAGATAGAATTTGTCTTTAACTCGTTCAAATTGTTTGTTCCTTTTTATCATAAAATAATACAATTTCTTTTAAATTTAATTAACATTTAATTTTAGATGCACAAAAATTTAATGATAAGTTGAAAAAGGAAGACCTAGATCAATCGCTTGAATGCTTGAATTTTTATGAAAAAAAAGTAATGGAAGTACGCACAACGTATGACTGTGTTCTATATCAGACTGAACGTGGCTGGGAAGCTGTCATAGATACAACTGAAGAGGTAATTTTGTGTATATTATAGCAATTGTGAAAATCGGTTAATCAAATTGCAGACTCTGGGTTTTTTAATTTTAATAGTCATTTATTTTTTTTTTTTAAATTATCAAAAATTTTGCATTCAACTTACTTGTATTTAGTTATAAAATAATTAAAAAAATTTATAAAATCGGCAGGGTGAGTTGGAAAAAGCAATTGTGATAGGCGAATACTCGAAAACCCATGAGTTGAAGAATTTAAACGAATACATGTCTATTTCGATTAACGTTCATGATGAAGGAAACATTTTGGAAATGGTTGGATTATGCAGTAAGTATGATAAAAAATTAAGTTTATTTATAGAGTTAAAACTATTAAACTCGAAATAAACTTATGGTAGATATTATTGTTGTAAAATATTATTATTTTTGTCTAAATAGCTTAATATTTTTTCAAAGAGACAATAAATAGAAAATATTAATATAAATATTCAGGTTTGAGTATCAATAACCACTCACGATTTTTAATAACGTATTCTCAGCTACTAGATTATACTGTATTGAAAAGGTTACGCTCTGTCTTAAATTTCTAAAGTTGATTCCATTGTATAGATATGCGTATTCGCCGGTGTTTTGAAATTCTTTAGTATTTGTAATTTTGAATTGAACATACTATACATACATACGTAGTGCATTCAGTTGTCGCAGCGACAAATAAATGCAATTTACTAAAGGGAAAATTAGGAAACGCAAATTTTTCAAAAGATTAATGTATGAATCCATTAAGGTTCAGTTTGGCTCCTGTTGTGTTTTAAATTTTTTCTTAAAGGTGACCTCATACATTAAGTTTTGTAAAAAAAGGGGGAAGTAAAATGAGGTTGCGTGCATATTTTATGCAAATACCATTAATTAAAATTATATACATCCATGTATACATATACGCAAAATATACATAGTTGTATGTGTTAAGAAAGTAATTATTAATAATTTATATTTAAAGCTAAACAAAAAAATAACAATGTAGAAAAATAAATTGAATTTTTATAATTTTCAAATTCAACATTTAAGTAATCGGGTTGAATTGAAATTGACTTTTGAAAAACTTGAAAAATGAAAAAAGTATTACAATATTAGTTTGTACTTTTAAAATTTCTGCAATCACTTTTAACATAAGTTATTTTGTTTTTTAGCCAGTCATGGAACACATGTGGCTTCAATCGCCTCTGGAAATCATTCTAATAAAGAATTAGATGGTGTAGCACCGAATGCGAAAATTGTTTCATTGACCATTGGTGATGGTCGTCTTGGTAGTATGGAAACTGGTACTGGGTTGGTACGTGCAATAACAAAAGTTATGGAACTATGTAATTCTGGTGTAAAAATTGATGTTATCAACATGAGTTATGGTGAATTCTCACACTGGTCAAATGCTGGGTAAGCCTTTTTAAATAATGCATATTTTGCACTTGCACATACAATTTTTTCTATTATACCTTAATGGAACAACTTGCACAACATTTTGTTAAAATGTCCTTTTTCATGAAATATATATCATGAAATATCATAATTTAATATGAAATTTATTATATTAATTTATGTAGGCGGTCTATAAAAGTTTTTGTTGCTTATGTACATACATACATACATTATATCATCAATTGTTTTAGCCAAATTTTTGATTCGCCTAAAAAGGAATCAACCTGTTTTTGTCCTTGGTTTTCTTACCCATTCTTTAAATTGATGGAGTCGTTTAATAAATTATCTAAACCTACTCTAGTAATATCATTATTAAAGAATTCAAAGAGTTACTTATATTCTTCCCCATTTCCCTAACTTAGGAAAAGCTTACTATTTTTCTACATTTTGGTTTTGATCTTCTGGTATTTTACAATTTTTTTTCCTGGAAATGAGTTTAATTTTTTTTGTATTGTTATATTCTTACACAAACTTTAGATATACTAAGGTGAAATTTTAAAGTTTTGACAAAAATAAATTAGTTGAAATTCTCGCTATTTTTGCATAGATAAATAATATTACATATAATAAATATCCTTGATTCAACAGTTAATAATTTTTAATTCAAAATTCAAGTTACTTAATTCTTGACTTAACTCAGTTGTTTAATCCAAATACTTAATTTTTTTTAATAGAAGCGTATTATTTTTGAAACTTCCTCATAAAGCAAGAGCACAATTTTATTACCATAGCTTTATAAAACAAGAAAAAAAAATTTATGATATCTTTACTTATTTCGCAAAGTAGGTCATTGTTTTCCATTGCAAGTTATCACATTTGGTGGTATTAATTACAAAAATATTATATTTCCATTTTAGTAATTTATTTTAAATATTCTGTTAACTAAAATGTCAATTATTTTGGCGTTCTCTTTGTTTTTCGTTTTGGGTTGCTTTTTATTATATCAGTCGAATTGGAGAATTAATGGCGGAAGTTGTTAATAAATATGGTGTGGTATGGGTTGCATCGGCTGGAAACCATGGACCAGCATTATGTACAATTGGTACACCACCGGATTTAAGTCAACCATTATGTGTCGGTAAGTTAATTTTATAGCAAAAATTTTGATATTAATTTTTGTACTCTTTAATAATGTTTGCAGGATCAATAGGAAGTTTAAATAATTTTGAGATTTTACCTTTATGCTTTTTTTATGTTACAAAAAAACCAAAATAAAAATCGGTTTGCGAAAAGAGAAAAAAAGAGAAATTTAACAATTGCTTAATGTTATTTTAAACTTTTTTGTTAAATTACTTTTGCGTGAGACTTTGAATGTGCTAATTATATTTTTGCAAATTACATTTCATGGCATTGTTGTTATTTTCGTATAATTTTTTTATTAATTATTAATTACTTTTTTATTAAAATATTGTAAAACAATAAATATTATTTTTAAAATAATACATTAATTTAACAATAAGGTAGAAAATACATTCAAAAATATTTTATTGAAGAACGGGATAAATCGCCCACTTACACGCTATCAGTTTTATATTTCAAATAAAACAGATATCTACTTCTCCTCTATATTGTAACAAATAAGTTTTTAAAAAGAAACAAGCAATAGAGGAGAAGTCTTGCTATAATTTTACGATATTGACGAAATAACGGACGGACGTATGGCCGAACAAGGAACAGAGTGAAACTAATAATTAGGCAACCATTTTTTCCCAATTTTTTTTTTTGGAAAATAAAATTTATTTTATAAATGCAATTGCACCTTTTATAACATTTTATTTAAATTCAAAATAAAATTTATAAAATTCAATTATTAAATTCAAAGATTAAATGGATTTGTGTTCGGATGTATCATACCCAAAGTTTTCCGTGTTTGTAAATATCTTACTGTCTACTCAAAATTCAATGAATTCCTAATGTAAATTCAATTTACATTATTCTTAATAAATTTTGTAAAGAGTTAAAAAATATTTTATGGTTATTAAATACCCAGTAATACTTTTCTCATAAGCTTTTTAGTGTTAATTTTTTGCAATTCTTGTTATTCAAGCAAGAGAATATTTTGAGAGAGAAATATAGATATTTGAAGCTTAAAACTGTATATTTGCAGCAAAAAATTGTAATCTATCTTTATTTTACATGGAATGCTTGGGAACGGTGCAGCATGTACATAAACATTTCAAGCATAACATAATTTAACATATAACTACATAGTTTCTTCCATTGTTTATGCTATATTATTCATATTCTATTATTCTTAATAATCTTAAGGTGTTGGTGCATATGTATCTCCACAAATGATGGAAGCAGAACATGCAATGCGTGAAAAATTACCAGCTAATGTGTACACATGGACGTCGCGTGATCCTTGTATTGATGGTGGTCAAGGTGTTACAATATGTGCACCAGGGGCAGCAATTACATCTGTACCTGAATTTACCATGATGAAATCTCAGTTGATGAATGGTACCAGTATGGCCGCTCCACATGTAGCTGGCGCTATTGGTAGGTTCAAATATTCTTTAAGACGAACTTATAGAACAAACTTAACTAAATAAGTTAAAAATTAAATCATAACAAATGAGTTGTTAAAAAATTTAAACACCATTTGTGATAAATATTTATTTTGCATATTTTCTAAGTTATTTTTTAAATTTTGCCTAAGTTTTTTCAAAAAGTTTGTTATAATTTCATCAAAGATATTGTTCACCATTTTGTTCATATTGTAAATAATAAGTTATACATTTAAGTATTTCATTGAATGGTATAAGTAATTATTGTAAATTTTTAGCTCTACTAATATCAGGGCTGAAACAAAAAAATATAAAGTATTCGTCATATAGTATTAAGAGATCTCTTAGTATAACAGCCACTCATTTAGACCATGTTGATAAGTTTGCTCAAGGGAATGGTTTGCTTAATGTTGAAAAGGCTTTCGAACATTTGGTGCAATATAAAACCGAATCAGAAAATATGGTTAGGTAAATTAAGTTATTCAGAATTAATAAAATTGCAATATCTTAATTATTTCATTATTTTTGTTCATATTTTATGGTAGATTTCAAATTACTAATGGTGCTTCAGGAAAAGGCATACTATTGAGAAGAGGTCAACTCAAAAAATCAGTAGAGTATTTGATGTCAATTGAACCAGTATTTGCAAATGACAAAGAAACGGGTAAGAAACATTCTGTTTTACTATGTACATGTGTATTTTTAGTTAAAAAATTGAAAAACCTATAATTATTGTTAACACAAGTTACAACTATAATCCAAAATCCATGTATTGTTTGGAATATAAATATGTTTTGTATTCCAAATAATGCAAAATATTATTTCTCATGTATTTGGATACTTCAATTTTAAAATAATTAATAAAGTACTAAAATAAACAAGTTAATGTTATACTAGAATTTCTAAACACGTTTTTGGAAGTACCTACAATTACTTCATTTAGGATTCAGGTCTTATAACTCCAATGTTTAGCCTCAAAAGGCCGAAATAACGGCTCTTACTATGAAAAAAAACCGTAGCACGATATATGATAGCCGACTATATTATTGTATTATAATATTCAGATTACATTAATAGAAAATTTTAGAAAAAAATTTCGATCACAACCTTTAATTTCTTTCATAACTTCCTTATTCTAAGATTTTCAAATTTCAAGGATCGACAAGAGACTGGTTAATTTAACAATATTACAATCAGTGTTTATTACAATATTTACTTTTTTGCAAAGCGCATGATGTAAAGTACTAAAATTGATTAAAAACAACTAACTAATTTATTAAAACTTCTTGTTTTGTTGTGTAAAATATATCTCAGCAATCTTAGTAAAATTCACTTCTAAAATTCGCTGAAATTATTTCAATGCCATTCACTTGAAGATCTTAAAGAGAACATCAAAAATTTTTGTTAAAAAAACTTCTTTGATTAATATCATATAATTTTTGTTTCTAGCCGCACAAGATAAAATTAGCTTTAATCTCCGTATAGCTGTGATTGCTTCCGAACCATGGGTTAAATGTGCAAAATTTTTAGATTTATGTTACTCAATGCGCAAATTTGATGTAGAAATTGATCCAGTTAATTTACTTCCAGGTGTTCATACAGCCAAGTAAGTACTTAAATTTAAAAATTTTATGAATTAAATTCGTTTTTTCTTTCGTACTTTTTTTGTGTATTACACATTTTTCAGTTTTATATTACTCTTTTCGTTATGGTTTTTCTTACATTTTTAATAATCATTAATTTTTTTCTTCGTGGCTCTAACTAAAATATAATTAAGGTTCATCAATAATTTAGCTCTAAAATAATAAAGTTGTTTATAAAACTTAAATAAAATTAATGCAATCAACTTACACGATATGAATATAAAAAATAATTTGTGTATAAGCAATTAGAATTTTTTGTTTGATGACTATAAAGTTATTTTTTATAGCGAACAAAATTGTAATAATTTTGTTTTTATTAGAAGAAATAAAAACTTACTTCTGATTAATAAAAAAACAAAAAGAAAAAGTTTAAATAATTTGACAAAGAAAATTTTGCTGGACACCGTTGACTGAAAGTATGTAATTTTTAAGCAAAAAAATGCGAATTTAACCCTCTCAATGTTTATTACATATTTTAAATAAATTGTCTATTTAATATTTTTAAGAGTTTGAACTGTGCAGTTATTGACTATATCTGCTAACAAAATTAACATAGTTTTAATTCGGATTTGTTTTATTAAGAGAATGGTGTATTAAATTAACCAAAACTTATCAAACAATCGACTTAAATTTATAATATTATGAACATAGAAAATAAATTTTCCCATGTCAGCTTGAACTCTAGTTTTGGCGGAAAATCAAATCGAAGAATGAATCCCTGGAACTAAGAAACGTGTCGTTTTCAAGTTTACGTCTAAAGGTTTTCAAAGTTTATTAAGCAGTACCACAAGTTTTTTTCATTTATAATATTAATTATTTTTGAAATTATTCTCAGTGTTACTTGAGTCTAAACGGGCTAAATCGTAGCAAACTTAGTAAAATAAAGCCATTTAGCATTTTTGTAACAGAAATTTTGGTTATTATTCACTGATATAATCACACTTGACAAGAAATTTGTGCTAGGAATACCAAACCAAAAGCTAAACTAAAAATTTTCACCTTGATATTCCTACTTTTTTTGATTCACTCTCTTTTCGTGTTTTCATATTGTAACTAAAATGGAATACCGCCGTTTACTATTAAACTTTCAAGCATATCATTTATCATTCCACTTCAAAAATTTTACAATAATCAATCGCATAACTTTTTCAATTTATTTGTTTTTAATTAATTTAAAATTAACTTAATTATATTATTTGATTATTTATAAAAATTTTTGTTAAGGATTCGGGGCTATGATTCAAATTGTATAGAAAAAGGAGCACTTTTTGAAATACCGGTTACTGTTATTCAACCTTTCACTGTTGATATTGAAGTATCTCGTTGCTTTAATAATCCACAATACAATGGAATAAAAGAATTCAAACCTAATACAATACAAAGGGATTTTATTTTGGTGCCAAATCGTGCAACATGGGCTGGTGAGTATAAATTTTTTTTTTAAATTATAATAAAATTTTCATTAATCAATTACGATAATTTTAAATATTAATGTAATTAAAATTTGTTTTTTATATTGTTTAGTGTTAAGAATGTGTTCAGTAGGGAATAAAGAGAAACAGGTAGATAAATTTTATGTGCATACAGTGCAAATTCTTTCACAAAGATATGTTAAGCATCTGGAGACACAAAAACTACTTCCAGTTCGAAATGAAAGTGAAACGATACACGCTTTTAAAGTGGAGGTAAGTTTGAAATATTATTTTATTATGAATTCTAATAAAAATACGTATAACACTTTACTTTTTTCTGTTTACAGCTAATTTGTTAAAATAAAATTTGTTAATATTTGTCTTTGGGATGCTTCCAACAAAATTGAGAAAATGTGCTTTTTATTATAATTAGGTCCGTCCGTCATCACGGACTTTTCAATATGCAAGTTGTAAGAATCTACTACAACTAATGGTAAATTGCGTCATATTTAAAAATCTAATTTGACCGTTATGTCAATTTTCAATGTTCCCTTTTTGCTCTCATTGCATTTAGTATATGTATGTTTATAGTAATTAATGTACATAAAGAGAATAATTACATTTGAATAATTCGAGCACTTATTATAAGGGAAATGCGCTTCTTTACAAAGCATTGTTTTGTTTCGAACTTATTTCTTTTTCTATTTACATCAATACAAAATTTACTTTAATATAATTAGTTAATTTTGAATTCAAGAGATATGCACCAGTGGCGGAGCTTTCGAATTTGGAATTTGTGCAGAATTATTAAGATTGAGTTTTTGTTTGTATATAGGACATAGATAATGTTTTTATTTTAATTTGTCGTAAAAAATGTTTTTTTTCTCTGCTTTGTTCATTCCTAGAAGAACAAAGGGCTAGCGTATGCTATCATAAATAGTCATGCCCCACTTTCATTGCGTCATAGATATTTTAACTAGGTAGGTGTAGACTAGCCTGCTGTACGTAAAACAATGTACTATGTATATTTTAAAGCATCTCTCAACTTGTTTCAAAAAATCAAAAAAGCTATTCTATCTGAAATTTAAAATTTTTTAAGGTTTTTTAACAAATTTCTTCTTTAAAATATGTAATTTAAAATATATTTTTTATGTTTTAAATTACATCATTATGTTACTTTGTTTAACAATGCCAATGAAGAGGTAAAAAAGAAGGTCAAGGCGAATTCATACAAATGTCTTACAAAAATTTGTGGAAACTTCATAAATTTGTAAATTTTTAAGGGTAAATTACAGCGCCGTGGCTTATTTTCAATAATTGATGATAGCAGTATTATAATAACATAATAGTGATAGTTTCATTAATTACCGACCATTGCATTTTAAAGAGATGTATGTTGGTCTGTCAGTCTGTGTGTGCATATCTGTATCTCAATTTCGATTGAATCGATTTCCGTGGGAATTGATATCTGAGTTTACTTTGGATATGCCACGGTTTAATAAAGTTTTGGGATATGTCAGGTCAGGAACTGGATCTTTACTACGAGCCGATTTTATACTTTTGATAGTTTTTAAAAAATTATTCAACAGATTAACTTGAATATTTCTATATAAGAATCGTCTGACAATACAATAAATGTAATTTTTGGAAGAAATCATGTGCTAGCAGCTGGACGTTTACTATGGGCCAAATTTACATTTTTGCGATCGTTTTCCTTGAAATTAAATATATGAATTCGGTGTGCTAAAACAGATACCGGAAACCAAACTGGTGGCAGATTTTACATTTTTTATCATATCTAAGAAATAAAGTGACGGAATATATTGATATATAATGTTTGAGTTCTGTTTGCTGCCGAAAGTAATTGACGCATTGTTTAGGATATTGGCTTATTATAAAGTGAAATTTTAATCAAAACCAAAATCACATTTTTCTAGGTATTGCCAGTAAAAGCTGACTAGCGTCCTTAAAATTTGAAAAAAGTATTTAAAGGTAATTTTCATAATTTCATGCAATGTTTTCGCAAAAAACAATAAAAGCTTGAGAGTATCAAAATGTGAAATATCTTTGCGCATTTCGAAAAACTTGCGGAAAACATTTTGAAAGCACTTTTTGATTAAACGTCACTGGTGTATAAGTACATACATATATGTTGTGTTAAGTTTAATATAAAAGTTTCGACTAGAAAATAAAAAGAGCTGCTAAAAGTAAAATTTTTATTTAAAATTATACATAATTTACTAAAAGAATATTAGGTATTTACTTTTTAGTTACGAAATTCTTTTCTATGAATAGTTTTTTAAGTTAAATAAATTTTTGAATTTAAATATAAGAACTTCAATGGATTTAAAATTTTAAATTTAACCTTTGGGTATTGTTCCTAATTAAAGTTTTTAGTTAGAAAATCAAATTTGATATTATTGATTCGCAATCATTTTTGTTAGGTTTATACTTATTTGTTTTCCATTTTTAGAGTAATATAAATTTAAAATTAGAAAACTTTGGAAAAATAAGTGTTACAAAAATAAGTTTATTACCATTAAAGTTAAATAAATTTGAATCAAACCAATGGTGTTAAAGTGCTTCTTTTTTCTTGAAGAAGTTTAAATAGTTTGTTTCCAAACAATTTATTAGCTATTTAAATTACCTTCTTTTATATATCAAATTAAAGAAGGTTAAATTAATTAATTATCGAATTTGACGGTTAGGTAAAGGAGAAAGGCAAATAATTACTTTGTTTCATGGCAAATGGCATTTTCTTCAAATGTGAAGGTTTTGGAAATGTTAGACGTCAAAAATTAAAATTCTACAAATTTCGGAGGGCGATAATTTTGAAGGGAATAGCGGTTTGCAATAAATGTTTTTCTTAAAATAAATATATTCTATTTTCATATATACTCTTGAAATGACGGTGTCCACCTGCAACCAACCATTATATCTAAAACTCGTAAGCAAATATTATACCAAAATAATTAGAATTAGTGTGAAATCACGAGTAATGGAACAGGCTCACTTCCATTGTTGTAATTTATTTGACTTTAAGTAGAATATCAACTGTTCCTAATTTTATGTAGTAAGTATTCTAAATTTAAATATCGTCAACAAGGGTTAATATTTTCTGAAAAGAACTTTTTTTTGATAATCTATTTTATTTATTTAAAGTAATTTTTGCCTACATATTTCTCAAAGTTGAAATTTATATTTACTTCCTTTATTTTAGTTTCTTTAGTAAAACTTCCTTTGTCTAAATGAAATAGCTATTTAAAAATGAAATTTCTTTTTTGAAAAGTTTTTTCCTTGATGTTTTAGAAAATTAATTTAATGAACGTACATAATTTCTGGACTTTACGTAATTCAAATAAATTTTATGAATAAAAGTAAAAATTAAAAAACTTTTTTAAAACTTATATTTGAATTTTACATATTAGGGTAACTTACATGCCTATGCAATATATCATATAAATTTAGGTACACTTAGGTTAAATAAAATCGGATTATATAACCATTGCAATTAAAGCTGAATTGTGTACATCTAGTTTATCTAATACATGTGTTGAAGATTCTATGAAAATTTGTTTGATGGTAAAATTCATGGCGTTATTTGGTGTGCTACAAGGTAGTATTCCAAGTCTAAATAAAGGGAATTTCTTCATTACGAAGAGATGCAACAGTACTCTCGAAGGAGTGTGATAGAATGTTTTCAGATCTAAAAATTTTTAATACTGAATTTTTAATACTGAATAAATTTTTAATACTGTTTTTGAAATTTTGAACATTTTACTTAATGATTTGAAATATGATGGAGGAATGAGGAAAATATGATAGGTAGAATAAACTAACTAAGGTAATTTTAAAGATAACGAAGTTCAACGTGTTATCAGTACCAAAGATTTTTCTAAATTGTCATGTTTAAGTGCAAATTTACCACTTATAGAAAAATCTCGGGAATATCGGAATATTGAAAGATGAAATTTGGTGTTTAAAAATTAGTTTATTCAATATGTCTGCTTTATATGACATAAGTATGTTCTGAGCAGCAAAAATTGGACGCTTTTGAAAGCCCAACTTTGAGATTTTGAAGCACTCATAGTTCAAAGAAAGGGAGAAAAAGTAGGATGATTTCTAATTTGGTTTGTTCACTAGAACATTTTCTATCGCTTTGCATTAAAACTGTCATCGGCTAGCGATACAGCGTATTTTTCAGATATATTAAGTATTACAAGCTTTTACATGTTATAATTCTATGAACTACATATGTATGTTCTATTGAGTAGATTATGTATCTATGATTTAAAATTATAAATAAAATTATCATTAAATCGTTAATTCATATTTCTAATTTATCTAAAAGATTATAATAAAATTTGTTGTTTTTATCGATTTTAATACGAATTTTTTGATTTTTTTTCTTTACAGGAAAATAATATTCTTGAACTTTGTATAGCAAAATATTGGTCAAATTATGGTGAAACACAACTTAAATATTCACTTGAATTCCATGGAATATCAATAATTTCGCCCAGCGCAAGTAAGTTCATAAAAAAAAATTTAAATTATTTATTGAACTTTATAAACTTTTGCATTCAACTAAATTTTCAAAATTTTCGAGGTATTCAACTAAATTTTCAAGATATACTAGAAAACCAGGCTTATTTGTAAATTCCTAATGTGATTCACAATGAATTTACTGCAATAAAAGTTACAAAACTTTCAGAATCACGTTGTGCATCATAAGAACATTTAAAAGAACATGAGGAATATGAAACTTGAATATATTTTTTCCAATTTATATTTAAATACACATATAAATTGAAACTTGAAGGATTAACGAAGAAAGGAGCAAACGTAAAAGAATGGAGTTGTATAAAGCTTCTTGAGGGAAAAAGAAAACCATAGTTTTATTTGTTTTTCTTTTTATTTTCCCGAGTTTGAAGCTACAAATCAATTAAAAAAATGGGAAGGATTAAAGTTTAATCTACCAAAATGTTTTTTTAAAGAATTTCAAGAAAATTTCATTACTTCTAAAATATAATTTCTTTGTTCACGGTGAGCTTCTTTCTCCTCTAATTATTGAAATTCCATGAAAATTTATTTCGGGTTTAATTGAAGGAATAAATTTTTGCTAAATTCAAAAATTTTGATTTGGAAGAAATTTAATTGAAATCTGTTATTTTTTTATTTTAAATTTAGTTTTAAAAGTAAAAATTATTAAAAAAACCTCATTTATAAAATAGAAAACTCGAGTGGATGATTATGTCCAATCAGAACCTTTGAAGTTTTAAAAATACACTTGAATACAAAACCCTTCCCTTTCCTCTGACTTACAGAAAATCCCATTCTGGGCGAATATTGCCAATAAAAATAACATACATTACTCTTTCAAATATAAAAGTTAATTTTTCACTTCGAATATCTTAACAACTTGGCCTGAAAACAATCTACGCTTAAATAACCAGTCAATTGAAGTGAAAATTCCTTAAATTTTTATTCACCTAGTAACGGAAAACAGAAATATAAAAAAGTATGTTTGCCTCCAATCTGTGTATGTTTTCCTCAAATGTTTCTAAAATTCCCATTTGAGTAAACTGCGAAAAAAGTTGCATTTGAGATTAAAATTGCGTAATCTTTATTACTTATACAAAATTCTAATAAAAATAAGTCGGGAAAATTACGAAAAGTCACGGATTTTTATTTTTTTTAAAGTGAAATGAAAATAAAAATAAAAGATAATTTTGTAACTTTGAGGAGTGAAAATCTGAAAAGTTTGTTTCTCTTTTTCTTTTTTCATGTTTGGAATTTTAAATGAAAGAATTAAAAACTACCTGTAATAGTACCAATGAGTTGGAATGATTTTTTTTGTCTTAATTAGTAAAAAAAAATTGTAGTCAATTAAACTGATGGTTTGTAAAATAGCAAATTTTCCTCTTAAAAACTTAAATTTAGGGCTTAATTCTAAATATCTGGAGTTATTTGTGTTCAATGTCTTTGAAATTTCTATTGATTATAATGTAAAGGAAAAAAAAGGACATATTTTGTTATAAGGACATGAAGATTAAATTAGATGGCTGATTACTTTAGTTAAGGATATCGTATTTGTTTGATATAGGAGACGTTTGCTGTGGCAACACTAAATTAGTAGATAGAGATTATTTTAAGTGACTGTTTCAAATTGTCAATTTGACAATTTGAAACCTGTTCAAAGTGTACAGGATTCGAGAACTTCTTTCACTGTGAATGCAGTAAATTGTAGAAATTTTCAGGGCTTTTGGTGCTATAATTTGAATAAAAAAAGGGCAGATGTAAAAATTTTGTTTTGGAATATTACTGTTTTCACATTATCGTACTTTCAATAAGATTTTAATGCAAAATATCTGCTTTTTATCTGGAAGCATACAGTATAGTTTATTGTACAGACAGGCAGATAGTGTGAAACTAATACGCAAATATTTTTGAGTTTTTGTGAAAATGTGCTAAAGTAGATAACAACATTTTAAGAATTTTTTCTCAGCTCATTAGGACAAAACAAATTCCACTTAAAAGATTTTATCATTTGGAATTCGCTTCATTTTGTTTGGCTGTTGCTATGCCATTTATAACTCGCTTTTGAAAAGAATTTTAATTGTACTGTAAGTATCCTTAATATGTCATGTCCTTCTTTCAATATCAAGTTTCTTTTGTGAGTAAAGATAGACTATTATTCTTTAATGTTGGTAAACAGGGAATTGAACGTGAATAAATATTTTTCAATAAATAAATTTAAATGTTATAAGATATTAATTATTTTACTAAAAGAGGAAAACATTTACATATTCTTTTTTTGGTTTTCGTTGAGGATTAATAAACAACGAATTAAAGTTTGTCGCTAGTCGCTTCAATATTGTTTCAAATTTTGAAATATTTGGGTGTTGTTTTTGCAATATATTGCAATAAAAGAACCAAGCCAATCCGAATTTAATGCACCATTTTATAATAAAATTTTCTGTTCTGCAATAGGTATTTAGCGGTTAATTGTTCGCTTTGGTATGGAGAATAGTAAAAAATTATTAAAGTTGGTATTATAATATTGAAGTTATGTTGTCTTAGATCTTAGCAGTTAACAACTTTTTGCAGTTGTTATCGATTTAAATCATATATTTAGCCATCAACGATGAAAAAATTTTCGCTTTCTTCTGAGAAGAAAACCAGTTTTTATAAAGTTCATATAGAGCACAAAAAGTGTGACTCTAATGTTTTATGCATTCATATGAAAATTGGAATTCTTACACTGAAAGCAAATAAATACGATTTTAAAGATACTTGAGCACCTGAAGAGGCAATATATTTTTACGCAAAAAAAAAATATGAGATTCACGTTAATTGTACAAGTTACTCTTATAAGTTTGTGTTTTTTAGATGATGTAAAATTTAGATATAATTATTGGAATTGTTGTACAAGGATGTCTTCCGGTAAGCTTTCGTTTTTCTAAAACTTATTTTTTTTAATTTAAAATCAATTTATCGAGTACGTACAACCATTTGAAATGGAAAATTGGACAATAGAGCGCTAAAATCTCTTCCACTTTGTCTTTGTCATTGTAAATTTGTTAAATGCATGTTATTATGCTTTTGTAAATTATATATGTACATATTCATATTTATATTTTCCTCGAAATTTGAATTTAAATCAAGAAAAATACAATTACTGAGTAATATAATTTAAACGTTTCGAGTTGATTTGTTTAATAGTTTAATACGTACGAATTTCAATTTCACGGTCATTATCAAAGTGCTAATTGACAAGTTTTTAGTAATTAGGGAAAAAACACATCATATGAAAATAATTTAAATGCAAAAAAGAGGAAGTTATACATAATGTTGAAAATGTAATTCAAAATATTAAAACTTTTAAGTTTTCAATAATTAAATAAATTCGGAAAATGAACTTTTTTCGAAAAATTAAAATTGGTTATTAATTGTAAACAAATCACAAGCATATTTCAAATTAGGAACTTAAAAAAGTAGCGAGATAACGAGTTTAATCTATTTTGGCATATTAATGAAAAAAATTTGAATTGAAGAATTTTTCAAAGTTCAACACTGAAAACAGTGCTACATTACAATTTATTTTTTACAAATTAAGATCAAGACAGATACTAGAAGTTAGAGAGATAGGTTTATAATACACAGTCAGATAGAGACACGTTCAGTTAGACTTAGTACGTATTCAAAAATTTCCATCTCAATATTACAAACCAAATTTAACTTATTTAACATAACGTTAAAATAAAAAGTTGTTTTTTCTAGTTGATATTTTAGAGATTTTATTTGTCCTATCTTTTATATATTTGTACAATATTTTGGTTTTCAAATTTAAATTTTTTACATTTTTACATTTTAAAAGAAAAAAACAGAAATTTCTAATTACACAATGTAAAAATTTAAAAATTTCTGAATTACGAAATCCTTGATAACAAATTTTTCCATAACAAAAGATAAAAATTAATCCTTTTTACATGTATTTCCCAGATTGTTTGAAACTTAATATTTGCAAATACATAATACTTTTTTTTTCTAGGAAAAAATTATGTAGTAAATAATAGAGATTTTTAAGCATATGTAAATCCTTGAATACGAAAAAGGAAGTTGTACTCAAAATTTTTATTACATTCATTTGAATTTTTGATTTCTACCTGTAAACCAAAAATTATAAAATAACTTAAAAAAAAAAAATATAATAAAAGTTTTAAAAATTGTTTCCTTTATTTATTCTTTTAAATTATATAGATACAATGATAGCAGCAAATGGTATTCATCGCATTGATACAACTGGCTTAACAACAGAAGAAATATCACCAAATTTACAATTTAAAACCGCTACACAAATTTTAAAACCAATTGAAACAAAAATATCACCTTTAAGTCAGAAACGTGATGTTATTCCATCTGGTAGACAAATATACCAAAATCTTTTAGTATATAATTTACATGTAACAAAAGCTCAAGAAATTGCTTTACATGCTCCAATTTTATCGACCGTCCTTTATGAATCGGAATTTGAATCACAATTTTGGATGTTATTTGATTCAAATAAAATGATGATTGCAAATGGTGATGCTTATTCTAATTCAACATATCATAAATTAGAGAAAGGTGATTATACAATACGCTTACAAGTGCGCCATGAAAAAAAAGAATTGTTAGAGAAAATTCAAGAAATTAATATGTTAGCTATATTCAAATTGTCTAATGCTATTAATATGGATTTCTATGATCATTATAATCAAGCTGTTGTATATGGAAAGAAAGCATCAACAAGTTCACCACCATTAAAAGCAGATATTGTGAAAACACATTATTTAGCCCCATTACAGACCGAACGTTTACAGAAGGCTGGTTTACCAATACCATGCTCTTGGCTGAATGGTACATTAACTTTTGTTAAAGATGAATACGGTCGAAAAGTTGATACACAATCATTTAAATATATATTACCGGATGGAATGCCAACAGCAGCAAAAAAAAGTAATGGTAATAGCAATTCCTGTAGCACTAATAATACAAGCACTAGTAACAATAACAGCAACAGTAATACTAGTTCAAACAATAACAATGCGAATAATTTGAAAAGCAACAATAACACTGATAAGGATAACACTGCCTGTTCCACGAATACGACATCGCCTAACAATAATAATGGAAATAATGGTAATTCTAATACTTCGGATGGAGGAAATAGTGATGCTAGCCAAAAAAAAAGTAAAACTAAAGCCGATGAATACAAGGATAATTTGAGAGATTTTCTATGTTCTCAAATTACAAAAGTTGGTAAGTTACATATAATTTTTTTTTTAATGTATCGGTTTAAGTTTATTTTCAGAACACCTTATATTAAGTACGGAAGATTAATGTCGCAAAGATTGCAAATAAACATAAAATAAAAATATGTTAAGCTGAATGTGCGTCTGGTATCAAAGATTATTTAATATATAAAAAAATAATTGTTTTTGAGTAGCCCATTGTTTGGCTTTAGATTGATGAACTAATTTTCAGTGAATTAAGACTTCAAAGTAACAAATTTTGCGTATTATATAAACGTTTTAGTTAGGAGAATTGATGTCAATTAAATTTTCCACGACTAAAATTTAAGCAAAATCAATCCTTAAGATTTTTTTGTAAGAATTTTTAATTTTAATGAATTTAGAATTTTAGAATTTTCGATTATTTAAGGATTTTCTTAAAAAAAATGTTTGAAACAGCTTTGATCAATGAAAACTTGTAAAGTACTAGCTTCGTCGAATCAACGAATAAAATTCGGGTTGAAAATTCGGAAACCACTGGTATGCTGATTATAACCAATCGAACTGATTAAACGAGCTTTCAAAGTCGTTCAGACTTTTATAAAGCAAAATTAAAGTTTCTTCTAGTATTTTGATTTAGAAACTTAAGAAAAAGTTGTTGACACTACGAGTACTTAAGTACATATTTCTTAATTTACTACTTTTGTCATTATTATTTAGTAATTTATTAATTTTAAAGTAATTTACGTTTGAAAGATTAGGAAGAAATACAGAAATTGAGAGCAACGATTCCAACATGATTGACGCAATGGCTCCAACATGCCATATAAAACTTCAAAAAGGAATACTTGGAAATCCCAAGAAATTCGTCCGGAATTGTTTTTGGCTTTCCAAAGTCAATATATAATAATTGCGTTTTTCACTATTTTCAATTCTTACTACAGGCGTTATTCTACTTAACCTATTTATAATAATATTCAATTTGAGTTTTGAATTCATAAATTTTTTCAATCATAATTTTATACTTTATGATTTATCTTTTATGAATTTATATCTGTTCATTTAATATCAGAATTGGGTATTTGCAAAAGAATAGTTAAATTTCAATTCATTTTTCGTTGTTTCTGTACATGTAAATCAACATCTGGGATACAAGACTTTGGATAAACTTGATAAAAATTGTTACTTTTTTTTTATATTTTTTTCAGATCTTGAACAAGCTGAAGAAATTTACAATGAAGTTTTAAAAAATCATCCAAAATATTTACCAGTTCATACAGTGTTTATGCAAAGTCTTGAAGTTGCAACAGAATATAAATCGAATTTACCAATGACATTTCATAAGAGTATGAAAAATGTTTCAACAGATGATGGTAGTTCCAGTGATGTGAAAAAATTAATTGAACACTGCAAAAAAATTATTGAATGTGCAAATAAAGTTATAACTGAAACTGATACGAATGCATTATTGATTTATTATGGCATGAAGACTGATATGAGACCGGATGCTGCTAAAATCAAAACGTAAGTATAGTTTTAGTTATATTGTTAAATTAATAGAATGTCGTTTAAGTAATAGAAAACATGAATCTTTTAAGAGTTATATTTGATGAATAAGTAATATATTTACCGACCGTATTATGTATACAATAGTTAGGTTGTGTGATGGCAACAAATTTTGCATATCGAGTTTTCGGTGGAAATGCACTTCTCCATAGTAGGGAAGTGTAAATAAACTATTTTTAGCAACCTGTCGGTTTGTCGGTCTGTCGATCTGTGTGTACGCGTGTATCTCGGCTGAACCAATTTTGATGAAATTTTATCTGTAAGCTTATTTCGACTGTGGCACGGATTGGTCAACTTGTGGGATATATCAGGCCCCGGGAACTGCACTTTTTAGCGGGTCTGTTTTACTATTCAGCAGATTTTCTTGAAATTTCATATATAAGCTTTGATCGACCGCGTGAAAGAATTATTTAACAAGTATTTTTATTGTATTTTGAAACACTTTCACTTAACTATACAATACACATTGCGTTCGCTTATGTGCTGACCAAATCAGATTTTTTGTTTTGGTTTCCAATAATTTTATAATTAATTTATAATTAATCTTCATTATCTCCAAAATGATTAAGAAATAAATATTATATATACCAAAATGTTTTCCTTAAACTGATAATAAATTATAAAAAAAAATCAGCATTCAATACATTATATGTAGATATCGTATAAAGTGAACCAATAAATTATTTAATTGCAATTGCAAAATTTTTTTTTGAAGAGAAGAACTCGTGCACAGAATAATAATTAATTAATTATGTTAATTAAATTGTAGAAATATTTAACGCTTCAGGTGAATAACATTTTAAAAATATTTATGTTAATAATATAAAGGACACGTGTTATTAATTAAAAAAAAAAAGAAAATGTATATACAGTATACATATGTATATCTAGTAAATACAAATAAGGATATATTATTTATATATGTATATTGCAGCTATATGATTGTGCATATCACACATATTGCTTTTATTATGTACAAATTATTATTTATTAATTTTATTGTTTTGTGATTTATAACGGAGAAATACAACATGTGTTGCTCAAAATTAAATATAAAAATGGATTTTTTATTTTTTTTAGTAAATTTAATTAAAATTTTTATTCGGTTAAATTTAAATTGAAAAATGAAAGTAGAATAAAATAAACAAATTAAAGTGTTTTATTATTTTACTTTAAAAATTCTATTTAATTTTTTTGTATTTTTTTTTTGTTTGGTACAGAAATATGGATAAACAAAAGACAACTTTATTGGATGCATTAGTTAAAAAAGGTGTCTATACATGTAAGCAAATGATCCTTGAAAAGACTCCATCAAATTTATTGGACATTAATTCAACAATTAATACAATCTTTACGCCCGAACAATTGGATTCTATTGATAATATTTACATGGAAATTAGTAAATTCATTGATATGAACGATTCAAAGGTAGAAAAGTTTTCATTTTTTATAGAATTTAATATTTATTCTATTTTTTTTAAATTAAAATTATTATATAAATATATTTTTTAAATTTTTTGAATAAAGCATAACCATATACATATATTTTTATTTATATATGTATGTATACATACATATACGTTTTACGGGTTATTAATTAAAATTCAAAAAAAAAAATTTTATTATACAATGAATAAAATCATAAAAATTTTAACAATATAAGCACCATAGCATATAATATGCATAACAATTTATAAATATGCATTTTTTTTGTAAAATCGATGGTTATTATATGTAAAAATTTTATTTCTATAGATTTTGTTTATTTCTGATTTAAATTATTCAAATTTTTTTTTATATATACATATACATACATACTTTTGTAGGTATGTAAATACAATTAGTTTAAATTAAATAAAGGTATAAAAATATTTTTTATTAGAAACAAAGTGTTTGAAAACTTTTTTTTAATTTTAAAACAGAAAATTAAATTCTAAAATTCAAAAAATAGTTATGATTTTTGTAAAAACAAAAAAGCAGTATAAAGTGGTATTATCATTCTTATCAAAATACATTAAATGTGCAACTCACTGCGCTGCGAATGAAATTACTAGAAAATTGGCAATATCAGATCGTTAACGTCGTTAATAAATCAAGTTATAGTCGTTGATGTTGTATTCTATACATATAACAACCTGTCGGATTTGGGTGTATTTGATGTACCAAAATATTTTAATTTAAATTGTTTTTAAATAGTTTAATTTTTTCTAAAACTGTATAATTTTCTAAACTAGTAGAAATAGAAATCAGAAATATTTCGGTTTTTCTTCTAAAAAAATTTGTAATTTTTGTATGATCTTAATTGGGTTTCGCGTAATTTATGGAGTTCATATTATTAAATCCAAAATTTTGAAATTATAATGTTAGTTTAGCTTTATTCTAACAGCTCGTTTGTTTATTGCTTTTTCATATTCAATTATTTATAAGATTGATTTTATTTGTGTAACACCCTGTTTCTAACTTTCATATTTATTTAATATTCAAATAATATTTGCATACTATAAAGGAGGCGTATTTATGTTTTCCTTTTTCCTTCATATTCTTTTATATTAGCATTTTAAGTATCCGATTTCTGTTCTGTATCATTTAATAAAGTTAATCAAAATTGTTTTTAGGCACATTTGTAAAAAATACTCTTAAAAAAATTTGCCTATTAATTTCACTCTATCTCTGCATTTATCATTTCGTTTAGTTAGAAAGTGAAAATTTTTATCAAATTATAGCTCTTGAAGCTGTACTCGAATTGTAAATTTTGTAAATATGTTAGGCTAGCAATTTATTTTCTTTTACCAAAAGGAACTATAACTAAATATTAAAGTAGATGTCCGCCAAATTTCGTAATAATTTTTCTTCTGTATTCTATATTCTACAGAAGAAAAATTATTACGAAATTATTCTATATCGATAAAAATTAACTGATATATGTGTCTTATTTTACTAAGCAAAATGTCTTTTCCTTTCATTAGTTTCCATAGTTTTCACCACAATTGGGTTAAAATATTTAATTTAGCTTCTTCGATATTTCAGCTTCAGATATTTAATTCATGCTTCGACTAAATTAATTCGCAAATTATTTTAATTTTTATTTAAAGGTGCTATATAAGTACCATTTCCAAACTTAAATTCATGAATTAATGAAAATTCGCTTTTTTCGAAACCAAAGGTTTCATTGCCTACATTGTTTTTTTCTATTTTTAATTTCGTTTTATAACATAAATTAAAATTTAACTTAATAGGTATGGGAAAAAATATTTTTTCAAAATAATTAATTAGTTTTGCACAAGTTTTTGCCTTATTGAAATTTGGAATAAATTTTGTTTTCTCTTATAATTTAAAATTTTTTAGGTCATGAAATTTATTTTAGAACATGTGACGAAATAAATAAAAAATAGTTAATTGTAATAATGCAAAGAAAAATAAAATTAATTGAAATTTTTATTGTTTCATAAAAGTTTAATTTGATTAGAAAACTTGTAAAGTTTTAAAAGAAAACTTTAAATTTTGTAATTACGGGCTTTAGATTTAAGGAATACATTTTAGGCAGTTATTGTTTTTAAAATATGAAATTTATAAAGATGAATTTCTTTTATTACAAAACTGTATCGAAATTTGTAATTGATTTTAATTTGCATTCAAATGCATTCAAACCAAAATTTATTTCTTTGTGAAAGCATCACAAGTGTCCCTTAAAAAAATGGGACCCTCACAATTGTTTTTACTTAGTTAGGCCTTAAAAATATTGAATTTAGTTATCTAGAAAATAAATTGTTATTTCTCAGCTTCGAAAAATTTAAAAACAGCCTTTATGGTATTTGTACAGGGAAGCATGTACATTTTTTCTAGATCATAATTCCGACAAATCCATTTTTTGGATAAGTGCGAAAATCGTTTTTTAAAAAAAAAAAAGATACTATGTACACACACACACACGTTTCTTTTTATCTTTAATATTATAGATAAAAATGAAATCAAAAGTTTTCTGATTTCTACAAGTATTTTAATAAAATACTGAAGTTGAAAAATGATGGTGACAATTAAAAAAAATCTGAAGTGGTCAGCACATAACCGACCGCAACGCGTATTGTCTAGTTAAGTGAAATTGTTACAGAAGATTATAAAAATGCCTTTTAAACATTTCTTTTCAATTTTTATGGTGTAAGTAAGTTTTTAGTTGACATGCCTAGAAAAATGTAAATTTGGCTCTGAGTAGAGCCTCCGCTTTGTGCTATCCGAATTCGCTGAAAAGGTCGCCAGTTAGTTTCGGTAACAACGAGAACTCAATATCAAATTCCAAGAAATTCCATCAACCCGTTCTGCATATATGGTAAAAAATGTAACATGTAACAGTTTGGTTTCCCCAATCGTTCCAAAAAATTTATATCTTAAGTTTTTTAGCACTCCAAATTTGAATATTAAATTTCAAAAAAATTGGTTGAATATTTTTCTTTGTATGGGCAAAAATGTAAAATTGTCCTGCCAAAAATCCAGTTCCCAAGGCCTGATATATCCCGAAAGTCAATTCGTGACATAGCTAAAACAAACTTACATATAAAATTTCATGAAAATCTTTTCAGTCGAAGAAGATTTCATATGTTTACTAAAAGTTTAGTACCGTTCTTAAAATATGAAAAAAAGGAATTTTCAAAACCAGAAAGCACTTTGTTGCAATTTGCTTTCGGTTCTTTGCTGGCCATATCAGATTTCTTTCTATTTAATTTTGTTTCCATAGGAAAACAATATTGTGAGCTATATTTATTTCAAATTAACCATTTGCTTTGAAAAGTACAGCAAGAAAAAGTGTTGCAATTAATTTAAAATTTTATTTAAATACACAATAAATTTAATAAATAGCAAGAAAAAGTGTTGTAACAGGCAAACAAAAAAATTGTCGCAGGTCACTGATCCCCGAAAAGAATTTACAGTTAGGTAAGGCATTCATTGTTAATTTTATTTTCTGCGTGTAGTTCAGGGCCTTAATATATTTGTTGTAAGAATCCTCTTTACTGTAATAACACAAGAATTAGCTGAGAAATGAGACGTTTCTAATTTTTTTCTTAACAATTTTGAAACTAAATTTAAGACATTTAAGTTTTGGTTTTATATTTTCATTCAAATTAGTGAGTATTTTTCAATTAATTTTTCGTTTCCCTAATTACGGCTTTTAAAATTCTGCCCAAATTAAATTGATTATTGCGACCAAAAACTTTCACTGCATGAAAAGTCGATATCCAAAACTTAAATTTTTTTTATTCTGTCATCATAACAAAATAATTGTACTCAATTGTTTTCAAAAACAGAATATAATAGAACACTTTGTATATAAATTGTAACTTGGAAAATATAAATAAAAATTTTATATAAATAAATATTAAAAAAGTCAAGGAAATTTATTTCAATAAATTATTTATTAAATTGAAAAAATTATTTGCTTTCATTCAGTTTTTTTTTTGTTTTTAATTATTTTGTGTTTAAAAGTTTGTTCAAAAAATAATAAATAAATAATAATTTAAAAATACCCTACAGGTTAATAAATAGCCTAATTATAGGCCGTAAAAGATACAAGAGAAGAATAACAAAAAATTTGTTAATTAAAAAAAAAATTATTATTTTTTTTTAATAAAATATTTGGTTTTCGGTTGTATCTCTCAGGTTTACTTTAAAAAGCGATACAATTTTGTAATAAAGGACTAGATTTGTATAAAACGTTTGTGATAAAAAATAAATAAACCAATTTGGTCAACAATCTTGATCGATATTAGTGCGGAAAGAAAAGCGTATTTTAATTGTTTTAGAACATTTCCAGTATAATTGGAAAAAAATCTGTTTATTAGTTTCATTTCGTCCATCTGTTCACAAAACATGTACATCCTTTGAGATAAGCTGAAATTTTATGGATTAAAAATAGATAGGAATTTTATATACATTTATTTTTTCGGAAAACATTTCTATGGGAAAAAAATATTTACTTATCTTCTCGTCTTAAAAGTTATCCACCATCAAAATTTTAAGAATACGATTGGTTGGAAATTTATTGTATCGAAACCACAAACATTTTTGAGTTTTCTCAAACATAGAAAAATGATTCTCTTGCTTCTCCAATCGCAAAACATTAACTGTTTAAAACATTTGCAAGTTTAAAATATCGATTTTCTCTTAGGCAATTAGCTGCAGATGCTTATAATCTCAAAGTTAGCAAAATTTCGAATTTCGTTTTATTATTTTTCCGGTACTACAAGCTTTTCTAAATTTGTATAAAAGTAAAAAACTAACTAATATCATTATTCCTCTTAATTTTAGTTCATACCCCGAAAAGTATGCAATTTCATTTTCATAACATGATAATTTTGCTATAATAATTATGTAGGTGCGTATTTCAAATATTAGACGATTGTTTTCTACAAAATTTTCAATTCAAAAGTGTTATTTTAGAAACTACTGGTTTGATCCAAATTTTTTTAACATTTTGTAATATTCGTCTTTGAAAGTACATAATTGTTGCATAAAAAATTATAACAAAGTTAAATTCAACCCCGTTGTAATCATCAATTAAAAATAATCTCTTTCTTGTAAGAACCTAATGAACTTTCTAAGTTCTTATTGTTTAAGCTAACAAGTGGATATTTTTCATTTGTGATTTATTCTTTTATAACTTTTTAGGAAAATAAGGTCAGAATATCAAAAATTTTGTAAAAAATTTAAATTTTAGTATTTTTAAGAAATATTTTTTTTAAGAAGAAAATCTAGAAAATGGTGTTTTCATTAACAGATTCTGTATTTAAAAATGTCATTTTATAACAAATAAAGAAGAAAAAAAGGGCATTTTATACTTAACTTGGAATATTTTTACTGCGTCACGTAATTTTAATTAGCAATTTCTATGAAGAAAACTTAAATTGTAATTTTATGGTCTGTCGATAGAGTTTTACTGTCCTTTCTTCTGATTTATGGCAGTCTTCCTTTATAAGTATTGCCACAAATTTTCTTGTGCATAATTTAATTTTAGAGTTTTTTTTTTTTTTTGTAAAGAACATAGAAATGATTTCGAAAATATTACATTTTTATAAGTATTTTAAACAACAATTTTATAAAATTAAAAAATTTTAATAGTTTAAATTTAATTATTATTGATTTTTTTTTATATAATTTTCGTACAGGTATGTAATTTCACTGCATGGCATGGTTATATAAACTTACGTTTTGGTAATATGATGAAGATTATACAAAAAATGTATGATGATAAACTAAATCGTGAATATTTGGAAGAATTGTGTTCAATTTCGGAGTCCAAAAAATGGAATCATATTGTTGATATATTAAAGAAGACAATAATTTCAGCAAATCCAAATGGATACCGGCCATTTTAAAAAAAATTAAAATTACATGCATATTATATCTATACAATTTAAATATGAAACATTTAAAATAAAAACTGATAATATAATTTAAAAATTAAAAATAAGAATCATTTATATGGATAATATTAAAAATATATTAAATTACTTTTTTATTTCAAAAAAAAAAAAAAAAAAAATTAAAAATTTTTACAATTAATATTTAAAGCAAAGTATGATTTTAAACGTTTATAATTAAAAAAATTAAAAATTCAATTGTAATCAAAGTGTAATAAATTGCAAAAAAATCAAACAGCCTTGTAAACATTTCAAAATATTCTGAAAATATATATGAAAAAAAAATAATTAATTTTTAAAAACATAAAATATTCTTTGTTGTAACTTAATGAGATGATATGTCGGATTTAATTTTGGAAATTTTAAATTTTCCAATTAACTTGAGTATATTTTATATTTCCCTTAAATAATCCAAATGTTATTGAAAATGCAAATTGGTTAAGTTAATTGATAAATGTAAATATTTTCATTTTGTCATCGTGAATAATAATATAGCGAATAATAATTATTACATTAAGAAATTTATGAAGAATTCAGAATCAAGGACAAAATGTGAGAAGAAATGTAAAAAAAGAAAATTGAAAAGGATATTATTTTTGACTTTTTAAATAGACTTGTGTAATCCCGATGTTGGATATTTTTTCATATTTATTTCACATGTTTAAAAATTTTATAATTGCAAATTCTATTTTAAAAATAAATTTGATTTTTTTAAAAATAGGTACAATAGAGAAAAAATAGACACAATCAGTTTATTAAAATTGGTCGTAAGATTTTTTCTTCTTTTTGAAACCTTCACTACGTTTCTTCACTTTTTCTTTAAAATAAATTTGTAGTTTTATAGTTTATGAAATTTCCGTCTTCTTTTTTGAATCCAAATGAATAAAGTTATGTCTTCTTAGTACTAGAAAAGTATAACTTAGCTAAAGATTTGCAAAAATTTTTCACTACTACAAAATAAATAATAAGTTTTTGCAGTTTGTCAATCAATGCATGCTGCGTTTTTAGAAAAACCTAATCTAACGACCAGCCTATTTTAAGCCAATAGTTAGATTTTGCGATAGAAACATGAATATCAAATTAAGACCAGATTTTCTTAAAATGCCTATTTCCTAATTATAAAACAGTCACAGTTTTGCGAAGAAGTTCACAACCAGATTAAAATCGTAATCATATTTCTTACTTCTTACACTTTTTGTTGTTCTGGAAATTAAATCTAATTACAATAAAATTTACAAAAAATTAATTACACACTAATAATATTTTATTTTCGAATTAGTGTTGAATTTTATTTATATTAACATCAATTTAAAATTGTTTAAGATTTTGGAATAGCTTTGTACACATATTTACAAATCTCTTAATTACTTTTTTTTTTGAATAAAACGACTTTATAGTCTAGACTTTTTTCGCTTGCTTAATTTTATGACAATTTAAAATTTTATTTTCATACATGTGCATATTATGTTACGTACTACACATATAATGTCCTCATAAATATAAAATGTGAACAAAACATACAAAATTATCAATTTCTATAACTATACATATGTAGAATGAAAACCATAAAATAAAGTTTAAATTTTAATAATTTTTTGACCGCAAAATTGAATATCATAAATTTTTCATATGACGTTTTTTTGGGAAATATTATATAAAAATCTGGAATTAAAAGAATACGAGGTCAATAAAAAATTTGTTTTTTTATTTGTTTAACCAAAAATTAATTTTATTTACACAGTTTTTTACACCCATAGAATAGATTGACGTAGTTTTCGCATGTGCAAAAATGAAAAATGAAATAGAAAATTATAATAAATTAATTAGACCATGTAGTAGACATTATTCTTATATTCAATTGCGGCGTGTATGTCAAAATTTCTTTAAACTTGTTGCGAAAATTTGTAATTAACAGATCCACTTTAAGAATTGAGATACACTCTTTCTTATGGAATGTTTCTTATTCTTCAATTTTTTATAGTTTTAAAGATTTTCAATTGAAATTTGGTTATATACAAAATCTACTAATAAATATGTAGTCTTTTTGTTACAGGTTCAAATATTTTTCTCTGTACTACATTTTGTTGCACTTTTTTATATAGGTACAATAATGGAACATTCTCAAGTCCATTCTTACTAAAAATTAATAGAATAGTTTTAGAGAAATGGTTTTAAGAAGCTCTACATAAATGTTATGCGATTAATATTTCTGATTACTTTGATTAAGAGCTGATATTCATTCTCGGATTAGATGGAATTGAAATTTACTTTCTAATATTTTATACCATTGAAACTTTCTCTGAAAATGTAGGTTAAAACCATTCTTATGTTGATTTTCTAATCCAAAATTATTGTATTTTTCATAATATATGAAAATTATTGTTATTAATTTCATTCATGTTGCAGATTAACACGCGTAATTTTTGAAATTTTTTATTTTTAAGTAGGCTACACGCTTGAAATAATTGGTATTGAACTAAAAAGGAAAAAAATTTCAACTTGAAAAATAAAGTGAAATTCTTATTATTATTCAAATTAGTTGGAAATTCTTTTAGAATGGAAATTTAAGCATATTGTTATTATGCAAAGTGTTCTACGAAAGCAAAAAAGGATATTTTTTCTATGAAGGAAAAAAACGCTTCCTAAAAATAATTTTGTTAAACATACATATTTATATATGTATATATGTATGAACTGCTTATTTTGTAAGAAAAATTATTTTTATAGTAATTGGTAGCCCAAGAGTTTTATATTACATGCTTACGGTTTTGAAATCATCTGTAGGTTAGACATGAAATGCTCCATTCTGCTTACCTTTTACCTCAATTGTTGCCCAAAAAGAACGTTATAAAATGAAAATGAATTTAAAATTTCTTTGTACCTTCAGAAAAGGGTTAAATATAAAAATAATTAATAACTGGTTTGCGTTCACGGCACTGAAACACTCTGTTTCATGCAATCGAATGCTTAAATTAGTAATGCAAGACTTGATTGAACGGTTTGCATAAAATTTTTAAGTTATAAAATATGAAATTTGTTTAAGGGACAACTGAAGTGTGTCTTTTTTTCCTTGTTCTATATAATTAAATATGATTTACATATGAATATTAGCATGTGTGCCAAACACAAACGGCAGCATGATTACGGCATTAAGTACACTTCTTTATACTTTTAAATTTATGAAGTCCTTCAGATAATTGTTTTAAAGTAAAAGTCGTCTAGTGTTAAATTACTTAAAGCAACTGAATAAATTTAAAGCGCTTTATTTAACTGAACGTGTACCAAATGAGAAGTATAATGTTATTATATTCTTTTTTCTGTACATCAAAGAGAATATGTTGGATTATTTGAAGATTCATTTAATCAAATACTTAAAAATAATCAAAATTTAAATACAAGAAAGGAAAAAGTAAAATTGCATGGCGATATGCATAAGTATGTATGTATTTATATAACTATATTAAAAATATTACATACATTCTTAATAGTGTTAAAACAAAAATTTGTGTTTCTTCGCTTTGTGCCACCCGATTTCCCTGAAAAGTTAGTTTCGGTAATTATCAGAAACTAAAAAAAAATAAAAATTTGAAGAAATTCCATTAATCCATTCTGTAGATATGATAAAAAATGTAAAATTGGCCCCCAGTTTGATTTCCGAGCCCTGATCTAAATTACTGAAATTACATATTTTCATTCATATACCAAGGTATTTCAAATAATTGCATATATTTAGGATGAGACAAAAAAAAAAATGGCAGAAGCATTACCATGTTTGGTCGAATTCGAAGGTTCAAGGAATTCGTTAAGATTGAAAATTATATTTTTTGTTGGCATGATATTTTGGTTGCATGGTTAGATTTCTGCTTTTATAAAAATTCGAAACAGCTTGCAGTTTCGAAAATGTAAGGCGCCAAAATTTTAAATTTTACAAATTTCAAGAGCCCATAACTTGAGAGCGGATGGAGTTGGAAAAAAAATTTTCTTGTCACGACATAAATTATTATTTCAAACTGTTAATGGTCAATTTTAAACTCCATTTTGTCTTTTTGAAATAACAAATGACATTCTTTTCAAATTGACATAAGAAAAAAGTATAATTTATTTATTTCTTTTTTTATAATTAATTAAAATAATTTTTAAAACAATTTAAAATAGTATTTTAAATGATGTATAACAGTATAACACAAACATATACTTACACATGTACGTGTATATGAAGAGGCAGAAAAACTCCACGCGTAATATTAAAGATCATAATCTTTGTATAAATACACAAAAAATATACAAATAAGAAGATATAATGTAAAATATGTAGATAAAATGAAAGTATGTACGTGTACAGCAGATTATACATTTTTGTATATAACTGTATTAAATTGAAAAATATACTATTACTTAGTAGATATTTAAGATATTGTAATGTAAGTAACTCTAAAATAAAAGGAGGAAAATAATTTTTGACTGTGTTAACACTTCAAAAAATTCTATTAAACGCTTACACTTTCATCCTATATACAATTTAATTCAAAAATATAAAAATGAAATATCTTATTATTACATGTCACACTAAATAATAGGAAAAGAATATCAAAATTAAACGACATTGTGAGACACAAGAACACGCACATTATACTCATACATATATACAAGTCGTATCGAATGCAAATATGTATATATACAAATGTATGTATATAACTTTAAAAATTCGCTTATATACTTATATATAATATATATAAAAAAGAGTGTTTATACTGGTATCGTGTTCTACATCGCTTCCTTCCTACTACCAAAAAAAAAAATATCAACAAAAAAAAAAGAGAAATATAATTTTTCATCATTTATCTATCAATTATTTTCATTCGATTTCATCAAATTACCATTAATTCAACTTGAATGAATAATCACAAAAGCTACAAAAGGATAAACTGAAATAACTTAAATCTATTAAGTATTGACTTCAACGACAGTTTAACACAAAAACAAAGAAAAAAAAAGATAAAAAACAAAGTTACATCTAAGAAAATATCAAAGTAAAAGCAAGACAAATTGAAAAACCTAAGAATGTCTTGTTGAAGTGAATCGATGGAAAATAACGACATGATCATAAATTTGCAATTTGAAATTATGAAATTGGGGGCTATAAATAAAAATAAACACATAATATGCATCCATTTTATTAATCATATATAAACTTAATAAAAAATTTTATACCTAGGTATTTGCCCATCCAGCTCAATTCGATTTTCAATTTCATTCGTGTCGTTTAAAAATCGTGAAAAAAATTTAACGAACGGATCTTTTCGTTTAAGGTTATAGAAAATAGAACAGTTATCCCCAAAAAGAAATTTAAACTGTTGCCATTAAGTCACTTTTTAAGAGAAAAATGAATAAAAAGCAGCTGTAATAAGATATTGGCACTTTGTAATGCGAATCGGCTGAGGAATATTCATACAAAAAATCATAAATAGGACGTCAAACAGTTAATTTGAACTCCTGAATTTGAATGTCTGTTATAGCACTTGTAACTGAAAATCTTTCTATACAGACACAATAACCTTAGTTTTTTTTCTTGTTGTTGTTTAAAACATTTTTAGCAGTATTTTTTAATACCCGACCGACCTGAAATTAATAAAAGTACATTTTAATAGTGATATTGACATAAAAAGTATGAGTCATAGGGTTCGTCGAGTGATAAAAATTTGAAAATTGTTATATTTTGTATACGAAAAAAAAGTTCAACTATATCAACTTCCATAAAATCATTTACATATACAACAAGTTTAATAATAAAAAATCAAGGGTTCGAAGGTCCGAATCAAAAACTAGGATTTGGTTAATTAAAGCTCAAATTATAGATGCAAAAGATGCAATTGTACTGGTGTTTTTGATTCAAAGAATGGAATTACACAGTTCTTTTGAATTTAATATTCCTCCGTTTAAGGAGGAAGGGCTATATGTGGCTTAAAATTGTCATGGTAAATGTATTTTCGGGAGCTTTTGTGTATGTGCAATTGCAATTATGCGATGCTTTTGAAGACTTTAAAATAACTTCTATTTTAAAACTATAGATTTCATTGTATTTTGTAGTTGTTAATATTAATTAAGTTTTAAATATCGCATTTCAGGTGTTATTTAGGACGAGGTGTATACATCGTACCAACTCCTTCGATTATCCAAGTATGTATGTGTTCTTACACATATTTGTAATTTTATCTAAATATAAATAGAAGAGAATATAAATAGAGAATGGAAGTTTAATTTATTTTGCAACTATTTTTTAGAAAAAAAAATTGTGAATTTCAGCCATTTATGTGCGTCTAATATCACAAATACCTGCCAGTTTTATGGTAACTTTTATATTTAAATTGACGTATTCAGCTGAATATACATAACCCTTATAAAATGCGTATATACACTCACATCCTTGTACACAACATACGTTTCTATATGTAAGAAAAAAAAAAAAAATTAAAATGCGTGTTTAAAGAGGATAATGAAAATATAATAAATTTTCATTATTATAAACTCAAAATACAATAGGCGGAGTAGTACTGATGTGATTACCTACATATTTTGTACATTTTACAGAAAAAAAAAATTAAAGTTTTCGTTATTTATTTAATATCTTCGAATAAAGTTTAACTATGTATGAAATGTAAAACGAGTGGCAATTATAATATTGAAGAGACAACCAGATGTTGTACAAATGTGTACCTACATTTCTAGGGTTTTCTATCGGAACATGATATCTACGTTTTTGACAAGAAAAAAGTTATAAATGCAGTATTACTTAAAATTTTCAGCGCGTTCTATTGCAACAAAAAAAAATTTGATGTGGTCAGCACATAACCGACCGCATTGTGTATTGTCTAGTTGAGTGAAAGTGTTACAGAATATTAAAAAAATGTCTGTTAAATACTTCTTTCCAATTTTAAGGACATTTGTAAGCTTATAGTTAACATACCTAGAAAAATGTAAATTTGGCTCTTAGTACAGTTTCGTTTTGTGCTAGCCGAATTCCCTGAAATGCCCACCAGTTAGTTTTGGTAATGTCCAGAACTTAAATATCAAATTTCATGAAATCCCATCAATTCGTTCCGTAGATATGGTGAAAAATGTAAAATCGGCCCGCAAATCAGTTTTCGAGCCCTGATATTTCCAAGAAATTTATATGTTCATTGCTTTAATACGAGGAATTCATATATTAAATTTCAATGAAATCGGTTGATTATTTCTTTTTATATACACAAAAATGTATATTTGGCCCGTAGTAAACGCCTAGTTGCCGATGCCTGATTTCTTCCAAAACATAGGAATTTTCGCGGATGATCGAGCAAAGCTTATATATGAAATTTCAAGTAAATCGGTTGAATACTTTCTTCAAAATGTTCAAAAATGTAAAACAGGCTCGCTAAAAAGTGCAGTTCCCGAGGCCTGATATATACCAAAAGTTGATCGATCCGTGCCATGGTGGAAATAAACTTACATATAAAATTTCATCAAAATCTGTTTAGCAGAACTTGAGATACACGCGTGCACACACAGACCTATAGACCGACAGACCGACAGACCGACAGACCGAAAGACCGACAGACCGACAGACCGACGGACCGACAGGTTGCTGAAAATAGTTTACTTACACTTCCCTACTATGGAGAAGTGCATTCCCACCGAAAACTCGATATGCAAAATTTGTTGCCATCACATAACCTACCTATAACCTGTTTACACAATACGGTCGGTAAAAAAATATTTACAGTAGTTTTAATAAAAAATTCTGGAGAACATTGTAACTAACCAATTGTTCCAAAAATTTTTCAGACAAAATTAGGTAACAGCAGTTATTCACTTTTCGAGATCAAGACATTTTCTAAGAAGGCTTTGAAATATAGATATGTCATGTTATACACTTTTGAAATGAAAATGTATTCAAGTTTTTTTACCGTTTCGTTTCAAGTTGATAATGAAACATCTTCATTTCCATATTTCATACATTTCATACGTTTCAAGCAAAACGTATGTCTTAGAACATTCAAAACTAGATAAGACATTTAAAACATTCAGTTCTGACTGATACTAATTGCAATTGGAAAAAATATCTTGATCTTATTTGATAGAAAAATACGTTAAAATTTTAATATTATGTAATATTTAATAGCAAGATTTTAAAATGCTAACTTTTTAAACCATCTTCACTAAGCTTTCACTAGTTAATGTTTTAGTAAAACAAAAATAACGCAATTTTTTTCAAATCAAAAAAATTTCTGATAGAAAACCCTAGATTTAAATATAGATTTACATACATATACATGTGTAACAGATTATAACTTTTCTCAAAATTCTCCATTTTTTAAATACAGTCGCTTTAATGTGCATACGTTTGTAATTGTAATAATGTAAATCTTTATTATCCGTAAAATTTTTTTTTATTACTAAATAATAATAAATAAATTTTAAGCACGTATAATAATTAATTTAAAAGAAAATTTGTTTTAATGCCATACTTTTGGCGGCGCCTATTTATTCAATTAAATTGCAAAAATTAGAAATTAAAGCGCGCTAAAATTATGAAATGATTGTGTTATACAAAGTATGCACACACATAATCAAAATTTAAGAATTACTTTTGTTATAATTTATGAGTGTGTGATGTCTTTGATGTTATACTCTTTATGGTATGTTTGACATGTTGATTGATAAATAATTTGTAACCGTATAACTATTTGAGAATATTATTGCATTTTAGAGTTTTTCGGTTAAAAATTGTGAATAATTGTAACATTTAACATTGTAAAAAAAAGTCAGTTGAAAAGATTTACATTTGAAATAAATTCACACATTAACAATAAAGCGAGCTATCTATCTGATGGAACTAGAAGCTGGCAATAATTACACCATAAATTATCGAAATTGTGAAAAGTGACCGATAAAATATTCGAATCAAGCCAATGGGTTTGTAAAGTAGCGAATTCTTCCTTAACAAATGAAAATATATGCTAAAAAGGTGTCAAACCAAGGATCTTTATTAATCTCAAATTCGGAAAAGATTAAATATAATATTTAAATTATTAATAAGTTTTAATTATAAATAAATTGCGAACAATAAAAATTAATAAAAGAAAATGTTATCAGAGTATGAAAATATTATAAAAATTATTTATGCGATGTACATAAGGAGAGTTAGAAAGATTTACTCTGCGATAATAATTTAACCAATGGTAAAGTTGTGGCATCGGTCTTTTAATGAAAGGGTCTCGATGGTTACTTTCAAAATTACTCCCAAATTATAAAAATTACCTCCATAATATTCGATATTAAATAACAATAAATAGCAATAACCTTAAATATTTATTATAAAAGAAAAACCTATAGCAGAAGGTATACTTATAGTTAAAAAACACAATGACGCACAAAACTTGGGCATCACTATATATGACATAATGCTCCAGCCCTGTGTTTTTCTTGACAGAGATGCAGGAAAAAAAAACTCTGTTCCGCTTTTATTGTATTTTCCTGATTATATCTAAAAAGAAAAATTATGAAAGAAAAAACAGTAACTGTGTTTATGCTATTATATTTTCCAAAGACTAATGTGAGTATGTATGAGAAGCAACAAATAGTTTTTAACTATAAGAATAGATTCTTCTGATTTCAATCAACACTCAATTTAAATTCTATATAGATTTCGAATGAAAGTGTGACTTCTTATTAATTTAAAATTCCATCTGCTTTTATTACACCATTTATTTATATATTATCCTCCAAAAATTTTAAAAAAGTTACATTACAATAAAAAAAAAAAACAAAAAATAAATACAACATTTATTACACTATCATTGCTATCACGATATTAACTTTATATGTAAACCATTTGTGTGTAAGAATTTACATAAACATTCTTTAACCAAAAAACATGAAAAACATTTTAACTAAAAGTACAATATGAAAATACAGCATGTGCCACATGCCAAAATTGCATAAGTACTGTATATCAAGAGATTGCAAACATGCTGGCCGCGTGACTAGTTTTAAATACAAAAATAAAAAATTAAATTGACAATTGAATCTAGGTAATTTCGCTTTGTGGAATCGAGGAAGTGACTTTGATTGCGTCGTATGAATGTAAAGTCTTTAAAATTGAAAAATAAAATTTTCGATTAAATTATAAAATCCACAAGATAGGTTTCTGCATTTTTGACTTAGTCATTGTTTTTTTTGTGTCAAGTATCTTTTCATTGAATACAAATAAAATAAAGCATCGGCTCCGTTGAATGGATAATCATTTTTGAGTCATGACTGTGGATTGTATTAAATTTTTACAAGCTATAAAATAACGTATGAAATTTTCTGCAAATACGCGGGGTAAGTGTCAGGCGCCGCTGTGTTAAGAATTAAATTCATATAATTAATGCGATTTTTTTGGTTAATACAGAAAAAAGCATTGCTCATTCGTTTTAAAAGCTTTATCACCCCTGATATTGTTTTTAAAGTTTTTTTTTCATAGTTGACAATTTGAGTCCTACTCAACAATAGTTATTTTCAGTTAATATTAAGCAAAATGTTCAACAAAAACCAAAATATTATAAAATTTTGCAAATTTAAATTTTCATCAATTTCAAATTTCATCAGGAATCATAAAAAGGTACAAATACATACAATATTAATAATCATAAAAATAAGTATGTGCCTAGTATTTGAGATGTGATTCCAAAACCGAAGAAAATTTTTAATAAAATATAGAGTGAAATGCTCAAACCATATGTGCTAATGATGTTTGTTCATCCAATCTACTCATTGAAATCATATTAACATACAACAATTCAGTAGGTGGGGAGGTATTAATAGCATAACAAAAACAAAAGAAAAAATGGAAAATAATTGTAAAGGAGTTGTTTTTTTGCTATTGTTTCAGTGACTATTTCAATATTATGAATGTGTGAGTGTGTGGTGAGAGATTTAAAAGGGTAACACCGAATTAGCATTTTATAGTTCATTTAGTTTATTTTTGAATATATCTAAGTACGTAATGTATGTATGTACCTATTAATATAAAAGATTTACTTTAAAAATCTATTACTACAAGACACGTCGTATGTAAATGTGGATGTATTTCTATAGTAAACGCCTATATATAACATATTTTCTATCAATATTAATGCTTATGCAAAATTTAGAGCGAGACTTACGTGACTAAACATATATAAGGTTTCTCGAATAATGTCAAGTTTCAAAATTATTTGGATCGTACCGAAACAGCTTCTCAAATGAAAAAGGCATTACATTTGTCAATTTTGTTCAACTTCTCGTCTCAAGGATTTTTGTTTTAATTTTTTGTTTGATAAGAAATGAAAATATTTAAAATTAAAACTTATCTGTGCCAGCTTTCTATTCAATACATCAAAAACAGAGTACGGTTTAAATACAAATTATTAGCTAAATAGAAGGTGTTTGAAAGAATAGTGATAATTCCACTCATAAACAATTCTTCTGATGTTAATTCAGCTATAAGTAGTTTTAATTTTCCCGATGGGGCTGAAAATTAGTAGAAGTAGAAATATGAGAGAAATGTGCAAATTAGTTTAATACAGGGTTTGTTTTGTTTTATAGAAACATGAAAAATTATTTTCAAACCTTTGATCTTTGATTACTTTATTCACGTCCTTAAAGGACGTCTTGACCAAAAGAAGTAAAATAAAAGTTTCTTGCCTCATCATAGAACAAGACAAGTTTATGACACAGTTATTTGACAAGTTTTAAAATATAATATTCACATATGTTTAGAACTATTTATAATTATGTGTTTTGCAAACTGTTAAATTAGATTTTAACCTTACAAATATTTATTTTACTCTTTCAGTTTTCATACATTGTTAAATCGTTAATCTATTTTAAGTCAAGAATGAATGTAAAGAAATTATTTAAAAAGTTTTTTTCATTGCCGTAGGCACTAGAGCACCTGTAAGTTGCCTTTAATGCTTAGTCCACGAAGTACTACCATGAATCAGCGATTTCCTTAAATTAGCTCTCTAAGCAGTATTATATACAAATTTATTACCTTTTCTGGAATTAGTATTCAACATATTTATGTACACGAAGAGCTTGAGAAAAATACTGTCGACAAATTTATTCATGTAAGTATATTAATGATACGATTAAAAAAACTTGTAATCTTTTTTTTGCCAGATTTTCTTAATTATGCTGATGGATTATTTAACTTCAACTGGATGAGACTTTAAATGAATGCATTTCTGAATAGAGTTACGTTTTTTGATTAAAACTGAATCGTTCGATGGAAACATAAACTGAATTTTTCTTAGATACAATCATTATAGAATCAAACTAAATAGACAAGGAATAACTTGGTTTACCATTTTTATTGTAATTTCAAAAGAGGCAACCATTCTCAGCAAATAATTCAGATTGTACAAATTTTGAAATAATCTCGAATCCTATCTATAATGCAAATCAAATATAGTTAAAGAAACAATTATTCTTATTATTAGCACGGGTTCCCATGAAAGCGATACCAGAAAGGAATTACCAATCTTATTTATTAATTTATCCGATGAAACTGTCAACTTATATCAGTTTAATAAAACAACTAAAATTTTTTAAAAGAAAATTGAATTTAATTTGCTTAAATTTAAGAAAAATTTTCAGCTTATGTGAGTTTTTAAAAAGTTGTGAAAGTTATTTATCTACAATTTTTGTATCCATATTTTCCATACTGATATATAATTATGTTTAATTTTTCTGGAAACCGTTTTGTGTAATAAAATATACCTACATGTAGGCATATATGTATTTATATACACATATAACCATTCATATGTATAAACATTTTTTATTCAAACAATGATAAAATTACAAGGAAGCATAATAAAACACATACGTTTGTATGTAAGTAGAACATTATGCATACGTTTATACAAGGCCGGACTGACATGGAAGGAAATGAGACAAAATTTTATGCTTTAGCTTTTTAAATACTTTAACCGGCTTTTTTTTAATTTAGTGAACAATATTCATTTTTGATAGCAAAAACTTTATCGTTTGATGTTTAAGTAGCTGAAAATTCAAGTTTGACTAATTTTTAGATAAATACCTTAAAGGAGAAGGAAGTTAAAAAATTTGTTGCCTCTTAATAAGAATAATATATTAATTTCTACAAGCTGTTTGAATCTTAGATCAGCATAACTGTGCGCCTAAGGGAAGAACGATGTCAGTAATTTGAAAAAAAACGGGTTCACAATAACTCTTAACTGCATTGGTTATTTTGTCATTGTAGCTTGAAAAATGTTTTCAGCTTGTTTTTGAATTTTTAAGTCTTATAACTTGAATAGCAGTACCTTTAGCTTTAGTTTCCTTTTTATTTTATATTTCCATAGTATAACGAGGGATCCGTGTGTGTGAACAATACTGAAGTCTTTAATATGTGCTGAACTGGCTCTGCATCATGTGTGTATTTTTTTTTTTTTGAAAAGAATCAAAACATTAAAAAAATTTTTATCAAAAATATTGCAAAGCAACCATTTCATTTACGGATTCTCAATAAAAAAAAACTTATACACATATTATATGTACATACATACATATATACATTAAATTTACTTATCTACTTTTCCCGTTTATTCGAAAATTTCATGCCACGTTTAGCAAATTTTACAAGAAAATTTTTATATAAGAAAATCGTGTTTGTTTTTATTTTTGCACACAATAAGGCGTAATTTTTTTTTATGTGAATACTTGTGTAGTCTTAGTGAATAACTTTATCTTATTTCTTGCTGCTTTCTTTTTTTCTCGGAATAAATTTTAAATATCCTTAAACTTTGATACGTATTTATATGTAACATAAATTTTGAGGAAAATAATATGACAAATCGTTTCTTGTCAGCTTTATTTGTTAAACAAGGAGTTGTCGGAGAACTTTAATAAAACTCGTAAATATATTAAATAAATCCTGTTCTAAAATTACCGTTATTTTTACCTTTATCTTTATTTCAAGAATTCAAAAATGAAAAAAAGTTTATACATGCAAAGTGTGTGCATGCTTATTTTATATACACAAAACATTTAGGTATATTCGTTATTACATAACAATGAAAACATGTGTTAAAGAATTGTTGCAACAATTCTTGTTGAGTTATTTTGAAATCCAAAAATCAAGCTGTTTAAATGATGAAAGTATTATTCATGTGTCATGAAAGACAAATTTTTCACAATCAATAGTTTAGAACAGTTGATGCAACTGCGATTCTAGTTTTAGGCGCTATTTGAGTAAATGGAATTTTGGGACATAACCGTCAATGGCTGATTAGATAGATAAATAAAGAAATACTAAGTCTTTCAATTTGGACTATTAGAAAAGGAAGGTTTTCAAAGAGATGCGAATAGAATATGGTGTACTTCCATATTATTTTTTTATTTTTATTTTTATTTCAATGCATGTGATGCCTTAGAGATTTCCCTCATATCAAGGTTTTATAACAAAAGTATGCTAAAATTATACAAAACAATAAGAGTTTCAATACATTGTAATTCATGTTTTAATAAGGTAAGTTAGCATTAGTAGATAAAAATGCAAAAAATTGCAAGAATTTGAATTTGAAAATGATAAGAAGAGTGATGGTGATGAGATAACGTGAGATATAGTACAAATATAATTAAAAAATTTAATAAACCATTTTATAAAAAATAATTTTTTAAGCGACATAGTTATTTAAAAATGTTGCATATAAATTTTTTTTAAATTTATGTATAGTTAGTGATTATAGAGTGATGTCTAAATTATTATGCAACTGGACCGCTCTGTATAATGATGTTGAAGTGTCCTAATTTGTTGTATTTTTGAAATCCACGTGAATAAGATTTTTGCTTGTAGTGTTGTAGTTGTGTTTATATTTTATTTTTTCCAAGGCTGTTGTCGTATGTATTCGAGATGTTTCAATTTTGTGAATTAGTACTATTACGTTTAATTTTATTAGGTTTTTTATCATTAAAATGTTGTATGTTTTATGTATATATTGAGTTCTTTCCAGCCAGTTGAGATTATATAGGTTTTTTATGGCCTTGTTCTGTATTACTTGCAGATTTTCGATATATTTAGAGCAAGCTGTTCCCCATATTTTGACACCGTAACTTAGATGACTGTTAAAAAGTGCGTAGTATATAGTATTTTTGACACTAATGGGTATACAATATGAAATTTCGGCAAATATTTCAACTATCGAACTTAATTTTTTGCTCATGTTATTAATGTGAGTGTTCCACTTTAGCCTAGAGTCCAATCCAGTATCCAAGGAACTTGTATTTTGTACTTAAGTAGAGATTATTGCGTTGCAGTTCAAAAATATTTGGCGAAAGTTTGATAATTACTAAAAAGCAAGTTTTTGAAAACAAAAGAGTAATTCTTTTTTCAAGGCCACAATTTTTACTGATCGTATTGTGTATACAATAGATAGGTTATGTGATGGCATCAAATTTTGCATATCGAGTTTTCGGTGGGAATGCACTTCTCCAGGGAATGCAGGGAAGTGTAAATAAACTATTTTTAGCAACCTGTCGGTCTGTGTGTGCAAGTGTGTGCAAGTTCGAGGTTACTATGCACAAAAGTAAAAATATTCTGTCAATTGATAAAAACTTTAAATTTTTTGTTTTTATTGTAAACCATGTTTTTAAAAATCTAATTTTAATACTTCCCTTATTCTTCTGTTTATGAATGATTGAAACTTTTAACAAGCACTGGTTTTGGATGATAATATATGATCCTATTTCGACATCGAGTTTAGAAATTCTAACCACCTCTGATGCAATCTCTTAAGAAAAATTAATCGACAAATATCGTCTTGTTGGCATTTCGATTTATTGGAAAGCAATTCTTTCAAAAATTGAATAAAAGAATGACTTAAATACTTCACTTATTTACAAGCATAGCGTTTTAGAAAAAGATGTGAGTAAATAGAGCATCTTAAGAAGGGACTGTGAGAATTTTATAACTTATAACTTTTATGGAAATTAATTATTTGAATCGAGGTATTATAGGTGTGTATAATTAGGAAAGCCTTGAAAATATCTATGATTTACACAAATTATGATTTTGAAATTTGTGTGGAAATGCTTTAAATACTGTTTAGTTGCTTATACCTGATATTTACATATTAGGGGTTTTGACCACTACAACTAGCGCACCCCTACGTGACACCACATACATTTATTTGCAAAAGCCTGATTTCAAAACAGATTAATATATTTATATTTTAATGCACACAAATAGCGGTAAAATGTGGAATTGCTTTTAGGTATTGAACTATAACTTGGAATTATGAAGCATAGATCTAAAGAAGTTGAAGCAATAATTGAGTCTTATTACCGGTAAATAACATTAGAAATACATACACATGAAATTGGAAACAAGTATACAGTTGATAGTAAAATAAACACAATTGCAAAATTTTTTTACCCTTGCATTTTGAATCACAGATAACTTCTTCGTTGTTTAAATTAATTGGTTTGCTAAATCAGTAATTAAATAATTCACCAATTAATTTAATTGTTTAGGTGTACTACACATCAGAACTATTGAAACTCGTGTATATACTTAATAAAAAAATCAAAGTTATAAAAACAACTGTAATATCGATTACTCCAAAATTATTTCTTATTAAATTCTCTTTAAGATTTTATACATTATTCTTACGCTTTATCTTTATCTATAATTTCATATATTGACTACTATACTTCCTTTACTTCATATTCCGGATATGGCATTGAATGAAAAATGTAAACTTTGTGTCTCAGAGGGAAATTTTCTGTTATTTTTGTTTTATAGCACATCTGGTCTTGCCATATACCACCGATTAAATTATATAATTCGATGATTTTTATGTCAAAAAATTAAAAACTAATGACTTTAATTTTTCCTTCGAGTGTAGTATTCATTTTCCTTTATCCTTTTCAATTTCTTTCTGGATTCATTCAAGAAGAACAGATAAAAAGTTACTTTGTATAAAAAAACGAAAGTTAAGAAAAATTCTACCTCAAATTTTATTACTAAGCTTGTAAAACTGTTATTCCATAGCCTTATACCGTTACAAAGGTAAATCGTAAAATTTTTAAAAATAAAATCATTTTTATTTGCAAAACTTGACATAGAAGAATGCTTATCGTATGTTGTTCTGTTCTTATATAAGAATTTTTCGCGTACCTTTGATAACCTTTTAGCGCTTTGCCAACAAAAATTGGAGGATTACTTTTACTCTGTACGTCCGCCTATTTACAAAACTTCTGTACCCGAAAGTTTTAAATACTAACTACACAAAATACTGTTATACACTAATTAAATTTTATTTTCTCTATTTTATTGACTTAAGAGTTGAAGGGATGTGAAATTTTAGAAATTTTAAAATTCTAGAAGGTTTGAATTCTTGATATTAATTAGTAATACATTTTCGAAATTATTAATTATTAAAATTATTAAAATTTCAATTTTTGGCCACTTTCATTTCCAAAACTGCTATCTCTTCTAAATTCTTGTTAAAGAAAAAAAACTAACGGTAAATATCATGTTATCAAAAATAATAAATCTATCTTAACTCACAAAAGTAAATTTTGAATGCGATCATTATGTCGACGCTTCAAAATTTTGTTTTTTCTCAAAAAAATATGCAACATTTTTTTTTCATAATATAGTTTTGGTATATTAATTAAATTATTTGAAAAAAAAAAAGTGATTGTTTCACTTTTCAAGTTCAAGCATTTTTGATTTCATTTGTTCAAGGGAAAAAAGCTGCTTTACAAACCGTTGGTTTAGTTTAATCCTAGACTTTACATTTATGCTTTACATTTAATCTTAGGGTAAGTATGTTTGAGCCAAAATGGGAAACTGTTTGTCAAAAACCAATGTCAAGAATCAATGTGATTTTGCTGGTGAAAATTCTTTTTACTTTTTTCTAATGTTATCAATGTATTCTTTTAACATAATTGCAGGTAAAATTATGTACACGTCATCAAAAATTACTTATATATGTATGTTCAAATTATTCAAGTACTTGCCTTAATTCATTCAGTTTAAGAACACATATACACTCGTAAAAAACTATATATATATATATTGATAAAATTTAACACATACTCACATAAATGAAAGAAAATACCTTCAATAAAAATGTAAAGGAAATTCCATTGACTTTTCGAAACTACTTTGGTAATAAAAAGATGAAAAGGATCTTCGATATAATTAAATTTTTGGAAACCTTGATTTTAATTTTAATATTTTTTATGGCTTTTGTTATTTTTTTTTTTTTAATTTCAATTTGATAAAATTGAACGCAAATACTTATTGAATGAATGTTATAGTTCCCTTTTTAATTTGAAGGCTTCCCTCCTACTTAAACAATTAATTAGTTTGGCTTAAAATTTTAATTGAATAAATTGAAAAGCTTGTTTTTTTTTTTGTTAAAAAATACATGCAAAACCAATTTAACATTTGGCGTATTGGTTACTTCAAGTTGAATAAGTCAGTTGTTAAAAGATTTACAGGTCAAAAGTAACCAACATAATATATATGAACAAATAATATTATTGTTGACCACTGCATAAAATATGGGAGGTTATGTGATGGGATTAAGTTTTTTATGTCGAGTTTTCGAGGAAAATGCGTCTTTACATGCTAAGAAGGCATTAATTAACTTAGTTTTTTAGAGATGTCTGTGTGTGTTTATCAGTCTGCTTGTGTATTCCTGTATTTCAAGTTCGCTTGACAAATTTTCAAGAGCATTTATATTCAAATGTACTTCAAATATGGGATAATTGATCAGCTTTTGAGATATGTTGGGTCTCAGAAACTGATTATTTTTACGTTTATGGTTAAATTTTAGAAAAAGTTTTTTTGAATTTTATATATAAGCTCTGTTTGACAATACGAGTACTAAGGGTTAAGAGATTTTTTTGTTGAAATCCTGTTTCACCTGGGGCGAATTTACATCTTTACCATTGCCAAGGAAATTATTGACGGAATTTGTTGAACTTCTAATATTTGAGTTCTAGTTAATGACTAAATTAGCTGTGGAAAACTCTTAGTTTTTGAGAATCAGATATCAGAAGTTAAAATTTTCTAAGAAATATCTTATTAGAAAATAATGACTTCAGTTTTTGCTTGCCAAAGAAGCTAATTGATTTTTTACATATTCGAGGAAGTAAATTTCTACGAAGAGCTTAATCTATATTTTTGGAAGCATATTGGTTAAAGAATGCTACTACTTTCCTTATAATTTTAAAAAATCTACAGGACATGTCACAGTGTTTTTCTTTATCTTGTACGGCCCTTTCAAATAGTTGAGCAAACTGAAAAAATAAGACCAAAGAATAACATGGAACCTCCTTCTCTTGTGATCAGTTTAAAAATTTAGCTAAAAACATATTCGTAATATAAAATACTGAAGTGAACCTTAAATTTCTTTTAAACAATAATTTTAAAATTTAATTTTTCAATGAGTTCAACTTGACTCAATTACAAAAAAAAATACTTACTGACTTCATAATTTACCCGTAATTTATCATAATATTAATATGTTTTAATGTCAAGTTGATTATTATTAACTTAACTTCATATGATCGTATTAATCCTTATAAAATCCTTACGTTCATATCTCTATTTTGACTAAATTAAAGTTATTTTAATATACTTTGGGTCCGTACGTAAAATCGGAATAAAATGCTTTTGTTTTATTTTTATGAAAAAATAATAAATGTAATAATAATGTCATGTTTATTTTGAATATTTTTCACAATTTTGGCAGTCTTAAAGCGTATATAGTTCAAAAATTATAATACAATGAATTAGGACAGATGTTTTTAACAACATATTACAAAATTTTTTGTATTTTGTAATTTTGTGTTTTCGCTATAATATTTGTTATGAGTATGCTGTTTTCTTGAGTGATTAGGGTTACTAATTTGTCTATATTTTCATTTCTGAGTAGAAGAAGAGAACTAAACGAAAATACCAAGTCAAGATATCAAAAATTACGGCTCCTAATAAATACAAACAAGACGAAAAACCGTTTGTGATATTCAATAGTTTTAACATTGGTATGTACATACATCAAAATCAAATATTTAAGAATCAAATGTTAGACTGCGCTCATCATTTTTGAAACCATTGTTTAAAACAAAAGAAAGTGTTACGTTACCTCTAATTTTAAGGTAAGGAACTCAAGATTACATGAATCACAAACAGACATGAAACTATAGCAATTTAAGCGTCTTGAGATATTTACAATAAAAATTTCATCAAGATTATAGTTAAAACTGAAATTATGACATCTATCAAATTACTACTAATACATGTAAGGCTCATTATGTAAAAATACAAAGAACAAGCAAAATAGGTAACCTTTTACTTTTCGATAGAGTTATTGAGGTTTGTTGTATTGATTACATTTAATAAGAAAAATAATTATCGGTTACGTTACAAGATTTAATAAGATTAAGAATGAAATGGAATTGATACATGTACAATATGGAATTATATAACCGCAAATAGAGTTGGGTTAGATTAATTAAACAAAAACGATAAATTAAATCAACTTATAGATAATTTAATTAAGCAACTATTAATTGCTAGAGAGAAACCGTAAAGAAGAGTCTGTGAAAGAAAACTTTACTCGTATCAATTTAAACAATCGAATTTTTCAGTAAAAATCTTTTCCAGACTCTCATGATTATTTTAAGTAGTTGTACAATATAGGAAGACTTCATTGAATATTTCTGTTTTGGAAGACTTTCTATGTAATAATTTAAGAAAATTTAATTTAATTGAAAGATGATGAAATATTTTTTTAAGTACTTGTAACTAGGAAATTGGTAAGAAATCAAAATTTCAATGATCAATTAGTTTTGTAAGATAGAGAAATTTTAGTTTTTAATTACTAGATAATTAAAAATCAAATACTATAAGTAATTTTATTTTCACTTTGTAGATATTTTTCTCCTAGCGATTTCCAAACATATTACATAATCCTTGATTTTTTTTTTTTTGAAATTCGTCCTTGTTATTAACATTAATTGAAAACTCTTAAAAACTATCAACATCAGCAATAAATTTTACTTCTTCATAAAATTGTTGTTGTATGAAATCTGACTGGCGTACAATGAAAAATAAACCTTTGGTGTTCATTAGCCAGTTTAAATTGACTGGCAATTTGCTCTATAATATTTGTCATCACATTATACTTTTGGTTTTATATCCGCTTTAATGAGTTATATTGCTTTTAGAGCCAGAAAAATAAAAGCGATATTCAATTGAAACAATTGGGATATAATTAGTTGTTAAAAACTTTTTTTTTCCTTCAACAACTTTTGGAAAACAAAACTAGTAATTTTTAATGGTTACAACTCACAAAATTTCTTACATAACCAAATAGATTTCTTTCATTTTAATTGATAAGTTGTTGGTTGCAAAACAGATGAAAATTTTCGAATGTCACTTGACAGAAAAATTTTGAAATGGTATTGAAGAAATTTCCAGATATTTAGGTGAATTTTTCAGTAGCAATCTGCTTAAACAAATGATCAAAGCTTGATTTGGGCATCCAAGCTAGTTGTAAGCTTGGATGCCCAAATTTGCTGCTGTTTTGAGGCAAAACTGATGCAGATGTACAGAATTAGCCTAAAAGTAAATTTTTATATTAAGTAACTCATAATTAAATACTGGCTAAAATTGTGTGTAATATTGTGAATTTTATTGGAATCTTTATTATTTGAAGTAAAATAATTATCAATTCATTATTCTGATAAATAAAGTGCAAACAAATTGTTTAAACTCTTAATTTTATCATAGTGTTTTAATGTCCTTTTTTTTTTTGAGTTTCAAAACACATAATTGCAAAACATCAGTGAAAAATTTTAAATTTAGGGCAATCTAAATATAAACGCTTAATAACCTTGATATCCAAATTTCAAATAAAGCCAAAATGCAGCACATTCAAAGCATTCTTTGTAAGCGCTGCATTTGGGCAGCACTTCTCGTATAAGCATTACTCATGAATTACATTCTTGATCATTGCTTTGATTTTGTGCTATACGTCATTATTTGACTTCGTCTTTATATTCTAACCTGGTTTGTCGGAATGTTGATTTTTTTTACAATGCAGTTCCATTGTAAATGAGACTATATATAAAAAATAGTACTAATCGCATACTTCATTTGCGACTTGGAGGCCAAGTTAACAAACATCATAAGAGTAGTATGTCACATAATTTTCACAATAAAATTTTCAAATTATATTGAGAATATTAAAAAAAGAGAATGAATTTTTATAGTTGACCAGTAAAAGGCCGACTAAAATATTGTGTTGCCTATGCTTTTTCGTTGTTTTTTTTTTCAAAAGTATAAAATGTGTTTTCTAAATATACACATACATACATTTTTACAAGTATGTATGTATACAAATTCTTACTTTTTGCCTTAACATTCATTCATGCACATTTACATATTTTATATAACGTAATATAACGTAATATAATATGTGGAATGAGTGTGGGTACAAGGCGTGCGATTCATGATCAGAATATTAATTATAATATTAAGTGTTAGAAGCTTATTTCTGGATTATATTTATGACGGTAGCAACTGGATAGTAGATAATATATAATTATATACATGTACACATACAAATCTTATTTACATGTATATATTTAATATTTAATATGTTAAAAAAAAGGTAACATAACAGTGGAAATGAATTTACGATTACGGATTAAATAAAATTTAAATTATTACATAATTTTTCCGCATTTTCTTGTTTCAGTAAAATTTTATCGATTTTTTCATTTCTTTCGAAATAATCGCGTAATCAAAAAAGAATTTTATTAAATATTTTTTTTTTGTTTTTTTTTTTTTTATTCTTTTATTATATTTTAAATGTACGTACATATGCTACATATACATATCTGTATTAATAAAGTTAATATTCCTTAAAATCGTATAGCATTTTTTTCGGTAAAGCGCATTTTCTAAGCTTAAAATAAGTTACGAGTATTGTGCTTTGAATGCTCGCGATTGAAATAATATGTAAAATGAACAAAAAAAAAATTTTTTTATTGGCATCAAGTTCGGAATACTTAATTATTTTCCTCTATTTTTTTGAGAAATTTCGAAAATTCATTCCAATTCTTAGAAAGGAATAGCTAATTGTACAGTTTTTGTAATTATAGCCAAAATTTTCTAAAAACAAATGAGCCACTAAATTTGTTTAATTTTTTTCGTGAAAACTTGTTGATAGCACCGACCACATTTCCTTCAATAAGAGAGCAGATGATGATAGTAAATTTTGAATGTCAAGTTTCCGAAGGAAACGCATTTGTATAGAGGCGTAAATACGAGTAAAGTATTTTTAGTGATATATTTCTGTCTGTCGGTCTGTATTTGCAGATCTGCATCTCAAGTTTAAGTGATTTCCACGAAAATTCATACCTATGAGTTCAGAAAGATAGAACGGTTTGACCAACTTTTGGGATATGTTAGGGCTCCAGAACTAAAATTTTACTAAGGGCTGATTTTACATATTTTATCATTTTTAGGAAAATATACAAAAGATTAATTTGAAATTTTATATGTAGCCCTTGTTTAACAGTAGGAGAAGTCACCTATGTTTCCGCAGAAAGTATCATAGCAACACTTTCGCTAAATTAGAAAATATACTTCGCGGTCGGTAGAGTGCTGGTCGTTCCAATTTTTTTTATGTTAATTAATAAACAAGTTGTATGTGTTATGTTTGAATATTCTTACTTACTCTAAGACTTAATATAAATGACTAAACTAAACTAAATATAGCAAATTTTATTGTTTCTAAAATTTCTAAAAATTTTTAATTACTTACAAAGAAAGTTTGCTTAATACGCCAAGTTATATTGAAAATATAAAAAAAATGTTTCTGGTGGTCAATACTGACATAACGGATTAGAAGGAAGATATCAAACATTTTGTAAGAAATTGTAAATTTTTAATTTTGCAAATAATGGTTTTCCAAAATTTAGTAATACAAAAACAGAGTTCTAGAAATTTATATGTAATAGAGTTACAAAAATAACTAATAACAGCGGGAATTTTCTTAGAGAAGATAAGCCTAAATTGCAAGAGTCTTTGCAAGATTTTTCTCCCAAAATATCTTTGTTGCGTTAAAATCGATTTTTACTAAACAATTTGAAAGCTTTCGTTAAAGTTATCTACATAGAATTTGATTAACCTGTACGAACATTAATTTTTCAAGGTAGATTATAAAATTTACATTTTTTTATCATATTTGCAATGTTTTTATGTGTTTCTTTATATTTTATAGGCATTGTAAATTTTAATTCCTATTATGGTCGTAGTAAATGGAAAAATATTGAGACCTATATGAATATAATTGAATGAGTTTTCTAAAATAATAATTGTATGCTACGAACAAATGAAGATTTTGGAAACCACAATGATCCTAATCCTGACCACAATGATATAAAGAAATGGGTCCAAATTTCAAAAGGGAAAGGATCAAAATATTTCGCATAAATATGGTTAATGAATTTATAATAGTGGATTTCCTCACTTATTTCACTGAAGATCATTTTCTTCACTTAAAGAAACTGATAGCGATTTGGATCACAGGATTGTACACTTATTTTAATTTCGCTAAATGATTAATTTTTGAAAATTATTTATTTGTTATTTTTCATTTTAATCATCGCTCTGGCACGAACGGGCAGCGCGTAACTTATGTCATGCAACTAATTCTGTAATCAAATTTGACCCATTATCAAATTAAAGTTCATATAAATTTGAAAATCATTTAGGTTATATATAAAATTTATTACGACAAGGAGAAAATAGACATTTACCTCCATCTTTGAGGAAGTGTTTAAAGCTTTAAAAAATTAATACTTGAACAGAACTTTTGCTGAAAAAGAAGATGAAGATGCTTAAAAAACCTCAAAAATTTTATTTCTTAAAATTTTTAGCATGTTAGTTGAAAATTTAACACGTTGTTCAAATTGGTTAAATAGATTAAGAAATTGAATCGTATACGGATAGCAGAATATTTCAGGACAAATGCAGAAAAAACACACTACCAAAATTCTTATATACGAATTTTGAAATTTTCATCTGTGGAATTTGTTTTAAATTTGTCCTATTTCATAGTAGAAAATAATGCAATTGTGTAAATTATCTCGGAAGTTCGGCAATTTTCCCAGTAAAAGTTTTAATATAATTTTCTAATTAATATTTTGCAGTTCAAATACTATAAGGGGCCTACGTCCAGGATAATAACAGTGATACTTTTGCAGAAGTTACTCTTTTAACGCAAATATTGAATTGCATCAAAGTTAGATTTTAAAAAGACAAAATGAATTTTCGTTATTACATAATTGATATTTAAAATATAAACTCAAATGTCTATTGTGCCTTAGCAGCTTATTTTTCAGATCATTTAACTGGACTTATGCATTTTATGAAGTACTATTTTTTAAAGCTATTGTTTTAAATTTTCCCTTTATTGAAGAAACGTCTTTGTTATGGAGAAATTACAAGGTCTGCATTATTTAATTTAAAAGAGTTTCCTTATTTCATACTTTATAATCTGTACATTGTGTGAAAATAATTTTATAAGTCCTCTATTTCTATTATTGGTATCTTAATTAAAATCTCGTTGGGAATGATACTTTTCTAAATGTCTAATTTTGTTCTTTATAAAATTCACGAAAATCATTTTCAATTCTCATTATTATTAGCTTTCAGTGTATTGGTAATGTCGTCATTTACAAAATGTATTCTCTTTTCATTATAATCTTATCTTTGATATTGTTTGTATCTCAATAATTTAAAATTCATCCTAGTTGAATATTGAATTTTTTTAAATTAACATGAAAAAATTTTGCAATTAGTTAATTTTCTTTTGAACAATAGTTTTCCAAAAAAAAAAAAAAAATTATCAACACCTAGAATATTAAAATCCAAAAATCACAATATTCTTTTTCATATTAAAATATTATCAGCCCCAGTACTGATTTTTGTGTATTATTACAAAATGAAATTTGACTGCTGTTTTCAAAAGCAGAAAAAACTAAAAATGTTGTGTAATTTTATGATATGAAGTCTTTGTTTAATATTTTAAGATAGCTTTTAACGTTTTACTACAAACTACTAGTCCTAACAGTTTCTAGAACGGTTTAAAATTTCAAGAATGCGGTTTTGATTACAATTTGCTTTTAGTACGTCCTCAAGATTCAAAAATATGGCCTATACATAGTACAAAGGATGAAAATGGGAGCAAAAATATGCTTAATTTATCATTTCACAAAGAATTTCGTAGGTTTTTTGAACCAACGTAACTTGATAATAGATTATCTCAGTGAAACAAATTCTTGGAATGTGTTGTCAATAGCATCATCACATTATGTGTTAAGTATATTTAGAAGTAATTTTGTATGCGATTTTTGCATATCCCAGAAGCTCCTCTGAAATTTCCTCCACCACGAGGGAGGGAAATCTCAGTAGATATTGTGAAAATGCAATCATTTGTTATGCCCAGCATTCCAGATGCCTTAGTAAGTGGACGGTGTACCCTCAATCTGCTGTGGTAAGAAAAAACACCCACATAATTCTTCTGGCTAAAATATCGCAAGAGACGTTTAATACCTTCGAAGTCAAGGACAATTCCCTCGCTTCGACCGCGCTTTTCCATCTCCTTATTTAGTTCACTTTGTACTGAATGTGTTTCGATTCTACATGGGTCCTAGCCCTATAAAGGACGAACTAGCTCTTTCACTCTTAAACATGTCCTGGAATCTAGCACAACGTAGCTCGCTTATGGAAAACAGAATATGATCATTTTCCAGGTTATCTCGATTCCTTGATGCTACAATTCTTTCTCAATCCGAGTATAGTGGTTAAATAAGCAAAAACGTTTCAGTTGACCCTAACCGATTGGACTGTATGACAATCTGATTATGACACGATTTTATAAACTTAGAGTTTTTGAATATCATATGAGATTTATCTGGATTATATAAATTAACGCAGAATTTTACGCTGAACAAGAATATGCTTAAATGTTCATGCTATGCAAACGACTCCTTCAAGTGGTTACAAACTTCGTACAAAATTTAATAAGAAAAATAAGGATTAAATTATATCCTCTGGGTTTGGACATCGGTGGCAGAACACATAATTAAGAGCTTTCAGAAGACCTTAAATTTAACTCCAGTCCTCTCAAATGCTTTGAGCGGAGTTTTGTGACCCCTTCGAAGGTCTCACGGCTCCGGGTGATTCGCCAGGGGCCTAGAAGTAGTGCTTATGTAACTGAAACGCGAATCACAAAAGATCCTATGTGTTGAAGTGGGAAGAGCCATTGAGCCAAATACCCCTCACCCACCCTATAAAAAACCCGGCCTCGGGTAAAAATATATTTATTACATGAATCTATGTAGACTTGTACTTAATTTATGTATGGTGCTTTTAAATAATTTGTATTGGAAATATTTGTTTCACAAGTCTTTTATTACTTACCTTTATCAACACCTCACCTGTTAAAATATTTTATACCACATATTTCTAGTAAAATACCTGATAATATTTTTTGATAATTTTGAATTAATTTATGTAATTTGTAATTATCATGTAAAGGTTAAAGGAGTAATTACAGTAAAATTAAATAAAATTTAATAGGTTGTACCTACCTATATATAGGATAAGTTCATAAAATAGCAATAAGTTCATATAATTTTTTTGAAACCAGTGGGTGTTTTAGTATTTATTGTTGAAGATAAAATATTAATTGAATGTTAAAAAAGAGATTGAGAAGAGAAACTCATAGACATTCAACAAAACACATTCATGGCTTTTATAAATTAAGTTTAGGCACCATTGACATTCGTTACCAATATTTTATTTCTTCTATTCTTTTAATTTTACGTAGTTTTTCTCTTGCTATTTTTAAAATTAGATTGCTTTAGCTTTGAAAAGCATAGTAATTTTTCTCATTAAATAACAATAAATAACTAAACATTAAGCCAATTAACTAAAAAGACAAGAATAAACCCAATAAACCAAAATAAAACAAATTAAAAAGCAAAAAGGATAAAAAGGTTTTGCACCATTTTTTTTCGTTTTTTTTTTGTTTTTGTCCCAAATCTATAAATACACATATATAGAATGTGTAGGTATATAATTGTTAAATTATTGATTTGAATCTTATCCCATTAAGGCCTAAAGAAATTTATTACTTAATTTTATTTTAGTTTCTATAAAAGTTAGATTGTAATATTTTCTTGATTCAGCTTCAATTAAAATTATTTTTATGTAAAAAGAATGGAAAATAATAGAAAAGTCAAAGTAACGAAGGGAATAAAATATACGGTATTAGCTCAACCTTAAGGTTACGTATATAGGCAAAGGATGACAAAATAAATTAAGAAATGAAAAATTCGAAAAAAGAATTGGAAAAAATTTTCCAATTTCATTTTGCATTCAATTATTTTTATTTACACAGGATCCATACATAAATAGTTTGTATATATTTTAAGTTTACGTAAAACTGTTTATACACAAGTGTTTGAATAGCATAACATTTTTTTTTTTTTTGATATAAAAAAAACAAACTAAATTGCATTTCATTACAAAGTACCTATAGGAAAACATCATTTGCGAGAAATAATATTAAAAGCATGGCAGAGTTTTACCGGAACCATTTTTAAAATTTTTGTAAGAAAGGACTTTTTTAAAGTACCTTTGTACTTAAAGCTACCTTAAAATATTTTTTTTAAGTTAATTTAAAAATTAAATATTTCAAAAGGAAGTTTTAAAAAAATATTAAATTTATCGGGAAAATCAGAAATGCCATTAAAAAAAGACACTGCTTTTTAGTGAAATAAAATTTTTTGACGAATCGCTGTGCCTTTTATAATTATTTTTGTCAGAAACAACGAACACTTCGACGAGAAAAAGATTTCCATTGTTACTGTGTTTAGTAAAAATTACAATTTTAAGAAATTTTTTTAAGAACCAAAATGGTTGCTTTTTAGGAAGTGTTTTTTTATAAAAGTGTTCCTACTTCACATATCCCTAGAAGTGTTCTTATTTCAAAAATAATGGAATAGGGTAAATTTAAATGTTTCCTCACGAATTAATAAATAAAATAGATGTTATGAAATTCACAAATTTCACGAAGTTCGAATTGGTGTCTTAAAGTAGGAGTTTAAAAATAAGTATGGTTAAATAGAGTTGCATTAAAGATCTCTTTAACTTTTATTCAGAGACGTTTTAAAAAATTAAGCTCTTCGAAGGCCTCATATCTTTCGTTAGCTCTTTTGAGATAATTTATTTAGTATAAGCTTAACCTACTCTAAATATATATAGAATTAAAATTTCTGATAAGCTGTATACTTTAATTTTGTCGATACTTTTTGATGGTGAGAATACAAAATTTCTTGTATCAGTGGAACAAAATATTTAAGAAATTTCAATGCTTTAATTAAAAAATGTTAAATGCAAAGCTCATAGATTCAAATAAGATGTTTGTTGTACAAGCTTTAGGACTTTCTAGTTTCGCACTTTGTTTCGGATTTACATGTCAAATTTTAGTGTGTAAGTTTTCGGACTGACCCAGCAAAATATAAAGTTGTATAAAATTTTTAAAAGAAATTAGGCTAAAAATTATATTTAAAAAAAAAAGATGTTGAAAAATCCATTAGACCATTTTAAAAATTATAATATCCTGCTAATTGTTACTATAAGACATTTTATTATTCCTACTCTGCATTAACACATAATTGTTAAAGTACATAAATAAATTATTTGGAATATTTTATGAATTTTTTAATTCTAAGGCAGTTTAACGGAGCTATAACGGAGTATATAATATATTTTCAATACTATTATTATGTAGTCATAAGAAGTATAGGGTTGTAATCAAATAAAGAAATTCTGATGTGAAAAACAAATGATGTTAAACATTTTGAATTCTCTAAATAAAAGTGAATAAAGTTTTCCCTATTAGCAAAATAATGAAATCAATTGACTATGAAGATATTGAATTGACTTATTTACCTTTAAGTTATTACCGCGATTAAATATTCCCTAGAATTCCTAAATTATCTTTCCTCTAGAATTGAACTAGTTTCAATTTGAAAATTTCAGACAAATCAACTATATTTTATACTGAGAAAAAAATTGAATAAACTCCGGTCGAAACTGAAACATATTTCAACTTAGTTTTGGCCAATTTACTGTGGCTCATTTTCTGTACTCATGCAAAGCTTTGGCACAGAGAAGGCAAAGGTTCCTTGGATTGCATTTCCTTTTCCGAGTTACAGACCTGGCGAATGTAAGTGTCAGGAACCTAAACTGATTTATAAAGGATTCGGGCTGGTTTACGTTGGGGTGGGGATATGGAGATCCAGTGGTATCACAACAAGCCTACTTGGCCTAAGTGTATCTTCGGATAACCGCGTCAACCTTAACCTAACTTAATTTTTATTTATGAAAATTCAGCACCGCGTTCGAAAAATATTTCAATATAAATAAAGATTTTGACTAACCACACTTATTTTAAATTTGCCTAAATTAAATTTAAATTTACTGGTCGAGAATTACACATTGTTATTTCTTTAAGTGTATATAATATTTTCTAATCTAAGTAGTATTTTAATATCCACACATATACATACATACTGATTCATAAGGTATAACAAAATATTGAAAAAAAGTTTATTTAAATTTAAAGGCTACATTAACAATTTTATTTTGTTTTCATTTTCCCCCGTTAACATCAAAAAATTTTCAATAAATGCGACCTGTTTCGCAACCCTCTTTATTTGATTGTTCAAAAATTAAATTAAGTTTGTTTTTTTTTTATTGAATTTAATTAGGCATTATTCGTCTTCCTTTTCTATAAACATAGACAATTTAAAAGAAATTTAAGAAATATAAAGGATAACTTGTTGTTTTTATTTTGTTCTATGTCTAATGATTGTATTATTGTTATTGGACGAGCGAGTTATTAGAGTGTAAAAGAATATTTCTTCAACCCCTATTAAGAGTTTTCATCCATATTTGTATATTTATTATAAAATCGTAGTCATATTTTTTATAATAGAATAAGAAAAGTTTCTTTTCTTATAATAACTAAATAAGACACTTTATGAAGTCTAAACAAATTAATAAGTTGTAAATTTTTGGGAAGTACAACACAAAAAAAAACCAAAAAATATAACAATAATTAGTTAAATATTGGTATACAACTTTTGTAAAACATTTTGTCTTTACAGTTACTTAGCTCATAATGGCGAGAACGTGATTGAAAAAAGAATATTAAAAATTAAAAGGGAAATACAAATTAACCAAAAGGTTTGTATTTTAGCTAAAGGACGAAATATAAAATAACAGTAATCGTTCGCTTTAATGGCAAGATAGTAATATTTCTGCTGTTGAAAAACAAAATTATAGATAATAATATAGTCAAGATATTCCGCGACAAAACCGTTTGAATATTTTGCTCTTATTATACCCGACAACATAACAATCATGAAAATTTATGTATGAGTGTAGTCAATTTTTAATTTGTCTAACTCTAACAGGTAAATCTTAGTATGTGTAACGAATTTATAGATCAAACTTCTCTATATAAGACAAATCTAGGGTCAATAAAATTTTAAAAAAGCTGTTACAAAATCACTATGGTAATATTGCAAATTTGGATTGAATTGAATCAAACTTAGTGGATGAAATGTAATCAAGAGCCTGATTGTTTACTTGAACTTTCAGAGCAGAGATTTTTCCTATCATATGTTCATATATCCAAAATTATTAGAAATTTAGCATATGACCACCTTCCAGTCACTTTCCAGTTGTTTGAAATTTTGAAAAATGATTTGGATTGCAATTAATTCTAATAGTAAAAAAGTCGTCTTAAAATATTCTCATTTATATTCTGCAATAATTCTCATATTAAATGCAAAAATAATTACATACTTTGAGGATTAGAAGAAAACTTACAAGAAGTATTACGGTAATATTATTGAATTCGACTGCTGATTATGATATATAAATACAAATATTTTTTGATATTGATTCACTGACATATTTTAAAAATTTTACAGTTTTGCTGGACATTAAATCAAAAATTCGAGTTTTGTTGGTTTTAAGAGGTAACACTTGAAAAGGAGGGAAATGAAGCAAAAAATTTATCCGGCAAAATAAACTGATTGTTGAATTCCGCAATCTGATGAAATCTTACATTTCTGCAACTCACCGTTTTACCAAAAGCGACATTGAAAATTTGAAAGAAATATATTTGGAACACACCAATTCGGATTTGTAAAGTAGCATTTGTCCCTTAAAGAATAGTAGAAGAAGGCAATCGCTACATTTCTGTATTTACGGAATCTATAAAAAATTTTTATGGTTTGGATACAATAAATATTCAAATAATAGCATTTTCTCGTACAGAAATAAATTGAACAAGAAAATTCCATATCAATCTACAAGTCTTGAAGGATTTATGCTTCTCTTGTAGAAACTATTGTTTTATTCACATTTTCCTCTTCATTTGGTTTATTTTTTTAAGTTTAATTTGTTTATATTTTTTTAATTTTGCTGTAAAAAATACAATTTAAACGGGCCATAATTGAATTGAAAATATTTGTAATTGATAATATGGCAATGTTTTACAATTTAATATCAATTTATAAATAAATAAAAGTTACACAGATTTTTTATACAAATATCTATAACAATGTGCAATAATTTTTTATCCGGGTGAAGCATTATTATGTTATCCTGCTTAAAAAAAAAAGTTATTTTATTACAATCCATTTTTATATATGGATGTATAAAGAAAACCTAAAAATAAATCGAGCCGCCTATGTTGTCGCTTTTAATAAAAAAATGTTATATCGAAAAAGTTAATCATAAAAATTGAAAGGATGTCCTTGGGAATACTATTGGTTCAGGAAGGAAAGCTAAATGATATAACCTTTTATAGAGATAATACAATATTACAAGTATATTGTCTATTCTAAGATGTGATAAAGATCTCACCTTATATTTGTAATTCTTATTGTTTTTCTTTATTGTTGTTTCTATATGCACATGGTGTTCTGAATCAGAGAACAAATATTTATTAAGAGCCAGAAAATATAATTTAAACTTAAAATAGAACTCAAAATTTTGCCACAAGTGAAATATTTTGGTGTTTAAATTATTTAAAATTTAAGGATGTATAAAATTTTAAACAGTGGTGTTCAATAGAAATTCATTTAAAGTCCAGAATTGCATTTTTCCAATAATTTCATTCGGTCTCTTTAATTTTATTGCGGCTGAACAAAAAAATTTGGACAAAAAAACCTGTTATAAATTCAAAACTATAGTTTACCAGTTATTTTGAAATTTGCAATATATGGTGTACAATATTTTTTACAGCATATAGTTATTTTTTACAACTTATTTTCGGGTAGCTTATTAAATTTTTTAAGAAACGTCATGTATTATGAAAAGCCATATAATGCATATAATATGACAGGGCCATTCCAATATGTTACAATGCATGGCTTAATTTGTGATTACTAAATCTATTGATCAAAGAAGGTTTAGTTCAACAATATGGTGATTAAAAGTTTTTTAAATTCCTGAGGTTATCAGAATTGAGATGTAAAAATTTTGATCAAAAATTGCACCGATTTAATAGGTTTCTGCTGATTTGATTAGAATCATATTTCGTTAGAACATTAAGGAAGGAATATAATGGTATTTAAGACTTGAAAGGAATACGAACATATAGAGTTAAAAAATAAACTGGCCTTTGCACTTTTGTGTTTCATTTTTAGTTGATACAAAAGATTTATTCACCCATAATTAGACAACTTGTACACATTTCTTATGTATGAATACTTACATATATGTTGTATTTGATTTTTATATTTCTTTATTTTCTGTAGTCCTTTATCTATAATGATTATCCTTTTCTCAATTTACACGTATCCTAAATTGGCGACACGTTTAATATTTTCTTTTTTTTTTATTATTTCTGCTTCTATAGTTTTGTTTTTATATTTGTCATTTTTCCTTCCGTATTGTCAAATAAATTGAGGTTTTAGAAATTCGGGAAAATTTTTCTATTATATTATATTTTCATTATTTTTTTTGCTTCCATATTGTTATACAATATGTTGTATATAAGTATATTTTCATGTGGATAGAAATAGATTGGCTTACTAGTGTGTTGTACACTGATGATTTTTAAAGAACATAACACTTTTTCTATTCTTATTTGTTATCGATTTCTCTTACAAAAATCTATTTAAAAATTTCTTGTTTTGTTACATTTTGAGGGTTAAAAAAAAAGAGAAAAATTTTCATCATCCTTAATTGAATTTCATTTCATTAGTGATTTTTTTTCAATATTTAGTTGGTTAACTAAATGGAATGCTGATTTTACAATTTTATTTTACATTGAAAAATTTAACGTGCTAAAATCAGAAAAGCAAATATAAAACTAAAATACAGAATGTGTCCTTTCCTTCTCCCCCCTAAAATACTCTTACATATTATATATTTTTAAGTTAGAACAACATTACAATGACATTAAGTGTTGTAATATAATTTTGAAGGATGCCATATGGATGTTTACAAGCGGAACTAATGACAAGTCTTTAAATAAATAAAACAGTAAAACAAAGAAAAGAAAACGATAGAAAAGAAATACCGAAAATAAATAAGAAAGCACACCATTCATATACACACATACATATAGTTATATAATCATATGTGTATGCTATTTTATATGTAGGTATGTATGTATATGAAAAGAGAAAAAACAAATATTTCACACTTTGATAACCTCGTTATTAGAAAAATGTGAAACGTTTCCTTTTTCTTTTTTTTTTTTTTGTTTAAAATTTCAATTTGTGAAGCAATATTTTAACAAACACATATTATGTATATAGAGATGAATGTGTGTATATGTTTTTCAAAATAAACTTATTTTGTATTTATCAATATTGTCGACTATTGATTAAACTTCAAATATCTCTTTAAATATTTAGAACGTACAGGGTTTCTCAATGGATATACAGACTGTTTCGTATAACGTGACAAATAATTTGTTGGATAATTCTTTGATCAATTTCCGCTTAAAAAAGAGTGTGGGTAGGGGGGAAGGAGGGGTTTGGGATTAAGAATTTTCTATAAAACAGGCTCTCGATGGTTGGTTTATATGGCATGGTTGCGAAGTTATAAGCCTTTGTTTATATGCTGGAAAAATCTAGTACCTTTTTTCTCAACAGGCTGTATCTCATAAAAGAGTATATGTGCACCCCTCTCACCCATACAATTTTTTGATGGAAATTGGCCAAAGAATCATTTCTGAAGTTATTTGCCAACATATAGGAAACACCCTGTATACAATACAATATTCAAATTCAAACGTAATAAAAAGTTATTTTAGTTTTTGGAGTAAGTAAGCTTTTGAGTAACTTTGGAGTGTATAAATTTGGCTTTAAATTTGAAATATTTTTCTTTCTAATTGTCAAATCCATAAAGTATGAGAAATCTTTTTTGTAGGCTCATCATTTAAAATTATTAAACAGAAAACTGCAATCGACTTTGTTTTTCCTCCAGTTAAATGCATATTGGTATGTTCCGTAAGTAAAACTTATAATAAATTGAAGTGCTAAAAATTAAAAACTTATAATAAGATTTCAGTTCTCATATGAGAAAATATTTTTTTTTTAAATTATGAATCACGCTTCGTAAATACTCGTATTAATATTTTTTTATATTTACTAACAACTCATTAATATTAATTATGGAGCAGGTCCATCTAACCCAAATCATTCCGCGACCCAATCAAATGATTTCCTTTCTTTTGGGCAAACACATGAAAAAATGGAATGCTATTAAAAAAGAAATGTTAGATTTGTATTTACTTTAATAATTTCAAATTTTATTTTGATTTTATTTTTAACTCTTACTTAAAAAAATTTTTTGGGTTTTGTAATCTACATACATATGTATTTCATTTTTAAACGTACGTATATGTATAGGTGACACACACACAGGTCTCTTTTAAGTTTTACAAATAAAAATTAAAAGGAAAATACTGAACACAGTTTACGTAGAATATTTTGTGTTCTTAATACTGAGTTTTTAAATTTCTCACCTCACTGTTTTGATAACAGATTGAGAACGAGAGATCACAAATCGGAAATGTTTATTATTTTTTTTCACCCCTTCTTGTGTATGGACACAGAGAAAATAAAATTTTAAGTTAAATTTTCTGGTTTCTTTCGAACACAAATTCTTATTGGAAAATTATTTTGTTTTTAAATTTATAATTTATTGAGGAGATTGAATTGTAATTGTTTTTGTTTTTCTTATCTTTTTCAAGTTTTCATTTAACTCATCATTTTTTTTGTCATTAGAATTGAGAATTTATAATTTTTGATTACAAATTCCCATTTTTCGTTATTTTTTTCCCTAATTCCATTTAGGAGCATTAGTTTAGGGATACATGACATTTTTAGAGTCATCAAGCTTCAGTAGGCTGCCGCAGCTTTTTCTTTATGTTAAAAATATTGAAGGTCTTAAAAATTTTGATATTAATGGGTATTTACTTTTATGTTAACATTTAATTTTATAATATTGTTATACTAAGCTATATAATAATATTAAGTATAATATAATAATTTTTATTGTGATTCGACCAGGTTTCTCTGATTAAAGGAGCCGGTGCAATAATCACTAAACAGATATTTTTTTTCGTTATATAATTTATAAAAATTTAAATTGCTTTTTGACAGTTGTTTATCAGCTTTTGGGCAAAATTTACATTAATGTTAATATGATTTGAAAAAATAAAAAAAATTTATTTGTATTTTTGTATAATTCAAATAATTTTGAATACTTTAAAAAGTTTCGGGCCGCAGATTTCAACGCTTATGAGCACGAAAAAGGCACAGCTTTCTCCATATCTCGCGATATACTGCGCTTATGAAAAAACCTTATTATATGCTAATAATAAAATTTATTACAATTATACCACATAATAGAGATATTTCGTACGTACGTTTTGAAATATTTAAATTTTTCTCATATTAAAACTGTTTATTAGAAATTTAAAACAAAATATTTGTAAGCATACGAACTACAAATAAATAAGTAAATGTACATTATATACAATAAAGACAAAATCTCTCATTGTCACTCTTCCGCTCAAATATTAACATCTTATCAAATGAATTAAAAATTTTACAAAACTCTCTACCAAATAATAATAACTACAATAAAGAAAATTTAAATAGCAGACCAGTTGAAACAGTAGCATAACAGTAGCACAGCAAAAGTAATTATTCAAAATTCTTTATTATTTGCTTTTAAAGAAATTCACTTTTTTGTTTTGTTTATCAATTAGCGAGACAATTAAACTTAATTTAATTTTACTTAAGTTAACATTCATTTTGTTAATTTAAAATTATTTTTTGGTTGGTAAAGAAAAGTTTTTTTAGAATGTCGTAATGTCTAATTTAATGGGTTTTGTATTAAGTGATACAAGGATATGTACGCGAAACCAGGAAGGGTGAAAGTAAATGGTGGAACATTTTTATAGAAAGGATTAAAAAACAACTTTTGTTTTGTTAAACAACGGAAGCTATTCGTAATGCTGAAGTCTTCATACGCATATATGCTTATAAGTGCTATATGTGTACGAATATGTATGTATGTACAAATGTATCCATGAAAATACTTATATATACTCGTATTAATCTATGTATATAGAGGTTTTAATTAACTACAATGGTGTTTACCATACACGAATTAAAAGAGTTTATCAAGTGAACCGAAAATTTCTTAATTAATGAAATTAGAATTTTTGCTTGTTAATTCATTAAAAAAGTAAAAATATAAATAAAAAACATTGTGTATGTGAGTGTATTTATTAATGTATTGTTTTATATTTTAATGTACATATTTTGAAAACTTGTAATTGGCTTGAAATTTTTTTTACCATGAGAATGTACATACGAGTATGTACATACATATATTTCATAAATCGTTGCGTATATGTGTTTATCCAAATAATATTTAATGTGAATAACAATATTTATGTTTAATATTATTACTGACTGCATTGCATACAATAAGTAAAGTATTGTGATGGCACCAAATTTCATACACCGAATTTTTACCAAAAATGCATTTCTTCAATACGAATATGTGATAAATTATTTTAAGAAAGATATTTGACTGTCTGTGTGCTAGAATTTTTAGGATTTAATTTTGATTTATTGAAATCGAATTTTCGGAAATCTAATTTTTGAGGGTGAAATGAAACTATGACTTAATAAATTTATCAACTAGATTATCAATTTAATTCAATTGAACAATATTGATTGTTCCCAGTATTCACAATTTGTGATAGCTTTACAATAATATTACAAGAAGATACAGAAAGGCAACTTAGAACAATTGAGGTTTATTTGAAAGTTATTTAAAGGATTGACTTAAAATTATTAGTTATTGGGCGATATTTGTATTCTGAAAGAGTTTTAGGAAATTTTAATGTTGTGAAAGAATTTATTAATTAACACATAGCCACATTCGCAAATATTGACAATATGTTTTTGGTATCATGTAAGATGAGGGGGGGTTTGCATAATTTGAAATACTAATAGATAATTTTCGGTTAGAACAAAAGAAATATTTTATGAGTATTATGTTAACCAGCTTTAACAAGCTCTATTATAATTGGGAATAAATAATGTTTATTTAGACCATATTTAGTAATCTTTTACAACACTTGTTATATGTTGTTCATACTGTTCATACTGTTATATGGCGCTCTGTTATATGCTGTTCACATCAGATTTTTATAATTTCTGTGGTAAAAATAAATGCCTATGTACTTATGACTTTAAAATTGTAATTTTTACTATTTCCAAAGAATTAGCCGCATAAGAAAAAAATATTTAAAATTTGAAAACAAAGACTTAAATTCGTCATATTCATTTTTTAAAGGTATTGAAAACTTTTTATCTGTAGATTTTTAAATGCTTAAAAGATTGATGCAAGTCATCGCTGCATAATAACAGAGTTCGTACTATTATTTTATTGTTATAATAGAAAGTGTCAAATTCCTGAATTCACAATGTAAATCAAAAAGTAACTGCAATATTTGGTTTGCTTTATAAAGGAGAGAGAGAAAGAGTTTGAATTGTATTTACATACACATAGACAATTTTTAAATATTCAGTGTTCAAAGATAAAAGAAAGCCTTTTAAGTTTAAGAATATATTATTCGGAATAATAAATAGAACAATGTAAATGACAACTAATACAATAATAAATTTACCAGATTGTTAATCTCCTTTTTTAATCAACTTTATTCTTACTTTTAAATCATAATTCTCATGATATGTAATTTTTCCAATTAAATTAGCAACTGAACTTTTCACCTTCAAAAACAAAGTGAATAAATGGTGAATACATTATGCATATTTTTGCAAAAAAAATGTCTTTCCTAAAAATTAGTTGCAAAATACGAATATATCATACTCAGTCACTTTCTTCTAACCCCATTGTGAGTAGAAAAGTGAGATACACAATCCAGGTCCTTTCTATGCAATTTCATACCATTATAATTCCATATATGTACATAATTTTTGAAATTATATCAATAGTAATTTTCATACCATAATGTTGTAATTGGGCCATTTTTATTTGAAATTCTTTTGTAAAACTGGATGTTTTATTCTTATCAAAAATGAAACTTCTATTTTTGTATTTAACGTGTAGAGAATCCTTTGATTTGATTTTAATCTACTTATTGGAATTTTATTTAATTAGTATAATTTTTATTGAACACATTTTTTGTTTCAAGCTTAAAATTATTAATTAATATTTTTATTATTGTTTTATAGGGAAAAATAAAAAAAAATTTCTATATTTTATGATATTTTACGCGGAAATTGATTTAATGAGAAAATGTTTTAGCTATTTTTTTATTAGTGTAGCTAATTATATTTATTTAAAAATTTATAAATTACAATACTTTCCTGTACTTGTTTATTTGGTCATTGAAAATAATAATTTAGTTGTTAAGCAATATCGGTATGAGTGAAAATATTTTAGAAAGATATTTCGTAATATTTTGTAAATTCACTGCTTTGTAATATAAATAGAAATATTTTATATGTACATGTATTGAATCCTTTGAATTTATTGAATCTATTTGGTATTTACGTTTTCATTATGAAGTCATTAGTATTTAAGATTATTACAGTAAAGTCCAAAAATTGTTGCTTTATTTATATTAAAGTAATTAGTTTCCTATTTAAAATACCATCAAGAATGAAAGTGCAGAGATGCCAAGTAAGTTCCAACATGCTAGGTAAAAGTAAATAGTAGAATGTTAACAAAATTTTCGAACAAATATTTACAAACGGTTACAGCGAAAGGTAGACGGAAAATATTTGCAAAACAGGCAGTGAATTTATATTACAGGTTGTGCAATTCATACTACACTAATATTGTTACAAAACAATTGCGAGTTGATATAGTAGTACTTTTATGCAATTTTAAAGTGAGAGACAGTCCACCATAAACATTTTTATAACTTTGGCAGATATTAATGGTGTTTTTACTTAAAAAAAAAACATAATGTTTTGAACAATTTCGGAATTAGAAGCAAATTTAGACTTTAATCTGGTACTACTATGAAAAATTATGTTAGACAAAATAAATCACAAAATAAGAAACTTTACAAAAGCACAGAAAAAAGATACGACGGCCCCTTTTTTAATTTGGCTATTATCTGCCCATACCGCATTTTCATACTGAATAGCTTAATTTTGAAAAATACTAAAGTAAAAAGCTTATGCAACTATTACAGACCGCATTACATATAATAAGAGGGGTTGTCTGATGGCAACAAATTTTGCATATCGAGTTTTCGTTGGAAACGCACTTCTCCATAAAAGAGCAACGTTAATAAATTATTTTTAGAGAGGTGTCGGTCTGTAGGTCTTTCGGTCTTTCGGTCTGTCTGACTGTGTGCACGCGTGTATTTCAATTTTGGCTGAATCAATTTTCATAAAATTTTGTATGTGAGCATGTTTTAGCTATGTCATGGATTGATCAACTTTTGGGATATATCAGACCTTGGGAACTGAACGTTTTTGCGGACCAATTTTAGATTTTTGCCCATATAAAGAGAAATAATCAACCAATTTCCTTGGAATTTAATATTTAAATTTGGAGTGTTAAAAAAATTACCATATACGATCAGGGCGCGGAAAGCAAACTGGGGGCCGATTTTATTGAAAGCAAATTCATGTAATACAGAAAATTTAAGAAGTCACAATATGATTCTTACTAGCCACTTACATGTCCGTAAGCATAGTAAATTATTACAGTTTCAAGAAATGGAATTATAAATGTTTTAATAAACCATAAATTTTTAATAAAATTAAATAGCCGCAGGACATTGTTGAACCATAAGTCATATATTTTAAATTAAATGTTATTTAATAAACTTCAGTACTCACAGCATTTTTATATAATATTTAATTAGGAGGTTATTTTTTTTATTTTCTAATACCGTTAATTATAAGACTTTTACAAATACCGTTAAAGTTACACCGATTTATTTTATTTTCTATAGGACCTATGTCAAAAAACGTTGAATGTTTCTTTTTCATTATTTATGCATATAGAACAAAAAAGTTAAATTAAAAATATATAACACAAAAAAAAAGAACAAAACACAACCCAAGCTGTTGTTAAATTAAAAAATAATTTTCCAAACCTAATAAAAAGAAAATATTAAAGACATTTTAAAAAAGGAGAAAAATATCTGCAAATCAGAAAAAGGTTTCAAGGTGAAATAATTGAAAAACTAATCTATTGACTTAAAAAAAGACGTAGAAAAAAGAAGATGGAATAATTTGAATACAATTACGATTGTAGCGCCACCTTGCTTTGTTTAACATTTGATATTTTGCGAAATACCTAAGCAAGCAAACTAGAGTTGCTGTTTGTTTTTCTTGTTTCATTTAATTAAGAATTTAATGATAAAGTTAAAATTTATAAGGTCACCAATTTTGAATAATTCTAAAAAGAAAATTTATTTTGTTTAGGTAGAAAATTTAGACATTGTAACTAGGCATCTCATTCTGAGCTGATATGCAGTTCATAAAGTGTTATTCTTATTTTGGTATGCCCTCTGACTAAAAGTCCATTATTAGTATCTCTTTATAAAAGTTCTACATCATTTGAGATGGAAAGCTGATTTTTTTAAAATACAAATACATTTTTTTGAGAAATCTAATTCTCTATAACCTTTAAACATAGGTTTAGAGAAAGTATCGTAAAAAAATGCCGGCTGAAAATTCCTTAAAAATCCATTTTTTAATTAAAGAAATTTATTTAAATTTGCTTAACCGTTATCTTAAACCCGTTTCTTTTAAGAGTGTAAGCTGTTGAAGTCTAAGATGTTAACAGCTCCTAGAAATTTGAAAATACATAGTTAATTTTGTTGAAACACGAATGCGCATAAAAACAAAGATTTTTTATTGATGGATTTCGGCAGGGACGTAAAGTACTAAAAAGTGTTAGCCTATGAAAAATCTGGGGGTTGATTAGGTATAATTTGTTCAAAGTGCAATCATCTATTTTGGGACAGGCTTTCATTGTTAAACTGTCAAGGAGTGTTTAATGCATAATTTATTTTAAATAATAACTGTGATGAAAATAGATGAGGTTGAATTGATTTTCATTAAAGTGTAAGGATCATCATTTAAATCTTCTTTTATAGTATCACATTTAATTTTATTTAATAAGAGATGAATTTGTGACGGTTCACATATATGCCTTAATATTTAAAATGTTTAAGAATAATATTTTGAAAGATTTTTAACGTTAAGGGTCAAAATAAATTTTTAAGTGATTTTTGTATCTTGTGTATAAATATTATATAATTTTTATTTTTGTTTTTGTTATATTTTTTATTTCGATTTATTTCAATTTCTATGAATTTCCCTACACTCTTTCTGGAGCTTTATATATATATTTACAAATACATTTTAATACAATGGGGCACGGTGTTTATCCTTGTATATATATATATGTAATGTATATATGTGAATGTGTGATAGTATATGTACATTTAAATCGTATGAACATCTGTGACATGGTTTCCTTTTTTTTTCTGAAATGTTAAAGTTTCTGAAATCTAAAAGAGCATACAATAAAACAAGAGGAAAAAGAAAAAGATTTTCAATATCACATTATATTGAATTACAGTTATTTTACCCTTTTGATATCACAAGATGAATTTCGAAAGTAATTTGAAAAGAAACCTTTCAGCATCTATTAGTTGGTACTTTCATTTTGGTAACATTTTATTACAGGTTCGAAATGGTATTTTCTTTTATTATATTATATGTGCATATGAAAAAACCAAACGTAGTAAAAGATTTTTTTTTTTTGTTTCTAATATAAAAAATACAGATGTGAGCAATAATTTGAAAAAAATAAAAAAAAAACAGAGTTTTGTTTTTTTTTATAAGAGTTGACCAGGCTAACTTTATCTATGCAAAATTATGTCAAAAATAATAGGGACTACATGAATCAATAATAGACGGTATGGATGAAAGTAAAATAGAATTATTTTAGAATTTTCAAACAATTTTAATTCCAAACAGAGATAATTTAATTTTTCAAACAATACTCATGGTTTGGAATTAAAGCACGACAATTTGAATGATAAAGAAATTTGCATTATATATTTGGGACATTGATAATATTACGTTACGATTTATAATGTCTTCAACGATTCTTCATGTCTTGATGATTATCGGAATTATATTTTCCAACTTGAAAACCTTTCGCTAACTAAACCAAATTTTTATAAATAAAAGTAATAATATCCATTAGACTTATTAGCTTGGTCAAACCCACAAGCTCAATAAATGAAGCGTTGTTTATGAGAGTATCGATTACTTTCACAATTATTTATTTTTGTTTGATCATCAAAAGTTTTAATTGAAATTGATAAGCTTTCAAAGTATGTCTGGAGCAATGATCGAAAGTTTTGACAATTTCATTGTAAATAAACCAACGTTTGAATGTTTAATGATGCCAGTCTCTCTCACCATTAATATAACAATGCCATGAATTCAAGTTATTGCTTAAAAGCACGACATGTGAGCGCGTTTTTTGTAAATGAAAACACTTAGCGTCATTTTACTTAATTAAATTAATTCTGTTTTAATATAGAACCAGTCCAAGTTCTTATTACTTAAAAATTTGAGTTAAGAATGTGAAATGGTTTTTGGCAGCTGAACCTGGCACACAGATGTTTACTAGACTGGTTGTGTTATATTTGTGCCAAACACATAACAAAAGTTTTATGTTTGGCACACACAACATTTTTCTAGTATACCAATTTGTATAAGTATTTCTGACAATAAATTACTTTCAGCATTATAAACGTAACAATAAATTTGAAATACTAAAAATTTGTGAATCTGGTATGATTATAGAATAAGTTATGTAATATTTCATTGTAATGGGAATTGAAAATGTTTATTTAAAAAACAATATAATTTAACATCCTGAACAAAAAAAATACATATTATATTTTAGGACATCATATACGTATATGTGTGTATAGTCACATAATATCCGTATTATAAATTATTATATATAATGTCCTCATATTTGGAACCAATAATCTGATAATATTTAATGAAATATATGGAGCTGAGGTTGCTTTAAAAGCAGCAATATTATTATATTAAACGGGACCTCTTAATACCAAAGAAACTTTCAAATTTTTTATTTATAATAAAAAACAAGGTTCTCAGAAGTATAGTATTAATATTTTTGATTGAAATTTAAAATTTATACGGCGATTTTGTTTATTGTTATTAAAATTTTATAATTTTCAAACTCATATATTTGACAAAACAGAAAAAAATTTACTCATTTGGGGAGTTTTAATGTTATAATTAAATTTAGAAAATCTTTTTCTAAGTAATTCCCTGTATGCGTGCATCCATCTCTGTGACTTATGATTTCTTGAAATTACAAATGATTCGCGATGAATTCCGTAACTCCTTAGTTCATTTTTTTAATAAATACAATTATTTTACACACATATATACATAATATACATACATCAATTTCAAAATACAAAAATTGAGGAGAATTTTCCACATACTTAAGGTGCATTTGATATATAGACTACTCAAAAGTCAAAGATGTCCTCATGGCTTTCAATCTTAAATTTAAAAGTTTAAAGCATTTTATGATGGAAGTATTTGTATATTTTTCAATTTGTATCCTTACAAAATTCTAGAAAGCAATAAAATAACAACAGTAGAAAAAAATGTAAATTTAAAAAAAGATTTTTTTGTTTTTTGTTAAAGTTTGATGTAAAAGGGAAATGAAGAAATAAAAGGAAAATAATTTTAATTCTTTTATAATCCCATAAAAGTTTTGAGCTTTTAAAGATTATTTTTTTTTTTTTTGAATGTTTTCAAATTTTTTTTTATTAAAATTTAAGTTTATGCAATCAATATAAGAAATGCGGTAGAGGAATATAAGGTCATCTAAAAATTATTGAATTAAGTTGGGAGTTTTTATAGATCAAATTATGCAATGGACAAAAAAGTTTCTCACATATTTAGTGTGTAAATTATGAAATTCAATTTGTTATTCAACTAATTTAATATTTTTTCACATACTCATTAAATTGCTGAATTCAAACTGTTAGAAAACAGTTTATGAGTCTGATTATATGAAAAATATGTTGAACTGCACGCTATGAGTTAAAGTTACATTTTCTCAACTCTTTTAGTCGGTAAATTTGTAATAAAACCATGGTCACGTATTGAAATATTCATGCATATAACAGTCAGCATTACTGAAATTTTTATATTTAAAATATTATTCCGTATGTACCTAAAAAGTAAGCATGTTTAAATACGTTCCTTAAATGGTACAAAGATGAAATACGAACAACACATTTATACACACAACAAAAATCTCAAAATTTAGATTATTTTTCATCATCCTTAAACCAATGTTGAATAAGGACTAAAATATGGTATCAAATATTTGTAAGAAAATATATCAGATGTCAAAAAAATTTAATATTTGCTTACATAACAATCAAATATAATATGCATACATACATACATACATATGAGATCAGATTACAACGTAAATTACCTACATGACATTATATGAAGAAAATTTTCAACCTAAATGTGTAAAATGCGAATATTTTTGTGATTGTTATGTTGCAAAGAAATTGCAAAAACGGAAGATTTACAACGAATAAACCAAAAACAATCATTATTAAAAGATAACACAAAAACAGAAAAAAGGAAACATTAAAGGGGCACGTAAAATAACCTTGACCAAAATATAAAACCTGAGAATGAAATTTCATGCTCAAGACAATAAAAATAAAAACAAACGAAAAGGAAAAAAAAATATTTAAAAACCACAATAGAGAATCTGCAACGAATTCTGCTAGTAACTGGTATATAAGTATGCATGTATATAATAGATAATGCATCTGTAATAAGCTATGTTAATAATGTGCATATAATTACTATGTGTGTAATGTCAACGTTCCGTTAATTTCAGGCGACATTGTGAACGATGTTAGTAAAATGTGCTTAGTGCCATACCATGTGATAACTGAAAGGTAAATGAAATATTTCTGCTAATTGAAAATACACACACAAAAACTTTCAGAAAAATTTTATTTAAATTTATTTACCAAAACCACCTTCGAAGGCGATAGTCTTAAAATCCGAAATATTAAAAATAATAACGCATATCTATTTTTTCATGTTGTTATCACTTCTGATAGTAGTATTGGCTAGGATATACCTATTAATGAACTCTACCATATAAGATCTGCATCATCACTTTCTGCAGCTAATTTGTTATGATCTTGTTATGTTGGAAAAAAAATTGCAAAAACGAGAGATTTACGAATCATTTCAGGTGGAGCTGAGCATGTATTGAGAAAATATTACGCCATATTCTTTCACTTTTCTTTTTTGCAAATAAAGAAATTTTTTTTCTAATTTTATTAAAAAACATTTTAATGGGCGCTTTAATTTAAGACCTTTTTAAATATGTTGGGAATTAATTTAAGCGATGAATCGCTCAGATGCTTGAGTTCAATTCTTATGCTGGGATAGAGCTTTAATTGAATTGTTAAATACAATGATTTATTACAATATGATTTCTGTTTCATTAGAGGAGACCATCATACAGCTAAAAGTAAAAAGCTAAGAAGCTATTAGAATTAGCTTTTCCTTTCAAAATTCAATGGTATGGTCTTACTAAATAATTTTCAAAAATATTCAGCTAACTCAAAATTTTAACAATGGGCCTATTGATTGGCTTCATTAATTAAAAAATTATGTTATTATCTGCAAAGTTTAAAAGAATTTGTGCAAATAAAGTTTTGTCTTATCTTCCAAGGCTTTGATTCCATTAAAGCCTTGGAAGATAAGACTATAGCCAAGTTGTAAGGGAAATTTGAAAAGCACGTTAATTTTCAATTACAAATTGGTCGTGATTATTGGTTGACATTATTTTTAAACTTTGATTGCCTTAAAATAATTTTTTAAATAAGAATATTTTGTGGAGACATGTTAAAAATTATTTTGAATTTCTTTGCTTTGTTGCACTTTTAACTTGTACGCCTTTGAAAAGAAACTTGATAAGTTCATTGTACTTTTTAAATTAGAAGACATCATACTTTAATTTTGAAACTTTAAAGTTGAAATTAAATTTAGCATTTATTTTTTATTAAAAAATAAATAAAAATAGACAAGATCTAAAACAAACGCCTACAATGTTTTTATTTTAACATTATTAAGAGAAAAATTACCTTCATCCTCCAAATCATTCTATTTATAGTGTTTAAAATTTAAATAAAAATTTACAAAATGAAAAACAATTCGAATTACGAATACATTTTTCTATAAATGTAGGTCCTTTATATATTTCAGAAGTAAATTATTATACAAAACCATAGAGACACTATACGCAATAAAAAGACCGGTACATGGTTTAATTTTTGAAATTTGATATTAATTACTGTTAAACGATACATATACTCGTACATTATATAAATGTAAAGAATGTGAATTTTATATATATACAAATAAATTTTTATGTTTTTAAATTAGGAATGAATAATACGTTTTCGTGCCCTTGAACAAATTTAATACTGCTATTAAAAAAAAAAAAAGAACACTGGTTTTCTTTTTCTTCTTTTTTTTACTGCTATATCGTTAAATCCTTAAATAAATAGGAAGTATAAGGAAAAAATCCAAGTAACGAGATTAAATGACAAAATTCTGGAAGTTAACCATAATGACCGAATTAATGTTTGTTTATTTTTTTTTTTTTTGTATTTTTATTAACGTCCTTTTTACTCAATGACAAAGTAAATAAATTTATTTTTTATTATGTTTTGCACTCAAATGATTTCCATTTACTTATTTTAAATACGGTAAAATTTAGAAAAAGAAATGAATAAGGAAATAAAAAATCTACGATAAAGATTTAATTTCAGTAAGAGAAGAGATTCCGTTGAAAAATAAGAGCTTCCTTCAAAAAACGAAAAAAAACGAAAACAAAAATCCTTTTTGGAAACTTTTTCGTTTTTTTTTTCTTTTGTTTCTTTTTTTTTCTTTATTCACATCATAAAATGTTTAATGTTTAATTTTTGGCTAAGAAAAATATCCTCTATAAAAGCAAGAAAATAAGAAGAAAAAAAATGAAATTTCACCATTTGAATATAAAAGTATTGTATTAAATTATAGCTTCAGGATAGAGAGGATATTTAATATTTAAATTCAAAAAAGAAACAAAAAAAAAAAAATAGAATAAAATAGAAAAAAAAAATAATAAAAAATATGGAGAAACGAAAGTTATTTATTTTATCACATGATTTTAGGTCATTTCAATTTCATTATTCAAAGGAATACTTTTGCCCTTTGAATTTTTTTATTTTTTTTTTTTGGAGAATCTTGCAGTACATTATATAATATGGACTGTTAACTTTTTTTTTTTTTTTGCTGTACCATGAAAATTTGTTGTTTATTATTGTGACTTTCAATGGGAAATTATATTTAAAACCATTAAAGTCTTAAGTTCAAGAATTGTTGAAAGTATTTATGCATAAGCATAAATACGCTTTGTCCGAATTTATTTTGATTGCGTTAAAAATAATTGTGGATTAATTTAATTCTTTTTTCTAATACGTAGTGCTTCTATATTATATAGATTAATTGTAAATTATAGGTATTTAAGCAATATGTACTGAAAATTTTTAGAACATTGAATTTATTTTTTTTTTTTAAATTTTAATAATGCAGTTGTACTTGTGCTCAATTCTATAAGAATTAAGATCAATAAGAGAAAAATTTTGTATTATGTTAATGGTCTTTCTCTTTTCAAATTTAATATGTACTTTAATAAAATTAATATGTTTGAAATATTTCAGCCTGTTAATTTACGTATTCTAATTTACGCATTCATACGAAATTGCGTGTTTATATAAAGTTTTTAATATTAAAAGTTGGTACCAGTTCCCTTTATACTTAATAATTAGAAATGTGTATATAAACTATAAGAATGCTCAATAAATTTCGATCAAAATATTGGTTTTAAAGTGACCTATTTCTTACCTTTTTAAAGATCAAACTAATTTTATTATTTTAAAAAAATATTGCATACTTTTCGGGGAAGCAAAAACTAAAAGAGTTGACATAATAGCGAAAGAAGAAGTAAGTTTATATTTTTCAAAAAAAATTAAAAAGTCTTTGTAGTTTTAATAATGCAAATTATTAAAATATGAGTTTTTCTGGGGACCATAACTTCTGAAGCAAAGAATATAAATTAAGAATAAAGGATCGATATTTGAAAAGGTTATTGAACAGAAGGTATGTTAAAATTTTGGAGACTTCTTTAACGATATGACGCATCACCATATTTGTTGGATATTTTTTAAACCCAATACGCTTGCTATTGTAATCTTCTTTATTTTCAATCCTCTAAATCCAGATCTGCACTTTTAACTCTTTGCATTTTGGATTGAGTACTTCAATAACAAACAAATGGGCAGGAACAGCTTATACTTTATGGTCGTAATTGTTTCCTGCAAATGAACATTCAAAAAATTTGAAGGCTTTTGGAAAAATTATTAATATTTTTATATAAAAAGTTTTTGGTATAAAATTAATTTGTGGTAAATTTTATACTAGGGAGCTGGTGAAATACTAAATTTTGCCAATTAAATCACTTTATGCACTTTGCTTACTTAATATTCGTTTCCTAAATCGAAAAATGCAAAAATTTCAATTTTAGTGCATTTTTCATGTTTTTATTACCAACTAATTATTAGCACTTATACATAAACTTTCTGACCCCTTATTCATGTATATTAATGATCGATGGTATTAACATACTCTATTAGGCTATATACAAAAGTTATATGGCATCTTTTGGAACAGATGACTAAACGGTTAAAAATATGCATACTTACATGTTATAACGCTAACTTATTGCAAACATTATTTCCATTTTTATAATGGACCGTTTTCGAAAATAAATTGACTTTTATATTATTGTTGCTTTTATTATATGACACTATATTTAAAAGTTATAAAATTCATATATATTGGAATTTTTTAACTAAATACTAATTTTCGTTTAATTTTTCCACGAAAAATATTTAAATACTTTTTTTTGTACCCCAGCTGTTTGGTCAAAAATTTAATTGATCGGCCAGGACAAAAATGATTGCCTCAAGTTTTTTTATTACTTTTTGATTTCTTGGATGTAAGCAATTCTATAAGAAAAGCAAAGCTACCTAGTGTCCAGCCGAAAATCAAAATAAACCAAAATAATTTTAAATTATTTATGTTGAGTGGACCATATAAATGAGGTTCGTTAAAAATAATGTTTGAGATATGCTGGCGTTCTAAAAAAGCTCTTCTATTCATTTCATTCGACCAGTGCTGTACAAAACCATTACTCCTAATTTGTATCATAAATTGCTGGGTTTGTTCTTTGCTAAATAGTGGTGAAATCAAATATATCATTTCATAAAAACTTTCTTTACATATACGTTCTCCAAAATAATTCAGAATTCTTCCATAATATTTATTAGATTTGATTATTTCATTATAGTACATTAAGTCAATTGAAAAAAGCATTTTTTCGGTTATAACTCTTCGGTAAGCGTCTCTAGTGTGTTTTGTTGTACTATTATTGTTTAAAGAATTTTGATTTCCACTTGCATTCGTTTGAATATCACTAGTTTCAATACTTTCTTCCGCATCGTTAGCTGTATTCAATTCGTCATTTGCTTTAAAACTGTCATTTCGAATTATCATTGGATGTTTGAGTGGTGGTTTAATTAAAAATGTCATTAATAATGACAGGTAAATTTGTGTTAAAAGAAACCCAATTAACATAAAACCAAAATTAAAAAATCTCATTTTCCATTTGTGATGCACGTATTTGTCGAAAAATGATTGTAAAAGTAAAACTCGCAATATACTTAAAAATTGTTTACTTATATCATTATTAATATTTGAATTACCATTAATTCTTTTGATGTTGTTACTCTTTGTATGATTACTTTTGTTAGAAAAAAGTATTTTATATAAAATAAATTTAGCAAGACCAAAATATAATATTGATGTAAATAAAATAATCCAAATTTTTGATTCAAATGGCATTGTGAAATAATATTGTTTCTTTATTAGACTTCCTCTGAAAGGAAATAAATAACAATTTGTTGGTAGAACCAGCGGATAACTCCACGAATCTCTTCGTGTTCGTGCATTTAAATCTGTACATCTAACACCGTTTGGCAAAATATCGAATTTTTTAAAATTGCCACATAATACATTTTTGCTCTTTTTATTTTTTTCAGATAATTTTACATATGTTATTCCAATTGAGATATTAAATTTTTGTGTTAATACTTTAATTATAAGATTGTGTGGATTGTAAATTTCTTCATAATCGTCGCTAGAAAAAAAAAAAAAAAATTTGGGTCAAACCAATGGTTTGTATTGTAGCACTTTTCCCTTCAACAAGTGAAAATACTGCTTTTCAAAACAATCGATGTATACCTATCACACTATTAAAGTTATTTTCATTCATATACAAAACTATTTCTAGGATTGCATATATTTAGGATATAAAATTTATATAAAGAGGGGTTAAGATAATGCTCGAATTTAAAGGTTAATTGCGTGAGTTAAGAAAAATAATTATATTTTTTAATGTCATGGATTTTACCGTTAGCTTTTTGTGTTTATAGAAATTTGAAAAAGCTTGCGGTTTCGGAAATATAAGGCATCAAAAATTCAATCTTTACAAATTTCAAGAGGCGATAAATTGAGAGGGGGTGGAGATGGAAAAAAATTTTCTTCTAGCGAAATGAACTATTTGTTAATGCCTAAAAGCTACTAAAATTTCAGGCTTCCACATCATGGGGTCTGGAAGAAAAACAACATCAAAAATTTGAAAAAAAACGGATTTTATGTAACGGTAAATTTTAACGACCATTTTGTTTTTTTAAAGTTCTAGTGTAGTATGCCGTGATATCAGAAGCATCCCACTGCTTTTCTGCGTTTGTAAAATCTCAAAAATGCATATGGTTCAACTACAGTAAACAGTTGAAAAATGGCATTTTTATGGTTTTGAGGGGGTATAACTTTTAGAGGGAAGAAGATAGGTAAAAATTATGTTTACGAAAATTAGTTTCTAGTAAAGATCTATATACATATAAAATTTTAGGTTTCTATTAGACGGACAGACGGACGGACGGAGGGATGGTCGGTCGGACGGACGGACAGACGGACAGAGTGAAACTAATAAGCACTTTTTTTCAAAATTTTTTTGGAAAAGTGCTAAAAATTTAATATACAATATGATATTTACAAAGAGAAAGGAAATGAGTATTTTTTAGTGCAATTAAAATTCACTCATAATTTAAAAAATTTTTGTATTTCTTTTATTATCTATCAAATAATGTCAAAGAATAAAGCGAAAGAAAAAAATTCTTTGGGAAAATACGTGTAATATGCATTCAGGGTGTAATAGAATCTGAAATATTCAAAAAAGGGAGCAATTTTCCAAAAAGTGGCTGAAATCTATAGGCCGATCGAGAAAAAGCATAGTAATGGGCAAGCGAAAAGTATGACACCAATAAACATAATATGCCGACATATGAAAAAAAAATTTAGAAACAGTAACAAACAAGCACCATTAGAAAGGTACGTGAAATACTGTTGGGATCGGTCCCAGAAAAATTTATTTAACAGTGTTAAATTGCATCAATAAGTGATTTATTCAAAGCATATTAAAAATATGATATAAATTAAGGCTATAGGAATAACACCCAAATGTAATAAAAGGACTAATCAAAATACAATGTTATAGAGAATTTGAAATGGATAAATATTGAAGATAGAATCAGTTGCAATGACAAATCAATTCTGAACGGATCATGATTAAATTTTTTATACTTACGTTGTAGAAAAAGCCGTTTCAAATTTTAAGCCATAGAAATTTGTTGTTCTTTGCGGGTATAAAATAGAATTGCTCGTATTTTTGAATATAATATTTTCTATTAGTATTTTTGGAAATGGTTTCATACGATATATTAATCCGTTAGTTTCAAAGCTTTGTGAAACAATCAAAACATTAAACAGTTTGTATTTGAAACAACGATTCGTAAAAATGTCTTTGACTATCTTCATTTCTTTTGGATTTTGTGCAACATTCGATTCAGTTCCAATTAATAATATTTTAATTTCATGTCTGACAGCAGATTGCAGACTGCTCAATATATTCCATTGATCCTGTAAATTACAGAATGATATTATTAAAATGTTTTTATTTTTTGTCTTCGTCAATTCCAAATTTAATCTTTTTTTTAAATTTTTGTTTTTTAGAATTTTATCAAAAGAAATCAGAACAATTTTTTGCAAATTTTTTAGATTATTAGATATTTCTCTTATTAAACTATTCATGCTATATTGATCTTCTTTTGAGCTCGGATATAAAAGGATAATATCACGGATGTCTGAATTTTGTACAATTATTTGATTAGTTAATTGAAATAAATGTTCATATTTTTCAAACACTTGTGCATTTGTCAATAGGAATAATAGAAATAGTTTAACTATAATTGTAAAAATCATTTTTTTTATATATGTAAATAATTTTTTCGTTAATTTTAAATTATACTAAGTGAATTCGAAATATAGCAACACAATGTTAGTTAGAAACTGAATTTTCGAAGCAAATAAATTTGAAAATTAGTAATGTCGCTATAAGGACGTCAATTATTTTCTTACCCTTTAAGAAATACATATTTAACTAGATTTTCCACTTAAAACTTTTTATTATTAATTAATTTGCATTCGGTATATTTCCGCTTGTGTGCCTACAATTAATACTTAAAAATTATTTCTAAAATGGCTCCTACTTGACACTTTACTTTGAATGTTGAAAAGAAATCAGATTACAGGAACTTTTGGTTTTTAATTAATAAATAACAATTAAGTTTATTACAATTGTATTGGAAATTTTTTTTTTAAAGATGGGAAGGGCTTGTAATTAATTACAGTTACACGGTCTTTTGAATTACAGTTACACGGTCTTTTGAAACTAAAAATTCAAGCAACAGCCATTTGACCTCAACGCAAGGAAGAGGATTTTATTGAATGCAAAAAATTATCTAAAATGAATCTAAAGATGCATTAATTATAATAAAAACCTGAACATTAAAAATTTTTAATTAAATTAAAAACAATCAACCCTTTTTGTAACAAATTGAAATAACTCAGTAGCAATTCGAAATCTAATTAAAAATATAATATATTATGTATGACTGTGTCAACTCTGCGTACGAATAAACAAGTTTAAATGTCAGAGATGTAATCAGCAAATTCCTTTGTTCAACATTTCAGCTTTGTAGTCTCAATAGTTTGTGGGCTATGAACAAACAGTTTATGTAGTTGTATGGCAGCTACCAAAAGCAGTCGAGAAAAATTTCAACGATTTTTTTTACCGAAATCGCTCTAATAATATACTTATTTGTGCGAAATTTCGATATTATAGCTTCAATAGCTTCTGAAATATAGTCAAATAGTTTTTAAAGTCGCAATACAGCTTCTCGAACTACTGCTTCGATCATACCCAATTTAAATGGGATTTCAGCTTTTATTACTAAGTCATTTGTTAGAATTTGGTGAGTCAGTCAAATCGACTCAGAACTGGACGCCGATCAAAAACGTAGTCAATGAAATCAAAATTTTATCTCTTTATGCAACATACATTACCTTTTTTACCTAAAGGTCTCAACCTCTTCTATTTGTAAGTAGAAATTCTAGACATAAAGCATTGTTGTTCCTGCACGGGGCGGAAGCATAGAAAACCAAATACAAAAATATATGTAGGGTTTTTTAGGTTGTTCGTGAGTGAATTTATGGCACTTTCCAAGTTTTAAATAAAAATAACAAAAAAAAAAAATATTTTTTTCAAATTAAACTCAATTAATTTGTTCTATTAATCATTTTTTATAAGTTTTTAAGCTGTTCTTTTAATTTAATTTTCAAATTTACACTTTATGTAGTGCAATTATATACAACAATCTTTTGTTTTAATGGAAAAATGAATTTACTATAGCGCACAATCCGTTTAGAACCCTACACAACTTAATTCTCAATCGAGATATTTGCTTAACTGATGTCACTTTTGTTTTTGAGGTTAAAAGATTAACTTGGACATCATAACCATTATCCATATTTTTAAAGTGGAAACCCGCATAATATGCCTGAACAAATCCGTTTCAAAAATTATGAATTTAAACCGGAATTTAAACTGAAACCTAAAATTTATTTTTTCTTTTCTTTTAAATTTTTGAGTATCAAATTCGATTTTAATGAAGAAACTGCTAAAAAGAATTTCTGATAAAATTTATAAAAATTCAATCTTTTATTTTCATTTCAGAAATTGACAGAGATGGTAATATTATTGTGCAGTACCAAAATTGATAAAAACCTATATTTTTGTGATTAAGATAATGGACTAAGGTATGTTCAACAAATATACCTTAACAAATCGCAAAGAAATTTCATATTTTTAAACTTTTTCCAATATTTTTGAAAGAAAGTTGTAATTATTATAATTTTTGTTCAAAAATTCACAAATTTTTGAATGTACATATGTAAAAGTATTTAAGTACCTACATATAAATTAACTTTTTATTTAGCTTTAATTTGTACAATTCTTCTAACTTAGGACAACATAATAACTATAAACCTATTTCAGTAGTTTATTAGTCTACGTAAATGCAATATGCATCTAGTAGACTAGAGGACCATATCAAATACTAATAAATTTATTTAATTTTATTATCATATGCTTATACAAACATAAACATGTAAAAGCATTTATAATTATATTTCAACATTATACCCACATTCATCTTTTGTATTGCATTTATTCATTTGGTAAAAATGGGCTGCAAAATATTTTACACAATGGTACCATTTTATCTTTTTTGATTTACTGTAATTTCATAGATTACAGTTGTCAAAATAATTAAATTTACATAAGTACAAGCTACATAACATTTTTGTATAGATGTGATAAATTTCCCAAATCTGAAGTATTGTCTACTAGTATTTTTTTATACAATACTAAAGACTTGTTTTACTCTTTTTTTCAGTAATATTTTATAACCGTGCAAGTACAATTGTACTGTATGGTTGCATATAATACAATTGTACTTAAATTGTTTCGAGAGAAAACGAAAAATTCTGTTCAAATAAAATTTGTCTTCTGTTTCGTTAAGTTTTTATCGCACAAAATTTTACAATGTTGTAAATGTTAACTTTTATCTCCTTTTAAAATATCGTTTTGTTGTATGATACGAAAAAGTGTCTCTTTAAATTGGCACATTTGTGTATATTGCAAATGAACGAAAGAGTTTTTTAAGAGAGAATTATTATTTAGATTTCGGTTATCTTAAAAAAATATATTACTCGTCTCTTATTTCTGTTTTAACAAAGTAATATTAAAGTAACCTTGAACTATTTCGTTTATATATTTATATCATATGTACTTAAATCTGTACCCTTCTGTTTCTCAATAAACTCATATGCCTACATATACATATATAAATTTATTTGAAATCGTATCTAAACATTTCCAGTAGCAAATTTCTAGGCAATTCTTGTAATTTTCCAAATTGAGATTTTATTGCAATTTATTTCATGATGTTGTTGTTACTCGTTAGGTTTTTTTTTTTTTTTTTTTTCCTTTGTTCACTCCTAGAAGGAGCATAGGGCTAGTGCATGATTTCTCATGCACTAGTTTCATAGCGTCATAGGGTTTAACTAGGTAGGTGACTAGCCTGCCGTAGTTTTTATTTATATATTAATTATTTGAGGTTATTAATATTTACTATTTTACTTATTTTTCTTAGTTTTTTTTTTAATATCGAATATTAGGAATATTTGAAAATTACTTGTATAATATTTTTATTAGTATTGTATATTAAGTTATAATAATATTGAATATAATTTTTATAGTGACCTGACCGGGGTTTGAACCCGAGACCCTTCGGTTAAAGGACCGGTGCCATAACCACTGCACCAATGGTCAGATACTCGTTAGGTGAAGACATGTATTTTTTAACTCTCATTTTTCAGACCATTTGTGCAAAAGTTTGTTGCTTTTACTCAAAATTTTTTATTTTGTATCAAGTATACCATATTTTTTTTTAAATGATTAGCATCTTAACTTCTGGCAACTTAAACTTTAATTTGGTTTGAAACAAATTATTCAGGAGTCACGTGTCTTTTATTATTTTTTCTATTAAACCTTTAATATTGTGAACTTAATATATTTAAGATTAAATAAGATTATTGTTAAACTTCTATCGAATTTCAAGGACGCTAGTAAATTTCAAATTCCCTTAAAGTTCGCTGTCCGTTTTGATTCTTATACAAATTGATTCTTATACAAACAGAATGAGAAACACACCGACAGACAGACAGACGGACTACCGAAACACATTTCTACCGAAAACTCCCCTTCAGAAATTGGATACCAAAAAATGAAACACTCAAATTACTAGGGTAACCCAAGTAGCTACAAAATTTGTTATAAGTGAACTTCTTACATTCATTGTTTACTTACTTACATCTACTTGATAATGAAATGAGAGCATCAGTCGTCAGTTATTATAGATAATGAAATGGAGAGAAATATTCTCTGTAGAAGAGAATACAAAAGACTAGAGGAGCATTATAAATTATCTCTTTACATACATTTATAAAAAGAGATATTTTATAATTTGAGTTGAGTTTTCTCATTGTTTTTAATTAAGAGATAAAAATGAATATATTTGTTAGTGTTTTATGTTTTAGAACGAGCAATAACATTTCTCCTTAAATCTCTTTTAAATGGCTGTACATAGAGATAGATAAAAAGGGAAAATTTTGAATTACACTTTTCAATTTCGTTAAGTTTTATTTCATGAACGTGTATATTTGGTATACATGCATGTAATACCAAAATATTTGTATTTAGTCATATTCGCTGTAAATTTTATTTTTGTTAAACAATCTAGAATTTCTTAAAATTTACCTGTTTTTATTGTAAACAGGTGGGTAGTAGATTTTCATTGATGATCCTTTCAACTAAAGTTTTGTGAATATCGTTTTCTAAATTTAATTTATATTATTTAGAGTTTATTTTTTTAATTTTTAAGCATTTTCAGAATTGTCGAAAATATAAGAATGAAGGTTTTCACCTAAAATATATGTAAGTATATATAGGAGAGTTGCTGGACAAAATTATCATTAACTTGTGATTTCTTTTGCTGTACATTTTATATAAATGTACAGCAATATAAATTACAAGCACTTGCAAATAAATACACACGTATATATAAATATTAATATTATTGTGACTTTTATATGTAACAAATTACACGGCCAGGTCTGTCGTTTTAATTTTAGTTATGTTGTAGATATGAGTGAATCAAGATTAATTACAATAAAATATTTTTCGGTTGCGTTTTAAAGAGCAAATTTAATTAAGAAAAAAGAAATTAATTTTATTAAATTGAAATGATGTAAAAAATTTCTTTGTTCTACAAAAATATTATTCAAGAGAAAGATCGATATTTCAGTATAACTATGATGATTTAATTCATTAATCTACAAGTAAACATTTTTCTTTCAGATAAGTAGCCATTTCAAAAATCAAGAATTTAGAGTGAAATTGTTGAACCCAATATTTGATTATTTGTCTCGAAAGATAAATTTTATTTTGCATACCGCAGTGGGCCGGCAAAATTCTTAAACAAAAATCGGTGTACAACAGCTTATTTGCAACATGCCTCCTAATGTACTTGTTCTTAATGTTGATTTATAAAAAAAATAAATATACATAGGTACTTGCTTTCAATACACATAATTAACATTATTTTTTTTTTTGAAACAGAAACATTTTTTTATTTTTTTGTTTATTATTGAAGCAATTAGCGAAATTTATTATCCCTACAAAATGAAGTACAAGGTTTCTTTTCCACTAGATTACACCTTAAGTGGTAAAAAGATATTTCTCTCAAGGATATTTTGCCTACACAAAAGTATAATATTGTAATAATTATAAATATATGTAATTCTGAAAGAGAAATAAGTGTAAAATTTCTATCTAGGATGTTACCTTTCTAAACACGAATAATAACACTCTTAAAAATGTTCCTCGTCGCAAATAGGAATTTCGTAATAAAAAACATGAGAAATTCACAAAAGGATAACGTTAATATTATAATTATTAAAGTAACGTGTGGTTTTTTAACAGGACGTGTTTTTTGGTATAATTTTTGTTTTAAATGACTGCATACTTATATATATATTGAGAACTTTACACTTTAAATATTTTATTTCATAATGAGAATACTATACACACAGATGCGTATCATAGTATTTTGTATCAAGAATTGGTAATTTTATAATAAAAATTGAAATGGACTAGTTTCAGTTAGAGCTAAAAAGTATTATTGAATAAAGAAAATTCTTTAAAACAGTTCCATCCTAAAATGGCAATTTCATTTTCGATTTTACTTGGAGAAGTAGTAAAACAAGTAGGAAAATATTTAAAATCCTCACGAATTCAATTTAAAACTCTTAGAGTCAAATATGACGTCCTATATGTACTTATACATACAAAAAATTTTTTATTTTAGTTTTAGTAGGCAAAAAATTATGACAGACAATTGCGACCTTAAACATTCCTTTTCTAACGCCAAAGCATTGCATTTAAAAAAAAATTTATAGAAATTTTGTTAAAGATTTAAATAAACGTTTAATTATGGGTATGTGTGTATTACCGAATGTTCGAAAGAAATTTGACGAGTAAAACAACTTGTACTTATGAAATATTATGAAATAACCATTATGAAATATCGGATTAGCGTTTTGATATGACAACTTCAAACTGACCAAAAGTGCTTTCAAAAACCTTTCAAGAATAAAATTTAAGAATTTCAAAGTAAAAATTTTTATCTTGAATTTAAAAAAATTTTATTTTTTGTTCTCATGTAAGATTTTCATATATATTTGACAATCATTGAAAAAATTTAATTTTGGCAGCCCTTGAAAATATTACATTGAAATGTATTCTTTTTTACTATTGTAATTAATGAGTTTTGGGCGTCAATATAATGCCTTGTAGGTGGTATGGGTTCGTTAATCGTAGGATTAAATACATACATATATGAAATGTTATTCTAATGATTAAACTTACCAAAATTTATATCTATTCTACCCATATGTGTTTCCGATATACAGTTTGATAAAACCTTTGAAAAACAGGAAACGAATAATGCTATTGGAACTCATTTCTTTAGCACCTTTAACGTTTAAATCAAATAATTTAAATTTTGTATATTAATTTTTCAAAAACTTCAAAATGTTAAAATCTCTTTTTGAATGGCAATAATTGCTACTCTTATCAAGGTCAAGTACTTTATGTGTGTATTTTATTACAATATTCATGCGAAAATTGGTTGCACCATACTCATACATTAACTGTATGTTATGTATGGTGTAATTTATGTAACTATATACATTAATCTAGTTAGATGAGTTTTCATAAAATGCGTTATGGTAGTCCTATATGACATGATCCTGCTTTTTAATCATTGAAAAATAAAAAAAACATTTACAAATGTTATCAACGATGTGCTACACTTTGAAACTGCATTAATTGTGTAACTTTTCTTTGAAAACATATTTCACCAATTAAAATGCTACGAGTATAAAGACGTACACATATATTTACGTACGTATTATGTATGTCACTTGAGTAACACTAAATACTAGTAATCTATATTCGTATAGATTATATGAATACCTTAAGTATAAAAAAAAATTGTTATCTAATCAAATCTAATGTTATGTAAGTAGCAAACGAAGCAAATAAAATACGTGTATGTATATTTACATTTCGCACATACATTTGTACATACATTATCTAATATATGTTACGTATTATTTTGCAAGTGTGAAAAAATTAATATACTCTGTTTAAGGAACTCATTTTAATTTAATTTATATATTTCATATACTTGCGTACATATTGTATACACATACTACGTTGAATTAAATCTAACCTTGAAATCTGTATTCATATTAGATAAAATTTAATAAGTAATAATATGTATGTGATTTTATTTCTTGTAATATACATACATAATATAAAAATAGGAATATGTATGTACATATCTGCGTGTATTTGTTTGCTTAGACGTAAATTTGCCTTAGAAAGTAAAGCAACATAAACAAAAAGTTATACTTGCCTCTAAAAATAAATTGGTTATATAAAAGAAAGGTAGACACATAATAATTATGTAAATCATTGTAAAAAAATTATACTTATTATTTAAAATGAGAAACATCACTCCAAATTGAATTTTTTGATTTTTAAAGTGGTTTCATCATAAAATTTGCTAGAGTTTCAATTTTTCTTTGCATGAGTGTGATTTAAAGTATTTTATTGTTTCGCTATACATACGTACAAACATACCTACCTCCTGAAATCAAAATGAATTTCCAATTACAACCTGAAAATTATTTTATTTGCCTTTTCATATTCTACATGCTTATTTATGATTTTCTTTTAAAGCTCTTCTTCTTATATATGTAATTTTGTTGCTTTATTTTAATTTTTTTTTCAGTGAAATTTAATTTTAATTTAAAATCAGTTTTTGTTATGTTCGTTTGTTTTTAAATTTGTGTACTTATGTCGTGTAATTATGCTAATACCCATTTGCTTTGTTTAATTTTGAACAGAAAACATAGTATTAAGGGTTACTTGAAAAAGACCTCGATCAAAAACGGGAAGGCAGAATACTAGGTCGTCCAAATTTGTTATTATTTTTCGGGGCACTCTTTGTACACTACCTCCGGATTTTCTGTTTCAAAGAGATAAGACAGAAATTGAGAGCAAAATTTTCATTGACAGAAGATTAGATGGCGAAAATCACCAAGTTTTTCAAAATTTTGAAAGTTTCGCAATAAAGTTTGATAATTTTTTTGTAATATAAAATTAAAATTCTTAAGAGTACGTTTGTAATCGAAAGTCGTATTTGCAAGAGCAGTCAACTAAAAAGCTTCCAGATGAAACTTTTGATTACAGAGTTTAATAATTATTAATGAAACAGAAGTTGTTGTGCATGCTAATTTATTTTAAACATAGAATGCTAAAAACGAAAAAGTTTCTACAAAAGACTGAATTTATATCCATGCAACTGTTTCGAAATTATATTAGAATTATAATTTTTATTTAATACGAAAATCATGAACAATAAACAGAAATGTGATTTTTTATAAACCCTTCGTATAATTCTAAATAATGATTTTTATCTATCTTCTTCTTTTTTGAGTTTTTTCTGTCGGGTGATTATATCAAAGGAAAATTTTTCCCATGAAAAGGGAAAATCTCGTTATAATCTGATGTTTTGCTTGTATTTACTTTTCTTTTTTAGTATTTCTGTTTACATAAATTTATGCATTTTCCATTTTATTTGTATATTCCTTTTATTTACAAATGAATGTATAAGAAGATATAAGTATGTGTATATTAATGATATATTATTGTACCTGTGACAATCATGTGTTTTCTGTAATAAAATATAAAAAATATTCATTTCATCTTTAAAACGAAGAAGGATATACGCAATTTTATTGTGATTTAATATAACTTTGTCTTTTCATTAAATATATTGGGCTTTGTCTTTTCATTAAACTTCTAGCTATACACTAAAACAATTTGAATCAATGTTAATTTTCGAGAAATTATAAAATTTTGGTAATTATAAGAAAAAGTATTTGATTTAACAGAAACTGTTTGATTACAAGTTACAATTTAGTTAACTCAAGGGTAATGTCAAACAGTATTTATATGATTTTTGAAGGCAATCTTGATTTGTGTTATAAAATCGTGTTAAATTTTGGAAATATTTATAATCACAAATGACAAATAAGTATTAGGATATTTGCTTTATGTTCCATTCCACAATCTGTATTTAAACTGTATATCAGATTTTTCATGAATTTTACTGTTTAAAATTATTCAAATAATAGAAAAAGTCGAAAAAGACATTTGAAGCTTCTTTCTATACGTACCTTTAACAGTCACCTCTTTGAAATCAGAACTTTCTCTTTGTGTCAAATCAGAATTTCCATGGCAGAAAAATGTGCTTTATCCGATTTTCTATTTATGAAAGTTTTACACCCTCTAATGTTGTGCTAATGAATCTTGTTAGAAGAAAGTTATTATGCACTTACTTTCGCCCTTCCTCACTCTTGAAAAATGTAAAAATGCTATGTTTTTAGCAATTTATTTTGTCAGAAACAATAAAAATTGATTCCTCAAACGCAGAAAAAGGCACACACTTCTTCTACTAAGAAATATCATAGCCAAGTGTTGAAATGACCAAATGGCCGTGAAGTTGATCGTTATCGGAACTGTATAATATCGTTAAAATTTTTTTCTACCTCTTTCAAATTACCGCCTCTCAAATTGTGCGAAATAATTTCTTTTCTTATCCTGAACATATGCAATATTGTTATTTATTTCTATAATCGTACGAACGAATGTTCGAAAGGTATTAAAAGTACACAAATCCGGTTGTAACGCTTAGAAATAAACATTTAGAAATCTTAAATTTAAAGTAAGTTCCTAAAGGGGATTCTCACAATCTTAATCCACCCTTTCATCAAATTATTAAAGAAAAAATTAATAGCGACTGGACTGAACTATATTTGTGTATACGAAATATTTCTTTAATATACCGTTCATTTCTATTGTGTTTACAGAAGGAATCAAGCATCTGTTCCTTAAACATGTGTATCTATGTATGCAATGGTGTCAATAGCTGTTAAATGAACTACAAAAAGTGTGCAATACAAAATATTCATGAAATTATTAAAGAAATACCTAAGTGTTATGTAAAATGTAGAAAATACCTTAAAATTCCTTTCAGATATGAAACTTTCACTCAAGTAAAACAAAAACTTAAAATGAAATGAAAAATATTCTATAATGAAAAAATCGCACTTAGATCGTACTTAAAGGTATTCTGCATTTAAATTTCGAAGTCGCTGAAAATATTTTTGTAAATAACTATGATTTGGCACCTAATTTATAATTAGAAAATTTCAATAATTTTTCAGTTTAAAATATAATTTTCAATTTCACTTCATTTACTCCGAAAATTAATATTATTACGCTAAATGTAATTAAGTTGAAAAGATATAAATCGATTAAATCTCTACTACGTTTGACTACGTTTGAGTGGAGCACTCTTACGTTTGACTCAGACATAACTGCTCAGGCAGACATGAAATTTTTAATTTTATAACTGTTTGATTACTAAGTTGTATTCCATAACTTCACATTCAAGTGCGCACACATGCACTTGTATGATTGCAATTTTTAGTAAACGCAATCGATTTGAATTAACGAAGTAATTCGATAGCTTTGATGTACGGGCAACGGTTTTACAATCAAGCACTAAATGCAAAACTAAAATGTGCATGTTTGCCAGTGCTCTAATACTGTACTCCTAATATGCATTTTATTTACTGACAATGCATAATATAAAGTATGTGAAGTACGAACACAACTACATTTTAACATTTAACACCCTTATATTACTTATTTTATTTCTACATAATTTCAAGTTACTGTCGTGTGAGCTCTGTGGCAATGTAAAAAGCATGCATAATAGAGCCTGCATTTTTCCATACTTGAATTATTTATCCACATTTTAACTAAATTTAAACTAGCATTTCGAGATCTAGATATTGCAATATTATTATTTATCTGTATAATCAGAAGTCAGAGCAACACCATAATTTAGTAAAATTTTAAGAATTTATATTCAAGAAATTTTAATAATTTGAAAAGACATTTTGTATCTTGTCTTCCTTTATGTATACTCGTAAGTACCTATATAAAATTTCATTCCTTCTTCTTACACTTTTAAAACTTTCTTGTTTAAATATTAAGTCAACACTATTTAAAAAGAATTCCCATAAATCTCTTTCGGTTTAATAAATTTAATTTACAAAAAAATTTATAATATTTTAAGTATTTGTGGTGTGGCCAAGTAAAATAACTAAATATAGACCATATTGAGATCATAGGACAGAAGTGGGAAAAATTAAGATTTAATTTTCTAGTATATAAAACATAATTTAGTTTTAGAAGTCAATTTTATTTACATTTCTAAATTCTACAAATGAGATTTTAAATTTCAGAAATTTCAACAAAAAACAAGCTCTTAATTTTCATAAAATTGTTAAAGTCCTTTGTCTTTATTTTGTCTTTATTGTTTATACATATTTTTTTTTTATAAATTAAAACTATATACATACATACATACATAAACTATTATAGATAAGGAGATTCTTTTCCTATAGAATTTCTGTACATAAAATATGTTGGCATCGTCTTATTGTTATAGCAGATAATGTGTGTATCTTGCATGTATAGGAATTATTGTGATTTACATATAGTACTTATAGATACATTTGTATATTTCATTAATATCTTGCATTTATAAGAAAGCGTATAAGATCATATTATAGAATTATAAAATATTTATTACACAAAGAAATATTGTATTTGTACCACAAATTTAAATTCTAAATGTTTAATAATGCTCCCACTTTCATGAATTCATTTGAGATATACAGTTTGTTAGATTGCTCCAAAAATTAAATATGTCATGGTAATATGGTGTCAGAAGATACAATTCTTATTTTTTATTTTTAAAATCTAAGCTTACGATTTTCCAATGCTTCAAAATTTTTATATTAATTCAAAACTATTGTTATCAAATTGTACAGCGTTACTTAAATCAAAATTCAATTCTGAAGGCTATTCTTGTTCTAAAACATTTCCGAAAAGTAATAAGAAAGTACCAGTTCCAAGGAGTATTCAAAAAAAATTATAATTTTTCGTTTATGGAAAAATACCAAAATTCAATAATTTGAAAGAAAGTCCTTATTAGTTTCAGTCTGTTTGTTCGTCTGCCCGCTGGTGTGTCCGTGTGTCTTTTACTATCTTCCCTCCCCCCCCCCCCCCCCCCTCTAACAGATATAGCCCCATAAGTTTCTAAAAATGCCATTTTTTGAAACCACAAATATTTTAAATTTTGCAAGCGCAGGAAAGTAGTTGTGAGCTTTTTTTCACCGCAGCATGGCTTTGTTGAAAAACAAAATAACAGTTCATTTTGCTAGAAAAAAATGTTTTTCTAACTCGATTCCCTCTCAAGTTAACATTCCCCGAAATTATATTTATTACGGCACCTTACTTTTTTGAAACTGCAGGCTTTCCAAAATTTGTTTAAATGCAGCACGCTAACGCTGAATATCATGTTATTAAAAAAATACAAATTTTTTTAAACTCACTTACTTACCTGTCTCATTCAACCAATTCAACAACGCTTTTTTCAATTGTTTTTGCTCATCTTAAATGTACGTTTTGCGATAGTTTTGCGAAAATTTGGTACACATTAAATGAAACTAATTTAAACAATATAATAGATTCCTTTTACAAGCAGTATTTTCGCTTTTTAAAGAGAAAAGTGCTTTATTACAAATTATTGGTTTGACCCAACTTTGTGCATCTTAATGCTATTTGAATTCTAGTTCTTGAAGAACTCCATACGATGTAATTAATTTTTCTTACTCCAATTTTATCAAGAAGAGAAACTGAATTAAATTATAGTTCTGAAGCTTACAACTTTTCTTGCTTTTAACATAGAAGCATTTCTATTATTAATGTACTAAGTTTTTAAATTAAAAATAACTTTTTTCGATTTTATTACTATTTACTTTTTTTATCTAAAAAATCATCAATTTTTGTTTTTGATGGAAGCAGTTTCTAACAGTTTTCAAAAATATGTTTACGAACTCAATTAAAATTCTTTAAAGTCTTTACACTTAAATGATTTTGTCCTTACAGTAGACGACTTAAATTTCAAATTTATTTTTTGTTTCTATTATGAAATTTAAAATTTTTGTATAACAAATCATTAAGTAGATTTATTTCATCATCATTCAAAGAATCCTTGTTTAAAGTTGAGAAATCAACAAGTCCAATAATGTTGATTATGTTTTTTGAACTAATTATGATTTTCTACGTCAAAAATTTTAATAAAAGTGGACAAGAGTATGCTCTCTTGTATATGATATGATTGTCTATATATAACATGAAGTACTTGTTAAAACGAGAAAAGATAGAGTTGACTATATCATTTACGTGATACACGACAGGAGATAAAAAAATCCTTTTGAAAATATATGGAAGATAAAGGAATTTATAGCTGCTATACAACTTCGAGCCACTGGCAAATTTCTTTAGAATAGTTTTTGTATTACCAAACTAATTGGTGTAAAATTTCTGTAAGCTTTTTAGATTCCGAGATATTGCAAAACAGTATGGCAGCTGCTCTTAATATTTTTTTCAACTATGACACAAATAGTTGCACTAACCAAACTTAATTATGCAAATGCCGACAATTTTGTGACTTTTACCTTGAATGTAAATAATTTTTAGAGTTATGCGACCCGAACCGGTGCTTTGACTGAGTTCAAGTTAAAAAAGGTTCCTGCAGTAACAAATTCAAGTAATTCGTGAAGTTTTGGTTAGCCTCACTCAATGTATTTTTAAGCAATCACTGGGATGAACAGCGATAATATAATATATGTATATTATATACGTACACAATTTCCATATCAGAGGCATCTATTTCTTCCTGAAAGTCTGAAATTTTTTGACTTTTTAAAGCAATTGTAGTTAAAGAATATTTAAATGGGATTATTAAATTGAATATTTAATATTTTAAAAAGTTTTTGGAGGCTGGGAAAATACGCAGTTAGGAGAGCTGACAAGTGTTATGAGAGTAATAATGTGCGTAAATGTTTTAAATGCTTACAGTCATATGAATCCAAAAAAGAATATTTAGATTGTCAAAATTCATAGCAGTACCACTTTTAAATGTATATAAATGATTAAATCAACCGAGACGTTAGAAATTATTGAGAAAAATCGATTTATAGCAAAGATAAATTTATGTTGATATAATAAGAAAATATGTATTAAAAAAAAGTAGTGTAGAGAACAGGCTGTGTTTTGTCAACTTTGTATTACACCACAATAACAGTAAAGTTTGTACAGAAGCTAGAAGTTATTCTTTTTTGCAAGGAAAGAACACTTGGTGTTGATGTCGCGAATATAGTCACTTTGGAAATATATATTGTGCATAAAGACATTTCACCAACCAATAGCAATAGATGCAAGGTGTAAATTTTTAAATTCATTATGCTTAGACCTAAGCAAATAGAGGATCACATAGACGACGTTTCCATTCTGCACATAAATGGCAATAATTCTGAAAGTACAGCTAAATATATATACGTTATGTACATGAATCATGAGAAATTCGTTTTCTTCATAGTGATTATCACACATCTTGTACATAATGGTGGTATTAATATTTAAAAGGATGACTCAATATTTTAAATGCTGAAAATACACTTTTGATAGAATTTTTTAGTTACTTTACATTTACATGCTTTCGTATAATAATCAATACATTTATACAGATTAGCTACATGCACTTTGTGAAGTATGTATATCTTGTGTATTTACAATGTTTGTAAAATATGTACGTTAGTTTGAAACTTTTATAATTAAGATTTCTTAAAAACTATACGTGTGTGATGATGATTAAAACTCTTAGTAAAGCATAAAACGTTTAGCAAGGGGATTTTTCGACACGTATTAATTTAGAATAAAAATCAAAATCTTTGGGCTTAGGTATTTTCACAGTTTGTGTGACTCCCTTAATATTATTAAAGTTTTGTTTTAAAATTTTTAACTGTTTTTTGTAACTTTAGTTTCCATATTTTCCTTTTCTAGCTTTAAAATATAAGTTCAGATTGTTTTGAAAAGTTTTTTAATGAAAATAAAATTTTGGAAAACAATGTGTTTTTTTATAATTATTTTAAAATTTTGCTTAATTTAAGGTTTGACGAAACCTTAAAATATTTAAAAAATTTTAATTCATAAATTCGAAACAAACCAATGGTTGTTTCGTAAATTAGCACATTTCTCTTGAACAAAAGAAGGACTTTTGAAAAAAGACATCTATTACTTAATTTAGAATTAAAAAAAATGAAGCACTAATGTAATTTTGGAATTCGACAACTGATTAGGTGTTTTGAGAGAAGAGTTTTCCACTTTCATAAAATTTTAGAACGGCTTACAGTTTCTAAGTAGTTTTGTTAATTTTATGATACAATTACTTGAAAGAGGAGAGAAGAAATAAAAAATTAAAAAAAAACGGGTTTAAGATAACAGTTACTTTCAATGGCTGTGAAATTTCATGTCATTGTAACCTGCGTTGTCTCGCGGTGGTCAGTCGCTACTTCTGAAAGTTTTTGGAAAAATTGCAAAAGTGTTTTAGGTTTCGACACAATATATTGAAAAATAGACAATTTTTTGGATTTTCAGGATCTATAATTTTTGATCTCTATAGAAATGAGTTTTTGAAATGAGCTTGTGGAAGCTGCAAGATGGATAAACCGATGAACAGTGTAAAATTAAAAAATATACATTGTCTTTGCTGAAAGTGTGTAAAAAATTTATTAATTATCAAACAAACTCTCAAATAAAACTTAGTAGAAATGAAGTTTGACAAAAGAAGCCTACTACTGATCAGTTTCTTTATTTCACACTAAAAATTCTGGTAATATTCTTTTTATAAATTAGTAAATTAATGATAATTATTAAATTTATGAGAAATAAATTTTTTTTGTTAATTTCATTTTAACATGATACAACAAAATAAATGATACAATTTGCACTAAAAAAAATAGTTAACGGCAAATATCATTATTTATGCACATACACACATATAAGGATATTTTAACCGAAAATCTTATAAAATCCATAAAGAAATTTGCACAATCTAAGTCAATCCATAATATCCCAAAAATTCCTACTACTTTTTTAAAAAAAACCTTTTTTGAAAAAATTAGAAGCCTGGACCAGAATAAAAATTTGCCAAACAAAAATTTTTGAAAATAAGATGGTTATTTTGATCACGTTTCTTCCGGTTTCATTGTTTCTTTTTTCATTATTCGATTGTTTTTATTTAGGTGTATACTGACAAATTTTCTTTCTCTTTTTTCAAAATCAAGTGGAAAATTCTAGAGCACGCATAATTTGATTATATTTGATTAGAAATGTTCTTTGTTCCAAGTGAATGGGACGGGATATAAGCATATTTATAAAATTATCAACGGTTAGAATTATGCAAGCACATAAATAAAAACCGTATATATGTACATATATATAACACTTATAAAAATTTATCAGTTCCTTTTTTCTTTATCGTAAATTATAGTCTCAAGCTTAAACCAAAAGGATTAGCATTATTTGGATTTTTTTTGTAACTGTAATCTAAATTTTGCCACGTGCTATGTAAAAATACCAAAAAAAAAATTTGTCGTGAATAAGTTTATGGTTTTTTAACGTTATAGTTTTAGTAATACAAAAGTAAGAACACCTTTATTTACATGTATACATGCATTACATATGTATATAATTTTCACATTATAATTCTTCATGGGATAACGGTATGCCAATATTAGAATTAGTAATTAGATAATGAAATTGAATAAAAAAATAACAAGGAAAAAGGCAAATCGATTAGAAAAATTTTGTCGACTAATGTTTTCTCTTACAATATTTTTTGTTCCAGTGCACGCAATAACAATGAGAACAAATTTTAATTGATTGTGGTTAAGTAAAAGTATGATGTGGTACAAGCCTATATTCCATAAACTATTATTATAGAAGAGGTTTTTCTTGTTTTTATGCAAAAAACATTATGAACAATTACTTCTGATGAAGCTATGCTTTTATTAAACTTCTTATTCTAAAAATATTACAATTGTACCCTAGCGATAGCTAAACATTTTTTTAACCACAATTTGTTAAGGTTCGCAGGACCCCTTCGAAGTTCATTGCGTCAAATGACTATATTAATATTGAGTCAATTGGTATCTTAAGAATTGGTATATCGTGTTCGTGGAATTTGCAAGCGTCTTCATGAGACGGGGAAGATTCTTAAAGAAAACCTTGTTAGTGATAGGAAGTCAGCGAATTCCGCGGCTTGAAAGAATGCAGTAATTAACTTTATTAAAAGTTTTTATGTATTAGAATCACATTATTTTGATCAAGAATTGTTTCTATACAATATATAACAGAAGAAATTTCCATTTACAGAATGTTAAAAATACTATTACAACAGAGATAAAAATAAAAAACTTTTGTCAGTACAATGGATGAATTGGAAGATATTCGGGCTAATTCAGTAATCTTGAAATTCAAATGAATTTTTTTGCTAAATCTCATGGATCATAAAAATTTTTTAACGTTAAATTCAAGCTTAACTTAAAAATATTTTTTTAGTTTCGAACATTATTTCGAAAAAGAACTATATCAGGAAAAAAGAAAGTTACATAAATAGAGAAAAATTTGACTTTTTTTTAAATTTGAATGATAGCAACCATTCTAATTTACATAAAAGTACATAAAATATCAGATAAAGTAATATGTTAGTGGCCATATGTCCAGTTGTCCGAAAAGACCGCGACGAGAATTGTCACTTGGTTCTTGCCCATCTCTATAATTTCTCAAAACGTTTATGCTCATAATCTCCCAGAAACTACATGGCCTCCCACAGCCCAGGAAGACTTCTTTCTTAATTCTCAACGAATAGTTTGTGATGGATACTGAAAATCCTCGGCCTGAAACGCGTTAAGAAACGTTCCCATAGGTTCGAAGAATTTGGTTCTTGACCCAAGCACACCCGCTCCAGTCCTCACGCAGGCTTTTGACCCATCAGTGTACCACCTGATGGTGAGAGATCCCACCGGGAGATTTAAAAATTCATGTTCCCAAACTCTTGTGTTGCAAAGCAACGAGCAAAACCTTTTTTCAAGGCTGATTAGTCCCAATATCATCTCCGTTGTTACGGTTTGGCACATTTTGTCAATTATAATTTGGCACAGTGCCAATAGTTAATGCCACTGTGCCAAATGTAAAGAGCGGTACCACCACCACGGTATACATCCATCACATGATGAACGGGGAACAGCCCCATGTCCTGCTCATGTCGATATGGCCCTGCAAAACAAAAGCGTCCGGGTGCCCGCATACACACAGCCTCTTCGTGATTTCGCCAAAGAAGCTTGCAATCAAATACTACCCCTAGGTATTGGACCTCAGTTTTCCTTTCAACAGCTGTTCCACCCATATGAATTGTGCGAAGGTGCTCCGCCCTCCTTCTTATGCATGTGATGTATCTGGTAATGTGATGATAATTTCATTTGTTTGCCAAAAAAATATGGCCCTACTCAAGCTTCCCGATAAAGCTGCACATTTTAGCCGTCAAATAAATTTTTATAATTTGACAATTGTTAAAGGCTCATCTAGAGTATCCCTTATATAGAAGCATAGTTTCTTATACTTACAGTCGGAAAATGATTATCAAATTCATTCAGGCAGTGAGAAATCTTACAAACAGTCTTTCACTATTTAAATAATATGGTTTTCAATGAAAATGTTCAAATTTAATTTGTGATATTGGAGCACGAAATAAAAACACCTTCACGGTTGCCATGTCTCTATTTTGGTTATTTGCTCCTTTTTACATAAAAGAAATACAAAATATTTCCGGTTTCGGGTGACTCATAGAACTTATTCCATCGGATCCCGTATTCACTAAACTGAAAAAATGATACAAGAATGCCATTTTATATTTACATATTTAATTTAAGTTTTTTTCTTTGCTGGAACTTTTAACTCTCTGTTTTATTTTTTTATAAGTACAAATTGATTTAGAAATCAAAATGTTACTTTATGTTAATGTTTAATTTAAATAAAATTCAAAAATATTGAGCTAAAAAACGTTTCTGTTTTTGTGTCTGGTTAAAATAAGGCAACAACACTCATTATTTGCAATTTTAACTTCAACAAAGTACCCCATTAGCATTTTTAATTTACATTTTTTGCTCACAATGTCTTATTATACCCTGCACCTTCGTGAAGGGTATATCAGCTTTGATATGCAGTTAGTAACCTCCTCTAACTCAACGTAAAATTCCGCGTTGATTTAAAGATGTCCGTCCGTCCGATCGCACGATAACTCAAAAACAAATAATGCAATCGACAACAAACTTTCACTAGTTGTTTCTTTTGTGCCAAAGACGAACCATATTGTAATTAGACAAATTCGGACAACGGGTTCGTGTAGCTGCCATACAACTCAAAGAGTTTATTTTAAATAATTCAAAAACTAATTTAGGTATAAATATGAAATTTTGTATACGTGTGTCCAATTACATTTTACTTATGCTCTAGAAATTTTAATGGAATGGCTGCACCGGTTCGGATGGCTGTCATACAGCTCCAAAAGCAAATTTTTTATATTCGGAAAAATAATAAAGCTTAGATTCATGAAACTTACCTGTCGTCTGTCCAATTATAGGTCAGAAATATTCTTGAAGATTTGGTTGAATTGCTCGTCAGGTTCGGGTAGCTGCCAAAAAGAAGTCGAAAAGCTAATATAAATATTTGGAAAAATAAGGTGAGATTCGTGAAACTTGGCAGTTGTGTGTCCAATTATAAGGTAGACATATCCGTATAGTTTCTATAGAATGGTTTCACAAGTTCAAGTAATTGCTATACTACAATGAAAGTTGCAGCAATAAAAGTCGGTTTATTTTAGCCGACTGAAACGTTTTTACTTGTTTATCTTTAATATTTGTTAACAAAAAGATTAAAGGTAACTTTTTCACGAGTATGAACAAGATAATTTGAAATATGACTGGTGAATTATTCAAAAAACGTTTATTATGTATAGTAAATATATTATGCTTAAACTATAGTTTGTGTAGAAAATATTAGTAGTGAAATTATGCTTCTTCTATCGCGGCAAACATTAATAAGATAATAAAGTTGGGTCAAACCAATGTTTTGTATTGCAGCGCTTTTCCCTCAAGCAAGTGAAAATACTGCTTTGCAAAACAATCGATGTATACCTACTACACTAATTAATAATTTTAATAATTATTTTCATTCAAAAACGAAACTATTTCTAGGATTGCATATATTTACGATGAACGATTTATGCAGTCTTTGAAATAAAGCAAAAATTTATATAAAGAGGGGTTAATATAATGTTCGATTTTAAGGGTTAATTGTGTGAGTTAAGAAAAATATTTATATTTTTTAATGTAACGGAATTTACCGTTACCTTTCTGCGTTTAAAGAAATTTGAAAAACATGCGGTTTCGGAAATATAAGGCGTCGAAAATTCAAATTTTACAAAATTTCAAGTGGCGATAACTTGAGAGGGGGTGGAGATGGAAAAAATTTTTTTTCTAACGAAATAAAGTATTTATTAGTGTCTAAAAGCTCCTAAAATTTCAGGCTCCTAAAACCTGGGATCTAGAAGAAAACGACATCAACAATTTGAAAAAAAAAAACGGATTTTAGATAACGGTAAATTTAAACGGCCACTTTCTTTTTTTGAAGTTTGACTATAACATGCCGCGATAGGAGAAGCAAGCCACTGCCTTTCTGCGTTTGTAAAATTTGAAAAATGCTTATACATAGTTCACTGAGTATAACTTCTAGAGAGGGGGAGATAGGTAAAAATTTTGTTCTATGGAAATAAGTTTCTAGTAAAGATCCATGTACATATAAAATTTCAGCTTTCTATCTTCAAGGGTGTAGAAGTTTTGTAAACAGACACACGGACAGACGGACGGAATCTGGAATTATTTCGTAGGACGGCTGCATAATTAAGCCGGCTGCTCTTCGTGGATATTTCAAAACATATAATACAAATATTAATATGAAATATTGTTAAGAAATGCCCGATTCTATGTTTTACACATATTCTTTTTAATGGAGTTGTTGCACTGGTTCGGCTTTTATAATTGGGAATACCTTAAAAACAGTATATAACATTAAAATTTTATTATTTAAAAGATTTTTCTCAGAATTGGGGATCTTAAAGCTGATCTTAAAGAGACAAACGAACATCTATATAAAAATGGTATTTTATTTTGAGCAAGAATGTATATGCTTTAAGGCTCGCTAAAATTTTGTTACATAATGGCGTGATAAATTAAAAATATCTCATACTTACAACAATTAATGGCCTTGTTTTATGATTAACTTTCATCAAATTCTGCAATATAAATGGTTTTCACTATTAATACTTGTATAGTACGTACTTAAATGTTTATTTATTTATTTGTACGAGTATGTGCTTATAATTAATTTATTTTGTGTTAACTAACTATAAGTGTGAATTTTTTTCAATACGTTAAACAAAACCTAATTTACTTTAAAAAATCCACAAAATTTCGTAAACGACATGAGAATTGTACATTTGTTGTGTGAATACAATGTGACAAATTATTGTTTTTATAAGCTAAGCAACTCATAGAAAAAAAAAACACTAACAGATTAACAGAAGAAAAAAAAATAATTTCTAAAATGAGGAAATAATTACGGTAAGAATTAAGAATATCCTCGAAATTGATTATCATCCCTTTTTTAACATTATTGAGAAAAATCTATTTCGTAGTATAAATAACAAAGGCAAAGTAGAGGAAAGTCTTTTTTTTTGTCCAAATTATTATTATATTTCGTTTAGTTTTTCTTTGTTTGTTTTCTTTTTATTATTTAAGGATAAAATAATATAAAAACTTAACCATGCCTCAAAATATTCAACTTCAATATCTTATAATACATAAAGTACTTATACATAGTATACAAAATAATATTTAAACACATGTATGAATACATATAATTTTATAAGAACACACAAAAATATAATAAAAATGATCAGATAATAAAGGAAATTAAGGACAACCTTCAGGATATTCCGGTGGATTTCAATTAAGATTAATATTAGTTAGATAGTGGAATTTGTTTATACTTCTTACAATATAAGCTATGCACCTAAGTATAGGTACTTATACATTATGTGTAACTTCTTTTAATATCAAAATATATTTTATATGTATGTATGTACACGAATGAGTATATAGTTTAGTTATACTTTAGTAAACCTATACGTTTTTTTTCACAATTGCACATAATACAGTTTTATGTATGTATGTACATTTATGGTTCGTTTAAATATGTATTTGTGTTCCTAAAAGTTTACTCTTTAATATGAGAATTTTTCCTCTTGGGTCTAAATGAAATAAGAATTATAATAAAAATCATAATCTAAATTATATTAAGGAAGTTGGGTTCATTTTAATTCATTTCAATTTTATTTTCTTACTTTAATCTTATGAGTGGAAACATATTGTGGAGCATTGTTTAACAAAAAAAAAAAACAGAAGAAAAGCAAGAAAATTTGGTTTTTATTTTTGTTTGACCATTTTAATTAAGGGGAATAAATGAAAATTGAAACATTTCAAAATTTATATAAAATTAACTAGATTAAAAGATAAAATCGTTTTATTCAAAATCATTTATCATGATGTGTTATACTGCTTCTATTATATTATAAATATGCATATATGTAAGATTTCCAGATGTGGTTTTCATTGTTAATTAAATCTTAAATTTATAAGTATATAAATAAACATAAATTTGATATAAATCAGTACTTTTATCTGAAACCTAACACCATCTTATAGTGTTATCATTATAACAGTGTACAATAGCAAGAATCTTTATTATCATAACATTGTACAAACCTTATATATATATTTTATCTATATTTGAGTACTGCATGTTTATCAATTTTTTTATTGCCTGAAAATCTGCAGCCTTGTCTAATTTGAATTAGAATTTTAATATTTTTCAAATATCAATACTATTTTGTATGTTTGTGTTGCAGCTGTCATAAGAATTTACAAAACTTTTATTTTATGCTAGACTTTCACCATTTTGGTTAAAGTTGGAAATACTCGTATGCCGAAGTTACTTAAATTTAAAAACAAAATGTTATATTAATCATGAAATTAGAACTCACTGCTATACGTTATCTGGAATTAAATTCATTTTAAATCGTTTATAATTTTTTTGCGTAAATGATTAAAAATTTTGTACAAATATTTTGAAGTTCTATCCGCTTTTTTTATTTATTCATCCGAATACTTTAACAAATTGCTCGAATCACTATGGCCAGATTAATGTAATCTTCCTCTTCTTTTGATGAATTTATGTTCTGAAAATAAAAAATTTGTTGTGATCATTTATAACCGACGGCAAGGCGTATTGTCTACTTTAGCGAAAGTTTTGCTCAATTATAAAAATGTACTCTAAATCCCTTCTTTCAAATTTTAAATATGCTAGTAAGCTTTCAATTATCATATCTATGGAAACGTAAATTGCTCTTAGTAGATTTTTAATTTATTAACCCATTTTAGATTCCCCACAAGGCAACGTAAATCCTTGTATCATGTACATATTTACATTCGAGCTTATATAATATGTATGTGTTTATGAAACAGATTTTTCTTTTTTGTCAAAAAGAAACACGACAGAGGAAAAGTTTTTAAAATTCGTAAATGATTTTTCTCTTATGTTTCCTTTTAATTTATATTGTATAAGTTGTTTTAATTATTCGCTTATATTGAATTGTCATGTTATTATTCAATATTGCAAAGGGTTAAATTGATAAATTTTTGTTTATTGGCTTAGTTTATATATATAAAAAACTCAAACGTCTGATGTGATCAACACATATTCAAAAATGTAACTGCAAAGTGTCTCGTTTTACAAAAGTCAAGCACAAATTTATGAAATTTTTTAATTTTGATTTAATTTAAGCATTTAATTTAAATTTATGAAACGTTAATAATCAAGTTATTAACGTTTTGTTTAACATACTTAGAAAATGTAGAAATTCGAAATATTATTCTAGATAATGCTTAAATTAAATCAAAAATGTTAAATCGGTTTCAGCTACTGAACGCTTATATTCCCGAAAAATTTTTTAATTAATTTTTTTATCAATCAGTTTTGAAATATTAAATATAAAGGAAATCGTTTGATTAATTTTTTATATGGACAAAAATCTGAACTCGGCGTTAAAAACTTCTACAACTACATTCCCGTTACCCTTTTGAATTCTCTTATATAATATGTTATTTCCAAGAATATTATGTATGCATTCAAATTATTATCAACATTTCATTCAGTAATCTTCTTCAAATCTACGTTATTAGCTCTCATGTGTGTTCATCTAGCCCAGTGATTCCCAAAGTGGTCTATATAGACCTCCAAGAGTCCAGGGGGTCTACGAAGGTGAAAAAAAAAATTTGGGTCTATCAAATGAAAATGGGAATCTTCGAAATGAAAAGGGGGGGTTGAACCTCACTAAATTAATACCAAACATTGATAATTTATTATCAAACCATCAAATTCATCACTCCTATTGAATTATTTTTATTTTTTATAAATACGTGATAATATTGACTGTTATAAGATTGAATTTATTTTTTGTTTAGTTTTGCTCATGTAAGAATTGCTTTACCTTTATTCAAATTTAATTAAATAAATTAATTAAATTTATGTAATTTAATAAAAAAAATATGAATTTAATTTTTAAGTTTTTTATTAAACTTTCTCACATCATACTTGTACATTGCTAATGTTAAAAATTTAAATTTATTAAAGAAAGTAGCAAGGGGTCTATCAAAAATTGAAAAGCACGACAGGGAGTCTACGATAGTTTGGGAGCCTCTGATCTAGCCTCAAAAGGAAGATGGTGTACTACATTAGAAAACAACAAAGAGTTTTCTTTTTTTATAGGTAAGCATACATCGTAACAACGCATATAAAATACAAACTACCAAAATTAAATCTCTCTATATTTTTAGCTTCAATTATTTTCAAAAATTTTAATAAAAGCTTATTTTTGGTATTTTGTTAATATTGTGTTGGATAACAAAAGACTTGAAAATTTTTAAGTTATGTAATTTATTAATTAAAAGTATAAAAACTGAATTAGAAGCAATATGTAAGAATATATAAAATATATGTGTGCATGATTGTAAATTTATTTTTATAAAAAAATTTATGTTTTAATTTTAAATTTAATCTCTTCTTTTTTTTTTTGAATTTGCATAGCAACATAGAATAGGTGGAATATTCGGAAAAAAATTTCTACTGATGCATCGCATTCTGTGTGCAAAACAAATAAACTAACAAGTTTTCACTTTAATATCTACGTAATTATGAATTTTTTGATGGATGGCATTATAAATTTGTCAGTTAATTTTTCATGTCTTTAAGAGACTGGTATATCGTGAACTTCATTTTTTAGCAAATATCTTTAATTCAGGATTTACTTTCTTGTAAGGTTGTAAAAATCGTTGTAAGATTATTTAACTTGTATTATTTTAAGCAATTATAAAATACAGTTATACAATAATAAGTTTCATTTTATTTTTTGTCATAATTATAGGTACCTTAAGCATGTTTGGAAATTTTTTATAATAGTTTCCTATAATTTAGTCTATAAGAAGACAATAAATAATTTAATTGTAGGTCAGATACTTGCACGGAAAATTTTCAATATGAGAAAAGAACTTATTGCACAACATAGTTGGATTATTTTTATCTGTTCTACATTATAAAACACCTTGTGTATTTCTGATGTTATACTATTTGCTCAAAGTTATAATTAGTTGACAGAATCCACTAATAAAGAATTAATCTAAAATTGATTTTATTGATTTAAAGTTTAACAATAGTAGCTTCGATAAATTAAGGGAGTACGAGTATATTTCATTTTAACAATTTAATTACTCGTATGTAATTTTAACAATTTAATTAATAATGTATTAAAATTCTTCCTTTGGTTTCTGGTGAAGAAAAGAGGCCAAACTATTTAAGAGATTTTGACGTTGCTTACAGGTAAGTGTTTGTATGGAACTCAGTACAAATAATTGTATTTTTCTTATCGTAATCAAACTCTTACATAAAACGCTTTCGATTAAGATTAAGGTGGATTTTTACATTATATTCAGATATTATAATATATATGCCTAATATATAGCATATAGACATTTAAAATGATGTTATATTTCTTGTCATTATCATAAGATATTCTATGTATCTTTCGTCTATTAAGCAAAACATTATTTTCTGTTGCCCGAAAAATTAAAGCTTTTCATCTCTTTTAAAAAATTTTCAATTAATCTGCAATTCAGTAGAGAAATACTGAACTTATAGAACTATATTGCGTGTATTCTTTTATTGCATTCTGTAAAATAAATCATTTTTTGCATGAAAATAACAAGAAGAAGCTTCTCATATAAAAGTTAAATTGTTTTCATGAAATTATTTTATATAATAACTTATTACATAGTTTTCATATTATTTTAGGATTACTATTGTGATTGCCACATGAACAGTATAATAAAATGTATGAAATACCCTCAATTACTGTAGTGTAACGTTTTCTTTAAGAAGCATGAGTTAATTTTCTCTCAAAAAGTAGAAAAAAAAAATAATAATACTGCAACTATTTTAAGTTTCCTTTAAAAAGAATGAGGGCATCATTTTCTACATTCCCAAAACAAAAACAAAAAGCAAATCCAAAATAGTTTTGTTACTACTATGATAAAAAGTTTTTCTTGAATGATAAATAACTCGCTTTAGAATCGATAAAAAGTTTTTCCTCAACTTGAAAAAAATAACAAAAAAAAAAGGTTTTTTTAGTAGCAATTTAAATGTTTCATTATTATAACTCATTGTTCTTTTTAAGATTAAATTTTAGGACTAAATAAAGTCTCTGGTCGTTAAATTAAAGCTATAATATTATTATATGAATTATACTTATGAATATCTACCTGCCTTAACTGTATTCTATACAAGGATATTTCAAAATACGAGGAAGAATTCTTCCCTATTCGCATTGTTGTTGTTGGAAGAAGGTAATTTGCATATCTTAATTGGTTTTTTTAGTATATTAGCATCCTTGAAAATGAATTTAATGCTTTTTAAATTAAATATAAGTTGTTTGTTTATGCAATTAAATGCATTTTCTTTCCAACTAATTTTTCTTTTTTCGTTTTTTAAATAAATATTTAAGTACGCGTTAAAGAATATTTAAATTTACAAATTTATGTTAAAAGCTAATAATTGTAATGCTTTTCTATATTCAAATAAAATTTATAATCTTAAAAAAATTTTTTAATTATTTTCATTAGCAATAGTAAATATATGCGCATTTAAAATATATTTTTAACGACCGAATGAGAGAAGTACTATGATGGTACTGATTCTTAATTGCAATAGTATATGTGTACGTATGCATATTTACGTTGTTGAGTAACAAACAAATTATCCTTAGTGCGATGTCGGTCTGCCTGTGCACTGTTGAGTCCTAATTTAAACAAAATTTAATAAAAATTTATAAATATTTGCAATCCAACTGGACCTTTACTTCTGGTCGATGTCAATCATTTCCAATCACTTTTGCGGCAACATATTTATGAAACATATTTTTCGAAATGCAGGCCTTAAGTTTTCTAATCAAACCAGATGCTACTAGCTTTACTACAAGCAGATTTCACTTTTGCCGATATAAAGAAAAAGTAAAAGGAAATGCTAAAATATATTTTGTAGTGAATGTTAGAGCTTGGAAACGGAACTTTTAATAGAATGTTTACGATTTAAAATTTTTGACCATATCTAAGGAGCTAATAAACAAAAAGTGCTTAAATCTAGTAACAAAATTGATTCTCAACAAGTGAACCTCTACTCCACTAGCAAGCATTAATTTATTGGAATACATTTTTTGCTCAAAAAGCACAAAATCCGTGACTTCTTCGCGCTTACGAAGTAAACTTTACAAAGTATCACATTCCAAAAAGTTTTTCAAAAAAGCTCTTGACATTGTACACTTTTCCTAAATGCGTTCTATACGTAGTGGATACGTAAAAAAAAAGAAAATTGGGTATCGAAAAAATCGGGCACGCTTTACTTACATATATCATGTAAACGTTGCCAGATATCACCTATTAAATAAACTAGCATATATTTTCAGCAATAAAGTGTTTTAAGCAATAAAGTTATTAAGTTTTTTTCCTAAAATGCTGCATTAAAGTGCTATGTTTTTAATAATGTGGTAACGTTTGTTGAAAATTGACATTTGCACAGAACTTTAAATTGAAATTTTCAAACAAACGTCGAAGTATGCGTTAATATTGTAAAAACCATGTCCCAAAATGTATCAAAAGCAATGTAAAGGTATTGTATAATATTACAATGTAAATGTATTGAAAGATCTGAGACGTTACTATAATCCTATTGATACCCACGGTCACGGAATGTTGTTGGCTATGTAAATGATAAAAGCGCACGTAATTGTCTTAAAAAATAGTCATAGTTAGATTATGAATTCTACTAATACAACATCATAGTTGCGAATTAATAAGAATGTGCTTATTACACTACTATGAAGAAATTTCCATTAAGATAAATTAGTAGTGTAATAAGCACATTCTTATTAATTCCGCAACTATGATGTTGTATTAGTAAAATTCATAATTTAATTAGTGCAATACGCACAATCCTATAAATATATATGTTCTTGTTATTGTGTGTTTCAATAGTAGATTGTATGTAGCAATCAATGTAAACAAAACAAATACTTAGTAATCATGTGAATTACAGTATAAGCAATGTAGAGAACATTTCGTCGGCAATTTCTTCATGCCTCTGTAGCTCAGTTGGTAGAGCGTTCGCCTAGAAAGCGGTAGGTCACTGGTTCGAGTCCAGTCCGAGGAGAAAAATTTTTTAATTAATTTTTCTGCCTTTAACTCGTTCCTTTGATTACGTCATCCATCTGTTCTGCAGTTGCATGAAGAAATTTCCATTAAGTCATAGTTAGGTTGGAACACAAGAGTTAGGACTCTATTTAGTAAGAAAACTGAAAAAAAATTAACTCTTAACTACTTTTAAGATTTTATTTCGAAGCAGAACTCCTGTGTTAGAAAAAAAATTGGAATAGAAAATATTTAAAAATGTTTTCAGAATGTCTTTTGTTTTGATCAAAAAGTAATAATAAAAGAGAAATGAATGATCTAAAATTAATAAAAAGGACGTAAGAGAAAAAAATTCGCTTCAGAAGAAAGTTTCAGAAAAGCTCATACGGGATAAAGAAAATTAAAAGGACAAAAAAATTAAAAAATATGAAAATTTCTAAAGTAAGAATTTTTCTTATTCCGAAAGCACATAGAATGCCTTCCCAAAATTTTGAATTTCAATTTTCTTTCTCTTTCGGAGGTGTAAGCAAACCGATTAAGCAAAAATCATTGAGATCTGAAAAAATTACATATTTAAAACAAATTAAAACAAAAATTTTACACATTTCTTAAGCCTTAATCGATTAAATATATTAAAGTACTGATTATTGAACCAACCTGCATAAATTTCGTCTGATAATCTGACAAACTTTTTAATTTTTCGAGGAAATCCGGTGTCAGAAATCGGAATTGTTTAAAGTACAATTTTATACTCTTGAAAAATTCTTTCACTTAATTGGACAATGTGTACATTTTACTGTCAAAATACGTACGAACCACATCAGATTTTTTCCATATAGTACCGCACGAAATAAGGTTATTTGATTAACTATCACTTTGGGATGTCTAAAAGTTTCTTCCACTTCTAGTTAAATAAGATACAAACGTCGTCCTAACAAAATAAAAACAATCAACGTTTTCCAGAACAACATAGTTTTGCATAAAAATCTGGTTACATCGTTATTCGCGTGACACTTTGTTAATAAAAAATTGCACGATTATTGTTGAAATGAAATGTGCTTATTTAAGCCCTTTGTGGGTTTGGCAATTGAATTTGTTATACCACATAGGAGAATATCTTTAGCAAACCTTCTTTCCTACAGCAAAAGGTGAACAAACCTATTACGTATACTTTTTTACTTAACCAAAGAAACATTCATAAAATTGTTATTTTGCGGAAATAAATTTTGTGTATGGTCCAGGTTATTCTTCCATGTTCAGGTTGGTAAAGTCTCGCAATTACGTTACGACTCGAAGTTTTAAAATTGTTTACTGGAATAACTTTAATAAAGTTTTCAAAAATAAGTGCAAAATAATCGAAAGTTTCTATACTATTAAATCTTTAAAAATTTTGTCAATTAAAGTGTGGGTGTTTTTTTGAAATAATTTAAAGTTAAGTACCAAATTTAAAATTTAATATTTAAATAGAATTTTTTAATATTTAAAATTTACATTCATAAACTTTTTTTAATATGAAAATTGCGTATTTTATTGCTCTTTTTTAAAAATCATATTGCTTTAAAAAGGGTAGCATTGTGATCACATCAAACTTTACATATCGAGTTTCTAACAATAATGATAGAAATAGGGAAACATATGTGAAAAATTTCTTTACACTAATTTTGAAGAAAATTTATATTTGTAACAAATTAATTGGTTTTATGTCTAATTCTAGGAACTGAAAAGTTCAAAATTTTTCTGTTTTTTAATTATCGGTTTTACAATTCTGTTTTTTTCTTCAATTACTTTCTTGAAATCTCATATATAAGGTGCACACGGTAATTTGAGAAAACTTTTGAATACAAACATGTGCCAAGAGGTGAATCTTCAGATTTTATAAAAATACAAGAAAGTAACGATTAATTAGAAATTTTCTAGTTCACCTCTTCTTGCTAGAACCATTAATAATAATTTTTGGAAATACTTAGACACCTGATCAAACAACGAACTTGTGCTTACTGCAGATTTTCCAGATTTCAGCTTATGTGCTGATCACATCAGATTTAGTACTTTATTTTGTATATTTCTTACGTTCATATTCATAAAGTTTACTCATATTCATTAATTTTTAAACAATCCCACCTTTAATTAAATTTACCTTGTTAACAAATATTTAAATATCATATAAATTTGTGGCAAATACAATAATATTATATGTGTGTATGTTTATATGTACGTCTACTTGTATATAAATTTATAATTATACAGGTTTTTATAAAATAATGTGAACTAAAATGAAAATTTCTTTTATGTGCACATTATTTTATGAATAACCTATTTTGTAGAATTAAAACATACCATTTCCAATGTGGTTTATTTAAAATTTTCTCTAAAATTATCAGAAAATATTTGTTTTTTAAGTATTAAAATCCAAGAGCCTATATATATGTATGTGTATGTATACATATTCATATGATTTTTTTTATTATATTTACTTACTTAGTTATAATGTTTAGGTATACAATGTACATTCGTATCTCTGTTTCCATTCATTTTAAATTTTACATGCAAATAAACATAATGCTAATATTAATAGTAGTCGTATTTGTTCTGATTTGTATACCATACCAACATACATATTAAATTACAAAATTTATTATTGTTAACCTACATAATATTCTTTCGCAAATTTAAAATAAAATTTAGGGTACAGTTGTAATAAAAGTAATAATTTAATTACCGTAACAGGGAAATTTATAATAATTATTATTACAACATTTTCTGTAAATATGTAAATGTATGCATATTTTAATGGGTGTGTGTATTATTAATACTGGTAATATGCGGTATGTAGGCAGAAAGAGTGTACTTACATGAAATTATGCAATGTATGTAACAATTATTATATTTTATTTTTACGCAAGTATGAGCAATACATTATATTATGACTATTATTTTTATGTGGGTTTCTATATATCTAAAAAGACTGCAGATTTATTGTTACTTTTAACTAACACTACACAAATAGTATAACTAATGCAATTTTATTTATTTAAACAATTATTCTGATAATTTAAATGAAGAGCAGAGGTCCTTAATATAAAAACATCGATTGTTTCTAATAGAATGCGTATTAGAAATTAAATATGTGACCGAGGAAACTTATGATTTGTAAAACAGGATATTTCCCTTTAATAATGTATACCAGGCATCGGCAAACTGTGGCCCATTTAACTTCAAAATTCGCCCTCTCCTTCTACTTACAAGAAAAAAATATATTCGATTGCAACTATTAAAACTTTTCAAAAATTTTTTAAGAACTTAATCATAGGTAATAGATATAGGTACACAAAATTCCATACAAATTTATTATTTGTCAAAACGGAACAGTAAATAAAGTGAGATAATAAGATAATTTGAGATAATAAGAAAATGAAAACTAAAATTTTGAGAAATTTTCTCACTTACAAAACAAACGCAATTTACAAATATTTGCAAGATCTCCATAAATGTCAAAAAATATCATATTTTTGTTATTTTTGAATTTTATTTCTTTTATATGTAAGTAGGTAATAATGTAAGGAACTCGAGTGGCACATTCTCACACTCACATAATACATATTTGCCCATAGCCCGCAAAAGTAAAAGCCGACGGCTGATGAAGACCATAGAGCCTATTAATACGTTTAGATTTAATTTAAGTGATGAAAATGATCTCTTTAGATAATTCTCTTATTACCATAAAAATTTGCATATATTTAGGGGAAGACTTAACATAATTTTCGAAAATTAATGATAACATCAAGTTAAAGGGATGTTGTTTTTGTAATAAAGTAAAATTTTTATCCGAATCTATCATATAATGAAATTAGAGTTCATTATGTTGCTTCCAAATTATTATATTGCTTCCCAAAATTGTTTTCGAACCAGTAAATCTTTAGAGAATTGCATTTACAAATCTTTGTCTAATACATAGTTGGTGAAATTAAAAGAAGACCTATTTGTATGCAGAAAGGTAAAAATATTTGGTGAATAAACGAATAGACGGACAAAACATTGTACAAACGAACTGATGAATTAGTAGACGGACAAAAATGAAAAGAGTAAAACTATGACAATAAAAGCAAAGTTGTAGCTGGGAAAATTTCATTTTCATTCATCATTATTGTCTGATTTGCGAAAATATTAATTCACTTATAAGGTACTCATCCCTTGAAAGAGTTAATTAATATTTTGAATTATAATTCTTAAATTTAATTTTGTAAATATCGTAACGTGTAAATATATTTTATAAATAAATATATTTATACAAATATTTCATAGAAAAGAAAATTTTTTTCACATGGTTAAGATGAAAATTCTAAAATTCCGTGATAAAGCGGAAAATGCAAGAAAAAGAGCATTTTGAAATTGTACATTTCTCTATTGATTCGCAATACAAATGACTGTTTTATAGAAACATGAAAAAGTAAATAAATACTACTAATTGAATTTAGAATTATAGCACATGAAAACATTTTTTATAAAATTTCTTTTAAAAGGTTTGAAATCTGAGGAAAAATATTTACTTACACACATACTTACATACAGCTACACATTTACTTAATATAACAAATTATATTTTACTTCTGTATTTCTGAAAACCTTTATTTATTAGATTTCGAAAAAGTTTTGAAAAGCTTCTGCCCAAAATTTCGGTCTGTTTCGAAAAGCTTGTCTCCCCAAACTTAAAGTTTGCATTTAAGAAATACATTTAATCATAAAATTAATTTTGTTTTTGGAAAAATCTAGAAAACAAGAAAAAGCGTTTCAGAACAGGAATACAAGCATGCTTGAATACTTTTATATATGTAAATTTGTTTTTTCGTTTTCCTCTCATAGAAGGAGTATAGAACTAGTGCATGACGTCATAGTCTACGTCAAGCCCCAGTTTCATTGCGTCATAGAGTTTTAACTAGGTAGGTGACCAGCGTGTCGTACTTTTTTCTTTATATTAAATATTTAAGCTTTTTAATATTTATTGTTTACTTTTCTTGGTTTAAATATCGAATTAATTATGAATATATGAAAATTACTTATATACTATTATGTTATTATATAAGTGTTGTATAGATTAAAGCTATAATATTGAATATAATTTTTATAGTTGTCTGATCGGAGTTTGAACCCGAGACCCTTCGGTTAAAGGACCGGTGCCATAACCACTGCACCAACGGTCAGGTTATACGTAAATTAAAAATGGAAAATTTTCTTAATGCTATAAAAATTGAAAAAAAATAGTTATTGTTTCTCTTTTATTGTAAAACTTTGGGCATAATCTTCTAATACATGCAGTGAATACTTTACATTTATATAAAATATTAGAAGTTAAAATTACCACAAATATTTTTTTCAAATAAATATTTTTGTCTGCATATCTAAGTATTGGCTGTCGATTCAAAAAAGTTCTTTATTCGCTTATCGTACGCCTGTGGCTACATTTACATTTATGTTCCATATAGATACTGCGTTTTCTATTTACTTGTACCTATAGATATATATTTTATTTTTTTATTAAATATTACATTGATATTTGTATGTATCTTTAAATTTTTCTAAATCCAACAAAATATGATTTTGAAATTATGTATATCTAAAATCCTTATCACAGTAGTAATCGAATTTCACCTTGAAGAAAAATAAGCAAGAAAAACGAAATTGTACAATAGGCAATAAATTACAAGCATTAAAAAAGTAAATAACTCTGCTCTTAAATCCCCAAAATATCTTAATTTTTGTTATTGTATATAGTAAGACGACTATTCTTTAAACTAAATTTACAAGAATTGCTCTGCATTTATTACCTCTTGGATTAAAATTGAAACACACGTATATACTCTTTCACAGTTTCAGAAAAGTTTTAAAATTTTTTTTGAAAATTATGGTGCCGCCTTATATTTTCACATATATATAAAGAAAATCCTCAAAAAAATTATGATTTTTTTAATTCAAAATATGGTAAGAAGAAATGCGTAATATCTGTACATTCATTAAAGAACAATAATCTGTATGTTCTTTTGTGAAATAACCCAAGTGAGCATACTCACTTGCTGCTCCTAGTTATAAGGACAGTAATGTGAACAAGACAAAATTTTTGGTCAAATATTTTTAAAACTCGTTTATTTCGGGAACTCTCTCATTTTCAAGTAATTCATTCATCTCATATATTATATTTGAAAAAGTTTCATTTTTTATTTCTATAGGTTTAGTTAAACATATGTATACAATTGGGCAAATTTGTTGGTTGATTGTTTCAATAATCATTATCAAAATTTAAAATTTCAAACAAATTTATTAATTAAATATAGTTTTATGACTAAAGTAAACTCAGGCACAAATCTTTATTAAAATCGATTCGGCTAAAATTGAGCTGTACGAGTATTCAGGTATACAGATATTTCTCTAAAAATAATCCAATTTTTCCATCACGACAAAATGTAAAAACCTCGAAAACTCGCAACATTCAGTGCAACCCCATATTCTCCCTGTATAATTTTCCTTAGGAAAATTAATGTTAGTTTCAATTCTGATCATATTCTGTTTGTCTAGCTGACAATAAAAACTTTTAATAAAATTTTATTCTCTTCTTTTTAAAAGCTCGTTAGATATTAAGCTGTTCAACGAATTTATCTTTTAAACACACTGATGTGAACGTCGTCTTCGTCGTTCAAAATTACCGCATTGCCGGTACGACATACTAAAATTGTACCGCGCGGCAGTATTCAATTAACGCTATAAAATGATTAACCCTTGATCAAATTTGCTTTTTAGTTCCAACTTCGGACTGGTTGCATTAAAATTTCAGTTCATTAACAGAGAACACATAAAACGATACACAAAAGCATTTTTTTTTGGCAATCGCATACCACGTGCATTTGACTTTAATACACATACTTTAATGTAAATGTTAACGTAAACGACATGTCTTCAAACATCCTTTAAATAATTTTAATATAATTTTGTAGCTGTATAGTATAGGAAACATCAATACGAGTAGGCACATAAAAATTACATTATTTTAAAAAAACTACAGAGGAATAACAAAAATGATTGCTATCGAAAATTAATAATAATTGTAAAATGCATAAATATGGAACATACACATGTATAACAGGAAAATGCATTTATTCCTTTATAAAAATTTATGCTTCGATACCCAATAATTACTTATTGAATATCCCATATAATAATATATAAGAAAACGCCACAAAATCTTATAATAGAAGATTTAAGCGCTTCCAAGTATTTTATCTGTGTAATTACAATAGCAAAACTTAATTGTGGTAATTTTAGATATTAATTATAATTGAAAGATATCCAATTATAATAAACTGTATTAACGGATATTATTTCTACAAATTATTATTCTGTTTATATTTTATATGAATATACTCGTACATACATAATTATTATGGATGTACTTAATATAGATAATATTAAAATAAAAACAAGTAAAAACGTTTCAGTCGGTATAAACCGATTGAATTATACCCTGCACCTTTCGTTATTGTATAGCAATTACTCGAACCTGGGAAATCATTCTATAGAAACTTCACGGACATGTTTGACCTATAATTGGACATCCGAAGTTTCATGAATCTGATCTTATAATTTTTCCAAATATTTAAAATTAGCTTTGGAGTTGTATGGCAAGTACCTGAACCTGTCAAGCAATTCCATCAAAACTTCACAAATATATCTGATCTATAATCGGACATACAACTGCCAAGTTCCATTAATCTGACTTTTTTATTTTTCCAAATATTAAGAATAAGCTTTAGACTTGTATGGGAGCTACTCGAACCTGTCAAGCAATTCCACCAAAACTTTAGAAGTACGTCTGACATATAATTGGACACACGATTGCCAAGTCTCATGAATTTGACTTTATCATTTTTCCAAATATTTAAAATAAGCTTTTAGACTTGTATGGGAGCTACTCGAATCTGTCAAGCAATTCCACCAAAACTTCAGAAATATATTTGACCCATAATTGGACACATGATTGCCAAGCTTCATGAATCTTACTTTATTATTTTTCCAAATATTTAAAATTAGCTTCTGGAGTTGTATGGCAGCCACCCGAACCGGTGCAGCTATCCCATTATAATTTTTAGAGCATGTGTAGAATATAATTGGACACATGTATACAAAATTTTATATTTATAGCTTTATTAGTTTTTGAAATATTTAAAATAAACTTTTTGAGTTGTATGGCATCTACCCGAAATCGTTGCCCGAATTAGGCCAATAACAATAAGGTTCGTCCTTGGCACAAAAGAAAAAACTTGTGAAAGTTTGGTGTCGATTGCATTATTCGTTTTTGAGTTATCGTGCGATTGGACGGCCGACGGACGGACGGATGTCTAAATCGACGCAGAATTTTACGCTGAGCAAGAATATATACATACATATGTCCATAACAAGGAATATAGAGTGAATCCAAGTAAAATCTAAAATTATTTTAATTAAAATGAAAACTGTTCGAGAATTCATCAAAAATTTAAAATTCGATTTTAATTAGACTATTTACTTCATAATAACTTGTGTCCAACAGTACGTCAAATTCTTCTCTGCTTCTACAGATTTCAGTTTATCTTCTTGTAGAATTTTTATATTTTATGCATAATAAATGCGAATATGCTATATGTTAGTTTGCAAACAATTTAATTAAAAAAAATTTAACTGGGTCCTTAATTCTTTTGTGATAATGAAAATCGAACTCTTATCTCATATTCTATTTGAATTACCTTTACATGAAGTATTTAGTTTGTTTTCTGATGATTGACCAGACTAGTAATATAATTGAATTAATACCGTAGCAAACATTGAAAATTATTATCATAAAAATATTTTCCACAGTGTGCTAGAGATAAGTAAACAATTTTTAAATTTATACTTTTCTGCCTTAACTGGTTGAGAATCACTGCCTTAACGAAATGTTATGAAAAATCTCATTAGAATTGCGGATATAAGCAAAATCTTTAACTTAATAAAGTCGCATGATTTTTAAAGTCAATTGACATCACAAAATTTTGTGAAAAATCATTATTAAGGTGATTATAACTTATAAAATTATAGCTATGTATATAAAATTAAAATAATTATTAAACAAACTTTTGAATTTTGTATAGGATTAGAAAAACTCGGTAAAATCTCTAACACAATTTAACTACCATAAAATACATACAAAATTTAAATGATATTAAAGAATATACGTATGTACGTTGAAAAGGATTAAACTCCTATTAATGGTATAAGTAATTTATTATGAAAACTTATCGATAAATACTTAATCGCACCAATTTTAACAAACCAAATTAAATTTTAGAAAATTATTTTAATTAATATATTACAACCACATGAGTCTCGTCGTATAAGATTAATTTAATTTCTATATATACATATAGGTATACCAAAAAAAAAAGTTATTTCTCGACTTCAGTATAAGAATATACAAATATATAAATATAAGGCAAATATATAGAAATGTTATAAGAATAACAAAATTATAAATATAAATCAGGATGAAAATAAATCTTATTATCTCTGAGATGTTTTACTATTAACTTTGTTTATAACGTTTAATTGTGTGTATATTTTAAGTATTAAAATATGTCATATTTATATATTTGTATTACATATAATATCCAGATATAAAATTGAAATAAATGTAGCTGTGAATGTTCGTGTTTTGAGAAATATATACATATAGAGAATATCATATGTATTATATAATATTCTCCCCGAGGTGATGGTCTATTATACAACTACCTGATAATTACTTATAAGAAAATTAAATTAAAAGACATCACAAATCATTTCCGCACTTCTACATTCAGCTATAACTTTGTGTAATAAATTAAATTCTTGTTTCTTAATGTGCACACACAATTATTTTTGTGAATCAACGTGAAAGTAAAATGTATGAAATATGTTCATATGTACTATAAATCATCATATTATATAGATGCCACAAATTTTAATGCAATTTTATTAAAACTTTTAAAAAATATGTGCTTATCAGATTTTCTTTGTTTGGCTATACAAAAAAAGTATTTTTGAAACTTTTATTTTTCACTACACTTTGCGTAACAAGAAACTTTTTTCCTTTAAAAGAAGCCTTTCGTCACTCAAATGGAACTTGGTTAAGGCTTCTTTAGAACAGTTGAATTTTTGTAAGACGATTTAGTCTTCAAACTTACGATTTTATGTTTTTTTTTATTGTTAGAATTTTTTCGACCTTAAATTCATATAAGACGTTGAACGTGTTACTGTCTAAAACCGTCGTCACCATATTTTGTGTATCGTCACAACTGTGGCACCCAACTGTGATGCAAATAGCAAACAGATGACCAAATTTTTATTTAAGTGTCGTGTGAGCCGGCGGTAAACAGTTCCGTTAAATTTTATAAGAAACAGTTTAGAAAAAACATGTTATTTAATAATATTTTGCCTAAACTTTAAAAGGTAATAAAACCTAAAGTCCCCATCTGTTTCAGCTCGAAACATTGAAACGCTTTAAAATAAAATCACAAAATATGAATTGGTTCTAATTATAATCCTCAGTAACATTTCTCTATGTTTTCAAAAATTAGCTATGGGAAATGCGCTATTCTTAAACAATCGGAATGATGTTAGAGGTCTTGACAGTGTATTTATATATTTTCCTTTTTTTTATAATGAAAAATTTGCATAACGGGTAAATTTATGTATAACATGGGTATTTGACTTTAAAACGGTTTATTTCCGGAAAAATTTACACACGTTTAAGTGCTGAAATTTTGCGGTTTTAAATCAGAACTTTATTCATTTGGATAATAAATTATTCATTATAATTGAAAATGATGACAATAACGCCTGTATTTAAGGTTTTATGATAAAGTTGTGTTGTTTTTACAACTTCAGCAATATTTTCGACACTATTTTCAATTGGAAAACCAATAATATATTTTCAATTTACCGGAAAGCTGCTTAATGTTTTAAATTTTAATTTTAAGAAGTTATAAATTCATGTTTAAGCTAATCCAACAGTTGCTGGCATTATTTACTTTTGTCAACATTAAGCTAATTGAGTTTGTCCACGTTAAACTTTCCCATTAAATGTGATGTTAATTATTTTAATTTAATTAACATTTGTGTTATTTGTTGGTTCTTTGTCTTTTATTTTTGCTTGGATTCTTTTGTCTTAATTAAAATGCAAAAATTTGTTTTGCTTAGGTTTTAAAAATTTACGCATTTTCTCTGGAAAACATTATGAATGTTAACCATTTCGTATATTGGCAATCACAAAAACTGAATATTATATACCTATTTACCATAGTATACTAACTTTTAGAGTTCAATTTAAGAAAGCTGAGGCATTTGACAGGTTATATATAGCAAAATAACTATTTTAAATTATTTAAATATTGAAAAAACATATTTTCTATACAATTTAGGTTGATCAATTCTAAAAAAAAAATTTCTTTCAATTTCCGCCCTAGTACACTTATATAAAAAATTTTCTTTTTTGCCTTGCATTTTAAAAGGAAGAAATCAATTCATTATCGTTCAAATTGCATTGTTTGAATAAGAGCAAATAAAAAGAGAAGTTGAAAGTTGAGTCAAGAAGTGTCTTTGAACTTACCAGAATTTATTATTTCTTTATTGTGCCAAAAAAGTAAATAGAAAATGGAGACACAAAGAATTAAAAAAAAGACTATTTAATTTTCTTTTTTCTTGTGTTAAAACTCTATTTTCCTTGTACAAAGCCCATTATTTTATTTTAATCTACCATAAAAATGAATTTAAAATATTTCAATTACATTTTTGTTTTATTCCAGTTATTTTATAATTTCAACATCTTATGAAAATAGTATGAAAATGGTAAAAATACTCAATTGGATTTTAAAACATTATAGTTCCGGTTATGAGAGCTACAATTCGTATACCGATATTATACTGTGTATAGCCATAATTAACATCTGGAAAATGTTGGTTATAATTTCAGTTCCTTATTTAACTCTTGGCAAAACTTTATATTATATGCATTCTGTATTTTATACAAAGGATCTTACCTACAACCATCTACATCATGTAGGTAGAGAGTATTGTTGTTAAGGTTAGAGTGAGAAGACAAATTTTTTTGCAAAAATTTAATACTCAAAATTAATAAAACGATGAATAATATCATGTAACTATGTACATACATAAATGTAGATGGCACATTTTTAAATTCATTGTGTATATCAGATTTAATTCAATTTTGTCGTTTGCTGATAAATGAAACAATGAAAGAGGTATGCAGTTTAGAATGTGGCCGAAATATAGGGAAAAACTTAAGACGTCAAAACCTTTTTATGAAGTTTTACGCAGAAGAAAACTAAAGTGGCAGCAATAACATTCTAACTAACTTGAACACTTAATTCACGTTTCAATTTTTAAGTTCTTCATATTATGTAAATAATTATGATGTTTGATGAAAAGGTAAGTTCTTCAATTTCTTCTGGAAAACAAGGAGCTTTATTAATGTTCACATATTTGATAAAGAAAATGATATTCAAGTAAAATTACTACAGAAACCCCTTTTAAAGTATTTCGTCTGATAAATTTGAAAAAAAATCTGATGTAGTCAGCACATAACCGACTCTATGTATATTGCCTACTTAAGTGAAAGTGTTACAGAAGATTATATAAAATGCCTTTTAAACGTTTTTTTTTCCAATTTTTAGGGCGTTAGTAAGCTTTTAGTTAACATACCTAGAAAAATGTAAATTTGGCTCTGTGCCATCTCAATCCCCTGAAAAGGTCGCCAGTTAGTTTCGATAGCTCAAATATCAAATTTTAAGAAATTCTACCAATCCGTTCCGTAGATATGGTAAAAATTGTAAAATCGGCACGCAGTTAGGTTTCCGAGCCCCGATCGTTCCAAAAAATTTGTATGTTCATTTTTTTAATACCCCAAATTTAAATATTAATTTCAAGGAAAGAGGTTGATCTCTTTATATGGCGAAATATCTAAAATTGATCAATCCGTGACTCAGCTTAAACAAACTCACATATAAAATTTCATGACAATCGGTTCAGCAGAACTTGAGAAACACGTGTGTACACACAGGCAGACAGACAGACAGAGAGATAGACCGCCACCTCTCTAAAAATAGTTTATTTACGCTTCCCTACCATGGAGGAGTGCGTTCCTACCGAAAACTTGATATGCAAAATTTGTTGGTAAAAGTGAAGATTCATAATTGGGTACACCGTTCAAATTACATCATATTATTTTTTTGAGAGGGTACGAGTTAATTTTATGATGGAAAACCGTGTCATCATAAGCTTTAAATACTCGTAAGCTTTAAGCAAAAGAACGAAGCCCCTATTATTTAATGTTGTACGAAAAAGTTTAATATTTTTTGAATGCTCATTCGTAATGGATATATTATATGTTAGGCGTCAAAATGGTCACTTTAAAAATTCGATGTAGTCAGCACATTACCTGACGCATTCTTTAGTTTAGCGAATATCCAAAAGTGAGAAAATGCATTAAAGAAATTATTGAAAGTTACAGATTATTTCGAGAACGGAGAAGAAAAGTAAATTGTTCTCCATGTTTTAGAAATCTTGAACTCTGAACTTGTTTCTTTGTTCCGGGCTTTTGGACCACAATGTAAAAAAATCCATTTTGATGACAACAAAACTTTTGAGGAGAGATTTTGAAGAACTATTTGCACATTTGGAAAATGTTAAATAAGCAATTTTTAATTTAATGAAATTACTTTTCATCAAGTAAAGATATAATCTAAGTACCATTTGAATTATAATGCGAATTATGTATGTAAGGTGTTGTTTAAACAAAAGTGTTCAAATCACTACATTGTTTCATTTTATAATTCAAGTTCATTTTCTCAGTATCCCAAAGGAATATTCGTATAGGTCATAATGTAAGTAAAAATCGTAAATATTTTTTCGTATTGATCAACATGGAACACAAAAGTGACAAATAAATTTGCTTTAAACGAAACTTTAATAAATATAAACTTAAAGTATTCAAAAGAAGCAATGACTAAACCCAACTTTTTGCGTCTACATAAATGTTTAATATAACATACACGATTATTGGAGTATTAGTATGTATTTTTTTATATAAAAAATTTTATAACGGCCTGGGTATATATGTATAACATTACTGTTATTAAAATAATGTTTCTATTGAGTTCAAGGAAAATGTTGTTTTTCAATTGTAGAAAAATAAATAGGGCATCTTCTTTTTAAAGTTTATTTCACTCAATTGATTTTTTTTTTCTAAATTCCCTATTCGTTTATATTATACATACAAGTAACATGATGCATGCACTTAACATATTTTCATAAAATCAATGATAGGATATAAAATTTATTTGATTGAAATTTTTTATTCCAATCTAAAAATCTTGCAAAAATATATAAATTTTTTTTTGAATATCATCTGATATGTTCAAAATTATTCAGTTTTTTTTTATGGGGGCTTTTCTGCAAAAAGGAATATCTTTTCTTTTTTTTTGTACTAAATAATTGAGTATTTCTTTTATTAGAGTTTTAGGTTTTTGTTTTTATTACTTTCCTATATAATATGATCCTTTCAATATTGTTGTACATAGGAGTAGGCAAAAATTTTGTATATGTATGTGTTGTTTACTTTCCCATTTACATATTTAAATATTCCAAGCCATGTAAGTCTATGTATATGAATAGGTAAGCATATCTTTAATTTGTGATAGCCTAATAATTAATAAAGAGTTTATTATTCTAGTGTTAATGCAAGAACTATAAAAAATTTATAGTTGGCCGAGTCAACTATACGATAATATCCACCTTTAATTAAAACTGGAATTTAACTGCTAGAAATATTAGAATTATTTTATAAAAGGGTATTCTTAATTTAAAAAAATTTCAATTGAATAAATGAATCACAACGTGCTCATTTAGATTCCATAACTTTCAAAAAAAAAAGAAAAATGTCGAATTAACAATGATTCTAGTAACATGTTAACAATCGTATTTTGAAGCAGAAATTTGTAGGTGCGGAATATTATTTTGTAACATTGTAACTCTATAAATTAACTATTTACGAGTAATGCAACTGGAAATATCTCATATTTTAATATAGATATTGTACATTGTGATGGTTTACACTACTATTGAATAGCAATTATGACAATTATGCCACCATTCTAAATAAATTTTTTAAATATGCGTCAAGTAATTGGTATATAGCGCGTTCATCCAAAAAGCGAGAACATACCGATTCAAATCCGGACGGAATAGAAAAATCTTTTATTAATTTTTTGACTTTTTTCTTTTCAACTTCCCTTCTTCCTTTAGAACATAAAATGTATATTTCTTAAATATAAACGACAAATAACAAGAAAATAACAAACAGTATAAACATGTACTATAAGTATATTATATATTATATTCACATATATGTATACTGTGTACATACGAAAGTGTGTTTTTAGCACTTTTCCAAAAATTTAAAAAAAAAAAATCCGTCCGTCCGTGGACATTTTTTTAGTTTACAAAACCTCTACACCCTCGAAGATAGAAAGCTGAAATTTAATGTGTATATACTAGATACTTATTTCCGTAGAACAAAATTTTTACCTATCTCCCCCCTCTACAAGTTATACCCCCCAAAACCCTAAAAATGCCATTTTTTAACTATTTAGTGCAGTGAACTATAAGCATTTTTCAAATTTTTGCAAACGCAGAAAGGCAGGAGCTTGCTTCTCCTACCGCGGCATACTATAATTAAACTTTAAAAAAACAAAATAGCCGTTATTTGGAAAAAACAAATTTACCGTCTCCTAAAATCCATTTTTTCCAAATTTTTGATGACGTTTTTCTTCTAGACCCTGGGATATAGGCGGTTGAAATTTTAGCAGCTGTTAGGCACTAACAAATAGTTTAATTCGTTGGAAGAAAATTTTTTTCCATTTCCACCCCATCTCAACTTATCGCCTTTTAAAATTTGTAAAATTTGAATTTTTGACGCTTTATATTTCCGAAAACGTAAGCTTTTTAAAATTTCTATAAACGCAAAAAGCTAACAGTAAATTCCATGACATTAAAAGATATAATTATTTTTCTTAACTCACACAATTAAACTATAAAATCGAGCATTATGTTAAGCCCTCTTCAAATTAATTTTTGCTTGCATAAATGAAAGCTTTTGCTTGCATAAGACTGCATAAATCGTTTATATGCAATCCTAAATATATGCAATCCTAGAAATAGTTTTGTGTATGAATGAAAATATTTCTAATAGTGTGACTAGACTGTGTTTAAAAACAGTATTTTCACTAATTGTTGAAGGGAAAAGTGCTACAATACAAACTATTGGTTTGACTCAACTTTATTATTTAATAATTCGTAGCTAAAAACATATTTCTACTAAATAATAATTCAGATATTTTTTATGAAAATATTGTCATGCTTAACAGGATAAATTTTAATTTTATTAGTTTCTCAGAAATTCAGAGTTAAATTTAGAATTATTTATTTTATGGCAATTTACTTTAACGTTTAGATCTTCTTTTTTAAGTAAAAAAAGAAATTGTAAAACAATATTAATGGTTTCGTAGCTACTTATTAAATTTATTTAATTTTTGATTTATTTTATATTTTCAGTTTATTTTTGGAAATATGTAGCTAATCGTATTAAGAATTCAATATTCAAAATATTCTAAAGTTTAAATCAATTTGTCACTATCTGCTAATAGTTTATATTATGCTTCTATTACAAAACTTTACACTAGATCATATACACGCACATCATACCAACGTTTTTAGACAAATATGGTTTAGTATATGCCATCAGTTTTGAACATTACGTAACTACATACAAGAAAATCTTATTTAGTTTAAGGAAAATTTTAATTTATTAATGAAATTTCATTTAGTTAAAAACAACGTATTTGGAATTCTTGTAAATTTTTATTTTCAATTCAATGAATTCTCACTTCTATCAATGTAAAGAAGCTTGAAGATCACACTTCAAAAAATTATTAGTAAAATCTGTTCAATGTTATTTATATACATACTTACATTATGCTTAATATTTTAACTTTGTTCTCATTTTATAATAAATTTTATAAACTCGTTAGCTTGGAAAAATATCAAGAGAGCATAAATACATACTTATGTTTATAAAATATACATAAATATTTTTTGTTTTAATTAAAGTTTTAGACTTTTAAAACAATTCAATTTGATCTTAAGAATATTTTTATATGAAAAATAATATTTAATTTTCGCTGTGCCAAAAATATTGAAATTTTATCATTGTGATTTACCAAATTATCATTCTATAGATGAAATTTGAAAAAAGTTGAATAATTTCTGTAATAAAATTTCAGGGACAATTTGAAACTTGTGTAAATTTGAAACATTTGGAAATAAATCTTTGAGATATGGACATATATGTATTTATACAAACTTGAATCTGGATCAGAATCATATTCTGAATCGATTTAGCTACATATCGATTATAAATCTATCCGTCTGTTCAGTATTAAAGATTATTACCGCACGAAACATATTTAATTTGGACTCGATCAAGGCCTCCTACGAGTATATGCAATTCTTCCTATATATAAATTACATAGTAATAAAATTTTGCAAAAACGAGTTTGGTAATAAATCCAATATTCTGCTAAAATTCGGGTTTGATTGCTAAAATTTGGATTGAATAAATAAATAATTAATCCATAAATAGTTTGGTTGCATATTTTCAAAACAATAAAGATCTTTCAACAAATATAACAAACAACGAGTTAAGTGATAGAGCTACTTTTTCAAATGATTCAATTTTTGTAGCATTTTGATATTAAACCATATCAAATTCCTAAAATGTTGGAAATACTTCCAATTAATTAGCAATTGAGAAGTAAACCTAAAATTTTCTACTTTTCATTTAAACACACACGTATAATATTTGATACAATAAACAGGTTAATTATATTTTGTGCAATACTACAAGACAATGTGATACAAACAAAACCACATTTGTTTTTGCGGTAGGTCCATATTTGCAGTAATTGTGTTTTGCATTTACAACTTATGTTATATAGGAGCTGTAAAGAAATTACAATTTCACTTTAGTTAAATTTAAAATTTTTGTCATAATGATTTATTTTGGTATAACTTTTAATACTTTCCCAAAAAAATAAATACATACGCCTTATTTTATTGCAAAATCCTATTTCCTAATTCAGTTTTTTTTAATCTGTAACCAAAAACTGTAATTTCTTAAAGCAACAAAAATGTTAATATTGACAATAACATCAATTAGTCAATTAACATTTAGAAATACAAAATACATATATGCCACATAAAACGATATTGTGAACTAATAAAATTTGGAATTTTTAAAATGTCATTATCAGGATATTATGCAACAATATAGTAGCAATATCTTGTTATTTCGTTCAATTTGAGCTCTCAAGATTTAAAAATATCTTTCCTACAAAAATACAAAATTTATATCAGTATTTGGAATGTTGCCAGATGTAAATTGAACTGAAGACTCTTTTTGAAGATGGTTGAAAATATTACGTTCAGTTAGATAGGATAGTTTTAGTTCCGTATAAGAATTTATCTTGTTTTGGCTTAAGCAATATGCGAGAAATGGGTATGTGTTAAGAAACAATTTTACAAACTTTTGCATATGGACTGAAGTTTATTAGTTTTTAAATCAATAAAACTGGGCTTTCAAAAGACCATATCAATAACAGAAATGATTTTTAAAATGTAAAATAAAATAAAGAACTAATTTCAATTATACTTAAATATTTTTTTAATTTAAAAATGTGAGATGTCGCAAACAATTGTAGCGTTAGGCCTGTAAATCTGGTAACCCTAGTTGCATAATTGCATAAACATCAGTCATACACAATATTCTTGAAAAAAAAGACTAGATAAAACTTTCTTTAGTTGGCAAATTTCATAAAAACAGGATGTGTGTCAGATAATGTAAACATTCAGAAAAAAAAAAAATTTAAAACTAGAAATGAAGGAAAAGGATATTTTAATATGCTTTTAAATCTGTATGCAGTTATCTAGCTTTTAATGACTGTTTTACTTTAGTCTACATTCTCACACAATTAGATCTTTAGATCCAATTCTTACATGAAAATATGAACAAGTTAAAGTTGTTCTACACACACACACGATATACACACAAATATACACAGCTTTTCTATCTACAAATTATGTACATAGAAGAGCTGTGTACATTTTCCCATCTAATCATTCCCGATATAACTTACACAGGCATTTATGAGGATATAATAATGGTGGATAAGAAGTCAAAAAGAGCGAAATAAGAAGGAAATCATAGACGATTACACCTATTGCAAATGTAATACATTTGGGAAGTTAAAATTGTCAACATCATATGCAAATGCAGTGAGTATATATGCAAAAACAAAACTCATATATACTTACATTTTGTAAAATTTTATATGCTCCAAATTGTAGTATAATGAAAGGTTCGTTTTATGTATGAGAGCCTTATTAAAATGGTTAATGTTTAATTGTGTATGTTTAGTTTCTGAATGTAGATGAACTAAGAATATTTCTATTGTAATCAAATAAAAATGGAATGAAAATCACAGTTATATAAAGATTGTGTAATTTAAAGTAATGCAATATAATTTTTCATACATTGCAATTTGAATATAATTTTGTAAGTTAAAGTTACGTTCTTATAGATATCTCAAGAGCTATTGTCTACGTTTGTATGTATACTGTTCAGGAACATTTTTTATGTTTGTCTTATTGATGTGAGTATTATGTGACCTATATAGTGTGAATAAAATGTGTGCTACTACATTAAGATTAGCTTATAAGTTATATTTATACTCGTAAGTTATAAAATTAATATTAAATATACGAAATAAGCGCATGTTTTATAATATGCTTAAGTATAGAACAGGGAGTATGAAAAAAAACAAAGCAAATATTTAGCAGATTTTAAAGAGCTGCCCTCTATTAAATTAGTTGAAATATTATTTGAGATTTTTATTTTTTGTGAATTACAAACTGCTTGCCCTGAAATACTTAATACAAAGAAAAATAATTGAAAAATTTTACTGCTTTTGTATAGGAGATTCAATTAACTAGTAAGGGTGTTTCAAATGATAAACGATAATTGTATTCGGAAGTGGGTTTGAGAATAACACTTAGTAATTAACTTATTTATTATAATTTTAATATTTTTCAATTCCATTTTATTTGTTCCGAGGGTCAGAATATTCTCTGATGACTATACTACATACGCTTTTTTGAAGCTTGTTTCTGTAAAAAAGGAATCTTTTATTTTCGTTTTCATACTAAATGTTATGATAAACAAGTTTTCGTTTATAAATATATAAAATGTGACTGGTCTAATGTGAATCCAGAAAATATTATATAAGCTTATCTATTTGAAATTGAAAAGAATAAAAGATTTAATCTGCTATTGTGCCATCTTTTATATCAGACAACGATCAAGCAAAAGGCGAAAAAAACATCATTTAGTTGCAACTTACCAACTATCAGTTGCTAAACAACAACATCATCATTTATAGAAAAGGGACGGAAAACAGAGGAAAATGCAGGTTAACAGAGGGAAGAGAAAAAAAACAAGTAAAGTCAAATGACGAACACAACTTAAAAGTAATAAAAAAAAAATAAAACATAGAAACTAACAACATACCGACCACCAGGCAAGAGAAAAAAAATAGTAAAAACAAAGCAGAAGAAAGCGTTATGAAAGAAAAAATAAAGACGAAAAAGATAAATAAAGACGAGTAGGAAAGACAAAGAAAAAAGATTATTGTAAAATTAAATTACACAAAAGTCTAGATCTAAAATACCCTTACTAATAGTAGGATCAAATACCAAAGAGCTAGAATTAACGCCAAAAGAAATATAGAAGACAACAGCAAAAAATTAAATAAAGAAGTAAGATCATCAACAGGACCAGCACACTAATACAACACTACTTCTCAAACGCAACTCAGGGATATACGAGGCGGGCGAAGATACACATATCCCATCCCCAACCACAGACATGCAAACAATCACACAAATAAAACTTGCTGACACTTGAAGACACACAAATAAAACTTGCGCCGACAATAATCAACATTGACATCATCATCGAGCGCAAAATTAAAACTAAAGCTCTATCCATCACCGGACGCAAAAGCAGAACCAATAGTCTCGATAGAAAACATCAGAGAGACAGGTGGATGGTAATCATCCGGATGACAAATAAATTGGTCACAAATAGATGCAGCAAAGCTACCAGGATCAGAACACAAAAGATCTCACTGCCCAACAAACTTCTTACAAACACCACTAATCTGTCACATCGAGAAACTCAGACTCAAAACCTATAGAAACATTAGAAGCCACATAAACTTAAAATTAAAATTGCTCAACAGCACAAAATTATCTAAGGAACTCATATCAATAAAAATGGACGCAACCTGAACAGAAAGCAACCCTAATCCACAACCTTACGACCAGCAGCCATCTGGGAGATCAGACGGAAAAAGCTTCTCTTTGGAAAAGCTGCCATTATGTTACGTCTCAGAAAGCGCCACGACAAAAGACTGCGAAAGCAGAAATGGATTCTTAGTTTTACAGCAAAGACCACTCACATTCTGTTAAAGAATAGGAACAATATCATGTTTGCACGGCAGCAGTACCCCAACTATTTTTTTACTAACTAATTTTTTTACTAACTAGTTTTTTGCTAACTAATACAATAGGTAGGTTATGTGATGGCAACAAATTTTGCATATCAAGTTTTCGCTGGGGATGCACTTTTTCATAGTAGGGAAGTGTAAATAAACTGTTTTTAGCAACCTGTCGGTCTGTTGGGTTGTGTGTGCACGCGTGTATCTCAAGTTCGGCTGAACCGATTTTGATGAAACTTTATATGTAAGTTTATTTCGACTGTAGGACGGATTGGTCAACTTTTGGGATATATCAGGCCTCGGGAACTGCACTTTTTAGTGGGCCTGTTTTACAATTTTGACCATTTTGAAGAAAATATTCAACCAATTTACTTGAAATTTCATATATAAGGTTCGCTCGACCTTCCGCAAAACCTCCTTTTTGAAGAAATCAGGCATCAGCAACTTGACGTTTACCACGGGCCAAATATACATTTTTGCGTATATAAAGAGAAATAATTAACCGACTTCATTGAAATTTAATATTTAAGTTCTTCGTATTAAAACAATGAGAATATAATTTTTTTGAAAAAATCAGGGCTCGACAAGTGATACATTTTTCACCATATCTACGGAACGAATTGATGGAATTTCTTGAAATTTGATATATGAGTTCTGGTTATTACCGCAACTAACTGGCGAACTGTTTACGGAATTCGGGTAGCACAAAGCGAAAATCTATTATGTCGTAAAAAAATTACTTCGTCCTAAAAAATGTCGTAAAAAAATTACTTCTGAACACAACAAAAATCAAAACAATACTGTGGTAAGCTAAATAGCTTTCTTTGTAGGCTTAAAGCTTTCATTCGTAACTGCACAATGATGTGACGTAATAAGACAGCATTCAGAAAAAGAAATATACAAAAAGTTTTTTATTAGGTACTAGTACAAGAACTTATTAAAAAAACTATGTTGTATATAATAATTTCTCCATATCGTGGAATTAATATTTCAACTGAATTATTCGAGAATTAGACATTTTTAAATAATTCACTTAATCATCATAGAATCGAATTCTCCTTCACCTGCAACAGAGACATTCGCTTAAAAGTACCGTAAATACTTACTACGTAAATTAAGTTTTTTCTTTGAATTTGTTTTCCATATCTGAAAGAAAACAAGAAAATTTATAAAAATAAAAAACTATATAATGTAATTGAAATTGCTCAATAACATTTTAATTTCATTAATAAATTTAATAATTTCTAAGTAAAATAAATAATTTATGTGTTAAGTTTCTCATATATTCAAGCAGGTTAATAAAATAAACATATAATTACCCGCCGATCTCAATAGCGCAGTAATGTTGTATTGCTGTACGTTTCAGCAGTTAAAACTCATAAGCTGAATTTTGTATTTAAAACGTATCACTGCGATTTTGAAGTTAGGAAATATTTATCATTAAATTTTATTGAATTTTCTTCTTTGTTTTATTTCAATCTATTCTACCAGTACTTTCGAATTTTAAATATCAAATTTATTTGTTATCAAACAGCAAATTTCCACGAAAATGTCTCCAATCAACGGAAATGTTAACGCAGCTTTACTGCACTTAAGTTTTCTTGGATCATTCCGAAAAAGTTCTTGGTCATTTTACAACTTTGGTTAGTGATTGAACTTTTATGAATAATTTTACAGCTTTAAAGGAAACACAAATATTTTTACACTAGAATTTTACAATACTCCGAAACTAAGAAAACGATTATGAAAACCAGATATCTGGAAAGGAAATGTAGTACAAAATAAACTTTCACTATTCAAAAATAAACCCTTTATTACGATTCGTTGAAAAGTAAATAGTTTTTGTAGGAAACTCTTATATATTATAATTTGGGGAGAAAGAAAGGCTGAATTATTTAGAGCATATTGAGATTTTACTGATTCTACTAATGACAACGGGACCAGATAAACAGTAATATTAAAGAACAAAGTTACTAAATGGGAACCCCAAAAAATTCGAATAGAAACTTTTTAAGTATCTTCGTTTACTTAAAAAATGGTGATAAAAAGCAACTAGACATAAAGGAGGAAAGTTTGAGAAAAAGATCATCCCTGAACATGGACTTATTAAAGTTAAAATTATTATAGCAATCTTTTCTGCTGGCGCGTCTCACGACTGTCGATTGAGAAAACAATAGCGATATCTTTGTTCTACATTTAAAATAAAATAGATTTATAGCCTATACACTAACTTGTGTAATGAGGAAAAGTATCGGAAGGTATTTATTTAAAAATTTTCATTGAAAGCTATAATTTAAGCTTTTCTCGCCCTAAAAAGAATCAAAAAGAAACCCGGCGGTATGTTGGTGATTGAGAAATACTTCAGCTGATGAAAAATTATCTTTAGAAGATCCTCAAACATAATCAGATGAATTAAATAGATAAGTTATTTGTGTTAACTTTATCCTACGAAAAATATTACTTGGAGTCTTTTTATAAACATGGACTTGTTTGCTTCAATTTTACAATGTGCAATATTGTCTCCAAGCAAATCAAATGCTTCATAATGTTTAGAAGTGCAACGTAGGAAAGGCATTGTGATTATAATAGTTGTGTTCATAAATATTTAAGTTAATTACGAACACCTAAAGTAGAAGTTGTATTTTACAGTGATCACTATCTGATAATAATGCTGTTTTCTATATGATACTTAATTCAATTTTTTGGTCACTAACTACTGTGAAATGGAATGCAAAAAACTTAAAAAGTTGACAAAGCTTTATTAAGAATTCGGAAAAACGGAAAAAATGTAATGCGAAGTGCCAGTCAAAGAGGTAATTAACTTTATTTAGCACATGACTTACAATTGGAAGAAATAATAAATTACAAAAAATTTGTTATGGACATAAAATGAATATTAGAAAAATTGACAAAAATAGGAAAATTTTAAATTGGCAAAAAATGAGCAGAAATCAAAATTTAAACAGTTTTGAAGAAGAATTTAGTATTTCAAGTTTAAATAAAAGCAAAAGACGTAATTCCCACCCAGTCCCACTTTTAGAGAACTTTATATACACCTAATTCCAATATCGCAAGTAATATTTAAGGATTTATATTCACTTTTGGTTATAAAATCTCTAGCTTTATACAACTGTTACAAACCATTGGACAATAATTTACCACATTCTAAAACAAAAATTCTGAAGAATATTTTATGAAGTTTTTTCTTTATTTCTTATCTTTATTTTAAAAATACTTTTGAAACCTCATAATGGCGCAGTATGTATAAAATAAACATTTGATTTATACAATTCTACTCAACTTGACTTTTAATTAAATTTTATATTTTTGTATATCAATAACTTAAAACTAAAAATTTATTTAAGTAATCTAGTTGTAATATTAAGGTCGCGATTTGGTCTTTTTGAGAGTAGTGTTAACATAATTTTCCGTACCAGACTGAAGATGACGTCTAGACGCCAAAACTACTAACAAGCTACAAAATGAAACCCGTTTATCATTGTAAGTAAAGCTCGATACATCTTAACATAATTGATCCGTTACCAATTAACACATTTTCCGTAAATACTTGATTATTATATTTAAGACAAATTAGTTAAAATTGTTTTATTATATTTAAGACAAATTAGTTAACTATATTAAGATATGATAACTGGGACAACAAAAAATGAACTTTCAGGTGAACTTTTAAGTTCAATATATTTGCAGAAAGCCAAACATTTTAAATTAAGTGTTTTCATGCAGATATTGCAAACACTAGTCATCAACAGAAAAGAACAGGTAATACATGCTTGTAAAAATAGTATAGTGGGGCTATACCGCATTTTCACTGAACGTTAAAAATTGCAATACAAGCTACTGAAAATGAAAACTAAATTAAAAATCTGTCGTTGATAAAAAACTGGAAGTAAAAGTGCTTTCAAAATTGTTTATAAAGTAACAGTTAACATATTTGAACAAAAACTTTTGACTCGTAGTTCTTTTTTTTTGAGGATTAGAAATGATTAATTTACCTTTCCAATGTGGTGGTTTAAGTAGTGAACGTTCAATTTTTATCCGACCTAAAGAAAGTAGATGTATAAAATTTAAAGCCTTATTTCGCGAAATTGAGGAAAGGTTAGTCATCAGATTTATTTAGAGTTCATAAAAACTATTTTTATGATTAAAACGGAATCTACTAAAATTCCCGTTTCGTTTAATTTTTTCTAAATAACAAAATAATTTTCTAGTTTGTCCTGAATTTGGTCGGACAAATTTTGATTTGAAAGTTCGTGCAAAACTATGAGGATGACCAAAAAGTAAAGAGAAATATTTTCGGGCATTCCTCAGTCTAATTTAATATTATAAAAAATACAAAACTTGAAAAGAAATGTATACGAAAACTTATCGAAAATTTCAGTGGAACGCAGTTTTTTTTATTAAATGGCATCAAACCATAAAAATACTAAAATAAAAAAAAATAGAACAACAACAAAATATGTTATATTCAAAAATATTTTACATCAAAAAATAAAATCTAATAAGAGATAAAGAATTTTATTAAAATTGTATAGCTAGATAAAAAAAAAGAAAAAAAAATGCAATATTCTTTTTTCTACTTGAATTTTTTCGACATAACTAAGAAAATTCCCTCCGTATTTCTTATTATTTACTACGATCTCGCACTCTCACTGAAAGAGAAATTCTACATTTTAAAGTTTTCTTTCTTGGGAAATAAATAAACGAGAAAATAAAAAATAAGTGAAATTCCTTTCAAGTTATTGTTTTTCCTAAGAACTTCATAGTCATATACAGCAAATGAAAAAACAAAGGAGTTTAAAGGAAAAACATGGTATAAAAATAACTTTTTAGATATTCTTCAAATGAAAACGGAACTTTATCTTAAAAGTAAAACATCCTATTAGCTTATAACATAAAACAAACGTTTCCGTAGGAAAAGTAGCACATATGTAGGTATTTTAGGAGAATATAATGTAGGTAAAGTTTTAAGTACTTACATACATATGTAAGGTTTGCATTTTTATTTTACTTGTGATGTAAGATTTCTTAAGAAAAAGTATGGAGTACGATAAATTTGATTTTTCAGCATTTGGGAAAATTTCCAATTTATAATTTGTTACCTGTTCAATGCTTTTACAAGACGGGAAAAATAATTATAGGAAAGCTGTAATTTTCAATTTTCACTGTCAATTTTCTTAGGAAGAACTTCAAAACTTAGCTAAAACTGTTATCATAGTATAAGTTTAAATACAATTTTAAAATGCTCTTTTAATGGTTTCAGAGATTATTGTGTTTTGATAAAAATTTTATTATATGTTCAAATATACCTGCATATATAACAGATATTGTATATACAAACATACTCGTATATTTGTTGAATACTTCACAGTTGCAGATAGAATGTAATAAGCAAAACTATATGGCTTTCGCAATTTCAAAAGTACTAGCAAGTGATTGCAAACAATGAATTGCTTATTCTTCAAGAATGTTGGTACGAATATCTTGAATATTTTGCGATGGTCGGTAATATTATTACAATATTTTAAAACGAAGTTGCAAAGTTTCATACATGTATATGATTTCATTGCTTAAAAGCAATCTGTCTTTTGAAATGCTACCTTTTTCGAGAAATAACAGAAATTTCAGCAACTTTAATTTTAATCTTAAAAATATTAAAATTTTATCCACTCCGACATATTGTGTATTTCAATTTTAATGTTCGGTTAAAGATTTTGTGTCAAAAATTGTTGAACGAGCATATTATTTAAATTCTAAACCATTAAGCAGAATATTTATTTCTACGATTTACTGTCAAAGTATACTGAAAATTATTCGAGCATTCAATGAAAATAATAAATCCGATTTAGTTTCAGGGCAAATGTATACACTACAGACGTTTCCTTTATATTCTAAGAATTTAATCCTATCGAATTCTTTTTATTCTGTATGTAAAATAATAAACACTGACAAACATAATTGCATTTTTTATGTCACTCAAAGAATATTAAAAATACTTGGATAAGGTTTTTTTTTTCCTTTATTTAATTTTTTTTTTCTTTATCTTGATAATTTTTTCTCTTTTTTTTCTTATAAAATATCAAAGTATATAAATTTTTGTTTTTAATTTAGTGGTATTTAACAAGTAGTTTAGATATCGCTGTACGTGTACAATTTTGATACTGAAGTGCTGCAAGATGAAGAACCTATAACATTTTAGTTTATGATTTAAAATATAAACTTTACTTTTCGTAAAAATTTTGATCTAAAAGATAATACTAATAACACTTTAAAATAGAAATTCAGAACATAAACCAAACTTTTATATTATGTAACATAATAAATTTATGGAAAAAATATACTACATTTCCCCCTAAGAAATTTACTTTAAAATTTTTATGTACATACATAGATAGGTTCATGCAGGTCTAAATTAGTAATGTAGTATACAAAACCCATGGGTAGTAAGGTACCACATTTCTCTGTCATTCACCTTGCCTAGGTCCAAATTTAGAAAATGATATTTTACTGAAATAATTCTGTTAATAACATGTCATATTACTCATACAGATTTAAAAGGAATTTTATTGTCACAAAGTACATGTATTTTATACCCTACACCTTCGCGAAAAGTAGTTAGAGAGTTTGTAAACACTGCGGAGTCGTCTGCGGAGTCTTTCCCGTTCGTTCGTACTAAGGCGATCACTGCTTTATTGTGTTCAAGGCTTGGGATAATAAATTTGTTTTAATATATATTAAATTTCAATAATTTTAACATAACTACGAGAAAAAATAGAGTAGACCATGTCAACTCTGTGATATCCGTATGTATTTGTTATCCTGTGTGCAAGTAAATGTGCTATAGCTGACTATGGGACAGCCTATGACTTTAGGTTGCCGTATTAGCATATTAATTTATGCAAAATTTGAGCACTGTGATTTTAATATTTTCTAACATATTACCAAACTACTGTTTAAGTTGTATGGCAGCTACCACAAGGAATCAATAAATTTTAACGATTTTTATCACACAATAGCTCTAGTAATATACTTGTTTTCACAAAATTTCTATATTATAGTTTAAATAATTTCTGAGATAGTGCCAAATAAGCTTTAGAGCTGTAGAGCAGATATAGTCAAATAATATTTCAAGTTGTATGACAGAAGGGGCCAAGCAGTTTCAACGACACAATGACCCTAATTTATAACACAATGACCCTAATAATATATTCGCTTGTGCTATAACTTCTATAGTCTCTGAGATATATAGCCAAGTAAATTTTGAAGTTGTACGGCAGCTACCCGAACCACGATCATATCCATTTTCAATAGGGTTCTGGAATTTACTATAATAAATCATTTGTGAAAATTTGGTGAATTTAGCTCATTTAGTTTTTGAGTTTGGACGGACGGACAGAATGACTAACGTGCAGACGGATATACGCACAGATAAAGCCAAATCGACTCAGAATTCGGCGCTCATCAAAAACATAACTTGAGTCTATATCTCAGACCATTAGTTTTTAGCATTACAAACAGTAAGGCCCTTCAAACATAGGTTCGTACGAGTATATAGGTAAAGTACGACAATTTATAATGGGGTTACATTAGTGTATGTGTGTGTGAAATTCATAATGCGTAATTCGATACACGAAATGAAGTAAAAATTGTAAAAAAAGTTCGACTGTTCTGCTGTTCTATATTTTATGGAACCATTTCGGGATTAGGGTACTTTTTTGCCACGTTTTTCTTTTTATGGACCCACTGATTCTCAATAAGATTGATCTCTGGGCTTTGAGATGGTTTGTTAAATACTTTTGGGCAATTATAATACAACCAGCTTCTCACCAAATAGCTTGATAGAATTTATAACGGCCATTAAAGCCAATTTCTCAATAAGATTCACCATTTCTTTTACTTTTATTCATATATGGATAATAATAATAAAGTTGGGTCAAACCAATGGTTTGTATTGTAACACTTTTCACTTCAACAATTCGTGAAAATACTGCTTTTAAACACAGTCTAGAATATTTACCTAACTATTAAAAATATTTTCATTCATATACAAAACTATTTCTAGGATTGCATATATTTAGGATGAACGATTTATGCATTCTTTAAAATAAAGCAAAAATTAAATTCAAGAGGGGTTAACATAATGCTTGATATAAGGGTTAATTGTTTGAGTTAAGGAAAATAATTATATTTTTTAATGTCATGGAATCTACCGTTAGCTTTTTGCGTTCATAGAAATTTGTTAAAGCTTGTAGTTCCGGAAATTTTACAAATTTCAAGAGGCGATAACTTGAGAGGGGGTGGAGCTTTAAAAAAATTTTCTTCTAACGAAATAAACAATTTATTAGTATCTAAAAGCTTTTAAAATTTCAAGCTCCTACAAACTGGGGTCTAGAAGAAAAACGACATCAAAAATTTGGAAAAAACTGATTTTAGATAACGGTAAATTTGAACGGCCATTTTGTTTTTTTAAAGTTTAACTATAGTATGCCACAATAGGAAAAGCAAGCCACTGCCTTTCTGCGTTTGCAAAATTTGAAAAATGCTTATGGTTTCATTGCAACAAATAGTTAAAAAACGCCATTTTTAGGGTTTTTGAGGAGTATAATTTTTAGAGGGGAGGAGATAGGTAAAAATTATGTTTTACGAAAAGTAGTTTTTAGTAAAGATCTATGTATATTAATTTCAGCTTTCTATCTTAAAGGGTGTAGAACTTTTGTAAACAAAAAAAGTGTCCTCGGACGGACGGAAAGAGTGAAACTAATAAGCACTTTTTTTCAAAAAATTTTTGGAAAGGTGCTAAAACCTAAGTCTTCTACAATCAATCCCAAGTCATTACAGATAATATTTCGAATTTAAGGTTTATTATAATATTCTAATTATTTTAAGTGGTGCTTCATTATAATATTACATTATTTTGGTTTCGTCACAAATCCCAGTTCCCAATTGTCAAGAGTAATTGTTTTTCCGGAAATTTTCATTGTAAGGGTATTAGATAACTGTTAAAACATATAATCAATGTAAAATAAATTATTAAAGAAGAAATAGGGTACAAAAATTAAAACAGTATCTTCCATAGACACAAAAATAGTATGGAATCTAATTTCAAATTTTTACATAAAGTAACATGTACGCAACGAAATGGTAGTACTCAGTTCAACTAAAACAAATCTAATTCAAAAAAATAAATTTTTGCTGCTAGACTTCTCGTTACAAATTCAAGAATAAATTCGATAGGAATAAATTTAAAAATTGTAGGTACATTTATGAATATTTCACTAATGAAACCTAATTTGAAACCAAATCTTTAGGAATTAAAATTTCATTTATGGAAAATTCTAAAATAACTTAAGCTTTAACAGAAAAAGAACTTTTGAATAAATTAACATGATCAAAGAAATAATTGGAAAAAGAATTATGCGCACGACAAAGCTTAGTTGCATAACAAGGAACAAAATGTGTATATTTATATTTCAAAAGTGCTCATATTATGCAATAGGATCAAGGATATTCGATTAACTAAAAAATTCTCTTAATTTATACATTAAGAGCTCAACGTAAATCATGGCCATTTTAGCAACGTTTAATTTATTTTATAAACTACGTACATATGTACATAATTTAAAATAAAATCTTTTTATACCCTTCACCTTCGTGAAATTAATAAAGATATTTACATAAAACTTTGTAAACATATTATATTTAAATTTTTTTTACATGTATTCTGAAATTTCAATGAAATGGCTGCAGTAATTCGGGTAGCTGTCATTCATTTCCAAAAGATAATTTTAAATATTCAAAAAAGTAATAACGTTATATTCATGAAACTTGGCGGTCGTGTGCCCAATTATAGTTTAAACATATCCATGAAGTTTTTAATGAAGTTTGTATGAAGTTGTTAGTATGAAGTTTTTTATGTAATGGTTGGACAGGTTCAAGTAACTGTCATACAAATATGAAAGCTAATTCTAAATATTTCACAAACAAATTTTTATATTGTCAATGTTCAGGGTATAATTCGGTCGGTTCAAAATAACTGAAACATTTTTACTTGTTTGTTGATTCAATCGGAAAACCTCTATGAAGTACAAAGCAATAGATTCTGTATGTGCCACTTTTTATATATTAGTAATCAATTTACAAGGACGATAACCAAAATTGAATGGTTTTAAAAAAGAGAAAAAAAAAGAGCAAAAGCAAATCAAATCAATTTTTAAAAATATTCTTTTATAGTCAATGATAATATTTGTGTAATTTTAACTGCCATGCGTTTCGAAGGCTATTTCTATTTTGACATACGAAATTAAACTAACCTGACAATATAAGTTGCCTGTTAACACCTACCTGATCCACTGCTGCATTAACACTTATCGAAAATATTTGATTTGGTGCGAAAATTATACCGCTTAATTTGACATGTTTCAAATACAATTTTGAGTAATTGACTGCATTGGTTAGTGTATTTTGTATTTTTGTATTTTAAGTGCTGATGTAGGCCACTTGAAATTTGTTGCAATTCATATCTGCTTTTCGATGTTACACGATTTTTTAAGATTTGGATTTCAAACTAGTCGGAAAACTCATACACTATAATAAGGAAGCTGCATATTTTCGGTAAGCAAAAATAATAATAACAGCACAATAATATTTTTACAGCATTTTATTATATTTTTGATTTTCTTACTATAAAATAAAGTTTTGATGACTTCGACTGTTTCTGAAAGTTTAATACGCAACCTTTGTAATGTTTTGCTCAACAATTTTTGATTGCAATTTCTAGCTGAAATGTGTGACATTGTAAAAGGTTTTTCATATACAATATGGAATTTTAAACTTTCTTTTTTTAGAATATGGGTGGGTATTCAATTTAAAAAATTTTGTTTACTTTTTTGGAAGCTTATACATATGTATGAAAATTTTATTTATTAACTTGCACATATTATTCAGTTCGAATAGCTGAAAAAAAGCCAATTCGTTTTTTAGCACTTTTCCAAAAAATTTTTTGAAAAAAGTGCTTATTAGTTTCACTCTGTCCGTCCGTCCGTCCGTCCGTGGACACTTTTTCTGTTTACAAAACTTCTACACCCTTGAAGATAGAAAGCTGAAATTTTATATGTACATAGACCTTTACTAGAAACTTACTTCCGTAGAACAAAATTTTTACCTATCTCCCCCCTCTAGAAGTTATACCCCCCCAAAACCTTAAAAATGGCCTTTTTTAACTATTTGTTGCAATGAAACCATAAGCATTTTTGAAATTTTGCAAACGCAGAAAGGCAGCGGCTTGCTTTCCCTAGCGCGGTATACTATAGTTAAACTTTAGAAAAACAAAATGGCCGTTCAAATTTACCGTTATCTAAAATCAGTTGTTTCCAAATTTTTGATGTCGTTTTTCTTCTAGACCCCAGTTTGTAGGAGCCTGAAATTTTAAAAGCTTTTAGATACTAATAAATTGTTTATTTCATTAGAAGAACATTTTTTTAAATCTCCACCCCTCTCAAATCCCCTTGAAATTTGTAAAATTTGAATTTTTGACACCTTATATTTCCGAAATCACACGTTTTTTCAAATTTCTATAAACTCAAAAAGCTAACGGTAAATTCCATGACATTAAAAAATATAATTATTTTCCTTAACTCACACAATTAACCCTTAAAATCGAGCATTATGTTAACCCCTTTTTATATTAATTTTTGCTTTATTTCAAAGACTGCATATATGCATCATCCTAAATATATGCAATCCTTGGAATAGTTTTGTATATGAATGAAAATAATTTTAATAGTGTGATAGGTATACATAGATTGTATTTAAAAGCAGAATTTTCACTTGTTGAAGGGAAAAGTGCTACAATACAAACCATTGGTTTGACCCAACTTTATTTATTTAATTCTTTAGATTTTGAATGTTTTCACTTGCGTTTTGAATTTTTAAACGTGTTTGGATTATTTTTGTTCAACTGTATAGCTCTGAAATATTAATGATTTTCTTATGATTTCACGTTAATAAATGTGAAATGAAATAGAAAATTTTATAAAAAAATTCACACTTGTTGTTTTAAAGCTTGGATATAAAATTTTAAGAGGAAAATTTTTATGCCACAATAATATTGGTTAACACGTGTAGGAAATAAAAGAATTCTTAAAAATGTTAGAGGGTAAAATTATCGTTATTGAAATTTTTACAGATTTCAGTTGTTGTAAGTCATCTATTAAATGACGTAATTATTGTATCGTCAGCATTAAATGATAATAGTTATGTGCATGTATTTCTGTAAGAATGTTAATAATAAATTAAACTTCAATATTTTAATAATAAAATTGTAATTTTATTATATAACCAACAAAATATACGGCGAAAAATAATTTATTTGTGATTTAAACACTGTGTATAGTAATTTTGTCTTTAATTTTGTTTTTATTAGGTTGAAGTTATAAATTAGTATGGATATACATTTATACGCATCCTTGGATCATATATGTTGTAAGTCAAAAATAATCTCTTTCAGTAGAACGATTTAAAGAATTCAAAAAGTTTTTGTTTCGAGCTTACTACTTAGTTCTAACGAAAGAATGAGTTTAACTCATTCTTAACAGCAGATAGCTTTTGCTTTAAAAAGTATATAGGAGTACCGATAACCTATTGAATTTAAAAAGTTCTTAGGAACAATATTTTGTATGCTATGTTTCGGTTAGAATGAATTTGGTTATATAAAAACTAATCGGTTACTAACAAAAAGGAAACCCTATACTAAAAGAGATTCCTTTTTACTAAACACAAAAAACCTTAAATGTAAAGAAGCTAAGGGGGAAAGTTTTTTCAGTAAATTTTTTGTTTTATTAGAAATCGCACTAAATAAAAACACACCGAAATCGCAAGAAAATTTTGACATTTAAATATATTATCTTTAGTTCGCACCATAGCAGTCGTACCGTAGCAATCGAACCATAGCAGTTGGAACTAAACATTATGTGTACCATACAGTGCTTTTAATATTAATATATAATTAGTGCAAAATATTAAAATTTTAAAGAATCATGCTTGATTCAAAACATTTCAGATCCTCATAAAACTTCTAACCTCGACAGTGAAAAACAAAAAAATGGAAATTGATTTTATTTTTACACTTTTCGATTATTTAAAATTTTATGTTGTTTAATCAAAAATGTTAATAAATTAAAGTTTCTTATTTTACCAATTTGCTTTTGAAATCCTTCTCACGGACATATTTTCCAAGGTTGGGTTCTTTTAAGATGTTAAAGTTTTCAATGTATTTTTCATACAATCTTGTAAATTTCTTAATTTTTAACGACTACATAAGTAATTTTTATATATACTTACGCATATTAGTCGGAAAAGCTATTTAAGGTAGTCTCCAAGTCATATATCATGTGTACACGGCGTTTATGCCATATATTAAATTTCCTTGATTTAAAAATGTAATGTATGTTAGACTACAAATGTTTTAAAATTCATGAACTTTTAATTGATTCACATATCATGTACAACATTATAGACATAGCACAACTTTGTTACACTTTATTTTATTCTCTTCTTTTAGTATACTCATTTGTATAATGTACAAACATGAATATTTTGCCTAAAAGGATTCTTAAAGAATGGAAAAAGCATAAAAAATGGAAATGATCTATTAAAAAGGATACAAAAACGCATTTTTCTATATTATTATCCTACGCATTTACAGTTTTCTGTTTTTTATGTTTTTTGTCTTCTTTGTTGTTGTCGCGGAAATAAAATGTTTTGTGTAGGTATAATAATATTATGTTTGTATTTAAGCTATAAAGGAAAATATTTGAATATAGAAAGAGAAATATGATAACATCATCATTTTTTGTGTCAGCTTTACGATTATGTTGTATTTAGCCGAGGTTTAAATTTATTCTATGATGTTAATATTTGGTTCCAAAAGGAGAACAGAATCAAATAACAATTCATGTTCGAAATTCTTTTTTTTTAAGTATTCTACTCCCATTTAATTTGAAATAAGAATAAAGTTGTTTCGACTGTCGATATTGATAAAAATTCCAACAGATTAATGTTCTATAGAATAAATTAATGTTCTTCTATGTGTTTACCATAACGTGATAATGTTATTTTTCATAACCATTCTTTAGTAAGTTCACCTTATTTTCATAAATTTTTTTTTATTAAAATTTGTAGTTTAGTTCAGAATTAAAAATAAAGATGTTCAAAAATTCTGACTAAACATACAAAATGGCAATGATTCAGAAAATATTAGGCAAGCGAATGGAAAAATAAAAACTCCCCATTGAGGAAAAATTCAGTAAAATTAATAAAACTTAGATCATAGGACTTGAAAATATCACACAGAAATATATTTTCTATCTAAGAAATGAATTGACAGAATTTATAGGCATTTAATTTAGCTCTATTTGACAACGAATCTAACCGAACTTTTCAACGAAATTGGATTGGAGAAAATTTATATTCCTGGTAGTACATTAACTGGAAAGTTATTAGGGGTTACTTAAAATTTGAAGTAAATATTTACAGAGCATTTTAAACAATTTTGTAGAGCACATATATAAAATTCGTAAAATAAAATTAAAGATATTTCAGGATATTTTTCAAAAAACACGCATTGCGGTCGGTTACGTATGCTGCTCACATCAGATTTTTCATTTTTCTCTTCTTTGCATTGGTTGATTGTAAAATTTAAAACTCGTTTGCATAAAATAATTGTCAAGACCTAATAAAATCGAAAGAATTAAAACGATCAATAAAAATATATATAAATAAAAAAAAAATATTCAAATTAAGTATATTGTTTTTCGTGGCCTTAATATTAATGGTATATTTTTATGGTTCAAAGACAGAAAATTTTATTTTAGAACACAAGTTCACAATTATTTGTAGAGTAACTCAAATAATTTAATAACTAATCCACAAAAACAAAATAAAGTGCAACTTCAAAGTTTTACCATGTATATGAATATCTGATTTTATAATTGGTCTGAGTAAATATTTTTAACATAGCCTTCAAACCGAAATCATTTAAGAAATAATAAATTATTGCACTTTTTTTATATCCTTTTTATAAATAAGATCATCAGGTAGCAATTATAGGAAATTTTATTTTCTTCTTATTTACAAATTGGTATTTCTTTTAAGAGAACAAGTTAAAGCAATTAGCAATATTAATTAAAATTAATTAAAATTCTATTTATATACAATTTTCTAATTCCTATATTCTCAATAATATGAATTAGAAGATTGTGTAGTCTTAATTAAAAAAAAACTAATGATCATTAATTGCATTTTTCGTATTATGTAATAATGAAATACGCAAAATGGTGAACGAAACTTGGATTATATTTATTATACCCATACGAATGTATATATTCAAAGGGTATACTAAATTTGCCTTACAGTTTGTAACCCTAAGAAATAATGGTCTTAGATATAGATTCAAGTGTAACGGCGAATTCTGAGTTGATCAAAAACTAATTGAGCTAAGTTCACCAAATTTTCGCGAATAATTTATTATAGTAAATGCCAGGTACTGGTTCGGGTAGCTGCCATGCAACTTCAAAATTTATTTCACTATATCTTAGAAACTATGAAAGTTGTGGTACTGAAGTTTCGCACAAGTAAATATATTAGTAGGGCCGGTGTGTTTGACGAAGGTTGTTTTCGAAAAGGAAAGTTGATGTGTTCATGTGTGCACTGAACAAAATACTTTTTAGCTTTTTTAAAAAGCTAAAAAGTTTTGTTTTTATTGTAAAAACACTTTGTTTTTTAATGTTCTTTAAACGTTTTTCTTAGGTTTCCGTCTTTTAGACATGATATTTCTGAAACTTTTTGCACAATATTATTTTATGTCAAAATTAAGGTGGAAATAAGGCTAATTTAAAAAATGTAAATTAAATTGGACAGATTTCGAAAAAATCAATTTTAAGGTAAAGGCAAAATGTCCCTTGATGGTTTTTGTTCGCCTGGAGTCATTCTATCATTTTGCTTCGGGAGTAGCATCGGGTTCGCGGATGCTCTGCATAATTTTAACCTGGCACTTATTTGTTCATTTTCCTACTGTTCATTTGTTTACTGTTAAATTTTTTCTAACTGTTAGATTTTTTAAAGGAGAATTGAATCTTAGGAAGATTCGAAAACACATGTTTTACTTTTTACGATATCTATAATGGAATAGTAACGAGATTCGTTTGAAGCTTTATATTATTGCTACATTTTTCAACGAAAGGGTGGAATAATTTTTTACAGTGGTTCTGCTTTGGAATTTTAAGTGTGTCATAATTTGTAAGTAATTTATCAATTTCATATAAATAAAGTTATGAATTTTGAAATTTCAAATATGTTGACATACAACAGTTATTCTTTTGAGTTAATTCTTTGTGAAGTTAATACAGAATTTATTAGCGTATGTACAATTGATATACATTCATCATCTGGAAAAGATATGTACGCTACAAATTACTGCTTATGTAGTTTTTTTTATAACTTATATCACAACAATCGCAAACCTTTATTCTAAATAGTTCTTTAACAGTAATTCAAAATATTCAGTTATTCAAAATATGAAAAGGACAATATTATACGAATTTGTTTGTACGTTACATTTTTTATATAGACTGTTAGGATAGTATTAAATTAGCGTAAGCACAAAAGACACATCAAAAACCTCAAAATAATGTCAATTAGTGCAAAGACAAAACGAACGATTTCAATGAAAACGATATTAAAATTATCTACTAAACCGTTATCTCAAGAGCAATCCTGCCATTTATTTTGCTAATTAGCAGTCTACGAACAAAATTTCTCATTTATGTAATAAATTGGCTTGGTACTTCCATTTGCTTTCACTTCACAAATTCAACTTTCAATAAAACCAAATCCATAATTACTTTGAACTTCATAACCTGAAATCCTCTTATTTTGTGACTTATGGTGTATTAATACTACCAAATAAAATCTTATAAAGTTGCTGGGATTATGCTTTTAAGGAAAACGAATATCTTATATATTTTTCTTAATGTTTCTTTATCTATGATATACTGTTGATTTTGTATTAATTTCCTTTGGGGGAAATTAAAAATAAATATTTTTGATATAAAATGCTATAATAATTTATGATATATTTATTTAATTGTTTAGATTAAGAGAAATTTAATAATTTATTAAAAGAATTTTACGATTAAATCAAATTTTTATTATCTTTTCTGGGAAAATTATGTATGTAAAATGCGCATACATACGTAGATATGCATACATATTCATATGTCGTATGTATTTAAGATAGAATAATAATTTAGATTATAAAAAACCTATGTGAACATTAAATTTTTAATTTTCGGCAATTAAATAAAGGTGTAATTATATGAATACATAAATTCTTCACGTGTTGTTTCTACAATTAGATGTAATTTGGATTATAAAATTGTAATCGCTTATGGAATAATTTTGCTGCCTTTTTAATACTTAAACGAATTTTTGATAAATTCAACAATAATTTTTCATAAGAATTTTTAAAAAAAATTCTTCAAGCAGAATTTAATCAAAAAGTTGTAATATAATCCGCATATATGCTAATGTGGAACCTTGTAATAGCTAAATTAGAAGTTTAGAATTTTTTAAAATTTTTTGTAATATAACAAGGCGTATCAAACGAATGGTTTGTGAAAAAACACATTTCCTTCAAGCTATTATATTAAAGTTATTTGAATGCATTATAAATTAATGTTTAAAGAAGCATTATGCAATAGTGTTCGAATTCGACGAGTAATATACGCCATTCAATTAAATTTTTTGGAAGAAAAACATTGACCTTTAACCACTTCTTTTCCTAGAAATTGGTTCAGCTTAAAATTTTGACGAAGTAAGTGACCGAAAATTAACTTTAACTAATTTTGAACAACAATCACTTGGAAGGGATAAAAATTTTAAATTTAGGAACAGATTTTCATAAAAAAAATTTAAAAATTGGCAAGTTGAATATATCTAGACAACATACACATGCAAATTACAAATACCGAGTTAAGGGTTAATTAAAAGTAATAAAAAATTAATAATTAAAAATAAAATTTAACTTGTAAATTAAATTTAATTGCTGTAGCTCTTGTATTTTACATACTTTTTTATAGATCTTCTTACTCAATTTAAATATTTAAATTAAAAGTTGAAAGTTAAATCAGCATAAATCGAAATTAAATTATAATTGAACACATGCATATTGCATGCATATATGTAGGAGCTCAACAAATTTGTCAAAATCAGATAATTAGTTATTTTTCTTTAAATATATAACTTATTAGTGTTATTATTATTACTAATAGTACATGTTAATTATTATAATTTGAAAATATATGTATATACTTTGAGTGTGCGATACTACCGAAATCGTCTATGTTTTGCTTACAATTTGATGGTGTATAACTATGCTAACCATATTATATCAACTGTATATAAGGTATAAGATTCACAAATTAATGTCATTAAAAAAGAGCTGTTCTTCGTATCTACGTGATATTTCATATAAGAATGCATGATGTAGCACAATATGCTATGGCTGGAATAGCGATAGAATTGAGAATTCAAAACGCAGATACAATTCCATTAAAACGGGAATGTTAGAATACTATTTTATTTTTTTATTGCTATATTGTCTAATATCAGATATAACGTTAACAATTACGTTCCAGCGTTAGCTTAACGTTAAAACTTGAATGATTTTTCAGTAACTTTAAAGATCTGAGCAGTACATGTTTTTATGTAAACACACACGTATGCATATAAATGCTCACTTTAATGTAAAAATAATTTTATTTATCTTAGTTTTTTCCTCTCTATGTAATCTTTCATTTCTAATTAGTATGTACATTTGAATATTTAAATATTTAAACGATGATTTCATAGTTAAAGTTTTCGCTTTAGTAAATTATACACATATTTTTTTTGAGTACTTTTTTAAAAATGCTAAATAGATTTTAATCTAAAGGTATTTTCAAATTTTGGTATTAAAAATGTATGAAGTTTTAAATTGCTATTCGATATAAATATTGAATCAGGAATAATTTTTTTTTTAGTGGTAAAGGTTTAATTTTATGTAAACAGGTCAGTGAATACAGAAGAAAAACATAATATGAAAAACATCTGATGTGGTCAGCTCATAAACGATAGCAATATAGATTGCCTAGACAGTGTTACACAAAATTATAACAATGCTTTTTAGACATTTCTTTCTAATTTTAGGGAAGAAGGAAGCTTTTAGTTGACATGTCCAGAAAAAATGGTAATTTGGCTAATGGGAGTTTCGCGATCTGAATTCCCTGCAAAGTATGCTAGTCAGTTTCGGCAGCAACCATACCTCAAGTATTAAATTTTAAGAAATTCCATCAAACAAATTTACATATATAGTGCAAAATGTCAAATCGACCCCTAATCCGGTTTTCGAGTCTTCAAATAATATATAGAATCTTTGAATTTAAATATCATATTAAGGAAATTGGTATTTCTCTTTATTAACGCAAAAGTTAAAATCGGATGACAAAAAAGTCCATTTCCTGAGGCTTGTTATATTCGAAAAATTTATCAATCCGTAACTTTGTCAAAATAAACTCATATATAAAATTTCATCGGAATTGATTCAGTCGAACTTGAGATACGCTCGTGCACACGCAGACCAACAAACAGACATCCTTTTAAAAATAGTTATTTTATGCTTCCCTACCAAGGAGAAGTCCGTTCTCACCGAAACTTCAACCTCAATTAAAACTTTGGTGCCATCACACCACATTCCTTATTGTATGCAATGCGGTCTTAAAAAAATAAAGAGTGGTTATCCCTATTTTCGTCTCTATATTTTTTAGAAAATATTCTAATATGAATTTGCAAGGATACAAAATTAATTCTTTTGCATGCATCATAAAATTTCAAAGATTGGGTAATTTTCATAAAAAAAAATTGTTGTTCTTTTTAGATTTGAAAAGTTTTACCTTTTTTTTCTGAAATTGATTTAATATAATATTAATGCTTAGTAATTAATAATGTTCCCCCAAAAATTGCATTGTTAGTTTTTTGCTTAAATTTTTAAAAAATTTATAAGTACGAGTACATATAGGAGAAATTACGTTTCAGCAGGAAACCCCTATTTTTGCCAAAAACAATGTTTTGCAGTAAGAATTTTCAACTTTAATTAATGTGGTTTAAAATTGAATTTTCTATAAAATTGACGAAATAAAATTTTTTTCATAAAATAGTAAAATATTTTTTTAATCTTTTCATTAAAATTGTGCTAGTCACAATTTTTTATTATAGAAAATTAAAAATGAACAAAAAAAGTATGTACATAATAAAAAACAAAACAGCTTAAACGCGATAATTTTATTGTCAGCTGTCAAAAATATCGAACATTGTCAATACCTAAATGACGGTATTATTTTAATTTATTAAAAGATATTTAGAAAATCCAATAAATTTACTCTTATTTTTAGAGCGATGTTACAAATCAAAAAAATTTGTAAAAATATTTATGCAAACAATACAGATGGAGTTGACCATGCACATGTAGTGGCTTTTATTAAATGTTTACTCTTATTGCAAATCCGAGTACATAATTTCGAAGAAGTAGAATTGTAATTCGAAATTCGTAATAGAGTAATAATTATGAATCACACTCGTAATGAAAATAAATGCTAAAATTGTACTAATGAAAGTTTCAAATGTAGAAAGCCAGTATTCAAGTACATGGCAAAAAGTACAGGAAGTGCTACCAGAAATTCAGGAGAAGTTAGAGAATTCTGATCTAAAGTAACCAAGGAGTTAAAAAGCATTGGATCAGCTCAAAAATATGCAACTTGCTGGAAAAAGTAAGTTGTCGAATCGGTTTTGTATAAACCTAACTTTTTAATTTTTTTTAGGTTTGGCTAGATTGGAAAACACATAAAAAGAAAACTTGTAGGAAACAAAAAAGAAAAAACCTCAGCAAGGTTCAAGTAGATACCATTCTTTTACAGATTTTGGAGAACGACATAACAAATCTATTAAAATTAAATACGTGTACGTCTACATAAGTTCTTTACAGTATCCAACATAAGTTCTTTTGGACTACCACCATTAAAAGTATGAAATGATACTGAACAGATAACAGAATATGGTATCACAAGATATACAAAAGAAATATTTCAAAATAATTTGTTTTAATTTTAATAATTGTTTGCCTTTTTAATAAATAACGAGAAGAAAGTTCTCTAGATTTTTTAAAAAGGCGATTAGATTTGCAAAAAAAATTTAATGAGAAGCGATTATACGAAATGTTCGTCAGTAACTTCTAACACCCAGAACTTAAAGATCAAACTTCAAGAAATTCCATCTATTCGGTCCGTAGATGTGTAAAATCGGTCCCCAGATCAGTTTACGAGCCCTGGTCTTTCCAAAAGATTTATAGATTCATTGTTATGATATTTTTTAATTGTTGTAAGTGCTAAATTTCAATAAAATCGACATATTATTTCTCTTTATATACGCAAAAATGTATATTTGGCCGTAGTAAACGTCGAGTTGCTGATACCTAATTTTCCAAAAGTTAGGAGGTTTCGCGAATGGTCAAATGAAGCTTATATATGAAATTTGAAGTAAATCAAATGTTTTCTTCAAAATGACCAAAAATGTAAAACAGGCCCGCTAAAAGGTCCAGTTCCGGAAGCCTGATATATCCCAGAAGTTGAACAATCCGTGCCACAGTCGAAATAAACTTACATATAAAGTTTCATCAAATCGGCTTAGTCGAACTTGAGATACACGCGTTCATACACAAACCGACAGACCGTAAGGTTGCTAAAAATAGCTTATTTATACTTCCCTACCATGAAGAAGTGCGTTCCCACCGGAAAATCGATTTGCAAAATTTGCAGTTTCTTATCGTATAGACAATGCATTCAGTGAAAGTGAAAAGGCTATTTAATACAAAAAATAGTTTAAAAATGCAACTTCTAGAAATAGAAAAACCTAAATTTTTAACTTAAAATGAAAATCAATTTTAAGAGTTAGGTAACATTAATGTGACATGTTCAAGTTTTGAATATGCCATGAAGAAAGTTGTTAAGTTTTTTATTTTTACAATGCTGTAAATAGCAATGCATATTGAAAAAAAGCTATTAGTTTTTTATAAGTAGAAAGAAGTCTAGTTTTTTTTTATATTTATGAATAAATGTGATAAACCTTTTTTGAGTAATTGAAAAAATAATAGTTTTAAGGAATTAATAAATAAAAGTTATTGTAAAAATAAACTCATTGCTTTAATAAATAATTTTTATATTAAAAAATTATGCTATTTTTAATTTTCAAAAATTACAACAAAGAATTCAAAATCCTAATTCTATTTCATTTCCCTCAGTATTTTGGTTCGATGCTTCCATTTCTTCTTCTATGCTGTTTTCTTCTTCAGTTATAGACTGTGTTCTATCAATTTCATTATTTGCAATTTTGAATTGAACGCACATATTATGCGATGCAGCAGCTGAATTTATTATTTGTGTAGGCTTCTTTAGTGACTAACGAACTTGTCTAGTTAAACACCTTAATCTAGTTTTTAACACCACAATTGTGCGGTCAATAACATTCTACTCGCAGAATGTTAAATCTGCTTTGGGGAATTTCTTCGGCAGCGCTACGGAACGGAGTAATTAACCATAGCTCCAAAGTATTGCCTGAATCTCCTGGAAACACATCGTTGGTCCTCATGAAATTTTCCCTCAAAGTAAGCTTTAATTACTCAGATGGTGCACATGGGCATCGTGTTTAAATCCTGAATACCCTTCATCAATTTATCTTATCCTCATAGTCATATCGCAGACCTAAAACCGAATATTTAATGAATGAAAATTTCAAATAATTTTCTAATGATTAATATTTTCATATTAACATAACATTCAAACTTTTGTAATTTTCCCTGTTGAAATAAGGAAAGTCTTCCGATTTTGGCTTTATGATTTCAACATGCGTTCCATCGATGCATATTATAACTTCCGGGAATTCATTTTTCGACTCCTTTTAAGCGGAAAAATGCTTGACGTATTTCGACTTCGGTCATTTCTAATTTAATCCAAAGCGGGCATATTTTATCTTGAAAGATTTTTAAGAAATACTAAATGGATTAAAAAACTTTCAAGACAAAAAAAATGTTGACTGAGCCATCGTTACATCAAAATTTTTCCCGACGCCGTACTTCCTCTCACAAAAAATCTTAGAACAGCGGCCAACTTATAAATCGGATTTTACCCAAAGCATTTTACAGGAAGCTCTAGATCTTCTCTAATTAAAATTTTATATGTAATCTTCGTTTGTCGCTACGACAATCCACTTAACTTTTAGATAAGACATGAGCCAGCAACAGCACTTTCGCTTCAGATCAAATTTACGTTTACATTTGTGCATATAAAGAGAAATTATCAACCAATTTCCTTGAAATTTAATAGTTTAGTTCAAGTAGATAAAACGGTGAAACTTATAAATTTTATATGAAAAATTATGGCTCGGAAAGCGGACTGTGGGCCGATTTCATATGTTTATATTTTTTCTTATCTAAGGAACTAATTGAAAGAATTTGTTGAAATTTAATATTTGAGTTCTGTTTACTACCGGAAGTAATTGATGAACATTTCAGGAAATTTGGATAGTAAAAAATTAATCTTGTACAACACTTTCACTGAACTAAGCAATACATCTTGCGGCCAACAACAAATTTCTTTAGTTGAATACTTCGTAATACAATAATGTAAATTGTCTTGCTGATTTTAAAAAATAGTTTAAAAGGTAAAGAAAACATTTTAAACAAATGAGGGTGACAAAAAAGCTTATTGCGATTTAGTTTTGTTCATTATGGGCTATTTATAAAATGCTGCTTTATGAAAGCCTGTGAGAACCATAGTTATTCGTCTTATGTGGTTACGGATTCCACTATCAAAACCGTAATGTGAAAGATAAGATATTAAAGGTAATACTGAAATGAGAACTGTCTAACAATTATATTTGTATACCTACATGAATGTACTTATGCAAGCAAAAACACATTACTTCGTTATTTCAAAGTTTAAAAAAACATGGATTTTAACTTTCAATAACTCAATTACTTGATATTACTTTTGAAATCTTCATTAACTCCTTCCTTTGAAAATTACTTAAGTGCTTTCACTTTCATATAGCTTTTAAATTGAATAATAGTATAATTTAATCCTAAGGCTACTAGCATAATATCAGGTTTTTTTTATACTCATGGCATTGAAATAAAAGGAGCATTATAGTAAGAAAATTTATAAGTTTTATGAAACTGTGCTATTATTTAGTAAGTATACGAAGAAAAAATTTTACTGCACAATTAGGTGCTACATCTTTAATGCATACATAGATTAATATGCATACCTATATGATCATATATCTGAAAAAAGTGATATTGAATCTGTATTGGAATCAATTCAATATTTTAAAGAACATCAAAGCATTACACATCTATAAAATAATAGTACAGTTAATGAAATTTTCTCAAATTCAATAATGGTAATGATTGAAAATTCTGCTTAGTGTAAGTATTAATTTAATTTAAATTGTTTGGAAAATTTTACAATAAATTTAATATAACGATAAAATTCCTTAGAAAAAATTTTTGATTACTTAATTTTACTTTTATTAAATTTTCTTCTTCGGTAGCTCATGTATTTAAAACCAAATTGTGAATAACAGTAACATGCTGTTCTTAAAGGAAAAAAGGCACTGATTAAAAAAAATATTTGCTCAGGGACGATTTTATAGGCTTCTATTAAAAAAACCAAATGCAAGTTTTTTTGACATTTAAACAAAATATACTCAACCATAATAATATACTCGTACTAACGTACGATATGACACATTCATGTTAATTTTCAGCATAGTATGAATGATTATGTCAAATTTCTACTTTTTATGACTTACTTTCAAAATTTATTTTCAAATAAAAATTCATAAAAGGGAAATATTATTTTTCTCGAAGGTTCAATTAACCCTTTTCATAATATTAAACTGAGCAAAAATGAATAACACAATTTTACTACATCAAAGAAGGAAAATAAAAAATATTGCTTTGCCGCTTGTCGTGTTGCGTAATAGCATGGAATACATACATGTTATACATTTTAAATGATATCCTTATTTTGAGCGAGTATAATTTTTTTGTTTAACATATCTTGTTATGGAATAATTCAACTATAATACATTAATTTACGCAACTCCTTCACAAAAAAAAAAAACTTTGACCTCTATAGAGTTTAGTCAATTATTTGAAATATTAAATAAGTGTTTGCATTAAAGTTATTCGGGAGCAAAAAATTACAAAGCTAATCTTGTTGCTTAAGTGCATGATTTTATTGCAAAAAAAAATATGTACATGGAAAAATTTCGGTATTTTCGATGCAGATGCAACTTTTTTCATCGATTTACGGTATTTCGGTTTCGACATCCAAGTCTATTTACTATTTTATTTTTCACCACGTCTGTTCCAATTTGGTACATGTTTGGACCGAATTGTTCCCTAATTTATTACAAAATTTTTAAGTGGTAAAAATGAAAAGTATGCCAATCGAATAATTGAATTAACAACGCTGTAAATGCAAAGTTTATTTTAAAGTTAGTTATTACAGTAATTTCAGAACTAAAACACTATAAGAAATCATTTTTTTTTCGATATTTGCTCTGTTTCCAAGCGTTATCAGACTAGCTAGTATATTTGGCCGCTTTTATAGGGCGTACTTTCATATTTTTAATACGAAAAAAGCGAGAAGTTCTAAATACAGAGGCTTCTTTATACGTCTTATTTTTACACAGTTTTTTTAAATTTGGTTTTGTAGAAGTAGAATGGAACAATAGGAACCATATAACAACCTTAAGCTATTTCTTGTTCTAAGAACTGGAAAAATAGAGAACTAGGGAAATTATGGAAAGAAAAATATTTTATTGTACAAAAAACACATAAACCGGCAAAAGCAGATTCACTAAATGGAGAAATGGGTTGAACCAAAGATCTATAAAGTTGTACTTTTCTCTATTGTTTTTTAAAAACAATAGCTTTGTGCTAATATACATATAAGATTATTTAAATTACTTTTATATACAAAAACCATTGCATACACTTAGGATGAGCAAAAGAAAAAAATTTAAAGAGAAGAGGCGTTCACATAATGGTCGAGATCGAATGTTAGTTACGTGAGTTAAGATAAATAATTTTGTTTGCTAATGGCTTAGCATTTTCTGGAGCGAATTTCTATACATGCTAAGCCATTACCATGTATAGAAATTTGAAAACGATTGCAGTTTCACTACTTTTCTGTGTTTGTGAAACTTTGAAATGATTTCGTTAGAATAAACATTTGAAAATAGCGTTTTTTCGGAATCTAAAGGACTGTAAATTTGAAAGGGGTGTGAAAAAGGTAAAGTTCCAGTTCCCATCTTTAAGTGTGAGAAATTTTGTAAACAGACACACGGGCGGAGAGAAACTAATAAGTTTTTTTTTTCAATTCTTTTTTGAAAAAATGCAAAAAACTTCATAGAAGAATAAAAGAAAAAAATTAAAAACTTGATAAAAGAACAATATGAATTCCGAACAGGAAATCTACATTAAAATCTTAATTTATAAATATTTTGCTAATTATGATTTTGGATTTATCTCAACTATTAAAAGGTTAAATTATAGCAGAAATCTCAAAATTTACCGATCGTATTGGGTACAATTTTTTCAGGACACCAAATTCAAAATTTTCTTTTATAAAATATTGGTGTCTGTCTGCCTGTCTAAGAATCGCAAATCTCAACTTCGACTGAAACGATCTTGATGTAAATTTAAATCTAATAAATTTTTATTAAAATTGATTTAGTCGAACGTGAGATACACGCGTGTATTCAAAGACCAACATTTCTTATTCTTAGAATACATCTTAAACTATGTATGTAACGTACATAGAAAATTAATAGCTTTAACAGACCCTAGAAATTATAACTTTGATTCTAAAGAGAAATTTTCTGATTCACTTTTCCTTTCATGTGGTAAAAGGAACAAAATTTTGTGTACAGTTAATAATTACGTTAATATCGAAAAGATTGACAAAGTCTAACCACGATTACAGATATTTTGAAAAAATTTAATAGAATGTAAAACAAAAGAAAAAATTCAATAGGATATTATGTAAGAATGTTATAAGTATAATATGTACATATTATGCACTTAAGACAATGATTTCAATTATAGCAGTAAATTTTTTTATGTAGATTTAAAAGGATTAAATTTTATATTTATATGATTTTCATAAAAATAATCTGTTGCTTATATGGAATACCTTTTATAACGGTAGTTGAGTACCGATTAAAGTATGAGTAATGTCTTTTTATATTCCAATAATGGATTTGGAGATTTTAATTTTATTTTTATTATATTAATAACTTTAATTAAGTTTTAGTTTGTTACTCATGTATCGTAAAGTTGTTTAAAATGAAGCTTAGCTACCATATTTTAGGTGCAAAAACAACAAGTCGTAGTTAGCAACAAATCAGATTCCCGATATTTCAATTTGCGATTTCCAAATTGCGCTAAACAATACTTCCAAAGAAAACGAAACATGTAGCATGAGAAATTCATATCGTAATATCGAAAATACAATGGAATTTATAAATTTTTTTGAAAAATAAAAGCAGAGCAAGTGTTATTAATGTCAGTAGCACTTCTAACGTAATAATTTGATTTGTGAAATATGCCAACTTTAAGATTAAATATTTTTTTTTTGTAATTTACATAAAATGAATGGAGGATTGCAATTCAATTATATCATAAACTTAAAAAAGAGAATCATGAATTTACAAGGATACTCAATATCCTCAAAGAATTTCTTAACGTGTATTATTGATATTTTCTTCTTTTTAGCAAACACATGTTTCCACTTCACCTACACATATAGAAGCTTAAAAAAAAATAATAAATATTTTCATCAAAGTATCTGTCGGGACACATTTATATCTTGGTCCAAACTTTTTATCTATTTGCCCAAACTTTTTATTATTTATTTTTTATATTATAGGAATTATATTGAACTGTGTGGATGTATTTCTACAGGCCCCCTTTAAATCAAATTACCTGTTGTTGTAGAATGCAATTACCAGATTTTAATGACATTTTATATGTATGTCCTGAATCAATTAGTTTTTATGGAAATCAGTTTCTGTACTTTTACAGAGGGATATATTGAAAATTTTTCTCATATGTGAAGGATTTCAGCGAGATTTGCTTTTTTCTTTTATTCCTCAACTGTACTTAAAATAAGTTAAATTCGCAATACCATTCGAAAATGTTTTCGGTTATATACTGGCCACATCAGATATATTTATATAGTTAATTATATATTTAAAGTGATCTAAAACATAAATGTTTTAGTTCAAAAAAATATAATTTGTTGATTTTATACAAGATTCTATATACGTTTATTATATGCTATTCACTATGTAAAGGTTATGCTATTCCAATGTATTACTATTTATTATTGATCAAAATAAATTCAAAATAAATAATGATGAAGAAATGATTTTCACTACAAATGAGAGTTAAAAAGAAATGAACCCTAATCCAATATCCTCAACAATTCCATTAAACGATTCCAAAGCAATTTAATCAATAAAATGTTGTTAGTTTAATATTAACTCTCTTGTTAATATAGAAAATTCTTTCAGTAAAATTTATAAAGTCTGTATACCTCACCAATCATAATAATAGAATAATGTATGTTTGTGTATTTTACATTATTTTGTTAGGACTCAAGAGTGTATTTCAAGAAGGAGAAACTCAAAATGTGATGTTAATTTAGTCATAAAAATATTTTTTTCTTTTATTGTTTTTCATTATTATTATAAATAAAGCATTATGATTATTGTTATTATTAATTCAGATCGTAAAAATTAATGAGTTAGAACTGTTAAAGACTTTTATAATAGGTATACATAAATTATGAAGTAATTTTAGTACGTAAAATATGTATAGCTTTACATAGAGTATATTACATTTATAATAAACATACATATATACATATTATAGAACATAAATATTTCTACATAAAATATATGTAGTTACATTTTTTTGAATTTCTCGTTCAGTTAAAGAGTCGCCTCGATCAAATTTGAATGAAATTTCACTGATCCTTATAGCAATATTACAAGAGCTAATTTCTAGAAATGTTTAAAAATAAAAGTTGTGAATAAACTGGGAATTTTTTCGTGTACGCACTTCCCTCGAAGATATGAAGCTTCAAAGCTAACAGGTTTTCTAAACATATGTATTTCTAAAATTTCATGGTGGTCGTAAACGATAAACTAACAAACACATAATTTTATATCCAAAATACACAAACCCTTAATTCTTTTATATCCAAATTTTACCAAATTTTGTTTAGTATGGTAGTATTAATAAATACTCGTACGGTGGAATATGATAGATAATTACTATGTTAAAAACAATCTACGTATACTTATTAGACATTTAGTATACTTATTATACATTCAGGATAAATGATTTATGCCGTCGTTGAAATAAACCAAAAACAAATTTAAAGAGGTATAAAATTCAAATATAGTATGCAGCGACAGAAGAAGCCAGCCACTATATTACTGCAAAATTTGAAAAATGCATATGGTTCTACTACAATAAATAGTTGAAAAATGGCATTTTTAGTGTTTTAGAGGGGTATAACTTGTAGACGGGGGACAGATAGGTGAAAATTTTCCTCTGCGGAAATGAGTTTCTAGTAAAGATCTGTGTACACATAAAATTTCAGCATTCTATCTTCAAGGGTGTAGACATTTTTTAAACTTGACCACAGCCTGGTGTACTGGATGAGTAAAACTAATAAGAACTTTTTTCAAAAATTTTTTATAAAAGTGTGAAAAAAATTACTTTTTATATCATGGATCTTGACGATATCATATAAATTAATCTAGTATCAGAGCATCGGTGCCTTTGCTTAAATTTGTCACAGATATTGTTGCTGTTTCAAAAATATGCGCCAATATTTTTTGCTACATTAAAATGTACTCGACCTAAACCCTAGTGCACAATTTATTTCAACAATTCTTTGATACTTTTCTTTAGAAATGACAGTAGACATTTCTGGAATGGAACCACTGTAATATTTATTTGATCCAGCTTAAAATTGCAATCATATCTAATTTTTTATCTTGCAATTTAAATTTTCCATTAGGTCATAGTATAAGAAATTATTTTTTCATTTATTGTACACCGCTGCTCCCTTTTTGTTCTTCAAATTGTGTGTATCTATAGTTAATCGATTTAATTTCCGTTAGCAGATTAAAATCTCTTAATATTCCTTCACATATTATTATGTGTAAGTATATTAAATTTTCTTAGATGAAAAAATAATCAATTTGGGTTTAACTTTTTCTTTTTATGGAATGAAAAATTATAAACGAAAATGTTTTTGAATATAATTTTAATATTTCAAAAACAACAATATTTAATTAAAATCTTGATTATAAAAAGCAATGATTCATGAATTTTTCCAAAATTTTTATACCCAAACCCATTAAAGAATTTCTTCACGCCTCTTTGAAAATTTTACAATTTAAATCAAATTTTCAATAAATTTTTTTTGTATTTATGTTATTTCAATATTTATCCCAAATTTGTTTTAAACTTTTGTTATGTTTCATAAAAAAGTTTTATTTTTTAACCTTCATTTTGTCATAAATGATTTAATATTGTATTTTACACATAAACAATTTTCTTAAAGTAAAATTTTACCAATTTCAATGGCATTTCGATGCTTGCATTTGCCATGTTTTCGAATACATGTTTTGATTTGATGAGAATAAATCCTAGAATACCTATATCTAAACCTTGAATAAAGTATCTAAAAATCTAAGCATATGTATAATATGTCAAAAATGAGCGTCCATAACCTATCAGATATTTTTTAAGTAGGCATACAATAAAAAGTGTATGCGTATTTGCAGTAAGTAACAAAGAAAGGGATTTACATGGCCTAGAAGAAAAATATTGGTATAAACCGCGTTAGTGGGACTACTCGTAATTGTCATGTTGCATATTATTTTATATCTAGAACCTTTTACAAAAAGACCACAATAACAAGTGTGCATCATAATCAAATTCATAAAAAACGGCCTTTAAAATATTTCTGTTTTACATAAATTACTTAGGTGATTATTACAAAACCTGAGCCTAATTTAATAGCCCATTACCGGCATTTTGGTTTATGAGAAAAAAAAGGAAACTTTATTAAACCAGATAAAATTGGTTGTCTCTAATAAAAATGGTAGAAGTATGTATTTATTAAGGAACTTTTGTTCACTTAAAATCTTTAAAGGATTTCAGAGCAATAACCTGAACACGATACCTTCCGTACAAAATAAATTTTTATAAATGTATATAAATTGCTTACAGTGCAAAATTCTTAGTATTTCAGAAAAATTTTCGTTATGGCAACATTGTTCATTATTTTTCTAAAACAAAACTTATCACATTACTTTGCAGCTGTTCAAAATGAAAAAGTTAATGTTCTAGGAAAAATTTTTATTAAATTTAACTTTTTCAATAAAAACAATAATATCCCATCTATGAGCAAAAAAAAAATAATCCACATTACCTAAAATAAATAAAACAAATGAAGGTTTTGGTTCTGGTTAAAGAGTTACCTGCTCTTGAATCGCAGAAAATTATATCACTTTGAAACTATAACCAAAGTACCATTTTATTTTAAAAAGGAAACAGTATCAGATGTGATCAGGAATTGAACTTTAAAGCTAAAAGAAGTGTTCTCAGCTCTTTATTTTCTGATTTTGAGTAAAAAATTTTTAGGAATTTTGGAAAATTTCTAAGGTATGCTTCAAAAGTTGATTGAAAGTTTCTAAATAAGTATTTTCTCGGTTTAAAACTTTTATTACGTTTTTCCCTACTCAATCAAATAACGAATGTGTTAAAATGTATGTTGTATGCAATACTTGTTGAAGTTCTTAAGAAAACTCATAATATGACGAAGCATAAGAGAAAAATTAAAAGACAATTATTTAATTGGGCTTGGCGTCTTATCGTATTTCTTGTCTAAATTAAAATTTTGTAATACACACGGTCCTTGCATTGACTTACGGAAGAGGTTTTCAGTTATTGCGATGTATTAGTGCAAAATGAAAAAAAAAATTCCTTTTCTCGAACTACTGAGCGACAATAGAAGGAAATTTTCGATACAAAACTGCAAAAAATTGACAATAATTATGTTTTTTATTTTGTAGTTCGAAAATATTTAAGAAAATTTGTTTTTGTTATTAACAAATTGAGATTTAATAAACAACATACGACACAAAAAATCGAATTATTTCTCAAATTAAAATAACACTTTTAGTAGGTGTCACTTTTTTCTCGGGGAAACGTATTATACATAGTGAAATTTTTTTGTTCATATTAATTATTGTTTTAACCGCGTAGAGCTTTGCTCTGGCATATCAATACATCGATACACGACCTTTTGCACTAGTCAGTGAAGTAATGTTAGCGTAAACAAAAATTATTATTTAAAATTGCTTTCTATTCTCTATATTAGATATTCTATTCTCTATTCCTCTATATTATAGATATTTTCATGGATATTATGCATATGTACGTTATGCGTATTTATAAGTTATGGAAATGCACATATAACGTAGTAATTGTGCAAGTATTTGATACAATACATTATGTGCGTATATATGTGTGTGTATCAAAGATCTCAAATATTTTAAAAAGAATTAATTTTGAAATTTTCCATAAAATTATAGTCTATGTGGTAAAAAATTCCTCACAAAAACTGGGAAATTTTTCAATATCAAAAATGTGCACTGAAACTTTTGTAGTTCTTAAGGAAGAAAGAACTTTGCAAATTTAAATTTACCTGAAACTAATAAAAACCAAAATTAATATCCGGAATTTTTAAATAATTCCAAGAACTATATCTATTTGTAATAATAATTTCTAGTAAATACTGAGGATATGTAATATACAAGAATAACATAAACACAAGTGATTTAAGGATGAAGCAAAACTAATTGTTTTGAAAAGCATAATATAGAGTTTATAATAGGGTACTCGTAGTTACCACAATATCTAAAATAAAAAAATTCTCCGAAATTGAAACGAAATGTTAAACTTATTTTTCTAGACTGACTGACGTTTTAAATGATTTTAGATATTACGCATAGAACTTTAATAACCTGGACTTTGGTATACTCGTATAATATATATTATGTAGCAGGGTGTGTAATAAATTTCTTATTTCGTTGGACGTATGCTAAAATGTACGTATCTACTCTTTTACCATATTTTAGTTTAGGAATTCAAATATTAAATTTCAATTAAATCGGTCAATTACTTCTCTTTATATACGCAAAAATGTATATTTGGCCCGTAGTAAACGTGCAGTTGCTGCTGCCTGATTTCTTTCAAAAGTTAGCAATTTCGCGGACGGTCGAGCAAAGCCCATACGAGTATATGAAATTTCAAGTAAATCGGTTGAACATTTTTTTCAAAATGTTGAAAAATGTAAAATCGGCCCGCAAATCAGTTTTCGAGCCCTGATCTTTCCAAAAAAATTTATATGTTCATTGTTTTAATACGAGGAATTCAAGTATTAAATTTCAATGAAATCGGTCAATTATTTCCCTTTATATACGCAAAAATGTATATTTGGCACGTAGTAAACGTCAAGTTGCTGATGCCTGATTTCTTCCAAAAGTTAGGAATTCTGTTCTGTTCAAAATGTTCAAAAATGTAAAACAGGTCCGCTAAAAAGTTCAGTTCCCGAGGCCTGATATATCTCAAAAGTTGATTAATCCGTGCCATGGTGGAAATAATCTTACGTATAAAATTTCATCAAAATCAGTTCAGCAGAACTTGAGATACACGCATGCACACACAGACCGACAAACCTACAGACCGATGGACCGACAGGTTGCTAAAAATAGTTTACTTACACTTCCCTACTATGGAGAAGTGCATTCCCACCGAAAACTCGATATACAAAATTTGTTGCCATCAAATAACCTACCTATTGTTTACACAATACGGTCGGTAATTATATTTAGTAGAATCGAAAGAAAAATATCTGAATTAATAAATTTGTTAATATCCCGAGTTATTACCTCTAACAACATAAAGATTGGAAAAATAATTTTTCGCTGTAAGTTTTTCAGGTCAACTAGAATATTCCATATATAATACATTATAATATAAAAGTCTTTTACGAGTACAAATCTAATGCCCGAAAAAACGTTTCAACCTCGTGTTTGTAATGCTACTTAACAACATTTTTTATAATTATTATATACCTACTTGTTAGTCGAGATAATTATAAAATCATAAAAGTATTCCGCAAATCTACAATAAAATTATAAGTGCTAAATTTTCGTAGAAGCTTTTAACTCTTTACTAACGTAAATTAGCTTCTGTTTCAATTAATACTAAAATGAAATGTGTGTATTAGTAGCACAGTTTAATAATCAAAATTAATGGAAATTTTGATTGGAAGTAGAATACAGAGTTTTTACTTTTTAATGTATTTTATAGTTGTCCGGATTTTCGTTATTTAAATTTTTTAAAAAATTAATGATAAAATCTGGGAAGTAACATATCGCGGCACAGGCTGTAAGTACATCATTTTTATTTTTGACACTTACTGCTAAAGATCCATCACAAAATCTGACTACTGATTTTTCAAAGAGATTATGTTTTTTACAAGAACCAATTTTATTTGAGTGTAACACACAATAAATTTCTATGCTTGTCATCTTATGAATTTGTAAAACAAGGTAAATGGATGATTTTCATAGCAACAAGTTTCTTCAATTAGAAAAATATACATTTGATTCTTTAATTTTACCCATAGACATGAAATTTTTATAGAACATTATGTGTTTTGACATTATGTGATATATGAATTCAATAAACTGATTTAAAAACTTATTTAACATTGGACAGAAACTTATGAATGTATAAATTTCCACATACAATACAATACGTTTACAATATTATATTGCGAACTTCTGTGGTCTCAAGGCAAAAATTTTAGTTTTAAGAGTATTTTGCTTTTGTAGCATTCTTTCTTCTATTATACAATATCGCTCATTTGAAACCATTATCTAGGAAAAACTTAACAAAGAAACTTCATCTTTGCAGAGCTGAAATATAGTTCTAATGCAATATCTTCACAAATAATATTGAGAAATACATTCAAAATATATTGACTTTTATACAATTTTATACAAAAATCAGTATTGCTCTCCGTTTATGTAGGAAAATTTCGAGTATAGACACGACTTTGGTTTCCATTTGAATATAATCTGAGATGCGATTTTATTTGGTCAAATGTTTTCAAGTATTTTAAAATTTTCTATTGAATTGAACAAGATAAATGGTTCAAGTACCTTTGACATATTTTTACACACTTTTCTTATTTTCCAAACCTTTCTGTTATATGCATACTACAATAATATTAATATGTATTGGAAGTATTTATTTTTTCTAATCAAATCGCAAAGAAGATTCATTTGGGATTTCGTTTTATAAGAGCATATACTTATATCCTGAACGTATACATGAGCAAAATGAAAAGAGAAAGTTAACATAATTAACTGTCAGAATATAATAGAAAAAAAATAATTTAAAAAATTGAAAAATTTGAAATGTCAGAAAAAAATGAAAAGGTGCCACAGAGATTTATCAGTTTCTTAATAATTTAAATGCGATTTCCGGAAGTAGATTTCCTAATGAAATTGTAAAATTGGCTTTGAACTTTTGAATTGTTTACAAATGCGCATCATCTTTTTTGTTCTAAAAATAAATTTAGTATGATAAGTTATCAGATATGTTAAAGATTAGTATTATTAAATAGACTGGACTAGACGGGATGGTTATAACATTTTTGTGAGTATAATTTATTAATGGTTAGCAAGGCAGCAATTTTTCCTTCAAAATATTGAAAATAATTATAGATTTAAATTACTTTCATTCATATACCAAAATACTTTAAATGATTGCATATATTTGGGATGAGACAAAAAGAAAAATTATAAGAGGCGTCAACTTAATGGTTGAATTGCATAAAATTAAATGCTTTTTGCTTTTATATAAATTTGGAGGAGCTTGTAGTTTAAAAACTGTAACGTGCCGAAAATTCAAATTTTGTAAATTTCAGGTGACGATAACTTGAGATGGAAAAAAAAATGTTCTGGCTTCTAAAACTTCAGGCCTATCTCAAATCAGGTAGAAGTTTTTTGAACAGATATATGAACGAATGCAGTTAAACTAATAAATAGCAACTAATTTTAAAAAAATTATGGGAGGAACAAAGATAAATTATCCAGAAATTGCTGTCGATATTAATCTGAAATTATGCAAAGATTTTTCTAAGAATAAGTTAATATCTTCCACCCTTACAGTTTTAAATGATGGAAAATTTGAAAATTACTTAGTTTGTTAGAAATGAACATTCATAAATTTCTGAAGACAATGATAATTTTGGCTGTTGAATAAGAAGACTTCAAAAACAATAATTGCAGCTTCTAATGGACCATAACTGAACATACATAAAAATTTTTAATATAATTATTATGTTAATATTCTGACATATTACGCTAATAGACACTATCGGCGCACAATAGTGCGACACGCACTTTTATTGTTTACTTATTTTTCATAACATTTTCATTTATATTTCCTTTTCAGATTTCAGAAAAATTTTGAGGCAAGATTATATCATATGTAACTGGAACCATTCGACATAACAGATTATAATAGTGTGGCATAATATAAAGTATGGCATACACAAAGCTAATCATTGAAATATTATTGTGCTTAAGTAAGAAAGAAGAATATTCCCGCTAGTTGACGTAGTATAAAATATCGTAGCTCCAATCAAGTAGAAACATTTTGCAGCGAAAATTTCTACAGTCTTAGTTGGGTCAAGTCAATGGTTTGTAATGTAACACTTTTCCTTTCAACAAGAGAAAATACTGTTTTTTTTTTTCAAAATCTAGCTATGTACTACATTATTAAAATTACTTTCATTCATATGCGAATATATTTCAAAGATTGCATACATTTAGTATGAAAATTGTATGCAGTCTTTGAAATAGAAAAAAAAAATTGAAAGAGGCGTCAACATAATACTTAAAAAATTCATAATTAAAAAATTCATCAAAATAGTTCGAATTTCTTTAATAATTTTCACTGCTTCCACATCTCTTGCATAAATTGATTGTTATTAAGTAAATTTCCTTCAAATTTCCTACATTATTTAATTTATTTTCATCCATTTTGTTATTAATTTTATATTTTGAATTTAATTTTAATTCTTTCTATATTTTTTTATTCATAATGTTGCTCTGATTGAAAGAAAAATTTTTTGATTTCCAATACTTTGATTTTGAATTGACTGCAATTTTTAATTTTCATAAAAAATGCAAAAAAATAATTTTGTATGGTGGTTTATATTGGAAACTTGTTCATATTAAATTTGAAACGAGTGTAGTAGAGAAAATTGGTGAGGTATGAATTGGTTATTAAGTTAGGTTAAGGTTTTAAAAATATTTTTCCGATTTGGATTTCTTGAATTGGAATTTAACCGCGAGGGTTGTGGCTAGTAGTTGGTTATCTTCTAGTCCGGGATCCAGATTAAACCTTTTTTACCGACCGTATTGTGTAAACAATAGGTAGGTTATGTGATGGCAACAAATTTTGCATATCGAGTTTTCGGTGGGAACGTACTTCTCCATAGTAGGGAAGTGTAAATAAACTATTTTTAGCAACCTGTCGGTCTGTCGGTCTGTCGGTCTGTCGGTCTGTCCGTCTGTCGGTCTGTGTGTGCACGCTTGTATCTCAAGTTCGGCTGAACCGATTTTGATGAAATTTTATATGTAAGTTTGTTTCCAACATGGCACGGATCGATCAACTTTTGGTATATATCAGGCCTCGGGAACTGCACTTTTTAGCAGGCCTGTTTTACATTTTTGAACATTTTGAAGAAAATATTCAACCGATTTACTTGAAATTTTATATATAAGCTCAGCTCGACCGTCCGCAAAAATTCGTATGTTTTGGAAGAAATCAGGCATCGGCAACTAGACGTTTACTACGGGTCAAATATACATTTTTGTGTATATAAACAGAAATAATCAACCGATTTCATTGAAATTTAATATATGAACTCCTCGTATTAAAACAATGAACATATAAATTTTTTGGAAAGATCAGGGCTCAAGAACTGATTTGCGGGCCGATTTTACATTTTTCACCATATCCACAGAACAAATTGATGGAATTTCTTGAAATTTGATATTTGAGTTCTGGTTGTTACCGAAACTAACTGGCGAGCATTTCAGGGAATTCGGGTAGCACAAAGCGAAACTCTACTAAGAGCCAAATTTACATTTTTCTAAGTATGTTAACTATAAGCTTACTAATGTCCTAAAAATTGGAAAGAAGTATTTAACAGACATTTTTATAATATTCTGCAACACTTTCATTTAACTAGACAATACCACAATGCGGTCGGTTATGTGCAGATCACATCAGTTTTTTTTTTAATATTTTTTTGTATTTTAAATTAATTCTAATATTTACAATATTACGAGTTAACAGTCTTGAAAAATTTAAAGGTATGTGATTTAATTTATTCAGATAAAAAAAAGAAATTTGTATTAGAAAGAAAAGAGAATTAAAGTGAGCGAATAAGTTCTAATTTTTTACAGCATTACTAAATTAATGAAGGCTATAGCAGCTTTGAATGAAAGCAAATTTTTGGTAAAATACTTGAATTTAAGGGTTTATTACATAAGTTAACAGAAATTATTATATTTTTTAATAATATAGTTTTTACCGTTACTTTTCAGTATTTATAAAAATCTGGGAAAACTTATAGTTTCGGAAACATAAGGTGCCAAAAATTCAAGAAGCGAAATTTGTAATATTCCAAGTTTTGGTGGAGGTGGAAAAAAATTCTCTTCTTGTGAAATGAATTATTTATCAGTGTCTAAAATCTTTTAAAATTTCAGACTCCTACAACTTACGGTCTATAAAAAAAATGATATCAAAAATTTGGAAAAAAATAATTTTAGATAACGGTAAATTGTAAGAGCAAACCTGTTTAAATTTAATTTTTAAATTTTAACAGGATTGATGGGACAGGTAAAACTTTTCTTCTATGGAAATAAGTTTCGGTAAGGATCTATATTACATATGAAATTTCAGATTTTCATTTGTTCAAGAGTGTAAAAGATTTGTAAATAGTAACACAGACAGATAGACGGATGGCCGCGCAGAGTGAAACTCATTAGCACTTTTTCACAATTTTTTTACTTCTTTCCAAGTATTACTAAATTGTAACACTATAAACATACTGCTTATTTTTGATGCAAATATATTTAAGCAGTGTTTTATATTCGAAATTATTAACAGATCTGTTTTAGTGTGTTTTTCGTTTAATGTTTTTTGCAAATAAATTATTTTGTTATTTTAATGAAAGGTTTATTGGTATGAATAGTAGAATTTAGTTTCATAAAATCGACTCGAGTTTCTATAAAGAAGTCATATTGTTAAAATTTCCTTTGTTTCTTGATGGAAATAACTTAAAGTTAATTTTGAATTTTCTTTTTCTTCAACAAATATTTTTGGTTCTTGTGTAATGAAATTTAAATTCCTGTTGGTTTTTTGGATTCCTGATTTACCGAATTCCCCCACATTTCTAACGAATTAAATATGGGTAATTGTTTTATATTTCCAGTTTTCACATGTAATTTTAAGGCAATTTTATTTTCCTTAACTAGAAAGATTTAATATATTCCTAGAACAAATGAAAACACCATTTTATCCGAAAATTAAGTGTTAAATAAAATTAGTAAAAAATTAATTTAAAGCAAAAACTTCATAAACTTTCTATAAAAACGAAAGAACGGTAGCTGCGTCCTTATCAGAAAATATTATCAAATATTTTAAATAACCAATTCTTACGGCTTCTTGTAATTTTGTCACACAATATTGAAAGCATGCAATAACTAGTAAAATAATATATTAAGAGCATGTAGGACCACTTAATCACTTTTAGAAACATGATTTTGCTTGGAAAAGTGCTTCCAAGTTAAGTGCTTCCTTAAAATGAAAATTTATTTTAACTTTAATTGTTTGTAAGAATTTTATTGTAATTTAAGAATTTTTCTCTAAAAAATTAATCAATTTGATTTGCTTTGTTGCAAACATGCTACTGCCTAGTTAAAAATGAAATTAATAAAGTTGGGTTAAACCAATGGTTTGTATTGCAGCACATTTCCCTTCAACAAGTGAAAATTCTGCTTCTAAATACAGTCTATGTATACCTATCACACTATTAAAATTGTTTTCATTCATATACAAAACTATTTCTAGGATTGCATATATTTAGGATGACGCATATATGCAGTGTTTGAAATAAAGCAAAAATTAATATAAAAAGGGGTTAACATAATGCTCGATTTTAAGGGTTAATTTTGTGAGTTAAGAAAAATAATTATATTTTTTAATTTCATGGAATTTACCGTTAGCTTTTTGCGTTTATAAAAATTTGGAAAAGCTTGCGGTTTCGGAAATATAAGGTGTCAAAAATTCAAATTTTACGAATTTCAAGAGGTGATAACTTGAGGGGGGGTGGAGATGAAAAAAAATTTTCTGCTAACGAAATGAACTATTTGTTAATGTCTAAAAGCCCCTAAAATTTCAAAGTTCTACAGTATGGGGTCTAGAAGAAAAACGACATCAAAAATTTGGAAAAAAAGGACTTTAGATAACGGTAAATTTGAACGGCCATTTGAACGGCCATTTTTCTAAAGTTAAACTACGGTATACCGCGCTAGGGGAAGCAAGGCATTGCCTTTCTGCGTTTGCAAAACTTCAAAAATACTTATGGTTTCATTGCAACAAATATTTAAAAAAGGCCATTTTTAGGGTTTTGGGGGGGTATAACTTCTAGAGGGGGGGAGATAGGTAAGAATTTTGTTCTACGAAAATAAGTTTCTAGTGAAGATCTATGTACATATGAAATTTCAGCTTTCTATCTTCAAGGGTGTAGAAGTTTTGTAAACAGAAAAAGTGTCCACGGACGGACGGACGGACGGACAGAGTGAAACTAATAAGCACTTTTTTTCAAAAAATTTTTGGAAAAGTGCTAAAAATTTAAATTCGAATTATTTACCTAGAAGTTTAGGCACATTTAATCTTTTTCGAGTTTCTTTTGTCAATAAATTTTTATGTAGAAATTAATTAAGGAAAATTGGTAATGACACAATTTGTTTCATGAATTAAAGCAGAATTTTCAATTTTCTTCAATAATGCTATTAAATTTCAGAGAAAACTTTCTTTAAAATCGAAACGAGCGAATGTAATCGCAGTGTAATCAGATAAGATTTTTTTCCCGAGCGCATTGCATACGATCAGGTAAGTATTGTGATCACATCAAATATTACATGTCGAGTTTTTCACGGAAATGCATTTGGTTTTAAAAAATAATATGTCAGAGAAAACGTAAAACTCCATTTTTAACTAGATGTTGGCTTATCTGTTTACTACTGCATCTCAATTCAGACTGTAACGATTTTGATAAAATTTTTTGTAGTGCATAGGAATTTTGCTTAAGAATTTTGTATCAAGAAATACCATGATACAACTAGCTTTTCCGGTAATCAGTTGTCAAAACTTGAACCTTTATTAGGGGTTGTTCAATATTAATTACATAATTAGCAAGATTTCTTAAAATTCAATTCCAAATTTTATGTAAATTTGGTTTCTTTCAAAACCAAATTTACATAAAATTTCGAAGTACTTTTGCCAAGTAGTTTACATTGCTTTTACAATCACATCTAATCCTTTTACTAAGTTAGTAAAAATTTAATGAATTTTAATAAAATAATTCAGATAATTATCAACTTAATCGGTTATGTGCTGACCACATAAGACTTTTTTAATTTTGCACTACATTGAGTATGGAATTTTGCTTGAATAAGCACTGCGTCCATCCTTCAGTATTATGATATATTAAAATTTTTGTAATTGACTAAAATAGCGTAAAGAAGGGTATATTAAATTTGTTATTCCATTATCAAAGACGACCTTGAGTTACAATCTGCAACAAACCAATAAAATTCGAATTGGACTTATACCGATTGTGTATAGCATATGTGTATGTACTTAGACATTTCGCCTTAAAGATAAGAAAATCTTTATGAGGATGTACAAAATGTTTTAAAAGGCTTTGAAAGAAGGATAAATAAAGTTTTAATATTTTTTGCCTTCCGCAGCAAAATTTCTTTTGTTTCATCTGATAATTTTTTACAGAATGTATCCAAGTTAATACATTCAGTGTGTTTCTTAAATTGTCCATCAATAAACTAAATTGTAGCTTCGCTAGATAATTCTTAAAATCATTCAGAATCGCATTATAAAAGCATCTGATATGAAATTTTCATAATTTATTTTAGTTTTTCTCAAATTTGAAATGTTATATGAAATTTTGCATTATTAGTCTTACTAGTTAATTCGTTTTAAATTAAAAATAAGTACGAGTATTAAAATTTTATGACACAACTGAAATCAAAACTAAATTATCAAATTAAAACTACCTATCCTCGCTATCTTGTGTAATGTCTAATAATTTTGTATTTTGGTATCTGACAAATTTTGAGCTATATTTGAAATAATACTTCAATTTGAAAATGCGCACTTTTGAGTTACGTTAAACCCATAAGTACGTTATTCAAATGCGTGGCAGAAAAGCTTTTAGAAGAAATTTTAACTTTGAAACTATCGGTTGAACACTACAACACTGCAAAACAATTCTTTTATGATAGTAAAAACTGCACTTTTCTGACTGGTGTGCAAATCAGAAGTTTAGAAAACCATACAAAATATTTCTTCGGGTATTTGGCGACCATAACAAGTGCTTAATCATATTTTTGACTTCCTATGGTTCGCCAAATCAACTTTTTTCTGTTAATTTTTTTTGTTGTGTTTTATTTCGGCTTTCTTTTTATCCTTCTCCGTTAAGTAAAGCTGTCAGAAACAAAAGAATAACAAATTGAATGTCGGTTGGTTAACTGGAAAAGTGTTGATTTATTGTTCCCTTGAAACTTTTCATGCTTTTTTTAAAATACACACGATATAAGATATTCTTTATTATTAAAGTATGAGTGAATGGATAATACATATACAAACGTGCATATATGTGTACATGCAAAAGGATGACAAGGAAAGAATTCTATTTCAATGATAAGATAATTTGCCACGTCTTATTTTTTTGTTTTGTTATTTTTTATTTTCAGCTGTCAAGAGGCAAAAAAAAAAAGAAATGAAAATGAAATGTTTCAGAGATTTTCCATTTTGAGCAATTTTGTTTTTTACAATATTCCTCTTTAAGAAATTCCGAATATGAAAAAATTATTATACTAGATATACAGCTATATCACAAAATTAATGCATACAAAAGACTAGCTAACAAAAAATTTTAATGGTATTAAAAAAAAAGGATTTAAAAAACGAAAAATTTAACTTGATGATTATAGAGGCGTTAAGATGAGAAATTGCCTTTTAGATTTATAGCCTCGTCCAGTTGCCATATAATCAAAAGAGAAACAAAAAAAATTTACACAATTTAAATCAATTCTTACATAACTCTAAGGGGTTTTTTTGTTTTGCGACCTTGCTTTTATATTCACAGTTTGGACGTTAAATGAAAATGACTATTTCTTGAATAAGAAAAGATAAAAATGAAAAACGCCCGTTGAATTAGAGCTCAATTTTTAATTTTAATTTTCAATTACTTTTGTAAGACTAAATTAGTAGGAAATCAATAAATTATCTTTGCTGAATACATACACACGCATACAATTATGAGAGCAAGTAATAAAAATTATAAATAAGCATTTTATGTACATTTGTTTTATGAATTGGTATACATGTTTTAACAACCGGATGTCCGTTATAAATGGCATATTCTTTTAATACCTTCATGGAGTTTGCCGTCTGATTTTAGCTATATTTGTTACATGTTGTTGAAGTTATTTTTTAAGAAGTTGTTCAGATTTACTTAAAGCATGTGCAACATATACATACATTTGTATATTATGGATGTTCAAATTAGAACGCAGTATGATTTTACGGAATTATCATAAATTTTTATTTGAGTAGCTTCTATATTAATGTACGATCTACTATTTTCATTGAAACCAGCTCTACGAAAAATTACCGGATTTGTGTTAAACTAGACAAGCCTCAATATTTTTTAAATTTGTAATATAGAAAACATTTTCTAAATTTATAAAGTATCTTGATTTTATAAAATTAATTGATTATTGGCAATTTTCGCAAAAAGAAAGGAAATAAAATGCAAGTAATGAAAAAATTTTAATCCAATCCAAAATCAAACAAAACACACAGAATGGCAGCAAAATGCTGATGATACTATTTCAAAAACTCCATTTTTAATGCATTAAATCCTAAGAACTCGGTAATTTCATATAAAATATAAATTTACATAATAATTAAATTTTTAAATAAATAATAATTTGCATTTAAATTAAGTTGAATTCCAATTTTTAAGTCAGAAAATATAGAAGAACATTATTTAATATTTTTGAAATCTTTCACATTTTTAGTAAGAAATTCGAATTATATTGCGCTCTCATACGTGTTTTCCAAAACAGTTTCTGGTGAAAAATAAAATTTTCGTATTATTAAGAATTAAATTAAAAACAAAATTGCGTATTTTCTGTTTAATATTTAGAAATTCCAATAAAAAATTTATTTTGTAAGTTAAAGCGAGGGAAAATTTACGAATACAAAATATTCTTTGTAAACTTCTTTTAAAATTTAAGAAACTTCTCTTTTAAAATTAGTATATGAAATTTCAGTTTGAGTTCTGACATCGCCAAAATTTGGTTAGTTCAATGTTTTAACATGAAGAGCTTAAATTTTATAATTTTGAAATAGGTATAAGTGCAATAATTGCATTGGGTTCAACAATAGTTGAAATAAGTTTTCTGTAATTATCTGATCGGAAGATAGACTTACAGATACAATAGTATATCATTAAAAATAATTTAATTGCGTTTCTTTAACGTGCAAAAATGATTCTTTGTCAAAAATTCGAAAATGTCCCTGTGTTTTTTCAACAACATAAGTTTGATTGAGCTCCTGTATAACCAAAAAGTATGCACTTAAATTTGCAATAGAATTTAACTCTTATACTTACACAAATCATTTTCAATTTATTTTTTTAAGATTACTTCCACATTTAGGTAATGAGAAACTGAACCTTATACTTTAATAGCTACATAAATTTAATAAAAAAATTGGCGGTTTTGCTAACCACACTCATGATCAACTGAATTTTCACAATAATAAAATTTGGTCTGGTAATTTTGAAAAATTTCTTGTTTGCTATACTTTACATTAAAAATTTTCCTATACCCACTTTTGAACAGCACACTTAAGTTTAAAAATGTAATAAAAACCAATTGAAGTACACAATATTTAAAAAAAATCTGATGTGGTCAGCACATAACCGACCGCATTGTGCATTGTCTAGTTAAGTGAAAGTGTTACAGAATATTATAAAAATGTCTGTTAAATACTTCTTTCCAATTTTTAGGACATTAGTAAGCTTATAATTAACATACCTACAAAAATGTAAATTTGGCTGTTAGTAGAGCTTCGTTTTGTGCTACCCGAATTCCCTGCAATGCTCGCCAGTTAGTTTCGGTAACAATCTTTTATATGAAATTTCAAGTAAATCGGTTGAATATTTTCTTCAAAATGGTCAAAAATGTAAAACAGGCCCGCTGCCATGGTCGAAATCCGTGCGATGGTCGAAATAAACTTTCATATAAAATTCAGTCAAAATCGGTTCAGCCGTACTTGAGATACACGCGTTCACACACAGACCGACAGGTTGCTAAAAGTAGTCTACTTACACTTACTATTCACTTATGGAGAAGTGAATTCCCACCGAAAACTCGATATGTAAAATTTGTTGCCATCCCATAACCTACCTTTTGTGTATATGATACGGTCGGTAATAACTGGCTCATTCAAAAAAATATCTTTGGGATTTGTTAATAAACATTTTAAATGCCGATACAATTAATTTTGAGTTTGTACGTATTTTGTTAATAAATTTTTATAGAATCCCAGTATTTGATCTCGCTAACCTTCGCTGTGCTTAAAAATCATTGAATCTTTAATGTATGTAATTAAAGTATATAATGACCTATACACGCTTATAACAAAAGAATAAATAAATTTATGCATAATTGTTATAATAGAACAATAAAAAACGAAAAAAAAAAAAATTGTGACTTGGCGATCGGTAAACTTTTTTCCAATATTTCTCAAGGCAAGCCTTTGGGTACACAATAATGCGTATAAATACAATCTTTCAACCACTTATCAAAACAAAAATAATCAGGTTATTTATATATCAAATTGCTGATATTGTGAAATTTTCCATCACTTTCGTTTGAACTTTGTTTCTCCACTAAATTAGAAAAATGTTTTTGTAATTTACCATAAATGTGTTATTATTCAACCCAAGTAAAACATTAAGCTGTTCCAAATAGCTTCAAGCTAAAAAAACAACATTAAAACAAAGAAAAAAAAGTTTTAATACAATTACAAAATTATCAAAAATAACGAAAGTTCCTTTTTTTTTTTTGTATAAAATATTGAATTTGAAGCATTTTTCCTTTTAAATGGATTACTGAATTTAAAATTAAATTTTGATTAATTTTATTCAACTTGAAAGGACGCAAAATTATTACATATTTTTTTTGGCGATATAATTGCTGTTGCAGTTTCCTGAATTTCATATTTATAGTTTAAGTATTTTGCGAACGCACAGGTAACAATTACAAAATGTTATTTCAAATTTTCAATATATTGATGCAACATTTAAGATTATAATATTTTCGAATTTTAAACTTTGTTAGATTATTTTCTAATATTTTCAGCTTGCTTTCAGATATACATACATACTTTTAATAAAGATTTCAAAATATTGATGATCATTGACCGATCGACATGGCCCAATATGATAGAAAATAGAGAAAATCAAATTAAAATTTGGAAAATTTCTCTCTCTAGGCATAAATAATATCGCTAGTTACTACTCGTATTGCTGAGTAATTTTTATTATTATTTTTTGTTGATTGATTCACTCAATTAGTCCATGGAAAATGTTTGCAATGTTAAAAGTATTTACTTGCTCATGAACAATATCAACTAAAATTCGAAATGATAATATTAATTAAAATGTGAAAATATAAATGTTGTAAGTTTAAAAAAAATAATATTAATTTTGAACGAAAAAAAAAAATTAATTCTTCTGGAAACAGAATTTAAAATTTTTTAAGAAATAGATTGAATAATGGTGATTTGATACTAATCTAATGCATGAGAAGTACCAATAAAAAATTCAAAATTAAAATTGATTTTTTTTTAAATAAAGTGATTTTTATTCAGCAAAATCACATTGAACCACAAAAATTTATTATGAGAGTCAATATATTTCTACATTTGATTCTACATATACATTTATATGTATTTCATTAAACGATATTTGAACACATCCAGCGATACTTATAAGGAAATATTGGACTAAATGTGAATTATTTGTAAAGAAGTCAAAATTTATAAAACTCTTGTTTTCTAAATTTTGAATGAAACTCTAGCATTTTTTAGTAATGATGAACGAAATTTCAGCGCTCAAACAACTTTTATGGAATTAACAAACTTTAGTCATCTCTAAATTAGTATTATGCAGAGTAAAAGAAAGAAGGAATAATTAAATAAACCGACATGGTCAGCGCAGGACTATAGGTTAGCATTTCATTAATAAAGGTGAGGTTTTTTAATAATTATTAAAACGAGTTTACAATAATTAAAATTAAGAACTGAGATAGTTAAATCAGGAAATAGTAGCCTGACAAGCCAAAAAATTAAAATTTTTATATAAAGTTCGTAAAATATGACAAAAAGTAAAAACAAACAGAAGAAACAAACCATTTTATATTTTTATGGATATTCGTTTAAATATTTTCCTTTTATCTTTTAAATTGTTTTTCTTATATACATTTTTCCAATGTATACGCAATCAAGGATCTTTGAATGTTTCCCTTTTATTGTTCTGGTTTTTCTTTTTAGGCTTATCAGTTTATGAATTGTTATTGGTTGCTCTTGTAGCTCTCCAAGTTGTCCACTAAAGTATAAATGTTAATGAAAACGTATATTAATGTTATATAAGTATACAAAAATTAAACTTTTAAACTGTTATAATAAAGTAATAGAGGTCGACATCAAGATAAAATCATTACATTGTGCACGAAATTTTCCTAACAAAATAATATTATATACAATGATACCGAAATAACGGGAAATGTCAAATCCACAGTTAAAAATTAAAAAAAAATATCTCTGATTTTGTAATGTAATGTGGAAATGTGAAATTAATTTACTTTTAATTGTGTTACTTGTAGACATAGGGAGAAATTCACTAAATTTAAGAAATTAATGTGACAACAGCAAGAATATTTAGGGTGCTTAAACACAAAATTGGCATTCAATTTCAAAATGAGTTTTATTCACTACACATACTTTTACAATTTTAATACAATTTTTTTATATTGTCAAATAAGAAAACATTACAAATTCGCAGAACCGCACCACCGCCAATTCAAGCCAAACGAAAGGGAAGTGTAAGTGTATCACCCATCTTTTCTCAAAGAAGTTCGTTGTCGTTTTGAACCCTCATGTATTTTGGATTTACACTATTTCTGAACTAGTTGAATCATTAAACTGATGAATTTCCGAAATTTCTTTGATACTTTTTGAAGTTTTAGGAAGCAGAAATGTTGTATATAAGCTAGTATCAGTACATAAACAATTAAAGAGTTCTTAAACTTGTAAATTGTGTCCCCAACTCCTTAAATTAAGGGAAAAAGTTTGATAAGATTATGAAAATGCCTTTAATATACTTCCTTCAAATTTTAAGAACGCTATTAAGAGTTTAGTTTACTAGAAAACGGTGACCTTCGCTCTTGGCAGATTTTCATTTAATGCTGTCCGAATTCTCTAAAACGTTAATTAGAAGCTTGCGATAGCAAAATAAACTCAAGTATCGAATTTTAACAAATTTGGTCAGATAGTTATGCAAAATCGGCCCTTAGTTCGGTTCTCGGGCTCAAATATTTCCAAAAATTTTTCATTGCTTTAACACCCTGAATTCGTATATTTTCCGTTGAATACTTCTTTTTTTATGGCCAAAAATGTATATGTGGTACATGGTAAACGCCCAGTTGCTGACACCTAATTTCTTCCAAAAATTAATTGGTTTGACGTATTGTCGAATGAAGCTTAGATATAAAATTTTAAGCCAATTTGTTGGGTATTTTCTTCAAAATAATCAAAAATACAAAAAGGTCCAGGTCCTGAGCCCTGACATATCCCAAAAGTTGATCAATCCGTGTCAATAAGATACACACGTGTACATAGAGACCAACACAACGTCATCTCTCTCAAAATAGTTTATTTATGCTTCCCTACTGTCGGGAAGTGTGTTTCCACCGAAAAATCGGTATGCCAAATTTGGTAGGATCACATAACCTTCTTTTTGTGTACTATATGATCGGTGAAAATATTGTTATTAGCAACTAACAAAAAAAGCAAAATCCCACAAAGAACATTTTCATGTAAAATGTTCCAAAATCGAAGTGATCTAATTCATGCTGTCTTCACATGCAGATGCAAGGTTTTAACTCTGTACTTCCTGTCTCTATCAGCCCTAACTTTACAAACTGTATATCTTAAGTAAAATATTTGGAAAATCACTAAAAGTTTGTAGAATACAATTGGAATATGTGTACGTGTGCTTTTGTTTGACTTGCAAATGTTTTGAAAAAGTGAAAAACGCGAAGATATTGTTAAACTTAATATCCAGATCAGCACTTATGTTTCTCAGAATGATATCTTATATGAGAAGGAACCATCAGTAGAAATATTTATTCTAAAAATATTTCTAGTCAAATTCAATTTGAATTCCCAATGTCCAGGTAGACCTTTTCTACTTTTAATTCATTAAAAATATACTACAACGCTAATTATACTTGAATTGATACATAGCAGCACCTTATATTTTTTGCAGTGACATCAAATTGTCCTTCAAATTCTTCGATTTCAATTAATGCAAAATTAAACAAAATAGAAAAACCAAGTTTGAATATTTTAATAACACCGAAAACTCAAATTTACACTTTACTTCAAAACTAACAACACTTTAGATCAAAATTTTAAATAATTGAAATTCCTACTAAATTTTACTTCATTCGTATAATTTTCAGAATATCTGCGCCAGATATATGCCAGGCATTTTATAGATAAACTTAAGCTGGTAAGAAGAGTTATCTAAATTTGGATTATTAAAATATTTAGACGGCACTTTAGAATTTAAAAATGTTATTTTAGTTTCTATATATTGCTATTGTATTTGACTTCCACTAACATTTCTTGTAATTATAATTTAACAAGTTTCCAGTTCTCTATTAGTTTAATTTTAACTTCAGTTCAATGTATCATGTGTAAAACATGCTTTTCCATTTAACAGATATAAAGGAATTAAAATAATATGTGTACTTTTATATTTAACACTTACAGAGTACGTTTACGACGCATGTAATGAAAAAAGCAATCTAAAAGACTATAAGAACATAAAATCTGTTTACGCTCTAGAAACTTCAAACATCTTAAAATAAAACATGAAATATAACGTAAATGATTCTTTAAATTAACAGATAATGACTGTCATTTGTTTTGAACAAAAACAAAGACAACAACAAGAAAAAAAAGAATTTTTATTACGAAAACTTTTTCGTTTTCATACTGCGCCATCCAAACTCTTCCTTTTTCAAATCTTTCAAGAATTCTTAATATCTCAGAAATTAATTACAAAAAAATATTTTTAAATTTTCATCAAAAGAAGTACATTGAAATAAATTCGCGGCATTCAACGTAAAAAATACTTTAAAGCCGTGTTAAAAAATAGTAACAATTCATTAGAAACGAATATGGAGGCAGAATTTTCTCCTTTAATTTTTTTTTCTTGTTTTGAAAGTGTTAACATTTCAATGAAAATAAGTTCATGTCTTTCTTAAGTTCTTTTTGTACTTTTATTTTTTTTTACATTTTAAAACATGAAAATAACTGCGCCCATGTATACAGGAAATTCTTTCAATTATTCTCCGTTTCAGATCTAATAAGAATTACATGACATTTCAGGAATTGAGGAAAAAAAAAATTTAACCTTTCACAAATTCACATTAACCCTTTTGATGTTATGGAAATGTTGTGTTGTTAAAAATTTTAAAATAAATGGAAACACTGAAATGTCAGATGCTTAAAGATTTGTTTCCCTTAGAAACGGACTTGGAAATGGACTTCGTTGAATAGAGAAATTAGACCCATTTAATATAAACGTTAAAATTTCACTTAAACTTCTTATAAAAGTCAGTAAATTTCTTGCTTTCTTTTTCAATTTGACGGAAATCTCAAAATTAATTTTCTTGTTTAATTCAAAAAACTAGTCACATGAAAATCAAATAGAAAATCTTAATTAGAGTTTTTCTTTTAAAGTTTATTAATTATATGAAATTTTGAAAAGCTTTTGGAATTGAAAGGGTTAAACTAAATGATAATTGAATGTCAATTTTTTAATGGTAAGGTTAAGTTTCATGTTTCTTGTCGCTGATTTGTATCTTTTGTAATAATTTTGTTTTAATACGGTTCAAATGATTCCTCCTTTAAACTTTGATACCATGTTATTTCAAAGCCATTTTGTTTTTTATGTTGCAGGGAATGAGAGACTGATTATTTTGAAACAAGTTATTTTATTATACGTGTAGGCTTTTAAATAAAACCGTGATATTTCCGTATTTAAACTTCGGTCTAAACAGTGGCTTGTAAAGTAGCAGATTTTCCTTAAATAATTTATGTTGTATGTAAGATTGTATATATGAACATAAGTAAACAAGTTAATTTAAGTTGTTTAAAAACTGTTTGACAAAATTGTGTTTTATTTAAACTCTTCTTTAAATATTGACACTTAAGATAAATAAATTTTATAGTTTTGTATGGAGACATTTTAAAGTTGGAACCATAGAAATAATAGCTTACAATTTCAAGGTGAAAATAATATAAAGTTGGGTCAAACAAATGGTTTGTATTGTAGCACTTTTCCCTTCAACAAGTGAAAATTCTGCTTTTAAATACAATCTATGTATACCTATCACACTATTAAAATTATTTTCATTCATATATAACTATTTCTAGGATAGCATATATTTAGGGTGAATGTTAGGAAATTTGAAAACGTTTGCTGTTTCGGAAATATAAGCCGCCAAAAATTCAAATTTTACAAATTTCAATGGCGATAACTTGAGAAAGGATGGAGATGGAAAAAAATTTTCTTCTAACGAAATGAACTAGTTGTTAATGTCTATAAGCCCCTAAAATTTCAAGCTTCTATAGGCTGGGGTCTAGAAGAAAAACGAAATCAAAAATTTGCAAAAAAAAGACTTTAGATAACGGTAAATTTGAACGGTCATTTTGTTTTTCTAAAGTTTAACTATAGTATATCGCGCTAGGGGAAGCAAGCCGCTGCCTTTCTGCGTTTGCAAAATTTCAAAAATGCTTATGGTTTCATTGCAACAAATAGATAAAAAAGGCCATTTTTAAGGTTTGGGGGGGGGGGGGTATAACTTCTAGAGGGGGGGAGATAGGTAAACATTTTGTTCTACGGAAATAAGTTTTTAGTAAAGATCTATGTACATACAAAATTTCAGCTTTCTATCTTCAAGGGTGTAGAAGTTTTGTGAACAGACACACGGACAGACGGACGGACGCACGGACGGACGGACGGTCGGACGGACGGACGGACGGACAGAGTGAAACCAATAAACACTTTTTTTTTTAAATTTTTTGGAAAAGTGCTAAAAAGAATAATAAATAGAAATAAAAGCTTAATATTGGTTTCGGCCAGACAACCGATATGAATGTTTTTAATACCAATGTTTATTTCTAAAATGTGGGACTTCTAAAACGAACATTCGAACATACTGTATTATATAAGAAAAAAATTTAGTCGATTTAAATTGTCATGGTTCTTAAAAATTACACGCTAACAATTTAGATCTCTAACTTTTATTTATACATTCTCTTATCCTTACAAAATTTTGCATAATTTTAGGAGAAACCTTAAAATAACTTTCTCATACAGAAGGAATTGAAGATGTCTATTTTTAAATATTCGATATATTCGATTTCTCCACATACTTTCATATTAAAAATTATAAGAGTGCTCTTTACGTAGCTATTTGCAGAATAGGTGACTTTTGTTTATATTCTTTTTATGATAAAAAATATTCAATTAGCGAAATTTAAAATAACTTCACTTTACCAATCGTTCTTACTCTAACCCCGGGAAAAGCAATCGAAAGTTAACTATCTCAACTTAAATTAACCATAATGTTAACCATCTCGAAAAACGACAAGAAGTTATGGCATAATGCAATATCCCTTAACAAAAATGCATCCTGATAAGCTCATAAAGTTACAGAGCTACAAACAACCGGATAAAATTTTGTTTTCTCCAGTTTTTAACAATATTTTAAAAAAATATTTTTTTTTTCAAAAAATATCCTATAGACGTGAACAGAAATTTCCCATAAGTTCATAAGAGAATAAAATTTTGTCATACATATGCATATACACATACATATACATCTTTAGTTTTTTCAATAAGAAAATCATCTAGTCGTTTTCTCACTTCATCATTTAAACTTCATTTCACTTAGGTACTTTAGCCTCTGTAATAACTGCTACAATAGTTCATCATTTCGAAGAAAAATGTTATTTCGAAATGGTGAACTGTATATGTACGTATACATAAATTCATAGAAGATTCCTAAGTTTCAATGAAAAATTTAGGAGCGTATGTGGGTATACAGTGTTTAATTAGAAAGTGATGAAGAAAATTTAAATAGGTAGTAACTATATTAAGCAAATTGTTAAGTCATTAAAATATTATGCGTAACATAAAGCAGAAGCAATGAAAGAATTTATTTTACATCCTTCAAATCAACAAACAAACAAAAAGAGTTATGACGGAAGAGAAAAAAAAATTATTTAATTTTATCGTCATTTTTTTTTTAAATTTTTCACCCTCATCTCATACATTTCAATAAATATAAGGAGAAAATCATGTAGGTAAAAAGAAACAAATTAAAAAATAAAAATAGTTTTTAGAAAAGCACTTTTATTCGCAAGTTTGTTATATTAGAAGTAGATTATCGTTATCTTTGATTTTTTACCCGTTTCAATCCCTGTGATTGGAACTCCTGGGATAATTAGAAGAGCAAAACATTTCGATTGTAAATTTTATTATGCTCTTTACCCTCACAATAGGCCCTTATGCGGTCGCGATGCACCATTAAACCGGTTATACAAATCTACAACCTACCCTCACTTTTCAACATAATTTTATGACTTTTGAGCAAATTCCAGTTAATGAATAATTAGTATTCTCAACCATTACATTAATAAATTAATATTCTCAACCAATGCCAAAAAAAACTTTCTTCAATTCTGAATCATAATTTTACCAAAAGAAAAAAAAACAGCCAGACGATGAATTAGAATATTTCATAGGCGTTTTAAATGAAAACAATTAAATACTTAAGATAAAGAAAGTTGGAAACATTAAAATGAGGATCGACAATGGCTTCTTTTATTCGGGGTATAACTTTTATGAGGGTATTTACTTATTTTCTATCTCTTTTTATTTTATAAAAATAAAAAAAAAAACAAAACAAAATAGAAAAGGTTCAACAGCATATGTCATTGTCAACAGTTCGCAAAAAATTATATACACATGATGGATATTAATATAAGATTAAAGGGCGTATATGTTAGTAGTTATACTTACATGTATAGTTACATATATCCTAAACCGCGTTAGTTACGCATATAATAATATTGTTGTACTACATTACTCGGGGAATTCCATAAAAACTGAAATCAAATTTTAAAAATTTTTCATTGTGATTCAAAGCTATCGTAAATATTTAATAGAGAATTTAAAACCTTATTTGATCCTATTGTGAACTAAAATTTTTGATTCGAAAAAATATGAGAAATAGTAACGTTCCCGATTATTAACATTTTTGTGTTTGGTGACTAAAAATGGTAATTGTTTGCAGGTTTAATAAAATTCTAATGATAGTTCTATATTGCAATGCATAATTTTATTTGTCAAACTTAGCTAAATATTTGCTTATTCATAATCCCCGTCATTTTTTAAACTCTATTATGCTAAAACAGTAAAATTAATCTTCATTATTGTATTGCTGAAATAATCCTTAAATAATCAATTAAATAATTTTGTAATATAATTTCATAAGTAAGTTCCAAATATTTTTTCTAAATTTTTTGTGGAAGTTGGAGAAATAGAACCATTTTTACAATTTTCTAGTTTAATTATTCTAATTTTAAAATAACTGTTAAGAATTAAGAATTAAGTAATTTGTTTAAGTAAACAACTTACTAACAAATTGCCAGATTACAGATTTATTTTCTCATTTGTATTTGTGGCATGTAATTTTAAGCTAAATTGAATTGTAGTATGTAATTTTAAGCTAAATCTCTTAAGTATGATTACAGGATATTTGACAAAACCACACAACTGACGGCAGATAAATGGCTTTTGTCTTATATGCGTTTATAATAATTTTCTCTTTTTACATAGTCAACCATTTTGCTGTTTTAATAGTCATGATGACTTTAAATACCTGTTGCGTAAGTACTAGTCTCTTCTACAAAAACGAAAGATTTACGTTCCCAAATTTTGGATAGCCAAATATAAACAAAATTAAATTAAGAATAAAATAATTTAAGACTCTTAAAAGGCGAAGAAACATATAGCGAACGATGACACAAACTAACACTCTTGAGCAACAAATTATTTTTTTTACTATTAACGAAAGTAATAATTGTAACAGTATCGAAGGACTTACAAAATGTTGCTCTATAAGACCATGTTAAATGAAACAGATTTCGAGAAAACTAAATTTTAAAGAAACTAGAATTAACAAAATCCGTAGTTAATATCAACAAAATATTTCCTCATATTCGAATGTCCCGATGACTAGCAAGGAATTCCCGATATATATTTGTAATTTGCACAGCTATTACAAAAGTAGGAACCGACATCTACCCTATTAAAACTTTTTTTTTTATTTTATTTCAAAATGTTATTACAGACAATGGATATGCACATACTATACATAATACATACATAGATATATGGGTTGTCACCATTCATGTGTGTAAGTGCAACAAAAGAATTGAAAGTTTTTATACATATCTGCTGTTATACTTGAGTAAATATTGTAAATATAGATTTTTTTGTCTATACGCGTTTTAATATCTTATAGATACAGATTGTACTGATTAAAAGGATTGCATAGATAAACTTTAATCACGAAAAGTAACTGAATCTTTATTTAAAAAAAATAATTATTATTGTCACTAATATTTTTTTACAATGTCATGTTATGTTTAGGCTTTAAATTTGAAACAGTTCAAATTTTTATAGTCGTAGCTCTTATGCTGTGGGCTCTAATCGATTTTATAATCTATTAAATTTTAAATAGATACTCTTAAATTAAAATTAAATAAGATTCAAATATTACGGTAAGTATTAATAAAATTAATAAAATACAAATTTATAGGAATTTTCTGTTTTTCTCAGGATATCTTTTGGTTGGATTCCTAAAAGATCTTACTAAAGTTTTATTCATAAATTTAAAAGAAATTCAAGAAGAAGAAATTCAATTGTTAAAGTCAATTTGAGGTTTGAACTGAGTCTGCCATTATAAGCTTAATCACAAGTGAAAGATTAGTTAAGAAATGGTAATGTCGACAAATGACTATAACGCTTAAAATATTACTATTGTTCTAATTAGCAAACTTTTGTTTATCATTTTAAATTTTAACTTGGCTTAACTCGATTTTCAAACACAATAGAAACGAAAAAATACTACGTACTACTTAATCGAATGTTATAGATTGAATATCAATAAGACTTAAAGTTCAATTAGTTTTATTTGGCAGGAAAAATAATTTCACCTAATCTAAGTTAATAATTTTTGCACAGCGTCTTAAATCACTATAATGACACTTAATCTTTAATCCTAACTTTGCTTTTAACAGTTTATGTGGTAAAATTTTTTTTTTCCGTAACACAAAGAAATTTAATATAAAGTTGATGGCAATCCGAATTTTTTTCATTTTTCGTCCCTGTTACAATTCTTATTTTTTCATAGAAGCTTTAATATTATCATAGCATTATATTCTTATTTTATATCCGTTTTCTATTTCAAAACCGGAAAAGAAGTTTTGTTTTTGGGATATTTTATATTTAATGCACGTGTACTTCATGAAATAAAAATGTAGCCATGAGGAAAAAAAAATTATATATATTTTTTTTTTTTGCCTTTCTCGCCGTTTTTCCTTCCTCCTTCAGTAAGTATATTACTTCATATATATGGAATTGAATTCAACATTATGCCTATTATAATTTCATATGATGTGTGTGTGCATGTTTGTTTTTATGGTTATAATTGAAACTTGATATGAATTTCAAATAAATAAAAGCATTGAGAGTATATTGAAGGACTATACTAAAGATTTAACTAAAATGCCAGGCATAAAATTCCATAAAAACCGGACAACTATTATAAAGTTAGGATTCTTTTCCTTTGTATTCAAAATAGAACACCTAATATTGATCCTTCATTATTACTTTTTAATATAATTTTGGGTTTTTGAAAATATAAATAAAATTTATTTTCAAGGATGTCTTTCAAATTTAAAGCATTTTTTTATTGCACTTTTTATTTAATTTTTAAAGGAGAATCATGTTTTAAAAGAAAATTACGAACTTATATTCTACACATGCTCTTATTCTGCATCCTATCTGAGAATAAATTTATTCTACTTATAACCACAATGTTGGTAATTTAATTCATTAAAAAATGTTTACAATACTTTATTGCTGATATACACAACCGTTTCATAATTTCAGGAGTGCTTTAGTATTTGTATTGTATGAATAAAAGAATCAAATTTAATTAAAATTAGTGGCAAGTATGAGTAGGCTTCATATTTTATACCATTCAATGCAAATTCGTATTCACATATGCATACTTTTCATAACGTTTTTATGAGAAACAACATTAGGTTTCATTATATTTCAGAGAAAATATAAGTTGTTTAAAGAAATTAGAAAAAAAAACTACATCTACCAAATGAACAGTTTTTAAAGTATCTAATTTTTTGTGAGAATTCTAATGAAATTGGTAGTTTTAGACTTTATAAGGTTTAAATATAAGAGAGTTATTCAGCTGAATCCATTCTTTATAAACTAATATCTTTTCCACCTATAAAGCAAAATCTAGATTCTTATCTTTTATATTATTAGTTTTTAATATATAAACGAGAAAAAATAGAGTTGATCGTGTCAATTCTGTGACACGCGGACGAATTTGTTATCGTATTTGCTAATAAATATGCTTAGCAGACTATGGGACAGAGTGTGACTTTAAGTTGTCGTGTTACCATATTAATTTATGCAATATTTCAGTACTGTGGTTTCAATATTTTCTAAGATATAGTCAAACATCTATTGAAGATATAGGGCTGCTGCCAAAAATAGCCAAGAAATTTCATCGGCTTTTATCAAACACATTGGCCCTAGAAGATTCAGAATTCGATGCTGATCAAAGACATACCCTTGAGTCTACATCTCAGACCGTTATTTCCTAGCGTTACAAACGACAAGACAAATTTAATATACCCTTCGGACATACGTTCGTACGGGTATAATAATGAAAACATGCTGTTAAAACAAATTTTGATAGACGTTAACTAAAGTATAAAATTGCATAAATTTAGGGGCAGCGGAAAATGCTTAACTTAAAAAAAACATACTTTCATAAAGATTCAATGGTATTGGTAATTGATTTAGTTAGGAGAATATTTTCCACAAAAAAAAAACTGTTACTGTGACTTTTATAGAAGTTGATTAGAAATATAGGAAACGAAAGCTGACATATTTTTAATTTTTTGATGGAATTTAAAATTAATCCCAATTTTCCTGTTTGAAAAAAACCATTTCATAAATTTCCAAGAATAACTGGAGATAACGGCTACTTTGAAGGACTATTTTAATAATCTAACATTTTCTGTTAGTTTTTTTATAGCAAATCTTCAGTTGCTTACTTTTCCAAAATTCACAAAATAGTTTGGACACAGCAACTTGTCAACAAATTTTAACTTAATTTTGGAGATCCATAGCTCTCTACAGAAACAACTAAAGAACTACGCAGATTAAAAGAAAAAAAGGTGAACAAGACTTGAATGTAGCTAAAGTAGTGGTTTAAAAATTTCAAATCTACAACAAAAAGTCTAGTTGAAAATTAAAGCTAATCTTTCCAAAATTAAATTTAATCGACTACTATAAATTCCTAAATTTTTAATAATTACACGCTTAATGTTACTTTATTTATTTGTTTGATTTTTTTTAAATTACTTTTCTAATTTCGTAGAAAAATTTTTTTACAAATAAAAAATATTTTGATTAACTAAATTATATGCTCAACAAACCAATTATTTACTTTACTTGTTATGATTTCTCTAAATTTTATAAATTAAATTTTTATCTAAATTTGATAAAAACAAAAATTTAAGTTCTTTACGCCGCCACAACTTAAATGAAACTTTCAACTAATAAAAAAACCAATTTTTCCTTACCACATGTCTACAGGAAAAGTTATTCTGATGTTAAAAATAGATAGCAATGGGGGAAAAAAAAGAGAAAGTAAAAATATTATCATGATTTTTTTCTCTTTCCCTTTCATTTTTTTTTCAAATAAACATTTTAAGCAACCAAATTTGAAACAGCTGCTACAGTAAGAAGAGCACAAAACGCTATTGAAAATATGTTTTATTTCTTTTCGATTTTTATATAATTTTTGTTCCTCAAATTATTATTTTTCTTTTTTGTTTTTTTTCAGAAGAGTAATAATGAAAATCGGTTAACTTTGTTTGTTTGATAACTTTTGTAAAAACCATATTGTTCAAAAAAAAAAAAAAAGAAATGATCTCATTATAGCAATATCTTAAGTTGTTTAACGTTGATGCTAAAATTATCATTGATATCATGCATATGTAAGTACATGTGAGTATGTGTAACACTCGTATTTTACATTATGTGAAATCAATATGCATGTTGGTACAACGTCAGTACAATAATAATTTTCTACACTCATACTAGTGTACATGCATATTATATACGTGTTATATATTTATATATTTTTATTCTTTCAATTCCAAATTTCAAATAAACTCATGAAAGAGGGTTGAGGGCGAATTATCGTATGTATATTGAGAAAAGATGAGTATTGCATAGGACATGCCAACCTTGCAATTTTATTTTATGTTTTTCAACTCTTCTTCATACTTAAACAAAAACAAATAAATTCGTTATTAAATATATATTTAAAATTATCCAATTAAACAAAGTAAGAAAGTACAATGTATAACGAGCATAGGTATACGGCTGACGCTGTTAAATTTATGATACCCGTACCAGTAAAGATAAAGTTAAGAGCCTCAATAACATACTTAGTGTGCGCGAAATTTCTATATTATAGCTTCAATAATTTCTGAGATATAGTTAACTTCAAATTTTAGGGCAAGGCAGCTATCTGAATCATATTTTGAGTTATCAGACATTGTTAGTTCGATTCTGAATTTAACGCTGAACCAAAACATACTCTTATGTCAACATCTCGGATCATTGTTCATTAGCGTTACATACGGTAAGGCAAATTTGTAATTCCCTTCGAACAGATGTTCGTAAGACGGGTATAAAATTTTAATTAGAGACACAAAAATTAATTAAAAGAAAACGACTATAGAAATTTCAATTTATTACTGCAAAAATCGAGGGTTAATTGTAAGAGTGTGTAACAATAAAAGATATGGATAATAAAAGGTATTTAGCAATTAAATTAATAATAGTCCTATTCAATTCATATTCTGTGTTATTTTTAATATTGACAATTTACTTTGCGAAATGAAATGTTTGTCTTTCAGTTTTCTGGCTACTTACAATGTTTGATTCCAGCTATTTATAGTATTATAAATATTTATAGCTTATTTTTCTTTTGAATTGAATTCAGAAATTTTCAAACGTTACTTAGAAGGGTTCTTTCTCTCTTTAATATACAATTTTTTGTTTTACTTTAACTTATTTTATCTTTTTATGCATTTTGCCTATAATGTCATTAAAGTAATGGTCATTTATGTTATAGCAAAGTGCACTCCTTATATTTCCTTGTATGTGATGCTCAATATACTTTCAAAACTAGTAGAAAATTTAAACGAAATATTGTACGATAATTATAATAGTTAATAAGTGAGATCTAAACAGCCTTTTAAATTAAGTAGTAGATATTTGGTTGTAAACTAGTACTCGAAACAGTTGTAGAATAGGTTGTAGAATCTAATTTCGGAGTTTATTGAATATTTCAAGTAAAAGAAAATCACTAATACTAAATGCATAAAGTTGTAAGGCAATGTGAGTACAACAAATCGACGATAATAAATAATTGATGGACAATCAAACAAGTTTTGCGTTTCTCAAATATTATTTTTAATTTACAACATTAAATTTTAAACATTTCGTTTGCAAGCAGGCACACAGTGTCAATTTAAAAGAAAAAACAAAATATAAAAACAAATAGACACACAAAACTAAAATTAATTATTATTATTCGAACTGTCTATAATCTGTTATACAATGTGTTATGGTATACAATAAATTATTACTTACACAATACTACCACAAGATTATAACTGCCATTAATAATAATGCGAAAAAACTGTAATTTCAAATAATGGTTTGCGGATAAATAATAAATTTGAATTAAAGTAATAGTTTGCAAAACAGCACATTTCCAAGCGAAGATTAACATGTTTTTAGTAATAATGAGTTAACAAAGAATATTAGCTCTTTCTATCATGTATATGTCATAATCATTGCATTAGGGCGAGTCTTGTTTAATAATTATGTCTTGTTTCAACGAAATTGAAACAAGACATAAAACATTGACTACATATTAAAGTTTTGGGCCACTTGAAGTATTTAATTTGGGTAAAGTTAAATTGAGTCACTTGAAGTATTTAATTATATTTTCTTATAACACAAACTTTATTTATTTTTATAGAATTTAGATAAATCTTATAGTTTCAATCAAATAAATTGCGGAATATTGTTAGTTATTTGGGGTGCGATAATTATAGCATATTGTATAAGAAAAGAACGATATCAAAAATTCCAGGAAAAACGTATTTAAGATATAACAATTAATTACAGCTGCAATTTGTTCATTTTAGTGTTCGTAAAATAAACTGATTTGCAACTGATTTTATATATTTTTTCTTAGAGCAATATTTTTTACTCTAGGTCGGAACTTAAGCTTGCGGTACAATAAATTATAAAATATTTTCTTTTGATGGTCTGTGTGGAGGGGAGGGTCCATATATAAAAACTTCCTTGAAGAGAAATATCTTCGAAGTTAAGAAGAATGCTTTTAATTACAATTTCAGATTTATATTTTAAAAAGGTAGAGGTTTTTTTAACAAACACACGGATGGGCGAAAAGAGTAAGACAAATATACAAATTTTTTTCAGCTTTATTGGGAATATGCTAAAAAAGTTGATTTAGAATGAAAATGTAATAGTGTGTAAAATTATATTTTCAAGTTTTATTATAAAAAAAAACACAAAAACAGTATTGTATTTATTAAAATATATACATAATAGTTAGTGGATTCTAACTACATGCATACATATATATTTTATATCAAAGAATACACAATATAATTATCTGTAATTAAATTTACTTTTGCAAATGTTATTAATATATTTTTACATAATTACGTATTGTTAAAGTTATTTAATTAAATTTTTAAAAGAACAAACTCTTATATTAAATAATTTGCAACAAAATTATAAATTCACATTAGTTTAGATCTACATGCGCAAAATCTATGTTTTTATTAAATAGAAAGCAGATCAGAATGAAGATCAGTGTCTGCTTTATTATTAGTCTAAGTTTTTGTTGTAAATTAAAAGAATTCTTACGGTTTTGATTAGAATTCTGTCAAAACATTTTTAATGTACCCACTTATCTATTTTCCCACTTATCTATCCGGGTGTAGATTGAAACTAATCTCCTAGACAATCACTATTCAACCACTTTTTAACGGTCTCATCAAAATTCACTTTTGAACAACTTTTCATAAGAATATTTGTTATTTCAAAGATAATTTTTTTATAAAAGTAAAATTGTTACAAGCTTTGATCAGTCAAACTTCTCGGGGTTTCACTTTTTTCAGCAAAAACCCTTTCCCACTGTTTATATTTTATATAGTTTGCAAATTGGAATGAATTATATGCATGTGAATAATTTTGGATTTTAAGAGTGAATATATTGCTCTGAGCAGTGCAAGAATCATAGATTCTTAATCTTTGCTTGCACACGCACTCTTTACATACTTTTCAAATTTGACGTATTCGTACATGCAAGAAATATTCTGCTATTGAAATACAAGACTTTTCTCTCAAATTTATATAGGTAATAAAATTTCAGAAACTCTTTTCCAATACAAATAAATTGATTTACTTTAGAATTTTGTGACTGTATAAAATAAACAAACCCATATTATTGAAAAATTTAGCTTTGATTTTTTCCAATGAAAAGAAACGCTTAAAATGTAATTGTTTTAGTCCTTCATTTTTTTTAACGTTATATATTTTTATTCTAAATAACGTAAGTGAGAATATTATTCAATATCTTTATGTCCTTGGCAATATGAATGCTAATATTCCGGCACCAAAAAGCACATGATTTAAGTTTATTTTACATGTGAAAATTTTTTGTGTTGATGATTGAGGTTGTACTTTATATACACAGTATGTGTGTGTATTGTTTTACTGTATGTAAAATGCCATACAATTTTATTTTTATAAATGCCACATCAGGCGGAAAATAGGCACATTCAAATATGTGTGTTCTTATGATTTATATATTGTGTACTGTCTATAAAGATAAATATAAATATGTATGTACATAAAAATTCAACGAATTACATATGTAGGAAGTAATTGAAAAAATATATTATACGAAAAACGAGTTTGCATACACACATGTTTGTTTACATACTTATGTATATGAGAAAATATTAATTCTGACAAGAATTACCATCGCTAATGAATATTTGTTTTTATATTAGAATCATTTTAGAATATCACAATTTAGATTTAAGAATTGAGACTGAACGAAAGTTGCTTGTTAACTCCATAATATTTCATTTTAAAAGATGTTGGAACTTTACGATATGCAATTTTCTCAAAAATGTGGTTTGCTCGGTTTCTGTAATAATTGCAGTTTTATTGTTATTTCAGCTAAGATTAACTTGAAAGTATATAAAATTTTCCGTAAAAAATAGAGCCTAAATTAAGAGTATGGGTTTAAGCGAGAGCGAGCTGAACAGTATGGACTAACATGAAAACGATTTGAGCAGACTGCAACACCGACCCTAAAGGGGACGTTGTTCAGGAGCCAAGCCAGCTGCTTGAAAAGAGGTTAGTAGCTGAGAAAGTGTTTTCGACAATAATTGCAACAAAGGTTTTCCCAGATGAGAAAGACGTTGACTTCAACTTCAACTTGGTTATAAGTTTAGATTTCTTTCTTGATACGGAATGTTCTTGTTAAGTAAAAAGGTTTTAATGAGCTTAAAAATATGCTTGTTGGCTTTCACTCTGGAATTCCTTGTTGATAGAAAAAGGAAGTAGAGCTTAATCTGCTTTTCCAATAAGTGTCAGTATGAATTCGTTTTTGCATTTTGAAATTATTTTTAAAAATTGTGTTTGTGAAATAATATATCAGTCCTCTTCATTGTTGTATTACATACCGTAACTTCAACATTGCAGCACTGAAAGTTTTCATACAGTTTACTATAGCCTTTACAGTATTACTACCTCCACAAAGGTTTTAATACTAGTACATTGAATAACAATTACGCAAGCTTTTACAACCTTTTGGAATACGAATTTGACACTGTATACACATTTAACCGTTTACTAGTTTTCAAAAGTGAATATATGTATATTTTTTTAAGATATCAAATAGCATTCAGAAATTAAAGCATTTTCGAGATTAAAATTAAAATATTACAAAATCTTTATTTCTGAAATTTACAGCAAGAATAATGTTTGAATATTAATATGTAAAGAAAATTATTAAAACTTGGAATTCTCCATTTAAAACAAAATTTCAATTTGAATACAAGAAAGTAATTTCAATTACTACTAATTAAGGCAAGAACTAATTAAAATTATAGAAAAAAACGCTATTGAACAACCAACGAGGAATCGAGTAATCCTCAAAATCAAAAAGACATTTTCTTAACTTTTGGTTTTCATTACCAAAGTTAACAATAGTTTAGGAAAGTTAAAAGCATGAGCCTGTTTTGAATAACCCACCGCATTAAAAACACTGAGGAAACTTACTTCTCCGTGGTAGAGAAGCATAAATAACCTATTTTTAGAGAGATATCAGCCTGTCTATGCAGATCTATATTTAAATGTCTGTTGAACTATTTTTCAATAAAAAATTATATCTGAGTTTCCTTTTTGTAGGTTCAGGTTTCGGGAACTGAACCTTAACTACGCGTCGATTTTATATTTCTGTTTATTTTTAAAAGAGTATTTAACAGATTAACTTAAAATTTTATATATGAGCCTTGTCTGACATGGCGATAAGGAAACTAGGAATAAAAATCAAATGTCAGTAACTGAAATTTTAGGACGGGCCAAATTTTACGTTTTTGCGCATATAAAGAGAAATAATCTATAAATTGTCTTCAAATTCAAATTTTTTAAACAATGAACTTATAAATTTTTCGATAATATCAGGGCGCGGGAACCGATCTTAAGACGATTTTACTTGAAAACTGATAAGCTGGGGAATATGTTTTTTTAATACTATAGTTACATTTTTATAACATCTATATAAAAGTGGGTATAGTTAAGATAGAAAATGCCGCGCAATTTTGTCTCTACATACTCTGTTTTTATTTTCGTACTAACTATACAACCTATACATTTTTCAATAATGTACAACTTCAAAAGCTTTAATAAGACTTTAATAAATACAAGTCTGAGATATGTTATAAAATATTACCACCAACGAAAACCATATCTGTAGCTAGGTTCAACATTTGTTGTTATGATTTTTCAAAATATAGTTGAAATTTGCCCAGATCATTCTCTTCAGACACCGTTATAAATGCTCATCGATTTTGCAGCTATCAACTCAAAAATCTATTATGTTTTTAAGAGAAATATAACATGATTTTAAAAATTTTGTAACAGCGTCAAAAACCTCCTCCAGATAATTTAATGAGACCTAAAAAGTGACCTTAAATTTTATTGGATATTGAATTTTTAAATCTAACTGACACTACTAATCTTTTTTGGTAACAACATGCGTACTTTCATCGACCAGTAGGAAATAAAAGTTATTTAGTAAAATTTTTGACGTATTTGTTGTTTTTGTTATTACTCCATTATTTCGAAAATACATTTAGCACCTACTATTGATACTCGTAGAACATATACTCCTTCGAACAACTGTTAATTTTATTGCAATATTTAAGTTTCTACTAACTAAGTAACAAATTCATTTAAAAATCAGAAAATAGTATTCGCCATGCCTTCCAAATAATTTATATTTTAAATATTTTTTCCATTAACTATAAAAGAAAATTTTTCGATTTCCAATAAATATTCTACAATTTTCTTTGATTTTAACTTCTTTTTCATAATCCATTTTCAATTTCGAAATTTTCAAATTTATTTACCTTTAAGAGTTAATTTTATAACATTAAGTTCAACTCTGAACTTTATCTTATTATATAAGCAGATATAATTTTTTTTGTAAATCCTTAGAGATTAACAACAAAATAGTTTATATGACCTTTTAGTGTTACTTTGTAGTATATGAAACCGAATTATTTCTTGTATAATTTGTTTGAATTAAAATATTATCCTCGTCATAGTGAAAATTCATATTTCTGCACATTTCGTTCCAGATTTCATAGAAAACAGACACAATATCATACGTATATAAATATTTTCATATCCATATACAGATAATAAGGATTACAATAGTGAAAAAATTTTTTTATTAATATATTTTTACCTTTATCAATTACGATGGTAGCACTTTTCAAGATCATATATCAAATAATTTTATTTGGTTATACAACACAGAAATCAAGCCGTCCGTATGCTGAACATGGTATACATTCTTATGTAAGGTTATTTTGACATATGAAAACGTACGTACGAAACTTGTGCATGAAGAATTTTACTTTTCCTTTTTTTTTTTGTTAAATTCTCCTATTATATAAGAATTTTTATTTCTCTTTTCTGTATTATTTTAGTTTTCATGTTTTTATAATATTTTTTTAGTTATTTTTATTATGTTTTCCCTGACAACAGAATAACAGAAACTGAAAATCACGTACAAAAAATAATAATTTTCTTTCAAATACGTGATATCGAAAGGATTCTTCAGTTTAAGTAATTACTTTTCATCAGAAAATTTTTGTTGGTTTAATACTGTACTCACTACTATTATTATTATTATTTTGTTATTCCTTTTACTTTTTCCTATATATGACAAGACATATTCTCGTGTAATATTAATCTTTTATTCATAAATATATTAAAGACATTAAATAGTATTCGGTTGTGTAGCAATAAAGGACATCATATTTTAATAAACATAGAGCAGATTACTTTTGTTGTTATTCAATATTCATGAAGGCATGTACCTACGTACTCATGTAATTCTTTTGATGTCGTCTTATGCGAATAAAGTTCAAAATTTTATAAGTGTCCAAGAATTTTCCAAATATTTTGGATTTTATTTTTTAGTACTCATGTTTCGATTAACGCATGCATGAATGAAAATATTATTTAATATATCATGTCCAATATAACGTTTCCTGCTTTATTATAAAATTTTCCGTTGAATCATTTATCTCATTTTTAAGCTGGTGAATAATAATTCAAAATTTCAGATTTCATATTAGACACCTTCTAAACATCAAAAATTTTAAGAATGCAATATTAGTGATTATTAATATTATTATTTTTGAAATTTAGAATAAAATTAAAAAAAAATAAAAAAAAAATTATAAATCAAATAAAATAAAATAGCTACTTCGAAATTTTCAAAAACTTAACCGTTCTTGTAAAATAATTTGTTGAGATGCGCTGTGAATCGAAGACGTTTTTCCAAACATTTATGGAAAATTAAATTTTTTGAAGTTTATTAAACATTGTTTTTTAATAAATTACTCTGTTTAAAAAATGGTTTTGTAAATAAAACAGAGGCAGTCCTATTAAAAAAGATTTTTATTTTCAAAACGTAAATTACGGTCTTATGATGTGCAGGTAATAAATCTCAGTTGCAGTTTCAAAGATATTATCATAGAACGCGATCTTAAAAGTTTGTCCCATCTATAATATACTAATTATGTAGTTTTAGAAGCTAATTTAAGACCATTTCAAAATGATGGGATATTTAAATAAAATTTGTTGATTAAAATAATAATGTTTAATCAATTTTATTTTTGGTTACATTTTCAAGGACTTTTCTTCCAATTATGATTTTAGTTTGTTACAGTTCTTTTTTAGCACTTTTCCAACAAAAAAATTTGAAAAAATTTTCATTAGTTTCACTTTGTCTATCCATCTGTCTGTCCGTGGCAATGTTTACAAAACTTCTACACCCTTGAGAATGGAAAGCTGAATTTCCACAAAAGAAACTCTTTAAATATTTTCACTCTTCAAAAGTTATAGTTCGCATTTTGTAAAATTTGAATTCTTAGCACCTTATATTTGCGAAGGTGCATGCTTTTCCAAATTTCTATAAATGCAGAAAACTAACTGTAAATGCCATAAAATTAAAATATATAATTATTTTTGTTAAATCAAGCAGTTTACCCTTGAATTCGAGCATTATGTTAACGCCTCTTGTAATTTTTTTTGTCTAATCCTGAATATATGCAATCTTTGAAATTTATTTTTATATAATAGAAAGTAATTTTTTTATTCAAGACGAAGTATAAGCTGTCAACAAGCAAACCCGCCACTTCCCATCATAGTGGCCAAAACATAGCTATTGAAACATACAATTTTGAGGTAGTTACGGAGTTCATTTATGTGGGAACCACTGTAAACTCTGCTAATGACATCGGTGTGGAGGTACGACCCATAATAGGTCTGGCGAACTGCTGCTACTTCGGGCTGAGAAGCCAACTGAGTTCAAAAGTCCTATCCAGAAGCACTAAGCTACAACAAGCTTGAACACTGTCTAGGACAAGTGAGCAGTGCCTTGTTGTTTTTGAGCGGAAGATTTGTCGTCGCATATTTGGTCCTGTAAATGAGCAAGAGGTCTGTAGGTCGAGATATAACGCCGAACTCTACGAGCTGTACCAGGACATGGATATAGTCAGCAAAATCAAAATCAAGAGGCTATATTGGCTGGGCCACGTTGCAAGAATATCCGAAGACACCCCAGCAAGAAGTGTTTTCGAGTTCAGACACGAGGGAACAAAACGTCGAAGCAGACCGCACCTTCGTTGGAGAGATAAAACAACGGCGGATTTGGAAAAATTGGGTATCTTCAACTGGAAGAGAACCGGCCAGAACCGCGATGAATGGAAGAAAATGTTGAGTCAGGCTTAGGATCTTCATAGTCTGTAAGGCCTAATAAGTAAGTAAGTAATTTTTTTTATTATAGTAGCTACATAGATTGTTTTTAGAAACATTATTTTTCCCTTGTTGAAGGAAAAAGTGCTACATTACAAACAATTGATTTGACCCAACTTTATTTTCAGCATATTTGCATATGTACACATTTCAAGCGGGAGAGGTCCCTTTTTTAAAATAACTCTATGCAATTGCAAAATTTTAAACTAACATTTTCTTTCTGAAAGTTTTGAAGTAAAATTTTTTTTAAAAAGATTTTTAAAATTAAATTTGAATTATTTAAAGTTAAAAAATTATCTTTTGAATAATTTTTTTAATAAACTAATTGCATTCTTGAAAATATACCGATATATAAAAAGCAAAAGATTTTATTATTCATAAAAATTTGAATTTTTTCTCTCATTGTTGTAATAAATTCAGACGAGAGTGAAAAAATCATTGAGATTCAAAATTGATTACAATAAGGTAACAATGCAAACAAATAATATTGACCCAATTACTAATTATCAAGAATTTATTTGCAAGTTCATTTATGAAAAACAGATTTTCATTGAGGTTTGGAAAAAAATAAAAAATTAGTGTAATATAATTTTCTCACACGAAATCGAATTTTGGTTTATTTCAATAACTTGTCACTAGAAAAATATTGGTATAGGTAATTCTTGTTTAATTCGAAAAAATGTCGAAATATGGAAAAAAAACGGTAAAACTGATAGTACAAAATTCTTGTAATTATACTAGATAAGTACGAGTATGTAGGAGCTAAACAATTGAATTGGTTACCGTTGTTTTGAATTTAGGCGCAAAATTATTCAAAATATAAATCTCCTGTCATACATGCATATATATATGTAGGATCTCTTTTCTTAGCCTTCAACAATTTCAGTACATTTCACATTTACTTTAACATTTATTTGAGTAGTGTAAACCAAGCACAGGCTCAAATTAATTGACCTACCCACATTTGGCAAGAGCTTATGAAACATTTTAATTCATTTTTCAGCTTATGAAACATTTTAAATAAAATTGTGATTAACTCTAACTTTAGGTCTCGTTCTCCTGATCTTTTCATGGTTCCTTTTCATAGGACCAATTATGGGAAACATGAACGTGTCAGCAGAATGCTGCTTTTATGCAACAAACACAAACACAGACTTGACTTTTCACTGAGGAAAGACACGATGAAAAAACTTCTATTTACTTAGAGTTAAGTATAACCCTTTGCTTAATTTTAACAAATTCTTGTTTTAGCTTTTCATTGTATCTAAAAAATATGTATCTGCATATGCATTCTTTCATTTTATGTTATGTAAAATGTTTGAGCTAAACATAAAAGAAATAAATAGTCTTATAGTGCATAAAATGAATTCGCAATTCGAATTCGCAAACTTGCATTCACAAATTTATCAATTTCTTTTAACAAAGCAAATATTCATTAAGAAAAGTGTTCGAAAGAGAAAAAGAGAAATTATTGATATAGAATTTACTATTTTCTCATTTAAAATTCGACTTGAAAGCAAAAACATCTCATACGAGTAGTCTATGGACGAGTATATATGTACATAATTGATTTTTGACATAATACAAGGTTTCCAAAATGATTTTAATTAAATTTGTATTTCTCGTGCAATTTGTGCCCTTTCATAAATTTTTTAGTAAAAGAAATATACTGAGAATATTAAATAATATAGAAATTTGTTATGGTTACATAACATTTCCCTAAAATAATTGTAAATGTACCATATAAAACATCATATGAAAGTAAGGGTACAAATTTTAAGTTACTTTTATGTTTTGTTTCAAGAAAACATTCAATTTAATATCTGATGAAAATCCTAATAAGTACATTACATTATTGTTTGCAGTCTGTTTTCATCAATCAGTCCGAAAATTTTAACTTCCTACTTCTTTTGTAGAGCTCTTCCAATTTTCTTATAAATACGAAACTCTTAGTTTACTCTTAAAAGAGCTGCTTTTTAAGTTGAGTAATTTAAATTATTTCATTCTTACTCGGACCAGAGATCCCTCATTAATATTCGTTTCTATTGAAAAGTAATTTAAGTTTTAGTAGAATTTATAAATTTATATACATATATTTTATTACAAATAATAATTATAAAAACATAAAAAATGAGAAAATAACGCAATAATAAAAATTTTTTGCTTTTTTGTAATTTCAGGGTCTTCTTAGGGATCAAAGGATGTCTAATTTTTTTTCAAAGTAAATGTTTTTTCTTCTAAAAATATATATTTACGTACAGTGTATTAAAATCCTAATATCCACCTACAATTTGGCTTCAAGCAATTTTTCCGCTCTACAAATATACTTTTTATTATTTTTTTAATTAAAAAAAAAAATAAAAAAATAAGCATCCGCAAGTTTTTATACCCTGCACTTCGTGAAGGGTATATTAACTTTGGTATGGAGTTTGTAACTACTTGAAGGAGTCATCTGGGGTATGGACATATATATATATTCTTGCTCAGCGTAAAATTCTGCGTTGATTTAGACATGTCCGTCCGTCCGTCCGTCCGTCCGTCCGTCCGTCCGTCCGTCCGTCCGTCCGTCCGTCCGATCGCACGATAACTCAAAAACGAACAATGCAATCGACACCAAACTTTCACAAGTTGCTTCTTTTGTGCCAAGGACGAACCCTATTGTTATTGGACCAATTCGGACAACGGGTTCGGGTAGCTGCCATACAACTCAAAGAGTTTATTTTAATTATTTCAAAAACTAATAAAGGTACAAATATAAAATTTTGTATACATGTGTCCAATTATATTCTACATATGCTCTAAAAATTTTAATGAGATAGCTGCACCGGTTAGGGTGGCTGCCATACAACTCCAAAAGCAAATTTTTTATATTCGGCAAAATAATAAAGTCAGATTCATGAAACTTGGCAGTCGTGTGTCCAATTATAGGTCAAATATATTTCTGAAGTTTTGATGGAATTGCTTGACAGGTTCGGGTACCTGCCATACAACTCCAGAAACTAATTTTAAATATTCGGCAAAATAATAAAGTCAGATTAATGAAACTTGGCAGTTGTGTGTCCAATTATAGGTCAAAGATATTTCTGAAGTTTTGGTGGAATTGCTTGACAGGTTCGAGTGGCTCCCATACAAGTCCAAAAGCTTATTTTAAATATTTGGAAAAGTAATAAAGACAGATTCATGAAACTTGGCAGTTGTGTGTCCAATTATAGGTCAAAAATATTTCTGAAGTTTTGGTGGAATTGCATGACAGGTTCGAGTGGCTCCCATACAAATCCAAAAGCTTATTTTAAATATTCGGCAAAATAATAAAGTCAGATTAATGAAACTTGGCAGTTGTGTGTCCAATTATAGGTCAAAAATATTTCTGCAGTTTTGGTGGAATTGCTTGACAGGTTCGAGTGGCTCCCATACAAGTCCAAAAGCTTATTTTAAATATTTGGAAAAGTAATAAAGACAGATTCATGAAACTTAGCAGTTGTGTGTCCAATTATAGGTCAAAGATATTTCTGAAGTTTTGGTGGAATTGCTTGACAGGTTCGAGTGGCTCCCATACAAGTCCAAAAGCTTATTTTAAATATTTGGAAAAGTAATAAAGTTAGATTCATGAAACTTGGCAGTTGTGTGTCCAATTATAGATCAGATATATTAGCGAAGTTTTAGTGGAATTGCTTGGCAGGTTCGGGTACCTGCCATACAACTCCAAAAGCTAATTTTAAATATTTGGAAAAATAATAAAGTCAGATTCACGAAACTTGGTAGTTGTGTGTTCAGTTATAGATCAGACATATCCGTGAAGTTTCTATAGAATGGTTTCACAGGTTTGAGTAATTGCTATACAACAATGAAAGGTGCAGGGTATAATTCAATCGGTTCATACCGACTGAAACGTTTTTACTTGTTTTTTTGTACGAATGGTAAAAAATTTATTTTATGAAAACATAAAAGAAAATAAATGCTATGTACAGAGGAAATTTTGATTCAATTAGGCAATAAAATGTCCTTAATATTTCATAGTGATGCTTTCTAAAATTTTGTTTCCTTTCTGTTTTTTATTTTTTTTTTGTTTTGATTTTTTGATATAATAAAAAGGTAGGAGGGTGAAGAGTGGTTAAAAATGGTTAAAAAGAAAATTGACATTGAAAAAAAATTTTTTATTTCATCTTGTAAAAATTTCAAATACATTTGTAAGTATGTTTGTACCTGCATATTTTTACTTTTTTAGGTCTGTTGACAGAAATCAATTAATTACAAAATTCTTGAATGATAGGAATTAATTATAAATATTTTTTCCACTTCTTTACCACTAATAAAAAAATAACTCTTAATTAAAATTTGAAACCTTTTAAAGAAGCAAGAAGATCATAAACCTAGGTCTTATTTTCGTTTACTTTATGTGGTGCAAGGACACCACATAAAGTATGTAAGTAAGTGCAATAGCAAAAACTGGTGGTTTAATTTTATTTGATTTGAAAAAATTTTTAATATTATTAGGAGGATAAATAATTTTACAATTTTGATTATTGCAAATTTATTTTACTTTTAGTTTAATGTATGATTGATACATTAATATTTATATATATATATATATTTACCATATTCACAGTATCTTAAATTTGTAATTCAAAGATAAACCTAAAAATCCATATAGCACAAATAGTTTTTTTAATATTGTATATTTCAAAAAATTATCACAACGCAATTTCGCATTTGTATATAATTTGACAAAAGTCATAAAAAAAAGAATAAGATGTGCTAAGCACATAACCGACCGCCAATGTGTATTGCCTAGTGAAAGTGCTGCAGAATTTGAACTCAATAATTTTGAACACTTTCTTTCAATTTTAAAGAAGTTAATAAGCTCTTAGGTAAGATACCTGAAAAAGTGTAAATTTGCCTCTTGCAAAGTGCAAAATATAGCTTTGGGCCACCAGAATCACCTGAAAAGTTCACCAGTTAGTTTCGGTATCAACCATAGAACTGAAATATTAAATTTCAAGAAATTACATCACTCCGTTCCGTAGATATGGTAAAAAGTGTAAAATTGGCTCCCAATTCGGTGCGAGCTCTAATCTTTCCAAAAAATTTACAGATTCATTTTTTTATCACTCCGAATCAAAATATTAATTTCACGGAAATCGGTTGATTATTTCTCTTTATATGGGCAAAAATCTAAAAATGGCCCACAAAAAGTTCAGTTCCCAAGGCCTGATGTATCACAAAAGTTGATCAATCCTTGCCATAGTCTAAATAAACTTGCGTATAAAATTTCATCAAAATCGGTTCAGTTGAACTTGAGACACAGGCTTGCACACACAGTCCGACATCTCTTGGTGCCATCACATAATCTACCTCATCATTAACTGGACACTGTTTAATTGGCGATCATGCCAGGAGGATGGGCTGCCACTCAAACGATTTATGTAGGTGCTGCTGTGACGAGGAGGGGAAGGAGGAAACGGTGACCTACCTGCTGTGCTCGTGTCCGGTTTTGGCGAGCTCCAGACTTTTTTGGGTGGGCTACGGACCTAGCGAATCTAAATGATAGGGATCTAGACCGGTTTCTGAGGAACTTGGGCTGGTTCTAATGAGGGAGAGCAGGTTGATCCGGCGGTATCACAACGGGCCTTGGTAGCCTAGGTGTATCCTTTGGGGGGCCGTGCAACTTAGTCTAACCTAACCTACTTGTAAAAAAGTAAATTTTGGTCTTTACCAAACAAAGTTTTGCTATTGAAAACAATCTACTAAATTTGTAAGTTATACTATCATTAAAGTTGCAGACTCTTGTAATTTTCCGTGCGGCTCTTCACGATGCCAATTATTATTTTAAGAAAATCGACATTGGGAACAGTTGACCGTGCTTTACTTTGCTAGTTTACCATGTTATCTCAAAGAAAATTTTATTGAAAATAAAGGCCACATTACCATACTCATTTGTGCAAGATTTCAGCACTGTAATGACTTTGAAGTGATGTGGCAACTACCACTACAGGTCAAGAAATTAAAACTAGTTTCATTAAATATAAGAGTCCTAATAAAATATATGTATTGTGCAAAATTTCGGTATTATAGTTTCAATAATTTCTCAGATATAGTGAAATAGTATTAGATTTTGTAGTGCAGCTACCCTCACTACTACCTAGATCAAATCCAATTTAAATAAGGTTCAGGTATTTACTATATAACGTTATAAAAAACGAATTTCTGTTACAGTTAGTAAACGGTAGCTATTCTTTATGCGTTTGTAATAAATAATCAAAAAATGGAATTTTTTGAGCTTTGAAGGCTGTAGGCTTTTTGAGTTAGATAGTAAAAAGTTTTATTCTAGAGAAGTAAGTTTCTAGTAAAGATCAATTTATATACAAAATTCCAGTTTTCTATCTTAAAGAACTTTCGTAAATAGAGACATAGACAGATGGACGGACAGAGAAGGACTGCAATATTTTTCTGCTGGAAAATGCCTATTTATTACCGTTTTCATTCACACATTTCATTTTTTTAAATTAATCACAATATAATATGGGGTTTAACAGTTTATTCTCCCTGAATATTGTTGTAACCTGGTACAGTATATTCGGTATCAACTTACACATTCAAATATTCAAACATAATTTTATTTTTAAGGAGAAAACCATTTTTTAGAACACCAAATCTGAATTTTTATTTTATTATTTACTCTATAATTTTACACACTTTCATTATTACAATAATAAAAAGAAATTACAATAAATTTTCTTTCTCGCTAATGTGAAAAATTATTTAAAATTTTCTGAAATACAGTATGTCAAATCCGTATTCGTACACCTCGTTTTTTTTTAAGTTCTCTTTAAATTTTGAGTGAAAAATTAAATTATGTTAAAAAAACGCAGTTTTTATAAAATAATATTAAAAATAATTTATTTTAAACAAAACAACAATCAATTCATTTTATTAACAAAAACAAAAATAAAACATAAAAATTTTCGGTGGTGTCAAATTCGTATTCGTACATCATTCAACTTTCATAAATTCGTAATCCTTTGAGTCTCAAACTTTTTTCTAATATTTTGTGGCGTGTCCTTTGCTCTGTACGATTGCTTCAAGACGACGTGGCATTGATTTTACAAGATTTGTAGTCAAACTTGTTGGAATTTTGCGCCATTCAGCTTTTAAGGCTTCTTTTAAGTCTTTTGGGTTTCTAATATTGTAATTTTTGAGCTTTTTTTTGAAAATGGACCATAGGTTCTCTATAGGATTCACGTCAGGGCTCTGTGGTGGCGTTTTAAGGTAGCGGGGGCAGTTATATAAAAGCCAAAGTCTGGTATTTAACGCTGTGTGCTTTGGGTCATTATCCTGTTGAAAGATGAACTTCTTTTTCAGACCCATTTTCTTCGCACTTTTTTTTAAATTTTTCTTTAAAATGTTAATATATTTTGTAGAATTCATAATTCCATCAATAAATACTAATTTCCCTACTCCTGCTGCACTGAAACAACCCCATGCCATCACAGAGCCCCCTCCATGTTTGAAAGTTGGTAACATATTTCTTGGATGCAATCTTGTATTTTTTTCTCTCCATATTTTTACCTTTCCATCGGATGTTTTTAAGTTAAATTTACATTCATCAGTAAATATAACCTTCTTCCAAAACCCAAATTTCTTTTTTTTATACATTTTTGCAAATGACAAACGCTTTAACCTATTGGTTTTACTAATAAAAGGCTTCCTTGATGCAATTCTACTTGAAAAATTGCGTTTCTTGATTGCATTACGTACTGTTTGTGCACAAACTTTGAGTCCATAGTATTTTCTGAGCATATTAGTTAGGTTCGGTGCACTGATAAACGGATCCTTTCGAATTTCTCGGGTAATAAATCTAATATGGCGCGAACTAAGTAAACATCTTTTTTTATTACGCTTAGATTTTTCAGAAATTCCTTCAGCTTTATATTTTTTTATTACGTACTGAATAGTAGAGTGGCTTCTTTTAAAAATTTCTGCTATTTCCGTGTACGAACGTCCTTCATTAAATAAAGAAACTATTAATTTTCTATTAGAGTTCGACAACTCACTAGATTTTCGACCCATTTTGGCAGTTACGCATAAAAACTAAATGAATAATACAAACAATTCAGAGAAAGTGAAGCATAAAAGGTAAAAACCTTTTTTTTGTGGAACAATTTTACCGTTTTAACGGATTCGGCCAAAAATTTTAAGTGATGGAAGTGGTTCACATGAAAAACTAAAAGTGTACGAATACGAATTTGACATCACCGAAAATTTTTATATTTTATTTTTGTTTTTGTTAATAAATTAAATTAATTGTTGTTTTGTTTAAAATAAATAATTTTTAATATTATTTTATAAAAACTGCGTTTTTTGAGCATAATTTAATTTTTCACTCAAAATTTAAAGAGAACTTAAAGAAAAACGAGGTGTACGAATACGGATTTGACATACTGTAAATATTTCTGACAATCCCTTTTTCGTTTCTGTATTATATTATTTTTTTTAGATTAAAATTTAAATTCGGTTTCTGTGGTTCTATTTCTTGTTCTTTAAAAATAATTCAACGGATTGTTAAAGAATATTATTTTGTTTTTGTTTTTCTTTTTAACGGGATCCTTAAAAATGTAAGAGCAGAAAATATAATATTTTAGTCGGCAAGAAATTTATTTTTTCTTTTTATACACAACCATATTATATAAGTACGAGCTTTTAAAATGAAAGTTGGATCGAATACAAAACGATTCATGTATAGGATTTAACTAAACACCTATAATTATATATATATATACATACATTCATATGTATGTATGTAGATATTCTTATTTTAAATATTTTATGAACAGTACTTATGCAATATGTTTAAATGAATTTATATTTTAAGTAAATCTCATTTAATTTATTTCCATAGTTTATACATACATATATAAATATTGCACGAACGTGTGTGTATAATGTGTGAGTCATGATATATTCTCGTATAATATAATATGTACATACATAATTTTGCAGCTTGTTGAAAGTTAAGTCAATTTAAGTAGAATTTTTATAATTAATTTGTGCTTTAAATTTTCTGATATACGTACCTAGGGAAGTTACACACTTGCATACAAATGTATTCCGTACAACGTATTAAGAAGTTTTAAATTATTTTTAATATTTGTAATATATTATATTTTTATAATTTTAATTGATATAGCTACTTACTTGTTAATTCATTGCATCCATTTTCAAAAAAATTTTGATTTACGAGTAATATCCAATTAATAATGTTTTCAATAACACCAATCTAAAAACATTTATTCAGATTATCGTGCAATCGGACAGATGAACGAGCAAGAAAATAAATACAATCTCATTCTGCACAAGACTCCTTCAAGTGGTTGGAAATTCCATACAAAAGTTAATGTTCTCTTCATTGAGGTGTAGGGTATAAAAAAGTGAAATTTTTTTTTTGTGCTTGAAATACGCACACTATAACAAAGGAAACCCACTTCGTAGAACATAAATTTCTTCTTTTATATTTTATTCAGATTTATAAAGTTTTATTGCCTTACCCAGTTCTTTTGTTTACTTTATCGAAAATAACTATAAATCCTTAATCTTTTTTAAATTAAAATAATTTCACCTATACTACTATAAAATTTTCATATGAGCACATAATATTTGTATGACTTGTTGTGTTGACATAAATACTCGCCTAATACTTAATTGTCATAAATTCGTGTAAATTGGGACGGCTTTTAAAGTTCGGATGATATTGTTTTATTTACATAATCGCTACATATTTGCTTTTAGAGAAAATTGGAAAAGTTTACATAATAAGAATTACGTAAAAAGAAGAGAGGGAAGTGGCAAAAGAGCCCATTCCAAACAAATTATTTTTCAACATCTGGAATCTTTTGAAATTTTAAATTTCTACAATTTACTCTAAAATAAAAATTATGCTACAATTCAAAATAAACAAGCAGATTAATCTTGATTGCAGATTAATTTTAGCATCTGTGTTTCTTTAAATATTGGCCTAGCAATTTTTCGGTGCGAGAAAGTGGTTGCGCTAGTTTCTAGATTTCTGAAATTTTGAAAATCGCTTAAGAGTACGCTATGAGCAAACAGTAAGTTGCAAAAAAAATTCATTTGTAAGAATTTGTGTTGCCTCAAGTTTACCTCATCTGATTACGTTGATTTGATGATAAAATTTTTAAATTTTAAAATTATTTTTCAAAGAATTGTGTAAAAAACTGCAATTGACAGAGCCAATTTTGGGAAACTAAAACTCTTGAAGCATATTTTAAATTTTTGATTGAGAAAAACCGAAAGAAAAAATTGCTTTTTTAAATTTATAAAGACACGTATCTCAATTTCGTAAGCGATTTTAAATTCGAAAATCAGCTTCCAAATAATTTATCGGATTCGCAAAGGACATGAAACAAGAACTTGGATTTTATTTGTAAATGTTGAAGTGATTTTCCATTAATTTAAAAATAATTTTTAATTTTTAATTTCATATTATTTTGCGTATTTAATTTTTTAATAAAAATATTTCATAAATAAATATATCCTATTATTCTTTAAGCCGGACGTCGGAGGCTTACGCCATATTGTTTAAATTCATCAACGAACGAATCATTTTTTATAATTTACAATATATTAATTGAAAAGCGTGACACCAATATTGTCACGATAGCTTTTTCCTGATATTTTATTTTACAATTTTAAAAAATTTTTCACATTTTAATATTTTTTTTTAATTTCATTTAAAAGTACATTTTCATCATCGCTTAATTTATTAACATTATGCAAAGAATTTTAAAACATGTCTTCCTTTTGATATTTTTCAGTTGCTCTCATTTACAAAAACAGGTTGCATTTTATTGATTACAGTCCTTTTATATTGAGTGCACTCATTCCATATAAACAGAATATTTTGTTTTAATGTAATTGCTTTTATATTACAATCATAAATAATTTTAAATGAAACTCACCGAGAAATAAATGAAGGAATATTTCTTTTCTAAATCCTTTAGTGTATACGCTCTTTATATTTCGCAGAAATAGTATTGACGTTCCATCGATGTTTAATTTTATAGAATACAAATCAATATTTTATAAATTATCAACAATTTTATTCGAAAAACAAAAAATAAATCAAACTGAAACAGTCCATTTTACTTGTACACAGTTGCTAGTCTATAACTACACAAACATAATGTAGATTTCAAAAAATCTGCTGTAAATAACCGGCGTCGAATATTTTTTTCTGGATTACGTTTTCAAATTCCAATAAACTCATACTTATCAGTTGAACAAAGTTATGAAAATGTACAAAAATATTTATTGATTATTTAAAGTATATTTTATACACTTTGTAGAAAATTAATTATAGCCTTATAGACGTTGATTTTCGTTGATAAACAAAAGTAAAAGTTTTAGAAATTTCCATTAACTACGAGTATATGTTCAATATGATTTATGATGTAAAAGTGGTCCCTAGCTGTAATACAGATTCCAATAATTTTTTTTTCTTGCCAATCAGAAATGGAGTACAAAATTTCATGTGCCAATTATCTTTATAACAAGTTAATATTAATTTATTAAAAATTATCTGCTTAAGATTTTTATTAATTTTATGCAAAACAATGAGTTATTTTCAATTACTCATTATTACTTAGACCTAAAGCTATTAGCTTAAATTTTGAAGAGAAAACATAGCTAGTCTTCAACAGACGATGGGCTTAAATAAAAAACAAAAAATTTCAAACAGTTTCCTATGCTTTCAAATGTTTAAAGAAATTCATTTGGATCAATAAAATATGGTTCCAAAGAATTTTGAAAGACATAGTTGCCGCTAACTTAAGAATTTCTCTCTTCTTTCCTGTTAAGATTCGCAGGTTTTGTAGGTTATCTCAAGGAATTTGAATATTACATAGTTTAAATGTTCTTAAATTGTGATATCAAAAAAAATATACTGCACAGGGTGATTTAGAAGGGTATAAAACAATATATAAGTGCTCATTATACAGCACCTAGGAAGGAAAATGGCGACAATTATATCATACGATTGCATTTAGTATAGTAAAATAAACATCACTTAATCAACAAACGTCACTATCAGTAACTATAACTAAAATCGTCATAATTTACAGATGGAAAAGGAAAGGAAAAATAGGAACAAAAAAAAAATTAATAGTATTAATTTGATATTAATAAGTAAATTAAAAATTAAACAGCCAAAACCAAATGTAAGCAACTACTGTACGGCGAGAAAATCAACGCTACCGTATAGTCTGGTCTTAAGCACCCTCTTACTTTTGTTCTTACAAAACCAGATGAATATATGTTATCTTCACGCAACATAGGCATAACCGGCTCATGCACCCCATCTGTATCATACAGTCTGTACTATGATGCGGAGCTCGACCGACCTTAAGCTACTGATATCACCTCTGTTTTTTCCCTGTACCTCCTTATATTTAAAGCTTAAGTAACGAGACAGAAATTTATGTAAAAAAGTTCTTTGTAATCTATGTAAAAAGGGTAAAATGAAATTTAAAATAAAGACGGGCATAATTGGAATTTTCCTAAAATTTTAGTGCTTTTACTTTTTAAAGTACAAGAATAACCAAATAATCTTATTGAGTCCTTTCTTAGCCCTTCCAAAAATGGTTTGTTTGAAGCTTTTTTTTGGAACGGTAGTAATAAGCAAAAATTTAATAATGCGAAATTTTCGGAAATTTCTTAGCTCTCACTACGTGAAAAAACTTTCACCTATTTTTGATCCTCTTACTTACGGTGCATTGCATACTTTTCTAAATCATGATGGTTGATATTCAATAATTAAAACAAAAAACAAATAATTCATGAACTGCAGATTCATTTCTAAAAACTTACAAAATAAATGTTAAATTACGAGACCCAAATCGTTTTTTAGTCCTTATATGAACTAAAATAGCACATAATCTGAAATACGATCTATACAAATAAAATTTGAAAAACAATATCAAATTCAAATACAATTACTGTAATGCTATGTCCCATATAATAATAATTAAATCCGAAATTGATCAAATATGATTTTAACGAATTTCTAACAAGTTTTATCTGGACAAATGGTCTTCTTAATTTTTGACTAATACTAATACCTTTAATACTATAAAAATATCAAATTCATGTTAAAATTTTTTCGCAGAAAAGTATTGATTTTGGTGTTGTCTATGGCAGTATTAATTTAAAAGTCTTAAAAACTTGCATGATTCAATAAATATAAAATTCAAATTTTAAGGTGCCAAAAAAAAATAAAACAGTTCCCTAGACGAGTTTACGTTCAATGTAAATATCAAAATAATTCTAGAAAAAAAACCACAAAAATGTGGCTTTGCACACGAAACTTATACGGTTTTTTTTCACTTATAATAAAAAAATTAACACATAAACGTGAACATAAGTTTTTTCATTCTTCTAGGTATACGAAATATTATGTTATCTATTTTATTTATGTGACAGTTTTTAAATTTATAGGCAATACATTTTTTTCTAATTTAAGACACGTAAAAACCATGCTTTAGCTGATTTCAAACAAATATAAATTATAATATTTCTATTTATGAAGGAGGACCCCGAATAAGAACATTGTTATTAGACCACAAAAATATCACAAAGCAAAAAGAGAACAAAAAATTTTTGCTATTTATCCTGAAAAAGAAAAAGGAACGTGTTGTACATGACTTTTCTTTTCCATTATTTTAAATTTCATTGCGAGACCATATTTAGTGTTTCCTTTTCTTATATTTATCCTATCATTCTAATTTTTATAATTTTATATGTAAGTAATACTCGTACAATATATACAGGATATACAGGAATATTTTCTTCTTTAAGTGTTAATATAAGGATACAACTTCAAAAAATATTATCCTTTTACTTTTGTTTAAAAATTTCTATTACTTAAATGATTAAAAATAATAACAAAGCAAATGGATGAAAATTGGTGGTAAATTTCATGGGATCTTCTCGCATATACATACTTTTATTTTTAGCTTTTCCGTACCTTTATTCGCAATACATTTATAGCTTTTTAACAACGGGTATTTACCACAACTTTTAATTCATGGAAAAATGTTTTTCCACCGGAACATAGCAGTCTTCTGCACTCAACTATGTTAAAAGTAAAAGTCACACAATAGTTTCCACATTTTGCTTTAAGATATCACAAAACAGTGGACAGAATTGCCAAATTAATATTATGGTGATATGAAATGAGGCGCTCAGAACATTAGTGGACTACTTGCGAAAATGATAATTCGAATAAATTGCGGTTGAAACACACATTAAATTTTTGAGAAAATTTTTATAAGGTAAAAGCGAACTTGTGTCAAAATAGAGTGAAAAGAGGAGTTAACTGACTATTTTGAAAATATAGAACAATTCTTTAGGCCATTCCAGCTCTATATAATAACTCATAATAGGCCACTAAAGTGCTGAGCGCCTCAAATGTATTGTCAAACTGATTTTCAACAGTCTAAAATAAACCCATGCAAAATGTTAGCTTTTTTTCGAATTTCCGATTAACCATTGATGGTGGATATAAGCAGTCGAGAGTTCTGTTAAATGGAAAACTGATATTATCTTAATAATTCAAGTAATATCAACGCAAGGAGAACAACTTCGCAAGTTTCATAAAATGATGAAAATCTTTTATAAAGTGTTGCAACAATTTCTGTTCATAATAACAAACATGATATGCAAGGTGCTGAGTTCGGTCTGAAGTAATTCACGGAAAGAATTTTGTCAATATTAAGGTAAGAATTACTTGTTATTTATGCATGCATCAAAATTTGTTACTTATCTTTACTTTCTTTTTACTTCGGGTGTAATTTATTTTCACCATTATAAATGGAGAAAAACTACAATATGCAACCTGAACTACTTTCGTTCAGATATTAAAAATAAAATGAAATCAAGTATAAAAAAATAAAAAAAAAAAGATTTAAATCATGATTCACGGTAATGAAAATTTAAAAATAATTTCCTCAGGAGAAAAATCCTTAAAAGCTGAAAATTTACTGATGTTTTTTACCACAACTTTTCTGTTTTATTTGTTCAACTTAAAATCAAAGCAAAATTATAAAAATAAAGAATAAAATTGTTAAAATTAATGGAAAAACATTAGATTACTTTTGAGGCTATTTTGAAATTGTTTTGTGTTTTCTAAAATAAAAATAATGCGAATCGAGTCACGAAACCTCACTGAAGCTCTTAAGCATGAAGAATTTGCTTTAAACATAAGATAAATGAAAGTAATTTAAAATAAAAAAAAAACTCATTTCTTAAATATTTTATGTAAATATTCTTAATCCCAAGTAAATTTTCGCATTTATAATTGAGTTGCTTGTAATTATCAATCTTAAAATATAGGAAGCAAAATTTATAACCAAAATATTTGATAATTAGATAAATTTTATCAGAACTTTTCTAATCGAAATAAAGAGAATGAGTTTTTTTCTTTCTTTAAAAATATTTTATTGCTGTTATTAAACAAAATCATTTTTAAACTTACTTTCAAATCACATTTCAGAAAACTTGGCGATTAACTTTGTAATTATTGAAACTTTAAAATTTAGTAATTCTACCAAACTTCTAATCTAATAATATCACAGAAATTTATTTATAGAATAGAAGCATTGAAACATATGAATATCAACAAACCGCTACCAGGAAGGCAAAACATCTTAAGTGCTTTTTACTCACTTTTCAGTATAACGAAAAGAAGGTTCAATTCGATGCTGCGTGAATTCTTTAGGGTTAAAGAAGTTCTGAATACATGTAAAGAAAGTAAATGGGGGACCGCTTTTTTGGGTTAATAAACCGTTTCTTTAGCTTCACTGGTTTTCGATGAATTAAAGATTTAAGGACTTAAGATGTTATGCTAAAATTGGTTTTGAAATTTTTTTTTGACTAAAGATGTTTTTACCCGACTTAAGATGTTTTTTCCTTTTTTGTTTTACAATATTTTACATTCTTAAATCGACTTCAGATGTTTTGCCTTGCTGGTAGCGAAAAAATAGAATTTTACATGAAATCTTTTTCAGCGATTTGATCACATCATTTTTAAAACAGCACTAGCAAATAACCGAAAATAAAGCCTACAGCCTGATTTACAGCTTTAGGTCTGAAATATTAGAAAAATTTTTGTATGACTCGAGTTCTTACGTTCTTAAACTCATATAAGAAATTTATAAATAGTTTATCCTATTTGTATTTAATTTTTATTTTAAAATTTCAAATTTATTGTGAAGCAAATATGTATAAATATTTTCCCTCCAAATAACGTAAAAACGTCATCTTAAAGTGCAAACAATCGTTATCCAAAAAACCATTTCAACGTCAAATGTCTATGCAGTCTTTCACTAGCTGATTGAAATTGTAACGAAAATAAAATAGTTAAATATTATAAAACTATTGATTCTAAAAGTTTCGCTCTTCTAACAAGTAAACGGCGAGTGTATTCATAATATTATATGGTTATATATGAAAACTTGGACAAAATAAAGAAGTTATTGTGTTGAGACAACATTCTCTTATTAATAAGAGATAATATATAATTTTTGCATATATTTAAGACACAGAACAAGTTTTAAAGTAATCAAAAAATATGGGCAAATAGACCGCAAATTATATATATGGACACATAGTAGATAACGTACAATTTGTGATTTCTGTTCCATATTGTGAATTACACCATCTACAATTCGAATTAAAATTTTGTGGACATTTGAAAGTAATCTAACTTTTATTCAAAGTTTCATTTTAATTACAGTTATCATTTAATGGAAAATAGCTCCTACAAAACAAATCTTTATGCAATCTTTGAAAAATCGGTGTCTTTTATTTTGACTTTTATGTGGTTATGAAAGGTATCCGGTACTTTCATCCTTAAACAAAATCACTCTAGCAAATAAGAATAATTTTCCAATTTACAGTAATGTCATTTTTGTTTCTTTGTCTCTTACCTTTACCATATCATGGTTTTAAAAAAATTTGTGCTAATCCAAACAACAACAAAAAAATAACAAACAAATCGATGTGTTCATTACGATTGCTAAAAAATTCAGTAGATTAAGTAAGTAATTAGTTTCGACTTCGACTGGCGTACCTTTTACCTTTGTATTTTCTTTTAAATATTTCTTTTGAAAAATTCCAATCCTAATTTTCAAAAGGATGTAAATTCATATTAAAGTGATTCTTGGCATTCCACAATTTGTAATAATAAAAATTTTCTTCTCCTTTTCCATGAAACTTTTCTTTCACTTTTCGATAACTAAAAAACGATAAATAGAAGCAACAACCTGAAAATGAATTTAATCAGTTTTTTTACAAAAAATCCTTTTAATTTACTCTTTACAACTTTCCTATGAATACAGTTGTTGTAATCAGAAACAAAATATTGGGATGTGGAAGAAAATGTTAAGAGTTTTACAATGTTAATAATATCAAACACATTGCTGTATGTCCAGTGAAGATGCATAAAACTTGAAAATGAAAAAAATTTGAGTTATACAAAGTTGAAAAAGCCAAACATTACCTTAACATTATAACCTTAAGTCAGATTTGAAATAATTAGAGAAAGAGTGTACTTTTGCAGTACATCTGCATAAAATGAATGAGCAAAACAGTTTTTGAGTCTAAAATTCAAAAAAAATCTTTTGATCTATTAACTAACTTACAGTGGTGTAAAAATATTATCAACAACTTGTTCTCTACATTATATTTGCAGAGTAATTTCATTCACATATCGTTGTCCATACTTGTTTTGGTCTACCCACCATTTAGCACTTTTCGAGAAAAACAAATGCAAAGTTTAGACGTTTAATACGTGTTCGGTAATATTTGATTAGTTTATATTTGAAATTTATTTAACCTGCGTGTAACAAATTCCCCGGTTTCAACTCAAAAATTTGTGAAATAAAGCCGCACCCCGCACGGTTCAAAATGTGCTTTATGAAAAATTTTGTTCTTGTATGACATTGGTTATAGTTCGTTATGTTTTTGTATGCTTACACTACAAATGTTATAGACATGCACAGTTTTTTTATGTAAAAAATACTTTTGTTATAAATTACATTTACTTACGTTTTTATATTTCCTGAAATAGAAAGCGACGGGGAAGACATGACGCGCATTTTTCTTTACAGAACGAAGTTCAATAAAGTCGGATCAAACCAATGTTTTTTAATTTAGGACTATTCCCTTCAACAAGTGAAAGTACTGCTTTTACAGTACAGAACAATAAGCTATGTATAGTACATTATTAAAATTACTTTTATTCATATATGAATATATTTCAAAAATTGCAAATATTTAGGATGACCAATCTATTCAATCTTTGAAATAGAGCAAAAAAAAATTAAAGAGGCATTAACATAACGCTCGAATTTTAGGGTTATTTGAGTTAAGGAAAATAATTATATTTTCTAGTGGCATGAAATTTATCGTTAGCTTTCGGCGTTTATAGAAATTTGGAAAAGCTTACAGTTTCGGAAATATAAGGTGCCGAAAATTGAAATTTTATAAATTTCGAGAGACAATAACTCGAGAGGAGGTGAACGCAAAACAAAATTTTCTACTAACGAAATGATGTCAGTGTCTCAAAACGATTCCAAAAATTTTGAAAAAACGGTAGTTTTTTGGTATTAGATTTTTTGGTAAGGTAAATTTTAACGGCCATTTTGTTTTTTAAAGTTTAAATATGGTATGACGTGGTAGAAAAAGCCAGTTACTATTTTTCTGCGTTTGAAAAATTTGAAAAATGCTGATAGTTTCACTATAATAAATAACGACGATATTATATTGTTTATTCTCGATCATTCTATCATCATTTTTTCCTTCATCACTCTTAGGAGGAGCATAGGGCTAGTACATGACGCCATAGATGGTCATGCTCCAGTTTCATTGTTTCATAGAGTTTTAACTAGATAGGTGATTACCCCGCCGTAGTTTTTTCTTTATATTAAGTATTCAAGGTTATTAATTTTTTTTATTGTTTATTTTTCTTAGTAATTATATTAAATATAATTTTTATAGCCACCTGACCAGGATTTGAACCCCAGACCTTCCGGTTAAAGAACCAGGACAATAACCACTGCAGCAGTGGTCAGTTCATTTATCGTCATTAGAGCCCGCAAAAATCTGATGTTGTCAGAACATAGCTGACCGTAAGGTATATTGTGTGGTTTAGCCAAAATGTTACACAAGATTATGAAAGTTACCTTGAAACACTTCTGTCAAATTTTAAGAACGGTTTCAATAAATATGCCAAAAAAGGCTATTTTGGCGTTTAATATAGATTCACTTTACGTCATTCTCTTAATAAAGTTCGCCAGTTACTTCCGGTACCTAATAAAGCTTAAATATTAAATTTCAAGAAATTCCGTCCTAAGGAACTAAGGTCTGATAAAAACTGTAAAATGGGCCGCTAATTAAAATTCGATTTCTGAGCCCTGACATTCCAAAACCAGACTTCTAAGTTGATTTTTTTGACACATTGTGTTTAAATTTAAAGGACACTGGTTGAATATTTCTCTGCATAGGCGTATAATCGTAAGTTTGGCCCACAGCAAAAATCCTCCTGCTTACGCATGATTTGTTAAAATTTATGCCACTTGTTAAATTGTCAAGCAGAGCTTATATATAAAATTTTAACTATTTTTCAATAGTGGAAAACTTAAAATCAGTCAGTACTAAAGAACCAGTTCCAGAGACGCGATGCGTATCCCAAAAGTTGATCAAACCAACTTATTCTAAATGAAACTAATTATGTTGTACAAACATTTACAACATAATTAGTTGAATTATTAAGGAAGTTCACAAAATATCTATTATTTATTTTACTTTTAATTGATAACTCTTTTTGCACAAAGGAAGAATCGTTTACCTATGCACCACCTGTGTAAACAATTCTTCCAAAAAGAACCTTGATAATTTGCTATAATTCTTTAACATACCTTTCTTAAATTTTAGCATTCAGTAATTGTTTTCATGTGACTTTAGTTTTTAATTGTAACTATGTTAACTTTATAGAGACAGCACAAGGAATTTTGCATCTTAAATTTACATTTTTTCGTTTTTAAACAGAACTGACAATTTTATATAGCAAGGAACATAAAAATGTTGTCTGATTCGGTTATAATTTTTCATTTGTTATTGATACAAAAGACAGGAATTTTAATAATATCGATTTTTTTCAATTTCTGTTCTTCACCTAAAAATTTCACAAAATCTTTTCCGAAAGCAATAGCTACGCCTCGAGGCTTTCAGCTTTCTCCAGTTCGATTTGCGTTTTAAAATACATTTCCAAAACATATTATGTATTTAAATTTGTGTTCCAAATGAATGAACGGCATCATTACAACATAATATAGCCATATGCAGAGTTATAGGCAAAGTTTAAGTAACATTTCCGTACGATGCTATAATACTCCATCGTATCAAAACAAAAACAAAAATGCTGCTACATTTTTCCGCAGGGATAAACGTATGTGCAAGTAACACAATTTTACAGCCACCTTTAAAAAATTTGCTTAAATATTTGGAGAAAAAAAACGCCAAACAACAAAAAATGTGATATTGTTGATGTATAAAAAGAAACTCCATATATCACATTTGACATCACGACGAGAAAATATAATGATAAATTACTTTTAAAGATTACATTGAAGAGAAAAAATAATCTTAAGGTGTGTTACTTTTGCTTTTTTCGCAAATCAAAGTAAAAGGAACTTAGAAAAAGACTAAATTTCTCCTCAATATAATTTTTTTCTTAGTACATCCATAAGAGATGTAAAAACAATCACATAACTAATGTGTTATACACATTACATGTACATAATATGTACATGTGTATAAAATATTGTACACATTTTTTCTACACGTAATCTAACTGTTGAAATTTATTCGAACATTAGCATTTTGTTTTTCTTTGAAGGCAACACTAATTTACATGTTTTTAATTTGTGATTACTTGAACTCTCGAAAACAGGTCAAATTTATAAAAATATAAATTTACATTCGGTCGGGATACGTTACGTAGAATATACAAAAACTTCGAAAATCTTCTTGAAATGAATTAACCTTAATTTCATTAAATAAGTATAGAGCTGTTGTTATATTAATTATGTAAAAAATTTTGCAGACTGAGTCTAAATGAGTGAGAAGCTTAAAAATTTGCAAGATCTCAACTATCAATAAGCAGAAGATGGAGTCTGTAATCATTATAATGAAGTCAAAACTTGATGACAGATATTTTAACCAAAGAATTATTTGTTTATATTTTTAAATTGTCATATTCGTAGCCAATAATCTATTTATACCAATAATCTTACTTTAAATCGCTAATGCTTTCCAATCCTAAGTACAGGGAGTCAAAATTAGCTTTATCTCAAAGCACAAAACTTACATACAGGGAAAATCAACTTCCTTTATGTTGTTTTAGTATTTAGGTTTTAGTATTTAGCTTTTAGTATTTAGGTTTTAGTATTTAGGTTTTAGTATATAGGTTAATTTACTAGGTTAAATAATGTATTTACAATACCTATGTGTAATATTTTATTAGTAAATGTATAATATACCTATTTAACTACTAAAACAATTAAGCAGTAAACTTTTTTTTTGGGGATGTCAGGGTTGGGAGACCAGTAAGGTACCTATTATTTTTTCAAGAAAATTCAAAAGTATAAACAGTTTGGTGGTACAGAGAATCCGAGAGTATGAGAGAGAATTACAACCAAGTGTTCGCAAAAGAAAAAGCAGAAGGTGTAAAATTTACTACCAACTTATTGGCTAACTGTAAAAACAGAACCAAAGTAGTGAGCGAGAACGGAAGATGATTTCCGAACCCAGAACATAAATTATTTGTTATTTAGAAATGTCAAAAAAAACTTTCAGCGGTGAAATAGAAAATTTAAAATATTTCACCGTCCGCGGTGAATTAATTTTGCTTTATTCTTTGCAGTCCCACTTATATATATGTTTTCTTTATGAATTCTGATATTTCGCTGCGGAAAATCGCCCTTGTTCTGTTGAAATTGATCACCTAAAATACCAATATAGGTCGGCAATGCTTTATTTTGTTTGGAGTTGTAACACAAGAATGGAATAATTACTATTTTAGTACAAAGTATGATAGGTTCGGAAACGGTCTTAGTCCTGTCAATTAAAATTAAACTTATAATTGCACTGCAAGAAGAAAAAAAATATTCTTACGGAATCACTAATATAATGGTCAGATTTGGTAGACCATTTACATATTGTCGCTTTACGAAAAACACAGTGTACCAGTTATCAACTAATAGTACCAGGTTTTCCAATCGTGCCAAAATTATTTTGCCACCGATATGCATAATAGTATCCGTACGAACGTTTGTCCGGGGAGTATACTAAATTTGCGTTGCTCTTTGTAACGCTGAGAAATAAGGATCTGAGATATAGACGTCGAACTCTAGATGTCTGAGATATAGATGATCAGCGTCGAATTCTGAGTCTATTTAACCAGATCTATTCGTCGGTCCGTCCTAACGATAACTCAAAAACTAATTGAGCTAAGTTCACCAAATTTCCACAAATGATTTATTATAGTACTTTTAGAATTCCAGAACCCTACTTAAATTCAATATAACCCAGGTACTGGTTCGAGTAGTCATACAACTTCAAAATCTATTTGGATTTACCTCAGAAACTATACCCATTTCTTTTGCTCTATTATGTTTCTACGTCTATATTCTCTGAAAGGCGTTTTTTTAATCGAGAAAAACGCGTTTAAAGTTTAAAAACATTTTACTTCAAAACTAAAAGATGGTATTTCTTAAATTTTTGTTTAAAAATAGGTGAAATTAGTGATAGCGAAAAACGGATTACAGATTTTGAAAGGCCATCCTCAAAAACCAGTGGAAATGGTCTAATTTAAAAATCACGAAAGTGGCGTATGGGTCAACAATAACACTCAGTCGACGATATGTGTTTAATAATATCCATATTTGTAATAGGCATTCGTATACAATTATTCTATTTTTTCAAAATTGTTAAAATTTCCACGTAACTACAATTTCATTTTTTTCGTCAATATTGCATACATTGGTTTTCGTTACTTTTGTTTTTATTTTACTAAATTTCCTTTTTTAGTATTATACAAAGTTTTGAGAGAATTTAGTTTGGTTCATATTGGGTGTTGACTATAGTTTCGTGTTGTATAGACTTTCTTACATGAAAATTAAAGATTTTTTAATAATTTTAATGACAAATTACAGTACACATTTATATTCGACCAGATATAACGATTGTTATAACAGTCGTACTACACTCTCATATATGGAACAAAATTTAGAATAAGTTTTAAATATTCGTGTAAAAGTGTTTATATAGACGTAACGTAAAATATCACAATATACGTAAATGAAAACAATAAAATTTTCAGTGAATTGATTTCATGTTCCTAGCTTTTGTAGTCATTTTAACTTTTAACCCTCAAACGTTTTATTTGCTTTCAACCTGAATTTTATACATTTACAATTTTGCAAGATCTTTTGATGTTTTTGTTTGACTCTATAATAAAAATTTTAGAGCTTTTTAATATAAAAAAAAAGTCCCTGCTTGAAAGAGATTTTCAATACCCTTTAAATTTAGAACTAAAAAAAATTTTTGTTTTAAAGTTGAAAGAACAAAAACGAAAATCAATTTGAGGTCATTCTCAAAGAAAATTTCAATAACGTAAATGAACATGGCTACAAAATGATGAAAAATTTTTGAAATTTCGTTCTCAAAACGGTATATGCTTCCATAAATAAAACAACAAAATGCTTACATAAAGAGCATATTGCTCTTTTAACAATATTTTATATAAATTTTTATAAGGTTAAAACACTTGATGATTCCACTTTTTAAACAATCAGAAAACTTTTCAAAATTTTAATTGATTTTAGTTTTACTAGTTCAATAAAACCAAAAATATCCTGTAACTGTACTTGGATCGCGAATTTAACATATCCAAACATTAAATGTCGAGGTTTTCTCGGTTTTCAATGTTCTATTTCAAAATAATTCATTATAATGTAGATGCGTATTGAGTACTTATTATACATATGTATAATATATTGTTAAATAATATAGCTGCATAACATTGTTAAACAATATAAAATGAATATGTTTATTAAAATGTATGAGGTCCTAAATAACCTTTTATTTGTAATCGGAAAAAAGCCCCGTAGTTATATCTTTAAACACTCAAATACCTGATCACAAACAAGTTTGCCATTATGGCGATCGTTATTATGTCCCTTATTAATGGTATCGGCACATTTACTTGTAACTATATTACGTATAACAAGAAAAACATATACAGATACACATTTACATTTTAAAATAATAAATGTCGTATATTTTCCTTAAGAGGACACAGTTTGCAATTCTAGTTATAGAAAATGTACAGATATCAAATTCTTTGTTGAAAAAACCGCATTGTTTCATAACAGAATATTTGACAACTAAATTAAATCTGCAAAATTTTATTTTAATAATAAAAAATATATTTTTTGATCATTATCGAATAATTTCACCTTTAATAATGAAAAATTGCCGACGAAATTATTTTCATTTTCACTAGGTAATGTTTAACACTGGGGTAATTTACATTCACAAGAATTAACACTATTTTAACATTCTGAAGAACATTTCCTCCTTTGTTTTATAATAAATGCATTAAAGGTAATATTTTATTTATGTTGATTTCGTCTAAGTCTCAAGGGATACAAAACAATAAATTTTCCCCCAATTTTGGGAATCATTTTTGGTTACTTTTTATTGGCAACTGTGTTTTTTATAATTTTAATCGAAAAACATAATACTCGTACATTTGTACGTGCTATAAGTATTGATATAGATTTAATTACATGCATTTTAACTAAAATATAAAATATTTCCCTTTATAAATTTTACAGCAAGACTCTGAACTCCTCTATTTTTTATATAATTTTATTTACAGTATAAAGTTCGTCTATAAATCATATTTTTACTTATTCTCATTTCATTTTCAATAATAAAGTAAATAATTTTTTATGCAAAATAATAAAATTTGAGATGGGGAAAGAAAAACAAATTTAAGAACAGTGAAGAAAAGGGATCAATCTTTAAAGAAAATATATAGTTGTTCATACTATTGGTATGAAGTTATATAAAAAAGAACCATGTAATAAAAAACGAAAACTCAGGAAATTAATCGATAACAACAAAAAGATAACGAAAAACAACTTCTGTAGTCGTTAAAACAAAATATTATATGTATAATAAAAATGATAAACAAATTCACATTGAAATTTACCGAAATATTATGGTACTTTTTGTTATTCCTGCTTTTCCATTTAAATCAACTTAACGTTTTTTTTTTTGCTAAAGTTCGTAAGAAAATACGGCCCAAAAGAAAAGTAATTATTGTACTTGTACAGGTATGCGTAATATGTACTTATGTATACTAGCCCGAATGCAAAAGATTTCTTCCATTATTATTGCTCTTTCCAAAACCTAAATTGAAATAAGCTATAATTTATAGCCATTTATAAAAACCTGTTTGGTTAAGTAATACTAAAATAACCTATACTAGCTCAAATGCTCAACGTACTAATTGAGGCAACTGAGATAATTGAAGTACTCTCAAGGGGTGAACTGTTTTGCTTCCAAGTTGGAGTGGATCAGAAATTTTGTTTTTGTTTATGATTTGTTTTTGTTGCTAAATCTATTTTCGCCTGAATTACTGCACTGTTTTGTATAGTATTTTAATTGAACTTTAAAAATCATATTGAATTTCCTATTTTCGCACATAAATTGGACACAAATATCTTGTTTAAATTTTTCAAATTTAAACGAATTATTTCGTGATTGGGTTGTATGTATTATATTAAGACATTAACAGACTCAAACTACTTGTTATATGTATGCACACAATATGTATACATGTAGGTAATTATAATTACTAATACTAATTTACTTAATAATAAATTAAACCACCAAAATTTCAGTGGCCCAATATAAATTTTGACATTCTGTTATTTTGATGCAATAAAATTTTCAAAGTTATTTTGTAAGTCTTAATAATATGCTTTGCTAATTCAAGAATTCACAATTTTTTATCTGTAAGCGTTGTTAATAATTATTCCAGTATTCCTAGCAATTTTGGCCATTATCGTAACTAAAAATAAAGTAAAATGATAGATTGGATCGATTTTACATTCATAGACACTTACATAGTATGACAAGATGCTGTGTTATATTTTTATAGATACGTTGATATTTTGACAACTGCAGTAAAACGAACGATTATTATTTTATACGAAGACATAACTTTGAAACCTCCATTACACAATGTTTGAAGAAAAGATCTAGTAGAAATGCTAGAACAATTTTTAAGAGAGTTGAAAATAATTTTTCCTATAAATGTTCCTTTAAAATTTCTTCCATCTTTGCATGTTTGTAAATATATGTAAATGTAAGAGTATTAAACATATTAATGCGTAATGCGGAATAAAATAACCTTAGACTTATTGACAATAGTGAAATTTTGAAATACACAATTGAAGTTTACTTACTAAAATGAACGTTTTTAGCACTTTTCCAAAAAAATTTTTGAAAAAAGTGCTTATTAGTTTCACTCTGTCCGTCCGTCCGTCCGTCCGTCCGTCCTTCCGTCCGTGGACACTTTTTTTGTTTACAAAACTTCTACACCCTTGAAGATAGAAGGCTGAAATTTTATATGTACATAGATCTTTACTAGAAACTTACTTCCGTAGAACAAAATTTTTACCTATCTCCCCCCCTCTAGAAGTTATACCCCCCCAAAACCTTAAAAATGGCCTTTTTTAACTTTTTGTTGCAATGAAACCATAAGCATTTTTGAAATTTTGCAAACGCAGAAAGGCAGTGGCTTGCTTCCCCTAGCGCGGTATGCTATAGTCAAAATTTAGAAAAACAAAATGGCCGTTCAAATTTACCGTTATCTAAAGTCCTTTTTTTCCAAATTTTTGATGTTATTTTTCTTCTAGACCCCAGCCTGTAGAAGCTTGAAATTTTAGTGGCTTATAGACATTTAAAAATAGTTTATTTCGTTAGAAGAAAATTTTTTTCCATCTCCACTCCCTTTCAAGTTATCGCCCCTTGAAATTTGTAAAATTTGAATTTTTGACACCTTATATTTCCGAAATGGTACGTTTTTTCAAATTTCTATAAACGCAAAAAGCTAACGGTAAATTCCATGACATTAAAAAATATAATTATTTTCCTTAACTCACGCAATTAACCCTTAAAATCGAGCATTATGTTAACCCCTTTTTATATTAATTTTTGCTTTATTTCAAAGACTGCATAAATCGTTCATCCTAAATATATGCAATCCTAGAAATAGTTTCGTTCATGATTGAAAATAATTTTAATGGTGGATACACATGGACTGTATTTTAAAAGAAGTATTTTCACTTGTTGAAGGGAAAAGTGCTACAATACAAACCATTGGTTTGACCCAACTTTATTAGTAATGGTTTTACCATACTAACTATGGTATATCAACACATTAAAAATTCTCAGCAGAACTATAAGTTTTTGATATTTTCCTTAAATGGAACACCTTTAAATAACGTACTTATTCTTTAAATAAGCAATACTTGTTGATTTAATTAGATTGAACAAATACTGTAATATTGTATCTGAAATACAACTCTAACACTAAAACTCTTTTATTTATTAATCAAATCCCAATATTCCATGTCTTTTAATGTTCGAAAACACAATTTAGTAGGACGCAACATTTCAAGTATAGAGATCGGATTTTCTCCGCCATTTTATAACATATGTAACTTCTTAGGAACAAAAAATTTGAACATTAATTTAATACTTTTAACTTTTTAATTTTTGTTCCGCGCTTCATCAGGTAAGTGAAAAAGTGCGGAACAAAAACTAAAAAGATTAGCGAAGCATAAATAGGTAAAGATGTTAGGGCGTTAGGCATTTCTACACACAAGATTTAAAGAAAATTATTTTGAAATTCGCGTTGTTATGAGTAAAATGTACAGAAACTTTGAAAACCTAGTTGATTTTTGTTCAACTAAAGAAAAACCTGTTTCTACCATATATTTCACACTTAGACTTTGTTTTTTATTTGTTTCCCATGAATTTCACTTTGATATTCTATTTACAGGATTACATTTTTATTGTAATATCTTTGGTGTTAATTTACAGGATTTTTCATTCAGTACGATTAAGCTTGATTGGAACCAAAAATTATTAAATAATTGCTCCCCCAGTTTGAAATTAACAAAATGATCTCCAAGTTTACTAGGAAGACAAGCACTTTCGCATGTTTATTATGTATGAAATTTTAAATTTATTAGCTTGAGTGTGAACAATAACACTGAATAAATTTGCTCTGATACTAAAATAGGAAAATAAGTATGAATTGAACAAATATTACTTTGTATCTTTAACAAATTTTATCATACAAAATTAATATACTAGTTGCTCTTATGAAAATTTAAACTTAACACAGAAAAAAATATTTAAAAGTCGAAGGTGAGTTTAGAACACGTACATGTACATCTTAACAAATGTTTTCTCAGAAAATTCCCTATTAATTTATAAGACAAGAACAACTTTCCATTTTATTACTCTTGATGTTCTTATAAAATTTTACGAGACTGGAAAATTATTATAAATAGAAAATCGAAGAAAATCAAATAACATAATACATCAATTATTCGAGAATTGTTAAACATTATGGTGTACGCATAAGCATCCCATAACGTTTTAAAAAGTATATAAGAATATTCATAAATTTTCATCACATGTCATCGCATAGAAGTTATCCTTAAATAAAAGGAATTTTTTTCCTCCTTTTCCTTTTTACATATTTTATTATAAATATGTCATTATACTGTCCTATATTAGGCACTATATACTATTACATTATAATAAAAGTATACGTGTATACTGCAGTGTGAATATTTATGTTCAAACGATAAGTATAGCAAGAATTATTATTTTGTGACTTATAAAAACTTTTTCTATGTACGTACGTGCCGTACTGAAAATCTTAAAAACCCAAAAAAAAAAACAGAACTGAAAGTATCCTTTTTTTGGAACATTATAACCTTAATATATTTTAATGTTATCTTTTAAAAATGTTACAAATGCTTTGCGGCTGGTCTTTAGAAAATAAGGGAATAAAATCTATACTACATAGTGTAAAAAGATTTAAGGATAATTAGATCTACTTGCGTTTGCGTATATAGTTGTTATAAAGCTTGAATATTCTCTCCAGAGCCAGGTTCTTGTGTTTCGTAATTCTGTAAATTAAAATATAAAATAGGAATGAACGGACAAGCTTGGGTTGGTTTTTTGTCAGAAGAGTATTTCAATGTAAATGACTTTTGAATATATATTATAGTCATAGAAACTGGTGTAATTAATAGAAGCTGTTATGTTGGTATGATAAGTGGAAGTTACATGTTAGGTTGCAATAACTTCAATAATGTCAACTTTATTTACTTGTTTATATTTGCCAAACGAGCTATCAATCGTTGTTTAATTTAAATTTCGCACATTTATTTTTATATATACTTTGTAAGCAGTTTATGATAAATAATAATTGAGTTTTAAACCATTCTCTTAGATTTTTGTAATTGCATTCGATACTTCCTCCACATATATCAGTATGAAATTTTAAATATTGCAAATGTTTTTCACGGTAAACAACTCTTCATGAAGAAGAGTAATAACTTTACTTTTCTCTCTCTTAACGTGTATTTGCTAGTCCCTTGCAAAGGTTAACTGCTATTATTTATAATTTCTTACTTTGCAATTTAAACTTTGCAAAAGGTCATCCACGCAAAACAGAATTTTTAGATTTTATTTCACATCGATGCACGGCTACTTGAAAATCCTTAACGTCACATTTTCCGTGCTAATGAAATCACTTTACTTGTAATATTGAACGTATTATTTTATGTACTTTAAAGCTAACAAGACATTAAGTGCATGTATCAAAATTTAAGTTTACTTAAAAGTTCTCTAAGAAATTTATTAACATGAGTAGCATAACCATTTTTTTTGTAAATTTATGAAATTAAGGGAACTAATTATTGTTTCCCATATGATTATCTCCTTCACATAATATATATACTTATTCCTATTATGCTTGCAATAATAAATGAATAAAACAAATGGAATTACGGTTTATTAATGCAAAACTCTATCAGCTAATGCAGGAGTGTAGTTACTTATACGTTATCCGCATATGAGCCACAATAATAGTTTATAAGTTCTTCACATTAAATTTTGAAATAAGAAAACCTAAAATATTTATTTTTAAAAGCTATCATGTACAAAATCAATTACTTGGAGGACCATTCTAGGCCATTAAATAATAAACACTCCCCAATTTGTTGTATGCAAGCGTTAATTTACTTTCTAAAATAAATCTTCATTATTTTATAAGTGATTCTGAAAACTTTGTGTTTTAAAGTTAGTCATTTAAAACATAACAATTTAATCGCGTTTCCCTTAAAAACGACAAAAATGTCACATCCTAATTTCAATATCTAGACGGCAAAGTAAATCTATGTACATCAATATTCTTTATATACAAATCATTATTATAATATCTATATGCACCATAATGAGGCCTGCAAAATTTTATTGTGAAATCGTAATGTTACGAAATGGACATTGAAGATTTATTTATTTTTATAAAGGGTAATCAAATCTATACTCGTATGATGTGCATATGCGTAAACAGTTCCTCATACATGTATAAGAAAACACAAAAAAAGGGAAAATCAAATGGACTCCCTATATGCAATATCTTAATAAAATACTACAGTTTATTATTTTCCAATAATATACGGTTTGTGTGTTTCTGCTTGATAATTATATATAGAGCATACATTCCTATATACATACATAACATCGGTTATACATTTAACTATCATTTTTACATTTTGTCGTTTTAATAAAATATTATTCGTACGTTCATCATTAATAGACTGTGTAAATACCAATATTACATTGTTTAATTTTAAAAACACTCATGTTTAAATATGAATAAGTGGTGTTTTATGTAAACACGACACTTAATCTAATTATAATTCATAACAGGCTAATAGACAAAATGTACTTTATAATGTCACAAAAAGGTAAATAAAATATTTGGTTACACAGAAGTTATGAAGTAAATTTTTCCTAGATCAGAGAAAAAAAATTAACTGTAATGCTTATTTGCTGTGTGTTCTAGTCCTTCTGGATGCTTTTTTGCATCTTTCAATTAATATTATATTATACACTTAGAACCTTAAAACTTTTGATAAGGAAACACTGTTTGTAATTTGAATATAGAAAAGAGGTTAAATCAGTAAAATTAATTTAAATACTAGGGCCTGCATTTCGAAGCTAGAATACAGTTAAGTGCGTTTAGCTCAATTTTTATTGAACTGAAATTTCAATTTTAAGATACGGAAGTATACGTATTTTTGCATAAATTTTTTTTATTAGAACTTCAACTTTTAAGTATTATTCCATATTATCTATAGTAAGATAATCGGACATTTCTGAATATGTACATTCTAAACTGACATTTCCATGAATACAGGACTCACAATCAATATTACATAATCAATTCTGGTAATAAGAAAAGTTGTCGTGAATCAGAGTCAGTTGTTTTGAATAAATTAAAGATTTATAGCTACATTGTTAAAAATATTTCAAGAACTTAGAATTCAATTCAATATTTTTTAAATCAGTGGCTTTTGTGTGAATGTTTCGAATTAAATCAAGTTTTCCTGGATTACAAATTTAGTAAGAAGCTTTTATATTGCCGAGCTTGTGCTTAGTTAATTTAAATTTTTGTTGGTTGCTGTTAGAGAAATAATATTTTCTACAAAACTACTTTTTTCGGAAATGTATTGCCGACATTATGAAATCTTAATTTTTTAATAGTTGATTTTTTAAACTATATCTTCGATATTTTCGTATTTTAATAAAATTTGCATTTTCGGTAAGTTAAAGCTACAGCTATATGCTTTTTCATGTATGTGCATACATATAAGCTTGTGTTCGCTTGCCATAATGTTTAACAAATTTATGTAAATTCTACATTTTTTACATTTTCTCATATATTTTCATAGTGCTGTAATTTTTTCTCATTATTTTGTTTTGTTGGATATTGTGCAAAATCTGATATGGATTTATTATTATGTGATTCAATGACGTCATGATTCATGAATACATTAACTTTATGCAAAAAATATAATGGAAATTTTAAATGTTTAATAGTGCTCCTCTGTTTATCATATCGCTAATATGGTAAGACCGTAAACAAAATTTTGGCAAAAACCGAATGCAATTTCTATAAGGATAGCGGATTGATTTTTTATTGCAAATATTTATGAAACAATGCTATGTAATGTGCGAACCACTATTTTGAAAATTTTAACTGTTTAACTGTTTTTATGCGTGGAATGCATGCATATTTTAATTGACATATAAGCAATTAACATTCAAATGTATAGTATGTATATATATTGGAGTAATGGATGTTAGAAAATTCAATAATAAAATCGTTTAAAATTTCAATTTAATGCCATTATGAAAGAACAGTAATTAAAACCTACATACTGAAAGTTTAAGGTTTTTACTTATAGAATAAGTTTAAAAAACTTACTTTGTCCTGAAAAGGTAACAACATTTTCAAAATGTCTTAAAGTTGTGCATACGTTCAAGTTCATATTAAAGAATTTTCCAACAATTGCTTTAACGTCGGGGATATGAGTAACTTAATATAGTATAAGAATACCCTGTATGTTATAGATTTGGACATATTGGTCTTTGTTTTATATATATTACAAAAAAATGCTACTTGTATGTTGGGCTTTAAAATTTTATTGGTTTTCTGCTTTTTCTTAACTTAGCTAATAATCAAAAATTCTGGGGTATGAAGTCAGTGGAAATCTAGAAGAAAAGTAATGGAATTATTGATTGAAATAAATCAAAAAAATTATTATCTCGTTATAGTTTTGATCGCTTTTAGAATTTTGATGTAACATGAAAATAAATCTGATATGGTCAGTACATAACCAATCACATCAAATGTATTACATTCTATATTTTTTGAATATAATAAGAAAAGAAACAAAGTTAAAGAACTACACAAAATGGAACAACTAAGAGAAAATAATACATCCACTAGGATGTAGTCGTGCACAAAATTTATTCTTTCTCTCTTAAGCGGACAGAATGGGTTTAATAAGCAAAACTTATCCAAAGTTTTTTGGAAATGTGTCAAAAATATTATTAAAAATAAAAATGTTACCTTGTAGTAATCATGGTAAAATTGTTGAAGCTTAAGTATACACATGTTCATTTAAATCGGTTCGGACTAACCGACAGACAAGTTTTTATGTTGCCTCAGTATGAATAATAGCATTTGGCATGTTTATATTAATGAGATTACAACTCCTCGCTTTCTGAATGCTACCGGTTGATAAAAAGAAAAAGATTAATAAAAAAAATAAATAAACATAAAAAACTTCATTGCCTTTGGTCATCATTTTCTATGTTATAAAAATATTTAAGACGTATGTAAAAAAAATAACTGTGCAGTTAGCTATAGAGCGCCTTTTTCCCCCTAATTTACAGTATAATAAAATGACATTGAGGATAACAAGTTCCACTACTGTTCCATAAATGGCAATGCAAAATTTTATAAAACTTTTTGAATTTTATAAAAATATTGTTGTTTTATCAAAACCCTAAAACTAAACTAATTTTAATGAAAGTTTATTAAAAGTAATGTTAAAGTTTGGTAATTTTTCCAAAAACCATATAAGAATAAAATTTCATTTGATGTTTGAAGTTTTTAAAATATTGAGAAATCGTAGATTTGCAGTCATTAAACAACGTTGCTAAAAAAATTTTAAATTTTGAGGAAGTCAAGCACATTATTAGAAAAATTAACTTTAGAAATTTCTCTTTTAAATACCTAAAATTTTCGATGTAATCATTTTGAAGAAATACTCCAAATTTTATTCAAACTTCAATTTCATCTATATCTACTCAGATTTGTACATATTATAGTAAACCTTAAAGTGGTAAATTCAATTAAGAAGCACCCTGCATATACATGTGTTTGTAAATTGTATGACACATAAAATCATATCTTTTATGTTCCCTAGTAACTTTTATTTCTGTTTTTGTCTATTTGGATTCCTTATAAGATAAGTGATTGCATAAATATTTGAAGTATTTTTGGAAAATTTAATAAAAAAATATGAAATTTTTTGTGTTTTTTTTTTGTTTTTTTGCAATATTATTCCTTTTATGAAGTTCTTTGGAATTCTTTTAAAAGTTAATATAATTTTATTACTAATAAACAGCATATAGATATGGCACACATTAGCAGTGATAGTTTTCTATACTCTTTTAAATAGTGAGGAAAATTCAGTAATTCAGTGGAAAATAGAAGAATTTAAGGGAAAACTAAAGTTTATTATATGGGATTTAAAAATCTCATATAACGTGTATAGCTACTCTTATTTAAAAAAATCAAATAAATTAATAAAATCTAGAGTATTTTCTCGAGAGCTACTCCTGACATAGTTTGTTTTCTACAGATGTGTTTCAACGATTTAAATCACATTAATTGGAATACTAATTAAAAATGTAGTGTAATTAAAAGAAATTTAGTTGTGCACCTAAATATATGCAATATTATTTATTTATTCTTATTCGTAAAGTGTATATGCATTGCGAAACAATTTGTAAATTATAAATTGAATTTGTACAAATTGTTTTTTACATAATTATGAAAAAACGTTTTATACATGGCAATTTATTATATAACGTGAATTTTATAAGCTACTATAAGTGATTCGCGTAAACAACATTCTAATTTAGTATTCACCCTTTATAAATTGAAATTTATTTTTTTATACCTGTTCCAACATATTTATGTGCGAGGAATATTATAAATTTGTAAAATATATATTATATTTTATATATTTATATAATCCATGAAATTTGTTTATATATTCTTGCTCAGGATGAAATGCTTAATCGATTAAGTTATTTCTGTCCCCTAGATTGTTTCTGAAGCAATAATTCCAGATCAGTATTGAAAATAAGCTAAATTGCACCTGTGTTACCTTCCAAACAATATCCCGGTCCGAATAGTCATGCGGGATATTGTGGAAAAGACTTCCAAATTTTCTACACTTTTGTTCCAACGTAATTAATACTGCAGTTTTCAAAGTTTTTAAAAGTTATCAAATAACCGATAGTTCAACAGAATTTTAATATTTCTTTAATTTCAATTTCAGTTTAAATTTCAAAGTATTTGTTTTATAAAACCATAATACGTTTACCGAATGTAAACATTTTAGAGTCTTGCGTTATAAGATGAAGTTGACTTCAAAATTTAATTTTTTTGCTTTTTCTATTTCGCGATCAAATAAATAGTTTAAATCTCTAAATTTTGTAAATAATTTGATCTCATGACTTAATTGCACTCTTAAAAGACTTTTCCCTCCCTTTCGTAATATGAAAGTTTTTTTCTTCAATCTAAAAGGACAATAAGAATTTCATTGAATTTAATAATATCATAGATACTCGTATATATACATATATATATATATATTGCCGAATACAAATTAATTGTCTTAACCAATCAAAAAATTTCGAACAAATAGCGGAAAATTTTTTTAATATGAGTTCTCTTACGAAATTATAGAGAAAATAAAATATTTTTTTAACTTGTCTAAATTTTTCATTTAATTTTCAGATTTATTGTTTTATAACATCCTCCATTTAATATATTTTGTATATTTTGAAAATTCAGCAATATTTATTAGCATTAATATGTTGGATAACCTAAAATTCAGGATAAATTTATATTTCTTGTTAAATTTAAACAATGCATTTTGTTTCAATAAATAAATTTTCTCTGCCAAAATTTTCTTTTTTATAACATTACGTGTATTTCCTTTATTTTTTATATTGGAAATGGCAAAATTTATTTCGTTGAAGTCGAAGAACCAAGACTTTCGTATACACACATACATCTACCTACTGTATTTGAAAATATATTTATGTACACTTTTATTGGTTTACAACAAAATATTGTTTTCGGTTATTGCAGTGCTTATATAACAATTTTGAAACCCGGAATAGAAACGTGATTTCTATATTTAGCTGTGTTCGTAAAGACTGTGATTGTGTAAATTATAAAAATTTGATCACAACAGGTGCCTGTTAGGGTACTTACACGTTACAATTTCAACAGTATTTAAAATCTCTGTTACATTTTCCGATAAAATGAAATTTGTCAAAGAAATCATAATTTGAGTATGACTGCCTCTTAAGTAGAACGATATTTTAAAATAACTAATTTTACAATTTATTAATTAAAATATAAAATCATGTTGAACTAAACGAAACGAGTTGAACTAAAAGAAACCCAATTCGAATTTCGCAAGTATTTGAACTTCCAAAACATATTTTTATTTAATTTTAGCGATCGTCACATGTCTACAAAACTAGTAGCTTCAAATTTCATTAGGACCTCTATTCGCGATTTAAAAATAAATAAATATTAAAATTGTTGTTTATGCACTGAACGATCTGGAAAACTTTTTTCGTAAATAGAAAAATCTCATCTTAGCTCATGTTGTTGAGCAAGAACTGTGTTATACACACTTATTTTAAATTTTAAAAAAGTGAGCATCCTCCTATATGATATTTAGCCAAAAATTTAATTATGGTTCTTAGAAGAGATTCACTTTCCGGTATTAAATTTCCGTGAAAAATTAATTAAATGATTTTGTTGACTAATAAGACTCATAAACTAAATTTCAACAAAATTCGTCAAGAATACAAAATTGTCATCTTGTAAAAACTTAATTTTTGAATCACTCGTTATACAATCCGATCTTCTTGAGACACCTGATATAATAGAGGGTGTTTATGTAGAAAATTTTAAGAAAATTGTTATATTTTGTTATTCTCTTACATAATATCTGACCTGGCGTTTTGGAAAATTGGTCGTCTGATCAATTGGTGTGTTGAATTAATTGATGACTTAGCATTTTTAATTAATCTAAATAGAGCCATTCAGATTTTCTTTTTATATTCGTATTTTTAAAATTATTTTCCCAAGATTATGTAGGATAGTTGGACAATGTTGACCGCACTGCTTAAATAAAAGATTTAATTATGAATAATTAATTTTTTTATTTCTGTCCTTTATTTTTGTTATAATTTAAATTTTTGTTTATAAATTTTTACAATATCAATTTTGTTTTATTTAATATAATTTTTATTTTTTTTTAATTTTTCATATTTTCTTAGTATAAAAATATTTACATACAGAAAATATTTTACAAAAGAAGAAAATTTTTTTTTATTTAAAAATCAAAAAAATGTGAACATACGTTGATTTTAAAATTGAAATAAACTACACTTAATTAACGAACTTAAATGTACACCTTGTTTATTTGTAAAAAATAAGATTAATTAAAATCAATTGTGATTTCATTAGCTCTTAAGAGAACAATTATTGCATTGAGCCTTGTTGGGCTAGAAAAATTGCTTTATTACTTGCATAATTAAAATTTTGATTCTTTTGAGGATTGTATTTTGTACCCAATAAGAAGTAGCATAATCCACTTATGATTTTAGAAATTTATAATAACAAAGAATGTAAAAGCTGAACATTGGTCGGCGAAATAACCTTAAACCTAGACTAATAAATCAAATTTTTGTGCAAACAAATTAAAAGTCGTTTGTCGTGGGCTTCCTTATACGATATAGCATATGCAAATATAGGCCCTTTCCCAGTATGTCAAAGATTTGACGATCATGTCAATCACGTCAATCGCTTGATTTAGCAAATGACAATCACCTGTAATTTGAGCAATTTTCAAACAAATCACTTATGCATTAGCATAGCATAGTTTTAAAAACATGCGAAAAAAAAACTAAAATGACAATCAATTGCGTTAGCAACATATGTTGGGATTTATGACGCTAGCGTCATGTTGCCTTGGGATTCATGACTAACGTCAGTTGCATGCATTTGACATACTGGGAAAGGCCCATACATTCATAATAGGCAATCTTTTTCCGTTCATTGATTAACAAACTGTGTTTTAAAAGCTTACTAACCTATTTGATTCTTCTTCTTCTCAAGACCAGTTCAGTTCTTAAAATTTTTCTCGTTTTCATTTTTAAAATTCGCATTCCAAATTTGTAATTTTTATAAATTTTGACATTGTATTTTTGATTTTTGAAAATTTAAATTAGTTTTCTCTTAAAATACTGTCAATATTGTAATTTGATTACTAATTATTTGGCCTATACAATATACAAATGAAATTGTGAAAATGATAATAAAATTACTACATTAATTTTTTACCAATAATTTCCCGAATATTAAAATGATTTTGTAATGCTATCGAAATTTTAGCATTATGAATTCTTTCCTAAAGCTATAATTTTAACTAAATCATTAAATTTTACAATTCTCATTACCATTTCAATATATTATTCGAATATTGGCATTCATTCAGGAAATTTAAAAACAAAACACCAACCAATGAGAGTATTGTTCGATTTAAGGACTCAACATAATCTTATACACGGTGTATTTAATGAAATACATGTGCATTTTTATTATTATTTATAAAATTAAATAATGAAAAACATATTTAAAACCCATAATTTTTATTAAGCAACATAGAGTAAATTGTTTTCCGAATTAATTAAGTATTGTAAATTTAAATAAAGAAATGAGGGAACAATAGTTTGTGCCATTATTATTTTTTTATATGGAAATTTAATAAAATTTTGTTTAATTGCATATTATATTGAATTTTAAAATATAAATCCGAAATTGTTAGAAGATAATTGGAAATAAATAATAAACGGAACGTTGAACTTAATTAATTCACGTAGATTTGCCATAGATAATAATTGAAGCATTTCATGTATAAGCCAATTTTTCCGGGAAAAACAAATTTTTTTTGTTTCTGATTACGATATAAAATTTATATGAAGTACACTCGAATACGATTGGTTACAAGATCAGAAATAATATACTGCAATGCTTGAAAGTTAATCTATAAATACAATTAGTGCTCATTTAGTTCACGTAAAATTCAAACACCTTGTGTTTTACATTCGGCCTTAAATGTCAAAACTTTTTAAAAAAATCTAAGCAATTTTAAGCATTATTTCACAGCTGGTTTTAATCTGAAGACTGTCATAGTCCTATTGCCTTTAAAGTGATTTTGGCAAAATTTTTGATATTTTCTGTTATTTGAATAACACAATTAATTTTTGAAGAATCTTAATAGTTTTATGGCAAATAAAATTTTATAGTTTCGTGTTTCATAATGAAGAGCAAACATGAAATTATTTTGTCGTTAATCTTTTACAAACAAATTTTATAATAATTAACGCCAAACGTTTCCCTTGAATAAAAACTCAAATCGTTGAAGACAGTTCCTCCATAATTCAACAAAACTTACTAAATTTTAAATGATCAGCTTAAAAATATAAAAAATTTTTATATTACAACAATCATTAACGTTTTGTTGCCAAGTTTCCAAATTTTTTAGAATATTTTTTAGTCAAACCGAGACATTTTTTCGTTAGTCAAATAAATTTTTTCTAACGTGCAAATTTACCATTTTAAAAATTACGGGTTCACGATTTCCATAAACTTTTCAAAATTAATTAGAACGATTTGCAATCTGCTGTTGCAAATTATTTTCTGGTCAGGATAAACTTATTTAACATAATAAAATAATCGCAAATTCGTTTCAGTAATGCAAGATTTTTTCGTTGTTACAAAAGTGCTAACATAACAATGTATAACATTTAATTTTTAAACTATTCTAATTCTAGATTATATTCCACCACTTTTATAATTTTAAACGCATGTGAATAAATTTTCGAAGTACACTAATTTTATTAACGAAATTTAAAAGTATTGTTGGAAAAGAAAAGCAAAGCATAATTTTTATAGCAAAATCTAAAATTTTAAGAAAAAAGTGTTGAAATTAGAAATTTAATTTTAAGAATTAAAATTAAAAATTAATTTTATACAAAATTTTAAATTTTGATTTTTCACATTTTTCCGGTTTTTTTTCGTTTTTTTTTTTTTTATTTTTAATAAAGTGTGTATTGTGTTTTATAATGATAACAATTTTTATCTTACTTATGTATATGTTTTTCTTTACATATGTAATTTTATTTTACTTAAAATATACAACTATAATTTAAACATAAATATACACATGTTATGCGCATATATTAACCCTTAATCACTATGCTCCGGTCTAACAGACGTACATAAAAAAATTTAATTGTCTTCTCCTCTTTTATTTATTTTAAATATTAGCACATAGTTTCATACTCAATTTTACTGATTTTTGATGTTAATAGCCAAGTTTCACAATTTTAATTAAAAACTAAAGTTCGAAATGAATTTTTAATTATTTTGTTTTTATATCGTAAATATTAAAAAAAGAACAATATGATTAGAACAGCAAATAATCAACCGCATTGTTAAAGTCATCCATAAGATTCTGAAAATGTCTTCTAAACACTTATTATTTCAAATTCAATAAAAGCTTGAAAATTGTCTCTTAATTTATTTAGCTGGAAAAATGTAAATTTGGCTATTAGCAGATGTACATTATTTCTAATCCGATATCCCTGAAAAGTTTTACATTTAATTTTGTAGAAAGCCAAAACTCCAATACTAAAAATCAAGAAATTCATTCAATTCACAATAAAAAATGCAAGCCTCAAAATCCTAATGAAAAAGTTGTATTCCTGAAAAATTTGCTGGTTCCTTATTTTGTAACCAGCAATTTGAAATATTAAATTTTAAGAAAATTTTTTAATTATTAGAAAAACGATTCTCTGTATATTGCGCAAAATTGTAAATTGGGTCTGTAGTAAAAGTTCAATTGCTGACAACAAATTTTCTCGAAAAGTGTCTTATACCATCGGACTAGATTTATGTACAAAATTTTATGAATTTTTTTCTGAAACATCATATTTGTGTTTTCCTATAATGAAATCGAAAATTCGACATGCAAAATTTGACCATCATATTATAACCTGTTTTATTGTATGCAATGCTGTCCGATAACAATAAATTAATTGTGTCATTTTTATATTACGAAAAAAACTATTTTATTTATGAATTTTATTGTGAATACATAAGTTCCTTTATTTTTAACAGTTTTGCTTTTCTTAAATAAAATTAAATAAGTATGAAATGAAAAATATAAAATAAAAAATCAAAAATATTTTCAGTTGGTCCATTTTGTTTAACGTGTGCCACACATCTTATACATTGTTAATTTTACTTCATCTCCCAAAATATTTATGGAATATTTTTTAAGCATAGTGATTAAGGGTTAGGTGTAGTTATGAATTATTACTACTTTTTATTCTTTTCCTTTTTTTTTAATTAGTTTATTAATTTTTTATTAATTTGTTGCAATTTCTTCTGAATTTTCTGTTTCCTTCTTGTTTTTTTGCATTTTTCATTTGTTTGTTTGAACAATTTTGACTATGAAAAAAGCATTTTAATTAAAAATATTTTATTAATTTATTTATTATTTTTTTATAATTTAATTTAGATAATATTTTTTTTTTTATTTTATAATCTCATGTATAGTTTTGATTTAATTTTTCTAACTTTTTACACTAAAATTCAAAAATTTTGGTTTTTTTTAATTTTATTTTTTTTTTTTAAAGATATTTTTGATTTTAATATCCTCAAATATTTGTTTAAATTTTAATTAATTTAAAATTTATCTTATATGTTTATGCTATTTATTTATGTATGTGTGTAAAAATTATTTTATTATTAATTTTTTAAATTTATTTTTTGTATTTTTTTTTTTTTATTTTTTTGCTTCATCACCAAAACAAAAATTATTATTTTTTTTTTAAATTTTTTTTTATTGATTTTGAAAATCAAATCGATTATCGTCAAATTTATTATTTAATATTTTTTTCTATTATTTTTTTTTGTTTTTTTTTTACCCTTAATACTAAATTGTTCAAAAAAATTTGTTTTTTTTTACATATACATTTATATATATAAATTAATTGTCATCCTATAAATTTTTTTTTTGTTTGTTTTTAAAAACTTTTTCAATTTATTTTATGTAGTTTTGATTTATTGTTTAAATTCTATACATACATATAATATTATATATTATATTTTATTTTTTTTTTATTCAATTTACATTTATATTAAATTTCTATGCATAAATATTTTCAACCTTTATTGATTTCGTTTTGAATATGTTTGCATTTTTTAAATGCTTTATTTATTCTTTGTTTTTGTTTTTTTTGTTATTCTAACTAAAAATAAATTGTATGGATATTTTGGGTATGGGTTTAGATTTTTGAAGAGGAATTTTTTTCGGAAATTAATTGAATAGAAATTGAAATAAATATTTAAATCCTTTGGCACTTAATACTTAAAAGTTTATTGTTTTTTTTTTTCATATGAAAATGAAAAATTTTTAAACGAGTTTGCCAAAAAAAATATCCTTTAAAAAATGTTCTCATGCACGAATATTGGAATAAAAAAAAATTGAGTACAATTGAAGCTTATGAAAAAAAATACAACGATACAAAGTTACCAAATTATTACAAAATTTATAATTCTACTTGAATTGAATTTCAGTTCCTTCATTCTACCATTACGAGTATTACTTTTTATATAGCCGATGGTTTCCCTATTGTTCCATCTTCAAACTTTTTATTCTGCAATTTTTGGTACTCTTTATGATTTTTATTTAGATTTTGTTTTTTATTCTTTATTAGACCATCTTTTTCACTTTCTAGATTATTTTAAGCACTTTTCCAAAAAAAATTTGAAAAAGAGTGCTTATTAATTTCACTCTGTCCGTCAGTGTGTCTGTTTACAAAATTTCAACACCTTTTACCATAAAAAGCTGGAATTTTTTATATAAATATATTTTTACTAGAAACTAATTTCTGTGAAAGAAAATTTTTACTTTTTTTAGGAGAAAGTCTTAAAAATTACTTTTTTTGACTATTTATTGCAACAAAACCACAAACATTTTTTAAATTCTGAAAATGCAAAAAAGTAGGGGCTGCGGTTTCTTTTACTGCAGCATAGCTTAGTTGAGCATAAAAATGATTAAATGATAGATAAAATTGATCTTTACCTAAAATCTGTTTTTTTTTGTCAAAGAATTTCTTCAAGACCAAAAGGCTTAAGAGTCTGAAATCTTTGCAATTTGAAAAATTTGAATTTTTGGCAACTTTTATTTCCGAAACCGACAGCTTTTCCAAATTTATATAAAAAAAAGAAAGTTAACGACTAACGCCATGTTTTTAAAAAATATAGTTCTTTTTTGGGGCAATTAACCCTTAAATTCGAGCATTAATATTAATGTCTCTTTCAATAATTCTTGTCTCATCCTACATGTATGCACTCTTTGAAATATTTTGGTATATAAGTAAAAGATTGTTTTACAAAAGCAATATTTGCACTTGTTAGAGGAAAAAGTGTTTCTTTTAAAAGCACTGAGTTGCCCAAACTTTATTTTATTTTAAGTAAATTTGCAAACAAAAATTATTGTGGTTTCTTTTATTCATTAAATCTCATTTTATGTAAATTAATTTTATTTATGTATTTTGATATTTTTCAAATATATGCTTATGCAGAATATAATTAATTTATTTTTTTTTATTTTTCGTATATTATTGTCCAACAGTGGATATAAGTGTTCAATTTGACAGCTTTATTTAACGGAAACGTTATGCTGTTGTTGGAGTACACAGAAAAGTTAACGAAATATTTACTTCCAGGGTAGAAATAATAGAATTGCTGCGATAATTGTAAGTATACAATATTGCATAAATAATTATTATAACCACAAGTGACTACTAACCACAGACATTAATTTAGAAAACCTCCCTAGTTTTATTGCTAAATATTTCCGATATACAGTTTCAAAAAATAAATATATACTTTTGATATAGGGTTTTTTAAGTAATTGCATATAAAATTGATATTCGTTAAATTAGTGGCAAAATTTTTGAAAATTTTTTTTTAAATTTTAATGAAAGTTTTCGAATTCCCATATGTAATAAATTAAAAAGGGGCGAAAAAACCGGGACCCACAATAATTTATGTATGACAGCAATATTTACGTTTGAACTTTTTATTTATATTCCAGAGATCATCATAGCATATCTGCATATACATATTGTAAAAAATTGTTACCAGAGCATTATTAATTTGTAAAGTTTATTTTTTAATCCCATTTATTAAACAATATATTTCTGACCGAAAGAGAAACCAGCTATATTAATATGGCAAATGATAAAAATCCGATTTCGAACAACTAATGTAGGGCAAATTGATTGCAATAAGCAATATAACTCATTTGCAATCATTTGCCTTACGTTAGTTGTTCGAAATCGGATTTTAATCGCACGACATGAGTGTTTCAGGCCAAGAGAAAAATGTTGATCATTTTTTTGCTACCAGCAAGGCAAAACATCTTATGTCCTTAAATTCAACGAAATCCAATAAAGCTAAGGAAACGGCATATTAACACAACAAGGCGGTCCTTCATTTTCTTTCTTTATATTCATCCAGATAAAGAAAGCAACCTTATTTTCGTCATACTGAAAAGTGAGTCATAATGAGTTAAGATGTTTTGACTTGCTGGTAGCGATTTTTGTTTACCTATACCTTGTTTAATTAGGAATTTCTTTACTTTCATTTTAAAATCTCATATTTGAATCTTCTATCAGCAAAATAACAAAAATATTTTATAAAATTGCACAGAAACAAAATTATTGAAACAATTGAACAAGTAATTGAAACCTTATTACAGGTGCACTGGAACAACTTATTTTTAAACTTATTAAATTAAATAAAATAATCTCTTTCATAAATTTACCCTTTTTTTCCGGAGTTTCATTAAAATTTCGTGAATAGTGAAATTTTTCAAAAAAAAAAAAAAAATTATAAAGTTCATTTATCTATTTTGAATGCATGATGAAAATTTAAAAGGATTTAAATATTTTCACTATATTTCAATTAAAAGTTAACCAATTTAATTAAGTCTGATGAAAATTAAATTAAAAAAAAATATTAACTTCTATATTCATTATCAATGTGCAAAAAATATTTTCCGAATTATGTCAACAAGTAACCAATTTAATTTATCAATGAAATTTTCCATTTTTCTTTTTTTTTCTCTTATTTTTTTTGTAATTTTTGTTAAAATTTTATATTCGTGAAGCATAATAACATAATTTTGCAATAACTTTCACTATACATGGTACATACATACATATACATATATGTATATATAGATACATGTAGTTGCATTAATTTAATTTAAGGTTTCCTCTTTGTTTTTTTAGTTTTTTTTTTTTCGGTGCGATGACCAATATTTCAGTAGAAAATTTAATTTGAAAATTTTACTTGATAGTTTTTTTTTTTTGTTTTTTTACAAAAATTGGAAAACTTTTATACAGGAATGATATAATAATGATTTGCCTATTGAAATTGTTAACAATAAATTTACAAAAAATTGGTTCTGATATGATTTATTTGATGATCCGACATGTCCATGATACATTGCAGCTGGATTATCACCTGGAAATAATACAAAAGACAAAATTTATTTTTTAGAATTTTATTGAAAAGAATTAAAATATTAGTGTGTATATGTATGTTTAGCTAATAAACAAAAATTGTCAACTATAAAATTATTGTAAACTTTTTTAAATGAATTATTGACTTTTACATATTTAATCAAACATCAATATTGTTACAGAATTCCAAAGGGAAAAGGGTTACAGCATAAAAGCCATAGACGTATAAAAATATTCCAGCAAAATACTTTATCATTAAAACCTATTGCCTATTAACCTAATAGAAATAAATAATCTGTTAGGGAAAATAAATATTTCAAGATTGTATAATTAATAAGAATACATTATGAAGGGAAATACAATTTATGAAATATTCGTTGCAAAAAATTTTTACAATACTTCTCGAGTTTTACTAGATTTAAAAATATTCCAATTTTTTTGAAATTACATTAATTTGTAAACATTGTAATAAAATTTTGCATTTAATAAATTGAACAAAAATCTGATGTGGTCAGCACGTAAACGACTAAAGCGTATACTTTTGAATAATATTCTCAAATTAAAATAAACTTTTTCCTACTAATCGAGGTGAAAGTGTTGTTCAAGTTTGTGAAATTCTTATTACTAGCTTCAAAAAATTTTTCCAAAATCTAGAATCGTGCAAATTTATTTGTATAAAAATAGTGCAAATTTGATTTAAGATTCTGCGTGCGAGAAATTTATAAGTTTTTTACTAAAACTACGGGGAGCGAAACATAAATATAAAAAAAAAATTGATATCTGTCACCCTGCTTCTCTGAATATTCCAACTCATCTTAACTTGAAATCAAGATTAAAAAATGTCAACAACGTATAAAGGTTCAATTGATTAATTTTTACATCACTCAGTAGCCTAACAAAGCAAAATAAATATGAATTTTCGGTAAACAATCAGATTTGTCGAAACTGAAATATACGAGTACGGATCGATTAACCATAATATCTTGTTATTTGATTTACGTTTCTCTGGCGTGGTAAAATACATTCCTTTAAAAACCAATTTTATAAATTTTTATATGTTATACTTAAATTACAAAATATTACATTTCACAAATCTTGTCAAAAATGTTCGAAATATTCGGAAATCTATTTCAATAATGAATCTAACCTTCAAAATCATTAAATTATTTACTGAAATTTTTTGACGCATTTTGCCACGATGCACCGATAAATTTTGGCGATACTTACATAATTCGGTTACACTTTATTGCACATGGTACAAAAATAGTCAGTTTACAGATAAATAGGGCGCTTTATTTTACTTATTTTTGAAATGAAATCTAAAATTAAATGCGGACAAACCGAGTGCGCTAATAAGCACATTTCTACGTTTAATACACGTAGACATTTAATTTTTTTGATTTGCGTGTACAGCAACCAAAAAAGAGAAAACAGACAGAACACTAAATGTTGTCCAACGCATGAAAAATCATTTTTCTGAAAATTAACATTGAGGGTAAATTATTTTCCTTTTAAACTGGTTATAGATTAAAATATTTAATAGGAAATTAAAATTATTTTTACCATTAAAAAATTTTTTTTTTAAGAATAAATGCGACCTGCTAAGAATCTAACAAAAATGTTTTAAAATGGTCTTCTTTAGAATTTATAAAATTTTTCCATTATCCCTTTTTAACTTTACATTTTTCCGCTCAATTTAATAAATATTTTTTAAGTTAAATGAGTACAAAAAGATCAAAAAGTACTAAAAACCTTGATTCACTTTCAGAAATGCATAGACTTTTGCTAGAGAAAATAAATCTAAAATAAGAAAGAAAATTATGAAAATGAAAATGTTTGTTTTTTTTTTTTGAAAAAATAATTATAAAGTGTCTTATTTTCTTAAAATTAATAGAAAATGGTTCTAATTTAAAATTTGAACATAAAACTATTTGTGGTTGTGGTAATTAAAGACCGTATTTCATAAATAAAAAATATTAGGAAGGAAAAAATATGAAAGAAATGGAGCTTAATAAATCTGCTCGAATTACTTTGGGGTAAAAATGTCGCAAGAAATTTAATCAATTTCAAAATTAGAAAGCTTTTATTTGTATTATGCCAAAATATTATAACTGTGATTAGAAAGGAATCCACTGACAAAAAAATATGATTCAATTTTATTAGCAGCTTTACAAAATTTATTTGTTCCAAAACCCTAAGAATATGGCTTAAAAGATTTGTTTTTGCGTACCAGTCCAATGTCGTGTACACGTTCATGAGAAATATTTCCAAATATTTTCGTATTTTTACTACATGTTCATTTATAACACAATTTTACATACAAGGCTTAAGCCAATATAATTTTATACAAGGCTTATAAAATTATATTGACATTACATACATAACTTTAAGATTGAATACAACGATAATAAGAATACTTCATATTTATAAGAACCTTACCTTTATACAGAATTAAGACTATAATAAACACTTTGGAATAGTATAGTTTACCTAACGAGTTATACGAAATATTACAATATTTCATTTGCGACACATTGAACGCGAACGTCACAAATGTCAATTTAAGTGAAATTCCACTTTTAAATGTCTGTTATATTTTATGAAAATGTACAAATTCAACAAAATCAGAGCTGAAACTCTTGTATAACAATAATAGCACCTAAAAATACGACGCCTCTGAAGTTCGACAGATTTACTATTTTTACAGCTGTAAATAGTTTTAAAACAGCACTTACTGGGTTAATGTTTGAGTTACATTTCGATTACAGCCGAACGCTCCTTTTTATTGGATTCATTGTCGAGCACTGATTGATTGCTACGTTTATTTGTTACAATTTAGGAATTATGAGCATTACAATGAAAATATTATTCAAAAATTATTTAAAAATTATTTGCAAAATTTAAATTTTCTTTCTTGTTTTTACTAATCCCTAAATAAATTTTTCATACCATTCAACCCAAATCACAATATAATGAAACAAATTTGTATTTACATAAATAATTGTTATACCAACTGTTGTATTTATATATTCTGTGTTTTAACTCTTTTTAAAACATGCAACATTGAAATTATTTGGAAAGTAAAATGCAAATTTTATTAAAACCTAAAAGTATTTGTAATCATGTATTATTGTACATAATTCTATATGATGTGAAATCGAAATTTACAAATAAAATTTACGTGATATGCTATCATGTTTTATATTAAAATAATTTAACATTTGCGACCTATATTTTCTTATAGAAATTGATAGAAGTGGATATTTATAATACAGCAACCTAAAAAGGATCTAGGTATATGTATATGTATATAAGTGTATGCATATGAAAATATGCACAATCATGGTTTTATAATGAAAAAACAAAATCAAATTTAAAATACCAAATTTCAATTTATATAATATTAGAGTAGCCAGATGTGCTTAATCGCTTTACATTCTATATTTGTGTGTTTGAATTAATATAGTACTTTAATTTAAAAAAAATTCATATATTTTATCAGAAACAATAAGATTATTTAGAAAAAATAGTATTATTTATACAAAATAAAGCTGTAAAAGTAGATTTACAATTATAATTTAATTTAAATATAATATTAATACAAGTAGTAACAAAATAATCGAGTTACTTGGAAAAAATGTTTTAAAAATTTTTTGGAATTTTGAGTATGACTTAATTTTTTTATTAGAATGCATATAAATTTCACTTTATAAATTTTTTTCTTTCAAAGAAAATCATGTACCTATTCGACGCTTAAAAAATATGCTTGATAATTTGATTTGTCTTGATTCTACTATACAGGGTAAATCGCATAAGTTGACTAATAATTTCAGCGATGACTTTTTGATCAATTTTCAGCAAAATTCGTTTTCGAGCTACAGCCTTTTCAAGAAAGAGGTATAAGTTTTTTCCTGCATATATAAAAAATACTTATAACTTTGGAAATGCTTATAACTTCGGAAGCTATAAGCATTCATTTATATATAGGAAAAATCTGGTACCTTTTTTTCAACAGGCCGATACAATTTTTTGCCGGAAATTGACCAAAGAATCCTCCCTGAAATTATTTTCCAGCTTATCCGGAACACCCTGTATATTTAACTATACTTTATATGTTATATTATTCAATAAAACAATAAAATAGATTATAATAACCTAAAATGAAAGAATGGAATCACGTAGTTGCTTTTAAAGAAATGATTTTATGGAAAATTACCCAAAATTATTTATTTTGAATTTTTAGTTGAAAAAAAGAAACAAAACATTGCTTCTTGTCCAGACGCAAAAAGGCGCCTAAATGAAAAGGCTTAAAAATAAGAGATTCTTACTCGTGATTAAAATTTTTTAATTGCAAAGGCCCTTTTTTCTTTGACATTTTAAACAATTGAAATTGTAAAATATCAAAAATAGTACAGTTATCGTCTTTTGCCGAAATACTGTGTCCTTTTGTCTTAAATACTTATTATAATTACTAATAATTAGCAACGCAATATTTAAGCTTCACACTAAGTAGAACAAGTTTTTTTGAAAATTATTGCTTCATATTTTAAATTTTATTTACACCTACCTATATAATCGCATGTTCTAAGCTTGAAATGTTAAAGGAAAATGTCCTGCTTTACAAACCGTAATTTAATTTGACCAACTAAATAATATCCAACTTTTGCATATAAACACTATACGTAGCAATAATTTATATTATGAACCTCATGTCTCATAAAAGTTTCATGAAAAACTGGCAACTGAATGGAAATAAATTTATAAGTCCCAGCGGATTAAAATTTTCATTCTTTCATAACTGTTTTTAAATTGTGTATTTTGTGAAAAGTAAAAACAAAAAACAAATTTTAGAACCCGTTTTCTTCAAGTGGGAAATTATGCAGAAAAATTTTTGTGGGTTACCCAGTTTTTGTTATTGTTCGTAAAAAAATCAAATTTTTATATACATACATGTACACATAATATGTATACTGCCTTAAATAACATGATTCATAAAGTAAGTGCAGACATTTTACATTGTAGCCATGAATAATATTTCAAAGCTAACACAAGAGTACAGATTTAGTGTAGAAATACTGTTGATTGAGAATAATACTTTATTGGTTCAGTTTTAACAAAAATGTTTGTAATTTTTGCGAGTAATGCAAAGTAAATCGAAGTAGTAGTAACCAAAAACCTAGCCGGGATTTTACCAAAATTAAATCATTTCATAACTGGTTTGAAAGAGTTTCTTCAAAATCAAAGCTTCAAAAAATAATCAATAGATTATTTTAATCTTTTTAGCTAGATCTGAAAACTTTTCTCGAGCTTAGATTGCGTTTAAAAGATGGAATTTAGGAAAAAATGTGAAATTTTTTTTAGATGAGCTATTGTTGATCACTTTTCGCTATTTTTCTTTAATAGATTTTAAATGGGCCTTAGATATTTCCAAAACCGATGTAGTACCCACAAAAGTTATGCAATTATACCGTGTAAATTAAGTTATAGATATGCTCATGTGAGCATATTTTCCAATTTTCTTCAAGACTGTTTTCAGTGAGCAAGTTTTTTTGAATCTTCGTTAAGTGATATAGAGTAGCTCTTTTAATTTTCAAACGAAATGTTAAATAGACTCAGACTATGTATAGACTAGAATAAATTTCATTATTTCTGAGCAAAAACACAATTGTTTTTTAAGTTTGAAAATGTTTCTACTTTCATGTAACACAATACGTCTTGGAAAATTGAAGATACTCTTAATACTCTTATATGTTAATAAGACAGCTTCTTAGTGTAGTGTTGAAAACTAAAATTTGACTCTTATAATTAAATAATTTTTCGAAAAATTTAGAATTATGAAAAATTTACAAATTTCCTTGAAAAACAAAGTGCTTTTTTTAACTTCAAAGAGCTTCGCTTTTTTAATACAAAGGAATATTTTCAATCCTTATAAAAGCTTATCCAAATAAGAAAGAAGTCATAAGCAAAGCTTATGACTTTTTTCTTATTTGGATCCTTTTATAAGGATAGTGCATCATATCAAAATGCTTTTAGAATAGGCGAATCCTTATAAAGAATGAGTCACTAAATTAATTACCAGTTTGTATATTTAATTTAAAGGTCCACCCATAAAACGATGAAATAACTTACCAGTTTTGAAATTTAAAATAAATTTGCCCCAAATTTTTTCACGGGAGCATCCCTTCTACTAAACATGCAAAAGGAAAAACAATATTGAATCAATAAAATACTCCTTGAAAGATTTTTTTTCACGCGCACAAATTGTAGCACACGCTAATTGATTAATTCCACTGAATAATTAAGAAAAATATTTTTTTAGCAATATCACAAAAATTTAATGAAATTCCACAGAAAGTTAATTAAGCGATATTTAATTCATTTATTTGTGAGTAAAAGATAGAAAATATTCAAAATCTGTCTGTCCTTCTGTGAAGTGATTCACATCAACAACAAGGTTCTTTCCTTAAATAAATCGAACAAATCTAACGAAAAGTTAACGCATATTTAGAGCAAATAAATTATTTGTGAAATCTATAGATTTTTATTTCAATCTTATATTGATAAAGAAAGATTTTTCGATTACTTAAACGTAATACCCTTCAGCAAATTTGTATTGTCATTCAGTTTTTTATGGTACATTTTATTTATTATACTTTTTATAAAAGAAAATCTTATAAATTGATTTCAAAAATGCCTTTTTTCCGAACGAAACTGTAACGTGTGTTGCTCTAGCATTATTTTACTGGAGCAACCCTGGTTATCTACGTTAAACACAATAATTAAGTGAAAAATTGTGAATGGTAATTTCTTTTGTGACAAGAATATTTTATGAGTGATCAACACAGATCGATTTTTAATGAATAATAATATTATTAAACTAATTAAAATATTTTTGCTTCAAAATGGGCGCTAATATAACAGGGCCCGAAATATTTTAACAAAATTTTTTAATATGATTTTTTTTTATTATAACGAAGAAAAGAATGTGCCTTTCAAAATCTTTGCCAATATTTTTACTCAATCTCAGGAAAAAAATAAATCAATATACTTGCATATACAAATACATTTATATTGAAAATCGAGATTTTTAAAACTTTGAAGCCTGATGGGCATTTTTCAGATACAGACTAAAATATAATTTTACTATTTAAACAATTTCATCAGCAACAAAATGTATTTCACAATGTGTATCAAAGAACGGTTGTTATAATTCTCTGAATAGGAACTAAAAAAATACTTCTTTCTGAATTGGACTAAAATAAATTAAAATTGCAATAAAATTAATTCAAATCACGGCTTCGGCTTTACTATCAACATTTATCGTAAGTACCTGCTGCAAAATAATTTTCTTATCATCAAAAATCCATAGTGAAATTTCCATACTTTCTTAATTTGCAGCTTGTAATGCATTCCGCCAAGTAGCGGCTACCCGTATAGTTCGAATTACATTTAACTCGTACGGCCCATTGAGAAAACGTGATTTCAACATTTGAAATTTCTGAATAATTTATTATTTTACTTATATCATACTAAGAATTTCATTTCAAGTAAATTATCATATATAGAGCTTCAAAATCATTTGCAGAAAACAATAATAATAAATTTAATAATTATACTTAAATTATTGTTAATTAATTTGAATGGCACTCCATCGTATAATTCTACAATTAGTGTAGGAAAACAATTTTTCATTTTACTTTTGAAAATTTTGAAAACTTAAGCTTATACAAATTAATGTTGTATCCTTCAGCGGTCATGAAATATTAATGATACTTTATCAATTTATATGGTCATTTTTATTATATTGTAAAAGGCATTGAATAGTCTCATCCTTTTTTTTATTATAGACAAATAAATAGAATCACGAATTATAAAAATTATTTTAAATGTAGATCACGATTTTTAATAAAAAAAAAAAGAAAACCTAACAAATGATACGAGTAAAAATGAAAAAATACAAAAAAAATTGAACTTATGACAGAAGATAAAAGGATTCCCTTTTTTTCTTTTCTCTTTATTTTGGCTTAACAAGTGGAAAAGCATTTAAAACGTACCTACTTATTTCTGTCGTCCTTCTTTCAAAGGAAAAAACCTTCATTGCTTTAACCCATCTTATATTACATGCATAAATAGATTTCCTTTCCCAAAGAGAAAAGAGTACAAAACGAAACCAAAACAAGCAGCAAAAAGATTTTCTTACACCACAATCATAAAAACGAAAAAAATTGGAAGCGGGAAGGGGGGGATAAAAACAATATTGCATAAGTAAAAAATTCTTTAAAAAAATAAATATAAAAAAAATGTGAGATTTTCTTTTTCATTTTTTTTTTCTTTTTTGAATAAATCAATTCATCTTAATTTAAATGTATGTAACTTTATGAATAATATTGAGTATTCATAAGATATTACGTAGTCGCAGATTATATAAATTGCTTTGAGCTTTACAAATTACCTTTTCATATGCATAGAGTAAAGTTTAAATTTAATGTAAAACGTGAATCGAAAATTCTGCTCACAAATAAGTTGAATAATATCAGAAGCAGTTTTTTTTTTTAAACAAGAACAAGAAGAATGCATTTTATACTTTAATTTTTGTAAAATTAAAGTTTTTCATTGTATAGAGGGGAACAAATTCAATGCGGTGTAAAAATATTGTGTACTCCCAAAATCCTTAACATTTAGAGTAAAGAAAACATTTTTTCCAAAACTACAATTTTGTAGAATTGCAGTTGAAAATATTCGAAAACTTGGTTTTGTTCTCTTTGTTGTTTTATGGGAATCACTATGCAACAATTAATTGTATAACTTTTATAATACAAAATCGTTAAAAAAGTGAACAATACAAAAAACCAAACAAAAAGTAAATAACTTTAAATATTGCTTTCTACTTAAAGCCTTAAGTTTGCCATGAAAAATATTTTCTGTTGTTTTATTGGTACAACACTTTGGAAATAGTTTAATACATGCCATATTTCTTGAAAATTGTATAAGTTTTGGAAATTTTTTTTTCAAAATTAGTGTTCCAAGTTACGAAACTTTTGCTTTATTTTTTGTATTGAGGTTATGTGCTTTATAAAAAACATTTTGTTTGTTCTTGTCATACAATCTGTTGTATAGTATATAGAAACTTAAGAAATAACCACATTAAATATATTGAGCCTTCGATTTTAATAAATTTTAATAGTTTATTTGGAAAAGTAACTTTGCCAAAGTCTCATAAATACAAAATTATATTATAAAATTCTTATATTCCTTTTCAAAAAGCTAGTTAATTTCTTTACTCAGTCGCAGTGCAAATGAAAGTCATAGACACTAAAACGACTCTTAAGCTAGAAAGATTCAAAAATATATGTATCTCATAGAACTGGACTCGACATAAAATTGTAGAACTTTCCAAGCGGATGTTGTAAGAAATTACGTTACTTAGAAACAAAAAAAAATTTTAACCAAGGAGTGAAAATAACGTTACTTCTTTATCAAATAGACATTTCACCAGAAATTTACTTCAAATACAACGATTAGTTCCATAAATATGACTTGGCCTGGCAATATGGGTCACCTCATCTTCATTAATATAGCCTCCTTTAAATAAAAAGCTATATTGGCTGGACGAAAGTATTGAGTTAGTAGTAAAATTGCTTTTAATAAATTTTAGAATTAAGATTACCTGTAATAAATTTCATAGCATAACAAGAAAAAATAATACAATGAACACATATTTAATCATCAATAAATATCGTCGAAGGAGTATTATTTTTCATTTATTACGCTATTTAGTCAGTTTCCAAACATCTAATTCGAAAATTTAATTCAATTAACACATTTAGACAAAACTAGACAAAAAAAAATTGCTTTTTAGCACTTTTCCAAAAAAAACTTTGAAAAAAGTGCTTATTAGTTTCACTCTGTCCGTCCGTCGGTCCGTCCGTGGACACTTTTTCTGTTTACAAAACTTCTACACCCTTGAAGATAGAAAGCTGAAATTTCATATGTACATAGATCTTCAATAGAAACTTATTTCCGTACAACAAAATTTTTACCTATCTCCCCCCCTCTAGAAGTTATACCCCCCAAAACCCTAAAAATGGCCTTTTTAAATATTTGTTGCAATGAAACCATAAGCATTTTTGAAATTTTTCAAATGCAGAAAGGCAGTGGCTGCCTTCCCCTAGCGCGGTATACTATAGTTAAATTTTAGAAACACAAAATGGCCGTTCAAATTTACCGTTATCTAAAGTTCTTTTTTTCCAAATATTTGATGTCGTTTTTCTTCTAGACCCCATAATGTAGAACTTTGAAATTTAGGGGCTTTTAGACATTAACAAATAGTTCATTTCGTTAGAAGAAAATTTTTTTCCATCTCCACCCCCTCTCAAGTTATCGCCTCTTGAAATTAGTAAAATTTGAATTTTTGACACCTTATGTTTCCGAAACCGCAAGCTTTTTCAAATTTTTATAAACGCAAAAAGCTAACGGTAAATTCCATGAAATTAAAAAATATAATTATTTTTCTTAACTCACACAATTAACCCTTAAAATCGAGCATTATGTTAACCCCTTTTTATATTAATTTTTGCTTTATTTCAAAGACTGCATATATGTGTCATCCTAAATATATGCAATCCTAGAAATAGTTTTATATATGAATGAAAATAATTTTGATAGTGTGGTAGGTACACATAGACTGTATTTAAAAGCAGAATTTTCACTTGTTGAAGGGAAAAGTGCTACAACACAAACCATTGGTTTGAACTTCCAACTTTATTAACTGTTTCATTAGATTTGTTCTGAACTTCCAAACGCGTAATCAACTGAGGTTGATTAGAAATTAAGCTAGAAAGGTTATACCGTCTTTGTCATTTGAAAGATCTTGAAAAACCTAACGAAAAAAATCTCGCTAAACTTAAAATAGGCAGATATCGAATTTTGACCAAGACCGAAATCGACTTTTTTTTCTTATTTATTATTTTACATACATATTAATAAATTAGTAAATAAAGAAGGTAACGTATATTGCAATGGCACAAAATTTTTCAGATTGCTCTGCCATATTGTAATAAAGCCAATAGGTGGATATGGTGGTAACTGAAGTCCTACATCTTGAAAACGGTAACATATAATAGGAAAAGAACGATTGCAGATTTGAAAATAGCGTGTTTACAAACATATTGCCTTATGTAGCCAGCTTAAAAATGTGAAAAATTGCATTGTACCGAATAACGCTCAGCCGCGATATGTACATAAAAGACAAAACTGAAGTTAAAAACGCTTTAACAAAAACAAAAGCGATTGTTCGATAAAACTCACAACGAAATGTCATAATAAAGTATCCCGCAATTTTACTCTTACTCAACAGTACACCCTTATTTTTAAACTGAATGATTTACAGCTCAGGCATTTTTTTCTAAATTTATTGAAAACTATATGGTAATAAAAATTTTTTCAATAAATTATTTTCAATATTATTAGATCTATACAAATACGGGAAATATACTATTAATATGCATAAGTGCTTATTTGTCATACATCGTTACAAAGCGATAAATCGAAAATTTCAAGGGCCATGAAAATTAGTTTTGAAACTTCAAAACACAAACTGACTTTTCATTTTTGACATGACTGTTTATTGTATGTTTTCGTTTCTTCATTCCAAAGAGGGAAGGGACTAAAAAGAACAGTCAATGACAGCTTCGCAGAATATTAAAAGTGAGTAGGATAAACGAACATAACAGGAAAAAAAAAAACAAAAAAATTAAATTTCTTTAACTAAAGCGGAAAACAGAATCACTACGTATATTATAGAATTCGTAAAATTTAATAAAATATTTACACGTTCTTGCCTTTCAAATTTTCCATTAAAAAAAAATTGTGATACCTTAGCAAGGTTCTAAACATGTACTTCGTTTAATGACAGTATTATATCGACTTTGAAATCATCGATATCTGAAAACTATCGATAGTGCCATCGTTAAAGAACTTACATAACTATAAATACCTTTATGGAATATGAAAGTGTATACAAACACAAATTTTTTTATATTTTACCTTACACATATTTAGATATTTCCAACTTAAGCAACAACAAAACTAAATAAAATTCTTGTAACTCAATCAATTATTTCGATTGCTACTTTTATGAATAACAGTCTGGACACTGAGAATACATAAGTACATGCATTTATGATCCTTAAAATACAGAAGAGAAATATGATATTTTAAACTAAATTGTCCTCAACAGTTTAAAAAGGGAATTCTGATAAAATTCTCTAGTGATTCCAGATATTAACAATTTTTTTTAGAAACAAGTATTCTTTTTAGAAAGTTGATGCAGAACGATTACGGCCAGCATTAAAATACATATGAGAACAATATTATCCTGTTAGTAGAAAAAGCATTGCAAGGAAAACTATTTATAAGTATAAATATGAAGTTTCTGAAGACAATATTTTAGTACTTACGTTTATGTTATAATTAAATCGCATTTATAAATTTAATTGACATGACCGTTTCAAAATTGTAAAACCAAAATTATTTCAAATTTAAATTGAACTAGTCAATGTTCCCAATTTTTTCAACTAAAAGGCATTAGGCATAAAGGCCTTTTCAAGCCGCGTAACTAATACTTAAAAATGACTTCTTTTCGATTTCAATGAAGTTGAAAGAAGTACGAAGGGGTGTTCTTGCTATGACACGTTTTTATATTGTTGAATGTATGGTGCACATTGAAAATCTATAGAAATGATGTTTTCCAAGAAGATTTCGTTTACATCACTGTTTGAAAAGACTACTCAGAGGAGAGTACAGAGGAAGTTTAAAAAGTCGTTCACGAATTTCTACAAACTAAATGTACTTGAATGGCTTAACCAGATATTTTTTTTAAAACGGAGTTTGTGTTTGAAGTTTTACATCATTTTGTAATTTAACTAAAAATGCCATAAAAATTTTGAAAAAACCGAATGTGGTGAGCACACGATCGACCGCAAAGTCCGTATTTTCTAGTTTAGCGAATTTTTTACAGCTGAGTATGAAAATGCTCCAGTCTAAGGACGCTAGTAGGCTTTTAGTTAACATTACTTGAAAAATGTAAATTCGGCTCTTAGTAGAGTTTCGCTTTCGGATTTAGTTTCGGTAACAATCAGAAGTCAAGTTACAAGAAATTCCATCAATTAGTTCCGTAGATATGATAAAAAATGTAAATTGATACCTAGGAAAAATATTAAATTTCAAGGAAATTTAATTCTCTTAATGTGCGCAAAAATGTTAAATCGTTCCTCAAAAAGTCCCGTTCCCAAATCCTGATATATCCCAAAAGTTGATCAATCCGTGATAGTACACACATTACACACGTGCACACATAGACAGGCAGAAAGACCAACAGATAGACCGATATTTCTCTAAATATAGATTTTTCACACTTCTCTGCCATGGAGAAGTGCGTTCCCACCGAAAGCTCAACATCCGTATCATCAATTTGTTACCATCACACGACCTCTCTTACTGTATGCAATGGGCCGGTAAAAATATTGGTTCATTTAAATAAATGCTTAATTTTAAGACAATTAATTTTATAGGCTTACATTTTTCTGCTGTAACGTTACAATTACCACATTTATAAATATTTAAATATATAATTACATTTACCTTTGAAAATATGAACCAATACACTAGCTGGTTGAGCATTGCTCGCCAAACATGTGAAATTTCCAGAATGTTCCCTTCTAGTCCGTTGAATGACAAGTTCTGATGACTGAAAATCTTTTCAAAAAAAAATATACGTTAATTAAAAAATGTTGTTTTTATTTTTATAGTATGCTAATGGATTTATAAACATGAAAAATAATGAAATTATTTTGTGTGCAAATAATAAATAAACTCAGAAGTTGTTAAAATTGTCTATAGCTTCTTCAATGGAAATTTAATTTAAGTATATTTCTGTGAATGAACTGGCTCTAATAGAGTCAATATGGGTAATAGCCCATGATTGAGAAACTTCTGTTAGTGAATCTATTCAAAATTTCGAACTAATAAACTAAAAACTAATCATGTATATGTTGAAGATTTTTAAATCTAATAAACTTACCAGCTTCTGTTGACACATTTATTCCACGATCAATATCATAATTAATCATTCTATTATCATGATACCAAAATATAAATTCCGAAGGCTGAGTATTTTGTAAAACATGACATTGAAGCCTTAATGTAGATCCAGGTGTTAAATATCTTATCGAAGGTCCCGATATTTCAGCACGTGCTTCTGTTGTTGTGTCAAGTAAATTGATTTCATTGATGGTTAATGTATGAAAAACGGAAATTAAAAAAGGATAAACTTTAGTAATTTTATTTTTAATAAAAATTTTTGAAATATGAGCATTTTGGGTATGCAAATATGGTAGGAGGTAAAACTTGGTTTAGTTCTGTCATTTATTTTCTAATTTCGAAAAATCAAAAATTTTCAAAAGCTGTTCAACAACAGTATTATAAGCGAAAGGGTAAGTACAAATTCAACAATATTATAAGCGGAATGTTACGCTTGCGTCATGGAGCTTCAAAGGTACGGCGGTCAAAAGTGAAAGGGATGAAGATCTGCATGCTACGAAAAGTAAATCGGATCGGAGAGGAAGTTCAGTTAATATAGTAACTCTAGCGACTGGATTATCGATTTATTTCCGAATGCCGATACTATAGACACATGACGGAGAAATTCAAATGCATCCACTTTTTACGCATAACAGAAAGAAGTACAATTACAAAGTAGGTTAGTGTCATAATGTCCTTTCAAGTTTACCTAATCACCTTCGTGAAGAAAGTATAATAAACCTCGAAGTGGAGCGGAGTGATAAATTTCCCATCGACAATTATTAACGATTGTATTTCAGTGATAGTTAAAAGATAAGCAATAAAATTCAGAAAAATAAATTAATAAATAGTTTGTTAAATTCTCAAATACTTAAAATTTTGTACAAAATGCTATTGAAAAACAAAATAATTTGTTGCTCTAAATAAAATGTTTGTAAATATTTTAAAATTTTCCACAACAGTTTACTTCAAATAAATTTTTGTTTTAAATTTAAACATTTGTTTTCTTAATTGATTGGCCAGACGCTTAATAAGAATTCTCACCTTTTGTCGAGGTTCACTCATTCGACTACGTTAGGAAATCTTTTAGTTAGTTTCTTTTAACAGTTCCAAAGTTTTTCTTTTCAATAATTCATTTTGTTTATGCAGCAACAGAGTGGTTACCTTATATAAAGATGCAACCACAACTGCATTTAAAATTTTAAAGAATAATGAAAAAATGTTCTTAAAGTTGCAAAAAAAAATTTTTAGTGGAGAAAAAACCATAAAAGCAAAAACTTTACTTTCCCAATTTATAAAAATAGATGTCAAATTTTCAAACAAGTGAATGTAGTGGGAACTCGTTAATCATAAATATTAGTTTGTTGCCTCATCTCTCCTTTTTTGTTGCATTTTCGGTAATACGTATATGGGTTTTTCTTCAGTTTTTTATATAATTTCTGTTCTATATGGAAGTACATAAGTGTATGTATGTTATGTATATAATGTAGTTTTTATAAAAAGAATACAATGTAAACCACAATTTCAAGTGCTCTTTAAAGAAAAGTTAGATGTTTTTTTTTTGGTTTTTAAAGAAATTTTTATTCTACGAAAAATAGAAGGAAGACAAAATTCGTTTATTTTATTGGCGAAAATATAAAAAAAAAAACAGAAAGTGAGTAATTGCAGTCTTATCACTGACTTAATTTTAAATTAAGCAAAATATTTATATTTATTATTGGATACATCACAAGTTCAGATTTTTTTCTTCGCAACGCTGTATGATGTAGCTGTACAAGCATACATTTTCATTTAATGAAATAAAATTAATCGCAATACAAAAAATTTTGGTGAAAAAAAGAATTCGTTTGTCAAAATGAAATACGGTAGACATGAAGGGCTTATTGGAGATCAAACAATGTTTGAAAAAAAATTCTGAATTTAAGAAAGATTTGTTTAAAAATTAAAGTGGCAAATAAAAACTTTAAGCTGCACCAAGTAAAAAAGTTAATTTTAGTTTTTGGCGAAATTGAATGTCATCTTATTTTAAGCTTTAAACTCTGAATGAATCGTATTCAGCTATAATAAAAAAAATATTTAAAATTAATACGCTTAATATAAAAAATTTGTTAAGCTAGTTGTTACATTCTCGATAAACCTTTACAGGGTGATTCACTAACAAGGACTATTAGAAGGACTAGCATTTTTTAGAGCATTGAAAATCAGCTGAACTTTAAACATTTTTGGTGATACAAGGATTTTGTTGTTCATATTATATGACATGAATTTTTTAAAAAACCTTTACAGGATCTTTCCTGAAACCAAATACTTTACTGAATCTATTTGCAAAAATATCGTCCAACAAGACTTCCAGAAATTTCAAAACTTTTGCAACTATATGCAGTATGATCATACAAGTCCAATTTCATAAAAGACTTGGTTCAAGATCTTGAACTATGAAAAACCGATTTTAAAAAAATTAAATTTGTGAATTTATTTTGCGACATGATGGTCTGCGTGCAGGAATCTGTGCTGAATTTCAAGTTTCTAGATCTTTGGGTTCTCAAATGAGAACGCTTTAACAAATTGCGGCTGGATGCAGGCACGAATCTTGTTAGATCGGCTAATGTTTTGACATTGAGCCAGAAGCAAGAATGTATATAATTTATGGGCTCGACAATCTTTCCTTCTTGGTATTACAAGCGCCATGGTAAATTGAATTTCTCCTTACGTAATTTGAGGTTATATAATAAAGCCAATTTTTTTTTGATTTTTGTATAAAATGCGCTATTCTTAAAAGCGCAAGTACAACCCACCCTTATATTTCTACTTAAATATTAATTTTTTGTATTTTTGGGCAACGCTTAAATTGGTGTTTGAAATTAAATTGACTATAATTTAACTTTTCTGTTTTTTTTTTTTAACTTAGGAACATTTAAAATTTTATCGACAGAATTTTTTTTTCCTCTTTTATATTCTGATACTAGCTGTTACAAGATTGATATCATTTAAACACAACACAAGCTTCATTGTTCTTTTTGCCTCCGGTCACTTTTTTGTTATTATATACGCGTTCAGTTATCAGAATATTGTTCAGTTTATTCTACAATTTTATAATGGTAACTTCCTTCTTCATACATTCACACATACATAAGAAAATTATAAGAAAAAAGAGAAAACAAATTGTAATTTTTTCTCCTTATCTTTCTTCATGATAATTTATAACAAGTTGCTTTGATTTAGTGATGCTTTTTATAATGAAAAATCTTCATTCATACGGTACATTCCTTTTATATAAATTTTGTATTACGAAACAATAAAAAAAGCAAAAAAAAAAAAGAAAAAAATCAATGGCATAAAATTATTTCCTTTTTTTATTATTTTTTTTTTTTGCTTGTTTTTGTTAACAGCCTGTTTGCAGCATTTTCATGAAATTTATGTGATTTTTAAAGTATATCGTATACCTTAAAATTAAATTGGGCCACAAGTAAAGCCATAGAATGGTTTGTAGCATCCCGAAAGTGAGAGGTTAAACAACTGTGTGAATTGCAAGTAAAAGAATAAAGAAAAAACCTTGTAATAAATAATTGTTTTTTTTTTTTTTTTTTTTTTTTTGAAGAAAATGAAAGGGTAAAAAATTTAATAAAAAACTAAGTGTAAAAAAAAATATATAAAGTGATAAATATGATAAAAAAATTATTTGAAAAGAAAAAACCAACGAAAAATTTTTACATTCATTTTGAGATTTGTGGTTTCCGGGAATGAATTGCTCACTCTCCTTTTTTTTAGATTATATATGTACATATATATTTATATGAAAATGATAGTATTGCATCAATGTCTATAACTGTTCGAATTGTGTTCACAGAATATCAAAAACTTATCGTTTCATTTGTAACATTCTCCCCCAAACTTCAATCCTCCAACGATTCCTATCATACCGGAATCAAATTTAAAGTCCAATTAATCCAATTCATAATTAATAAGCTATGAGAATTCTATATAATTTAGATTTGAATATCTGCCGTGCAAGTGATTAACCCATATCTTAAAAACTGTTGGTGTTGAATATGGTAAAATTTTCACCTCTTTCATAAATAAACTAATCTAATACAATTTTAAGTAGTTTTAGTAGTTGTATAAATTAGATAAGTATTATGGACATTATTCAGTGGAAATTGGTTACAGTTTATCGTAACTGCCATAGAATTTTAATTTAACATACTTATTTTGAGTTATGAAGAATTAATAGTTCATACTGGATTCATAGAGTTTCCAAGGTCAATTCCGCCTATTCTCGTTTTTAATAAATTTGGTTTAAAAATTAAAACCAAAGCAAAAAACGAGAAATTTTAAAAAATACGGTAATAATAATTTAACTTTGTTCATTTAATTGTAAGTTTTGAAAACATTTACAACAGTATCGAAAATGTGATCTGCAACAAAAAGTTCCAATCAATTCCGTCTTTCACGGTTTTACTTTCAGTGAACCAAGAATTATTGTAAATTTTTTAATAAACATAATAGGTTTTAAAATTGGTTGGAATGGAAGTGTTTCTAAATAATTATACGATATATTAACATGCAGATCTTATATAAAATTTTCGGAAAGTCAATTTTAAGCACTGAATTTCTTCAATTATACATTTAATTTTTTGTATACATTTAATTCATATAAGTTTCAGCGATACGCAATGCGCCCTGAGCATAATTTTGAAGAACATAATTTGGTCTTAAATGGACAATAAATTCAAATAAAGCAGTTATAAGAAACAAGAGTCCAGCTTCTTTCCAAGGTTTCTTTAATTTATCACACTTCTTATAGTGTTTCCCAAGTTTATTTCTCTCATATTTTTTGAAATGTGCTTCCCTATTAACCCTTGATTAGATCATATCTTTATTTGTTTTTTTTTCCTCGTTATTTCTTTGTTGTGATCGTGATTTTTGATTTTTATTGTTACCTTTTTTATGGCTTCTATAATCTATTAAATTGAGGCGTGTTTTTCTAGTGTGTGGCTAGATTTAGAGACACAAGTTTTTTAAAGTAAAAATTTTTTTCGTAATTGATAACATATTGAATCACAAAACCCATTTATTAATTCATATTAAAATTGACAAAAGCTGTGACCTATTTTATCAAACGCTTTACATCTGTTTCAAAAAAAGTTTTTAAAAATACCATTAATTATTTATTTATGCTGCTTCTTTTTTAATTTTTTTTTCACTTCTCTTACTTCTATCATTAAATTCATAAAATCCATTTTAATTATAATTTTTAAAAAGCTTTACATTTATAGTATATCAAAGAAATTAGTATATGAAAATTGCAGTTGTTCTAATGAATTTAAAGGTTTCTAGACTATTATGTTAGATCTAAATAGAATTTAATCTAAAAAAGAATTAAACAGTGTCAAAAATATCGGAAAATAATATTATTATTCAAAATTATGAGAGTTATATTTACAACATTGCTTGCCAATTTTATATTAGTGTAAATTGGTCTAGAATAATGTTAATTGACCTATAAAAATCCGAATCACTTACGTCAAGATGTTTTCCAAAAATTAAAAATTTTTGTAAAATCTCGTAAAGTCTTAACATATTCGAACACTTTAAAATCAAATATTAAGACAAACATTCGGCTGCTTCATGCAATTTCAAAACGTCCCCAAAAACTCAAAGGCAGTTCCAAAATTTTCGAATTATATTTGTTTAACTTCAGTTAGGGTATAATGACAATTAATAATTTAGAATTTAAAAATAAAAAAAAATTCAAAATAATTTATGCGATTAATTAAAAAATACGGAACTCTTCGCAAATGTATAGTTTTCCTTCCCATATAATAATTAAATTTATTTTAGATTTTTTCTCTTTTTTTTTCATTTTGCATCGCGTTATACTAAACATTCTGTTTGCTTTTTCATATACCTCATAGCATAACACTATACAAACATTTATTTTTAAGTACATACATACATACGGTATATGCAATTATGCTGTAATGTTAATGTACGTAGTTATACCTACATTTTTATGGAACACGAAAAATTGTATTTTATATAGAGTATGGGTAACATACTAAGAAAGTATCTTTAGAACTTTTTTCTAGGTTTATAAAAAAATTATTCACTTTCCTATATGGTATATGTACAATTTTAAATTTGAAATAATATTTTTTATGAAACAAACATGTCTGCGAAGTCTCTGACTTGTTTTGACTGTTAAAATGAAGTGTTTTAAATGTCTATATAAGTACTTATGAGAAAATTCTTTAATTTATTGTATAGAGTTGCTTCTAAATTGTTCATGATATAAGTTTTCACTTACGAATACAAACACACGAACATATGTATGCATAGATGAGTACCTGTGCTACATTTTCATTAAATAAATAGATTTGTGTTTCAGTTTTGTTTTTGGTTTTTCGTTTTCTTTGCTTTTTAAATGATTGCGATATACTTTTAGGTTTTTTTATTATTCATAAAAGGAATAGGTGGGTATATGAAAATGTGTACATATTTGCATAAGTTTTTCACAATATGAGTACATAATATGCATGTACATGTAAGTGTATACATTTTTAATTGAAGTATAAGTACTATGTAATTAGTTTTAAAAATGTAATTCTAATTATGATGTTAAAAATAACCTAAGAAACCGCTTATTAAATTAAAGGAAATATGTACACTAGCTTTTCTAGATTTTTAAATTTTTTTCTTTTTTCACAATGAGACTTTAAAAATTGTTTTTGTAATTATGTAATTTAGTTTATATACAAAGGGATATTTTTAGAAAATATTTTAGATTTTAGCAAATTTTTTTGAATAAAATTAGAAAATTGTAGGTACTCTCGGTCTTATAAACAAATTCTTAAAAATTAAAATATTTTACGTAAAATATCTAGTTTGCAAAATAATTTTTTTCCAAAATTTTATTATTGGCTATGAAACTTTGTTATATGAATATTTTTCTGATAATTTTAATTTTATGAAATAATTTTTTCTTCATAGTAGATTTTCATTCACTTTCCATAAGCGTTTTCTTTATAAAAGTTTTTGCATAAAGAAAAAAGTTATCAGTCATTATTTAACAAAATAACATATGGAAAAATTGAATGCCTCGACACATAGAAATAGAAAGGAATAACTGATGGAAACAAAAAGTAAAAAGCATATCGCAAGAACTTATGTGTGAAATATTATAGAATCATTAAGATAATTTATTAGTAACTAGCCTTTTATATCTTGACAGCGATATTCTGGCAGAGAGTAGTAATTGTATACTCTAAAATTAACTCAACATAAAATGTTAGCGCGTGTAAATGCATGCCCATGAAAGGATTAATGAATTTCTCGGCCTACACCTTCATGGATTAATACTAATTTAAAATCAATACAAAAATCAAGATTATTTTCATTACATTAAGTACCTTCCAATACTGATGAGAGTGCAAAAGGCAAGTTAATAAGTTACACCATGGTATTACAGCACCATGATTTAAACTCCAATGCTACATCGTTTTTAACTTCTCACTATTTTAAGGATATTATCAAAAATTAAATTTTTATGAAGTGTTTTTGTTTTCGATCGTTCTAGAGAATCAATAATTTTCTTCAAAAATTTTCTGGAAAATTAAACTTTTACAATTAATCAAAAACCTTTCAACAATATCCGCAAGAAAGCCAGATGGCGAGAGATTCAAAATATTCGAAAAAGTAGTCAAGGTGGATTCATAAAATTTGATAATCATTTGTCCATTTCTAAATCACACATATCCTACAAGATTTATGAAATAGATAGAAAGGTTCGGTTAGCTGCCAAACAACTATCAAAGCTAATGCTTTCAAAAATATTTAAATTTTTATCCTCAGATTGTTAAGGTCAAGGAGTGAAACGTTTTTATTTGTCAGCCTTAAATTTATGGTGAATAATATGCAATCAAATTGGTTAAGTATATGTGGATTAAACTCAGTTTCAAGTTTCCGATTACCTTAATACATTCGAAAAAAAACCTTTCAATAAAAGAACCCTCAGTTACCCTCTTTGACGAGCTAATCACGAATTTTTAACAACATTTTCAGACGGCGTTAATAAAATACATTTTCTTCAAAAGTTTTAATAAAATATTAACAAATAAATAAAAATATATTAAAAATATATTAAAGAAAAATAAACATGTGCTTTACAAACATTTAAAATAAAATAAAAGGATAACTTGGAATATATATGTATGTGAAAAGCAATAAAATATAAAGCAATTATTTTTCAATCTTTCCTTATTTTTTCTGTTATTTATTCATGATTTATTCCATATATCAAAATAATATTTGCAATAAAATTCTAAAATGTTCAAAAAAAAAATAACACCAACGACACAAAGAACAAAATGTCAAGCGATTAATACTACATATTCTAGGCACGCCATCTATATGTGTGTATTTAACATAAATGAAAAAGGATATCATAATTCGTTACTCTTTTTTTTCCTTATTCGTTTATTGAACATTTTCTTAATGGTTCGATTTTTTGGGACTTTTTTTTTTTTGAATTTCAGGTATTATGTTCCAAATAATAACGGGAAAAAAATGAAATATTTTTATCCTTTATTTATTTATTTTTTGTTTTTCCCTTTTTCCTTTGTTTTCTTGTATATATCTTTTATAACATGGGACATGAAAGCTCTTTTATGATATTAAAAATCCTTTTATAGTAACATTCTAATCACAGCAATACGTATTTGCTTCTTACATTATTTATTTCCCCATTTTTTTCCATATTTTCGATAAATATATTTTTTATATGATTTACTATAACCATGCTTTATGGTGGTAAGTGAACCTTTTTATATTATCCTCATATTAAGACATTTCCATGTTTATAAACAGTGACGGATGTAGAGCGTTTTAGTAAAGAATACATTTAAGAAAAAAACATTACCTCGTACTCAAAATGTTTTACTTTGTGTGTTATTCTCACTTGATTAACATACATTTAAAAGGAAAATTTTCTTTTAAAAGGGTATGTTCGAAAACTCAATTCTAAAACTAAATTGAGAACCTATTCGAAATAAAATAATGTATGAACCATTTTCAATTTTGAAATGGAATCGGGTATGTAACATAAACAAAACAGAATGTATATTATTTCTATTTTATTATTACCAAAAAAATATGGTCTTGAAAGTTCAGTGCACAATGAAAGAACAATTAATTGGGAAATGCTAAGAAAAACATGATGCGAGTGCATGATTATTTTGTAAAGACTATATTTTTGACATACCTCGATGCTTTTTTTTTTAATACGGTACCAGTAGCGTACGATTTTAACAATTTTTCAATATAATCAAATAATTCTTGGATATAGACCAAAACTAGTAATTTCAACAATTGTACGATTAATTTAAAATATGAATACTTCGATTAAAATTTGACGAAACCAGTAGCTGTTAGTTTTATCTGAATGGTGGTTCAATTAAATTTAGAATAAATTCATTTGAGAAAATTGGAAGAAAGAATTGTATATGGATTTGATGAAGAACCAGGTTTTTCAACCTTCGCTTAATTTTAGTTAAATTTATTTATAATTTTAATTCTACCCGAATAAATATGTGCAAACAACCCTACTCTATTCTTAAGAACCTTTCCAAACACTTTTAAATGTTTCAAATTGGAATAAAATACTAAAATTACACCGGTGAATGAAATTCATTCAAAAAAATTGAGAAATGTAAATAAAAGCCCATATTATAGCAATGCCGTCTTTTATGAAAAAAAAAATCATCCTTTTCTAATTCGTAAAAATTCATTCACCTTTACTAGAAATATACTGTTCAAAACACAAAAATAGAACAGTAAAAAAATTTAATGAGAAAATCGTAAGTCCCATAAAGTTCATTTACGTCGAAAATACGAAAAAAACAAATTTGTCGTATTTTTCTAATTTTATTTCAATTTTTCTTTTTAATTTTCTTCACTTTTCTAAGAAATGTGCCGCAGCTTATAAACGACATATTTTTTTCAGTGATATGCCATTACTATGGTTAAAAACGAAATAAATATTACTAATATCGTAAATAATACTTATAATAATTATAATATACCTATTATATTATAAAAAAGGTGGCAAGAATTTATAATTGTCCAAGAACCTGCCTTTTTTGTATTGGGCATGTCTACCCAGTAAGTATGTACACACAGCAGAAAAATATGCTTATATTATAACTTGGAGAAACCTACCTCCACTAATTGATTTGCCGAAACAGACATATTTTTACGAAAATAGAATATTATAAACAATTTTGTTAGGGTGAATTTACAATATATGGCAACCAAAATAAAATGAAGAATTGATCTTTGCAAACGTAAATTATTGATTATTATCGATCAAATGTTACAAATTACAAGAGTAAACATCGACCTTTGAAATATTGTTTCGGTCAAGTAACTTGTGTTAACCAATGATATGTTTCAGAATCGTCATTCAACACATTTTGTTTTTAACTGGGTAATGGCAAATAATTGGTTATAGTAAAGAACTTAACATTTTAAATTTTCTGTTACATTTTCATCTACCGGGAGTTTTTATAAATAAAGGTCCTTTTTTACATCTTCTAAATTCAATCCTAACTTGTTTTTCTTTAATCCAGAGAAATATAGATTGAATATTTCCTACTTGCTTGGGAATACATCGATTTTTTCATAATTTTGTTTAAGGATTTGTTTTTGTTTTCCATCATAGTAGAACAAAAAAGAATTGACATACATGTGTGAGTGTCAAAAAGTCTTAAAAACTTGTTATTTATTATTTTTTCTTAGTTTGAAAAAATTGTTTTAGTTTAATTTTAGTTTAATGATGATCTTGTAATAGAAATATTGTTTGCCTTAGAGTTTAAAAGAAGAAAAGAACAGAATAATGACCTATACAAAAAGTAGAATTTGAAAACCTTCTTAAATTATTGTTTAGGAAAAACAAATAGGTTTTATTCTTTTTAAAGATATACAAACATTTCAGATTGCTTATGGCTTAGTGTCAAGAAACTAAACGTTTTGCGTGACAGTTTTATCAATTGTAAATACAGGAGTTAAAACTTGATAATAAATTTTAAATTTCATAATTATTTTCCATACAAAAATATAGAGTCAAACTGTCCAAATAATGTGCAATAGTTATTTCCTCCTAAGTATTCGTTTAGAGACGTAATTATTTATAGAATTGTTATAGGTTTAGAGTATATCGATAACTTTTTTATCGATAATATAAATTTTTCTCTATTTCAAATGCACGATCGTAAGGCAGAATCAAAAATTCTCTAAAAAACATTTGACATTAAAAACAATGACGAGATTAATTCGAATTTTTTAAATGAATTATTTGTAAAATGTGAAGAGAAGATAGCAACAACAATGGTTTTAAAAGATAAACCGAGAAATCAAATTTTAATTTTGAAAAGTAAAAGAACCTTTTTGACGTACCGAAATTTTGTTTTTTGACACTTAAATCAAAATATGTTTCATAAATTTGTGTATGTAAATCAAATATCGAAAAAATTTTAAAGCATCATCTTTCTAACAAAATACATGTAAATATTTTCCTCTCCTTTTCCTCTTTGTACAAATACTTATTATTGCAACATTATTATTGGCATCACAGTATTTAGGTTATACAGTATTACTGTTTGTCATAACTTTATAATAGAATGACGACGTTATAACAGTATAATGTTTTCGATAATAATTTTAAGCATACGCAAAAATGAGGGAAAACAGAAGGAGAAAATATATTTCGTTAAAATCAATTCAAGAAGGAACTGCTTCTCATAAATGTTCCTATATCTCCCAACAAAAACATTCATACTCATATTTATACATATTTTTATAAATTATTTTTATACAAACTGTACAAAGCGAATGCAATCAGTTCTTTGAATTATTACACTTCGCTTTTTTGTTATAATAATTGTAATATAGTGTACAAAATACACATACCCTAAATTTATGCAATTTTTTTTTCATTTTTTTACTTATAAATGTATGACTTTGAAAAAGTCATTTTCTGCTAATCCAAGGTAATGCAGAGCTTTTCCTTAAATAAACATTAATTTATTTTAACTCTTTGGGTAATTTTTCACTTACAAAATATAATTTAATTTTTTATGATCATTCTATTATAGTTCCAATTGCAGGAATGTGGGTTGTATAAAATAAACAAAAAAATCTTTAAAGGAACACAAAAAAATAAAATTGTTTTATTTGTAATTTTTACATCAGTAATGTTCAATTCACATGAACCCATATACTTCAACAGATAAATACATACATGTACTTGTAAGTGTGTGTGAAATCACAGAATTTATAAGGTATTATATTTTAAAAATTTATGATAAAATTTTATTTGTTAAACTTTCCTGGAAATTAAAAAACCTGAACATAAAATCAATCTTCATTTTTATATTCCCTTTCAAATACTCAAACATATTAGAGTACTTATCAAAATTTTATTTCAATGACCTTCAAAATTTCATCTGAAAATTTTTCATTTGCAATATAAATTCATAACGCCTAAAAACATTCTCATACTTATGTAGAAATATTTATAACCCCAAATATAAATATATATATACATAAACGTCTTTGAAATAAAGTAAAGTATTTGACCATTATTCTTAGAATCTATATAAAAATATTAAACGTAAATATTTTACGACTTTAGAAAAATGGGAGAAATGAGAAACAAAAGGAAGCATAAAAATAAAATGAATACATCCATAAAAAATGTTAAAATACGAGAGAATGAATGAAAATATAAACAAAAATTGAGTTGACAACTTTGGGATCCTTACATAGACTTCAGATAGCAGTAATTGATAAAATTAGTTTTTATTTTCAAGACAATTATTTACACAAACTGTATATATATGTATACTATTTGTGTTGTCAGTTTAAGAAATATTTTTAATGCCTCCTGGGCATCTCTTTTTTTAAGAATTCAAAAATTAAATTGCATTATGGATGTTTCATTTCTACAACAATTATAAATTTCCCATATGTCTGTTCCTTACGTTATATAACTTATATACATCAGCATTAATTTCAAAATAATTTCATGAATTAGCAAAAAAATTATCAGATACTCGTATTATGATTTTTCTTTAATACATCATTCAATCAAATAAATCTAGAAAAGAATAAGCTCTTGTGAATTTTGATTTTATTTCAAGACCCCTGTTTGAAGTCTCTATCAACCGGATTCTGTTAGAGTAGTAAAATTTATAAACGAAATGTTAAATTTTCTATGCTCAGAAAAATGAAACCAGTATATAAAAATTATTGTAAAAACTCACTTGAAAATGTTATACAAATATTGATAAAGATCGTTGTTATATTATGTATAAATGCATGTATACACTCAGATTTACACTAAAGCAATAGATTTACCCTGAAGAGACATAAAAAAGGAGTCTTGTTAATAATGATTGTAACCGGTGTCAAAAATGAGGTTGAATCATTTTTCACCGTATTAAAAAAAAATGCTTTATGAAAAGGTGAGTTTTAATTTAGTGTTTTCATAATGTTTGTTTATATAAGTAAAATATGTATGAATGTAGTCGTAGAATATTTCTATGTACACCAAAAAAAATGAAGTAAAAGAAATTCTCCTTTAAAAAGATTTTATTTTTTGTTTTGACCCAGAAAAGGGAAAAAAAACTTATTAATAGTACACGTGTTTTAAGGCATGCAGTACCCCTTTTAAGTAAAATGAATGAAGTATTAAAAGTGATTAAAAACTATTCAATAAAATCTGTTACGCATTTCTTTTTAATTTTCCATAAAAAATCGAAGAAAAACAAATGAGGGGCTTAATTTATAATGCTTTAATTTAAGAAGGGTTACCAAAAAAATTGCCCTTTTCCGTTATTATGAGAAAAATATGTTATTTTTGGTAAAGATGAATTTGAACAATTTGGAAGTTAGTTTATTTTATTAATTTATTTATTTTAAATTTTTATATAAATTTACAAAAGATATAAACGAAAACCATCTTAAGCTTAAGTACCTCACAATAGAGCTGTTGCAGGACAAATTAAAAAACTTCAATTAGACTAGGAAAATTTCAACTAAACTAAGGAAATTTTTCCTTATGACGAAGGTTCATTTACTGACAAAACTGATTTTAACCAAAAAGGGAATCATTGGTAATCGAACGATCTCCGCGGTTATTTAAAATAAGACTATACAACATATGTCATCGTCACATATACATACTTATGCAGAAATATCATGAATCAAAGATTATCATGTTGTATATTAATGCTTTGCTATCGCATGATTAGCCGAAATCCAATAAAATTGTAGAACGTCAACTTCATTTTATAAACAAATCCTGTCTTAAAGGAATTTAATTTTTTTTAAAGAAAGAGTTGAATTCTACGATTGAAATGAAAAATTGATATACATACGCACATATCGGTATTATGTTAGGTATCAGGCATAATCGTGCGAGAAAACAAGCTATGACCATTAATATTTTTAAACTATACAGTGCTTTTTAGGTTTACATTTGACGGGACATCATATAAAACGTCATTAATTGAAAATCAATAAAATGGAGAATATTGTATCCAACATGTTTGATTTTAAGAATCTTAACTTTTTAATAATTTTAAATAAATCGTTAAATTTATTTTAATTATAGATGAATATGTGTTTTATTATAAATTTCACCACAATTATCATGTCCTATCTAGAACTTTTCATTGAGAAAGAGAAATATTTATTTTTTTCATAAAAACTTATTTTATTTATCTAGAAGATTAAAAAAAGGAAATTAAAAATATAAAGAAAACACAAGTTCTACAAAACTTACAAGCCCAAGGACTTTGCAAAAAGTTTTTATGTATTCGTTTAGACTAAAGATTTTTTTTTCCAACCATAATGAATTAAGGCTATTCCTTATGCACATATCTTGAACTCATTATAACCAGAAATGTAATAAAAGATGGAAATAAAATTCTTTGTTTTTTCATATAAAAAGAAATTCAATTAAATTTAATTAAGGTATAGATATTCAAACAGTTTATAGTACTTTATTTTTAAAACACATAAAAACCGTTCCAATTTTATTTTAACCAACCTGTTTATAGCCCACTCAACAACATTATATTTGATTGTAAGTAATCTCACAACATACTTAATGACATACATGCGTATAATTAAAAATTTCCGGCTCTTATTTAAAGAAAGAGAAATCAAATTTAAGAGATATTAAAAATAAGGTTGGTTTGACTGGAAGGTTTTTTAAAAAGCAAATCTCATTTAAGCAATTTAATTCATAAAAATATTAAAATAAATAATTAACATTTATAAAAAGTTTTCCGGCGGTGTGAGTAATGAATTGTGTAACGGTTAAACGGTGGAATTAATTTAGAAAATTCAATTATTGCAAATTATGTATAAGTTTTCTATTCCAATTTTGCTGAGTCAAACTGTAGGTAGAATGAAATTCCAATTCAGTGGAAAACAAATTTTTTCTTTTTCCACTGATATTACTGAATTACAAATTCGTATAAGAATAGGTAAATAGCATTTAATTTTCATATTTCTTTTCATTTTTCTCTTTTTTTACATATTTTTAAACATATAAATTCGTACACTCAAAATTTAGAAATAAATGAGCTCATTTCTTAAAAATTATTACTATTGCTTTTTTTTTTTTAAAACGCTGCCAACCGTGAAAATCAACTGTTCCGCTTTTACAATTATAAATTCAGTTATTTTATTTAATTCAATTGCTATAACAGTCTTCAATTTTTACACCCTACCTTAACGTATGGTCATCTTCGGTAAGAACATAAATGTGTGTCTACACCAGGTCAGCTTATAAAATTTTGTGTTGATTTAGACATGTGTAGCCTTCTCTTTGCCACTAACCGATTACGCTCTAACTCAAAAAGGAAGACGTAATAACACCATACTTTCAGACGTTTTTTTTTGCTTGATGATTCGAATACCTACCATCTTCCGAAAGAGATTATTTTAAATATGTATTTCGAAACGCAATGAAGATATTAAGATGAAATTTTGTAAATTAATGTTTCCAATTATATCTGGCATATCCTGAAAGTTTTAATATAATTGCAATACTGGTTCGAGTAGCTGTTGCACCACCCAAAAACCTAATTTTAAATAATTGAAAAAAAGTAGAGCTACTTGTATGACTTTAAGCAGTCATATGCCCACTTATGGCCCAGACATATTTCAGAAGTTTTAATTGAATAGCTTGACAGATTCGGGTAAAATTACAATGCAACCCTAAAAGCTAATTTTACAAAAACTGTTATTTAATAATAAAATTTTTACGGTGTAATATAAAATACAGTTGAGACCATTAAGGTCCATTGAAACGTTTTTACTTGTTAATTTATGTGAAGTCGCAAAATATTGATTTCAGTTTATGATTAGTTCATCATAAATGCAGAAAAAGTGAGAAATAAAAATTTCATACAATTTATAATACAACATAACTGTTCTTTCTACAGATTTTTTCAACATCACTAAACGCATGGTGTGGTGGCATGTAACTATGCTCATTAATAAAGCAAAATGACACGTTATACTTGAAAAACGTCATTCAAGTAAAATTTGCAGGCTGGTGCAGTTTTTTTTTGTTTTGTGTTTAAAATAATTATTTTTTAAAACAATAGTTGTTGCACTATACTGGTGGATATAGACATGCAGTGTTAATATAAGTTGCAACATATTGTTAAAATATTTCTATTCAGATTAGAGCTCAGAAATAGAGAAATAAAACAAAAGTCCCCTTAAATAAAAAAGTACTTATTAATTTTTTTTTATAAAAATTTTATTCAAAACTCAACAAAACTATCAAGCATTTGTTTGGTTTTTCATATTTATGAGGACAAAGTTAAACATTAAACTGAATTTATTCTTTTTTTCTTTCTAATTACAAACTCAAACTTCAATATATCCTTTTCAACAACAAATTTTTACCGACCGCATTACATACAATAAGGAAGGTTATGTCATGGCACTTAGTTTCGTATGTCTCCATGGTAGGGCAGCGGAAATAAGCTATTTTTATAGAAACGTCGGTTTGTCGGTGTATGCATGCACGCGTCTATTTCAAATTCGGATTAACCGATTTTGATGAAATTTTATATGTGAATTTATTTCGGCTAAGTTCACCTTATTGTAGGCCGATTTTTAATTTTTGCGCATATAAAGAAAAATAATCATTCAAATTTATTTGAAATTTAATATTTAAATTCGAGGAAGGATCAGGTCACGGGACTAATACTGATGAAATTGCTTGAAATTTAATATTTGAGTTTTGATTGTTAAAGAAACTATATTTACGAAAGGCCCAAAGCGAAACTTTACTAAGAACCAAATTCACATTTTTGGAGAATGTTAACTAAAAGCTTACTAATGTCTTTAAAATTGAAAGAAGTCTTTAAACCACATTTTCATAATCTTCTATGACACTTTTATTAAACCATGTGTTGATCACATCAGATATATTTTCAACTTTTAAGCATTTTGCATTTGCTTGATTAAGATATTTGTATTTGCTGTTATTCTGTTCGTCTATTCTTCATCTATTACATTTTAAGTTAATTTTGTAAGAACATACTTTCAGAAGAATCAAGACTTACTCATTTGTCATAATCGCAAAATATAAATTGTCATCAATGTAATTCAAAGGTTGGATTATTAATTTGGTTTTAGTCTCGATGAACTTGAAGAGCTTACTATTTCTACTTTTTTACAGGTTAATGCCATATGAATAAAAGCGGTAAGCAAAACAACTTTCAAAAATACATTTCAAGCTGTTCCTGAAATATGTTTAAAATTGTAATAAATTTTTTAGAATATTTTACAATATCTTGCAATTTTTCCAAATGAAAACTCGCAGTTTCAACAACGTATTCATATGCGCAATATGATGAGTAATTTATATGCATGCAAATTTACAAAATGTATGTACATTCGTAAACATTCAACTATATTATGTACACAATAAAACATTACGATTACAATTTCATTAAATTGTCTGGTGTCCTAAAATCTTTACCATTGTATTATGTTATGTATGTACATATGTATATAGCTAAGATAAATTATTACTAATAGAAAAATGTATGAACTGGACAAAAAAAAAAGAGTATTTAAAAATATGAGTAGTGGAGGTTATTTAGACACTTACCAACTACATTTAAATTCAAAAATATCGATGTGGGCGGATGGGTTGAAACTTGGCATTCATAAATGCCAGCATCACGTAGTTGAACAAATTTTATTTGCAATGTCCAATCCTAAAAAGAAAAAAATGAGAAAAATAACCATAAGCAAAAATAATAACATGCAAGTATCACAAAAAAACTGTATAATGCTAGAGGAATAATAAAATAAAACATTTTACAAGCAAATAAAATAATAAATCTGTGGTCACTTACAACATTCACTTAAAATTTTTTGAATAAATTTATTTTACATTTCGATTGGGTTTGATTTTTAATATTCCCAAAACGTTTTATTCAAACGACTTTTATCTTTTTTACCTTTATGATTCTACTTATACTTAAAGAACACTGAATGTTTTCGAGTCAGTGGAAAAATGTATCTGTTATTTGTTTATAACTTTGTCAGCATACTAACAAATATTTCAATTCGTTGCGAGTACTAACTAAATTTGATATGTTATAGGCAAAGATCAAGCAGCTATTATTAATGAATTTCATGTTTAAACCTAAATTAAAAATTTTTATTAAGCCTAATGTTAGACCTGATCAAATTGAACATTAATAAGACTTTATGGCGCGTAGCCATAGAAAAATTTGTATTAAAATAGAAAAAAACGGGCAAAGACATGAAGAAAAATAAAAACAACATAAAACTTGCTAAAACAAAAAAAAATTACTTTCTAACTTATTTGCTGTGGGAATTCTAAGAACAAAAACAAGAAAAATAGGAACCATAATTTCATAATGTCCCATTTTTCTTATTCAATAGGACGTCAGCAATCCCTTCAGCGTTTTATAAATATTTTTTTATACGGCTCATAGAAAAACGAAATGTTCATTAAATTCTGAAATTAAAATTAATTCATATTCCTATAATTTCATGTCGTAATAATAAAATTTTTATTTTTCAAAATATTATGAGTACATTTTTATGGTAATATTGTACCTACATTAAATATTTCTCGTTTTACTGAAAAAAGAATAAAGTAAGGGATAACTCCTCTGACTCTTAAAACTTAAAATTTAAAATCCAATTTTGAATAGTTTAAAAATAAGGCATTGATTAATTGAAAAAATATTACTGTCAATACTTTTAATTTTTGGCAAAAAATTTAGAAAAAATTTGTAGATAGCATTTCGAATTTTTTTATTATACCCATACGAAAGTATTTTCGAAGGGTGTACTAAATTTGCTTTACCGTTTGTAACGTTATGAAAAAATGGTCTGAGATTATGGCTCAAGTATATGTTTTTGATGAGAGTCAAATTCTGAGCCGATTTAGCTTTTTCTGTAAGTCCGTCCGTCCCAAAAACCAATTGAGCTAAGTTCACCAAATTTTCACAAATCTTCACAAACTATGAAAGCTATAGTAGCTTCGTGAAAACAAGTATATTCATGCCTCTGTTATGTGTATGACAAAAATCGTTGTAATTTCCTGACTCCTTGTGGTAACTGCAACTTCAACAGTAGTTTGGCCTTTAATATTTTAGAAAATATTATAAAGACAGTACTGAAATTTCACATAAATTAATATGGTAATACGACAGCTCTAAAGTCATAGTCTGTCCCATAGTCAACTGTAGCATATTAATTCGCATAAAGGATAACAAATTCGTACTGGCATCACAGAGTTTACATGGTCAACTTTATTTTTTCTCGTTTTTTAATACTTTTTCCAAATTTTACTATTAACTTTTTAAACTAATAAAATTGCCAGTGAGAGTGTATTTGCTATTTCTTACTATTCGTTTAGCGGAATTTGTTTTCAGGCACTTTAAATCTGTTATATTGTTACGAAACTAATAACAAAATTACTCTAAATACTTTTACGACAAAAATGTTGTAATATTTTAAAGTAACCTATTAAATCAATTAAAAAAATTTTTGGAGATCTCATGGGATCTTTTAGATTTAATGTATTAAACAAACGACAATCTTACTCTAAGGATATTGAACGACTTTCCTGTAATTTTTGCTGTTCATTCAGCATTCCCATATTTGATAAATTTCTCAAAATGTTCCAACATAAAAGTTTTTGTTATACGAGTATTTTCAATTTCACGTTAATGAAATTCTATTTTTTTTACTTTTTACAAGAAACTCGTTAGGTGAATCTTAAACAAATTTAAAAGTATAACCAAGGTGAGAACCTTGGAAATTAAAATAAATTGCCGTTATTTAAAAATTAATAAACAAAATAGAGGAAACGTATAATAAATTAAGAGTAAGGTATTTCCTCCTATAAGAAAAATATTGTGAGCAAAATGAACACAAAATCAATATAGCTTCAAGGGAAACAACTTGAGTATTTCTTAGCGTAACTACAAATTAAAAAAAAAACAATGCGAAAAAAAATTTAATATATAAAAGAAACATTCGAATCAATTTGCGGTCAGCCAACAAAATTTTAGAAATCTATTTAACTAGTTAGTTTGAAAAAATTTAAAGTGCCTTGTAATAAGACACGCCAGAATAATACAAAAAAAACTAATTTATTGCATAAGAGTAAATGACATTTTTGATGAAAAAATGAATTTAAAAATGCTTTCCAAAATCAATTTGTTTTTTATTTACATGCATGGGTACGCTATTTCATTTTTAAACCTTTTAATTTAAGAATCTACAAGGATACGACAAACCGTCACTATGTTTATGAAACACAACCTAAGGCAACCCAATTGATTAAAATTGCTTTTCATTTTAGTTTTGCATAATATTAATTTTTTTGTTAGTTTTTTGCTTAATTTTTGTTGTGTAAAACTAAAAGACTGGTCAAAGAATATTGAATATGCAATTTTTGAAATTCTGTTCTTTTTGGGATAAAAAATAATGCTTTATTTTAAAATTAAAATGCTAAAAGCATGAATAAAATTACAATTTCTTTCTAATTGAGAAATCGAATTCAAAAACTATTAAATACTAAAAAAAACACTAGTAATTAACCCTCTTCGGGACATATTTACCTAAGAAACATTTAAATAAAATGGGTGTTTTATTAATCTAGGTATATTTTGCGGTATGCCATGATAATCCGATCGAGACACGCTAGAGCGAAGTTCTTAATGGCAGATATAAACCATATTATACTACCGATTAAATTTTCCGATTAAAATAGCTTTGTTTGAAAATGTTCTTAGGCATCGAATTGATTGAAAAATCAGTTCGAGAAAGCATTAATCTTTACGATTAATACGAGTAATTACTGAGCTTTTTGTATTTATATAATCAACAAAAATATCTAAGTTCTTACTTCGGATATAGTAGTTTGTCAGAAATTTGTGTTTTCACGGCTTTGAGAAGTGAAGATGGAACAAATTTGTTTTAGAGAAAAATACAGTCTTAGCTGTTATCTATTTTTATTTGCAATGTGGTCGTTCTATTTTGAAGAATGAGCCGAGGTTTCGTAAACAAGTAAAGGACGGACAAGCTTAAACACGGGCATATCTCTAGAAGTAGAAAGAGTAAAACTGATAGAAATATTTTATTTTATCGAAAATTTTTGGAAATATGCCAAAGCTTCAAAAGTTTTTTCGGAATCCCAGGTAAATAAATTTTGATCATTTGCAATGACTCTTGCTGTTAAAACTAAAGAAATACTATGAAACGAATTTTATTGCAAACTATTTAGTGCGATTTAAGTCGAACTCACGTTGAACCAAGTCAAATGGATACATATATTTTCAATACATGTTCGAATGAAATAATTTTTAATCAAAATTAGTATTTAGCTTAAGTGGAAGAAACCGGCTGAGCCCGTAATCTTATTACAACAGCGTGTACAAAAAATGTTTAACCAAACGCACGCATATTCTTTTTTTTGAATACGCACTCATATTACATTACAAGCGTCAGAAAATATCAGCCATAAAAGGGTAAAATTTTAATTTTGACATAAAAAAATTTTTTTGCACTGTCAAAGAATTGATATATGTACCTATATATGTATGTATGTAAGTTTACTTTTGTCATTTCATTTTGATGTTAGGCACAAAGAATTAAAATATTAAAGTTCTTTTTTTTCTTAAAAGTATGTACATAAATAATTTGCTAGAAAAAAAAATGAATAAACATTTTTCTTTTTATAATTTTCATATTTTAATAAAAATATTCATGCTTTCATTTTAAACTCAATCTCCTTTTAACTATAAATTGTCATATATTGCAACAACCGTAGGAAGATCAAATACATTATTTACAATGGGCTTTATGTGTCATTTTTAAGTGCTTTAGTACAATGTAGGTACATTATGTCTTTTGCTTTCATATAAAATTCTTAAGTGACCTATTAAGCAATGTTATTCTTTCTAGATTATTTGGCATGTCTGGTTCTGGTTTCCTATTCATTTTTGCAAAGTTTTCCTTATGGAAAAATAAACGTGTTTTATGAAATGAGAATTTTTTTGCAAAAAAAAAAAAAATTCAATTTAATTTTATGTACATAAATAAAAATCTAATTTTTCTTTATAATTACTAATTTCCTACTAGGATTTAGAATTCTACTTTTATGACTCTTCCTTCACAATAGTTTATTATTATAAGATTATTCAAGTGTTCATTCACCAGACGACTTATAAAATAAATAAGACTAAGTAATAAATTATGTATGAAATGTTTATTTTATGATTAAGTATGCAACTACGTTGTATGCATAATAATCATGAAGGATATTAAAGAATAATATACAAAATAAAGTAGGAATTATAAATAAAATATATTCTAAAATTTAAATTGTACAAGAAATTGAAGTGAATTTAAATAAACTTTTACCTCTGAATGCTTTAAATGTGTGGCACTAAATCTTTCATCGCTATTGTATGTTGTTAGACCAACTGTCAGTAAATGATAATCTTTTCTTCTAATCCATGACACCTGAAAAAAAAACAAAAAGAAAAAATATAAAAATATTAAATAAAACAAATCTATAATACAGTAAGGAAGGGAGTATTGAAGAATCAAAGTAAATATTGTTACATTTCTAAAATAATTCTCAGAAAATCTTTACAGTCATGATCTCTTCTAACAAAAGATAATGTTATGACTTTAAGATTTGATACATGAATCTTAAAAGAACACATTATTAATGCACATTTACAAAAATGTGTAAGTATTTATACGTATATAATATATGTATGTGTATGCGTATGTAAATTGTAGTTTAATGAGGAAGATGAAATATTCATTCTGTAAATTGAAAACTTCTTAGAATGCAAATGTTATCCTCAAAGTTAATTACACTTCATGAGGATTGTATAAATTTGGAATAATTAACAAAAATTCAAAAATATTCTTTTTTCAGAAAATTGAAGTAGTTTAGAAGAATTCAATTAACCCGATAGACATAGGGTTCTGGAAAAGTTTTATGTTTAATATAAGTTAATATCAGAATCTAAATCAGTGTCTTTCGAAGATTTTTTGGAATTAATTGAAGAATTTTTAGGTTTGATATTCATGTATGCTAGAATATGGATAATATTTTTATTACAATTGCACAATACAGCAAATCAAAATAAAACTGAGTAAGAAAACAATTACTGAACGACCGATAAACGAACTGACCGACGGACCATCATCAAAATATATGACATTTGACATTTTTGATTGCTTTAACAAATAATTATAATGAAAAGGTAAGTATGTCTTATTAATCACTAAGAGTATAAGAAAAAACTTTTTTTTTGTTTCTTGTAAATTTTTCAACTAAAGCATTTCATTCAACAATAGAAGTATATTGGTGACCCTAAATTTCTCATAACAAGTTTTGAGTGAAATTTTATCTTTTCGTGATATAATGAAATGCGAATAAACTATGCAGTATGTCGGCCTAACTATGTTTCGATTTGAAATTTTTTCGGAACCACATTTGTAAAAATCTCACATTATGTACTTATGTCTAAGTTTTTTGGAGATTAAATAATTAATAAACTTTTCGAACGATTCACGAAATTCCTTAATAATGATATTTGGGGTATTTTTATCAAAGACACTGATTGACTTTTCAAAGAAACCAGATTTCAGGAATTGAACCTCTAATAAAATTAAACAAAATGTTACTATAGTTTTTGCAGGATTTGCAATAATTTTTTTGAAGGACATTTCTCGTGCTACTCCTTTGCCCACATAAAAAGAATAAATTTTTTAGATTTAGAAAAATAAAGATAAAATAGACTAATTGTGTTTGGTTGCGTGTTGCTAACATAAATTTTTGTTCAATATAATAGTACAGTTTTTTTAACAAACTCATAACTCGAGCAGAAAGAAGGAATGAGGAAATTTAGTTCTAAGTTTTATTAAAATTTGCTATTGTTGTATTAATTGAAAATACTTATTTCATTTTAAATTCATAATTATGATTATCAATTCTATCCATATGGCATGTGATTGTATTCCATTTTTTTTATACAAAACCCCAAAAGATGTCAACATTAATTTCACCCAAATCAAGTCACGCTTTATTGTAGCATAAACATTTATTTTAAAAAAACTAAAGGCATAACACTTTCTTTAAAACACTTCGATCCAATTATAAACCGGGTGAAACTGAAAACACTGCATCTCTTGCACACAAATTTATGAAAATATTTAATATTTGAGCGTGAACGCTTTTGTAAAAGGACCACCCCATTGTATGAAATAGACTATAAAAGACTTCAAAAATATTAATTGTATATCATTTTTAGTATAAATATTTCTGGAATGGTCAAGTTTTTTCATTCATTCTATTAAGGATCATGTGTTTGATTTTTCGGTTCGATTAACTTTTACACCATGACACTTTTTATACAATTATAACCATAATTTATGTTTTCTAAAGCCATTTAAACAAAATTATTTTATTTTTACCTTTTGAAAATGAAAATATTTAGGTACACATTTAAGTTTGAAAATGAAAAAACTTTATTAAAAAATTCTATAAATATGTGTATTAATCATAAGGACCTAAAAGTGGAAAACTTTTTAACATAGGCGCTATATGAAAGAACAGAATAAGGTAAGGCACAAAATATTGTGTTTGTTGAATAAAAACTCTAGAAATTTTAATAAAATTCAATTCGTACCATAAAATTAAACACATCTATTGTCAATTTTTCCTAAAGCAACTGAAATTAGATTTTTTTCCAAGTGTAAGTGAATAACTGATACTAAGTTCTGATACTAAATAGTAAAATAGTGTTACTTAATGTTGCGGTTCTTGTAAAAAATTTCATTATTGAAATTTTACAGAAATTTTCATTATTAACTGGTACGCTTAAAACTTTAAAATACTATGGCACAACTGTCAATGTCACCACAAACATCTAAATTAACGAGAGGCAAAAATGAATATTCTTACATATGACATAATCCATTCAATTGTCTTTGAGTAGTGCTACTAATGCTATCCTACTTGTAGCTGACGGCAATTTAATTTTGGTGTATAAAGCTTTATATCGAATACCTCAATGTGACTTTAGTTTAAGGTTTCACATTTAAACAACATTCGAATAAAACAGTATAATTAAAATTAACCATTTCACCAGCCCATTTTAAAATTAATATTTATTAAGAAATTAATGTATGAATGTATATAACTGTCAATAATTTTATTATATACCAAGTGGATCACATAAAAGCATGTATATATGTACGAACAAAATGAGATCGAGAAATAATACCTTAAAGGCAGGAGAGATTTGAAAATTCCTGAGAATATATGTATATGCGTATTTATTAAAATAATTTTCTTTTAAAATCGCAACCCATAATTAGGTACCCTTTCTTTAAATTGCAAAAGGTGTCATATAACAATAGTACTCCCTAAAATTATGTTATTCTTAACAAAATTGACAGACCTCTTGAAAAATTTTCAATATTTTATATGGCAATACAATAAAATCCCGTGACTTCAATAATGCTTTATAAAAAGTTTATGTACGATATTAATTCGATTGTAGTACCGCCTCAGAGCTTTCAATACCTTAACATTGTAAAAACAACTCCTAAAGTTTTTGATACATTTTGGAATAATAAACTAATACCTACTTTGACGCTTGTTCGAAAAATTCAATTAAAAGTTCTGTGCAAATGTTCATTTTCAACAAACCTTACCATATCATTAACAACATAGCATTTTTACGCTGCAGTTTAGGAAAACAACTTAATAACTAGCACTTTATTGCTGAAAATATATGCTAGTTTATTTATTTGGTTATTTCTGGCAACATTTTTATGACACGTACAAGAAAAGCGTGCCCGATTTTTTCGATACCCAATTTACTTTTATTTTGCGCATCCACTAAGTACTCGTATAGAACGCATTTAGGAAAAGTGTACAATGTCAAGAGCTTTTACTAAACTTTTTGGAATGTGTTACTTTGTAAAGTTTACGCCGTAAACGCATTATTGAAGACACGGATACTCATAATTTATGATATAAAATAAATGGAAAACAAAATGGAAACAAATATTTATAAAAAGCTTTAAATTGTTTCCAAAACTTTGGCGGTAACTCAATGGAACTTTGCTATACAATATTTTGCAAAGTCGATAGATGTTATAAAGCTTTGGTGCGTTTTTATTCAACTGCGCATATTAGATTAAGAAGAAAAATATCCAGAATAAGCCGTGAAAACATTGTCAAGGATTTTAAAGCTCAACGAATGGATTTGCTGGGAAAATTTTGAAATTGTAAAATTTTTTTTCATTAAAATAATTTTCTATCTGAATATTATGTTTCGTGTACTTGCAGCGTTTCTAGTTTCTTTGCTAAAGTTGAAATAATTTGTACAATAGTTGACTGCTAAAAGGACCGTATAGAAATTAAATTAAATGGTCATTTCAATTATTATTTTATGTTTATTTTCACTTTTCGCAAAAAATACTTTTGTTCATAATAGAAATATTATATAGGTTGGCAAAAAAATATAAATAAAACATTGTATACATTTCTATCTATGCATATACCCATATGTCTATACATTTAAAATCTCTCTATCCCCGTTACTACTATTATTGTTCGTATTGTTCAAGAAAAATTCTTTGCTATATAAGAAATTATTTTGTCCTTTTTATTTATTCCTCATCTACTTGTCCTCTTTCTTATTACCCCATCTTTATATACATTTCATTTAAGTTATATTTTGAATAGAGACAAAGTTGTTCTTAGAATGAATAGCTGTATTTTAACGTTGTATATGTATATATGTATATACATACGTATACAAACATACTTTTGCAATAAATCCAATGCAAACATACTAATATGCAGAATCTGTTTTATCTCATTCTTTATAGAAGAAATGCACAAAAAGAATAAAACTAATTAAAAACAAGTAAGGATCTAAAGTGGTTTGCAGAACCTACATTTTCTTTATGTTCATAAAAACAAAATGAACAAAAATTTAAGAATTAAATATAATGCTATTATAATATAATAATGTATTTAAAATATATATAAAACGTATATGTATATAGATACTAATATATAAAACATACAATATTTTGCAAACAACGTTGCAAATAGATTGTAAATGAAGCTTTTAAACGCATGAAAATTTGCATTCATAGCGGGTTAGCTGGATAAATAGATAAAGTAGATATAAACAAGTAAAAACGTTTCAGTCGGTATAAACCGATTGAATTATACCCTGCACCTTTCGTTATTGTGTAGCAATTACTCGAACCTGTGAAATCATTCTATAGAAACTTCACGGACATGTCTGACCTATAATTGGACATCCGACTGCCAAGTTTCATGAATCTGACCTTATAATTTTTCAAAATATTTAAAATTAGCTTTTTGAGCTGTATGGTAAGTACCTAAAACTGTCAAGCAATTCCATCAAAACTTCACAAATATATCTGATCTATAATCGGACACACAACTGCCAAGTTTCATGAAACTGACTTTATTATTTTTCCAAATATTAAAAATAAGCTTTTAGACTTGAATGGAAGCTACTCGAACCTGTTAAGCAATCGCACCAAAACCTTAGAAATATGTCTGACCTATAATTGGACACACGACTGCCAAGTCTCATGAATTTGACTTTATTATTTTTCCAAATATTTAAAATAAGCTTTTAGACTTGTATGGAAGCTACTCGAACCTGTCAAGCAATTCCACCAAAACTGCAGAAATATATTTGACCCATAATTGGACACATGACTGCCAAGTCTCATGAATTTGACTTTATTATTTTTCCAAATATTTAAAATAAGCTTTTAGACTTGTATGGGAGCTACTCGAACCTGTCAAGCAATTCCACCAAAACTTCAGAAATATATCTGACCTATAACTTGACACACAACTGCCAAGTTTCATGAATCTGACTTTATTATTTTTCCAAATATTTAAAATTAGCTTCTGGAGTTGTATGGCATGTACCCGAACCTGTCAAGCAATTCCTCCAAAACTTCAGAAATATATTTGACCTATAATTGGACACATGACTGCCAAGTTTTTATGAATCTGACTTTATTATTTTGCCGAATATAAAAAATTTGCTGTTGGAGTTGTATGGCAGCCACCCGAACCGGTGCAGCTATCCCATTATAATTTTTAGAGCATGTGTAGAATATAATTGGACACTTGTATACAAAATTTTATATTTATAGCTTTATTAGTTTTTGAAATATTTTAAATAAACTCTTGGAGTTGTATGGCAGCTACCGGAACCCGTTGTCCGACTTAGTCCAATAACAATAGGGTTCGTCCTTGGCACAAAAGAAAAAACTTGTGAAAGTTTGGTGTCGATTGCATTATTCGTTTTTGAGTTATCGTGCGATCGGACGGACGGACGGACGGACGAACGGACGAACGGACGGACGGACATATCTAAATCGACGCAGAATTTTACGCTGAGCAAGTATATATATATATGTCCATACCGCAGATGACTCCTTCAAGTAGTTACAAACTCCATACCAAAATTAATATACCCTTCACGAAGTGCAGGGTATAAAAAACAGTCTTTGTATACCATTGTGCATAAGTTCATAATATAAACTAGAAAATCATTAAATTTTAAATGTTTCATTTGAAAACAGTACATTAAACTTTTAAACATTTTTAGGTGTTTCGGAAAAAGTGGAATATCTTGAACTTAAAGATAAAATCCTCTAAGATTGTCAACTAAAAATTTAGCTGTGGCCTTCAAAAAATCAATATTTTAATACTCGTAGTTTTGTCAAAAACGCAAAAGTTTTAAAATTACATAAATGTCAAAGTAATAAAATTAGTGTGAAGACTAACTGAAGGATATTAACAGTTTTATGGATTAACTATTTGAACAAGTTGCGGTATTAACCTGTGTATCCATCTTTGCCTCAGCATAAATCTCCATTGATTTAGAAATGTTTTTTCGTTAGTATGTCCATCTGTCCGATCGGATAATTTAACAAGTAAAAACGTTTCAGTCGGTATAAACCGATTGAATTATACCCTGCACTTTTCGTTATTGTGTAGCAATTACTTGAACCTCTGAAATCATTCTATAGAAACTTCTCGGACGTGTCTGACCTATAATTGGACATCCGACTGCCCAGTTTCATGAATCTGACCTTATAATTTTTCAAAATATTTAAAATTAACTTTTGGAGTTGTATGGTAAGTACCTGAACCTGTCAAGCAATTCTACTAAAACTTCACAAATATATCTGATCTATAATCGGACACACAACTGCCAAGTTTCATGAATCTGACTTTATTATTTTTCCAAATATTAAGAATAAGCTTTTGGAGTTGTATGGCAAGTACCCGAACCTGTCAAGCAATCGCACCAAAACTTTAGAAATATATGTGACCTATAATTGGACACACGACTGCCAAGTCTAATGAATTTGACTTCATTATTTTTCCAAATATTTAAAATAAGCTTTTAGACTTGTATGGGAGCTACTCGAACCTGTCGAGCAATTCCACCAAAACTTCAGAAATATATTTGAGCCATAATTGGACACATAACTGCCAAGTTTCATGAATCTGATTTTATTATTTTTCCAAATATTTAAAATTAGCTTCTGGAAAACGAATAATGCAATCGACACAAAACTTTCACAAGTTGTTTCTTTTGTGCCAAGGACGAACCCTATTGTTTTTGGACCAATTCGGAGAACGGGTTCGGGTAGCTGCCATACAACTCAAAGAGTTTATTTTAAATATTTCAAAAACTAATAAAGGTACAAATATGAAATTTTGTATACATGTGTCCAATTATATTCTACATATTTTCTAAAAATTTTAATGAGGCAGCTGCACCGGTTCGGGTGGCTGCCATACAACTCCAAAAGCAAATTTTTTATATTCAGCAAAATAATTAAGTCAGATTCATGAAACTTGACAGTCATGTGTCCAATTATAGGTCAGATATATAATAAAATTAGATTCATGAAACTTGGCAGTTGTGTGTCCAATTATAGATCAGATATACCTGCGAAGTTTTAGTGGAATTGCTTGACAGGTTCGGGTGCCTGCCATACAACTCCAAAAGCTAATTTTAAATATTTGGAAAAATAATAAAGTTAAATTTATGTAACTTGGCAGTTGTGTGTCCAATTATAGATCAGATATATTTGCGAAGTTTCAGTGGAGTTGCTTGGCAGGTTCGGGTACCTGCCATACAACTCCAAAAGCTAATTTTAAATATTTGGAAAAATAATAAAGACAGATTCATGAAACTTGGCAGTTGTGTGTCCAATTATAGGTCAAAGATATTTCTGAAGTTTTGGTGAAATTGCTCTACAGGTTCGAGTGGATCCCATACGAGTCCAAAAGCTTATTTTAAATATTTGGAAAAGAAATAAAGTTAGATTCATGAAACTTGGCAGTTGTGTGTCCAATTATAGGTCAAAGATATTTCTGAAGTTTTGGTGGAATTACTTGACAGGTTCAAGTGGCTTCCATACAAGTCCAAAAGCTTATTTTAAATATTTGGAAAAGTAATAAAGTTAGATTAATGAAACTTGGCAGTTGTGTGTCCAATTACAGATCAGATATACCTGCGAAGTTTTAGTGGAATTGCTTGACAGGTTCGGGTGCCTGCCATACAACTCCAAAAGCTAATTTTAAATATTTGGAAAAATAATAAAGTCAAATTTATGAAACTTGGCAGTTGTGTGTCCAATTATAGATCAGATATATTTGCGAAGTTTCAGTGGAGTTGCTTGGCAGGTTCGGGTACCTGCCATACATCTCCAAAAGCTAATTTTAAATATTTGGAAAAATAATAAAGACAGATTCATGAAACTTGGCAGTTGTGTGTCCAATTATAGGTCAAAGATATTTCTGAAGTTTTGGTGGAATTGCTCTACAGGTTCGAGTGGCTCCCATACAAGTCCAAAAGCCTATTTTAAATATTTGGAAAAGAAATAAAGTTAGATTCATGAAACTTGGCAGTTGTGTGTCTAATTATAGATCAGATATATTAGCGAAGTTTTAGTGGAATTGCTTGGCAGGTTCGGGTACGTGCCATACAACTCCAAAAGCTAATTTTAAATATTTGGAAAAATAATAAAGTCAGATTCATGAAACTTGGTAGTTGTGTGTTCAGTTATGGGTCAGACATATCCGTGAAGTTTCTATAGAATGGTTTCACAGGTTTGAGTAATTGCTATACAACAACGAAAGGTGCAGGGTATAATTCAATCGGTTCATACCGACTGAAACGTTTTTACTTGTTTTCCTTTGCTTTTTTATTACATTCAATATTCACGAATAATCAGAGAATATTGAATTTATTATAAAAAAATCTAATGTGGTCAGCACATAACCGACCGCATTGTGCATTGTCTAGTTAAGTGAAAGTGTTACAGAATATTATAAAAATGCCTGTTAATTACCTCTTTCCAATTTTTAGGACATTAGTAAGCTTATAGTTAACATACCTAGAAAAAGGTAAATTTGGCTCTTAATAGAGTTTCACTTCGTGCCACCCGAATTCCCTGAAATGCTCGTCAGTTAGTTTCGGTAACAACCAGAACTCAAATATCAAATTTCAAGAAATTCTATCAATTAGTTCCGTAGATATGGTGAAAAATGTAAAATCGGCCCGCAGATCAGTTTTCGAGCCCTGATCTTTCCAAAAAATTTACATTTTCATTGTTTTAATACGAGAAATTCATATATTAAATTTCAATGAAATCGGTTGATTATTTCTCTTTATATACGCAAAAATGTATATTTGGCCCATAGTAAACGTCTAGTTGCTGACGCCTGATTTTTTCCAAAAGTTAGGAGGTTTTGGGGCCGGTCGAGCGAAGCTTATATATGAAATTTCAAGCAAATCGGTTGAATAGTTTCTTCAAAATGGTCAAAAATGTAAAACAGGCCCGCTAAAAAGTGCAGTTCCCGAAGCCTGATATATCCCAAAAGTTGATCAATCCGTGCCATGGTGGAAATAAACTTCCATATAAAATTTCATAAAAATCGGTTCAGTAGAACTTGAGATACAAGCGTGCACACACAGACCGACAGACCGACAGGTTGCTAAAAATAGTTTATTTACACTTCCCTACTATGGAGAAGTGCATTCCCACCGAAAACTCGATATGCAAAATTTTTTGCCATCACACAACCTAACTATTATACACACAATACGGTCGGTAGGTAAAAAACGCATATAATGTTTTGTGTAAAAAATAAAAGAAAAATGCTAAAAAAAAAATATTTTCTTTAAAAAAGCAAAAAAAGAAAATTAAAAGGATCATGATATAAAATTCATAAATCCTCTTTTAATATCATCCGTTTTTTTTTCTTTACTCGTATAGAGACACACATTAAGAGTACAAAAGTATGTATGCACATAAATTCTGAATTGAGTAAGAGAAGCTAGATCTTACCTATATCTTTTTTGACCATTTTTGAATTATTTTTTTTTTTTTTATTAATTTGAGCTGACAAAGCAAGAATTGAAAAATTTTTTATTAAATTATTTTATTATTAAATTTTTATTAAATATTATCAAAAAAAATTTTGGGTCCATTACTTTTTTTTTCATATTGTTATTCAAATATTATTAACAGTTTTGAGAAAAAAAAACTAAAAAATCAAATTAATTTTGATTACATATTGGGAACTATTGGTTTATTGAGTACCTATATAATATGGTAAGAATTATTGCCCTTTGCTTTTATAAACCATAAAAGTTTTTAAATTTAATTAAAAACAGCCATAGGCTTTAATAACATTTAATAAAAGGTTCTCATTGCTTAAAATCATTTTAGCTCTTAAAAGTCAGTATTTTTTTTTATCATATAAAAATTTTATTGCATAAATGAATTCAAAAGTGAATTACATGTAGCATTCCTTTCTTAGTTTAATTTTAATTTTGATCTTAAATTCATCTTCTAATACGTAATACATGTTTTTGAATACAGACTTCATTTTTCAATTCATACAACTCCCAATATTACGAGTAAGTATCTTTTAGTATTTTCAAATAATATGGAGTAAAGTTGTAGATCGAATAACTATAAAATTTAATTTGGCTTGCTGAGATGAAAGATCGAATGATTGAAATGCTGGTCCAAAGTTGCCTACTCACTATAAGATATACTTATGTTCACAATAAGAAAAGACGAAATTATGGAAACCCAAGTTTTAGCAAAATATCAGGCAATCGAATTGATTCTTCAAATTAACGGTTATTTATATATTTCGCAGCAATTTTCTCCTACATGATTTTTTACCTCAAATTCGGATTTATCTCAAATTTTATGAGTTAATATTTTGAGTATATCAATATTAATTTGATTGAAACAAACTTTCTCTACAAGTATTATTTTCTCCTATTCTCGTCCCCATTTCGTCGATATTACAAATGTACTATTCAACCTTTTTAAAGGCAAAAATGTAACGGTAATAGTCCTCTTATCAAAAGAATCCTTATACCTCAACTAAATCAATATAATACAATGCTTTCCATAAATTTTTCGAAAATATTCTTACCCATGCAAGATTACATAAAACAATTTTTTTCAGATAATTCTTTTCACGCAACTACAAAATATCTGGATTTAAATTTTTATGTGTCTACTTAACAAACTACAGCTTTGGTTGACTACATTTTTTCATTAAATTTCATTTCTTCGTGTCCGATTGATAACAAACATTGTAAAAAAAGTTTGTGCACTATAAAACGGATGGTATTTTCGAGATTTCATCAAAACACTTCTATTTCAAAATACAATGAAAACTAAATTTTAAAACCTAAGAAATTTAATTTCAAATGAATAAAAACTGCAAAATTTTTGTATTGCGTATTCTTGAACCCTAAATGGTGGATCAATTTTGTAAGAGTTTGACATAAAATTTCATTTTGCTAATGTAAATTTTTTTTATGTAATTAACTTAACCTATTAAATTGAATTTTTAATTAAATTTTAACTTAAAAATATTATTGAACTTTGCTGAGTGTTTTTCGATCTTTTAAGTATTTTTTATAACCAATCGTAAAGGTCAAACATAAAATTCAATATTTATATAATAAGTGAATAAAAGAATATTTTTATGGCATAAATTTCGTGGTGTTCAAATCATTTTTTTTTAATGCCATTTAAAAGTTTTTTATTGAACAAGGATTTTATATTAAGGCCATGTTTTATTATGTGCTTATTTATACATTTCAATATTTTCTTTATAGAGAACTGGAAGCTATAAAAAATATTAAAAGTCAACAGAAGATATTATATATTTATTATTTCTCTATTATAACGCAATAACGAAGAAATCTTTAAAAAATTTCTATTAAATCCTGTTCTATTGAATCTAATTTTGAGAAAATCAATGAGATTTCATTTTTCAAATATTACAAACGTTAATAACAAAATGTGCAAATAAATTTACTTATGGACTTTACTTGAATGAACTAGAAGAATGCCATATAACATTATTATATTTTTGGAAATATTAGCTGGCTATTATGCTGCACAAATGAAAAATTAGTATTTGATTGCTTAGTTACATTTTAATTAAATACAAAACTTTTAATTGAACTAAATCTATTATTAGTTGTTTAACTTTCTTCGACAACGAAACACATTCTTATAAATTTAGATTGGAAGTACATTTAAAATTCATCATACAGTGAAATTTTAATTCATCAGAGTACACAGTGTTTTCGTATAATAATAATAATGATTGTGTGGTATTTTTATGGTAATGTATGGTATTTGCTAGTTTTTGATTTGATACTTTAGTTAGAGTGAACACAGCTAGTGTCAGAACCAAATTATGTGTAAGCAGAAGTGTTATATGCAATAATCTTAGCATTAGCTCTTATTGAATACCGGTACTGAAAAAGTAACTTAATATTTATAAAAACAAAAATGCCAAGCGGGAATTCAGAAGAAATAAATCCAATTTTTAACCCGCAATTAGTATGAATTGAAAATACAAGGATAATAAATTATTCTTCAAAATTTAAAATATTTAAATTGACGCATTTCATGTGTTTTTTTGGGAAATTAATTTTTTAATAAAATCACTCAAAAATGCGTCAATGTAAAATCATAAAATGTCACATTAGAATTTTTCAGTAGTTGACAAATTTATTGCATATATTCTTATTTGTCTTTCTTAAATTGGTAAACAAACAATTTGCACACTTCTTCAAATTTATTTTTTGCACTAGAAACTAATTTCCTTAAAAAATGTTGTATAACTTGTACGAGCTCAAAAATAAGGAAAGCCCCCGCAATATCATTGTTTATTTTGTAATTAATTTATTTTTTGTTTCCTTTTGAAATTTTAATATTCGCATCTGTTTTCTCCATTTTATTTTTATATTATATCTAATAATTTTATACCAAATGCGAGTTATTTTCTTGCAACACAAAAATATCTTCATCATAATGAGCGAATGAAAATATTGATATACAAGTAAGTACCACAAGTATATTATGTATGTATATAATAATAATGCAAAACGAGAAAATTTTGGTTTAAAAATTGAATTAAATGCAAGCGTATGCTTCAAAAAACAAATAGCGTAACATTAATAACATTGATTGAATAGTAAATGTGCAATAAATTATAATAAATACAATATGTATCTATGAATTTATCAAATAAAATACTAACCAACGAAAATGAACGTAAATTTTATGTTTATTTTTTGATTCGCCATCTTCAAATTTTTGGAAAAATAAGCGTATATAGAGATAGTTGTTTCATATCATATGGTATTGATGTTTATATATTGTGGTGTTGAAATATTTTAGGTATGCAAAGTTAAATTTAAAGTAGTTATTAAATTAAAACAGTGATTATAAAATAATTTTCTATTCCAGGGATTTAGAGCATAATAACGAAGTGTGTAGAGACTTGTGAAAGATGCTTGAACTATATTTTTATGAAGAACAAAAAAAATTTAATTAAAAACTCTAACAAAATTAGCACTATTAGCAGCCGAAATTAAAGAAAAAGACAAAGAAAGTTAACCTTAAAGGTCGGATTAAAGTGAATTAAATCATTACCAAAACGAACTACTGAAACTAGAACTGCTGGTTCTGCGATTGAAAAAATAATGGGTGGAAGAAGGGACCACTATTTGTACCCCAAGTAATAGTACAACCAAATTACGAAAGAAGAAATTTTCAAAACTATATCAAAACAAGTAAAAACGTTTCAGTCGGTATAAACCGATTGAATTATACCGTATAGAAACTTCACGGATATGTCTGACCTATAATTGGGCACACGACTGCCAAGTTTCATGAATCTGATATTATTTTTTCAGATATTTAAAATAAACTCTTTGTGTTGTATGGCAGTTACGCGAACCCTTTGGCCGAATTGGTCCAACTACAATAAGGTCCGTCTTTGGCATAAAAGAAACACCTTATGAAAGTTTGGTACCGATTGCATTATTCGTTTTTGAGTTATCGTGCGATCGGGCGCTGAGAATTTTACGCTGAGCAAGAACATTATATTCATGTCCATACCGAAGACGACTCCTTGAGGTGATTACAAACTTTATATCAAAGCTAACATATCCTTCACGAAGGTGCAGGGTATAAAAACGGTAATTATTTCATTAAATTTTTTTTAGATGAGGTTAAATTTAGAATAAAAATTCAACTAAAGAACAATATTTTGTTTTAATTAAATTTTATACAAAAATAGTACATGTATAATCTATTTTGATAACTAATTGAGAAACAAGTAAATGTTGAGCACCTAAACAGCACATAAAATAATACTACGTATTTAAGAAAAATCTTGTTAAGTAGAAAAAGGTGTTTCGAGAAAATTAAATTCAAGCTTTAGATTTTTTAGAAAGATTTTTTTATTTTCATTCCCGTAAGAACGTATGCTGGAAGGGTGTTATAAATTTACACTTAGTTTCTAACACTAGGAAGCAACAATTTAAGGTGTAAACATAAGCATATGTTTTTAATTAGAGTCGAACTCTCAGTATATTATGAACTAATTGAATTAAGTTCAGCAAATTTTCACAAATGGTTAAGTAAATAACATAAATGATCTAAATATAAACTTAATGAATTTGTGTGGTAACTACCCTCTCTGTATAAAAAAGCATTTTATAAGAAATAAAGGATTGTGGCAATTGTCATACAAAATTTTTAAAGTCATCTTATTCGTACGAGTATCACAAAGTTGACACCATCATATTCTTTATTAATACTCCATATACCAATAGTTTTCTTCACAGTGTCGTGCTTTCAAAGTTAAATTGAATTTTATCTTTAGTTACCTATATTAATATTGGATTTTTTTCTCTTTAATTAATGAATTTTTTCCAAAATTTTAATTGATGTAATTTCTCAAAGCCCAATTTTTTCTTGAAATATTATAAGAAATATTCACATTCGATTATTACTAACTCAGTTTAGTATAGTTTTTTGCAGTAAGTGTACAACAATCTTATAAATTCAAAAAATTCACAATAGTATGTACATATATATCTAAATAAAATTTCAATAATACAATTATATATGAAGCTATGTATGCCTTATTATGTCTTACGCTAAACGAATACACTTTTGACATTTGCTCAATTTAATTTTCAAGAAAATGACACGTACAATTGATTATGTTAATTATCTCATATGAAAATTCAATTTATATAAGTGCTTCGAAGAGATAGAAATTATTGGATTTTTATCTTAAAAAAGCAATTTTATTTAATTTTATGTAAAAACCTCATAAATTTCTATCGCTAAATTTAATTAAAATTAAAATCATTTCCCATATATTTTTCCTTTTATATCCTTTTCTGCCATTGTATCTACATTCAATTTGGTAAATGATTTCGGCTCAGAATATCCTAAAATCGTTTTTATATATTTATGAGATTTTTATTCTAAAATAACGTAATATACGTATAAAATATTAAAATAAAATGGAAGAAAAATATTCCTTTTCTTTTTTCAATTCGTTAATAAATTGTTTACAAGAAAAAAAAGCAAAAAAAATTAGTAAAGAAAAATCTTAAATTTTTACAAATTTCTGGCTATTAATTTCACATGCTTTTACATTTTTCTGATTCCATATAATTTTTTTTTATCATATCACATACATTTTTATTGTATTGTTTTATTTCAAATAAATTTATATAAATTTTCTACGAGTTTTCCATGGTAATTTCCATTGTAATTTATTATATACAGCTACAAGTTGATTGATACAGACCAATTTGCTGCCAAAAAAAAACAAAAAAGAAAAATTGAAGAAATTTTTATAATTGGCCAACACATTCCTAGGATACGTAAATTTCATATTATGAAGAATCCATTATTGTATGGAAAGGATAAACACATATTAAATTGCAACACTAACAAGCAATTTTACGAAAAAAACATTACCTCTTCACATAAAAAGTAAATGACCTTCAATTAATTTTGAAATTTGTGTTTCACCGCTATAAAAAATTGAGGTATAATCCATATACATGCGTGATATGGAGATTACGGTATGTAAATATGCTCAAATCTGTTTTTTCTTTTTTCAGCTCAATATGTAACAGATATTTCAACTCTTAAATTTCCAAATAAAATTTCGATATAACTCATTCTCAATACCGGGCGGCGGCTTAAAACTGTCTATAACGGATAACGTACAGACTTTTTATAATAGCTGAAATCTTACCATAAAACTTGTATATTAACGCTAGTATATGGAGAGACTGATGGACAACATAATATTTGAGGGCTTTACATTTTCTTGTGTAGAATGGTGCAATAACCGACAATCTAATAATTATAAACTTTTGCTCCTCGAAATCCAGTTTCTTTTGTTACAAATGCAATACTAAATTTATTATACACACTCTCAAAAAAATAAGAATATCAGCATAATTTTATTTAGACGTGTGTAATTTTCCATTCATTGACATAAGCATATACAGATACATAAATTCACTTATGTGAACATTTTACATTTTAAACTAAAACATCTAAATTAAAGGTTTTGATAATTTTTTTTATCAGATCTGTTCTTATTCTTATACTTTTTCTTCTTTAAATTCTTATACTTGACGTACTTGACGTGCACATACTTATGTACATTAAAAGTCTATGTTGGTTCCGACATACTTTTCAAAAATATATAATTATTGTGTTGAGTCGTTTGTAAGACTAAAATGCAATATTATGTACTCGTATAATATTAAGAGTTTCGAAATTTTTCAATGAGAATCTCGAAATAATTGTGATCAAATAATGGCAATTAAATAATATGTCAGATTAAAATTTCTACCAAGAAATGATGATATTTTAGCCTTAGCCTAAATTTCACGAAAATTGACTCTTTTGTTCAATATACATACAACTAGATAACAAAATTGGATAAAGATTTTGAGAAAATTCGAAAACATTTAAAACTAACATTACCAAATTTTTTCCGAAAATATTTAAATTTAAAAAAAAAAACTTACCACTCCATCACCAATGTGATGTATTGCGCATGGCATATGTGCTGTTGCTCCAATTTGTGTTGTTATAACTGTATTATTCTCAGTACCAAAATACATTGGTGTATTATACATTTCATCTAATAGTGAAGCATCTGTTTGTTGCTGTTGTTGTTTATTTACATTATTACTATTATTATTAACAAGATTATTATTATTGTTATTATTACTATCGGAATTTTCAAGAGCATTGTCTATTGGACTACTAATATTATTAACTAAACTTTCACCATAAATTTTATTACTACTGCTAAGTTCATTATTACTAAATATTGATAATGATTTCAAATTACCATTATCACTTTTATCACTTAATATTAAACTAGTATCGCTTTCGCTCGTTAAACTATCACTACTTAATAAATTATTAATATCATTATTTTTATCATTGTTTACATCATAGCTAGTTCGTATATTTGTACCAACATTGATATTGTCATTTTCACCATTATCAACAATACCATTATTATAATTAACTAAATCTATTGAGGCTTTTGATTTTAATTGCCTAAGTTTAGGTATTTGATCTATTACTGATGTATGTGACATTGCCATATGTTTATTTAATATACTATGTTGTTGTTTTAATTGTAGTTGAAGTTGTTGTTGCTGCTGTAAAGTTAAATGTTGCATTTGCAAACCTCTTAGATGATCAGTTCCATATAATGGTGATGGTGCTGCTGATATATTTGGTGCTTCTTTGCCTACATGTGATGTTAGTCCTGCAAAGAAATAATTTTAATTAATTATTGCCTTGTAGAATAATTATTGTAAAAATAATTTTCAATTATAATTAAATAAATTAAGTAAGTACAAACTTGGAACGCTTCATTGTTATAAGTAAAATCAATTCATAAATTATTCTGTTAGAAAACAACACAAAAAGCAGCTGTGCAAACAACCTGCTTGGCTACAACCCTTTCTTCTTTAATCCCTACTTTAATTTTCAACATAATTATAATTGTTCCATTGGGGTGGGAAGCACTTATTATCTCCCATTTTCAATAAATTTTAGACTTTGCTTTAAAAGAAAATATAATTATCTTTTATATTCTTTACTTTAAGAAATTGTGGTTACCATTCAAAATTACATTCCTGTATTTATTAAGATTTTGTTATAATTTCCTGCTTTCAAAATTATATTCCTTTCAGATTAGTTTAGTAAAACTTAATTTGTAAAACCCACGTACATTTATCCCTTATTTTAATACAATATCAATATTTAATATTAATTAGAAAACAGCTTATATGATTGAAATGAGGTTTTCAAAAATTTTATACATATTTAAAATTTTGTATACAAAACTATAAGTATATTGCTGAAATAAAGATAAAATTTATCATAGGTACAATAATTAGTAAATTTAATAAATGATAACATTATACGTATGCATGTAAGGGACAATCTACATAAATGTATACATACATACATACACAAAATTTAATGAATATTACCAAATTTGTTTTTCAATATTACAAAATTCAGTTTATTTGTTCACTTGTTGTTGTGTGTGTATTTAGATATACACATACGAATTAAAATGAATCATTTGGTAATCATATAGTAATAATAACTCAAAACCCAATTTCACGGATGGTAAGTTTTCTTTTTTCTTGTAAGGATTCTACATTACTTATGTATAACATATTGTACAGTATTTACTTAAATATATGTGCACATGCTCTGTAATTATATATTTAAAATTATATTTACTTACATGTTACATATTAAAAAAAAACAAAAAAAAAACACAAAGCAAAATAATTTTAATCATCTCGTTTTCGAAAGAATGAACTTTCTTTTTTTTTTAACTTTTCTAATTTTCAATTTTTCAAAATGATCAATAAAGTAGGACGATACACGTTTATTTTTTTTTTGCTAAATTTGAAAGAAAAACAATAATTTAATATTAATGGATTTTTACCTTGTATTCAGTAATAAATGCGCTAACTTTGATAATAACAATCTCTGAAAGAAAAACAAATTTCCTTGTAAAAGCACATACTTGAGTTAAAAAAACAAACTGGCGCAAATAAGAGTAAAAATAAATCTGATATGGTTCGCACATAAGCGACGGCAAAGTGTATTTTTTAAACTGGCGAAAGTATTGTACAAGAATATGAAAATTTCCTTCTTACACCTTGAGATTTTAGCAACACTAGGATGTTTTTAGTTAACAAATATGGAAAAAAGTAAATATCGAAAGTTGGTTCCTGTAGTAATCAGAACTCTTGTATTAAATTTCAAGAAATTTGAAAAATGTAAGATCAGCTTCTTGTGAAATTTCTTTGCTTCAACATTCTGAATACAAATTTCAAGAAAATATTTTGATTTTTACTTGACGTATATCAAAAGTTAATCAACCCGTGGCATAGTAAGAGCAAATTCAGATATCAATTTTTTTCAAAATCGGTTCACCCGAAATTGAATCACACGCGTGCACACACAGACCACAAAAATCGACCTTTTGCTAAATATAGTTTATTTACGCTTCCTTACTAGAAAGAAGTGTTTTTAAACCCAAAAGCTGAACATGCGCAATTTGGTGCCATCACGTAACCTCTCTTATTGTGTGAAATACATTAAAATGTACGAAAATTCTATATAATTCTAAGATATTTCTTTATCATTCGAAGCAGTATCATATTTTTGTCTAATCATACTTCATATGTGATACAAATAAACCAAGCAAACTACCAGCTTTTGAGATACAGAAAAAAGTGCTATCAATTTTGTATTGCGATGTTGATGAATTTCAATTTAATTTCAGACCTGGAAGACATTCTCCTCTTTCTAATAAAATCTGCATGTACCTTGCTGTATGTTAACAAAAGCATCATCATCAGTAGATTGTAAGGATGTAAATTGACAAGCATTTTTAAGTTTGTAGATCTATATAATCATCTAATTATAAAATCTTACATGTTTAATTTTAAAGCCTATTTAAGCCAATCGAAATTTTATTTTTCGAAAAACCAACCTAGCAAGAAGATAAAATCTAAGTCCTCAAGTATATTTTATATATGCATACACTGATGTTTTGTTTCTACCACGAGGAACGTTCACATTATATCCTTTTATGACATGTGATACAAAAAAATTATTGAAATTTTCAATTTTAGTTCTAAGGTGAAATGCTATACTTTTATTAAACGTTTACAGGAAATTTATTTATAATATAAAATTTCAACTAAACCATAAGTATTTTATTCTTTTAGCAAGGGGAACCTTTAGAAGGCTTTGGTTTGAATTTTTTCATCTTTTGATTGACTGATAATAAATCGCTTAATCTATTATTATTACTTTTTTTTTAAGTCTTAACATAACTTTGTAAGTAAATAATCATGTTCAAGTAGCGGAGAATACTACATTTTTCTTTTAGTTTACATACATACATATGTAAATATATAAACCTTTATCTATATATATTTTATGTTATTACTCATACAGCATACTTAATTTAAAATGCTTTGTATGTAAATGTGGAACAAAATTAGAAAAATATTTTTCACTAAAAGGGTCGGTTTACGTTTAAGAAATAATCAAGGCACGCAAATTTGAGTGCTTTCAATAATGTCTTAAATTTTAATGAAAAGATTAAGAAAATTTAAAGGTAAAAATACGGCTGCATAAACATAGGAAATTGAATGAGAATTAACGGTAACTTGGAGCTTACTTATTACGTTCTAATTCTGTAAACATTAATCCGAGAGATTAATATTCAAAAATTAGTATTTTGTTTGTGGTACAAAATAAAACAAATTAGTATTGAAAGATTTTTAAATTTTCAGTTAAGTCACTGCAAGCATTATCCTAATAGTTTATATTAATAAGGGTACCAAGCTCAGAGAGGAAATCAAAAATAATTTCGAAATTTGTACTAAAACACATGGTTGTTGGAAATTTTTTTTCTCTGTAATTCAGTACCCTTCTGTTTAAAAGTCAGGAAAAGTTTGATACGTTGAAATTTCCAATTACTTTTTTTTTCTCAAATCCACTTTTCTTTAAAGTGAACCAGCGGAGTTAAAAATATTACACAAACAATTCCAAGTAACTCTTGTGATTTTCATACAAATTCGGACATTTTTTTAATTTACTCTCTGAGCTTGGTGGGGTGTAATAATTATATTTGGCATTAGTGACAGATATATTTGGAAGGATAGTGGATATTGAGTTACAGAGACTGCATTTAATAACTTAAAAAAAACTCAAAGCAATAATTATAGTTATTTTTTTCATAATTAGGAAAATTGAGCTGAACGAGTTCACACACAGAATAGCAGACTGAAAGACCGACCAACACCTAGCTAAAAATATTTTATTTACGCATCCCTGTTATATTGACCATATAGTCTATTTCATACTATGCTGGTCAATATTACGAACAGAGTGTTACTCTGATTTTCGTTGAATTGCAATGTTAAACTAGATTTGATAATTTTTTACAAGACCGAAACTATTGAACTCGAGAAAGGCTTATTAGCAACGGAGGGTTTAAGTGTAAATTACGGTTTATTTCATAGGATAGGTCATTATCGAAATGAAAATTTTGAACTCAAAACGTAATGTTATTTTTTTGGGATTCAAGTGTCAAATTCCGTGTACTAACTAATTTTATTTTGAAGGTTCTTTTTTAAGGTTACTTCTTAGAGATGCACAGATACACAGATTGTTGAGAATTCATAAGAATCTTAATTTTTTATCGAAATCAAAAGTTCTATAGAAATACACAAAGAAAATAATGTTTAACAACGTTTTATTAAATTGAAGGCTGTTGTATTTTTCGTTAATGTTTCAAAATTTTCAAGTAAATATAATGCTATATATTTCTTAATCCTAAAATGTAATGAAGTCAAAATAGAAATATGGGCAAGCAAATTTAAGTAATATAAACTTTTTTTTTCCTTTCAAATTTGTGTGTCTTCCTTCACATTGGCAAAATGTAATAGAACGGAAAAAAGCATACATAAATATTTATTTATTAAACTATTTTCTTATTATTATCAATAATTTATCAATTTCTCACATCCGGTTTTATTTTAAGATTAACGACATCTCAAATATTTTCACATTTTTTCCCTTTTCCAGATACATGTACACTTTATTACGAAGTTTATGTATTGTAAAATAAAATATAAAGCTAAAGAAAAATTCAGCTGAAATCTTATCAATAAAGTAAAAATGTGAAATACAAACATACATACAAGCATACACGTATATATATACAGAATTGTTCAAATACAGGGTGATAGAAACATCACAATTCACTTGGACTAAGAATTCAATACCGTTGATCATTCAAATTCCCTCAGTAACAGTTTATTAAGGTTTGAACAATATAATTGCGCCAAGATTTTACTTCAGATTATAGAGAGTCGTTTATTAACTATAGGTGATTGTCCATTTGTAAAAATATTCTATTAATTAAATTTGAAAGGAACCTCATCTAAAAACTTCACAGACTTCTATTACTGTCTGAAAACGAAATAGCATTAAACATTGACAGCCTTTGAGCAAATAATAATTATATTCCAAAAATCATAGGTTGAGTTGCTTTTTTAAAACAATAAAATTATCGAACAACTGTAGAAATACAATATATTCCAAAAAGGCTTGTTAAAAGTCTTTTTTTTCAAACAACAATTGGAAGTAGCTTTCATACAAGATTATTGAAGCCTTTAGCAGATTCTGTCTACCCTAGATATGATCTTACATTATATACGAAAAACCCTACGTGTATGAAGCATCCAAACATTAACGTATGTAAATGTATACGTGCAAAGCAAGCAAAGATTGATTCATGCACATAATATACTACTTCTCCATATCTATGTATGTATGTACATTAGTAACGTATAATATAATATTCACACTGGAAACAAAAGAAAACAATGTAGAATAAAATATTTAACAAATAAATTATTTTTTATATACACATAAAGATATAAAAGAAACCATTAATTATTTTAAGAGAAAGCTATACATATACATACATAATTAAAGAACTTTATATTTATATAATTCGGATGTCAAATGGATAATATACAAAAAAAACATTGTGCATCGCAAAAAAAAAAAAAAAACAAATAGATAAAATATAACATCCGGCTAGTCCAAAGAGATACTATCAAATTTCCCGACGGATCATTACCTGGGGAACTGACCAGTAGGACGAAATGATAAGAGGACTTTAAGAACATCAGTGTATTTATTTCAAGTTACAACAAATAAATTAAAAGTCTAAAACAATATTCCGTCCTAAAACAAGCCAAAATTTTTTTTCTTTTGACAAAATGAAAAAGCATATTTTATTTGCCCTATCTCTTAATATTTTTTAACACTGCATACTTGTAGGGTATATAAAATAAGAGAAGCATTAATAGAAGTCGTATTCGGCCAGTTAAGATAAATAAAAAAATTGTTGATATAAGAAACCGTCAGATTGGTTTTTATACGTTCATTTTAGATATTTTGACAAACAAAAGCTCGCAATCAGAAAGTTCTATGTGCCTCCACATGTTTTTTTTTATAACTCCCTTTAGGAAATAAAGTAGTAATTTTGGATTTTCGTCAGAAAACAATCCTCCAAAAACTTTTTATCTTCTTCTTTCTGAAATATGAATTTTGTTAAAATTTGTGACTTTCGACCGGTTTTAACGTAAAGCCACAAACGTAAAAGGAACAAACTTTTTTATTCCAAGAAAAATTATATTACAACAGTTATCTTGAAAAAGTATAATATTCGACGAAACTTTATCTGAATTCGGTGCCATACGATTTAAAAAAAAATTAAATTATGAGGGCGAATTCAGATCTCGAAAAATATAGCTGTGTAATAATTAGCGTTAAACAAACAATTGTGGTTCAAATTTGTATTTGCACGTACATACATAAAATTGCGTCACACGCCACTAAATTTCATATGTACAGTGATAATGAATTAATTACCATTAAAGCTACAAAATAGCCCACATTTTTTCATTAAACGACTGAATTCTTAAATTTTCGGCGGCTAGAAGTAAATTCATTCAAGTAATATTAATTAAAGCCTGCACCTCATAAAATTATTCATGGATTTTCGTTGATTATTTTTTTACTAGAAAGGAAGAAGTTTTTACTAGAAAGAAGTTTATTTAATCAAAATTTAATAGTATAAAGTCGAACCAATACGGGAATTTAACTGCAAATGGATGCAGCGTTACGTATTTCATTCCTAATATGGTTTGGAAACAAACGAAAACTTAAACAAAGTAATAATAATTTTGTCAAAGTAATAAGATATCAAAACCATTTAAATTATTGGAAACATTATTAAAAAAGGACAGTTGTACTTGTTCCTGTACCAATTAATTTTAATTCCAAATTAAATACAATTTATCTAAAAAGTATTTAAAACGTACATATATTATTTTGGGTTCTTGTATGAACCAAACACTTTTGATCTTAAAGTTTCTTAAAGTTTATCTTATTATATAAAAATTACTATCATTACCAGGATGTATACAGAGGTACTCTAAGGACCTATATCATATCATATAACATAAATCATAATGAAGGGAAAAAAACAAGTGTGATTCCAATTAAAATAAAAAATAAATAAGTATATGTATACACTTCTGTCTTTAAATACATAATAATTATGATGTTGCAGTTTGAGGAAACAGATACTCATACAATACTTAACCTCGTTACAAAGAAGATGTACAGAAGAAAAAGAAAAACAGTTTTTCTTTTAACAGACATCATGCCTTATTAAGAAGTCGGCGGCGCACCATAAGGATAAGAGAGTACAAAACATGTTACAAAATTGCATATAGAAAATTCTAAAACCCTATAGAATAAAATTCAAAGGGGTGAAGATAAAATGTAAAGCATCAATTTTATTTCAAAAATGTTGTTCAAAAATTATTCAAATATAATTTTTTTCACAAAGTTTTTTTTTTCTATTTTTAGCTTCATATTTTATTAATAATCTTTTTAATTTAATTTTATTATTAATTACATTTTTTTAACTTTATCTATTTTTAATTTAATAAAAATTAATTTAAATATTATGTTAATATTTAATTAATGAACCTGAAATTAATAAATTAAATTTAATTAATTGTATTGCATTTATTATGAATTATGGCACGGTAAATTAATTGTTATATCTATATGCAATGTATGTTCAAGAATCATGCATGTAAAATATAAATTTTGTTTGGTATGATGATGTAAAAGGCAATTGTATGTCATGCATCGTGATTCTCCCATATAGAGAAATTTAGATCTCAAGTTATAGCATTTGGGTTAAAATGTGGCAACAAAAATATTCGTAAATTTCAAAAAAACCAAAGTATGAATTGATTATAGCTTAGACCCAGTGAATTGTATAAATATACTTTTCATTTGTATAAACATAACCGTCAAAAACAACGAATATTCCGTGACTTGACCTCTGGTTGTCGCTTCGTATAGACATATTTGCCCTGTAATTGTTTCTCACTAGTCGTGTTTAATAAAAATTAAAATATCGGATTAACATTAAAAAAACTAAAAGCGTACATATATAGTAAAGTGCAATTATCGGTTTTATATGAAGCTTAATTTCAAACCACAGTAACTTGAGAAGGGTGAAAAAAGAAAATTTTATTCACCTAGGCCCAATCATTCTATTGCCTTGCTTTGATACTACTATTGTACCTTAAACACCTTGTGTTTTATATATACAAACATAATATTATATGTAAATATATGCAAAGAAGCGACCTGTTACTTTATAAATCATTATATTGATTATTTTGAAATGAAAAAACAAAGTCATTCAGGTGCGTCAGTATTACAGAATTCCAAAAGAAAGTTCTGGTTTGTAAAGCAACATTTAAAATAAAACAAGTTGAAACTTTAAGCTATTTTGAAATAATGGGCAAATTATCGCGAAATTCTTTAACAAAGAACTTTTGAAGAGTTTTGCAAAGACTTTCAAACCTGGTCCTCAATCGCAATACTGTTTTATAACGTGTTCAACATTAATTAGGTTTTTATTCAATTTTCATTAATAATACTTTATCAGTCTTCTTCACAAAATTTTATACTTATAAAATTAGTGATTTTAATTTAAGCCTCACAATCGCGGTAATTAAATGTAAACCGAAATATTATATTTCCAATGTACAATATTTGTTCAAAAGGATTATTAAAAGGAAATATTCTTTTTCAAATGCCAATTCAAAATAATTTTGATAAGGACTTTTTGAAATCATAATTTATGGTAGGTAATAACAATTCTCATTAATATTAAATGTATAAACCAAATAAAATATTAATTTTAACCAAAAACTAATGAATCTAAATGAAACATTTCTATATTAATATGTTATTCTGCCTCCTACAAAATGCGCTTGGATACACCTACATCCTAGTTTTTAATATTTAATTACTAAACGCCTTTAATACCGTAAATAATACCGTAAAATTTTTGTTCTTTATGTACATATAGTATGTGCATTACAAAATTAATATCACCGGAGTTGCATTATAATTACATACATGGTTGCATACCATAAATATTTTTATCCAAATTGCATTTGATTTTGTTTCGTTTCAACTGATAAGGTTTTAAGCACTACCACTATAATGAACATGCATACCATACGCATAATATTGTGATATAAAGGATACTCAACAGAAATGAATTTAAAATAAAATAATTTATTTTGAAAATGTAAAAAATAGCATAAATGTAAATAGTTTTAATTACGATTTATGTACGAATAATAATAAAAGGAGTGTTGACTTGCATGTGAAAGTTGTGTGAAAGTTTTTGAAACTTTAAAGTCAGATCGGAACGACAGTTGAGCTGACAGAACAGGACGGGGAATTTTGTTTTTTCATAACGACGACAGACATGTAAAATACTTTAAAATTGTAAAACAATTCCTCTAAGAGAATTGCGAAGGTTTGAAAATTCTACTTTTAGTTAAAGCAAGTAGCATGAAAATCTTTGCAACTTTAACTTTCAAAATTATTTCTTTAAAACGCCGCACAACATAAGGTAGATTTGAAAAAAATGGAAGTTGCCTTAAAAAATTTTATATAGGACAAAAAATCGACATAACCAAAATGAACAGAAAAAAGGTTAACATACCTAATTAAGGCTATGTTTGCAGGGATAAAAAATGCAATTAGAGAAAGTGGTAATATTACATTAAAAAGTTTTCAAATGTCAAATCATTTTGTTATGATTTCAAGATTTGAAAAAAACTTGGCTGCGTAGATTAAGTGCATTTAATTTCACTTCTTCATATGTGTTCACTGTCATAACAGTACCCCATATATACAGAAATCGAGTACCCTGCATACATATTTTGGTAACGTTATAAGCGAAGTGACAAATCTACAATGCCTTTGGAACATTTGTTTGTCGTTGCCTTCATCAACTTGATAATCGAAATGTAGACAAGGTCTAATTCAATTATAGTGTAGTCACAAGTCGCATTGCACTGGATACGTATTTAAGGTTAAGTATCTACTGAACAATCTCGTTATGTTTGATACTATCCATTGTTCTGTTTTAAATTATTTAAGAATTTACTGCAACTCTCACTCACATTAATCCTTTTAATAAGTTTATAAAAACTATTTATATATTTTCTTTTATTTGAAATTTTTCTAAAACGAATTTGGTTTAATAATTTTAAATAACGACGCATAAAGCAACTATAAAAAATTTCAAAAGCAGCACAAAAAATAATACTTTCGTCAGTCACTATTCTAATGGTGGCCCAACTAACTTACTACGAGTATGAATGACTCAATTTTATTTTATATTATTACTATTTATTATTTTTCTAAGTTAAGTAATAATTTGAAACATATTCATTTTTATTACACAAGTGATAGAGAAATCAGCATAATGATACAGTTAAATCCACATTCCTTTTTCATATTCTTGCATTGTCCTTTGACGAAGATATTGCCATTTTTATTGGTTTGATGATAAATCGAATAAATGCGAAAAAAAATAAAGTTGGGTCAAACCAATGGTTTGTATTGTAGCACTTTTCCCTTCAACAAGTGAAAATTCTGCTTTTAAATACAGTCTATGTATACCTATCACACTATAAAAATTATTTTCATTCATATACAAAAACTACTTTTTGGATTGCATATATTTAGGATGACGCATATATGCAGTCTTTGAAATAAAGCAAAAATTAACATCAAAAGGGGTTAACATAATGCTCGATTTTAAAGGTTAATTGTGTGAGTTAAGAAAAATAATTATATTTTTTAGTGTCATGGAATTTACCGTTAGCTTTTTGAGTTTATAAAAATTTGGAAAAGCTTGCGGTTTCGGAAATATTGGGTGTCAAAAATTCAAATTTTACGAATTTCAAGAGGTGATAACTTGAGAGGGGGTGGAGATGGAAAAAAAATTTCTTCAAACGAAATGAACTATTTGTTAATGTCTAAGAGCCCCTAAAATTTCAAAGTTCTAGAATATAGGATCTAGAAGAAAAACGACATCAAAAATTTTGAAAAAAAGGACTTTAGATAACGGTAAATTTCAACGGCCATTTTGTTTTTCTAAAGTTTAACTATAGTATACCGCGCTAGGGGAATCAAGCCGCTGCCTTTCTGCCTTTGCAAAATTTCAAAAATGCTTATGGTTTCATTGCAACAAATATTTAAAAAAGGCCATTTTTAAGGTTTTGGGGGGGTATAACTTCTAGAGGGGGGGAGATAGGTAAAAATTTTGTTCTACGAAAATAAGTTTCTAGTAAAGATCTATGTATATATAAAATTTCAGCTTTCTATCTTCAAGGGTGTAGAAGTTTTGTAAACAGACACACGGACGGACGGACGGACGGACGGACGGACAGAGTGAAACTAATAAGCACTTTTTTCAAAAATTTTTTTGGAAAAGTGCTAAAAATAAATATAAAAATTTTTTTTTTGTATTTTTTGAATTTTTTAAATTTGTTTTGTCTTTACTTATTTTTTGTGTATCATTACAAGCACATACACACAAACGTAGAAATTCATTGATTTTTTTCTCATCCCTTACCTATTTCATATATTATGTAAAAACAAAATTAAAAAAAAATAATTTTTTCCACTATATACGAACGTCTGTCTGTTTATTAATATCAGCCAGAAATACTTACTCCTTGAATGGTTTTTTTTAATTTGCTAGGAAATGGTAAAACCCTACATCGTCATAGAAAGGTAGATTATTGCAAGCTTATTACTCTGAAATTATTAGAATTCGCTAGAAACTGTAGAAAAAACTGAAACTGTTTCTGTCCTTTTTGAGAATTTCGTACCTCCCTTATAGAAATTTTTACCATTTTCTATAGATTAAATTTCTTGAAATCCATAAGTATGTAAGTCTAAGTATATTCAATTTCTAATATACGTTCAATTTCCAAAGAATACCACAAGATTATAAAGTTTTTGACTCTTATGAATATTTTCGATTTTATTACTTGAATACGAAAAATCATCAATGTCAAATGTGCTGCCTTATAAACCGTTGGTTTTCCACCAATTCGTTTTAGCATCTGTACAATGTGGAATATACATATTATATGGTACATTAATATGATATAAGCAAGAAAACATATGAGATATTATCTCATGAAATTTATGAATGTCAAATATGTATTTCATTTTATAATATTATGTAAATAATGTATTATTTATTTATACTTTCATTACTTTTTAGTTTATGTAAAAGGTTTTCCAGTATATTTCCATGTACAAAATCCCTCTTTACGTAACTACGACACGTGATTTTTAATTAAATTTTACAGCTCACTAAAAAATATGTCTGAAGTATTACGTAGCAGACATTTAAGCAAGATTTATAATAATTCAGGCGAATTCAACGACAAAACTCAAAACATTTCAATAAAACACTTTTGATTTTATCGTTTCCAAAACTAATTGAATAAAGTAACTTAGTATGATTGCCTGACAAACCTAATTTTATATTATAATTCTTTAAAAATTACGGTTCATTTTATGAAAGTAATCGATTAAAAATATCATAATGATGAGGCAGCAATCAGACAATGCGACACAAGTAGGATAATATATAAAATACTTCATGGATTTAACCAAAGAAATTTAAGTTGCGTTCTAGAATTTTCTGAGATAACTTGAGTAATTTTAAAGAAATTCAAAAAATTTTTTAGATCTTAGATTTGTTAAAAGAAAGAAATAGGTATTCTTCCTGTATTCTTCCTGTGAAAAATTTTGATTCGCCTAGCACAGCGAATGAAATTGCGAATACACTGACAAAAAAACAACTATTTAATTCAGTTTTTCGATTCCATAAAAATGAGAAAAGCAAAATTTTATAAAACCTAGAATTAAATTATTTTCAAAATCATAATCAAGAGGTATTAAATTTGACGTTAATTTATATTTGAACAATGGACTTTATTTTTTGTTTCATAAGAGTTACTATTCATTTGTTTAAAACATATATGTACATATATATTATATGTGTATACTTGTATATTATAAATTGCATTGTAATTTTATTGAAAATATTTATATTCATGCATAAGCATAAATAGCAGTAGCCTGCTTTAAAACTTTTCTATACACGCCTTTTCTTGAAAAATGAATAATAAAATAAAACTAATGTTATGCATTGTTCTATTCATCGGATAAGGTCATTTTATATAATACGGTTAAGTTAGTACCTCGGATCACTTTGAATTTATAAAGTGGATTTTTTTTTATACGATTTTATAATAACAGTTGCTTATTGTTTTATTTATAATACTGCATATGTGCTTTTGTTTTTTTAATTTATAACAGCTCTTTGTTTTCAGTTTGTGCAAATATGAATGCAACATTTTTCGAAATTAATATTCTACTCTTTTCATGATGGACTTAATATATGGTGATTTTACATAAGGACTTTGGTTTTTTTTATGCGATTTTGAGAAAGGTTTTGTTCTAAAGTAAACGATATTTTGCTAGCCTCAACTGAAAAATTTAATTGGAAATGAAAATACCTTTTTTTGTTACATCATCAAGATTTATGCAACTGCTTGAAGAATAAAAAACAGGAATAAATTAAATTTGGAAATTCATTCGTTCAATTACATGGAGGTATTTTCAGTTACTATTGAAAAATAGGTGAAAAAAATCTTTAAATTTTAACTTGATGTTTCAATTACATAAAATGAGCTTGCGTATATAGCCAATGCCTTAATCGCTACAACTATTCTTTTACGTCTAAAAAGTAAATTGCGTTTTTCGGATGTTTTATAGAAAATTTAATGCCTGTTGTTTCCCATTTCTGTTTTTTTTTTGATTCGCCATACAAAAGTTATACTGGTCTAGAGGAGTTTAAGAACTTTAACGAAGATGAATCAATTAGGCTCGGAGAGAGCTTTCAAGAAAATTCAACAACTCTATAAGCATGTTACGAGAAAATGTTGTATGGTCGTATTGTCGAAACGGTCATGAAAAGCTTTAAAAATATTTGATAAATTCATAAATTTTAGTACGCGGACTAAAATTTCATATCCGTGCAATATGGCACACCATTTCTTAATTTGTTTTAGAGCCTTAATGAGGGTTTATAAATAATCCCTCTAAAGGGTATTGAGGCCAACTATGGACGAATAAGCACACGAAGGCCGCTGCATTTTTTCCTTTTCCGATGGCAAAATAATGCATTAAATAAATAATAATATACAAAATCACATACACAACTACAAGTACAAAAAAAGTTTATGTTATTTAATAAGGTTTTATAATACTGTCCAAGTAACGAATAGTATCCCAAGACATTCTGGAAATCAAAATATAATTATATTTGGAGTTTCCACCAGTTATCGAATTTCTTCAGTATAACTCTACAAAAAATTGTTTGTGAGAGAATGAGGTAGACTACCAATTTTTCCTAAAAAATTAGGGAATATAACTTCATTTTACATAAATTTTTTTTTTTTTGATATAAACCATTTTGTAAAAGTGTCATTATCGTCGGCAGAGCGTTAAAATTTTAAATTAAAACCATAAATTGTTACCACACTCTAAAAAACCAAAATGTTCTTGAACTGTCACAAATATTCAAAAGAAAAATAAAAATAATTTTCTTTAAAAAAAAACTTGTAGACAAAACGTTTGCGACACATTTTTTTTTCAGTATTTTTAAACTTTTTCTTTTGACTTAAAACGGTATTTTACTTATTATAATCTTCTGTAAGTGTTATAAGATTTTAAATGAAAAATTTTTTTAATAAAAGTCAAATAACTTGCAATTTAAAAGTAATTCATTTAATATTATTTGTGTACATACATACATATGCATAATTGATAAAAATTAAATTAATTTGCAGTCATCAAAGCCGCAATTTTCCTAAAGTTTAGTATTGGCCAGTTAGATATTAAATTAAATAGTTTGAGTAAAAACAAGAAAACCTGTTCCATAAAGTAATTTCTACGTTGTAACTTACTCTGGTATCTTGAAACACAAAATCATCCGGGTTATCTCGAAATCAGTATTCCAATTTCTATGAAATCGTAAAAGACCTCCGATTCTACTTAAGGCTTTCCAAACGCTGTTGAATTCAAATTTATGCATATTTTAATCTACTCTTTTATATCGAATCTGTTTAGCATAAAAGTTGCTATTAAGTAATTGTGTTAGATTTTTAAGTCATCGTGTCAGTCAGAGTATCACATCGTTTTATAAAGTTTCTTGTCCTTCTCAATTATTTGAATTTTTGTAATTTCATGGAAAATGTAAATGACGGTATTTGAAAATCAATTCGCGACCTTAGGGGGAAAAACCTTAAATATGTTATTTAAGAGAAATAAATGTTTTCATTTAGAAATATTTGAATATTTGTGTTCTAAAATTTTTAAGAAATATGCCAATATAACATCCACCTTTGTTGTTCAATATAATATATAAATAGAACTAAATAACTCTACTATAATAGAACTATGTAATTCTAAATCAATGATGAAATCTTTGTTGATGCCTAACGTCATTATTTAATGTGTACAGGTATTTATTTGTTTGAAATCAAATCTGCGCCATAAACATGAATTTTTTGTGCTCGTGTAAGATTACTTGAGTTTTCTGTTGTACGTTTTTTATTAAAACAATAACAAAATTATGAAATTAATTTTTCTTTGAAAATATTAACAAAGCTTCCATGTAAGCCTCCTAAATAAATATAAAACCCATGTACATATGTTTGTATATACATTGCTATATATGTATATATAAGCGCATATTATTTTTGTAAAATAATTTTCCAAACTGATTAACTTTATGTTTTTCGCTTGATAATCCGATGTGCAAATTTTATTTGGTTTATGTCTTCACTAATATTATATTATACTTTCCTTAGTTATTAATATTTTATTTTTTAGTAAAATTTCGTTGGTGCCACTCAGAGGGTGTTATATTTCACCACTAATACAGTGAGTATATTATTATAAAGGGGAAATTACGTACATGGTTTTCTACATCCCCAAAAATGAAATAAACATTTTTTTTTCTCTCATTTTTAATAAATACTTTAAATGATTTAATGCTTAGTGTTATTGTTGTTTTCATATTTTTCTGGGTTGCCTTTTACCCTGAAATATTTTTATTATATTATGGAAATAAGAAAACATGATTATTAGTTTTTCACTGTCTTTCTGTTGTTTAAAAATTTTATTTGCATGCATAGTGAATATTTCTTCAAAAAAATTATTTTATATGCAAAACATATTGGTTCTTTCCGTTTCCTGTTAGTTAACAAAAATTACATTTATAAAAAAATTTTTTATCATATATACTGAAATTTATCACTAAAACATTGACCCAAGTTTCTTTGAAAGCTTTTAGGCTAACTTCTTCAACTTCATACAATACGCGAATGTTCATTTATATTGGATTTATTTTTTACTATATTTCATACAATTGAGTTGGACAATGTCCTAACAAAATCAGAAATTTCCATACAAAATATTTCTTTTTTCAAAATGGTGAAGTAAGAAATAGCAACAAACGTTTATTATAGTGTCTTTACGATAAACTAAAAAATTTAAATCATACCAACTCCAAATGGTTTCTCATAGGTCAAACATTTCATTGCTTTCATTAACACCACCTTAGTTTGTTCAAACACATGAAAATTTAAAATTTTTCCAATTAAAAATACTCGTAATAGTCAGATATTTTGACCTTAGTCAATAGCCTTGGTAGTTAGTGCTTTATCGGATATTGATTGTAATTAATGTTTACAAATAAATAAATAAAAATTTTGACCTTCAATTTACTTGCACAAAATTTTTGTCTTCTTCTCTTCTTCTCATCTTCAGCATACTATTTTAATTTGGCCAAAAACAAATTTAAACTAGATATGCACTTTTAACTATCCGAAAACTCAGTGAAACGTTTAACTCTATTTCAACTGGGTTTGTTTTTCCTTGAAGCACTTTTCTTCTCTAGTTTTTAAATTATATAAATTTCCTCTATACATATCATATGTACTCGTATATGTGTGTATACAGTGGTACCAACTACATTCTTCGTATATTATATACTTTGTTCAAGATTAACATATTGTGTAAGTATGCAAGTATATAATAATGTGTATTTGCAAATTTATAGCATATTATTTATTCCATATTTTTAATTTGTTTTTATTTTGTGGACTTAAACGAAATTTTTTCATGCTTCATTAGAGTTATTATTAAAAATAAAGGATAATTTTTGTTGTTTCGTGCTTTGTTTTCTCCTTTTTCGAAGAGGGAAAATACAAAAAGTGTGGCTTTACTGGTTAGTACAAAAAAAAAAAGAAAACGATTTTTATTATTGATCTAATAATGATGAATTGAATTTTTTTTAATACTAGGGAATAATAAGAATATTGCTATGGCTTAATAGCTATAATAAAGTAAAAATAAAGAAAACGAAAAACTAGGTCATTTCATTTTATGTACTTATTTATGTTTGTTTGTGTATACATACAATTATGAATTAAAATTTTTATGTACATTAATAATGTATACACAATACTTTATAAACAATACAAATAGTAGTAAATTTTTTAAATTAAGAATAATAATCAATCACAAAAATTATAGAGTACATATTTGGTTCAACTTGTTTAATGAAAGCCGATGAATTTTGCTTACAAATTTAAACTCAGTTGTCAACGTACATATTGTATTTTAAACTCTGAATACTCGTAAGCAGTAGTTGTAAACACTACCTGTAAAATTTAAAACATAAATGACAGAATTTACAACTAAAGGCTTTTATTTATAAAAAGTATGTTCCATCTCTTTGTTTTCATTTACAAAATCTAAATCTATAATCCCTAATGAAGCAAACACAGAAAGCTTCTTTACACAACTGCAAATGGATGATGTGGCTAACGGAACAAGTCAAGGCAGAAAAATCAAAGAAATTTTTTGCTTAAACTGAAGTTGTGCCATTGATCTATCCCTTACTAGATGGATTCCCCATTAACTAAAGAAACTATAACCAAGTTGTACCCCAAGCTCATGATTGCAGGACATACATATATATATTTTTTACAAGCGATTTACTCGATCATCAAACAATTAGAAAAACATTTTGAGTAGGAATTTGGCTATTACAATTTATTTATTGCAGGTTATAAGTATCCAAATTTTAATAAGCAATATTTTTTATAAAAATAAAATAAATCAAATTGTAATTTGAAGCTTATGATAATACTTTAATCCAATTGAATTGAAACTGAAAATTCAGTAAGTATATTTAAATGAAAAATCGGAAATTTTCGAAAAATTTCAAATCAAATATTATTAGAGCCAAAATTTCTTGGCTCTAATAATATCTGATAATGTCTGATATTCAATCGAAGTAAGTGCTCCGTAAAGACCGAGAACAAGACGAAAACATTAAACTTTACTGTTCCTAAGATTATCAAAAAACTATATAAGGACTTTTTAAAAATTTGTAAATTCAGTGGAAAGTTGAAAGCTAGAAATGTTAAAATTTGTTGCATAGAACAATTAATTATTTAAGATTTAATAGATCAAACTTCTTAAAGCTTCAATTTTTAAAACTTTTGATACGCAAATTGCAATGAATATTGTTGATTAACGATTTTCAATGCCGTAGGTATCAGAACGAGCAGAATTATAATGAAGCATTGAATTTGAAAATTGAAAATATTTTTTGAAAAGAACAAATTTGTCAACAAGATGCTAAACTTTTTCCTTTTGAAATTTCTTCGTTATTTTCAAGAAAAAGCATTATACCTTAAACAATTTGCAAACAAACGACATAAAAGTTTCTTTTGTGTTTCCGTTTATCGAAAATTTCATTGAGGAAATTTTTCCAATAAGTTATACAATTTTATACCAACCATTTCGAATCTATTGTAAATTATGAATATTCTTTTGCGTCTTATGAAAAGTGAAAACTATTGTAACTTTATGATTTTTTGTTTCTGGGTAAATGAGCTGATTTGAATTTGATCAATATTTGCGGCTATAAATAAAACTGTTTTAGTCAAGTTATGCGGTTTTTAATTTTTGTGTAAAAATCGGATTCTTTAGTTTATTACTTATTACCTATTAGATTTTAACTATGGTGGTTAAATTTGAATAATGTACATATATATATTTAATTTCACAATGATAAGTGAAGTTACAAAAAGCTTAAGTTTATTTTTTGTAAATTGCATCTAAACTCTTAACTCTATATTGAATTGTAACAGAACGATTTTGGAACCTATTTCGTAAATGTCTTTTATAAAAATATCTCATTACAGAATTTAACGCAGTGTACACGACAAAAGTTCTAAAAGTTAGTTTCAATAACATTTGCTCAAATTTTAAGATTTCATGCGATATGAACCCCCAAAATTTCGGTGAATATTAAGAAATAAATCTTCGAAAAGCTCCTGCGTTACTTTGCATTAGTGTTGAAGAACTACTAATATAAAGCGTTGACATGAAATATTCAAAGACAAACTGGATTTTTTGAATGTGAAATTTCTCAGTGCACAAGTGACAAAGAGTGTTATATTCCAATTTTAAATACTGACCTGACTATTAACAAATCTTTCCTTTTATTCATTCAGAAGGAAGAATGAAAGGGATGATGAAGAATGAATAGACTTCTCAAATCTAAATCTAGAGATTTTTAATAGTTTATTTAACGATAGTGTTATATCGACTTTTGAAATTACCAAAACAGTGAAACTGCGTTATATTAGAAAATTTTCGATAGTATCTATAGTATGCGTAGTCCTCCACCACAATTTTACATTATCAACCCTTTGCAATATTATTTTCCATGTTTGCAATTTATCAACTATGATGATTTTAATTCATTTATGAAGTTAACTACTTTTTCTCTTCCTTTTTCACATTTCATATCTTCAGCTTAACATTATGTAACTACCATTTGAAATTTTGTCGCAGATTTACTATTTTCTATTTTTGTTCTATCAATTTAATTTCAATTTACTCTTTTCAAATATTTTTCAATTTTATTTCAATATTCAAGTTATTTAAGTTCAATATTTTAATTTTAAAACTTATTAAAAAGGATCAATAAAACATCGAAACGCAATCATCAATAATTAATAAGTAGTATTTTACGAGTCTATTAGCGAATCTATATGAAAACTAAAAAATAATCATAAATATTACACTATAAATAATTTTAGTGAATTTTGTCCTTCTTGTTTACCGAACATAGTAAATGAACCAAAAAATTTGTAATAGGTACCTTTCGAAATTTATTTGCTTGGACATAACATAAATTACCAACCACAATATTTAATAAATATGTGCAGTAATTATTATTTTAGACCGAAAATAAATTTTTTTTCCATAAATATTGCAAAAATGTAGACACGTACATGTTCTGTAGCATATACTTCCAATATTTTGTATAACAATCATAGCGGTAGTTTGCATTTGGGTTAAAATGTGTGTAGTGTACTCACATTAATCGCAATTTGAAACATAAAAACATTTTAATTGAAATTGCCTATACATACATACATACGTCAATATAGGAACATATATGAAACAATAATCTATTGCTCTTATAGTTCAAAAAATTCATGGGCGTTTTTAATTCTAATTAAAAACATAATGAAACTGAAGTATATTAAATTTTCATTGTACTCCATGGTTCTTACAACATAGTTTTCGAACTTAATAGTTATTTTTGTAAAATAAATGCGCATCATTGTTGTTGGATCATGAAAATTTTTTGACACACTATATTTAGAATTCAAAATATTTTTATTAGATTTTTATTTTACAACATTACGTTGGTAACTGAGTGTGTTAGTTCGAAAATAAATTAAATGGATAACTTAATAAAAATGTTTGTTTTTGCAATAAATTAAAATGAAATAAATTTTTATAATAGGTAAATTACTAATGTAATATTAAAATTACTACAGACATAAATTATTTAATTACACATTTTAATTATTATTTAGATTTTATACCAATGTACAATACTATACATGAACAGTCTTACAGTTGTGCAGTAATTAATTTTAAAATTTAGTCAGACATAGTAGCATGCAAAAATCGTGCTTTAAAAATTTAAAGCAATTGATTTTTTGTCGTTTTAAAACTAAAACTTTATTATTCAATTTTTAAAATTTTGAATTTTCTGGAACTCTGCGGTATTTTAGGTGTTACTATTGTGGTCTAAATAAGTTCGGCATATTTTCAATTAATTTTTGTATATTAAATTTTCTCCTATTTATATTTTCCGTATCAATTTAGTTCATACACGTACACGGACAAACTATTAAAATTTATAAAAGTCATATACTATTTCGACATTTCTAAATTGAAAAATTATAAAATGATTTAGCGTATTTATATTGAAATCAGGTCTTTCAGATTAAAAAACATTTTCATCAGATGGAATTTCTTCTAAAAACTGATCTGACTTATTATTCTAGTATAACGAATACATTTAAGGCTCTGTAATGAAGTTTGATGTCTTGGGAATCGGAACGCGGACAGATGTTATTTAGAAAACGTATTTCTGGATTTTGAAAAAGAACATCAATTTGCAAAAAAAAAAAATTGTAAAGTAAAGCTGCTCGACTTTCCCCAAAAAATAGCATACAAAATAAATTGTGCCACTTTTTGGAATTTTTTTAATTTTTTGTTGCATTTTTAGCTTCTATTGCAGAATCAGGGAGTAGATTTTCTGAATTAAATCGATAGGAACTACGGATTATGATTCCAAAAATATCAGAACCTCTTTAATAAGAACATATTGAAGTTCTTTATCAAAGTCCAATAATACGGTTTTTGAATCATAATTATAATATTAAAGTAACGTTAACACTAAATTAATTTTAAAGTTACACTTACATTTACACACAATATTTTAACGTATTAAACATCACATTTAATAACTGCACCTATACAACAACAACACATGAACCAATTCTTGTACGATTCTTAAAAACATATAACAAAAATAACACTAGTTAATACGAGTTACATGATGTGACAATATGAAAGATTATGTGCTAGAATTGAGTAAAGAATGTTCTTGATTTACGAGGAACCAATTACATCGAATTTCCGAAGTAATGAGTATTGAGATAACGAGTGGTTGGAACTTTAGTTGGAAAATATTCTATTTTGCAAACATTGGTTTTTCTGGAGCATTTTTGTTTTTAAAGTAATTTTCATTTACTTTCATCAAAATTGTAAAGAAAAGAGATTCTTTTGATGTCATACAGACAATACTCCACTCAACACTTCCCTCACAAAACTTATTATAATATAAAAGTTTAAAGAAATATAAATCCAAATTTTACTAGTTTAGTTGAGATTTTATGAGAAAATTCTGTTTTTTCATATTAGTTTGGAATTCTGAACTATTGCCAATATACTAAATCTAATTAACAATAATCGGAGTAAATGCTCATAAATCAAATATGTAAATGACAAAGATTGATAAAAATAATTATCGCAAAATATAGATATTATAAGAAACGCGATGAAATCTTAGGGAACTTTATGATAATTTCTTTAGAACTTTATAGTACTTACATTGTATTTTTCCTTTCGTAGGAAAATCAAAATCAACTTAATGTCCATTTAGAATACTTTTATATCAGAATGCCGTAAATGTGTTTATTCTTAGCTACTATAAGGGTGCACTTTAAAACGTATAATGTTTCTATAGAAAATTTTATTTTTGATTGATTTACATTCATTTTCAATTATTTATGTAACAAAAAATGTGAGTCAATAGTTCTATGATCCATAAAATGTGCAATACTAGCAAGTCAACATTAATTTTTCTAAGAAACTGTAGCTACTTCTAATAACGTTCCATAACAGCCGCAATTATGTCATTGTAATACAATTAAATTTTTTTTAAATTAACCTTAAATTCATGAATATAATCACATCGTATCGTTTGCGACATTTTAACTATACACTCTCAAATACCTCTAACATAAATCAGATTTCTTTGTTGCAACATGACAAACGTTATATTAAGATTTAAATAACATCATTTCTGAAGATGAAAATAGATGCAAACATTAGAATCTAACCTAAGATAAACCAGTATAATTATGCTTTGCTTTGAAAATTTTACGGTTTTCTTTAAGTTCTTATAGTGTTTCAAGTCGCACGAAATAAGGATCTAAAAATACTAAAGAGATTTTGACAAAAGAAAACAAAAATTTAAAACGTGCTTTAAAAGGATTTTTTTCTTAGTGCAAACCTACATTCTTTTACCGTTGTTTTCTTTTGTACTTAAATTCTGTTTAATTTTGACTTCATTTCTTTTTTTTCTCTCTCTTTTCTAATTCATCCATCAACCAGATGTCTACCAGGACTACCCGTATTGATATATATAAATATATAAACAATATTAAAAATATATACAATATGACTGTGAAGAAAATATAAAAAATTTATTTTGTTTTTGTTGATATTATTCTTTTTTTATCAACATTAATTTTGGTATGCTGCGTTGCTTAAAAGGGGTTTTCTAATGTTTAAAGATGTTGTAGTCCACTATAAAAAGGTGTATACTTCTCAACAAAGCTTACAGAGAGAGACAATGACAAATTCTTGCAATACCAATGCAGTCACATTTTGCATTTGTTTTTTAAATTTTCTCCCCATTATCGGAAGTAAAGTTTTAACTCAGCTCATTACTAACTATTCATATTCCCTAACGTGTCTATCATATAATGGAATTTCCAGAGCACGTTTGCAAATGAATAGCAGAGTTTAACCGTATGCAAAATTAATACTAACTTATTATTTAATAACTCACTTTTCGCAAATGCAGGTCACATTAAACTATGGATGTCTTTTTTAAATAGTATCTTCGGAAATATACGTTCTTTGGTTCCTATTTTCTTTATTTGTCTTATACTCATTTGAAAATAAATACTGATATGAATCTATTGGAATATTGCATAAATTTGGGATAAAAATAAATAAATTTTGTGACTTTTCGAAATGATTATTGCAGATAAACGAAAAAAAATTTTCCTTATTTTGTGGTTTCGACAAAATAAAACCCTTACAAAAATCAGCATTATTAGAATTATTAGGTGCGTAAATTTTTATAGCAAACAGACAAAATCTTTTCTAGAAAAATAAGTTTCTCGGCTTTTTTCCTTAAAAGCTGTAGTTTTTCACGTAGAAGCAAGCAGAAATGTTTCAAGACTTTCGGTAATTTACAAAAAAAAATTTTACCTTCTAACAACTGGAAAGACGCCACTGTTTGTAAATACATTTAGACGCACATAAGTATATATAAAATTGTAAATACGCATACATACTTATATAAAAAATTGTTTTACTATAAAAGCAATTTTGTAGTTTTTCTATTCTCAAGTTATAAATCCACTTGAATATACATAGATACTGTAATGTTTGTGAAGATGATTATGATGCCGATCACAGACATCGGTGACGATGATTTGACAAGTATTTTACTGATGGCTTATTCTGCTTTATAATGTATTTTGAAAATTAAATATCATATACATAGATAAATACCAGTCATTATTATTGTCATTACATTGATGTTAGATACTTTCCAAATCAAAAGGATGAAATTTTCATTTTCAGAGATAATCGCTTTTTTAACATTTTTATTACTTTTTCGCTTAAATACCAGTTGCTGCTCTTTTTTTTTTTCATTTTAAATTTTACATTTTCAATCATTATCTATCAGTGAAAATAAAAAAAAGTGTACAAGAGAAAAGTTGGGTTGATTGAATTTTATAAAACTCATTAACTATTTTCATCACAGCAGCAGTAAATCCTTACCACGTCATATGAAGAAAATTATTCCGGAAATGTACCAAGTGTAATGTCTCAAAATTAAATTGCGTCAAAGACATAGGTGTTATTAAATGAACAATCTATATGTTTTTAATTAAATTATTTGGACCTGTTCAGTACTTCAAGTACAATACGGATTTTAATAATAGCAGTAAAAAATTTTTCAATAATTAAAATTTAAGAAAGTTCTTTATTCAAATTAAAAAATTTCTGAAGCTTCATATGCCCACAATTTTCAGTAGTTTCTTGAATAAAATAAGATTCTGAAATTATGCGTTCTTTTGATGAAGGCATAAAGGATTTTTCAATTCCCCGTTACAATTACTAGATCAATTGAAATAAAATTTATATACTGTAAATCGGTATATGTCGGTAAAATTTTATATCAAGTTTGATGCTCAAAATTTAAGAGACAGTTGATCGACTTGGGATTTTTTCGCTCTTCAATTTGGCTTCAAAAGGAACAATAACAAAGTTGCAGAGCCAATGTTTTTTGAAGTAGCATTTTTGCCTAAATCAAGTGAAAATATTGTTTTTGAAAACATTATTTAAATTACTTTCATTCATATATACATGAAATTATCGCATACATTTAGGGTGAGCAGAAACTAATAAGAGAAGTGACGGTTAAAATAAGCATTTTTTCTTCATTTTTTTTACTTTTTCGGAAAAGTGCTAATAGCGGTAAATGTTACATACCATCAACAGTGCATACGCAAAAACCTATTATACTTGTTTTATAGTGTACCTGCACTAATCAAAAATTTGCAATAAGTAACATTTTCAATTATTTTGTATTAAAATAAAAAGATTAAAAAAGGCACAGTGTCCTCATGAAAAAAAAAATTAATGAAATCGTAAAATATTAGACTGAAATTTCCAATACACATTTATCAAATATAAAAAAGATGTCACCTACTTTTAAGGTGCTTCAATTATTCATCGTGTAATCACATCACTCATTTATGCAAAGAAGCACAAGGTAAAACTAATATCATTTCGGTTAAGTTAAGAAAACTTTATGAGTTTATTGTCTGAGAAATGTACTAATCATAATTTCATTAAAAAAAAAAATATTGCGATGTTGTAAGGAATCAACATACAGAGTAATGGATTATAGAGAAGACAATACAATACCAAGTATCCTTTAGAGTAATATTTTCAAAAATCAATTTCTTGGTTTCAGTATCAACTAAAATTAGAGATTGTAACCATTAATTCGATAAAAAACCTACTTTCAAGAATTAAATTGTGGTCACATTGTTTGACGAATCTTATAATATTGTGAAATTTCAAGAATTATTGTTTAATATATTCCTAAAAAGCAATTATGTAAAATTTACTTTTAAATCAGATTTATGAGTAGCTAAAGAACATAAAAACCGTAAAAAATAAAGGTTTTAGTTGTGTAAACAAGAAGCAATATTTTTCTTTAACAAAAAAAAATCCTTCAATTTCACTTATATAACACCATCAGCAAACCAAATGGAAACCCAAATTAATATTTGAAATTTCAAATATTGTTTTTATTAATCCCTTAAGCAATATTATAAAGTAACTAATTTGGGCAAGTTGGAGTGTGCAAACAACCACACCACACGCTGAATGTTTCATATGTACATTTAGTTATTCAAAAACACTCATGTTATCTTTGCTCTTAAAAGTTAAGAACGCTTGAATTCATTTTTGAAAAAAATGAATTAAAAAATCCGTTTTTAGTTTATTCATAAGAATGTGTTTCGGCACCAATCCCACTAATTAAACAAAAAAATAATATATCTACATACACTCATAAATAATTTTATGATATTTGCCTTACTAACTACATAATGCTGATTTTATAATATTCAAAATTTTTAAAACATATTACATACATAACGTGCACACTTCATAAAATTTACATTACTAGTATGGAATTCATTTCTCAGTTGAACGAAATTTATGTAAGGAAACTAAAAAAACTGTTTTTAACTTCTGTAAGGAAATTAATAATAATTAAAAAAATTATCCTGAATAATTTTATTTTTAAAAATCAGTGAATATTTCGCACGCAATTTTAACCAACACAACAAGCTACGCAGAATACACTCAAAACGTGCAAAAATATGGAAAAGTAATTTTCTCTTACAACCTATTAATAAAGTTGGGTCAAACCAATGGTTTGTATTGTAGCACTTTTACCTTCAACAATGGTTTCTATTGTAACACTTTTCCCTTCAAAATTCTGTTTTTAAATACAGTCTATGTATACCTATCACACTATTAAAATTATTTTCATTCATATACAAAACTATTTCTAAGATTGCATATATTTAGGATGATGCATACATGTAGTCTTTGAAATAGAGCAAAAATTAATATAAAGAGGGGTTAACATAATGCTCGATTTTAAGGTTTAATTGTGTGAGTTAAGAAAAATAATTATATTTTTTAATGTCACGGAATTTACCGCTAGCTTTTTGCATTTATAGAAATTTGAAAAAGCTTGCGGTTTCGGAAATATAAGGTGTCAAAAATTCAAATTTTACAAATTTCAAGAGGCGATAACTTGAGAGGGGGTGGAGATGGAAAAAAATGTTCTTCCAACGAAACGAACTATTAGTTATCGTCTAAAAGCACCTAAAATTTTAAGCTTCTACAGGCTGGGGTCTAGAAGAAAAACGAAATCAAAAATTTGGAAAAAAAAGACTTTAGATAACGGTAAATTTGAACGGCCATTTTGTTTTTCTGAAGTTTAACTACAGTATGCCACGATAGGAGAAGCAAGCCACTGCCTTTCTGCGTTTGCAAAATTTTAAAAATGCTTATGGTTTCTTTGCAACAAATAGTTAAAAAGGGCCATTTTTAGGGTGTTGGGGGGGTATAACTTCTAGAGGAGGGGAGATAGGTAAAAATTTTGTTCCACGGAAATAAATTTCTAGTAAAGACCTATTTACATGCAAAATTTCAGCTTTCTATCTTCAAGGGTGTAGAAGTTTTGTAAACAGACACACGGACAGACGGACGGACGGACGGACGGACGGACAGAGTGAAACTAATAAGCACTTTTTTTCAAAAATTTTTTGGAAAAGTGCTAAAAAACAGAATAATTTTGCGACACACGCTTTACACACGTTTATTTTTTAGACCAGTCCGGATTATAGAACAAAAAATTTTGATCGTTGACGCCCAATCCCAGAAAAAAACTTTGACTCCCTGGATTTTCATGAACTAGACCAGAACGCGTGACTCTGAATGTAGCATTTTGAAAGACGCAGTTCTGGTTTCCTATTAAATCTCTCTTTTTTTTTTAAATATGTATTGAATACTAGTATGAAATTCCCAAAACAACTTAAATATTTTTACTACACGTTAATTTCTGGTATTTTCTCAATCAAACCGGGACAATAAGCTACGATTTTCATGAACAAAGTTTCGAAACCCAATTCTGTGCAATTATGCTACTTTTTTTTAATTTTATTTCGTTTAGATGCCAAACTTAAAGGCAAGTTTTAAAATTTTGCAAACAGAATTGCCCACATTTTTATTGTACATTTTTGCTGGCAATGTATACCATATTTCAAATCCAATCACACATATATAAAGAGTTTTTGTATTTAAATCTGTCACTCTAAGATTTCCGAATTATACGTCCATTGCTCTTAAAAACCTTGAGAACTTTGAAGAAAATTCAATAAATTTTAAGTTGCAAAGTTAAATAAAGAGTTAAATTGATTGTGTTTAAACTATAAGTCTTACAGAACATAGTGAGTGTATTTTTATAAATGTTTTTAACATTTTATCATTTATCTAAGCTTCTATTTGAAATATTTCTGTGTGGCCAGCCAGTGTTATGAGATTTCTTTGGCCAAAATTTTCAACGAAGATGTTATCCTACAGTTTATCTTATTAACCATCCATTAAAATCCTAGTTGCCTACCAAGAGCAATCTGCTCCATTCAAAGCAATCTGTAAAAAATCGAAATTAAACTTACACCTTGTTTTGAGGCAAATTTGTTCAATTAGGTATTGTTTTTTAGATACTTTTTTTAGAAAAATTATTTTAAAAGTTGAAAATATTGCATTGTAAATTTTTTCACGGCTTAAAATTTTAATCTTTCCTTCATTTTCTAAACAACCTGATTCAGATCTGGAGAAAAAGTGTTTTGAAACACATTAAAAATTTTCGATTTTTTTAAGTTGTTGTAATAGCTATCGTACAACTGAACAAAATGACTTAAGGGGCGTAATTAAGTTTAATAATAAAGTTGGGTCAAACCAATGGTTTGTATTGTAGCACTTTTCCCTTCAACAAATGAAAATTTTGCTTTTAAATACAGTCTATGTAGTCTATGTACCTATCACACTATTAAAATTATTTTCATTCATATACAAAACTATTTCTAGGGTTGCATATATTTAGGATGAATGATTTATGCAGTCTTTCGTATTTATGTATGCGGTTTCGGAAATATAAGGTGTCAAAAATTCAAATTTTACAAATTTCAAGAGGCGATAACTTGAGAGGGGGTGGAGATGGAAAAAAATTTTCTTCTAGCGAAATGAACTATTTGATAATGTCTAAAAGCTCCTAAAATTTCAAGCTTCTACAGGCTGTAGTTTGGAAAAAAAACGACATCAAAAATTTGCAAAAAAAGGACTTTAGATAACGGTAAATTTGAACGGCCATTTTGTTTTTCTAAAGTTCAAATATAGTATGCCGCGCTAGGGGAAGCAAGCCGCTGCTTTTCTGCGTTTGCAAAATTTCAAAAATGCTTATGGTTTCATTGCAACAAATAGTTAAAAAAGGCCATTTTTAGGGTTTTGGGGGGGTATAACTTCTAGAGGGGAGGAGATAGGTAAAAATTTTGTTCTACAGAAATAAGTTTCTAGTAAAGATCTATGTACATATAAAATTTCAGCTTTCTATCTTCAAGGGTGTAGAAGTTTTGTAAACAGACACACGGACAGACGGACGGACGGACGGACGGACGGACGGACGGACGGACGGACAGAGTGAAACTAATAAGCACTTTTTTTCAAAAAATTTTTGGAAAAGTGCTAAAAACAGGTGTCCATCATATTAAAATTCATAAATTGAAGATAATTTTCAAAGAAATTTCTATCAAGTTAAATTTCTAAATTTTTCTTAAAACTAATGCACTATAAACTCTGCGAACCCATTCATTGTTAACATTAAGTGATTTAAGACGAACTTTGAACAAAATATTCCTCTCACTATTTTAAACGCTAAAGCAAACACAATAACTCTTATAAATTTTCTTTTTTTCAATATTGTCAACAATTCAATTTAAATGTTGCGATCTGTGCGAAAAACAATCACTTAAAATCACCTTATTTAAATAATTTTTGGCATAGCTGTTGGATTGCTAATTGAAACCAGCTATTTGCTCACTTAATCTTAATGCTTTTTAATTTTCTCCGGTTTGCAAAATGTAAGTATATTATAATTCAAGATACTCAATGCAAAAATTATACAAAAATTTTAAATTTTAAAATAAAGATTTAACACATAAGGATGTTCATACGTGATTGGGTGCTATATGACACTCGTATAGACTATGGGGATTGAAAATTTAAAACATTAATTTTCGTTTTAACTAAATGAAACAGTAAATTGTTTGCTTAAAAGTCGAATTGAAATGAGCAGAACGCCAATGCTAAACACTATTTATGACCAGCAAAACTTATAATATGTGTACGTTAGCGACATGACTTCAAAACGATCAACGTATTTGAATGTAGGAACTATTTGAGAAACATTATGTCACGTAATAATCTTTCATGAAAATTTATTTAAAATTTTGATTTTTTCATAACAAAGGAACTTGAAATTTAACATTTTAGCAACAATTCTGTTCTATTTCATAAAATATCTGGGTTTTAGTTGAAACAGCACATATGCTTATATACAAACTTTCAATTTTGCAGCTGGAGTTTAACAGCTTTCATGAAACAATGGAATAGAAAGCTATAATTGGCTATGAAAAATTTTAACTTATTTATAAAAACAGTATAAAAAAAAAAATTATAAATAACACGTATGCAAACCAAACTTCATTGTTGCATTTCAATTATTATATTAACTATACAGGGTGATTTAGTAAAGAGTACAATATTATATTGTACCATTAAATCAAAAATTGTGAGAATTTTTTAGGGCACCTAAAATCTTGGCATAAAGATGATTTTTGTGCTCTATCGCCTGTACCGTAAAAGATTTTTTAACGTTTAATGACTTAAATTAAAGCTTGAGTAACTGGACAAAATTTGTAAGAAAAAAATTTCAAATTTTCAAAATATTTAGTTGGAAATCGGATTAGAGAAAACTAAAAAATTAAAATAAGTGAAAAATTCGATTTTAAGTTCCAACGCTTGGTATTAGAAAAGTACATAGAATACAAAATATGATATATGATATATTGCAGAAAAACTGATATGTTACTGTCAAGCTCTTTACTAGGCGTTTCAAAAACAGCTTACTATCTTTTTGAGAACAGAAGTTATAAGTAAATTTGTCGAAAATTTCTTCATAATCGCTATATCTCGAAAAATTTGAGATATTACACCATTTTTGATGCCTCAAACAGTGATATGTAAGATTGTATTTTTTACTGAATCACCCCGTATTTAAAGCTAATTTCCTAGAATAACTATTATTAAGAAAATCACGGAAATAAATGTAGTGTAATTTGAAAGTTTCGCGAAATACATTCACATCCAAATGCGCTTATACCGCATACGTATGTATGTGGTGTGTGTACGTGTATTAAACAATTTTTATTTAAGCTACTTCAAAATTCCTTTTATAACTTACGAAAATTCATTTAATCTCACAAACTTTAATCTGCAAACACCGTAGATAAACTAGTAGAATAATTTTTCTTAAAAATTTAAAATAATATATTATATTTTCAATAACATAATATTTTAGAAGATTTACAAATTTTGTTATTAATCACAATAAAATTGTAAATTACATTAAGAGAAAAGACTCTGTTTATAAGAGAGAAATTAAACTTTACGCTTAAAAAGCCAATCTACACCCAACATTTACCCCTTTTTTTTGCGAATGGGACTACCATATAACCAAGCATATTGTTGCATAAGATTATGGAAATGACTTTTAAAAATTTATTACAAATTATATAAAAGATATAAAGTGTAGACTTTAGTTTATGTACCAAGCAAAATGTTAATTTGGTCCAGTTGCCTAAGTTATTTTTTCATAAATAATACGTGCTCAAATATTGAATTTTAAGAAATTTCTAAGATATTTCAGTCAATTACTTAAAAGCTCTTATTCGGAGATTTGATAACCAGGATTAAAGTGATTTAAATTTCAAGGAAATTAGTTGATCACTCCAGTAATAAAAAAAAAGCCCGTAGTAAAAGAACACTTGCTAATATTTGATTTCCTCAAAAAGTCAGTTAACTTTTTGCATTGTAAGTTTTAGCAAAATTCGTTGACTATTTGCTTAAAAACAATCAAAAAAGTAAAATTGACCCACAGTAAAAATCCAGTGCCCGAACAAACGAATATCTCTCTAAAAATAGTGTATATATGCTCTCCTTGCATTTTTACTACTTTCTGTCGAAAAATCGACATCGGATATTTGGCCACATGACATAAATTCCCTTAATGTAAGCAACGTGTTCGGTAAAAAGCTAAAAAATTTAAATAAATTTTTCGTAAATAACTGTGAAATCACAATTTAATATGCAAAAATGTAAACATAGTTGTATAAATTTATATGTATAAATTTTGAGCTCATATTTTTTAAATATTTACTATCGTGTTTCTAGTTAATTCAAAAACATTTTTATTTCGGTTTTACCAGCAGAAACTGTAACGTGGATGTGTGGGCGGATACTTACATAATTATGATTATTAGGTATATTCAAAATCAAAATGGAATAGGAATAATCTTTTGAGAGATTTATAATAAATAGATTTAACTGTCTGCACATGTTTTTAAAGTTATAACAAACGGCTAATTATAAAGTTTTATTGACTTTGTTTCTTAGAAAACTATAACAGTAGTAATTTTCAAGAAGCTTTTTTGTAATTTCCCAAACAAATTTAAGGCTTGAGGGAAATTTCTAGTTCAAAATCTTTAAATACTAAAAATTATAACCTTTGAATAATAATAATTTATGTTCCGATGATTTTGCAAAATATACATATACAAAAATATTTAGAACTTTAAGTCATTAATCTGGACCTCAAAAGTATATACGAGTATTAAAATTATGCAAATGTGTATGTTTATACGCATAGAGTACACATGCTATAAAACATACATGTACATATTGTAAGGAATAAATTTCCAAAACAAATGTACCTTATTAATAATATTATGTATGTATGTATGTAAATAAATATTGAATAAAGAGGCCCCGAACTAAAAAAAAGATCGAAAAAAACTTTTTATTTTATACTTTAATGAACTCTAACAAAACTCAAAATTTTAGAATATTTATTTTGTGATATCAAAGTACATGGTTTTCCAAAATTACGACGCCTACATGAATGTCTTTTGCCGCGATAAATTTATGTGTTTGTATGTATTTAAAAAATAACATACATTTATTATTAACTTATTCCGAATTTAGCGTCCTTAGTGAACAATAAAACAACTTTTATATCATACTAATATGGCATTGAATGTGTGTGGTTTAAATTTAATGTTAGGAAAAATAAACTCAATATTGTGTAAATCAAATTCAGCGTCAAGCAAAAGATATTCCCTAGAATGGAACGAATAACACACAATTTGCAATGAAACAAACAATGGAATCATTGGTTAAAATATACTTAACTGTACAAAGAGAAAACAAGTAAAAACGTTTCAGTTTCATTGTTGTATAGCAATTACTCAAACCTGTGAAACCATTCTATAGAAACTTCACGGATATGTCTGATCTATAACTGAACACACAACTACCAAGTTTCGTGAATCTGACTTTATTATTTTTCCAAATATTTAAAATTAGCTTTTGGAGTTGTATGGCAGGTACCCGAACCTGCCAAGCAATTCCACTAAAACTTCGCTAATATATCTGATCTATAATTGGACACACAACTGCCAAGTTTCATGAATCTAACTTTATTACTTTTCCAAATATTTAAAATAAGCTTTTGGACTTGTATGGGAGCCACTCGAACCTGTCAAGCAATTCCACCAAAACTTCAGAAATATCTTTGACCTATAATTGGACACACAACTGCCAAGTTTCATGAATCTGTCTTTATTACTTTTCCAAATATTTAAAATAAGCTTTTGGATTTGTATGGGAGCCACTCGAACCTGTCAAGCAATTCCACCAAAACTTCAGAAATATTTTTGACCTATAATTGGACACACAACTGCCAAGTTTCATGAATCTGTCTTTATTACTTTTCCAAATATTTAAAATAAGCTTTTGGACTTGTATGGGAGCCACTCGAACCTGTCAAACAATTCCACCAAAACTTCAGAAATATCTTTGACCTATAATTGGACACACAACTGCCAAGTTTCATTAATCTGACTTTATTATTCTTCCAAATATTTAAAATAAGCTTTTAGACTTGTATGGGAGCTACTCGAACCTGTCAAGCAATTCCATCAAAACTTCAGAAATATATTTGACCTATAATTGGACACACCACTGCCAAGTTTCATGAATCTGACTTTATTATTTTGCCGAATATTTAAAATTAGCTTCTGGAGTTGTATGGCAGGTACCCGAACCTGTCAAGCAATTCCATCAAAACTTCAGAAATATATTTGACCTATAATTGGACACACGACTGCCAAGTTTCATGAATCTGACTTTATTATTTTGCCGAATATAAAAAATTTGCTTTTGGAGTTGTATGGCAGCCACCCGAACCGGTGCAGCTATCTCATTAAAATTTTTAGAGCATATGTAGAATATAATTGGACACATGTATACAAAATTTTATATTTGTACCTTTATTAGTTTTTGAAATAATTAAAATAAACTCTTTGAGTTGTATGGCAGCTACCCGAACCCGTTGTCCGAATTGGTCCAATAACAATAGGGTTCGTCCTTGGCGCAAAAGAAGCAACTTGTGAAAGTTTGGTGTCGATTGCATTATTCGTTTTTGAGTTATCGTGCGATCGGACGGACGGACGGACGGACGGACGGACGGACGGACGGACGGACGGACGGACGGACGGACGGACGGACGGACATGTCTAAATCAACGCAGAATTTTACGCTGAGCAAGAATATATATATATGTCCATACCCCAGATGACTCCTTCAAGTAGTTACAAACTCCATACCAAAGTTAATATACCCTTCACGAAGTGCAGGGTATAATAAATAAAACGCAATTTACAAAAAATGATTGCTCAAATGAAGGGCACTAATTTTACAATACAAACTACAAAATGTTATGCCAGCAACGTTTGAATCAGGTGAATAGTTTTGCCACTATAAGGTGGAATTATTATACTCGTATCATTGTATTTGAAGTGAAATTGCAATTTCCATTAACTATATATTATAATAACTTTCACGATCACTGGGTTTCTCTTAATTTACATTTGTACTTGCGAATATTTTTTTTTAAACAAGATTTTCGGCTTCTAAGTTTATGGTCATGTATTTGTAGAAACCGAATTCCAGGCTAAAACTTTTGTGTGGAATTAATACTCGCAGCTGAATAACTTTTACATATTCATACCTGATTCAATTTTTCTGTTTATAGCCTTGCTTTTGCCCGGTATTTTCATGGTTCAAAAATACTACAATGTCAGATTCCTATAAATTACCATCTACAAGAATAAAACTGAATCAAACCAATGATAAGTAAGGAAGCACTTTTCGCAACAACTGAAAAGTTTTCTTTGAAGCCAATCGTTATTTAAGCTGTTTGCATTAATGTACTAAAAAAAATCAAATTTAGGATGAAAAAAGAAGTAATTAACGCAATGGTTAATTACAGGTAATTAAACAAGGCATTTGTCGTTATCGAAAATTCATATTTTACAAATTTCTAAAACTGATAACTTGAGAGGGGAGAAAGGTATAAACTATGTATTTACTATTGTCTAAAAATTACAAAAATTGTCCGTTCCTACTACTTGACGTTTAACATAATTAAGAAAATCGACATCAAGTATTTGAAAAAAAAAAAAACAAAGAATCTCAGATAACGGTTAAGAGGTCGTGAAATACTTTTCTTATGCTAAAAAACTAATAACACTACCTAAATTCCATACTTTTATAAAACAAAGTAACAACAACCCTCCCCCTACCACTTAATCTTTATGTCGCTTATCTTTAAGGGCTAACTGCATTAATTTGTAATATAATAAAATTCAAGCTTTGTATAAGTAAGATCTGTCGAAAATTAATGTCTAAAATTTCTCGTAAATATATGCAAAATTAGATCGTGTTCATTACTTACACACCTACAACAACCTGATTGCAAATTTTAGTTAAGGCAATAGTCTAGTTCCATAGATGTGCGTGAAACGATTTTACAATCAAGTAGTAATTGCAAAACTAATAATTTTATGTCTGCCTGAGCCATTAGACAATCTCTTAAATAATCTCTCCACTTAAATTCCTGACATTGTAAGGCGGAGCAGCTCTTCAATGAGGGCTCTATCGTGGTTTGTCACTGGGCACGAGCTCTTTGACTCATATTTACAAAAAATTTGCAGGTCAAGCACGCAGCGATGTAGACACGGACGACCGGGGCCCGGAGGACTCCACTTATGGCCTATTTGCATGTGATAGCTTGGCCCGCTCTAAATACAGATTTCTCGGAGCCTGGGACTTGGATTCTCATGAATCGTTGTGCATTGCGGACCTGTTAAAATTTATCGGGAGCCTTAATCTTGAGTTCTAATGATCTGGCCCGGGGATGCACAAAAGCCCTGTATGACGGAGGTGCTGATTAAATTCACCCCATACGTAACATAAAATAAAATAAATTGTGAGAAATGTGCTATTTTACTAAACTAAAAATGTATTTGATCAAATGTATTATTTTTTACTTCGATTAGTCATTAAAATTATTTATTTTCAATTAAAGGTTTATTAAAATCTTAATCTTAATTCGCAATACAATTAAAAAGCGTTCTAATTTGTTGTTTACAACATATTTAAATCAAATATTGAATAGACTGATGTCTCTTAATAAAAATAATCAACATAAAAACATCGGAACTGATAATCAACCACTACGTGTATTTGTCTGATTTAATTAACATGTTACAGAAGATTATGAACATTTCTTTACAATTTTGAGGATACTCGTAACCTAAAAAATGCTTATTTGGGTCTTAAAAGAGTTTCAATTTGTGCCGAAATAAACTCACATATAAAATATAATCAAAATCGCTTCAGCCGAACCTGAGACACACGCGTGCACACACAAATCTGCACACCGACAGACCGAGATCTCCCTATAAATAGTTTATTTACGCTTTTCTATAATGGAGTGTGTTACCACCAAAAACTCGACATCCGAAATTCGCTACTATCACATAACCTCCAATACTGTATGCAATGCGCTCGGTAAAAATCTGATGTGATCAGTACATAACCGACTGCTGTATGAAGTGTACTTTTTGTATGAAATTAAAATATTCTATTAAATTTTTGTTCAGTTTTAATTTGGCAGGAATGTCGTGCAAGGTTTTAAATATGTCTTACCTGTGCATATGTTTTAAATTTTGAAAAAAAAAAAAATATATAATTGCCCAGATTTTTGCCCTGAAAGTTTATGAATTCACAATTCATAAAACGAATTTAAAAATAATTGTGTTTAACACTAAAAAATACATTTAAAGTATTGACAGGTGAAAATTGGCAGGATAACAATACATGCTTTATTATATGACATGTGATCGCAAATAACATGTATACAACATACATATATATGTGTCATTTTCCCTCTGTTAAACTTATAAAATTGTGTTGGAATCTTAAAAATTTCATCAAAAAAGTCTCAAGCAAATTAATATGTTAAACGAGAAAAAACGAGTCTGTGATACCCGTACGAATTTATTACCCTATATGCAAGTACATATGCCATTTCTGACTATGGGCAGACTACGACATTTAGTTGCCGTATTATTAATTTATGCGAAATTTTAGTACTGTGATTTAAATATTTTCTATGATATGGCCCAACTACTATTGAAGTTGTGTGGCAGCTACCACAAGGAGTCAAGAACGATTTTTATCACATATAATAGCACTTAGAATACATTAATTGTTTTCACGAAAATTCTATGTTCTAGTTCCAATAATTTTTGGGATAATGCCAAATAACTTTTCAAGTTGTACGGCAGCTACCAGAAGAAGACAAGGAACTTCAATGACTTTTATTAAACACAATAATATATTCATTTGTGCAAAATTTCAATGCCACAGCTTTTATAGTTTCTGTGATATAGACAAATAAATTTTAAAGTTGCATGACAGCTACCCAAATCAGTACCTCGATCATAACCAATTTAAATAGAGTTCTGGAATTTGCTATAATAAATGGTTTGTGAAAATTTGGTGAACTTAGCTCAATCAGTTTTTCAGTTATCATTGGGACGGACAGACGGACGGACAAAGCTAAATCGACTCAGAATTTGAAGCTGATCAAGAACATATACTAGAGTCTATATTTCAGGCTATTATTTCTTAGCGTTCCAAACGGTAAGACAAATTTAGTATATCCTTCGAACATACATTCGTACGGGTATAAAAACATTTAAAATCAAACGTTCACTCTGTTGCTTATATGAATACATACGTATATACATATGTATATTATTTAAAAGGACATAAATTTTGTTATACGTACAAGACTAATCGAAGAACAAACTTATCTGATTATTTGTATTTCATGTATGAAATACTGTTCATACATTTCAGTATATCGGATTTTATATGTAACGTATAGATAGATAACTCAGAAAACTCAGTAAGGTATACTAAAATTCCGTTTTCTTTTTTAAGGCTGTTTCTTTTCTACAAAGTTTTTGCTTGTAGGTGATTTGAATGGATTTAAGAACTGAAAAAAATTCTTTTTATATTTCTTTCTTACAGAACTTTCAGAAAAATTTCATGTAATTTAAGGGATATACACCACTACAGTATAGCATGAACAAACTATATACTGCAACGTTACAACGATAACTAAGGTAACGGTTATGATAAATTTATAGTTTAGTTTTATAGATATAGTGCACCTTGATTTGTGATTAATAAAGAGTAATTTTTTGTTATAAAAGACCCAAGTTAATACCTGTCCAAATTAGTACACCTCTTCCCGAAAAATTTAAGACCATCCTAACTAGTATGCGCTCAAGTATATCTTCAATTGAGTTTCAGCATATCTAATGGTACTTTATACTATTATACAAAATAAAAGGGGTGTCTTTCTTTTAAATAATAAATCCTTAATAGTTAGAAACGACGCCACTAGAACCGATCCACTATTCGGTTTTTTGTGCATTACGTAGAAATCTAGGTTCTAAAAGTGCTTTCAAATTATTGAACTATTGAAAAAATTTAATGCGTCTGCTTGGATCTCTTGCACCAAACATGTTTTACTTTCACTTTACAACGTTTTAAAAATTGTATTGGGGCAACAGAAACTTTGAAAATTTATTGATCATTTAGCGTATGACCATTCAGTACATCGGATTGTTGGTTTTGGAAAATGATTCTAAGCATGCTAATATTATTTTATCAAAAGTGAAAGCTTCAAATGGTGAATCTCAAACGTTTAGCCTAAACATTTACTTGAAATCATATTAAAAAAGCTAGTGGCAAACATTTTTTCTGTATTTTTCTTTATATACCAAATCTATGTCACCTATCTTTAGCGCTTATTATAAAGTTGGTTCTTATTGCATTCAAATTCTTGATACATCTAATACAGAATTCAATATAAATGGAAGAATAACTAAGAAGGAACGAAAAGAAGTAAGTCTATATTGTACTTATGTATCTACATATAAAAAAATTAAATTCATTCTGTCTGAGTGATAATGGAAAATTGGAAATTTGCTTATAATTTATTATTGAAGAAATACTTGAGAAGAAGAAGAAAAACTTGTACATGTTATTCCGTTATTCTTTTCTCAATTTTTTCTTGCTTCTTCCTTTTATTTTGTCAACAAACAAAGTCAAGAGAGTCAACAGACTCTATTTACTTTGACATATTTACAAAGCCTACACTCTTCTATCTTGTTCACATTTTTCTTGTATACACATACACAACATAATGTTATATTAGAAAATATTATTAAGTATAATTTTATTTCCTTTTTGGTTGCTTGACTCTTTTCCTTTCTTACTCCACTCTATTAAATTTCCTATATTCGTTGTATTGAATTACGAATATGCGTACTAACATAAAATATGATACGCGAAATGCTTTTTTATTTTCTTTGACTATGTGTTTTTGAAGTTACGAAGAATAGACAATTAAAATTGATATTTAACTTTAGAAAAGTTAATTTATTAAAAAATTTCTCAAGGAATAAAAAAAATTCTTTCTTAAATCTTCCAACATTATACAAAGGAAGCAAAAAAAAAAAAAAATTGCAAAATTTAATTTTTATTTTAAGAAAATTTTTAAGTAAAAAGAAAGCCAATAACGGTAAAAGAGTGGGATAACTCTATCCGCTAAAGAAAAATGTTTTTTTTTCTTATAAATCCCTAAAAAAAATAACATTTTAATTAACTTCTAGTGAAGAATTTTTCTTTTAAATTATTAAATTCATAGACGAAAAAGATTTTATCTATAGTATCTAAAGGCGGTTAGATGTACAGACCTACTTACATTTACCATTGACCTGCTGGCGTAAATTAACATCTATATTCGCTATATCGTTTGGTATTTTGTTACTTTCTTCTCGATTATGAAGGTCGAAATTGCGGATCATTTCAAACGATTAAAAAAGTGGAATAAACAGAAGTTAGTTGTCTTCAGGCAAGAGCTTAAATTTACAAATGTGCATGTGATTATTCATTTATTGTAGCCCTAGTCTTAGGTGGAGGTCCTGGGCAGAATCTTAAAAAATATAGAATCTTATTTCGTCTTGCTTTGCTCTCTTCCAATAACTTTGATCAAAAATCTTGTTTCAGTTACGTTTTTACAAATTAGAAAAATTTCAAATTATTCTTTCAGCTGAAAATTTACTTCACACAGTGATTTACTCCTGGGAAATGAAAGCTAATAAAGTGTTATTTTGCAAAACTTTAATATTCAACTAGTTCGAATAATACACATTTCCCAAAAATAAGGTGAAATAGTAAAAAATATCAAATTTCTAAATTTATTATTTAAAAAATATATTCATTGTATTATACAAACTTTCCTTCAAAAGTTTCGAAACAAAGTTTTAATTTTTGCAAATGAGATTTAATCTTCAATTAAATTTAATTCTTTGTTTCTAATAAAAGTTTTGAATAAAATTTTAATTAATTATAAAACGTCCTTAAATTTTTGTTTTAAAAATTGTGTGCAGTCTACTTTATCGTTAATATGATTTCTCAATTCTTGTATAATTCACTGCAATTGCTTGAATAAAGTTTTATCGCTTAAAATATTAAAATTTATTTTAACTCAAAGTTTTAAGTTTTCGTCTCCCTTAATAGATTGTAGTCGTATGCTTGTAAAGTACGAATATGTTATAATTTATTCAAACATTCGTAAAATATTTTATGCGCCCCAATATTTCTTCTGTATCTGTGATTTTTTGTTGACATCAACATGAAATGGGCTTGTGAACATTTTTTGATAAATTTGTGATAATGCGAAATAAATGAATTTTTTTATTATCTTATTGAATTTCGACATCTTCTTAAATTGAAACAAAATCAATCAAAATGTGATAAAATACCTATAATCATTGAAATCTTATTGAACATAAACATGTACAATAATATTGAATTTTTTAATAAATTTTGACAAAAAATACTTTAATTATAAAATTTTGGCAGCTCTATTTTTAGTATAGGGCACTTTATAATTTATGACTTCGTTTAGAATGTTAAAATATAAGTGTTTGGAGAATACATTCACTAATCAGTTTTCAATTTGGAATTTACAAAGATAATTCGTTCTAATAATAATATGATTTCGAATTTATTAAATCTTTAAATCTTTAAATAAGTATAAGCTTCAATTTTCATGTATTTTGTAAGTATTATGTCTAATTTAACCTCACTATGCTTTGCATATGCTTTGCGATTGTTTAAAGTTATAAGTTTTGTGGTATTTCTATACAAGTATTTTACATGAGACATGCAATAAATAAAGTTGAGTCAAATCAATGGTTTGTGACAATCTAGATACTGCATTACTTTAATTACTTTCGTTAATATACAATATATAAAATCCTTGCATACGTTTAGGAGGAGGAAAAAAAAAGTTTTGAGGAAGTTTTAACATAATATTGTCGAATTCAAGATTCATACAAAAACCGTTAAAAACAAAATAATCTATAGTAAATGTAAAACCGTTCATTATACCGATAAAGGTACACTAAATTTACTTAACCGTTTGTAGCGCTTAAAAATAATGATGTGAGATATAGACATAAGTAAATGTTTTTATTCAGTATCGAATTCTGAGTCAATTTGACCATGTTTGTCCGTCCGTCCCAGCGACAAATCAAGAAGGAATTCAGTTTTGATTTGTCATCAAATTTTAGTAATCGAGTTACTGATTCGGGTACTTGCTATACTAGTTCAAAATTTATTTAGCTATATCTCAGAAATTATAGAACCATGGTATTGAAAATTCACACAAACAAATAAATTGGTGGGTTATTGCGTTTTATAAAAGTTGTTGAGATCTGACAAGCAGTTGGTATAGCTGCCAGAAATTAAACTTAAATTTTTTGTTCCAATCGAATAGGGTAACTTATTCGTTATTTTAATTAATGAATATTTAATCGAAATAACGAATAAGTTTTAGGTAGGAATCAGGACCCTATGAGCCGAACAATTTTTTACTTTTTCTAATGAACTCATTAAAACAATATTTCTTGCTAGTATAAAAAATGATTACCGCAATATGGTTTTGATCTTCCATTATTTTAAAAAATCGATTAATTTTACTTCAAAATTTGATTTACATACAAATATATTTGTATCGTAACTTGTTGTAAGATCTCATTTAGCCGAAGTAAGATAAACAAATTAAAACTGTTTTAATTGGCACAACAGTAATAGTGTTAAGGACTGCTGAATGACAATAGCTAGTTTCCAAAATTATAAAAAACTACTTTTGGTAACTTTTTAATCTTGCTTCTGAAGCAATGTTCTAACTGTATTTCAATTAAATGAATGGATGAAAAATGGATGAAAAAGTAGTGCTCATAAAACGATCTGCAAACGTGGCCCGGCAATTGTTTCTACAATTAAGATACGGACACGAAGAAAATTTTAAGAAAGGTTTTATAAAAGTTAACCAAAATTTACACAAACAGCATACCGCAAAAAGAGCTTTGCAATGTAAAAATTTTGTTTCACAACATTTTTGGAAATTTATTCTAGGAGGCTCAAAAATTCTCTAAGACTTATAAGATTACTATTACAGTTTATGTAAAAATATTTTATTTCGTATGTGTAGTTTGCCTAAAGTAAATTTTTAATTCACTTTCAACAATTTATGTCCAACATTTTTTCAAACAACATATTATTATTGTACAAGTCGTTTGTTAAGGCATGTTTATATTTGCTTAACACAAACAATGAATAAAACTTTTATTTAATAAAATTAATGATGCGTATGCCCATTAAGCAGCAACTGTGGACAACACAAAATTTTATTTTAAGGCCTATTATTTATATTTTTATTTTGTATTTTTCTGCATAAATAATATTTTTGAGTTTTCCTTTTTTGACTTAAACTGTTTTCAGGTCAAAAATCAACATTGTTAAGTTAAAGGATAAAATTAAAAATGAAACTCTTTTCTTCTTGTAGTTTGCTTTCATAATATTACCGTTAGAATCGATTTAGAATGTTGACATTCACATATGTATTTACTAAAATAATACCTTAGTTGTAAGTGTATGTTTGAATGTATGAGACAAAAGGTGTTTTTCTTATCAAACAAATAACATTATTTTAATCATAAGTTTATTTGTTAGTGACAATAATGTGGTTTTATTTGATTTAAAAAAAATTCTATTCAATTTCCTAAGCTAGTTATTTTAATTTTTCCATTATATTAAAATAAAATTCATGACATATTCTGCTTTGAATATCTGCTTAATTTAATCATGTTAATAATAACTTTCTACTTCATAAATCTTTTAAAATAAACGAGTTTTAAAATTATTTAGAGAATTTAAATTTTATTTTTTACAGTTTTTAAAGTACGCAACGTAATATGATAATTCAGAATATAGCGGTATTATATGCTGTATCATTACAATTCTACCTCAAATATGAATGCATTGATGTGCAAATATTGCTTTATATAGGAAATAGAGTGATTCTCTCTTATATATACAAATAGACATAAATTCGATATCGAAATTATTTAACAAACGAAAATGTGATTCTGTGAAAACCGTCAATGTAACGCAATCTTGTAACTAAACTTTTTCATTATTAAAGAAAAGAAAATGGTTTATTTAAATAAACAAAAAAAAATCAAATCGTATATACTAAGCGCGGTTCTTAAAGTTTTCAACAAAAAGAACGTGGTGTTTCATTAAAAACATGGTGTTTCTACAATTAATTATATTTCCAGAAGCTGTGCGTTTTTGTTAACAAACAAAAAATATACGCATAACTTCGAACCATTCACTACAGAAAATAAAATCAAATTCAGCTTTTTAAATCTATATTGAAAATTGCATTTATTTCGGGCAAAAACATGTGTTACATTCCTTAAAAATAAAAAGATATTAAAATTTTTACTTTATACTTCAAAACGTAATGATTCCTCTTGAGTTAAATTTCTATTTCCCAGCTTAAATTTAGTTTAATCAGTTTTTTTTTTAAATAATGCGGATGAACGAAATATTTAGTATTTAAAAATTAAGGATTAAATAATATATTATGGTACAAGAAGAGAATACGGGTACAATTCAGAATACTTCATTTCAATGTAATACGGGTACAATTCAGAATACTTCACAATTCAGAAAGAAAAAATTTTTGTTTCGTACTTGCACTTGAGGCACTAGGGAGGAATCATGAATTTGAAACGCCACATCGTCACTCTATTGCTTAAAGTTCCCAGATATGTGCTAAAAGAAAGCTACAAATTTTAAATAATTGTGATTTTTTATTAGATTATCGAAATTTGTTAATAATGGAAAAAACAAAATACAAAAATTACTTGATTACAAAAAAAAAACACCCTATACATAAAACAATAAAATAGAAAAATTTATTAAAAGTTATAAATTATAATATACATACATACCGACATATTATACATATGTATATAATGCATAATAATATGAAAAAGTAATAATATGTAAGAAATATGCGTACATACATATTTACACATTTAATTTGAAGTGGAGTAAATAAAATTTTTTCTTAAATAAAAATTATTCGTTCCCCTCTAAAAATTTCTTTATTTTATCTTTAGATTATTTTTTATTTTTTTGAATGTGCAAATATAAAGTTACAATGTACATACATATATAATATTTTATTCATTATGATATATACACATACATATATACCGATATAGGAATGTGCAAATATAGAGCATACTTTTAATATAATAACATAAAACAAAAGAAGAAAATTTTGAAGAAATCAAGGAAATTCAAAATGCGAAACGCAAAACTAGCTTTATAGAACAAATTCAAGTGGGCGGATATTTTTTTTGTGATTTTATTTCATTTTTCGTTCTTTTCTCTCTTTTTTTTTGGTTTCTTATGCTTTTGTTATCATCTTTTCCTTTTCTTGTGAAGAAAATAACCTTAACAATGATAATAATACACGCTTTGTATTTGAAATATAAGTATTTGTATGTAGCTAAATATATGTACACACACAGCAAATATATAGTAACTTTAATAATGTACGTATCTATAATATTGTTGTAATAATCATACATACATAAATTCGTATACAAGTACGAATATAAATTTTCAGTTGTTAAGAATTCAGAGTCGAACCCTGACAACGATTTTTGTCAATTTATTTTTAATTTTCAATTTGAAAATTGTGCACAAAAATAACGCAATTTTTCTTATTGCATAATAAAAGGGGTTAAAAAACAAAGAGAAAAAAAAAAGAATTTAATAAGGACTTTGATTTCTTTTTCTCTATTTCTTTTTCTACAAGCTATACATAAATATTTCTATCTTTCTTTTAAGAGATATTATTTTTCAGTGAAAGTTCATATTTGATTTTATAAAACATTTTAAATTGAAAAAAAAAATTTGATCCCAATATAAAATTCCGAAGGATAGACAAATTGGATTTTTTTTTTTACAAAGTACGTTTTATTTGATGTATTTGGATAATTTTTAATCTTACAGTTTAACATTTTAATCTAAAATTTTAAATGTATATATAGACTACATGCATTATTCATTGAAAATTTATTAATGTTTAATATTTTTAAAGTTATGTAGATTATACATATGTACATACATATATATAATTCATTCGAAATTACTTTTTAACAGCAGAAAATTGTGATCACATTGTCGAATTTCACATGTCGAGTTTTCAACGGAAATTTACGTCTAAGGATTGAAGAAACGCGAAAGTAATATTTTTCAGTGAAAACTCAAAGCCTGTTTTATGCCTTGTTAGTGGTTTTACCTATTATTATATTATTAGTAAAATTTCTCGAAATTTTATTGCTGAAACAAAGAAAAAAGAGGCCGGACTTTTAGTAATGATAAACTTAAAGTTTTTAAATATATTTTGCGCAATAAACCAAAAAAATTGCTGAAATTCACAATAAAGCTGAATTAAATATTTGCACCTTCTTATGCAATTTTCTCGGCAGACTTTTTGTTAACAGTAATAATATTAGCAAAAATTTGCCATTTCATGATATTCGCAAAAGAAAGAGAAAATATTACGCTGATCGATAGATAGGCATACGTTTGTGTTTTGTTACACACGGAAGCATCTTTCAAGAAGCGCATAGAAAACGTATGATGCTTAGTTTATTATTACAAAACTTTGCTTATTCTGCAAAATTGGAAGTAAAATCATTTCAGCTATAAAGATGAAGATTAGGTATTTAAGTTACTTGAAGAGAATAAAACGTTTAAGACAATTTTAATAATCGTGATGCGGCGGCGGAATTGTGGACTTTGATTGCGGGGCCCATAAGTTGCTTGACTTCATTAGGAGTGTGTACTCGAGTGTGTGTTTCAAGGCATGCGCTGCACTCAGGGATGTCATAACATAGACTCTTATAGTGGTCACGGTGCACTGTTGTCTCGTTTATACGAGTCTACAAGAGTCTTTTCAAGATTGCAATTAATATTAAATAATTAACATAAGAACAGCCTCCAATATTGAATTACTGGAAGAATAACATTTTGTGCCAATTACAGTTATTATGTGATTTTGTTAGATTTTTAGAAAAATGTCTTTGAATGCTTTGGATTTGGTACCAATTTTTCCAAAGTAAACTAAATCGAAATTTATAAATAATAAAAATGAAGTTCTTATACTTCAAATCAGCAAATCATGCTTGTAAGGTGTCTTATTTTTCAATTATATATTTTTAATGTTTTAAAAAAATAAAGATTTTAGTGTATAGAAGAATTTGTTTAGAATTCACCGAACACTGACATCATCTTAAAAGTATTGCCACTGACATAATATTATTAAAATGCAACGTTAAACCACTTTTTCTTTACCTTAATATTTCTCTAACTATATTAGGTTTTTTATATTTTATTTGAATAAAAGAAAATAATAAATACTTTCCTTTTTCCGTAAAGTAAACTAAAATTAAAATAAGAAAAATGTGACGAAATAATAATAAAATAGAAAAAGTAAATTTTAAGCTTTTCAGTTTATTTTTCATACTAAATTCAGTTTTATTTATTTCTCGTGTATATATCAACACTTTTTTTTTACGGTGAGTATAAATCTGTACAAGGTGTACCGTTTATTTTGACACTCGTTACTATTAATTTCAGACTATTCTAATATATAGAATTCGCAGTATATAGGAGTATTATTATGACTTTTAATATTACAAAAAGTAAAACTAGTCAAAAAATTATTCAAGACTCCGGTACGAACACGTACAAATTTATCAGCGTAAAGCGTATGTTTTTTGTTAATTTTTTCTTTTTTGTGAAATAAGTTTATTTTAAATGATCCATTAGAAAGTTACGTTTAAAATGAATGATTCAAAAAGTAAATTTTCTTCGATTTTCTAATGTAGTCGTAAGAAAAAGTCGTGATTTGCTTAGCAAAAATCGTAAATTTGTGGAAGCATTTGAATGTCATTAGCAAAAATTTTATATTTACTACTGAAAAATCTTAAAGTAAGTTTAACAAAGTATGCAAAATTAAGCTAAATTGAAGCTCTTCTCTATATAAAAAATTAAATTTGCTCTAAGATCTACTTGAAAGCAATTTTTTCTCAAAAGTTGAAAGCACATATGCAGATTTTTAATTTTGCATATAAGTGCTTTCAATATGAACACCCAGTACCGAATAAAAAAATTCTTTTCCACTGAACAGGTGAAGAAATTTGTCTAAAATAAATCAAACATATTTACGTATCTACACATACATATTTATATAAATATAAAAATAACACGCGTGTATAGTGTATAATATATTTATCGTAACTGTATTTAAAATAATATAAACAATATGAACACATATATAACCATAACAATCGTTAAATGAAAAGGTAACTACTACAAAAGGATAATTTCTATACAATGTTAAAATTTATTATGTTTATTTTAAATAATATCTTATACCGTTTATTTTCGTCTTGGTATTCAAAGTTTTCAGTATTCAATATAAATTCGAGTACAGTACAATCTTATAATTTTTATGTTTTCGATTATTAGTAGAACACCTAAAAAATATAATAACCCCTAAATGCTAAAAAAAAACTTTGATGGGTTATATTGTTGGCACTATACAGAATAATTGAAAATTTCAATATTAACTAGTACAATAATCTAATATTGAATACCAAAAAATTAATAAATAATTATTCAGTTTTTAATTGACTACAAATAAGTTCAATTCTTATTTACATTATAGCCGACGCTGGAGTTATTAATTATTAAAGCAATATTTAAAACGCACACTAGCACAGTAAAATCTCGTTATTTTGGCATAGCAATAGGTACTAAAAAAGTATAATGATTTTTTTAATTTTACAGTAATATCGATAAGAAATGTTTTTCCATGAGTTTCAACTGTCTATGAAAGAATTGCATATAATTCAATTATTATAATTTTAGTTCTAGTATCACGTATTATTCAAATCATCAGTTTTGTCTGTATGGGAACACAATTGCATAAAACAAGACTATTTACATATGAAAAAAGTTATTTTTCTTTAAAGGCACGTTTTCAAAAAAAATTTATGAAAATAACTAGTAAACTCGAAAGCAGGAAACTTTAGTCATTCCAATTTTGAATGTTAATTGTCAAAAAACTGAAGTTTCAACTAATTTCATGTAAAAATACTCCAAATGAATTCCTAATTGGGCTGACCTGGGAGTTTTTTAGATAAAATAACTTATTAAATGTTTTTCTTAAAAATATTTGCAAAAGTTCTTCGAAGAAGCCGAAAATGATAATCTTTCTTGGAAGGTCTTTCAAATGAATCTTGTGGCTACTATTATAGAAGTCATTCATATATTGTAGGCCAAAATATTTTTAAATATGCAAAATTATTGTGTTTAGCAGCCAAATTTTTTTCTTACAATTTATGCCTATTTATATTTTTACCGACCACAAATTTTGGATTCAAAAATTTCAAGTTTTCGGTGGAACGCAATTCTCCATGATAGGGAATCAGACTTCGGGAACTGAACCTTTTTGTCTACCAATTTTGCATATTTGCGTATATAAAGAGAAATAATGAACCCCTCGAAATTTAATATTTAAATTCGGGTTGTCAGAATGACAATGAACTTGTAATTATTTTGGAAAAAACGGGCCGAACTGGGGTGGATTTTACATTTTTTGTCATATCTACGGAACGGATTAATGGAATTTCTTGGAATTTGATATTTGAGTTCTGGTTGTTACCGAAATTTTCTGGTGAACTTTTCAGGGAATTCGGATGACACAAAGCGAATTTCCACTAACGGCCAAATTTACAGTTTTTTAAGTATGTTAGCTAGAAGCTTGTTAACTTACGCAGAAAACTAACACTTTTACTAAACTAGGCATACATTGCGGTCGATTACGTGCTGATCACATCAGATTTCTTAATTTTTATTTAATTCTTAATCATTTGGTAAACTTCAGTATGAATAATATCTTTTAAAAAACAGCAAATATAAAGGTGAGTTCTTTGAAAGACTATGTTGCCTCTCAAAAATTTACGTCAACGTGAATTTTGCAAAAATTTTAGAGCATTGAATTTTTTTCTTGCTTGTTTTGATTTTTTCTTATGGATTAGGATATGCTATTCTAATGTCATTACTTTTTAATTAATATCTATTCAAAATATGTATGCATCGTTCAAAACAATCCCTTTAACAAAAAGAAAATGAATTAAGTTCAATGACGTATTGCACCCATATTAACAAATCTGTATTTCTTTCGGAACTTCGTTTAGTATTGCAATGCAAAGACGTTCATATTATCATCTATTGATCTAATTCTAAACAACAGCACAAAGTTGAATCAAAATATCCGATTTGCTATATCTCATGAATAAGTAAAACAAAAATAAGAATGGTAGAAATAGTGATTTGTCCTGTTATTGAAAATATAACGAACCAATTAAAAAATATAAAAACTTGAAAATAAATAAAATTTTAAGAGATTTTTCCGTATTCAAAGTCTTATGCTCTACTAAAATTTCAAAATTTTAATTTCACTTAGTTTTTGTTAATCTACCATTAATTTTGGATTCACTGTAACCGAAAACAAAAGAATTTCTCTTTCTTTTATTTTATGAACGTTTGTTTGTATGTATGTGTGGATATTGAGAATTATCCTAGTTATATATTTTTGGTTTTCCTTTATAATATTTTTTTTTGTACGTATATTCGTATAGAACTTTTTTTTTTGTTTTGTATCTCGTTTATTTTATTTGACATCCTTTTTGAATAGTTCAGTCAGAGTTGCGGTTATATAAAAGAGAATCATTTAAATAAAGCTTTATAATACACTAAATTTATTGTTGTGTTATTTTGTTATGGTTTTAAGTTCAAAAAATTTTCAATTAACGTGATACGGTACAGTAGTAACGCAAAAGAAGGCAGAATATTTTCAAGTAATCAAAAGTTTTCTTTTTTATTATTATTGTGCCTTTTGTATATTTTATTGCCTATATGTCGTTTTTATTGTATAACTGAATGTATGAATCTAATTAATGTTATATAACCATTTTGTTGTTTTTCATTTATAATGGCGAGAAGGAAAATTTCATCAGGATTATTTTTATCTTAGATAGTTGAATCAAACCATTCAAGAATTGGGTACTAATTTAGATAATTTCGATGTCTTTGTTGTAAAACGCAAAATCATAAAATCTACGTAGATAAAATGAAAATAATGTAGAACTAGGTTCTTTACATGACCGAAATATATAAACAGCTTACGTTAATAATAAATTGGGATAAATAGCGTACCTATTGATAATACATCGTTTAACATATTTATCTGCACACTGTAAGATGAGATTTCAGGAGAAACCCATCAAGCCTATACTGAATCTTATATTGGACCAACGTCCATATAGTTTAACTATTGGTCTAATATAGCAATATGTGTTCTCTTGCTTGCCATGGAATATATTTTGTTCAAATATGTTGACAAATAGTTACTCTACAATTACTTTATATTGTTGTATGAACATTTAAATTTAAATGAATATCCCATAGTTTGCTCATCTTAAATAATAAATTTTCTCATTTCTTTAATGAAAATGTTAACACTATTTTATTGACACAAAAAATGTAAAAGGTACTAATAAATATTTAAAAAATACTTAGAAATTTAGAAAACACAATTTTTAAAAGCAAAAGTTTAAATTAGATATTTTGGTTGTTTCATGATGCTTTGATGACGTAAAATTTGTTACATATTTTTCTATCACAACTGGTTTACTTACAAAATTCACAATTATAGAGAAAGGATTTTCATGCTCTGAAAATTTATCATATATAAGTGGCAATATTTAGAAAAAGATTTTTTTTTATTTTTTGTAAACAGCTCTTTTAATTAAGGTTCGGCAAAAAATAGAATAACAGAGAAAAAATATTTAATTAAAGACATTGTGAACCTATGTATGTCTATTTGATGAAAAAAAAAATTTTGAATACACAGACTTATACATGAAAAATACTTTAAATTTTTAAATTTTGTTGGGAAACTTCAAATTTATGGCTGACACATGACTTTAAGTATGTTTTTTTAAAGTGTAATCCGAATTAAAATTTTACACAACGCTATGAGAAATATGAAAGATTGATGAACTTGAAATTCATTTACGTACTTTTTTGTACGATCTAGCTCATTCCAGCTGCCCTAATATTTTATTCTAGTGTTTATGATATTTTTATCGATACCCAACAATTCAAATCGATATTATTGTTTAACTAATTGATCATTCGAATTTTGAGTTAAGGTTTGACCTTGAATTTTAGTTATATGACAAAAAAAACTCAAATTAAAAAAAAAAACATAATCTAACTAATTTTAAATTAATTCGAGATTTAGTCTAGATTTTGTCTTTATCTGACAGCAAATAGCAGAAATTACTCTTAATTAAATTGTCGTCGCTTTAATTTATTAAATATAAATGTCATATAATAATAATGCCGACCTTTAATTTTTTGCCGAAGTTTTAAACAGCGAGGAGCTAATTTTTTTACTGATGGTTATAATGTTCGTCTTAAATTGTTAAATTTCGATGTAAAGTCTAAGTTCCTAGATTATTTCAATTCGATGTAGGCACATTCATTTTAAAAATACTTGTCGTAAGTATTTTTAAACAGTACTTTGCATCGTCTTTGCAAATTTTTGTGATTTATTTTTTCTTTTACTTATCATCTATAACATTTTTTTTTAGATTTTAAATTATATTTTGATTTATTTCAAAACTTGTTCTGCCGAAATGTTTTTATTTATTATTGCACGTATTAAAAAATGCATTAAATGGTATCTGTATTTAAAGTTACATGAGAATGCAATATTTCATAACAAAATCCTTTTCCATAATCATTATGTGCATTTTAATGGTCTCTGGAGGAGTGATAAGAACACCTGAACTTAATTTATCACAAATAACCTTACAAATAATTAAATGAAATATGAATATGTACACACAAAAGTTAAATATAATGGGTTCATGCATATGGATATCAAAGAGTTGATCATGTCAACTCTCTGATATTAATATGAATGTTTACCAAGAGTTACGACAGCTGGCAAAATGATCCATACAGTCTTCTAATAAATTTTACATAATAGTTGCCTTTTAACCAAAATTATTCGTGTTAAGTTAATATAGTAATAATTAAAACGGAGATATTCTAAAATCATTGTTGAGGTCGTATGACTCTCTTCTATAAAGACAGAGCAAGCACAACTAAATTTTATCGGAATAAGGGCCAAATATCAAACACGTTTTCACTAAATTTGATAGATATAAATTTAACGTTTCCAAAGAATGGATGAACTCTTTTGAAAGTTGAGTAACTGTTGCTCGAGTAAATGTTTCTCGTTGGATCGGTGGCAACTCTAAGTAATTCGTAAAAAATTTCCTTACCCGATCTCTCTGGTTTTAACGTGATTGCTACTGTAAATGTTAATTTTTTATCGTTATAAATTTGGCGATAAGTTTACAAAATCTTTCGACCATTAATCTCTACAGATATTAAAATTGTATTATGTGATGGAATTGTTAACAAGCATAATAGCCATGTGCTATGAGATCCTATAGTAATAACAAAATTTATCAAATAAAACTTTATTCAAAGTGTTAATTCAATGCTATAGTTCAGTTTTTCTATTTTAATTAATAAATGTTCACTATATACTGACCATAACCCTTCACTCTAAATTGTAATCAATGTTTGGTTTTTCCAAAACAAAATGAAAACAAGTAAAAACGTTTCAGTCGGTATAAACCGATTGAATTATACCCTGCACCTTTCATTGTTGTATAGCAATTACTCAAACCTGTGAAACCATTCTATAGAAACTTCACGGATATGTCAGACCTATAACTGAACACACAACTGCCAAGTTTCATGAATCTGTCTTTATTATTTTTCCCAATATTTAAAATTAGCTTTTCGAGTTGTATGGCAGGTACCCGAACCTGCAAAGCAATTTCACTAAAACTTCGCAAATATATCTGATCTATAATTGGACACACAACTGCCAAGTTTCGTGAATTTGGCTTTATTATTTTTTCAAATATTTAAAATTAGCTTTTGGAGTTGTATGGCAGGTACCCGAACCTGCCAAGCAATTTCACTAAAACTTCGCAAATATATCTGATCTATAATTGGACACACAACTGCCAAGTTTCATGAATTTGACTTTATTACTTTTTCAAATATTTAAAATTAGCTTTTGGAGTTGTATGGCAGGTACCCGAACCTGTCAAGCAATTCCAATAAAACTTCGCAGGTATATCTGATCTATAATTGGACACACAACTGCCAAATTTCACGAATCTAACTTTTTTATTTTTTCAAATATTTAAAGTAAGCTTTTGGACTTGTATGGGAGCTACTCGAACCTGTCAAGCAATTCCACCAAAACTTCAGAAATATCTTTGACCTATAATTGGACACACAACTGCCAAGTTTCATGAATCTGACTTTATTATTTTTCCAAATACTTAAAATAAGCTTTTGGACTTGTATGGGAGCCACTCGAACCTGTCAAGCAATTCCACAAAAACTTCAGAAATATCTTTGGCCTATAATTGGACACACGACTGCCAAGTTTCATGAATCTGACTTTATTATTTTGCCGAATATAAAAAATTTTCTTTTGGAGTTGTATGGCAGCCACCCGAACCAGTGCAGCTATCTCATTAAAATTTTTAGAGCATATGTAGAATATAATTGGACACATGTATACAAAATTTTATATTTGTACCTTTATTAGTTTTTGAAATAATTAAAATAAACTCTTTGAGTTGTATGGCAGCTACCCGAACCCGTTGTCCGAATTGGTCCAATAACAATAGGGTTCGTCCTTGGCAGAAAAGAAGCAACTTGTGAAAGTTTGGTGTCGATTGCATTATTCGTTTTTGAGTTATCGTGCGATCGGACGGACGGACGGACGGACGGACGGACGGACGGACGGACGGACGGACGGACATGTCTAAATCAACGCAGAATTTTACGCTGAGCAAGAATATATATATATGTCCATACCGCAGATGACTCCTTCAAGTAGTTACAAACTCCATACCAAAGTTAATATACCCTTCACGAAGTGCAGGGTATAAAAAGGATCAAACTATTTAAAGTTAAAGCACTAGAAAAGTAAGAATATAATTTAACATAACTGACATTTATATTTAACTCTTTTTTTAAAATTGTAATAAAACTTTTTAACTCGTAAACAAATGGGTAGCCATAATTAAAATAAAATGAAAACATTTTTACATAATGATATATTATGTAAGTATATGAAATGGTTTAAAGCTGAATGATTTTTCAAATAAAATATATTTTTAGACATAATTGTACTGTATAGATATCATGACTCAGTTGGAATTATATATGTCACTCAGCACCTTTATATTATACATAAATATAGAGAAAACTATTGAAACAAAACTTCATTATTCATATGTAAATGTAGCAACGATTTTGAATTTCCCGAAAAATTGAAAATTTTCTCAGTTAAGTACTTTGTTTATAACGCTCAAAAATAATGGTGTGGTATATGGTAATTTGCACATGCATATAACATACATGTATTCTTCGTAGTCTTATATAAATATTCTAAGTATCGAATTCTGATTCGAGGTTCGTTTGCTTTCCTTTCGTCTGTTATTGTTAGATTATAAGATGTCTCCGAATAACCCCCACACAACTTCAAGAATAGTACAATTCAGTTTAAAATTAACTTATTTGCAAAAACTAGACAAAATTTTAGAATGTACTGGAAAAATTTTAAAATTATGTAGATATGTACATATATGAAGAAACTAGAGATTCAAAAAATTAATGGAATAACATGATGATAATTAAATTACACTATCATAATTTTTTAAAATCACATACTGTATTTATAGTTAATGTCCCAAAACTTTAAGTCTCTATCTTTAATGGAAGTCAAAAATTAACAAAAATATTGTTTACAAACATTTTTATTTAAAAGCACTCGTTTTTTACTTTTACCAAGTATAATACCCTGATAATTTAATTGTGAAGAAAGAGATAAATCGTAAAGTAACTAGTACGTGACTGAAAATAATTTTGACGAATAAAACTAATTTCTAAGTTTAAATTTATATTTACATTTAATTCATCTATAATATTCTGCTTGTTTCCCCCTACTGGTGATTTTATTTTAATTTAATTTGACAAAAATGAAGGCATCTGATTTTGAACTTTTTTTCCAAAAATTACGTGTCAATTTTTATTTTTATGTTAAACTGTTATATTTTTGACACAAGTTGCGATTTCAATTACAAGATAATTAGATAAAATGAAAATTATTAGATAAAATGGATATCGTATTGCTTTAGTTAAAATATATGACAATGTTATTGATTTTACTGGATTGAGTATCGCTATATAATCGTTAAAGGAAGCAGTCATACAATTGTTGTTAAAAAATTTTTGAAATGGAAATTATTTTGAATAGTTGTATGGAAACCGTTTCCACAAAGATTTAAATAAAAAAATTTTATGGATTTTTAATAATAATATTGCTTCTAGCTAGGTTAATAGCTCTTTTAATATTTATCTGAAAAGGGTACATCCTGCAGTCCTCCAAAATTTCGGTGCAATTTGGCTGTAATATATTTCTTGCTCCTTTTTAATTGCTGAAGAGAAACATTTCATAATTTATGATTTGATAATTTTTAAGTTCATTTGCCAGGGCATAGCTGGCACCAGCTTCACAAGCGCGATCGCACAGCTTCCAACCATCTGGAGTATATACTTGAGGAGCTGTTGTCGTCACCGAACTTTAGGTTTTTTGATTACATAACATATGATGTGCATAACATATGATTTTTTATCATAACTTGTGCACATTAATGTTAAATATGAAAACAGATAGGTAGAAATGCACTTAAAAATAATTTACTTCACGCTGTAATAGAATTTTCGTTTCTATTGTAGTGGGTCATTTTTGAAGTCTATAAAGCAAAAGCTTAAAAAACCGTTCATTAACAATAATCAATTACAGTTAATAATTCCTTGACTTTGAGAAGTTGTGTACTGAAAAAACCAAATCAAGATTAAATTTATTTATTTAATCGATCTTACGCTTAATAATAAACGTATACATTCACCACATAGACATAAAGATACGCTTTAAAGTATAAGGTTGTGAAAACTTTCATTTAAATTTCATTTTAAATATTTTCAGCATCCATTTCAGTTTGTTAAAATAAATTTTAAAATATGCAAGAGAAAAGAATAGAAATTTTTTTATTTTCATTCAATTGTTTTATTATAAATCGTCCATCCAATAACATGACCAAAGATTATTCAAACCTCGGATATACACACTATTAGTAAAGCATTTACATATATACATATTTTAAACCTATAATTTTTAGAAACATCAAATGTTAATATACCAAGCAGAACGTTGCATCAACCATATATTCTGCATAAAATAATATAAAATGACTATATGGAACGTTCGTGTGCATTCATCCGAAAAGTTTATCAATAAACTTAGGATTTACCGACCGCATAATTTAAAAATAAATTTTTTTTTTGCACAATGTATTTTTTTTTTTTTAAATAAACATATAGCAATTTTTTAATAATGCAATGATCCTTATCCTTTTTTAAATCTTTCACATAATAACGTTTTATCATCGCAATCATGATCTTGTTTAATTTTTCCTATAAAGTTTATTGCTCCATGATAATGCAGTACTAATAAAGTTTTTGTTTTATTTTTTCTTTTTTAAAACGAGACAAAAAATTTGTTGATTGAAATCCCTCAAGAGAAGAAGAAAAAGAATATTCCATTTTTTTTTTTTTTACTTTCTAAAATAAAGGAAGGAAACTATAAATATCCTTTCTGAAAAACTGTGGAACAAAAAAAAATCCTTTCTTAAAATTCTTTTTCTGGAACAGTAATTCTGCAATATAAAAAATAATCTAGCAAAAGTTGATATCCGAAACGACTACATAAATTACATGATATTAAACAAAGGAATTAGCTCTATATATAATAGAACTTTTAGAGCTTTAAGATAGAAAACCAACTTATAAAATATTTTCCGCTAACAGGAATTATAATAAATGTGTTTTCTAAACAATTTATTTTACATGGAAGATTGTACACAAGTATAAATATTTTAATCCATCAATCGTCGTCTTCTTATTTATACTTAATTATAAAAGTTTCCTTTTATTACCATTCTCGGAATGAAAATTTTCCCTATTATATTTAAGTCAACTATTCATCATAATCTCTAGCACTAATAATTTCAATGGCTATGTTAGACAATTAAATCAGTTTGTTAAACCGTAGTGTTTTAAACCGCAAAATCATAAATTTTAGTTATATCGTAAATACTACAGCGTCAAAAATTTTTGCGATTTATTAAATTTTCTTCTTAAAGTTTCTAACACTAGTCTTCTAAATTTGTAATGATAATGTTGATATCGAAATTCGGTTTTAATAAATAGGGGCAGAAAATCAAGTCGATTAGAAATAGAAATCTAAATCCAAATAAAAAATAAATTTTGAAAAATGTGAAGCTCGATTTCTGGTGAAGTTGTTCATTTTTAAATATAATATAATGTTTTTATAATTTTCAGAAATTAGTTGTAAAAATATTTTTTTAATTTAAACCAAATTATAGAAATTAGAAAAGTCGGCTTTAAGAACGAATGTATACGAACAAAATATTCAATCTATATAGAAGAAAGCTTAAATTTAAAAACGAAAAATTTTCTGAAAGAGTGTACCACACCAAAATATTGAAGGGGAATACACAGGAAGACTACTTTCCTTACGAACTATTAAAGGAAAATTCTGTTTTCTCAAAATAGATAGATATTGTCCAATATTCCAAAATCTCAAAAAAAAAAGTTTATTAGAGACACAAAGTGTTGACAAAGTTTTTCATTATCATTACATGCTTTCAAAAGTTGTAGTAACCGAAACTTTGAAAAGAATGATTATTTTTGAAGTTTATTGGGTTGATTCTCTTCTGAATAACTTCTGTTATACGAAAATAATATGATATTTTTAGTGTAGGTATAGATAGTAAATATTTACGATAATATGATGTGAAAAAAAATACGATATTCCGCTCAAATAAATCGTTTGCGATTCGGAGTTTCAGTTACAAAAGCAGTGTATCAAAGCACCATTATTAAAATTTTCAATTTTATTCAACTTTTTGTGTTTTCTGCCATTAATAGCAAAATTTTATTGACTTAGCAATATACAGAAAAGCTTCACTTTTGCTAAACATTTATCACAGCTATCTGCTTAACCGTTCACTGTTCATACGTTTAAGAACGTAGATATTTCGAAATTCAATAAAAATTTCATTAAATAAAAACAAATTCGAATTCAATCGAATTTTTATTAGAACATTTTGAATTAATTATATAGGATTTTATAACCAACGGTTGATAAAAATCTAAGAAAAGTCTTTAAGGTTTTTCTAAGTGAATTATTACCGAATCACATAATAATTAATTTATTATTAAAACTAAATTACCAAAAAAACTCATAATTTCTGATTATACATTATCTTTTTTACCAACAATACATAAAAACAATTTTACAAATGGATGAGTTTTTTTCTTTTAAAACATTATAAAGAGAAAATATCGTTTTTCTAGGCTAATGAAGCTAAATATTAATTAAATTCAAACTTTTTAAGCTCTTATTAAGTAAAATATTATATCTTCTTGAGAGAAAAAAAGAATCCAAAACATTTCATAGAAGTTAACCAAAAAAAAGGTTGTTTAAATTCGTTTAGCATTCCCTCTGGATATCAACTATAAAATTTTATTAATACCAGACTTTTTCAACATTAATTTCATTTTCAACGGAATTTATTATTGAAATTTATTTTATTTTCAGTTAATAATTTTCTTCTGTCTCATCCTTCTAAACTCTTTGAAAATAATGAAAACCCTTTTTTTGTTTTTTTAATAACAAGTTATAATAAGCGTTGTTATTCTATTCATATACTTGACTTTAAATACATTTCTATGAAATTACTTCATCTTTACGTTAGATGAAATCAGGGCATACACAATATTCCATAAATAATCAAGGCCAAATTTTGGTAAAACAACCGAGTTAAATTTTTTTAATTAAGTAGTAAAGAGTCTTTCAAATTTATGAACATTTGGAAAGAAAAAAATATTTATCTAAATTTTCCAGTATTAATTGTTGTCTTGAATTCGAACTCCAAATTTGAATTTAATTGAATACAGTCAATTTTTTGGATGGAATGATTTAGAGTCATAACAGATACAATTGGAATTTGAAATATTTTCACAACCTTGTCAATTGAATATTTTATAAATTAATCTATATTTAGGAATAAAAAAATGGCTGATGTCTTTCGCATGAATTTCTTCAAATAAATATGAAATAAAAATACTTTGTCCAAATATTGATTTGCCTACACCTGCATGTGCCGTAAATTTTTTTTTTTGCTATAATGTATAAACTTTTTAATTATAATTATTTCGCTTGTGTCGGCTAAAAGGAAATTTTTTCGTAGAAGAATTTCATTGGAGTGTGAATAACAAAAGTATAGAAATATGAATAATAAACAAGCGAATCCTTTTTCTTTGAAATTCTATGTTTTTAAACTTCCATCTCAATCAACCTCTGACCACATAATTTTTTTTCTGTTTATCCATTTTGAATCTCTGTAACCCACTTTTTACCATATTTACAATAATTTAAAATAGAAAATTTGCTTATTATGTTCCTTCTGTTTGTCGCACCCTCCGTGCTGCACAATATTTTTGAAAATAAGAAATCGCCTTTTTTTTAATAAGGTTTTTTTCACTTAAAATGACTTGCATTTCCGATTTCAACTTCCTATTTTCCGAATTATTTTCCTAAAGGCTTCCTAAATTTGCATAAAAACAAATTTTACGTTAAAATATCTTACCATGTAAAAACAAAAATTATTTTAATTAACGCATTTATTTTGGTTCTTATCGTAAAAATATGCAATTCATTGTATAATATTTTGGATTATTAATGAGTAGTAATGTGTAGTAGATAATTGTGTTAAGACAAAAATTTTTTGCAATTGTACCAGGGAAATGTGCTAATTTACAAACCATTTGTTTGATGCGAGTTTATCAATTAAGTAATTCAATATAGGTTAGGCAAAAAGTACGATTTGCGAGCTACGTTAACGAATTTAAAAGTAGCTTATCTTGTATTAGTTTTTCGAAACTATAAAGATATTTCGCGAGTACTTTTGTACTTGCGAAAAATCTTAATTTTCTGCCATAAATATTAAAATTCATTCGTAAATCTCTAAAGACACTTAATTGCTAGCAGACTTGGCTGTAAGAACAGTCTACTAATCAGGCACATTTAATCATACACTTTTGTATCTGTCAGTGCAAAAGATCTCCTGGCACAGTAGTGTTAAATTGTTTACCTTAATACTTAATCTTTTTGATATGGCCTAACTTCTTGATGTTACAGCATGCATATTTTTTATTTTCATATCAAAATCCAAAGAAACCAATGTGTATTGTGGCCTATCCAAGATTTAAGTGTTCAAAATCTATTTTAACTGAACTATCTGAATTTCGTTATTTTTTTTAAAGTAATATAATGGTAATATATAATGTGCACTATACATTTTATTATATACACCTATACTAAGTCATAATACTGTCTACCTTGTTATAATAAATAATATTAACAGAACATTATCTTTAGCGGATCTACAGAGCAGAAATTTATAATACAAAATATTCAATATTCAACTATTTTTGCTACATACTTGTAGCATGTAGCAAAAATATTATATCCCAGTAATACATATACATATATATATATGTATATATTATACATCTATATCATATATTTGAGAAAATAAAAAAGGATTAAAACAGGATTTTATAAGATAAATGAGCGTTGCTCAATTAATTTTATAATGCTTAAGGAGAATAACAATTACTCAATAAAACATTGAAAATGTTGATTGAAGAAAGACAATTAAACTGCAAGCAATAGATTAAATTAAATTTTTTGTAATCTTTTCAAATATTTAAACTTTTTATTGCTAAACAAACCCACTTTTTTAACTTAAACTTATTTTTCCAATTAGTAGATAGAAAATTTGAAACGATGTAAAAAATTATATACCCTCTGCATTGTACTCTAAACATACTATAAGAAATTCGCTTTATTTCAGATGGGTTTTTATAATTCAGTATACAGCACTGAAAACAATCCCGCTTACTCAAAATTCAAGAAATAACGTCAAGGACTAAGGTATGCATATTTATAAAGAAAGATGTAGTATGTAGACAAAAGAGATTGTTTTTACTTGCTGTATTCATATTATTATTATTGGATCCATTCAGTAATATGTTAATAACAAACACTTATACACCATGAACTAATTAACGCATTGACATTTTTGTAAGCTACAGCAAAATCAAATTTGTAGAAAGCCTACAACCATAAGAAAAGCAAGTTAGTGAATTAATAGAATATCAGCAGTTACCCTATATGTCAAAATGATGTTTCATTACTCCTATATAGCAACCTATTTTTCTTCGAAAATATCCGACTTTTTTAAAATAATTTAAATCGTGCAAAATCTTCGATCGGGAGAGTAGAAAAAAAAAATTATAAGTGTAACTCTAAGAAACTGGCAATATATGATTTTTGTACCTTGTTGTTTTGTCTCAATAAATATCAACTATGATAACCATTTAAAATAAAGGCACAATTGAATCTTTTGCTGCCGCCTCAATCCTATTGATTACAATTGAAACCCTTTTAATTAACAAGAACTACAATAATTTTTTAAATGTGATTATCAATCCTGGAAATAACGCAATTCAACTTAATTCAGTTTTATGATTTCAATTCAATCCTGTGATATCTCTGTTGATATTTAAATATTTAAGGAACAATCCACAATTACGGCAACACTTTTCTTATACTACGAGTTTTGTTTTCTTTATATAAAAATCATTGTTGAATAAAGTTGATTGCGTTAATATTGCACCTGACCAAAAAAAAATTATTATTGAATTACAAGCTTAAAGCTATTTTCCCATCAATTTTACCTTAATTCACAAGAAAATATCACAGCCCATCTATCTTTTCAAAACTACACAATATTCAAATAGCATTCATACGAATACCTATGAAAAATTGTGACTCCTTTATTTTATTGTAATTTCATATTTATACAGGAAGCTTGATTTCATTTTTGATTTTTCCCAGTTTTTTTATTTTTTAAGTTTAACTGTTACATGTTATCATTGTCTGCAGCCGTATAATAGTATATTTAGCACACTTCACGTGCAGAATTTCATACGAAGTAAGAAAATTTTTTTTTGTTTGTTAAGTGACATCTGTTTCGACAAGCAAAAAACTAACTTCATATGGAAGCTTGGACACCTGATCATCCCCGGACACAACTGAGAAACATACAAATCTACAGTATCGACATATACACAATGTACATTCATATACATTTATGAATTCCAATATTTTTTACCATTTATTTTTGTAACATTTTTCTGTTTTTCTTTTTTAAACATTTTTGTTAATAAACAAAACTGACTAGGTTATTAAAAATGTAGATGAAATAGGGGAAAAATTGGATCAGGATAAAATTTGAACAAAAATTTACAAAAAAAGGAAGAAATTTTTTTGACAACTTTTTTAAAACACGGTTGATAAAGTTTATTCTTGGCACGTTTGACATAAAATTATGTACAAATTTTTAAATATGGACAAAAAATTTTGATAAAATGGGAAAAAAACGTGTATAGTACCTACATGTGTAGCTGAAATTTTTCTATATAAAATCAATATTTCATAGTATAACTGGCGAACGCAGAAAATTTACAATATACAAAGTTATTTAAATTTTAATGATTATTAAACGCGAATGTGGTAATTACAGTGATTACGATTGTCAACCTCAAATCAAATCAACTTTCGTTTGCTAATTTACCACGGAGCCTAAATATTAATAATTGGGGAGAAGAACACTTCCAAATTATTAATACTTAGGTAATATTTTATATTACCTCTTCTGTCTATTACCGCATGCCAGAATATAGCTACTTTTGTATTTTAATTCTCATTTTCGGATTTAAGTTTTGTGTTATGTAACTAAAACCAATTTCCAATCAGCCTAAAAGTTCAGTTAATACCAAGTTAAATAAAATTTAGTATCTTATAAAAAAAAGTGTAATTATTCTTATATTTTCAGATATGTAAGTGTCATATGTGTATATTGCATTTTATTCCGAAATAAAAACTTTAGACAAAAGTTTGGTAATCATGTGTCTTTAAAAAATAAAATTAAACTAAAACGAGATTGGGTAGAGTTTATAGAAATCCATGCAATCTCAAAGTCTTTCACCGAAAATAATGGCCATACAAGTAAATTAATTTGTTCAAAATTTCAGTGCAGTAGTTTTAATAGTTCCAAAGATATAACCAAACAACTTCAAACTTGTCTGGCAACGTTCACAATAAGTCACTCAATTTCAACAGCTTCTATCGTGCATGATAGAATTTTCATATAGCTTTCATTATTTCAAAGATTGTCGAATAACTTTTGAAATTAAATGACAGCTACCTAGACCCAATTTAAATAAAGCTTAGGCATATAGAAATTATACATTTGCTTTTTTCAGGGTCATCCAACGCTTTTCGGAAAAATTAGAAATTTGCCAAAGACTCTCATATGGGGTACGAGAGGTAAGATTTCACGCTTTGTTCTGGAATTTCTCCAAAATCGGTTCTGTGAGTCTGCAGATGCCAAGAAAGATTCAAAAACGTTTTGGAAAAAAATAAGAAAAATATAATTATGCGCCATACCATCCAAAGGATATTGGATAGCTCTGAAGCTTCTGTTCGAGGAAATCAATGCAAAAGTGCATAAGTTCACGGTTTAAAAATTTCATAGATATACGAACAAAATAATTAGTCAGTAAGTATACAAAGTATTTATAAAATCCTCTTAGGAGCAGCTAATTCACTATTCTAAAGTTCATTTCATATAACCTGTTTGCATCAATACAAAAGTCAAAAAATAGTTGTAAAAATTTTTCTAATCTAAAACTACAGAAGAGTTGCAAGGGTGAAAGGACAATACTAATAATCTTCTCATCTTAGTAATTACTGCGAGTTTTCAAAATTATATTCACATGTAAAATCATAAGCATATGGGCAACTGGTTTGCATAATTTCATAACTCAAATCCTTGTTTGTATTGAGAACAAAGAACAAAGGCATGCAAAGTTTGTTTAAATTTTTTGAAAATCAAAAAGAAACATTTAAAAATTCGATATTACCGAATGAAATACTGACTTACATAACAAAGTCTGACATAATTTTTCATTTTCGATAAATAAAACAATACCCTACTTTCAGAAAATACTCCAAAACCATTACAAACCAAAGAACCAGAAAAAGATATGAAACGTCAAGCGAAAAATTTAATATATTTTTTTCTCATTCTTCTTGAATACACAGTATTTAAAAAAAAAATGGTTACCATCAACCTCATGGAAAATAAAATAATAAGACATTAGTTCCTAAAACAAAAACAACAATAAGAGATTTGCAAAACAAAGAAGAAAATACCTTACAACAAGAATATTAAAGGAGTGATGTAGAACCACAGTTTTTGACGTCCTTTGAATTCATAATTAGTTTTCTTCATCTTTTCAATAAATTTTTTTTCTCATTTTTCCTGTCTCGTTTGCTTTGTTGTTTTCTCATTTGTGAGTTTTGAATTTTACGACTATTTAAAATTAAAGCGAATTCCGGAATTATAATTTAATTTTTTTTTTCCTCGTACTTATTTTTTTCATTCTTTTTTTTTAGTCTTATTTTGTTTCATAAAATTTAAAGTTCATGCCGCGAAATTTTTTAAATAAAAAATATTTTACGCGCTCTAAAGAAAAGCCTTGTAATAAAAAATAAAGTACAAAGACGTAAAAATTTGGAAATAATTTTCTTCTTGTTAGTTGTTACGATGTACATGACATACATGACAAACACAAAGTGTTTTTTTCTTTCTTCTTGTTTTTCACAAAAAGAACTGTATAATAGGTTTAAATGAATGTAAAATTTCATTATCAGCTTATTTTTAAGGACAGTCAGCGTTTAAATTTTCCTAGTAATTTATTATGATGTGTGCGTATACGTACAAACATTTACATAAATATCCATCAGCCTTTCTATATGTAATTTGCGTTTGACTAAAATAATTTTACGATTTTTTTAATACGTTTATTACAATTTTGATATTTTGTAAATAAAATGTATAGTACACTGTACGACTGTAGGAAAGTGCTAATTTTAATAAAATAATTGTACATAAATTATAAAATTAACTTTTACTAAAGTAAAATGAAATATAAAAATGTTTATAATCTGCAATCTGCTGAGTACTGACTAAAAAACTAAGTTGTCATAGTTAATTTTTTCTGAATAGAATTATGTTAAACTTGTTTCTAAACGTTTCTAATGTAACCTAACTTTAACTGAAAATTTATTTTTAATAATTTTTTAGATGAATTGCTTTTTGCAAAATATACAAAATTCTTCTAAATTGTTAATAGTATAGAACATTTTGCTACAAACATTGCTTGTTACTACAACAAAATACCCACCTAAAAGTGAGAAATCTAATTCATAAATATGAAAAACAAAATAGAAAAAATTTCTTGTTCACTTATATTTATTATTTAGTTAACTTAAATGTTCCTTAATATTACCCTTCGCTTAACTTAAAACTTATTTTGCATTCTAAGTTTTTAGCCTGAAATTTCGACCAATAAATGCAAATCACTAAGGGAATATAAATGCAAAAGTATATTTTAAATTCAACATACAATCTATTATAAAATTTAGGAAGTCCAAGTCAGCAGATAAAAAATCTGTTAGGTTATATTTGACGTGGCTGAAAGAAATAACAACATTTCCATTAAATTTATTTTAAATTGGAAAGGAAATTTGTCCTAAAGTATTGTTAAAAGAAGCCGATTACCATAATTTTATTATTACAGAAGTTCGGTGGTGCTTACATCGTTCAGGATATATAGGGGACCAAAAATTTTCATATTACAAATTTTAACATATAATAATTCGAAAATTAAACATTTACAGATTTTTATAAAATGTTAACATTTGAGACACATCCGTGTCGCTCTGGAAGATTCATTTTAACAGTCTGACATTATTTTAGAGTTTTGTATGATAAAAGACCGAAACCTTGACGTTTCTGCGCTTACAGATTTGTAAATGGTTTTAGATATTTACCCAGTGTCCAAGTCGTATATTTATTTATTTGTATGTAAACTTACATCTGCACGGCTTTAAGGACATATATTTGAAATTACTCCAAAGAAATCACGCCTTTACAAGAATCTACATATATATGCGAGCAATATTTCATTCTTTTATCTTGAATAATACAGACGTTATGTACAAGCAGATGACCACACGAATAAACTCAGGAATAATCAGGCAAATTGTAATTATCGGGCACCTTTTTTAAAAATTTTTCAAATGTAGAAATTTCTATGCAAAATTTGAACATTCGGATAAAAAAACTTCAAAGGTAATAAGGGTTTTAGAGTCGCTTTTTAATTTAATGGCTTTTCCAAGGCACAACAGATTTATACAGTTTACCCAAATACATGGAATTATAGGTGCTTGTCACCCCAAATAAACTATTAAAAATTAATAAAAAAAAAAATCTGCATCTAAAAAACAAAAAGTTGGACGCAATATTTTAAATTCATACTTTACTGTACATACATACAAACTTTAATATCTTAAATAATTTTTGGATACAATCAAGTTTTTGATGTTAAACAACAAATACGTGTAGTACAACTTGATATTTAAGAATAAATTTACTAAACACTAATTTAATTTGAAGCTAATTTTATAAATTAAATATGAAAACAAAATTATCTTTTCTTTTGAATGAAGAAAAAACGAAAACTGGAATCACTTTAAATATTAAAAAAAAAATACTGTAGGGCCCAGAATTATAAAAAAAAAACCAAAATTTATTTGTCTAAAACTTTTTAATTTGTTACTGTAATTCTTAACAATTTGTGGGAAAAAGGCAAGAGTTAAAGTAAGTTTGAAAAGTATTTTTGCAAAAAAACTTTCCTAATTATTTGTAAGAATGAATCAATTTTTGCTTTTTTTTTCTTGTTGCTTTTTTTTTTTAAATATCTCTGGCATTTTTTTAATCTTTATGAAAAGGATTCAAAAAGAATTTTTTCAAAAATAAAAAAAAGAAATTTTAGTATTCTTTTAACATTTTTTCCCCAAAATTCAAAAAGCAAATTTGGCGAAAACTTTTGATTTGTTTTCATTTTGTTTTTTTATACATTATATACATATTTCCTTGGGTATGTATGTAAATATGTTAGAAATATAAAAATCAGAAGCTCAGAACTTTTCGAACTCTTTAAAAAATTTTAAAAGTAAAATTATAAAGAAAAACAAAAAAAAAAGAGAAAAAAAAATTGAATTGTTTCGAAAAAATTTTTGAACTGAAAATTTTTATTGTTTAATAAAAAAAAACTAAACTTGGAGTAGTTATTACCAGCTTTTTTAATAAATAGCAATATTATTGTTTATTTAAATTGTAAAAAAACCACTCCTCCCCAAATTCATAACGTAACAAAAAATATTGTACGAAAAGTATGATGTCTTGCCATTTTACTTTTTACTAATTGATTTCAATGTAAATTTATCCGAGAACTTAAAGCAAGGTTTTTGACATTGAACGTATTCTGTTAATCTATCCGTTTCTAATATAAAAGAAGAAACTCTTTAGGAAGCTTCTTTAGTGGTTTGAAATAACTATTATGAGTATCTTTGGTTTGTTAGTCGAAGTTGTTTACTTTTTCAACGGTGCACACTAGGGCTTGACATGAGCATTATCTACTATAAATTTGAAGGTTTTCGATATATTTTCTTGGATCAAATAACCCAAAACCTGAGTGTGGCGTGGGTAATCTCGATTCAGGCCATTTGACTTAAGTTAAGACTCTCCATAAAACATTTTCTATGAAAACTTAATATATTTGGTAAGAACATAGGTCTGTTCATACAATAAATTTTCATCAAATGATGACGTTAAATATTAATTTCATACAAAGGATGCTACAAATATCACTTACTTTTAAATTCTATTGAAATAAAGGAAACTAAAATTTTGTAGTTTTGAACGCCTACGTAAACATTTTTTGCATGCACAGTACATTTGAATGACATAATGCCTGTATTTTTGGTCACTCTGTCGACTTTTAATATTGAGAATTTTAAAATAAATTGAAAGTAATATTAATTAATTATTAAAACAAAAATTTCTGTTTTATTTTTACTTTAGTGAATAAAATTTACATAATAACTATGAATGAGAACTGCTGCATTTTTAAAACTGTTTCCAATTCCAGTAAAATTTAAGAAAACAAACGTAGATAATAGGAAACGTAAAAGTATGGCATTAATCACTTGAAGAAAAACTAAGTACCTACACTATTCTATTTGAGGAAAATTTTGTCCAATATGCTGTTGCTTTTTATTGTAAAATTTTTCATATTTAAGATAAAATTGTGCAGTAAGATTCAGTATATATGCCACGCGTTAATTATTATCTAAAATAATTATCTGAAAACAACTTGTCTGAATAAATTTAGAATTAAAAAATGGTTTACAAAATGGCACTTATTTACAATTAACATAAAATCTGACAAATTTACATTACATTGAATATGTAATGTAAATGTAATGAGTTTACATGCAGTAACGTAATAACATAAAGTAAATTTTGCATAAATGTAGGGGAAAACTCTGTATCAATATTGATCTCTTTCGAAAAACTTTTGCTTCTATAAAGTTAGATTGAATTGCTAATTGTTTAGTTTATCACAAGAGTTGTTTGACAAGAGAACGATATTATTTTTATAGAAGTGAAGACTTCAAAATTTCAAGAATTGGATGACAGAAAACTGATAATTTACAAAATTTGAAAGGTAATAGCTGAAAGATATACAAGGAAGGGATGAGAAAAAAATTTTGTTCAAGCAAGAAAAATCATTAATCAGCATTCATAGCTTTTAAAATTTCAAATTAATGCTTAAAAGAAATTATACTTTAGAACTTAGCAGAGAACTTAATATTTACATGCTTTTCTTTGACCAAGAAGGACTGAATCTTCATTCTAGTATAACATTGTATCTTAAATTAAATTTGTTACGGTAAACTAAAACTTGCAGTTTACACGAGCGCTAGTTTGATTTTATTAATATTGTGCTTTGATCTTTTTTATTAAATGCTATTTAAAAGACCAAATACAATCACTTTAAAGTTTATGTATGTGAATTTCTATATTACGATATTTTAGGAACGGTTATCTCGCCGTAACTTCTAATTATAAATTACTCACCTACTTATAAACAAAAAATTTTTATAAAAGATTCTGTAAACTTCCAGAATAAGAATTTACAGCCTGGTTATATGTGTCTAAATTTAATCTTTTTACTCTACCTATTCTGCTACATGATTCCACGTTTCACTCACCTGAAATTAAAAAAAAAGAAAAAAATTTAGAACCACAGAAGGATGTTTTGAAAAATAATTTTGTTATACGTACAATTTTAAATACTTATATAGTTTAAGAATAACAAATAATAATTTTGTACAAAATTTTGTAAAATTTTCTTACTTGTTTGTTTTTCTTACATGAGTGTAAATAGTTTTTCCTTTAGCTTTGTTTATTGTTAAGGTAAAGCAAAAGCAAATACATAAAGGAATAAAATTCTTTTGAAACATCGATTGACAGCTGTTTCGTTAATTTTATTTTAAACAGTTTGTCGAGAGCTTGAAAAAGATTATGAATTTTACCACTAAATTAAAGTTGATGTCTGTAACAAGAAAACCAAAAGAAATCATAACCGTGAAAAATAACTTGCTTGCTATTAATAATTAAAACATTTAAAATATACGTAGTATGTATGAATTATTCGCAAAATAAATTTTAAAAGTAAATTTTCTTGAAATTTTGTAATTTTATACAAAATTTTCTTTCAAAGATTATTGTTTCCAGTTAGTGGCTTGACATGCATAAATGAATATCAAAAAATAACGCAAGAGCACACACATTTCAATATGAAATAAACTACTTTGTATTGATTTTACTTTAAATTATGATTTTCCTTCTGAAGGAGCAAAATTTCCTTCTCAATTCAGCAATTATTGAAAGAAAATCATATTATTAAATTATAAAAGGAAAATTAAATGCAATAGAAAATGGCTCTCCGTTTCCCTTAATACCCAACCTAGAATTGAAAGCACTTCAGTCAATTCATTTAAGGGTTTTTAATACAATCAAAAATATTGATTCATTTAAATAATTGTGTAAGCAAAACTAGAATTAACATGATCTAACGAAAATTTGCAATAAAAGTCCAAACAAAATTATATAAATTAAATTACATACATAAACGATAAATGTCACTTCAAGCTCAAATGTTAAACATTAATAGGCTTTCCAAATTAGTATGACCCAAATTCTACAGCTTTTTTTTTTTTATAAAAAAATTCATGTAACATCATAATTTTTGTCACACTACTAGATTATTTATTAAACTATACGCTTAACAGTAACCACAAGAACCATGCATTTATAAAAGGAATGAATAATATTGAGAAGAGGGACACTCACATCGTCTCATTATCGTTGTCCACTCTAAGACTATAATAATATGAAAATAAACCATAAACTGCATGGTTTTATGATTTAGCGCAATGTAGGAAAAATTTTGTCAAAAAAAAAACAAATGCCATATTGCATTTGCTTATGTTATTAAATTCGTTGAAGAATTAAACAGGATTAAATTTACAAAGCTTTTATAATTAATTTTATTTTATACCCGCTTAGATACATGCATAAACTTACCAGATTAGGTCAGCTCAATATATATGCATAAGTATATCATCTAAATTTTATAAATTTTCGTACCCAATCAAGTTAGTTGAAGGGGCAACGGATCAACAGCATCGTTTAAACACCTTTTTTATTGCCATTTCGCTTTTATAACAAAATCAAGGTTGCTTAAGGCAAGTACTTTTTCTTTCTAAGAGACAATTCGTAAATAAGGGAATCTAGCATAGGAAGTATCTTTAAAAACTCCTTGCAAAGAATTCATTCGTTCAAGCTGAGCCTGGAATAGATAAATTACATTGAAATAAAAAACAAAAAAATGCTTCGTTTTCAATTAAAAAAACTGGACAGAAACCGCTCATACATATTTGTAATGACATGTGCCGGTATATTTCAAATTTTCTAGTGTACAAAACTCGCTTAGAATGAGTTTAAAATATTCCTTTACTTAAAACTATCCAAATATTTTTAGCTTTAACATCATAATTGATTGCTTCTATACCAATATTTTATAAACGATTTTTACAGAAAATTGAAAACGTTAAAGAAAACTCGGAACGTGAGAATTTTTTTTTCAAATACTGTCTTACTTTTCCCCGATTGAGTTCAGATGTAAATAAATTTAACGACTCATTATCGTACTCATCAATAACTTTTCCGAATATCAAACTTTACACAAAATTTTCAAAACATTTTAAATATTTCGTATACAAGTACAAAATTTAAAACTTCAAAACAAATTTAAAATTCTTAAAATAAAAGGAATAATATCTGCGAATTAAATTTGGTCGTACAGGATAAATCGCCTTAGCTTTAATACTCACCGTTATATTTTTATTAATCTATTTATTAAGGAAAAGCTTTGACATTTTTATTACATAATTTTTCAAAAACTTTAAATATATTTTTGTCTTTCTTTGATTTTCGTCAAAAAAAAAAATATATGAGACAAAAAATTGGAAACCAAAAATTAGGTTTGTTCGAATTAGGATTTAGTCATCTTCTTATCCAGGATAATCTAAAGAGAATACAAAAATTATAAAAGAAAATAACCATAAAAAAAGGAAAACAAAGAAAAGAAAACGATTTTTCTTTATTATACTTTCACTACACTCAAACCGAAAACTCTTAATACTTGTTTACCGTGGGTTTCTTCTTATAATTGCTCGATTTCGAAATATGAAGTATTTTTGGAATTTTATATCCTTAGATACACTAATGTTCAAAAGCGTACATGCACTTGTACAAATTAAAAAATAATAAAAATTCATAATAGTAAAATTTATGTGATTTTACGTCAATAAAATCTTAAATCCGATAAAAAAAAATATTTTTTATAGCAGAGAAAATAAAACATTTTTTAGCCCATAAAGTGTATAAACAAAGACTAAACAAACACCAATAATGTTAAAGTGTCTCCTATTAAAGGTGAAATTATGTGCAAGTAGTCGCAGAAGTTTACAAATAAATTAAACATTACCAGGAACGAGAACAAATTAAATTAATTAAAATAATAACGAATTAAGAAACTTTAAGATGAAAAATTCTGTTAACCAATTTGGATCCTTCTTGAATACAAATTATAATTTTATTTTGTTCAGGGTTTTTTTCTATTTGAGGTTTCGTTCCTTATTTGTGAACAATTTTTATGTGAAACTGATTCCTTTCTAACAGGAAGTCCTAGCACCGAATATAAATCAAAAAAATTTACTTTTTATCTAAATTACAATTTTCAAAACAAATTATTTTTATTTTAAATTTTCATCAGAGTTTTTGTACTAAGCTGAGGATTACATGTATTTTGGTACAACTGTTTTCATATCTAGAAAAATTTACACGAAAGTTTTCATTCGTTTTTAACATAACAACGCCATTTACAAAATCCAATTTGTAATAAAATCATCAAAGCCGCTGTACTCATCAATTGTAACAATTCTGTAAGACGTTATTGATTCAAAAAATTGTAACTTCAAATTGAATCCAATTTTTATTTGAAAAATCAGAATTCAATTTTTTAGACTTAAAAAGTTTAACTTTTCTCAAAATCAAAAAATTTTTGGCAGGCAGTTTAAATAAAACGTTCAATACTAACCAAGCTCTTACACATGTATTTTTGCAAAAATTTTGAAGAACATTGGTTTTTTCAATATAGGGGCATGTGGTTGGCTCCAGAAAAAAAAGTTATTAAAATTTTTATTTTTCACTTCCAAAGAGCCTAAATTTTTTTTGCTGACTCTATCTCACACCCTTGCACACATTACTCTGATGCAATAAAATTCATTTCCAGGCATTGATTGTTTTCAGTTTTCTTTAGTGATTTTGACCTTTAGTGTTTAGTTTAGTGGGTAACGGACAACCTTATATTTCCGAAATTGCAAGCGTTTCCAAATTTTTATATGTGCAAACGGGAAACATGGGATTAAGAAACATAATTATCTTTTTGAAGTCACGTAACTAACCCTTTAATTCGAGCGTTATGTTAACCCTTCTTTTAATTTTTTTTTCCTGTCTCATCCTAAATGTATGCAATTTTTTTAAATATTTATAAGTAACAGATTGTTTTTAAAAGCAGTATTCTCACTTGTTGAAGGGAAAAGTGCTACTTTACAAACAAATTTGTTTGACTCAACTGTATTTTAAATATATTGACAGATTAAGTTACATGAAAGATTAACGTTTCATCTAAAAATTTCAAATATAATTTAATACTTCTTCATTAATTTTTTTGCCAGCATATTTTTCGTAAAATCTTGCACCAAAACTAAGAGTCAACGAATTTAGTATTGAGGTTATATGCTATACAAAAGTCGAATAGTTCTACGAAACGAAACCACCCAAAAAAATCATAAAATTCAAATCATTAACAAAAGGAAATTATTTCGTTGCATGCCTTGAGAAATAATTTCAGCCCAATATTTTTATAAACCTGTAATTGACTACAAATTATTTTATTAGTTGAGAAGAAATAGAAGGTACATAACTTCAAAAAGTTACAATAAAATATTATAAATATTTTGTGCTTTGTTCACCATAAATTTGGTAACACTCTGGTTTATAAAAATTTATTTTTTTATGGCAATACATACAATTACTTGTAAAAAGCTATTATTATATCTCTCAGGATTTACAACAACGGCAATAACATTGCAAAGAACAATAAAAAAACTTTGAAAATTTAATACATGCCTATACTTTTAATGTAGATGTAATAAGATCACAGGGGAAATGAATTCATTAATGAATTTTTCATGGTATTAGAACATGTGAAGCATATTTCTGATAATACTTGAAGATTTTTTCCCTCATCCACCCATTTCTTTCTTTTTTCCTTAGAGCTAATTTTGGTTCATTATTTTATGGTTCAAAATTTACATCGTTATGCGTAATAAATCAAGAACAATGTCAAAAAGAGAGGTAAGTGTAAGGTGATAAATTATAATAATATAATAATAAGAAACACATACATACATATTATAAATATTAAACTTAATAAGTACTCGCAGATAACTGGTGAATTGTTAATTGAAGAAAATACTTTTGTCATAAGCAATAATCCCGTCAAATATTTTAAAAACTTTATTTCAACTTTTAGTTTCAAAGTAAATTAGTGAACTGGAAGCATATAACCTTAGTGTGTGTATGTCATATAATAATAATATAATATATGCGTACATATTAATGCATATGTACATACGTTGCATGTGGGTTTTGATATGGTATTCATCATAATATTCCGTGATGCTATACTTATATAGAGACGAACATAAACAATACATTTAATTCGAATACATAATTTTAGTTTGTATGTACTTAATCTCGTGAAATAAATTTCCAAAATTTAAGTTGTTTTAAGTTTGCTTAAGAATTTATTCAGCAATAAAAAATGTAAATTATAAAACTGCCTACTGGATTATGAAACAATTGAATACTTCTGGAGATTTAGCTTTTAGCCTTAAGACAATATTTATGTGTTCAAAATGTATGTAGGTATACAACATATATAAATATTAAGTTTATTCCGTTAAACAAAAATCCATTATTAGTATTTTCGTTTGAATATTTAAGTATTTAATCAAGAAATTAAAGTATAAAACAAGTTACTGTGTTAATTACTAGTTCTCGAAATTTAGAATTTTTTATTAAATAAATTATTATTAAATTTTAATAATTCTTACAGTCTGTCTTTTTACTCCGTTGTTTAATGCACTGATTGTATGATACCAATGCTGTAATTTAAGTTTAACGAATCCGTCGACACTACTTAATTACACGTAATATGTAAATGGTACATTTGTGCATTCGCATCTTGTACGTCGCAACCGCAGTCGGCATTGCATATTTGCAATTTTTAATATAGTGAAATATGAGAATTGTGTGAATAAAGGTACAATATGGCAACATCATAAAAGATTTATTAAGCAAATGGCAAGATATTTACTAGATGTTACATGAGTGAGTGTTACATGACTTCAGCCAATGTAAAAATTTAAGCAATCAGAGATAAGAGAAAAATTTCCATTTACCATTTATGTAATTTTAAATTAATTTTAATCAAAATATTGCTATCCAGAAAGGTTGTACTATCGCAACATATTTGCCAACTTATACTGACAAAACTCACAATGGTCTGTCTTTCCCTCACGAAAACAATAAATGTAATTATATTAAGCAAAAACAAATAGATTTTTGGCAAAAGGCTACAAAAACGTTTAAATCGTCCGAATTATTCGAATCGTCAAAGTTATTAAACGAAATGAGACTTGCCCCTAAAGGCCTAGGCGATGTACATTGATTGAGGTGGATTTTCTTGTAAAGAATCACCGCAAACCTCAATATCTACAAACTCTTTGTTGTGCAAAGGCTCACTCGGTTAAATGAATCTAGACGGACTTCTAGTGAAATCGCTGTTCCTTTTCTGTATCCTATAATTTAACTATTTTTAGTATAAACTAAGAATATTTTATAACAAAATATTTTTAAATATTATGAATATTTCATCTTCAATAATTATCAAAACTAATTTACATGGATGAATGCATATTTTACATCTGTTAAATTCAACATTCAAATATTTTTAGTTTTTTACTTGATTTCACTTTCACCTCACAACGTTCACATTTTCTGGTACAAAGAACTTTGTGATATTTTTTCATCTGCAAAGACACTTTTTTTATTTAATGTATGTATGTTTACCAACTGTGAAAAAAAAATTATGTGAGCAACACATAACCGACCACATTATACATATATTTTCTGAATAATAAAGTTCCAATAACCTTGTTTGTATTTTATTGAAAGTGCTCCCCAAAATTATGAAAATGTCCTTAAGTTTAAATTAAATTAAAGATAGCAGTTTTTTAATAGATATATCCCTAGAAATATGTAAATTTGGCTGAAAGTAAAAATTCTCTTTCTAATCCCACTCAAGTGAAAAGTTTTAAGTTAGTTTTATTGGCGAGCAGAACCTAGAATCTATGAACAGACAGACAATCAAACCAAGATCTCGTTAAAAAATAAATTTTTTATGTTTTCCTACTCGTATTACAAAGAAATTTGTAAAATTTGGTGCCATTACAACATCTCCCTTATTGCATGCAATTGGATTGGTAAATATATTGGAAAAAAATAGTGTTTTTTAGAAGCCCAATAAAATTATCAAGTTTTCCTTTCTAATAGAAAATTACTCAAAGTTTTTCGTTCAAAGACAAAAGCAAATTTTAATAAGAGTAGCTAACGAAAATTTCTTCATACAGCTGCACAACAGATGGTTGACGTAATCAAAGGAACGAGTCAAAACAGAAAAATTAAAAAATTTCTTTTCCTCGACTGGAAAACTGTCCATTAGCTATTGTTATAAGAATTAATAATTAATATAAACAACTACGCATTGTATTTGTAATTAGTTATTATAAAATGTTAATAACTTTATTTAAACAGCAAGAAAATATGATTTTGAAATGATATTGCTCTAAATTTCAACATGAAATTTTTAGACAAAAGCCAAAATTCTCACTTATTTCGTGACGAAAATCTGCGCAAGCACGTTTTTTGAAAAATAAAACTTATTTTAAATGTGCATTTTGACAGAAGTGCTTACAATATTTACGTACAATTATGTCCCGTAATACGTACAATATCCTTCTGAATAATCAGCAATGCTTTACTTTATCCTAAACTATTAATGTGGTTTTTGTAACATTTTCGATTCAATATTATTCAAAACCTTGTAAGTGTTAAAGAGAACTGAAATTTTACTAAAATTAAAAGAAATTGGTTGATCATTTTCTCAAGCATAATTCAAAATGCAACATTTATCCCACCAAGGCTCCATTTCTGTAACCTGAATTGCCCATAAAGTTGATAGCATAATTCAAACTCACTAAAAAATTGGTCTATTTAGAGAGAGCTATTTTTCCTAAAAGGAAAAAGTTACTTTAAACTATTGATTCATAAAAGACATTTCCAGGAAAAAAAAAACTTACCGTTCTATTAAGGCAATTTTGGTTTATACATCAATCTTTTTTTTAGGATAAATTTCATCAGAAATTTCTTTATTTTTAAATATAACTTATAAAAGGTAGTTGGTATGGATGTATACTCGTTTATATAATATTTATACACATACAATGTATCTATTATGATATGGAAATCAAAATCATAACAAAATGCAAATAAACTCACAACATGGAAAATCTGTTCAAGCGTTAATATTACGAGAAAAGTAATATCGAAAATCATTTTCGAAAACAAACCATGTAAATACAGTAAAATATTTCATGTCACTATAGCAAAACTGTGACCCTACGGATGATACATTTTTAATAATATTTACATATTATTAAAAATAGTTGAATTTCTGTTGCTGTGAACTTTTGATTATGATATTAAATTTTATAATTGGACATATATACAGATCTGTAGATAAAATTTTAGAGGTGCCCAACTTGTTTAAATTTTTTGTAAGGTTTATTTTTTTTTAATATTATGTTGGGATCAGTAATATAGAGGAAATAATAAATCAAACCATTGATTGTGGAATTGAAAATTTATTTATTATTACCGACGATGTAAGCATGTTTTTGGTTAAAAAAAATTAATAACCGAGTAGTCACACTTATGAATTTAATTCAATTGACCGATAGCGATCAAATTTACCTTTAACTTTCCTTAATAAATGCATTTAAACCTAAATGTGTATGTGAAAATTTTCGGTGATTTCAATTCAAATGATTTGAATTCAAATGATTATTACGTCAGAGTTCATTTTTAAGCGACAAGACGAGAGCTATTCTATTCTAAATTTTTATATCACGGATTCTCTTATAAAAAACTATGTGCGGATATGCGTGAATTTAGCTTTTGTCACACCCAGAAATTTACAGTCTTAATAAATGTGGCTTGATCATTAGAATAGTATCTATTTTCATTATCTCGCAAAGCAAGATTCATGGTAAAACCTAGAACACCTTCAAATTTTAACTTGTTTACTTCCACAACCTTATAATGTTATAAGCTAACAACAGTGTTACCTGAATGTAGACTCCTTTATGATGTGTTAAGACATTTTTCTTCATTAGAATGGACGGCTTCATTAGAATTTAAAATAAGATTTTTTTCTTTAAAAAACAAGATAATCGCCGAATTAACTTTTTATTGTTGCAGCTATGCAATAAATAAAATCCAGTAGCAGAATCTCTATAACCTAAATTTTTGAATTTCATTAAATTGCCAAAACTTTTTCAATGGAATAAGTTAACGAAGTTTTTCATTTACCTCCATATCATAAATATTGCAGTGACTTCACAATAAATTATGTATAAATTAACACATATTTTACGAAATTCAAGAACGTACAAAAATTCTTTAATTGACCCGGTAGAATTTGAAAATTTTCAAAGAATGTGCATAAATTGTTACGAGAAATACCATCGTCTGTAATATTAGAAAAGATGAAAATTTTACTTTAAATTTTGCCCCTACTCATTCTCTGGAGAGTAAATATTATATACAACTTATTTCAAATCTTATCATATTTTCTTTCGTTGTTTTTTAAACAATCTCTTACAATATTAGTTCTAGATTTTCTCTCATAATACACATTTTTTTTATTTTTTTTAGATTTCTTCAATAAAAACAAAAATCTCCCACAGATTTTATTTTTTTTATTTAGTAGGGCCTCAATTGTTGTAACTTTGAAATATGTTTATAGTAAAGATTTATATATGAATGTATGTGTGTATTAAACAAAGAATGAATAAAGGAATAAATAAAGAAAAACTTTCTTAGTATTTTTCTTATTCTTTAGCCGTATATCCTTACACATATAGGACGTCATAAAACATCGTCACAAGATTTATTCACAAGAGGGAAAAATATATAAAAAAATAAAATTAAAATACAAAAAATAAAATAACAAGAGCAATAACAATGGAAAAATTAAAAAAAAAAAAATATATATATATATTATGTATATGTATATGTATATGTATATGTATAAGAAAAAAGAAGAGATTATAATAAAATTTTTCTTCATTTTCCTGCTGGAAAAATTTTAGATTCTTAAGTAAATATGAAGAAAAAAATAACGTTTCTTTTGCCTGCTTTATCGTTTTTTCCTTAGTTTTTTGTTTTTGGCAAAAAATCTACAATTTCATAGCGCCATAAAAAGCATAAATATAAGTGAGTTATATTATATTAGACATATACAACCAAAACCAACACTCCAACAAATTATTGCAAAAAATTAAGGGAACATAAACGAATTATGGTTGAAAACTTATACTGAATGGAATACGCTGGTTTAAAAAGCTAAACAAAATGTTCAATTCATATAAAAGTTCAATAATGGGATGTTTTTTTTCAAATAAACAGAAAAGTTAAAAATAGTATTTTACACTTTGGCGCAATGAAAACTGGCACAATAATTATCGAGTTCACAGCACGTAAAAACAATTTGTATAATTATAAATTTTATGATGTAATTAGAAATTTTTTTACTTCGATTTGAAAATTAAAAAAAAAATATTTTGGATAAATAAGTGAAAATACTTTTTTTAAAAACAATCTTCTACTTAAACTATTGCCATTAACATCTGCTCTTTCTGCTCAAAGCTATTTAACAATAAAAATTTTTTATGCTAGATGTAATCATAATTACTGATAATTTGTATACCAACCAACCATTGATCTATTAATTTATTGAACTTGTTTTCATAACATGGCTTTTGAAAGTCTTAATACTTCTGCCTAAGTAACGGTTTCGGATCAGTATTGAAAAATATAGTTCTTGTACTGTATTTTGCCGAAGTAATTATATGACGTATGTTATGTTTTGAGTTTATAGATGCTTTGATAAATTCAAAAATTTTAAATATTTTTTTTAGTAAAATTGATTCAATCAAAAATTAAGTTTATTGAAAATATTTTTCTTTCATATCAATTAGCCCTCATATACAGAAAAATTTTATCTTAACATAATTAGTAGTAACTAGCTCTTGGTCAATAGTGTACCCACTATTTATTAATCTGGTTTAATTCAATTATCAATTTCTAATTAACATTTAGGTTTTCATTCCTTATTCGCAAAAATTTTAGAAAATAATAAACCAATTTCGTTTTTACGAAATAAGAATAATAAGTTCAGTTAAAAAACTTTCTGAGGTCTAATATACCCCCCGAATTTAAATGTTCAACCTAATTTCCAAACTAAACTCAAATATAAATTTCCTTCAAAATTAATTAAAAATGGAAATAGATAAGTACGAAAACAAATCCGAATTTCTCTAAAAATAGTTAATTTTTGTACTTTTAGAGAAATGCTGCAGTTTCATTAAAAATTTGACAAGTGAAGTTTGGTGATTCTTTAAATTTATTTTATCTTGTGAAATAATCGGGTCTTGTAACCGCGAATTCTTGAATTCAGTAATTTCATCAAAGAAAAAATTTAAATTATTTTAAAGAGGAAAATAATGAAATTCAGAAAAAAAAATACATTTATTGAATTATTTTATTGATTGGATTTTCTAATCAGCGGAATTAGGAACAGTTTGTTCAACAGTCACTGAAAATAAGCAAAACAAGAAAAGTCAAAACCCAAATATTGATAAAAGGTGTCAAATATAAGATATATGTATTTTTGTTTGTCAAATATGGTAAAAAATATTTTTGGAGAAAATCATAACATTGGTAGATATTTAAATTTTTATCCTTGTCATTCCGCTTTTATTTTGTATTCGTATATCAAAATCTACATATTTTATATCCTTTATTAAAGATAAGCTACTACCATATTAGTTTATTGCAATAATATTTTTGCGAAAATAAAAATTTTCTCTTTTTATCAAAAATATAAGCACATGTGTAGAAAATATGTCCTACGGATAACTACATTATTATTTTTTCTCATTACTTTTTATGGAACAAACAGTATGTTGAAAAAACTGAAATATGCTAATTTATTTAGTAATAAAAATGAAAACAGACGCTCAACAACTCCAAAACCAAGTATATAAAAGCATTATAGCAACAAATCAAAACTTTTATAGTTTCTAACCCCACACGCGTAATACTTCTAACCAACAATGTTATACGAAGACATAAAGTTTTACTTTTTGGATTTGGTTAAATTTGTAGTTATTTAACGTTTTTGTTTATTAAATTTGCTTCATCATTTTAATTTTCTTTTTGTTTAAGAGTTTATTTTATTATATACCATGCTTTACACAAAAACGTACGCCTTCATATACTTTTTACGCGAATGACAGTATTGTAGTTCTCATGTCTTCCGTGATTTTTTGAAACTTCGATACTTCATGAATGTTTCACTAAATGATTTGTTGCACAATTTTTATGTATAAGAATGGAAACTAATCTGCAAAGCATGTATTTTTTTCTGTGGAATGAGTTTAAAATTTTCATTGTTAATCTGCCAGATTTTAATTTGTTTTTGGTTAGGATTGGGTTGAATTATGAAATTTAGTTTATTCTTAATTCTTTATTAATATAAAGAATTACTTATATTACTTAGTGTTACTTATATTAATAAATTCAAGGATAAAGTATTAGAAAGCATAATTACTTTAAAAGAAATTTTATCAGAGCGATTCCACGAAATGAGCTATTCCCAAAACGAACCTCTACAATGAGATGTTCAATAGAGTATCGTTTTTATTTTTAAATTAATAACTTTGTTTAGCTTTTATATTTGAATGGCATTTTTTTAAATTTAATGTTCTAAACGTTAGCAAAATGCATTGGTTTTCTTCTGAACTGCGGAAATTTTTTTAAATTTTTAGTTAAACAGTAAAATTAATGGTATTTTTCGATTGTTGAAAGCGGGAGTGACAGTAGAAATATAGGGTATATAGGTATTCGTCTTTTTGATCAATATCCGAAACACAATTTACGATAGCTCAGGTATTCGTTTCATAGCTTATTGCTATGATTCTGAACACAAATTATATAAATTAATAACGTCTATTTATGAGTTTACAATGGTGAATTGAAAAGTTGTTAGACTTAAATATTATGTAAACTAAAAAAATCTTAAGTTTTAAAATGACCAAACTTTAAACCCATAAATCAACTTTTAATTTAAAGGAGAGCTCTGAACTCGAAAAGGAGAGCGAAAAAAACAAAAAAGCCCTTAATAACTTTTCTTTAATTTCCATTCCATTCAGTTCCTGACGCCCCTACTTCTATTCCTATAGTACTGTCAAGCATTTGACACCCTGTATAAGCACATAAATACATATTTTTAAAAATAAATTAAAACATAGCTATTCTTATAAATTCACACCTATATTAAAAACCATTGCTTTATTTGGTGTTATGTGCACATGCAAAATACGAGACGCTTAAGAAAATTCATTTCTTGTAAAAAAAATATCCTCTGAAACGGAATTTAATATCCTATAAACTATTTTTCCTTACTGAGATTCATTTTCAATTAAACTTGATATTTTTATTAAGAAGGTTTATCTTTTCATTAAGGTTTCTTAAGGTCGTCCTTTCAAAAGATGCCGTGAGAATAATATTCTTTCTAGTGTACATAAATTTTAATTTTTTTTGTCTGTTTTTTTTTGCAGTGAAATTTTATCAATTTAATAATTAGTAATTAAATCGAATTTCAACAGAATTTGTGGAAGGTTAATCATAATCTTCCTCAAGAAAACAAGGTTATACCGACAACAAAAAAGTTTTTAGAAAATGATTTCATTATATTTCAACGTGCTGGATTTTTATACACTTTTTATTCCTAATCAATTTTCATTCCTCTTTTAAGTGTATCGTGCTAAGTCAACACAAAACCAATTGCTAATATAAAGTTTTGGGCATCATTCCATTTTTAAGAAAATTCTAATAACTTGATGTTTTGCTTTTGTATTATTGAAAAATTTATTTGAAAATAAGTTTCTAAAATAAAAAAAGAAAATTAAGTTCTCAAAAAATCAATTCATAAAATAAATTTTTCACTTAAATTTAATTTTTTTTTAAATATTTTGTCTTCTTCTCAGATATAAAATAAAAACTAAGATAATGAAGGAAAAGGAAGCCGACGCCTCATGTTGACACAACACGGAAATGGTAAAGAAAACTGTATAAAATGGCAACGAAAATGAATTAATTTGGAATTGATATATTTCCTTTGGAAACTGATGACTACTTTGCTGTCGTTCTTTTTTTCTTACTTTTGTTTCCACCTTTTTTTATCACTTCTGTATCTGCTTTCTGTATCTCTATTCTTTTTTATTCAATGTAAAATTAACATTTAAAAAGTCTCTTCTTTTCTCCATTAAAAGAATTTTCTTAATAATGGAAAGTGAAAATTTCAAGTAAAACTCAAAAGAAAAACAACGTTATATTTTTTACCTTAAACTTTAAGATACTCATTTAAGGAACAAATTCAAGAACAACTGTTTTTATTTGGCTTTGCTGCAACAAAGGTAGATCGGGTCAAAATCTAACCTAGATCATTACTTTTTGATTTTACAGAAAAACTGTAAATAGAAAGCAAAATTACTTCCACTCACTTGTTCAAATCCAGTTAGTAATGTTAAAAACATATGGCTGATTCTCTTTGCGAGCTGTCAAAAAAATTAAGTCTGCGATAAAACAAAATCTTTAGTTTTTGGAATTCCTTTAATTTCAGAATTTACAAGATACAAACAAACAGAGTGAAAGTAATGTAAATTATGCTTATATTAAAATTTTGCTAGATTATATACCAAATCTTGGATTCGTTATACCATATTCAAAAATTTTTTTGCGAGAATATTAAAGTAATAAAAAAAACTGTACTCAAAATCATATTTAAAATTTTCAATCAAAATGAAAACTCATTTATTGATATCGAATGAAAAAATATCAGCAATAAAATCATTGATAAGGTATTTGAAATTGGAAATTAATCTACTTTATTCAACATAATAAAAGGTATACACTATATACCAATGTATTTGATAGGAAAGATATAAGAAATTTGCAATTCTATTTATAACACTCTTTCTCTGTAGTAACAAAAATATTTAGGTATTGAACGTAATATGCATGCATGTGCACGTGTTTTGAGCTTACATTGATGAAGGAAATACGACTGTTTCAAAATAATTACAGAATTTTTATTCGGACGTATTTAATTTTCTAAATGCAATAACTAACAGCAAATTGAGGTTCTCCTTTACTCAAAACAAGAATATATGGCCATTGAATTGAAATTTAGAATAAATAATTTCATTCTTAGTAATTTAATATTGTCAACTAATTACATTAATTTAGTTTGATCTTACATGAAAATTCCTTGCAGCGAAATTTCGTTTTAGAAATTACGTTTCTTAATTGCAAAGGACCACATATGACAATTTTGCAGAAATCTACAATAGAAATCAGTAAAAAACGAAAATACATGATTTTTTAAGAATAAAATATTTTGTTGTAGTTATGGCACTATCTTGAAAGCAAGGGAATGCAAGTGCAATTTCAGTTATAAATCGTATTTACTGCAATATGTTTAACATACTTCATATGTAGTCTAAAAAATTTTCGATTATTGTTTTAAAATGCACAAAGTAATATTGGTTCTATTTATTAATCTTAAATTAATTTAATATTTGCATACCTATGAAGTAATAATCTTATTATTATTCTCCTAAAACAAACAGTTCAACAATAATCTGTAAAACTTCGCCTTAAAATGAATCATGAATGTTTGCATTATTCAATCCAGTATGTTGCATTTACATCTTTTGTATAATTTATAGTTTCTTTTAAATTAAAAATATACATGCATATGAATAATTTAATTTAAGTGAAAAGAAATTAATAAAATGAGATGTTTCCTCTTTAGTCAATATTATAAAATTTAAAAACTGGATAATTTTTCGGTTTGTTTTTCATGCAGTTGCCATTTATGCTATAATATAACGTAAAACTTACAAATATTCGAAAAAAACAAATTTGCCTGAAGAGCCAAAAACGTGTACATTACATTGCACGTTACAGGAAAAAAATGATTAATTTGAAAACGGATAATTTTAAAAACAAGTTTGTATTCATTAAAAAATTGTTGTTGTATTTCCTAGTATTGAAAATGTTACAGGAAGAACAAGCGCCCGAAAAAGAAAAATAAAGTTGGGTCAAACCAATGGTTTGTATTGTAGCACTTTTCCCTTCAACAAGTGAAAATTCTGCTTTTAAATACAGTCTATGTATACCTATCAAACTATTAAAATTATTTTCATTCATATACAAAACTATTTCTAGAATTGCATATATTTAGGATGACGCATATATGCAGTGTTTGAAATAAAGCAAAAATTAATATAAAAAGGGGTTAACATAATGCTCGATTTTAAGGGTTAATTGTGTGAGTTAAGAGAAATAATTATATTTTTTAATTTCATGGAATTCACCGTTAACTTTTTGCGTTTATAAAAATTTGGAAAAGCTTGCGGTTTCGGAAATATAAGGTGTCAAAAATTCAAATTTTACAAATTTCAAGAGGTGATAACTTGAGAGGGGGTGGAGATGGAAAAAAATTTTCTTCTAACAAAATGAACTATTTGTCAATGTCTAAAAGCCCCTAAAATTTCAAGCTTCTACAGGCTGGGGTCTAGAAGAAAAATGACATCAAAAATTTGGAAAAAAAGGACTTTAGATAACGGTAAATTTGAACGGCCATTTTGTTTTTCTAAAGTTTAACTATAGTATACCGCGCTAGGGGAAGCAAGCCACTGCCTTTCTGCGTTTGCAAAATTTCAAAAATGCTTATGGTTTCATTGCAACAAATATTTAAAAAAGGCCATTTTTAGGGATTTGGGGGGGTATAACTTCTAGAGGGGGGGAGATAGGTAAAAATTTTGTTCTACGGAAATAAGTTTCTAGTGAAGATCTATGTACGTATGAAATTTCAGCTTTCTATCTTAAAGGGTGTAGAAGTTTTGTAAACAAAAAAAGTGTCCACGGACGGACGGACGGACGGACGGACGGACGGACGGACGGACAGAGTGAAACTAATATGCACTTTTTTCAAAAATTTTTTTGGAAAAGTGCTAAAAATTCAAACTAAAAGTTAAAAATGAAGTTGTTAATGACAAGGTTTAATCGCATTGTTTTTTTTATTTTTAGTTGCAACCAAAATAAAAATTACAAAAGAAGTAAAACCCAAACAACTTATCGACTAAAACAAAGAAGAGTAGGCGAAGTTTATACAGGAAATTTCAAAGTAACATCCAAACATCAAAACTTGCCGCTTGAAGTATTTGGAAAGAAAATAATTCTTTCAAAAAAATTTAAGCACGTTTTTAGACAAAAACACCTATGTTCTCAAGAAGATACAGGAATGTAAAAATTATTTTGTTGATTAAAGGATTTGATAAGCATTAAATAACTTTTACGAAAAATTAAATTATGTAAATGTCATAACGAAATTGCAACTTAAATTTAAAATTTTTAAACATTGGTAGCTTCAATGGAAACTACTTGCAATACCAAATCCGAGCAAATAGAAATATTTAATATATGATATACATATACATACACATATACACAGTAATGTAACTTAAATTTTTCCAATGTTCATAACCATTTAAGACAATTAACCTTACTGCTCTTAAAGTCTAAATTAATAGCAGGCATACTTAGAGAAAAACAAAGATAACTCAAAAATTTTGTCCCCGATCGGTTGATTCATTTTCCGCATATCTGATATCATTTTCATACTCGTATAGAATAATAGATGATCATTTCAAATTCCATAACGCACATTAATTATTTACAGTAATGAACTTAAATGTAGGGTATAAAAATTAAAGACGCCTTGATTTTCGATTTAATTATATCAAAAATGTCACAAAACTTTCACAGAAAAAGGAAATATGACAACTTTAACCATTACGATAATGAAATCAACGACATGATATCACAGCCAGAAAGGTCTTTAGAGATGAAAAATTTATAGACAAATTTTTATGCTACCGACATCAATGTCAAAACTTTTTAGAAAATTTTAATAGAAAATTATATAGTAAAGATAGAATACTCATAACATAAAAGTTCTACTATCAAAACTTATTATTTAACCAAATATTTAAATGTCAATAGAAAACGTTGTTATGATATAGAGAAAAAAATGGTGAGTATAAGTTTTCGAGAGAAATAAGAAATTATGTTTGAAATTTTTCTAAATTTGACTTAACTATTTACACAGAGGACATTTTAGCATATTTATTGTTTTCATCAAAAAGAAAAAATCACAAAGACCAAATTTTGATTCGACCAAAAACTTTTACAGTTTTGTTTTTTGAATAATAAAGAGATTTACATGTGACATTTTATAACATAACTGACCAATTTATGTTTAATAAGATCTTATTCAAAATTTTTTATTTGAGCTATAATTTATCGTAAGCAGAAAACATAAGCTACGTTATGTATTTGGAACAGAGCGAATTCAAGAATGATTTAGGAAAAGAAGAGGACATTTAACCTTAAAATGGAAATCAAAGCATCACCTGTATCCGCATTCAGTATAATTTATAAATTTTAATTTGTTCTACGAATCAAAATTTTACATTAAATTTTAAAAATACCTTTTTTTTTCAAGTTAAGAAAAAACCACTTTTTAGACTAAAGTATTGTTATACTTGTTTAAGGAATTTGAACTCAGACTAAGTTATTTTCTGTTAATAAATAATTTTATGAACACATTATAATTAATAAGCACATAGATATCGGTAACTACAATAATTGTATAACAAATCACAGTTTTCATAGGTGACAATAATTCAAAAACGGACACATGCTTGTATAAGTTTCTAAAACTTGCTTATTTTTTTCCTAAATGATCCTAAAGGCAGATGGACCAAATTAAAATTTTCTTATTTAATATAAAAATCAATTTGAAATTTCAAAGGCGTTTAGTTACTAAAATCATGTTTATTCTCATCACACAGTTTACAGTCTTCCTCTAATCATCTTTCACTTTCTATTAAATTTAATAGAAATATCTAGTATCTCATAATGTACATAGTCTATCATTCTCTTGGGTTAAATAAAAAAAAATTTCAAATAACGAAAGAAAAATATATTTTTATTACTTTTATTCCACTTATTTTTTTTTTTAATTTTTTAAGTAGAAAGTCTGGATATTTTAAAAGGACTAACATTTATTATCAGCTTTAAACGTTTTTAAACGAAAAATAAATAACATATACAAAAAGAAAATTTTTTTAGAAAATTTATGTCTTCTAGGAGAAGAAAATTATAAAATGGAGTAAAAGAGAAAGAAGAATTCCATATTATTTGCAAAATTTATGTGGCGTCGTCTTGATAGAAAAATAATACAAAATATGGTACATATACAAACTCACACACAAATACAAAATATAAAGCAGTTTCAAATAGACTAGAATAAATTTATATCATGTTTCAACGCGTTTCAGTGAAATGACTTCAGCTATTCTAAAGTTAGCAAACATTGCGATTGGCAACGTAACGTATGTAGATAAAATAATATTTTCAAAAACATTTTGTTATTCATATTATTAAAATATATATGTACGAGTATGTATGTGTATTATAATGTGCTTGTGTACATATTAAATTATATTACACATTCATACATGCGTATAATAAAATAAAAGCCCTAAAGAATTTAGCGAAAACCAATATGTTTAGAATAATAATGTGATGAGAGGAATAATTAACTTCAACATAAAAAATATAAAGTGGCATATAAGGTGGCAAAAATGTTGAAAACACTTTTACTTTCTCAGTTTTCAATTGAATTTGCCAAAAAACAAGAGTGTTGATTAAAAGAGTTCAGGCTAATCACGTTCGCTTTGATAATTATTTAATTATGAAAATTTGCTAATACACATACATGCATATACATACATACATACATTATAATATAATTCCTCAATAATTTGCGTATGATTGCGAAAATCAATTGAAATCTTAAACAAATGTTAAATCTTAAAGGTTATTTTCTTTATTTTATTTTAAGGTCAGTAACTTTATTTGCCTTTATACATATTTTAATTGCAGTTACTATTATTGGCCGCATTGCATATAAGAAGGAAATAATTTGATGGCACCAAATTTTGCAAGTCGTTGTCGGCGAAAATGAACTTTTGTCTATCCTAAACGTAAATAAACTATTTCTACTGTCTTACACTCTTCTGCATCACAATTTCGAATGAACCGAATTTTGTTGAAAATTTATGTATGAGTTTTTTTTTAGTCATGTCATGGATTGATCAACTTTTGGGATTTGCCTCAGCAACTGGACCTTTACTACAGCCTAAATTTACTTTTTTGCTTTTATATTTAGAGAAATAATCAACCGATTAATTGCAAATTAACATTTTAATAATTTGAAAACCTTGCACATTTCTTTCATTCAATTAGAATAATTTTTTTTCAAAATTTTATGGTTAAACACACATTTCAGCCGGTTTTTCAAATACTAATAAATCTCGAATATATTTTTTTCAAAAATAAAAGTTTAAAAAATTGGATTTTGATATAAAAATAAATATAGTTGGATCAAACCAATGGTTTGTATTGTAGCACTTTTCCCTTCAACGAGTGAAAATACTGTTTTTAAAAACAATCTATGTATACCAACTATTCTATTAAAATTATTTCAATTCATATACGAAACTATTTCTAGGATTGCATATATTTAGGATGAACGATTCACGCAGTCTTTGAAATAAAGCAAAAATTAATTTAAAGAAGGGTTAACATAATTCCCGTTGTTAATTGTGTGAGTTAAGGAAAATAAGTATATTTTTTGATGGCATGAAAAAAATTTTATTCTAGCGAAATGAACCATTAATTAGCACCTAGAAGGCGCAAAAATTTCAGGCTCCTACCACCTGAGGTCTAGAAGAAACCTGATATCAAAAATTATGAAAAAATGGTTTTTAGGTAACGGCAAATTTTAATGTCGATTTTGGTTTTTTAAAGTTTAAGTATGGTATGCCACGATAAAAGAAGCAACCCACTGCTTTTCTGGATTTGCGAAATTTGAAAAATTCCTATAGTTTTATTGCAATAAATAGTTAAAAAATGCCATTTTTAAGGTTTTATGAGAGTATAAATTTTTGAGAGAAGTATGTTTCTAGTAAAGACTTATGTATATATAAAATTTCAGCTTTTTATCTTCAAGGCTGTAGAAAATTTGTAAACAGACACACGGACGGACAAAGTGAAATTAATAACCCCTTTTTTCAAAATTTTTTTAGAAAAGTGGTAAAAGTCAAATAGTTATCAGAACTAGAATACAAAACACACTTAATAAAAAAACTGCTTTAAACAACTATCAGTCCTTACTTATTTTCGCAACTTTAATATAGAAGACATACTCGTATTTTTACACAAAAACAAATATTTTTTCTTTGAACAAATCATTGACATTTAAATTATCACCAGTGACTTTTATTTATTTGATATAAAATTCTGTACAGTAAAGACGAACAATATTGCAAACTCCGCCGCCAACACCGCACATCATTTTTCTATAATTAGATTTTGATTACTTCCATAATATTTGATAAAACTTTTAATAAATTGATTGAGAAAAATAAAACTTTTTTAAATATTTCAATTTTTTATTTTTCAAAATATTCAGTCGTTTTGCAAAATGAAAAACTTATTTTTTCTCTCATAATAAATTTAGTGATTGCTAAAAAGTAAAATTTTTCAAAATTGTCACTAAAACAAAATGAAAATTTTTGTTTTTTTTTTCTGGAAATTCATTAATAAATCATCGTGCACCTTTCATAAAATAATTAAATTAAAAGGCATCATCAAAAATAGTTTTTCCTTGTTTTCCCAGAAGGACACTTCCACTTACAATTCTGCAAAAAATTTCAACAAACCTTATAAAGTAGAAACATCGAAAGTTTTTATGAGCGTAAACGTATATTTAACTATAAATTATTATTATAGAGATTCTCTCTTAAACTTTTTTTATTCATACTCAGAGTTTATTTGAAAAAATAAATGTTACACCCAAGACTCGTCACATATACATGCTTTTTATACATGTATTCTGCAATCACACATTATTGCAACGTTTTAATTATCCAGAAAAAGTCTGTAAAATTTTTTAGATGGGTGAACGCCACAAAATTTTAATTTTTTTTTATAGATATAGGGTACGTTCTGGTATCTATAGGCTGTGATCAGTTGAAATATCTGAGAAAATTAATAAGAAATCTTTAATGCTGTATCATCTTTAAATGCTCAACAGTTCTAGAAAGTATTTTTAATTTTTGAAAACACGATTCTACTCTTATTCGATATTTAGTTGTTTTAAAATATTTTAAACTTTTAACCGTAAGGAAGTAAATTTTTTTTTATAAATTTGTTTAGTAACTTTAAAATTAATTAAGTAGTTATTGAAGTCTGAAGACGATTGTTTTTTATAAAAAAGGTTTTTCTTTTTTTTGTTGTTTATGAGAAAACTTTTCTTGGGTGCCTGTTGCGCGAAGATTGAAATTGCGAAAAAGAAATCAAAAGCCCCATGGAAATGGCAAGGAGCCTTTTTATCAAACACAGAAAGATGCTTGCGATTTTTAAAATGTCAATACTAGTATATGGCGTAGAAGCGTGGACATTAAAAATTAAAGACATAAACAAACTTGAGAGTGGACATTGCGGAGAATGCTGAAAATATCTTAGGTAGATCACATAACAAACGGAGGAGAGATGTTGAGCGCAAGCAGATATCTTAGTTGCGTAATATTGGAAATTGGTCTGTTGTACCAAATGTTGAAAATTTGGTTCTTGCAGCGATGGATCGAAACGTATATGAGGATTTGGTTGTTGCGAAATTTTAAGAGTCATGCACATGACCGCTGACGTTCGGAAATGAACATGCAGAAATAGATGAGGTCGATCTTATAATTGAACAGTGGAGTTCACTTACTTACTATTTTACTTTGAATGTTTTTAAAGCTAATTATGGCAATGAAAATAGAGCTTTTATTGTAAATTGTATATGTGCAAACAAATTGCTTTTTACTTTTATCGTACATTTTAATCATTAGCTATGTGAAAATCATTAACTGTGTAAATTTATAAATGTAATCAGAAGATCCAAGAATGTAGGTATTTTTGCCATGGCTAAAATTTTTGTTCAGGTAAAATGACAGAAACGACCTTAACAAAAAATATTTACATTCAGTCGCTGTAAAATTTTGTAATTTGAACGAAAATACTCTATAAGATGCTGATATGTTTTGCGGTATTGAAATGGAAAGATATATTAAATTATCAGCAATAGACGAGAAAAATTTGAAAGTCATCACTAGTCTCGTGAGGAAAAACTAATAGTATATCTAATATTTTGCTAAATATATTTCCAGACCATGAGTTAAAAAATGTCAATAATAAACGCTTACTGTAGAGCACTAGCAGAATTTGATCATCTTCAATAATTAAGAAATTTAAATCTTTCAGTTTTTTGGTTGGAAATAAGCAAAAAATGAATTAAACGAAAACTTGTTTACCAATATTTTTCGAATAGCACAAGAAATTTTATCTTTTCCACATTCATCTATGATAATGACTAAATGCAGAAATAAATAAGCACATATGAAATTTTTTTACAAAAAAAAAACCTTATGAAATCTGCGAATTATCTGAGAACGCATTGTATAGGATATGGTAAGTTGTGTGATAGCACAAAATTCTGGATGTTTGGCTTTCGTTTGGCTTTTGGCTAAATTTTACGTGTGAGTTTGTTTTGGCTATGGCAGCGATTGATGAACCTTTAGGGTATATCATATTTCGGGAACTGAAATTTTCTGCGTTCAAATTTTATATTAAGAGAACAATCAACCAATTTTCTTGAAATTTAATATTTAAATTCGAGGTGTTAAAACAATGAATCTATAAATTTTTTGGAAAGATCAGGGCTTGGAAACTGATTTGCGTGCTGATATTACATTTTTACCATATCTACGAAACGCATTGATGTAATTTCTTGAAATTTTATATTTGAGTTCTGGTTGTTACCGAATCTAACTGGTTTTCAGAGAATTTAGGTGGCACAAAGCGAAATTCAACTAAGAGCCAAATTTACGCACTTTTCTAGATATGCTAGCTAAAAGTTTGTTAACTTCTTTAAAGTTGAAAACAGATATTTCACAGATTAATAAAGTGGTGCTCTGAGTTCTAGTTTGGTACGCTCAAAAAACTTAAATTGGTACTTTATTGTAAAATACTTTGAATTTCCATCTCTGATCTTATCTATTAGGAGAATAAAGAATAATTTGTTATTTCTTTTCTTTTTTTTTGTGTGTTATTTTTCCAAGGATGTAGAATATAAACGAGAAAAAACGATGGTTTCGCCATCGGATTTGGCTTACATAATATCAATACTAGCGTTTATTATCATTATTTAATAAAATATGAGATCAAGAACTATGAAATTTGTAGTAATACTATAAAATTTTCACAAGAAAAACGAAAATATCAATTTCAAGACGGGAGCAATGCTAGTAATATTCTCTATTATTAGCATTGCTATAATATTCCATATTATTTATTCCCAAAATTTTGCATATTATCAAAAATTTTGATTACCGCCTAATATATAATTTGCAATAATTTTAACTTTGTTAAAATTAAAAAGAAACTTTGTTCCGGTAAAATAAAATATTTATCAATATCTTTACAACAGATTAATTGTCTCAAGCTTCCTCCAAGTGGGATTAATTGTTATTTTGTTGGAAATAATGGTTAAACTGGGTGTTCAATTCAGCAACATCGTATTTGCTTATGAATGTTTTTGTGTCCTTTTTGTGTACCAAAATTCACGCAAAAAGTAATTTTAATAGAAAACACAGGATTACGAGCTCCATTAAACGTTATTTTCTGACCAGCTGCATTTTCGAAGAAAAATGGTCCAATGATGTCTCGAACCCAAAATCCGCATCAAACACTGACAAGTTGTGGGTGCATTTGTTTCCCAACAATCACTCGTCGATTTTCCAAACCCCAAATGCGACAGTTTTATCAATTAACAAAGACATCAAGATAAAAGTGTGTCTCATCGCTGAAGATAATTTCGTTTGAAAAATAGTACTTGAAAAGTAACAAAACTGTAAGATTTTCATGCCTTTAGCTCGTGAATCAAAATATCCTCATCAAAATTTTCATTAAGAGCTAAAAACGCGCTTAATATGAAAATTCAAGATTATGTAGATAAATTTTGAATTTTCACGGGAAGTTACGTGTTTGTTCAGTAATTACTCCAAGACCTTATACAATTTTGTTTTTCAACCAATTTAACCTTTATGAGAATCAAAACCGAATCACTTTAGTTATTATTTTAATGAAAAGAGTAGATAATACAAATTTTTTTTGTTTGATGGTTCTCTCATATTTGTTCCCTGTGCCCCTCCCCCTTTACTTTGTATATACTTAGCAAGCTTTGTACGATAGTGTGCAATTAATTTATTTGCATATTATTATAAATCTTTAAGGAAAATGTAGGCAATGTTTTAAAATTTTCTTTTATATGAAAATTTAAAAAGAATTTTTTAATAGAAAAATTAAATATTTAAAATTTCGCTGGGTATAGTTAAAACATTTCAGGTAAGTTAAATTAACTAATAACAATTTTGAGGACCGTTGTTCCAACACCATAAGGTAAAATTTGCTAATAATTGTTTCCTTATCGGATCTATATCAATTCAGGCCAAATGATTTCATTTTGGATTGCATTGGTTTGATATCTTGTTCAATTGTTATTTACAGCATTTATGCCTAAGCTGATTTCTAAATTATGTACAAAACAACAAAATTTCAATAAATTTTTGATTCTGAATCGTTACACTTGCAATATAATTAAACTCAAAAATCGTAACTGATTGAAATTGGTTCCTGTATTTAGACTATCAATATAGTTGCAAATTTTGAAAAATATGTTTTTATGTGTTCTCATTGTCAATATACATATATACTGTACGGTTTATCAAATGTACTAACCTGTAATTCACTAATTTCACAGATTCGCAAGCACTTGCATAATACTTGTATTTTTATAATACAAAAATAAAATGTATATATACACGAGTATGTACTTCAAAATTCACACTTAAAAAAATAGTATAAAAAATTAAAATTTCACGAGTTAATTTTCTCTCTAATATTGTGTTATTCAATATTAAATTAATGGACTTCATTCGAAATTAATACTCCTACAAATTTTTAAGAAAAAATCTACTATTGTGAAAATTCTTTAGACAATAACTTTTAATAATTTTTACGTTGTATATTTTTAGTTTTATCAGAGTAGATTTATTAACAACATAACTCGGTTGTATTGCGTAGTGCTATTTCAGAATATTATTATTATTATGAGAAGGATATTATATCCTCTATCTCGTTTTTATCTCAAACTATTTTATTTTTTCCCAAAATAAAACAATACAACCATATAAAAGCAAGACAAATATTAAAACAAAAACACAAAATAACCTAAATTGCTAAAAAAAATAATGAACTTTCATATTTTATTTCTATACCAAAACAAAACCAGTATACGGTCCATTGTTTTAGAGTGTGGTTATAAGGTATAGCTTGCTTTAAATAGAACCTTAATACAAAAGATTACGTAAGTTACTAAATTAAGAAAAAAAGAACAAGAAAAAAATAGAAAACAAAAATGAAAATCATCCCTACAATTTTTTTAATCCACCGTTAACTAGGTACATATTGTTTCTTTTAAAAAATTCTATTGCCAAGTTTCCAACTTGGTTATTTTTAATTGAACTAAGAGGGGCAAGGAAGGCAAAACGAAAATAAGAGAGAAAAAATAAATGAGCCTACAATACCCGATCCCTGAAGCTTATGTTTTTATCATGGCAATAATTTAATTTAAACCACTTTATACAGCGAATTAAAAATACATTGGAAAGGTGGAAAATAAAAGTGAGCAAAAAAGAAACTGGAAAAAAGCAGGTGGTTTCGCTTCATAATTGATGATTTTTTTTATTTTTGGTTCGTTTTTTTTTGTGTTGCTCATACTACAAGTATACGCAAATAATTTTTCAACCTTTGTTTTATGATTTTTTTTTTTACCACCTTTCAGAGAAATCGTTAAAATTAAAAATTAAAAATAACGTTTCAGTTAATAAAGGTAGAATAGGATTAAAGGGCTATTTACATTGATTACATTTACTAAAAAAAAGCCCCTATCAGTCTTAAAACGCCATATGAAATTTCTGTTGTCAACATATTTTTCCAACAATTTTCATTTTTTAATTTTTCTTTTCATACATTTTCCATTTCTATTAAATAACATTTCAAATATTTTGTTAAAGAGAATTGATTAAATATATCACACATTTTGTGCTACACACGTGGTCCTTTATATCACGGTAGGTAAATATAATTAAAATCGAAAATTTTTTTATTCAACAGAAAATAAAATAAATTTATTGAAAAAGGAGCAAAAATTTATTGAAAACCGGTATACCTGGAATATGAGAATATAAAGAAAAACACCAAAGTGAATCCGCCCTACTCATAAATTTTATTAAGATATAGTAAAAACATGAAGCTTAATAATAAAAAAAAGTCAAACCAATGGTTTTTATTGTAGCACTTTTGCTTTAGCAAATGAAAATACTGCTTTTAAAAACAATTATACATGTACGAATATATTTCAAAGATTGCAAACATTCTGATCGAGCAATGTATGCAATCTTTGAAATGAAACGAAAAACAAAATTGAAAGAGGCGTAACATAATGCTCGAATGTTGAGGGTTACTTGCATTAGTTAAGAAAAATAATTATTACATATTTTAATTGGATGGCATTTACGGTTAGCTTTCTGAAATTTGGAACAGCTTGAAGTTTCGGAAATACAAGCTGCCGAGAATTCGAATTTTGTAAATTCTGGGACCCCTTAACTTGATATTATGTTATTGTATTAAACTAAATGCAAGTAATTAAATACAGAATACTTTATTTTTATTACAGTTTACACTAAAATATTTTATTCTGCTATAAGAAAATACAAAACCATTTTAAAAAACTCGTTTTTATGTTCAAGTCATTATTCTACGAAAAATTTAAAAGATTGTAACCAAAAATGTTTTAATAAACTCCAAAGGCCAATACTCAAAATTTAGTACAATAATAGCTTTAAAGATTTGTTTAACAAAAAAAACTTGCTGCAAAATGTCAGCAATTATTAAAAAATTTGATAGGATCAACACATGACACGCCACATCAGATATATTAGATTAACAAAAGCGATGCACAAGATCATGTAAAGAAAAAAAAATAAAAGTTGGTAGAAGCAACGTTTTATATCTGATATATCTACAAAAAAGTGGAAGTTCAATTTTTGGAATCCAGTTAACTTGATTCTTTTCATGAGCAAAATATTTACAAATTCTTCGGTTCTTTCGTTTGATAACCAGCTGAAATATAAGACTTTTAAACTAACCATTTTCTGAAGTACAAAAAACTATATTTGTACTTTAATAAACACCGGAGTACAGTAAGTGATTTTGATGAAAACTTTGTCGATTTGTTGGACAGAGTTTAAATATAAATAATAGCAAAAATGCTTTATGATTAAAAATGTAAGATCGAGAAGCAGTAAAAGTTCAGTCGCTCATTTAACTTTTCTCGAAACCGGAACAATCCGTCGATAGCCAAGTCGATAGCCAAATAGTCGATAACCAGATTTTTTGTTCGATTTCAATACCTTCTTATTTTATGAAATAAAATTGGTAAAAACTATCAATTAAAGGTAATGAAATTTCAAATGAAATTTTAAATAATGAGTTAATTAATTTACGTAAAGTTGTCATTTAGATATAAAAAAATGTAAAATAAATCACAGTTATACACAGTGACAGATTTTTCTGATTTATCAGAATATCAAAAATATACTTTCACTTGTTGTTGATCCTGTTACATTGATTAGAGCAAATGTTAAAGAAGATTATATTATTAGAGAAAAAAGAGAATTAAATTTGAAATTTGAACATCATTTTAAATTTAATTCAACATTGCGGTCAAGAAAAAACCAAAAATTAATTTATAATTATTATTTTCAAAATAAAATGAAAGTATTGTAGGAAGGCATAAAAATTCAAATAAGAAATTTTTTTTTACAATGTTCACAGTTTTTGTTTAAATGACAATGGTGAGAATTGACGTTGCTACTCCTAATCGCAATTTCATGATAGTTGATATTTCAATGGAAATTTTTGTTACAACTATTTTAAGCAGAAATAAAGGATAAAATAAAACTAAGAGGGATAAAAAAATATAGCAATTTCGTAGATAATCCAATTGTGATATGTGAAGGTATTTAAATAGTTCTTTTTGCAATAGCCCTTTTTTTGCTTTCCGAAATGAAGAAGAATAAAAAATGTTTTGATGGGCAGAAGTTTATCGGTATCCAAACAGAAATATTCTCAATTGAGAAAGAATTTATTTTTAATGGGCTATACATTTTTCATAATTCCTTGAAAAATATTTTGAATTTGGCTACAAAATATATGGGAAAATTTTACAAAACACCACACCTTTGAATATAGAATGCTGAAATTTCATACGTGCATAAATCTTTATTCGAAACCTATTTCCGTAGAAGAAAATTTAAAAGTTATACCCCTTCGAAAACCCAAAATGCCATATTGTGACTATTCATTGTAGCAAAACCATAAGTACTTTTCCAATTTGTAAATGCAAAAAATGTAGTGACTGGCGTCTTCTACTGCGGCATATCAAATTTGAACTTTTACAAAAACAAAATGGTTGTTAAAATTTACCGTTATCTAAAATTCGTTTTTTTTTTTTCAATTTTTTGATATCGTTTTTCTTCTAGACCATAGGAGCCCGAAATTTTAACATCTTTTTGGCTTTAATAAATAGTTCATTTTGTTAGACGAAAATTTTTGTCCACCTCCACACTCTATCAAGTTACTGTCATTCGAAATTTGTAAAATTTAAATTTTTTCGAAAAGTGCTACATTGCAGACCATTTGTTATTTTTTTACTTAATTTTTTTTTTTGATTTTTATTTAAACGAAACCCGATTTTTCTTTAAATTTTTATTCAAACCGAAATGTTACTGGTAAAACTTAAATAAAGAAAAAATTAATTCTATTTTGAAAATAGACTAATGGATTGTTGGGAATTATTGTGGTATTACACTAAGGGTGCGATTTATTTATATCATATTTTGTTATACATATATGAACTAAGTTATTTTTATGCTTTTAACGTACCAAATACACAAATTAAAGTTAATCTCATAATTTTCATGGTACTTGAATAATTTATGCAATTTAAGTATGTACATATATGTATTAGTATAATAAAAAAAGTGAACAGATTCACTGCCTACATTAAGAGTAAAATAATTTATTATATAAAAGAATACATATAATGTTGAATTCTAAAACCCACGTAATGTAAATCTAATTGTTTAGTTATTAATATCGATATCCAACCTATATATGTGTATGTACGTGTAACCAAATACAAAATTTTTTTGTGTTTTTTGAATAACATTCAATTTTAGAATAAATATTCACATCTATACACAAATACCTAATAAACAGCCGGTCCATTATATGCACATTCATAGAATCGGTATATGGTCGAACATCTACCTACTTTAATAATTCCTACTCATATAAGTATTCCACGGTTAAAAATTTTTCCGGCTTCTATTATTTTGAAAAAAAAAACTCCAAATCCCTTTTCAATTATATTTAAAATTTTTTACCTTGCCTCCCATTTTGCTTTCTAATAAATCATAGTTGGCAAAAATTTATTTTATTTTAATTAGATTAACATTCATTTAACTACAAAACCTCATTGCAACGATTTTAAAATGACACAACATTTTTTTGCTTGCATTTAGATAATGAGAGGAGATTTAAAATTAATTATCGCTCGCCATAAAGTTAATAAGTTTGGTTTATGTAAGTGCCACACACATACGTACAAAAATACTGTACACATTAAATAATGGTTAGAAAAATGCTGATCCTAATTTTCCCAGCAAAAACAAAAATTGATGTAGGAAGGCATCAAAACTCAAATTGCTGATATCAAAATAATTATTGCACCGCGTTCTACAATATAAAAAATAGATTTGATAATGAAAAGGACTTAGCAACTGTTACAAATTAGCATTGTGCTATTACTAATATGGGATCAAAAAAAAACTATGGAAAATTTTTCAATTATAAATTGATAAAATTTATATCAAAAATTATAAAAAAAATATACTTTCGTGTGCACTTAACATGTGATTATATCAAAGATTATGCATGAGAATAAAAATTTCATCATAAATATATAAAGTTGAATCAACTGATTAAAACAAAACTTGAAAATTTTAGCATTCATTATAATATCTTGGATTTTTAGTTCCTAGCTACCTAAGTCTCAGGTTTTTGTAACCGAGTCTAAAAGAATGGAAAGAGAACTAGAAAAAGTACAATTTAGAATGTATTAGAAATTTAATTTAACAATACTCACTTGACAATTCAAAATACATATTGAGCTTCACATACATACATTTTGAGCTTGGAAAAGTCGGAAAAAGCGAGTAATTTTAATTTAGCTTGACAGGCAAATCATTAATTTAAAGTCAGTTCTAGAGTTTTAGAAAAATCTGTTAGCATGGTTGTATTTGATGCAACTATGTTACCTAAAGTATATACACCATTTATTTAACCTGATCAAGCTAAAATTATATTCAAACATTCTATGTTTAAACACGTGCAATAAAAAAGTTCAAATGACTAGAATTTAAATGAAAGAGCAATGGAATTCTATAAACAAAAAATTAAATGATGAGAAAAATAAAAAAAAACCGAAATTCGGAAAAATTTTATTAATTTATGAGGTTGTCGTACATTTTATAGATTTAGAAATTCCAAACTCATTTAAAAAAGTAGTTTGGTTTACTATAGAGGAAAAAGTTCCTATTTAAAATTTCATATTTAAAAAAATAAAGGAAATATAAATCATATATAATAGTACAGCATACCTTGTATATATACACATCATTTTCAAAAAAATATTATAAGAGGTAGATTTATAAGGGAAAGGTTACTCATCCTATATTTATCAATTTTATTGCTATTTTAGTAAGATAAATATTATTCAAAACTAACATCAATAATAAAATATTATTTTAAGAAATATTTTTTTTAATGGATGTACCACTTCTTCTGGGAAATAATAGTTCGACATAAGAAATGGAAAATAGACAACACCAAAAAAAATTCTATTCTTTAAATAAGCCTAGGAATATATTATGGTAAGCCTATGGATATATGGAAATCAACGTAGATACATACATAAATAGAATGTATAGGCCTGCATTCTATTTCCGTATCTTGGAGACTGTAAGACATAAGTAATTTTTTTTTTTAGTTACATAAATCTTCATAATGTTATTTATCTAGACAATTTATTTTCAAATATCGCATCAATATAAGGGAAATATTCTGATCACACAAAATTTCCGATTTCTGGTTTAAAAAAGGACATTCGCTTTAATAGAAAAATCACAAAGAAACAAGATATCGGCACTCCTGTATCTTAGTTAGAAATTGCATCAAAAATTATATTTGATTTAGTTCGGCCAAATTGATAAGACAGCAAATTTTTTTAGATATCTTAAGGCTAAAGTGCTTCGGATGGGTCTCTGTGATCATGCTTCCTAGCGGACTTAAATATAGATTTAAGTCAGTGCTGTAAATAGAATCATGTGTCATCGAGTTGTACGCTACGGGTAATCTAACTAGGAAAATAAAAAATGGTTTTGTAGGAAGTTTCAAAAAATTGTAGTTATGTTAAGTAAATGGAAAAATATATTCCGAATGAAAACGTGTATTAAGAATGAGAACACTTGTAAGAGTGTCACGATTAAAAAAGCTAAAGGATCAATTATTTGTTAAAGTCACTATTAAACGGTACTGAGCACAAGGACAAAAACAACAACAATACGAAGAATATAACTTAAAATAAAATATTTCGAACTTAAATTACGAGCGATTTCAGGGTTAATCAATTGGAACCAGTGGCCAAAAGAAATAAATACATTAAAAATCCAATATAACACCAATAGAATATTTAGAATGCAAAGAATTTCACATGCCTTGCCAAGGTCTCACAGGAATAAAAGCATTAACAGAACTTCGGTCATCACAACAATAGGAAAAATAAATTTTCTTCAGAAAGGTTATTTCTTTTATTTTCAGCCATATTTGGATTGAAATTCCACATTTATTAAAGGGGATCTCTTTTAAAACTTAAACAATTCAACAGCTAGTTGTGTAGGTCGGGAACATTTTTTAATAACACTATCATTTTTATTTCGTTTTTTCAAAGAAAAAACCATTTTTTGATCGATTTCCTAAATTTATTCCAGGTCTTTGCTTCATTTCGATAATCCAAAACTTAGAGAAACCAACTGAGCACCTATTTCAAAATATTTATTTCGCTTCCCTTTAATGTCTAACATTATAGTATTAAAAATTATTCACCTGATTTCAGACGTCGTTTAGTCTTATATTTCTGTATTATTTTTTGTAATTTATATTTTCCAGTTTTATACACTATATTTACTTTATTCTTGTGCACACCTTAGAAATTCTTAAATGATACAATATTATTATTATAAAAAGGATACCGGCACAATGAGCATTCATATTATTTATAGAAACAACAACGTTGAAAAAGCATAAAATTAGGAACTAAATTGGATTTATAATCGTAGAGATTGTATATCAGATTAAGATCGTTATACCAACTTATTAAAAACTTTTATCTAATTTGAAATTATGATAGCTATTTCTTTCTAAGCACATTATATTTTCATTTTACAAAGTGTTAAGCGAAGGAATTTTTATAATATACTTAATATAAAGTAAGATTAGAGAAAAAGTATTTTGGTATTTCCAAGTAAGCGAAAAGTAATAATCCTTTCACTTTTCGAATATCGTTTTTTTAGTGCACAATAAATTCTATAGATTTTCTCAAAAATGTTCACCTTAAAGTCATTTTTATTTTTCAAACCAGATTCGTTACCAAACAACTGTTTAATAACGAGGTCGGGTAGTAAGATTCACCTCAATATAAAGTCAAAGTCCTATTATTTCCAACTTCCTTTTTAAAATTTTAAACTAAATTCTTAAAAATTCTCATTGAAATTTTATTCAGGTTAGATAAAATAAGGTCATGTAAAATTTCACAAAACCAACTTATTTAATTTTTTAACCGATTACAGGAAAACGAATGTTATGTTGAAAATCTGCTCGATAAAATCAACATTATTATAAGGAACTAAATATTTACAAAGCTGCATTTCGAATTTTGTTATAAAAATAAAAGACTTATTCTTTATAATGAAAATTTTCTCTTTTCATTTCAATAAGTCCTTTTCGTTTCATTCCCTCTCGAGAAATGGAATATTTGAATCGAAGTAGTGTTGATATATTCAATTTAAAACACTTTAATTATTAAAGGAACGAACTATTGAAGGAAATTCAATTTAACTGGAATCATTATAATCTAAGCGTGTGGTGCTTCAAACTTCAAATATTATCATTAAAAGGATTATTACAAGTTGTAATCCTTTCCAATTTTACTTTATTTTATATCTGATTGCTTTGGTAATTTTTATTAATTCCAATTTTATTGCACATATGTGTAATCATAATTGTGTATTCATAATAGAAAGTTTAATTTTTAAACGAATTTTTCAGCTAAAACCCGAAATTCGAACCGCTAAAGTATAATATGATGAACCCAAACTTGCGCTTGCCAATAAAAATTTTTAAGGCTCGAAATTTCCGAATCTAAATTTTATTTCAATTCATCTTGAATTAAACAAATTAAAGTGATTGTAAAGTTCGAAGATTTATAAGTTTCTATTGTGTTTTATTAAGATAGAGTTTCGACTTGTAGTTTCGGAGGCAAATTAATGTGAATTGATTTATATCATACTTTCGATACTATATACAAGAGTAACACACTTGATTCTTCAATTTTGAAATTGCTGACATTATTTTTTCTTATTCATTAGTTCAGTTCAAAAGAGACTTCTTTCAAAATTTAGAGTTTTGCAGGCAAAAGTTCCCGAATGATTGGCAGCTATAAAATTAAAACTGTCTTGTACTTATATTTTTACAGATAAATCTTAAGAAAGTGATTTTCTAGGTTTTCGTGTTAAATGAGATCTGATAAATAAGGCTATTTAGCTAACAAAAAAAGCACTATTTAAGAAAATAGTTAAACTTCGAAAAAAGTACATTAAGTGCAGCTTTTTACAGACTGATTAAAAATTTATTTTTGAAAACTATTTTCGTCCTTACAGTATAAGTAAGCCCAAGAATATCTATATGTAGTACAAAATTCTGATGTCACTCTAATCAGTAAATTTACAAAAAACTGACGTTGTGGATTGCACACTAATAAAAGAATTGTCTGCTTTAATCAAACTTGGGAGGTCTTGCTTGATAAACCAGCATTGCTTATTGAGCTGTTCGCTACCAATTAAAATAAGTTTTTTCCTTTTCTTGTTTTTTTTTTATATAAAAAAATAAATTTAGAAAACTAGTCCATCTATTCTATGCGATATGAAGAAACCAATAAAATATTAATCAATCGGGAAAGTAATGCAATGTCGTTATTAATTTGTTCAGTAATGTTTATTTATGAAAGCAAAATAGAGGGAAGAAGATTAAATCAAGTTGGTTAATATAAAATATTACGTTGCCTCAAAATGCGCTGTTGCAATTTCCGTTTTTTCGTATATTTTTCTTTTAAATTTTTTTTTGTTAAGGCAAAAATTGCTGAGCAATGACAATTTCCTGTTATAGGAATTTCCTAGTTTCATATTATATTTTCGTTTTATTATAATTCCTTTTTTTCCTCGTTCAATGTAGTGAGTAAATGTGTGTGTATTCTCCTTTTTTTCACTCTATTTCCAGAATATTTAGTTCCTTTTTTTTTCTTTCTCTTGTCCTTTTTTATCATTTTCGCCATAATAGAGCTTTTCTTTTTTTTTGTTAGCAATTTCAGAATTTTCATATAATAAAAAAAATTTTTTATGAATATTGTAAGGTCGAACAAAAAATGAGTTAAAAAAAATTGAGTTGATGAAAATCAAATTTATTTTAGAGATATTATTTCAATAAAAATAAATGAGTAAAATAAATTTTGTTAAAGCAACTATAGGTGGGTTCCCAAAATGAAACAATTCATATTTTGTTATCGTTTTTTGAAAAAAAATTTAGCCAAATTATTTTATTATTTAATTAAAAAGTATTAAACCGAAGCCTGCTCTCGCCCTTCAGTTTTTTATATGGAAACTATACAAAAAATATCTAACTTTAATTTATTATTATTAAAATAATATTTAATTAAAATGTGAGGGAGCTTATCTTATATTGAGTAAACCATTTGCGGAACGTAAGACTCAGAAATGTGCTAGGATTATTATTTATGTTACGAACTTATAAAACAAATTTTGTTGTATAGCTTAATGATGAAGGGAGCCAAGGGTTGAAAGGGTGAAAATCGTTGTTATTACATAACTATTGGAAAACGGTTGTCAATATTGTCCTCAATATCGCAAAGTTTGTTTTTCGAACCTTCCAGTTCTTATGAGCAACATAAAATCACTTCGATATTCTTGAGCCTTTTTATGAACGCAATGTGTTACGATTTATTGTCTGACATTCACACTGGAAAAAGAATTTTGTACTTCTATTCATCAAAATTGAAAATTGTTCAACATCATGCAATTTTTGATAATATTAAAAAGGAACAAAAAAGGATATTCACTAATATTTTTAAAATTCCCTACATTTTCATATTTCCATTTTACTGTTTTTCTTCCATTGACGATATTGAATGTTTCTTTTATTCATTGTGCGCTTAGAAGAGACCAAAATTATGAAATTTTGCTATAATGCTACAGTACACATACACAGAATTGCGAATCGAAAATTTTAAAAATAAAACCAAAGGGGAAAAAAAATAAAAGGTTTTTTTTTTTTTGGTTAGCTTATAAAAAGTTGAAAAAAGTTTTAAAATGGGCAAAATGTGTTGAAAAAGGAAGGAAATAGATTAACGACGATCATTTTAGTTTTTGGTAATAAAAAATCATTATGAATGTAATATTAAAGTGTTCATTTTAAATTTTGATTGCAGTGAAAAGGAAACGTCAATGTAAATAAAATTCGCCATGAAAAAAAAATTTTAATAATTTTCAACTTGAGTGAGATAACAGAAAATTTTTATGCAAAACAAAATCATGCATTTAATCTATTGTCGGCCATTTTTTTTTGTCATTTTATGTGCAATTATAACTTGCAACATTTAGTTGCATATTTCAACTTTTATGCTTGTGAGTATATAAAATTAAATTCGTTCACATTTTTTAATTCTAGGATCACAGTTCTTTTCATAGGTATTATGCAAAACCGCGGGAGTTTTAAAAAATTAGCCTAAGTCGTTCTTAATGTGGCAAAATGTTCTATATCATTGTGCATTATAGAAACTTCTGATTACAACTACTGTTATAATAATTTCGAAAAAGGAGAGAAAATATCATCTTATATTGTTTTATTACTTATCTGAGGACAATTTGAGCTATACAAGACTTGTGTAAGAATGTTAATTAATCAAATTTGAATTGAAATGGCAAACAAAACAAGTATGGAAATAGGAGATGTCTTTGACACATTTGAATATTTACACATCATTGTTTTGGTATTATCTAGGATTTTGGTCTTCCCGTTATGCGGCTTTAGCAGTATTTCTATTACTTTTTTGTCATCGCAAACTGTCTGTTTTTTTTCTCCATCTATTGTTTTCCCCTAATTTGATTTGTTATCTTACCTATATTTTAAAAATAAAATTTCCAACGAACAAAGAATTTCCAAGCTCAAAATTCAAAAACAAGTATAGAGAATATGTCAGAAATTGAAACAATAAGGAAAATTTTTTTTTCAAAGACCATGTAAATAATTTAAAGTTGAACAGTAGGAAGTTGAAATAATTTAAAAAAATGCTTTAAACCACCAAATATTTCCTTACATTCAATCATATACATTTAATTTTCATCGTAGTAGCACTGTGGTGAAATGATTTTTTTTAATAAAATTAGAGTAAGTTTGGTCAAATCAATAGTTTCATTTGTAGCACGTTTCCCTTCAAAATACTGCTTTTAAAAACAATCGATGTATACCTACCACACTATTAAAATTATTTTAATTCATATACGAAACTACTTCTAGGATTGCATATATTTAGGGTGAACAATTTATGCAGTCTTTGAAATGAAGCAAAATTAATTTACAGAGGGGTTAACATAATATTCAATTAACCCTTAAAATCGAGCATTATGAGTGAGTTAAGAATTGCGTGAGTTAAGAAAAATAATTATAGTTTTTAATGGTTTGGAATTTCGCAAATTTGAAAGAACTTTCGGTTTCGGAAATATAAAGCGCCAAAAATTCAAATTTTACAAATTTCAAGAGGCGATAACTTGAGAGGTGGTGGAGATGAACAAAAATTTTCTTCTAACGAAATAAACTATTTCTCAGTTTCTAAAAGCTGCTAAAATTTCAGGAACCAACAACCTGGTGTCTAGACGAAAAAACATATCAAAAATTTGGAAAAAACATATTTTATATAACGGTAAATTTCAACGGCCATTTTGTTTTTATAAAATTCAAGTATGATATACCGTGGTAGAAGAAGCCAGCCGCTATATTTCTGTGTTTGCAAAATTTGAAAAATGTTTATGGTTTCACTGCATTATATATAGTTAATAAATGACACTTTTAGCGTTTTGAGGGTTATAACTTGTAGGGGGGGAGATAGGTAAAAATTTTCTCCTACGGAAATAAGTTTTTAATAAAGATGTACAAATTAAATTTCAGCTTTCTATCTTCAAGGATATAGAAATTTTGCAAATATGTCCACGGACGAACGGACGAACGAACGGACGGACAGAAGAAAATGTTTTTCCACCTGCATCTCCTCTCAAGTTATCACCTCTCGAAATTTTAAAAATTCGAATGTTAGGCACCACATATTTCCGAAACTTCACGTTTTTCCAAATTTGCAAAAAACTAAACTGCTAAAGCTAAAACGCAATGCCATCAAAAAATTTAATTAAGTATTTATCTCAACTCAATCACTTATCCAATTTCCAAACTTAAAAAGTTTGTAGAATTAAAACAAAAAGGGAGGATTTTCATGTTTTCGGCTGAAAGTGCTTCTTTACAAACGATTAGTGTCATCCAATTTTATTAAAATACCATGATATGGCATACAACACAGGTAGACATAAAGTTTTCCCAAATTTATACACAAACTAATAAGAATTTTGCTGCAGCATCTTCAACAAAAATACTCTTAAGTATTTCATAATTACATTTTCCCTGATTGCTGTCTAATTAACACGTTTATTTATTATAGATTTTTTTTTTGCATAGAAAACGTACATTATGTACATACATGACTATCTACAATACTTCTTTAGATTCTTGTTCTAATTGTAGCCTTTGTTTATTTTAAAATCTTAAACCTTGATATTTTATTCATTCAAAATTTTTTTAATAGACAAATAATTGTGTTAGAAAAGATTAAATTATCTAATTTATTATTAAGGTTTCCATTATATATGACAATTGATATTGCATCATTTTTATCATAATCTCTAAGACTTTGTGAATACTTTACAAAACTTGAAATACTCATAAAATGCAGCAAATTTAAGAAAACTAAAATAACTGTAGAAGAATCATCAAATTTTATAACATAATGAATAATAATTTACTTTTCCAGGTCAATGCAATTAAGATTTTTTTAATTAGAATTAAAGCAAATATTGATTAAAAACATAAAGAAACACGTTTCTTTATAAACAAAGCAAACGATTGCCATAGTTGAGGTTCAAGATTTCCACGAAAATGAAAAATAGCAAGTAACATGTAAAAATAAAATTAGTTATTGAAAAGTTTTTTTTAACATTTTAGATAAATTTAGATTTTTAACGCTGAGTAACCTGCTTACCAAATGTTTGATCTCTCCAAGGAACAATATTCGAGCCGAGGAATTCTTTGGTTCAATTGGTTCAGTTTCTGTTTTATATATTTAATTTAAAAAGCAAAATTTATAAAATCAAATTTTTATAAAAAAATTAACAAAGAGCAACAGCATGCAACTGCAACTGCTTGGCATAAGTTTACAAAGGGTAATCTGTAGAAGTATGGGAAAATAAACAGTTCATATAAAATTCCAGAGTAATCTTATTTCCATCAAAGACATAATATTTCTCAATTTATTTTTACACATTATTGAAATTTATGAAAGGCTCATTATCCTGATATTCACTTGAGTTCAGCCTTTTTTTAAATAAATAACCAATTTTATTATTAAAAAATAGAGAGTACCTTTCGGCTGCAACTCCTGCAACAATTAAGACAACACTAATGAATAATTCCCTTTGTCATGTAAAAATTTTGTTTTAACAATTTTGTCAAAACGAAAAGAAAACCTTTTTCAACATAAAGTTAAAACGTACACAATACGACTGTCGGCAGTATTTTAGACTGCAGTTGATTTCAAGTGTTCTTGCTTTCATTTATTTTTTTCTTCTTCTTTTTTATTTTTCTAATCTGTGCTCTTTGACTCAATTAATCATTACATTCATTGTTTCTATTCTTCTATTTGATTGTAAAATTTATGAGCACTTTCAATGCATGTACACAAAAATAAGTGGTCTAGATGATTTTTTCCCTCATTATTGGCTTTCTGTTCTTATATTCTTTTGTGAATGATATATTGAACGGATTTATCATAAAAAGCGCTTAAGTATTTTAAATTTTTAATGCTTTTTTTTTGCTCATTTAATTGCTGTTGAAGCTATGTACAGGGTCGATTCAATTTAAAGTAATATGTAAAAAAAACGAAATTTCTCGTCTAATAGGTGACAAAAAAATCGCATAGAATTTAATTACGTCAGTTTTTTTTGATTAAATTTGAAACATAACTGATGCATATGCTTAAAAGACATTTTATCGCTACTTTTATAGGAAAAGTTTCTAGTGAATTCTAGTTATATTCAATGACCTTTTTGTCATTGTGATGGGGATCATCGGAAATTTATCGCTGTAGTTTCGATGTAAATTCATCTAAAAATCATGTATGACAACGCTTACAAAAATTGGTGTCAAAAAATCGCATCGTATGCATATCATATTAAATCAGCTGTGAATCAAAGTTTTTCAAATGAAAGCTGAGAAATAAATACATAAGTAATTTATTCTTTGTAAGTTAATTATTTTTTGATAAAATTGTATTTCATTGTATTAAAATTTTCAAAACTTAATTGAAATTTAAAAATTTTTTTATTTAATAGATTTGCAATTGGCACTAATTTTAATACTTTCTGAACAAAACCTTTTCAAAATATACACAAAAAAAAACATATAACTTTGAAAGTATCCAAAAAAAATTTCCGATCATAACCGATGTTTTCCTTTATTACTTTACAAAAGAATAATATAGCTTTCTGTATTTCCGAAATAACGAAGTTTTTTTTGATTACAAAAATTTTTTTTTATTTTTCTCCTTTTCTTACAAGCTTGTAAGTCACCATCAAAAACAAGTACGCGACCGTCGCTGGTCGAATTTAATTTTAAGAATATGTAGGTTTTTAACAAATATTTCTAGTATAAATATAAAGAATTTTCTATCGCTCTTCTTTATTAACATTTTAAAAACCCTGTACTCGTAATAGAGAAAATTCATTCTAAACATCATTGACTTTTATTGGCTAAAATATTTCTATTTTAATTGTTATACTCGAACTTCTTCTAAACTTTATTTTATTTTTAAATTCGAATTGTGGAGTTCCTTTTTAAGTAATAAAAAAATTATACGTTTAAAAGTGCGGCCACTAAAATCTTCTGTTATCTATGGTACATGCATTATGGGCACACTCTGTTCTATACAGTAGAAGCGTTCAAATATTTTCATAATAAATTTTAATTTACTTTTTATTTTAGTTTAAAAAAACATTTTTTGCCTATATCAATTTTTATTTTTTTTTTTTTTTGGAGCAAAACATTTACCTTTGAGCTTTTGACAGAAAGCTAAAAAGTGTAACGAATTTTCAAATTAAAATGTCAGTCAAATTCAAAAGAATTTCTTTCAAAGTTGAACGATTTCTACATATAAGAGAGAACCAAATCGATTTTTTGACATACAAATAAAAAATCCTTATAGAATCTATGTACATATGTATTGGTATTACTTTATTACTTACTTCAGTTGTTTTTTATAGAATAAAAAAAAATAAATTTTCTGAAAATCCAGTAATTTATTAGAAAAAGAATAGAAAACTTAAGAAACGGGAATAAAAATTAATAAGGATTTAAAAATATTTAAGTTCACAATACACACACATACATACATTCGAGTATACCAAATTTAAAAATAATGAAATCAATAAAATATATTAAGTAGTTTATATTCAATTAAAAACCAAGTAATAAATTTTATTCTTTTACAATAATCTAACTATAATTATTATAGAAGTTATTACTTTTTATTCGATAAATTCTTAGTTATTTAATATTTTCCTTACTTTAAAGCGGGGGAGTAAAGTACTTATATTTCAAGAATTTTTATTGCAATCATTATTATTTACATTCAATAAAACTTCATTCGCATTAAAAATTCATTTACGAAAAACATAAAAAAAAGCAACAACGATTCAAGAAAATGACAAAAATAATAAAATTGAACTTAAAATACATTATATATATGCATATAACATACACTTACATACATAATATATTAAATTCAGTAGGTAAATATCAAATGAAAATGGAAAATAACAAGAACTATAGACAGGAGAAAATGGAAAATGCTCATATATGTACTTATGAGTATCTGATATTTCTCAATAAAAAATGTATATTATAATGAGCACACATATACACTATGTATAATATCCTTTACATAACCAACTACTTTATCCTTGCCATTGCTCCTTCGTCTATGAAAATTATATGAAAAATATACTCATATAATATCTGTATACGTAAATAATAGTATAGAAGATTGTTTTCAGGTTGTATTTTAAATTGTTTCTATTTAAATACATAGTTTCTCTGGAAAATCTAAATATCAAATATTTAAAGACTATATAACAAATATAAATAACAGAAAAGGAAAACAAAGGGAAAAATAGTATTTACAATAAAATTACAATTTATTTGAATTTTATCGCCATTTTAAATTTATATATGCATATTCACATGTATATATGTATATTTATATAAAAAGAAAATTCTTTGTAAAATTTTTTTAAAAAAATTGTGTTTCTTTTGTATTTTTGTTTTTTTTTTTTGTGAAAAACGCTTATCGCTATACAAACAGAATAAAAATTTGATATTATTATTTTTGTGCACACATATGTATACATTAAATACATATTCACAATAAAAGGATATTGTTCTAAGCAAAATATCCTTTTTGTATTTTTTTTTTTTTTTGGTTTGCAAACCTTGCATCATCATAATATTCTTTTGACTTAAAGATTTTAGCAAATAAAATACTTAACGTCTAGATTGAAAATTTTCCTAGACTTTAATAATGTACAAAAAGAAAAATAAAGTAGATATAAAGTTTATTTTAAAAATGACGTAAGTCAACTTTTATTAGAATCCAGATATTATAATATTTGCATTTAAAAAACACATACTTATGCATATATAAATCACAACTTCGATATTGTAAATTGATTCGAATTACTTTCGATATAAATTTTATAAGTTTCTTATGAAAACTTTATAGAAAATAAAACTAGTAAATATTTAACACTATTTCCATTTGCTTTTTTAAGTTGCTTTCGGTTAAAATGCCGGCTCTGATACAAAATTGCCATAAAGAGTGGTTTATAGAAATGAAATCAACACTAATAACGAAATCACGAGAAAAAGCAAAACTGGTTCTGTTAAAGTCTGTTTAAGTCAGAAAATTAATCAAAAGTTTTAAAGAAGTTCGCAGTCATAATTCATTTGGAACAGAAACTGTTTTTAGCATTTTAGCAAAAAAAATTTTTGAAAAAAAATGCTTATTAGTTTCACACCGTCCTTGATAATCTTGAAAATAGAGAGCTCAAATTTGAAGTACATAGATCTTTACTAGAAACTATCTCCTTAAATTATTACCTATCTCCCTCCTTTTAAAAGTTATAGTTCGCCAAAAACCACAAAATTGCCATTTTTTAAGTTTTTATTGTAGCAATACCAGAAACGTTTTTTAAATTCTGCGAACGCATAAAAGTAGTGGCCGAACTTCTTAAAAAATTGTGGAATAACATATTTGAACTTTACAGAAACCAAATGACAATTAAAACAATCGTTACCTAAAATCAAAGGCTATTGTCTTTCACAAAAAATAAATCAAGTTTTATTGAGAAAACTGCTTTGCGCTTTTATTTATTTTCACAACAGTTTAAATTCTTTGGAATTCAAAAACTTCTAAAATCCAAAAATTGTAATGAAACATGAACTCAAATTTATCATATATAGATTGAGTTTTCAAATTTCTTAAAAAACTTTTACTAAATTTTCAAAAGAGAATATCAATAATAAATTGTATTATAAATTTGTTAGTCAATTGATAAAGCTACGGAGTTATTTTGGAAGTCAACAACAATGTTTGAGATTTTGTAACTGTATTCTTGTATTTCAACAAAAACAACAATTGAAACTCGACATCAAACTAAAATTCTAATAGTCAACTTCTTTTATATTTTCCTAGAAAAACATGATTCAAATTATTACGTATGTACGAATGATTTTCAAAATGTCTTAATTATGTATAATAGTACACTACTTTCAACTTTTAACAATTATTTTACTGATACTTTTTTCGATAATTATTTTAATGTGGTCTTTAACTTTATATTTGGTACATGTTTTCTGAAAATTTTGTATTAAAACAAATTTTAATTTAAAATCTTAATTAAAAAGATTTCCACGTATTTAGTGACACGCATAATATTGTAAAATGAAAATAGAGCAGAGAAGATTCTGTAGAACGAAATTGAGCAACAAAAAAATATTATAAATGTTGTCTCAGCAATTCTTTAATCACATTAAATTGACCATTTAAACGTTACATGCAAATACTAGTACGTGCTTCAAGAAATGGTTTCTGTTCTTAATTTGTAAAATATTCAACACAATATTCAGACACAAATATTGTGTTCCGGCACAGTATGAAAAGTCAGATCGAATAATTAAACAAATATTTTAAAAATATAAGAAGGGTTGCACTTTGAAATCAAAGTTATCCAGACATATTTTAATGCAAATTAATCAAATGGAATTTTTAAATTATATTGTGATTGTTTTATAAGGAAACTTCTTCGAGGAAGTGTAAACATAGGACTCAACCTCGCCTTTAATTGTATGGACAAGTTCTATTAGAAATTTTTTTACAAACTAAGTTGGTGTTTACTCTTGTTTGAAAAATATAATAATAAAGGATACAATTAGAATACAATTTTATGACAGATTTATTTAAAGACCGCCGTTGGTTTTTTCCTCCCCTGTTTTATTTTTTATCGCTCCTGCGTGTCACTTTTCAGATGAGGTTAACCGCAAATTAAAATAAATATTCGTTGAAATGTTTGTTTTTTGCCTTTTAGGAAAATATTGAGAAAATATTTATGTTCACACACTTGTATATACATTTACGCTTATATTGAGAACGGTAATATTTATATTAAGTGGGGAAAAAAATTTTACTGAACAAGTTCAATAATAATTATAATCTGACTTTATTTTCCCTCATATTAAGCAAAATATAAATTTCTTTTTAAATACAAGAATTAATCAAAGACATTTTTTTTACTTTTTTCAATATCAAATTTGTGTCATACGAGTACGTGTTATTTGTTTATTAAAAAGAGGTTAAAAAAAATTGCCAATTATAAATATTTACTAAAAGTGTGATTGAAAATGTTAAAAATTGGAAAAAGAAAATTATCTCTTGAATCTTTTTTGATTGGTTAACAAGTATTTTGACACTTCCATGTCTTTTACAATTTTTAATTATTATAATATGAATTAAATGAAATGAACATAATTAAAATTGGAAAGAGGAAAACGTATGTTGTGCATTTGCGTGTTCTGACTTTCACTTTAAAGAATTGATAAATATTGGCAGACCTGTAGGATTTTATGTAATATTTTTTTCATCAGCGTTATTTTATGCAGGATATAAATTTAATATTTTTAAATTCAAGCATATATTTACACATATGTACATATGTTTATGTATGTAGAAATATTAATTAAAATAATATTTTCAATAACATGTTTTCCATTACGTATGTATGCACCTACATATGTACGTATAAAAGAACAATTTTACGCTTCAAATTAATAAAAATATTCAATACAATTTACAAAAGCGTTAAGATTCGATAAGAGTATGCAGACGCTTTATGGTTAGAGCAAGAATTTGTTCATAGCTGTTTTTGTACTTTATGATCTATAAATAAAATTATTCTTTATTCATTTCTTTTTGATCGAAATCGGAAACATACGTATGTGCTCATCCGCAAATACTCATACGAAATATTGTCTTTACAACACTCTCAAATTCGCAAATCTATAAGTTAGAAAGTTTTAAAATATTGCAAGAATAACTGTAACTTATTATTCAAGCTGTGTACTTTGTACGTACTCAAGCGGAATTTCAAAAGATCTTACAAACTAAGGTTGACTGAAATAAATGGCAGTACCATAACATTTGATGGGAGTGGGGTATAAAACATTTCTTTATTGAATACTATGAAAGTAAAATATTTTTCTTAAAAAAAATTTAAAATTTTCACAAAATTATCTGCCTCTCACATTGTAAAAAATTAAACCGGCGTCAATTCTAGTTATGTGCTACAACGGAAAGTATTTACGGAGTTATTTGTGTTTACATCACGGAATGAATCTAAATTATCGAAACCGTCTATATGTTTCGATAATCGCGTATAATTTTAACATTTGACAACTTGCTTCAAGATCTACCAACTTTATTACAATTTATGAAAAAAATAACACAAAAAGTTAAAAATAAGCAGATTTTGGCTAAATTATATAAAATGAAGTTGGGTCAAACCAATGGTTTGTATTGTAGCACATTTCCCTTCAACAAGTGTATATTCTGCTTCAAGATAATATTCTGCTTTTAAATACGGTCTATGTATATCTATCACACTATTAAAATAATTTTCATTCATATACAAAGCTATTTCTAGGATTGCATATATTTAGGATGATGCATACATGCAGTCTTTGAAATAAAGCAAAAATTAATAAAAAGTGGGATAAACATAATGTTCGATTTTAAGGTTTAATTATGTGAGTTAAGAAAAATAATTATACTTTTTAATGTCATGGAATTTACTGTTAGATATTTGAAAAAGCTTGTGGTTTCGGAAATATAAGGTGTCACAAATTCAAATTTTACAAATTTCAAGAGGCGATAACTTGACAGGGGGGGGAAATGGAAAAAAATTTTCTTCTAACGAAATGAACTAATTATTAATGTCTAAAAGCTCCTAAAATTTCAAGCTTCTACAGGCTGGGGTCTAGAAGAAAAACGACATCAAAAATTTGGAAAAAAAGGACTTTAGATAACGGTAAATTTGAACGGCCATTTTGTTTTCTTAAAGTTTAACTATAGTATACCGCGCTAGGGGAAGCAAGCCACTGCCTTTCTGCGTTTGCAAAATTTCAAAAATGCTTATGGTTTTGGGGAGTATAACTTTTAGAGGGGGGGGGGGGGGGGGGGGAGATAGGTAAAAATTGTGTTCTACGGAAATAAGTTTTTAGTAAAGATCTATGTACGTACAAAATTTCAGCTTTCTATCTTCAAGGGTGTAGAAGTTTTGTAAACAGACACACGGACAGACGGACGGACGGACGGACAGAGTGAAACTAATAAGCACTTTTTTTCAAAAATTTTTTAGAAAAGTGCTAATAAGTAAAATGCACTTAAATCTCTAATTTCTAACACTACATTCTAAATGCTAATAAAAAACCATCCATATTTTCTGCGAGACATTCTCTGCTTTTTTCTGCGGATTTTCAGTTTGTAAACATTATGAAATTATATTTTCCGCCTAAATTTCTGCATAAAAAAAATTGTGTGAATAGCGTGGTAATATGTAAGAGTATCATTGTGCTAACTGGACATGATTAATAACATAAGTTTACAGTGCTCATATTTACCAATATGAGCACGTTTCTAATAAAGAATACTAATTTTTTTTACCATTATTGCTATTTACTAAAATTTCAACGGAAAATGGAGATTTGAGAGTTTGAAAAATTTCCGCTTACCGTTTTCGAAAAACTACTAATAAGGAATTTGACACTTTTTTGTATTATTTATTCTACAATTTTAATTTTCGTTATTTTATATTTTATTCCAATAAAAAGCAAACCAATTCAGATCTGTTTTCCCGAATTTCTGACTTTATTAAAATTGGAACAGTCTTTCTTTAACAAAAGTTAATCATAATTTTTTTTACCAACAAAAGGAAAATGAGATCCTACTTTAGTAGAGTATCAATTTTGTCTACAAGAAATTTGTTTGCAAAAATAAAATTTTTATGATAAGTTTTACTTTACAAAAATTGATGTCCGGCCAATCTTTGTGAGGCTAGATCATAATTGTAGCATTTGGTAGTTCTTTACACTTTATACTTGGTATTAATTATTTAAATTTTAGTTAATTAAATTTTAATGTTTAAGCAATAACTATTTGATGTCGACAATTAAACCGATTTTGGATGCCTCGTCAAAATATTCTTAAATTTTTAAATTAACCGGAATAAGTTTGCATCAGGAATCAATTGATTTCATGTATTAAAATAATCGTCAAGTATTATTTCAAAGAAATAATATTGCCCGTTATTGACAGAAATTGACATAATGACCGTTATAACCGAAAATTTCTAAATTTTTCAATTGTATTTCAAAAAACTTTTTTTGATTCAAAAAATACGCCTTGAAATATTAAAATTTAAATATTTACCTCTTTAAATGTAACATCGAAGAGAAAAATATTTAAAAACTCACTCATTTCCTCCATTAAAGATTTCTATAGCATTTAATGGATTTCAAGAATAAAATAAGTTTTTCTTGTAAATTTTATTTTTGTTTTATTTCACAAAATAAATATTTATTCAAGCGTTATGAAATTAATTAATTATTTTCCCGTCAACAATGTGACAATATTGATGATCAACATAATTATGATCTGTACACAAATTACTTGTAAAGCTTAACTGTAAAATATTTATAATGAAAAAGTTTTAGGCGTTCATTGTTACTTTATTCTTTTCCATTATACTTCTTATACTTTATCATTCGATGTAATGATGTTGATATATTTTTTTATATACTGGTACAATAATTACGTAATATGAAGGCTATAAAGAATATGCGTGTAATTAAAACATCTGTGGAATAATCATTTTCTATATTACTCAAAAAAGTAAAGATAGAAACCCTACGAGTATCTTCCCTTATCGTAGGATGTTATAAATAAGTTTACTATTTTAAAGATTTGCAAAAATTAGATGAAACAGCTTACGCCAACCTTACATACAATCATGTACTATTATCACAATTGAATAGACCAATGCGAATAGAGCAAAACGAACGTTAACCATTATTACGTTATGATCTTGGTTAAAGTACAAAATAGCATAAAATTTATTAATTTATAAGTGAGTAGAATTATTAGACAAGTGAATTTTCTAAATGTTAGTTTTGCTTTCTAGTATTGGATTTGAAGTAACATAAGGACGGGTTAACACAAGTAATTTTTAAGAAAGACAAAGAAGTCTGAGTTAAGTATAGTTTGAATCAAGATACTTTACCATAATTATAGCCTAGACAACTACTTTAGGTACATTTGCCATGCATTAATTCTCAATAAAAAACAATAAAAATTATACAAAAGTTGAACAAAATTAATTGAAAATCACACAAAATTTTGATTTATAGTCATTTAAACCCATGGTTTATAAAATATCGCATTTTCCCATAATAATTTAGATATTAAGATTATGTTTCGTTATTCAACGGGACAACTCTCCTATTACTATATAATTTTCTACAAACTCAAAAGGAATAATATTTGAGTAACAATTTTCAAAAATTTTATACTCGTACTGAAACTGAAATTTATTGCTAAGTAATTTAGTTGAGTGAAGAAGACAATTACTATGATATTGTTGCATTTATAGAAATTTGTCAAATCATATAGTGTCAAAAAATTTAGGAACTAAACATAATTTTTTGCAAAACTTTCAAGCAGACTTTGAGAGTGAAGAGGCACTATAAAGAAATTTTATTCTAGTAAAGTGAAACATTAAGTCGATATCCATTGACCTTTTTGATTCGAGACTGGTTAGAGTTACCGTATAGCAGAATATTAAGAAAATGATAGAACATTTCGAGATAACGATAAATTTTTTTTAACAAAATTTTAAATAAAAGAAAATTTCTATTCATTTTCAAATCTTCTTGCTTTGAACTGAAACAATCGGACGAATATGCTGACAAACGGGTAGAATGATACTAGTCAAAATATTTTTTATTTTTTCAAATATTTTCAATTGAAAAGATTTGCTGAAAAGTTAAAGAATATGTGTAAAAGTTATTACTCCAATGAACGACTTTCTTTTTTTTAACAATGAAAATAGATATCAAATCCTTTATTAGAAGTTATAGGCAATAGATAGTGGCAATTTCTTTATGAATCATCTAACTACTATTTCTACTTGTTTTAAATATCAAAAAAATCTGATGTGGTCAGCACATAACCGACCGCATTGTGTATTGTCTAGTTAAATGAAAGTGTTACAGAATATTATAAAAATGTCTGTTTAATACTTCTTTCCAATTTTTAGGACATTAGTAACATACTTAGAAAAATGTAAATTTGGCTCTTAGTAGAGTTTCGCTTTGTGCTACCCGAATTCCCTGAAATGCTCGCCAGTTAGTTTCGGTAACAACCAGAACTCAAATATCAAATTTCAAGAAATTCCATCAATTTGTTCTGTGGATATGGTGAAAAATGTAAAATCGGCCCGCAAATCAGTTCTTGAGCCCTGATCTTTCCAAAAAAGTTATATGTTCATTGCTTTAATATGAGGAATTCATATATTAAATTTCAATGAAATCGGTTGATTATTTCTTTTTATATACACAAAAGTGTATGTTTGGCCCGTAGTAAACGTCTAGTTGCCGATGCCTGATCTTTCCAAAAAATTTACATGTTCATTGTTTTAATACGGGGAATTCATATATTAAATTTCAATGAAATCGGTTGATTATTTCTCTTTATATACACAAAAATGTATATTTGGCCCGTAGTAAACGCCCAGTTGCTGATGCCTGATTTCTTCCAAAAGTTAGGAATTTTTGCGTATGATCGAGCAAAGCTTATATATGAAATTTTAAGTAAATTGGTTGAATACTTTCTTCAAAATGGTGAAAAATGTAAAATCGGCCCGCAAATCCGTTTTCGAGCCCTGATCTTTCCAAAAAATTTATATGTTCATTGTTTTAATACGAGGAGTTCATATATTAAATTTCAATGAAATCGGTTGATTATTTCTCTTTATATACACAAAAATGTATATTTGGCCCGTAGTAAACGTCTAGTTGCCGATGCCTGATTTCTTCCAAAACATACGAATTTTTGCGGACGATCGAGCTGAGCTTACATATAAAATTTCAAGTAAATCGGTTGAATATTTTCTTCAAAATGTTCAAAAATGTAAAACAGGCCCGCTAAAAAGTGCAGTTCCCGAGGCCTGATATATACCAAAAGTTGATCGATCCGTGCCATGGTGGAAACAAACTTACATATAAAATTTCATCAAAATCGGTTCAGCCGAACTTGAGATACACGCGTGCACACACAGACCGACAGACGGACAGACCGACAGACCGACAGACCGACAGACCGACAGGTTGCTAAAAATAGTTTATTTACACTTCCCTACTATGGAGAAGTACGTTCCCACCGAAAACTCGATATGCAAAATTTGTTGCCATCACATAACCTACCTATTGTTTACACAATACGGTCGGTAAAAACAAATGCTCTAAGTTAGGAACCTATAACTGGAATAATTTAAAGAATACAAATGTAAAGATTTAATTGTTATTTAGAATAGAAACAAATATAAAATAGAGTATCGTTTTTTTATTTATACTGCAATTTTTCCAATTGAATATGCTAATTTCAAACTATTGACACATATCCAGAAAATTTATTTTCAAATGTACATATTTATATAATACTTGAAACATTGTTTATGAAATCAATTTAATTTTATTCCTATGAAACATGTAACCTCACGACCTAAAAATATTCTTTATTTTTTATCATAGAATCATTGTCATAACATCAATTATTCATTAGTTTTAATATTCAATATGAACGCAAATCTTCATGTTAATTTTCAATATTCATCAGCTTTAGTATTCTTATTCTATATTATTATATAATATCGAAACAAAAAATGAAATAATATTATAAAATAATAAAAAATAAAGAAATATACGAGTATTCAACCAATTCATTTTAATTTTAATCTTAAACCAAAATACACATTGCCTTATTCAAATAAAAAAAAATTATTTATTATTACATGTATTGCTTAACATTATTACATTTTGATATATTTTATCGAATACCATTTATTAGTATGATATATAGTAACATTATTATTAAATAAATAATAAATTTTAAATTGTTTCAACTATACAATCTGGTATTGTTTAACAAAAAATATTGGAACTTATTAAATCGATTATATGAAAATTGGTTGGTTGGTTGAAATCAAAATTGTATAAAAAATCCGAGAAATAGTTTCTGACGACAGTAAAAGATTTCGTTATTTTCTGTGTTGTACATGAAATTAATAAATTGTCTTTATGAAATATTGATGCTTTGAATAACAAAGTTGAAATAAGTAGGTGATTTAACTGACACTTTTCTAAAGATGAATGTATTTACAATCATTCAGACAATTACTCTACAAAATATTTGAGTAACAGCCTATTGTTTCAAAATATAATCTTCTTTTATAATTACAACTGAACGATTCGACAACAAAATGTGGCAAAATAACTTTTCTAGTGTTGCTCACTTTTAAAAATAAATGCTCTTAAAAATTCAATTGGTTTTTAAAAACAATGCCACTGTATAGCTTACACGGTATTTAGCACTAGAAAAATAACAAAAAGTTGACAAAATTTCACATTTATGAAAATATGTAATAGTTGAATGAATATAGTACATAAGACTTAAAATCTGGTAAATGATTATTATATTAGAAACGAGATATGAGAAAGTAATTTTAGGGAAATTAAATATTGTAATTGAAATTTAAACCTTCTAATAAACTTGCCTAAATCAAAAATGACAAATATACTGTAGTTACATCTTCTGATTGGGAAGTTTCTTAAAAATATATTATATTTTTTTATAATTTTAAAAGGGCAACATAAAATCGCTTCGCTTCTACCGAGTAGCTTGCCAAAATGATTAAGTAGTGGAAGATACACACACTAAAACAGCATACTAGAGATGGGTTAGAAAATAAAACTTCTTTCCAAACTTTACTCTCGTTGAAATCCTTTCGAATCCATTGAAACATAAATTAAAATTTTTCCAAAAAAAAGACGGAGTAGTCCAACTCTCGTAAAATAAAAGTTTCAATACCGCATTGGTTCGAAGGAACCAAAAAGTAAAAAGGTCAAGCAGACTTTGATGCACTCAGTAACATACTTTCAAAAATATGTCATGTAAGACGATACTCAAGTGTAAATCAAAAACCCGCCATCTAAATTTAAATGCTTCAGTCCGGTTGCCAGGAAAGGAATTTTATTATTGAATAATGCACCGTCAACGAAGATAGTTTTCAGTCGAGTATTCTGCTGCATGTAATTACTCGAAATACAGCTTTGGATGAATCCAAATAAATAAATGGTCATAAACAAAATGGTCAGTTTATAATTCACTTCAAAAATTTCTACCGGTACGCCCACATAAATTATAAATATTAATAGGACAAAATTACAATAACTGGTAATTAAATTTTATATATTGAAAGTATTTTATTTAATATTAACAAAGTACATTTTCGTAAATTAAGTTTTCTTTTATACACATTTTCCTCATTTGTAAATTAATTTTACTTAGAGATTCATTAAAGTTTAATTTACGAAAATATGTTAATTCCTTAAGGTTCTTTAAAATTATTTCTCTCGTTATTAATAATTAGTTTTGATTTGAATGTTTCAAATACTAATTAATGTAGAGTTTTCTTTTATTATTCTTCAATCATTACAAATACAAAACAATTACATAATTTGAATTAAAATCAATTTTTGAAATTGAATAACTTGTAATGAAATTAATTATAAAAGAAATTTAATTGAAATATTTGAATAAAATTAAGGAAAATTGGAAATTATTCAAATATTATTAAATGCTCTTAATCTATGTGTACACTGTCTTCAAAACTTAAGGATCAACTACCCAGTTTTCAATTTTAGAGATCTTAAATGTTGTCATTTACAGAATAAGTTGTTGATAAAGAGACAAAAATATTTTATTTAGAAGCTTAGTTGAAATATTATTTTATTAATATCAAAAAAATGAATTTTTGAACATTAACTTCTTCTTACTTCCTATTTTTTGGATGATTTTTTAGAGGGATTCCTGAGTGATGTCTTTTTATACCCGTACGAACGTATGTTCGAAGGGTATACTAAATTTGCCTTACCGTTTGTAACGCTAAGAAATAACAGTGTTAGATATAGACTCAAGTGTATGTTTTTGATCAGCGTCAAATTCTGAGTTGATTTAGCTTTGTCTGTCCGTCCGCCCGTCCGAACGGTAACTCAAAAACTAATTGAGCTAAGTTCACCAAATTTTCACAAATGATTTATTGTAGTAAGTCCCAGAACCCTATTTAAATTGGACATGATCGGGGTACCGGTTCGGGTAGCTGCCATACAATTTCAAAATTTATTTGGCTATATCTCAGAAACTATAAAAGTTGTGGTATTGAGATTTCACACAAGTGAATATATTAGTAGGGCCGATGTGCTTGATAAAATTCGCTAAAATTTCTTGGCTCTTTCTGGTAGCTGCCATACAACTTTAATAGTAGTTTGGCACAACCAGTATTTTGAAAAACACATAGTACTGAAATTTTGCATAAATTAATATGGTAATACGGCAACTTAAATTCATAGTCTGCCCCATAGTTAGTTATGGCATATTAGTTATTCGTACATAGGATAACAAATTCGTACGGGTATCACAGAGTTGACAAGGTCAACTCTATTTTTTTTCTCGTTGGTAATGTTCTTATGAGTGGAAAATTTTAAGTAACAATTTTGAATGAAATCTTTCGAGTGACTGTGCTCAGTTTCTTTTAATGTTTTCCTTTGTCCGTTTTCTTAAAAGTAAAAATTTTGAGCAAAATTCTTAAAAAATTTTTGAGTGTAATTCTTTGAAAAACTTATTTTTTAAGTGATCTCTATAATAACATTTTGGTTTTTAGAAATACTCATTTTTTAATTAATTTTTTAAAGTACGGTCAACTTGGGTTACGATTAATTTTGGTGACGTAGAAAAGTTTGTGACACCGTTACGAGTACAATGTGAAATTGCTATTGAATAAAATAAAACAAAAAGTAAAATTATTGTGTCACAAAATAGCACAATTATTTATTAACCATCCTTTGTAAAATTAAATGAATTTAAACAATAACACATAAAATAATTGAGAAAAATAATGGCACATTAACAATTCAATAAAGACTTACTTCAATTATTAATTCAGACTATTCTTTTTATATAACAAAATTTATAAAATTTAAACAATAGAAAAAATAAATAAATTATTAAAGCATTAAATAACGACCATAACGATTAAATGAAAATTTATAATTTTTAAACATTGTTTCAATACAACTAATAAAATGGCTTTACAGCATAACCGCTTATTGCTTTGCCTCATGTAAATTTTCCTTTAAATCAAATTAAATGGCATTTTTTTTAAACTTAATGAAATTCAGAAAAAAAACATTATTATAAGCATTAACTTAACTGTTTATAAAAAATTGTAATCGCTAATAATTTATATATCCTTGGAGCATATCTCTTTGCAGATACTAGTGTTTTTACTTAAAAATAAATTTTCTGCTGCTCAGTATTAACTATTTAATTATTGTATAGATTTTTTTATACACGATATTGTGTAGAATGTGGGTAGTTCGATTCCGAAAAACGTTACCAAATAATTTTGTTAAAATTTTTGTGAAACTTTTCAAGATTTTAAGAAAGTATTTTTTAAGTCTTCCGCCATAGCTATTGTCAGAGATTATACCAGCAGATTTAATTTGTGGGCCTTAATTATAACTACCATTCAGTATTTAAAATTCGACCAGTAAACTTTAAAATTTCAAAAGCAGTTTGTGAAAATTCAATTTGCCTATTGGCATTTTTAAGTTATCAGAGTGATAGGTAAGAATAATATTTCTTATACCAATCAGAGTAACAGGTATAAGAAATATTATTCAAAACGTAGTGTATAATATTCTTAATGAAAATTTGTTCAGTTCTTAATGAACTGAAAATTTTTTTATTATTTTTAAAAACCTTGTGGGCTAGATTTTAAGCAAAAATTTATTACCGTTATATGGATTAAGTGAAATTGGAAAATTTACATTTTCAAAAATGGAAATCAATAAAAATGAAGTAATAAAAAACTCTTCATCAAACCTGACAGTTTGCTGAAATCGCGAAACCCTTTACCTTCACTTACATTTCTGAAAATTAGAATTTTACATGTGCAAGCAAGTGCATGTTTTATTATCGCTTGTAGTTAATTTTTACAATTCCTGGATTTAAGAATATTTTCAACACAAACAACCTAAAAGTTTTATTATCAATCCATGTATTTCTTAGTCAAAACTACGTTCCCAACACACCCAGTTTAAAATTACTCTTGCGGAAATAAATAATTTAAAAATTTTTTTTGCAATTAACAGACAAATGAATTTGAACTAATAAGCAGAAACCGTTTTGAAATGCACTACAAATGGGCCCGTATTTGTATTTTCAAATTAAATACACGGTAAAAGTATATTTTCTTCATGGCACATTATTTTCATAGTAAATATTTTCATGTTTGCACCAATATTTTTTATGTATATATGTGAGTATGTTTATATGTTTATTAATGTATATTTACTCAAATGCTATTCTACAAAAATAAGTAAAACACACCACTTTTTTCCAAAATATAAAAAACAATATTGTAATACCCTTTGTGACATAAAAATTTAACAGTTGTGCAAAATAAAAAAAATTATGTATATTCACGTTCTCCGGTATTTAGGGAGCAAGTTTTCAAAACACAAAATCTTCTACAAAACAAAATGAGAGCCAAAATTTTTAATATAAGCAGTTTTAAAAGTAAATTAATTTCATTTTTCTTTTGTTTACTTGGAAAGCTATTTGTTGCATATTTCCAAAAAATTTTTGAGAGAGACTGCTGATTAGTTTCACTCTGTCCGTCCATCCTTGAACATGTTTAAAATCTTCTACACCCTTCAAGATAGAAATCCGAAATTTTTTTTACACATAGATCTTTACTCCAAACTTATTTCCGCAGAATAAGTTTCCTATCCATATTTCCTCTCCCACCAACATAAGTTATAACCCGTCAAAGACCTAAATAGACTCCTAAAAGACCATTTATTGCAGGAAAACCATAAGCATTTTTTAAATTTTTGCCTATCTCGCGCAATAAGCCCATAAATTCTAGCATTATGTTACGCCTCTATAAATTTTTTTTGCTTTATTTTAAAAGATTACATAGATTTATCATCCAAAATGTATGCAATTTTTTAAATATATTCTCCTACATGAAGGTTTTATACCCATACGAACATATGTTCGAAGGGTATACTAAATTTGCCTTACTGTTTATAATGCTAAGAAATAATGGTCTGAGATTTAGAATCAAGTATAATATGTTTTTGACCAGCGTCGAATTCTGAGTCGATTTAGCTTTGTCTTGACGGTAACTCAAAAATTAATTAAGCTAAGTTCACCAAATCCGCACAAATGATTTATTTTAGTAAATGCCAACACCTTATTAAAATTGGTTATGATCGTGGCACAGGTTCGGGTACCTGCCATACAACTTCTTTTTCTTCTTCAATTTATTTGGTTATAACTCAGAAAATATAAAAGCTGTGGAATTGGAATTTCACACAAACGAATACATTAACAGGGCCAATATGCTTGATAAAATTTGTTGAAATTGCTACGCTCGTTCTGGTAGCTATCATACAACTCCAAAAATTATTTGGCATTATCTTACAAATTATTGGAATTATAATACAGAAATCTCGTGAAAACAAGTGTATTATTAGGGCTGTTATGTGGGATAGAAATCGTCGAAATTATCTTTACTCCCCGAAGTAGGTGCTATACAAGTTCAAAAGTAGTTTGCCATATCTAATTCAGTACAATAGTAGTTTGGCCATATTCAGTAGAAAATATTGAAAAGTACTGAAATTTTGTACACAAAAAGTATACAGTACTGAAATTTTGCATAAAATAATATGCAAATATGGCAACTTAAAGTCGTAGCCTGTGCCATAGTCAGCTAAGGGATATTCATAACTCGCACAAAAAATAACAAATTCGTACGGGTATCGCAGAGTTGACACGGGTTCACTCTATTTTTTCTCGTTTAGTAATGTAGTTCAAAGAGTGTTTTCAAATGAAATATTTGCACTTATTGAAGGGAAAAATGCTACGTTACAAAGCATTGCTTTGACCCAACTTTATTTATATTTAAAAAAACGATATATTCCAAGAAGAAAATGAATGAACACGAAACTTTGTTTACAAAAAATTGTAATTCGGTTTTTTTCAAAGAATATCAATTTTCCTCGAAAAAAGAATAATAATTTCAAATTTCTGAACCGTTTTTTTGTTTTTTACTACAATGCCGAATGACAATATCATCTCATTCAATTTTTAGTGATGTAAAATTATTTTTCTCATAAATAGGTTCTACAAAGCATCCATATAGTTAATTAAAGTAAGTTAAAAATAATTAGGTATATATGAAAGGCTGCATTAAATATGTAGTTGTTTTTTCATAAAAATTGTAGTTATAATGAAATTCAATTACAGGAACAGAGTTAATTACTCGCGATTAAATAGCAGATAAAATACATTTCCATATAAAATCAAAAATCTTTGTAATACTGAATTGTGTGACGATCAATTTATCGACAATCACTTCACCGAGTGATCAATTTACCACAGCTTATTGAAAAGCAATTAATTTTATGAAGTAAATTTAGGGAAGCGACATTTTTGTAAGAACCGAAAATAAGAAAATTTAAATTAAAAATTTTGTCAGAGAACAGAAAAATGTAATAAACGCGAACTAGTCAATGTCAGATTTATGTCAGAATGTTTTACATAATTTTTTTTTAAAAAATTTTTAATAATGATGAGAAATTTTCTGATTACTGTGATTGCCCTACTTTTCTAAAGGGTATGAGAATACCTTAAAAATATTAAAATTTGTTGTTATTGCCAATTAGCATACATATTTATGATGTGCATATGTATGTATGTAATGATTTAGTTTTACACGCTTCTAAAAATATTTATGCATGTATGTTTCTTTTAATTTAAATTAAAATGTATACGTACCATTATTTATATTAGCAAATCCAAATGCGATCAATGTAAATGTTCTTAGTAAATTGTTGTATATCCTTGAAAAACGTACTCTTCCCACACAACCGCTCATTATTTATGATGTATTTAAATTATTTTTCTATATATTTTTCACTTTATTTTTTTTATTTTAACATACAATAATTTATTAACATGTTTTATTTTTCATTATCATATTAAAGAATTATTTTGTTTATGTTTACTTTTAAGAGCATCAGTAAACTGTTACAAATTATTTTAATTAGAGTAGAACTCAAACTAATTTCTTTACATTCACTTAAGTACATTTTGTTTTTTTATTTTATTCTTTTACAAAAATTTTTAATTTATTAAAGCTAATTAAATATTTTTTATATTTCATTATTCTTGAAATTTATTCATGTAAATTCTTATGTAAATTGTAAATAAATTTCACCATCTTACAAAGGCGTTGTATTTTTCAACAATTTGTTTTTATGAAATGTAAAGTACATTCCTAAAATAAAAAATATATTTTGCAATGTATTTGAATAATAAAATTGAAAGTGAATTTGAAAAATGCATTCTATTATTTTATTTCTATTTTAATTAATTTTGAAAAACCTTTTTTTGTTGTTATTTGAAAATATTGGCAACACGACAATTACATTTTATTTAAAGAAAAAGATACGATGCGATCAGCCCTTAACTAAACGCAATATATATTTTAGCGAAACTTTTAGAGAAGATTATCAAACAACTTACTTTAGAATTTTAAGGATACCAATAAGCTTTTAGTAAACATTGCTCAAAAAAAGTAAATTTGACTATTAGTAGAGTTTCGCTTTGTGCCATCCCGACTCCCTGAAAAGTTCGCCAGGTAGTTTTGTTAATAACCAAAACTCAAATATTAAATTTCAGAAAATCCCATCAATTAATTCCGGAGACATGGTTAAAAATTTTAAATATGAGTCGATTTTACATTTTTTACAATATCTCCGGAACCCCCGAATGGAAATATTAAATTTTAGGGAAGTTGTTTGAAGATTTCTCTTTATATGCGCAAAAATGAAAAATTGACCCACAAAAAGATGCAGTTCCCGAAACATATTATGAACCAACAGTTGATCAATTCGCCATATAGCCGAAATAAACTTAAATATAAAATTTTACCAAAATCGGTTCAACCAAACTCGGGATACAGGCGTACACATAGACTAACAAGCCGACAGACCCGTAAACTGACAGACATACAGGCAGACCGACACATTGAGCGACATCACTTTTAAAATAGTTTATTTACGCTTCCCTATCATGGAGAAGTGCATTCACATCGAAAGTTCGACATCCGAAATTTTAGTTCTATAACATAACCTCCGTTGTTGTATGCAATGCATTCACTAATAAGAAAAGATCGAAATTTCTAAAAATAGCATGAACAAACAACTTCAAGTAGGAGTTGATAATGCACATGAACTGAAGAAGCAATTTAAAATCCCCAAACCTAAAATATTTGGGGGACCTAAGAAAATACTTTACTCGCTTAGTTTATAACATATTTTCTTCTGAACAGCAAAACTTTAATAATTACAGAGAAATTTGGAAATATTTTTAAAAATTTTTATGGTTGTTGTTTTTAAAATCAAAAATTTTTTCCAATTTAATAGAATGAATACCTAAAAATCCATCAAACGGCAAAAGACAATAATTTTGCTAAGTGTTCAAGTTTTATGAAACTCTAAAGTTACAGCAGGTTTTAAGAATATAATAGAAATTTAAAATTTTTTGAAAAATTTAGTGTCCTCCTCGATGTTATTGTTAAGCGCTCCCATATAAAATGAATTTGATTCTAAAAATAATTATTAAAAATGAAGCTTCTTCTAACCGAAAATAATTTCGATAAAAGGTAAATTACAGAACGAAACCAACAACTTTGACATTTAGAATGAAAATAAAAAAAATTGAAACTTTCCCTCAAACAAATACAATTTTGTGTACGTATTTAACAGCAAAATCTGTTAAAATAGTAAAAATTGATGAAATAAGAATATTTTTTTTCAAAAAGGATTTTTCGATAGGAATCGTAAAAATTTTAAAACTCAAACCAAATAAGGAAAAAAAGTGTTTTCTTTTTGTTTTTTAAGAAAATCACGGTACAAAAAAAAAAAACAATTTTGTAATAGAAACTTCAAAGAACCGTTAATTTTATCTATGAATTTAGGAAAATTCGGTTTTTTTTTTTCATTTTATTTTCCCCAAAATTATTTTTTCAAGTTAGTTAAGTTTAAGGTTAGGTTATTGGCTTTAATTTTATTTTATGATTTTTATTATTTTTTACGGTTAGAAGTTTTCATTTTTATTGTTCTTTACCCCGATTTTAAACTCACCATTTATTTTATTTATTTTATAATGCCCAATTTTCTTGTTATAGAAGACTTGTATTAGTTCCAAAATATTAAGGCTCTGTTAATTTTTTTCTTCTTTTATCCTTATTATATTTAATTTTTTATTGTTTCTTTGTTATTGTTATTGTATTTCTTTAACATTGCCTTATTTGTTTTGTGGTTAGTACTACATATAAGGAATTAACTGTTCATATATCTATGTATATGTGTGTTTAAATACGAACACTACGCCGATATAAGCATATTGTATTTTTTAGGTTTTTTTTTTTTATTATTTTTTGTCTATGATCGTTTTTCTTCTCTTTACTGTTTTCCTTTTTTATTCTTTGTTTGTGGTGCTTAATGATGGTCGTTATACTGTTACATGTATAATCATTTAAATTGTATATATAGCACAAGTTAAATTATAACGGTAATAATAATAAAATTTGAAATTCTTCGTTGTTTGATCTTAAAACATTCACACTGTTCTTTTTTTGTTTTCTATTTCTTTTTTTTTTTTGTGTTTTTTTTTTATTTTATTTTTAGTATAATTTTCAAACGTTCCTTTATTTTTATTTGATTCCTTTTCGATTTATTTAACTTATTAGCGTTCTCTTTTTTTTGGTTTAACATTTTCCTTTTGAACTTAAGGACTTCTTTTTGGTTAATTTACTCTTTTTTTTATCGCATGCGTCTTTTTTTCTTATTTTCTTTATTGTTTATATTTTTTTGGTATGCATATACAAACCCATGTATTTATACATACATACCTTATACTTAAATTTTTGTAAATACAAATGTACGTACATATGTATGTTTGAACGTATGTATACGTGTTTATTAAAATTTTATTAGTTTTTTATTCTTTTAGTTGATTTTTCAAGCTTTTGTCTTTTAAATTCTATTTTTTCTTTCATTTTCTTTCATATAGATTGTTTTTTTTTTTTAATTTTTTTTTATTTTAACTTTAGATCCAAAATGTCTTTTAAAGTAAGCAGATTTCTGTCAAGTTTTATTTCACATTAATTTCTTCTTGTCGTTTTTTTTTTTCATTAAAAATTCGCATTTGAAGAAGCCTTTTAAAGAAAAAAACAAAAAAAAAATTTAAAACATAAGAAAATGGTAAATTTGGAATCCATTTTGAGAAAATTCTTAATGCTCTAATAAAAAAAGAATAATGAAATTTTACATAATAAACGATAAAAGGTTTCTTCTTTTTAGTTTCACTTTTTATCCTGCATTTACATGTAAATACTTGCGTGTACATGAATACATATACATGTACGAATATATAGACACATGCACATGAATAAGTAGGTTAAGTTTATCTATAAAATTTTAAAATTTTTATTTTGTACAAGGAAAAACAAGTAATTTATTTAAATATAATGTATAAGGTAAAATTATAATAAAGTTTCTGCATTTATTGATGTTTCAAAATTTTAAAATGGAAGAATTTTCTATTAAAAAATTTCCATTTAATTTTATTGAAATTTAATATGTTTCGAAAATATTTGGAAAATTTATGAAAATATTAATTTCATTTAACAAAAAATTGTTATTGAAGCATTTTTGATGGATATTTTTCTATATCAGAGTAGTTTCAAAGAAATTAATCGAAAGAAAACTCAAGAACTTAACCGAAAATCTTTTTTCAACTTGGATTTTCTGTAAGGTTTCCTTAAATGATTTAATTTATGACAAGATAAAATGATGAAATTACCCTATACTTTAGTGATATTACCCTATATTTAAGTTTCTACTGATCAATAGCAATGATATTTTAGTTACGGTTTAGCTGTTTCTTTAACAAAATAAATTTCAATGTGTTGCAAGTCAGTAAGATTGCTTTTATTCAGTTTTCGAAAATCCAAGAGTAACTCTAAACATATTTTATTAAATCTTCCATTTCTTTTACATCGTTTACCTAAAATATATCTTTTCTTTTTGCTTAATGCAAATATTGTAGCCATACAAACATCTTGTAAAATACAGAAATTATTAAAACTTAAACATTTTTCTTGCCAAAAATTTCATACATAAAATTGAATAAAAATTGAATAAAAATATAATTTAAATATAATAGAAAATGTATATTATTCTGAAGTGCTCATACTCCACTGTATTTCAAAATTAATTAAAATAATGCATAAAATTGTAAAAATGTCTTTTTTTAACTTAATGGAAATTTCAACTTAATGGAAATTTCTTCATACAACTGCAGAACAGATGGATGAAGTAAAAAAAAGAAAAAATAATTAAAAAATTTTTCTCCTCGAAATGGACTCGAACCAGTGACCTACCGCTTTCTAGGCGGACGCTCCACCAACTGAGCTACAGAGGTATGAACAAAATTGCCGAAGAAATGTTCTTTACATTGCTTTATACTGTAATCCACATGATTACTAAGTATTTCTTTACATTATTAGTGTAATAAGCACATTACTTATTAATTTCTCAATTACAATGTTGTATTAGAAAATTCATAATGTAGAAATGTAGTTTTAATAATTATTTCAAATTCCATGAAGGACACAAAATAGCATTTACTTTATATAAATATAAAAGCATAAATTTGGTTCTTGGTAGAGATTCATTATCCGATTTTCAGATCCCATTTTCAGTTAGACATGTATAAACTCTCGCTTAGGATTTGTCATCTTTCTAAAAGCGGTTTATTTACGCTTCCATAGTATAAAGAAAGGCATTTGCACCAAAATTCCTACTTATGAAATTTGGTGTTGTGGCACAACCTCCCTTGTAACATACAATTCAATCGGTTTTAAAGATAACAAAAAAATTTCTTGTGCATACATATGTGGATCACTTCATTTTTTAAAGTAAGTTGAACATAATCCACACACATGTGTTAAAGTAATAAAGGGCTAAAAATTCTTAATTAATATCCAACATCCACAAATTAATAATGCTATTAACCAAATTAAAACACGCGCATTGTTTTTGTCGAACAATGCTAATTTTCAATTTATTTATTATTTCTAATCGGTTTATATATTAGTTTTCTCATACTAACCAGTTTCTTTGAATATTCTATGCAAGAAATTGACTGACTGCAAACAAGAAGAAAAACACATCACTTTGTTTGAATTTGGTCGCCATTGTTAAGAAAAAACTCTTGAAATAAATATGGATGTATGTAATTTGTTTCAAATTCTAAACAAAAAGAAATTATCATAAATATATTAATTCTGTCGTACCAAATGTATTCTGTTATTTTACCAATCTACCTCTCACCACTTTGGTCCTCTGAACAGTTTCGCGCTGATTCTTTTATATTCGTACAAATGAATATTCGAAAGGTATTACAATTTTACCTCGACGCTTATAACGCTATGAAATTGACATCTGAGATGCAGATATATATAAATTTTAGCTCAATGTCGAACTATGAGTCGAATTTGAATTTTTTTTTCGCCCGTCACAACGATTACTTAAAAAGAAATTAAGCCACGATTAACAAATTTTCATATAACACTTCAAAATATTAATGCATGAACCTGATTTAATTTGGATTTGATCGAAGCATTGGTTTGAGTATTATTGCCACAAAACTATGAAAAATAGTTTACTCGTATCTTGGAAACAAAAAATTATACGTCAATCAATAAAAAGTTGGGTCAAACCAATGGTTTGTATTGTAGCACTTTTCCCTTTAACAAGTGAAAATTCTGCTTTTAAATACAGTCTATGTATACCTATCACACTATTTAAATTATTTTCATTCATATACAAAACTCTTTCTAGGATTGCATATATTCAGGATGATGCATACTTCTTTGAAATAAAGCAAAAATTAATATAAAGAGGGGTTAACATAATGCTCGATTTTAAGGGTTAATTGTGTGAGTTAAGAAAAATAATTACATTTTTTAATGTCATGGAATTTACCGTTAGCTTTTTGTGTTTATAGAAATTTCAAAAAGCTTGCGGTTTCGGAACTATAAGGTGTCAAAAATTCAAATTTTACGAATTTCAAGAGGCAATAACTTGAGAGGGGATGGAGATGCAAAAAAATTTTCTTCTAACGAAATAAACTATTTATTAATGTCTAAAAGTACCTAAAATTTCAAGCTTCTACAGGCTGGGGTCTAGAAGAAAAACGAAATAAAAAATTTGGAAAAAAGGGACTTTAGATAACGGTAAATTTGAACGGCCATTTTGTTTTTCTAAAGTTTAACTATAGTATACCGCGCTAGGGGAAGCAAGCCACTGCCTTTTTGCGTTCGCAAAGTTTTACAAATGCTTACGGTTTCAATGCAACAAATAGTTAAAAAAGGCCATTTTTAGGGTTTTGGGGAGGTATAACTTCTACAGGGGGGGAGATAGGTAAAATGTTTGTTCTACGGAAATAAGTTTCTAGTAAAGATCTATGTACGTACAAAATTTCAGCTTTCTATCTTCAAGGGTGTAGAAGTTTTGTAAACAGACACACGGACAGACGGACGGACGGACGGATGGAGTGAAACTAATAAGCACTTTTTTTCAAAAATTTTTTGGAAAAGTGCTAAAAAGTATTAATGCACTAGTTCAAGTTTGATTGTGATTGTAAAAATTTAACAATAGCTGCTATAATAACTCTAAAAATAATTTGGTCATATCTCAGAAACTAGGCATTACATATATACAGTACTCAAATTTTCATAATCGTGTTGCGAAAAGAAAGAAGCGTCCTATTCTCAAAAAATGTTTACACTCTATAAACTCTTCTGTCAGATGTCAAATAACTCTAGTAAAGCTTTTGTACGTATCAAAAAGTTGGCACGGTCAACTATATCTTTTCTCATTTTATCTTTTATACATTTACAAATTTAATTCTACAATTTTTTTACTAACAAAATATTTTCTTTTTCTTTTAAAGAGACCACAATACACAGATTGCTTATGAAGGCTTATATATATACATATGCATCATGAATATACGCAAGCAGCAGCTAAACTAAGAGAAGTTTTCTTTAGACAACGTTATCTAAAAGGAATATTTTACCTTTGTGTAATACATACACATACAAATATACTTAAGAAATGTTATTTAAAAAGGGAGACCAAAAGAAAGTCATCTCTAATTATGTACTTTCTTTTTAGAACTTTCTTGAGTAAAACTTTTTTTATTTATTATTATGCTTTTATTATGAAAAACTTTTAAACCAATTTTGAAAATAATTAATAATAACAATTTTCAGAGTCGTAAATATGCCACATAATTAATTTTAATTACTTTATGTGTATAAAAGTAATGTCCCAGCTGACATTTTTCTAACCAGTCTTCTGTAAATAATTTTAAAACTCGCCATAAATTTAATTCAAGTATGTTTGTATGTATGTGATTCTATCATATTATCTCTCCAAAACTTTGCAAAACACATTATGATATTCAAAAACTTTTTTTAAAGTTTTGTTTAGTATAAAATTCATATTATATAACAATACAAACTGGACATATGAGATCATTCTCTTACGTCTTTTGGCAAAATTTATTAATACCTATTTGAATTCTACGTGTACTATGTCGATACATGGTTTTTTCATTAAAATTTTCTTTTAATAAAAGTAAGGAAAACGAAATTCATCGGTAATAAATTTAAGAGTAATCCTCAAATCAGTTGTATTTTTCTTATATGCCCGGTAAACTCATATGAAACTTTTTTTTTTCAAAAATTACAGAAGAAGATGCTATAAAAATTTGTTTTTTAGGTCTTGCAGCATTAAAGGAAAATGGGGTAGAGTTTCTATGCGTCATACGTAATATTTATATTTTTGCTAAACCTTACATTAAGAAAAAAAATCTGATGTCACCAGCACATAACCGTTAGTAATTCATATTTTCTGAATAATATTAAGAAATAACGTACCCATCAACACTTATTATTTGGAAGGACAACTTTGCACAAGATTCTGGGACTGTCCTTTAAACACTAACTTCCAGTTTTAATTAATAAGTAACGTTAATGTGCCACCAAAAATGTAATTTTGGATCTTAACTCATTTCCTATATAATTGGATTCCCGTGAAAAATGTTTGAGTTAATTTCGCTAACAATTGAGCTCTGTCAATAATTAAATTTCATGAAATTTCATTAATTATTCCTCACATTTGATGCAAAATGTATAGTCGGTCCTTAGTACTTTGATTTTCTTAAGAACTTTTATGGTTTTATTAAACAAAATTACATGTTGCTCTTTATCTCTTATATTTTTGTACATACTTCTGTAAACTTGTTTGTAAAGTTTCCTCTATTTCTTTGCAATTTTTTAAAAAGCCAAGCGTGTGAGTTATTAATATAATGAGTTTAAAATTTTCAAAAAATTTGTTAATTATTTTCTTATAAATGGTTAAAAACGTAAAGCTAGCCCGTAATAAACTTGCTGGGTACTGACATATCCAAAAGTTGACCAATATTAAGTAATATCCTGGATGATATTTTATTAATATTTTGAGAGAAAAATGGCATAACTCTGCATTACATATATGCTATAAAGCAGTGAAATAATGCATGACTTTGGAAAAATGATATTTTGAAGACTTTCATATATTTCAATAGTCTCTTTTATTTTAAAAAAGCTTTTACACTAACAATTTTGTTAATTATGTATGTTCGAAGGGTATACTAAATTTGCCTTACCGTTTGTAACGCTAAAAAATAACGGTACGAGATATAGACATAAGTGTATGTTTTTGATTAGCTCCGAATTCTGAGTCGATTTAAGCATGTCTGACTGTCTGTCCATCCCAAAAGATAACTCAAAAACTAATTTTGCTACGTTCATCAAGGGAGTATATTGCGCCCGATATTACATTCGCCATACATGTGCGATATTACTGAATCGGAAGGAGTGAGAAGAGCTACATTTCCTGATGATACAGCAGTTATCGCAATAGGACGAAATGAAAAGATGAATCTACACAAAAATTACAGAAGGCCAGTGATGATCTCAAAATGGAATATAATATAGAATTGAAAGCGGAATATAAAACTGAACGAGGTGAAATCAGTACACGTGAATTTCTCCGATAGGAAAATTGACAATTCATTTTCGGTTCGGATAATTGGCCTTCGCAAGCACGGCGAAGTACCTGGGAATAACGTTGGACGCAAGCTCAGATGAAGGAGAACATAAAGAAAAAGAGATTTCAACTCGAGGAGAAATACAGGAAGTTTAAATGACTTTTAGAAGGCGTTCTTCGTTGTCAATACACACAGAGGGTCTATATATGAAGAGGGAGAGTAAGACGGGAAAAAGGTAGAGAAAAGAATTTGAAGGGACAGGTTTTTTTCCAAAGATGTATTTGTATTTAAATTTCGGCTTTCGATCTCAAAGAGTATAGTGATTTAATAAATGGACAGATTTAAAGACGATCTTGCAGATGAACGGAAAAACGAAAAGAGTAAAATTAATAAGCACTTTTTGCAAAGTCTATAAACTCAAAGTACAAATTTAAAAAAAAAGGAATCAATTTGAAAAAATTTTGAATGTTTGTTTCACTTATCTCATTAGTACTTTTGCATGAGAAAGTCAATAATGTAAAAATTCATTAAACTAGATTGATTTGCGCCAACTGTTTCAAAAGTCCTTAAAATTGTCATAGCAAATTCAAACTTGAATTTTCAAAGTAGAAAAAAAATCGCTGAAATTCCTACTTCTGACTTTCTGGTTGGTCATCTAAACGACACACTAAATTTTTTGAATTTAAAAAAAATAGTATTGTATATAATTGAAAAAGTGTTTTTGTAAATAAAACACTACAAAGGAAGCGCAGAAAGCAGGCATTTTCCCAAAGCTCTTATTTCCCTTTTGTTTTTTTGTTTGCGCCTAAAAATTTAAAGATGGGATGGTTAAATTAAAGTGATGCGAACCTAATTCAGCTCTACAAAAAATTTAATTTTGCACAAATCTTGCACACGAAAAACCGATAGCTGTATATGTATTTGTATACGAATATTTATGTATGTGTGGGAAAAAGTATAAATTTAAAAATATTTCTGATTCACAAATGTTTGCACAATTAATTTTTTTTTGTCACATGCAATATTTTATAAAACTGTCAAGCTAGTTTTCACACCATGCTGCTGTAATATTATAACAATCGCTTTAAATTCTTAACGTAAACATAATTCTGCGTTATACATATACTAAAATGTACGTATACATATGTATATATAAGGACTATTAAGTTTAAATTCACATTTTATTTGCCCTTATTGCGGCGTATATTATTAATTCAGTCCTCTTTTCGTTTAGGTACTCCTTTTTTTTCACATTTCAAATGAAGACCGGCATGAAATCTGAATAAATTATTATAACACAACACCTTATTGTTTAAAATTTATTTACTTATTCCTTTCATTGCAGTAACTCTCTTTTGTTATTTAGAAAGAAAAAAAAAATGCTTTAATTTATTGCATTAATTAATATTGCTTGTTGATATTTATAAAAATTAAAAAAAAAAAATAAGTTCAAGACTCTTTAAAGAAAAAGGAAATCATTGAATAGAAGGTTTTTTATACGAGTATTATTACACTGTTCTACACCAACAATATATTATTTTGATGAAAATTCCTTATTGTTCTATCATTTTGCATAGTATTCTATATAAGCACTTCAGTAGCATTTAAGAATTTTTAATTAATTGGTTGAACCTTTTATTGTTCCCTTCAAAAAAAAGTTTTACTACATACATAATATATTCACACAATACATCATTTATCCACGCGCACTAGAATAGATAATTAACTCTAATTGAAAAATTTGTGAATGTCATAATAAAAAAATGTCATAAAATTTTTAGAACTTGTCATTTTCGAACTCAATTTCAGTTTTATACAAATACTATGACACATAATGCACAACAGAACGCGCGAATGCTAATTTTTGTAAGTATCCTTTAATTTAAAGATGTTGTTAATGGTGATGATTTTATAGTAGGGTAAGGCATTCTATGTTATATTAAAGCAAAACAGCATTTGTTATATTTTCTCTTTTCTATTAATACGAACTTTATCTGTCGACGCTACGGTAACAGTATTTTAATAGTGAAAGTAACATTGCAGTAGGACACAAATTTATTTAAAATTGTTCAGAAAACTTTATTAAATATAGTTCAAAGATAATATACATAAATAATTAGTTCACATTTTCCACGTAAATTGGACAAAAAATTTGGAAGCTTGAATTCTGAAAAAATGAAAGTCTGAATTTTAAAATGCTTCCTGACTTACAAAATGCAGAAAGAAAAAGAAATCAAAACAGATATTATGACATCAATTAAATAAATGCAATATTGACAGAAAAGTAAAAGATTTTTTCGCAGAACTCTTAAAGATATTCGTAACGACATGCGGAATGACCTTTTTAGTCAAATTTTTAACACTTTTCCAGATAATTTTTGAAAGAAGTGCTTATTAGTTTCACTCTGTCCGTGTGTCTGTTAACAAAAATTTACATCCTTGAAGATATAAAGCTGAAATTTTATATGTATATAGATCTTTACTAGAAACTTATTTCCGTTGAAGAAAATTATCTCCCCCCTCTCTAGGAGTTATGTCCCCTCAAAACTCTAAAAAGGCCATTTTTTAACTATTAATTGCAATGAAACTATAAGCATTTTTCAAATTTTGCAAACACGGAAAAGCAGTGGGTTCCTTCTTCCATCGTTGCATAAAATTTACTAAAATCCATTTTTTTGAAATTTTTGATATCAGTTTTCACCTCAGGTTGTAGGAGCGTGAAATTTTAGAAACTTTTACATTTTTTTCATCTTCATTCCCTCTCAAGTTATCGCTTCTCGAAATTTGTAAAATTTGAATTTTTGGCGCCTTATATTTCCGAAACCGCAAGCTTTTTCAAATTTCTATGAACGCAAAAAGCTAACGGTGAATTCCATGCCATTAAAAAATATAATTATTTTTCTTAGCTCACGTAACTAACACTTAAATTCGAGCATTATGTTAAAGCCTTTTTAATTTTTCTTCACTTTATTTCAAAGACTGCTTTGATCGATCATCCTAAATGTATGCAATTCTTGAAATAGTTTCGTATATGCTGAAAGTAATTCAAATTTGTAGTGGGTATACGTAGATTTGTTGAAGAGGAAAGTGCTACAATACAAACCATTGGTTTGAACCAACTTTATTTAAAAGATTTTTCTCAGAATCTTAAGGGACCCATATCAAAAAAGATGCCGAACAAAATTGTAGCAATTTTGAAGACGGAGCAATTTTTTTAAAAGTTTAAAGTTGCACTAACACACTCTATTGTATTACTACATACTATACATTAACATCGCACTATTAATATTAGAGATAAATGTAATTTATACTATTCGATACCTATTCACACTTAATTACTACATAGGTACAACATGAAAAAGTACCACGATTACAGAATTGCCACGAGTTAGTGGTTTAACGATGCTGTAAATCATTGGATTAATTACGATGTTAGCAGAAAAATTATGATATAAAAGAAAATAATTAATTAATTTAAAAATGAATTTTCAATAATTTGCTATTTATAGAGAAAAAATAATTTAAATTATGAATAATTTTAAATTTTTAAAGTTAAGAAAAATATTTGAAATTTTAATGTAGATTGAATAGAAGTATTTTTATCCGGAACGAAAATGCAAGGCCTAAAAATTTATTTAGAAATTTTTATACCAAAAAATTAGTTGAAAATTCCATCATTGGAGTAACTCATAGGCGAACAGTACTAGAACCAGAAAGTTCGATTCTCTTCTCCGGAACTAAAAGTTTTGAATTTTTGAAATAAAATATATGGCGAGAAAAATCATTCAATTGCTTTCGATACTTTTGTAGAAAAACTAAAACTTTACGTTGACAAAAGTACTGGCAAAAATATAAGGAAGATTAATAAAAAGAAACGAAAACCGTAGATGTCAGATTAACTGTAAAAAAAAATAAAAACAAAAATAAATAGAGCGTATGCGTATGTACAAAAAATATTAAAAAATATAATAACAAATTCTGTTCCAAAATCAAGAAAGACTTAAAAAATTTTAAGGATAGGTTTTTTTCAGCGGAATTCCTAATAAATATAGATAAAACAAAAAAAGAATAGTAATCAATAAATGAAACGATTTACTCGTTGCGTTTAGCAATTTTTTCCTCAACAGCAGACTCTTTATTAGAAAACATAATTTTCGGAAGATCTCAAGCAGTTGCATTGATGTAACAAATGAAACATTTAGGTCTGGAAATTTCTTTTTCGAGGAGTTCACTTTTTTAGAAAATAACAAAATATTTGGATCTCCAATTTTGTCTAGTTCACATACAATCTAATGAAATTTTCTTTATTATTCTTATTTTTCTTGTACATTTTTTATTAATTCTAAATTAATTTATTTATTAATTTATTCATTTAACACGTTCAAGTGATACATTGACTAATCATATTACTGCAGTTGACCTGGCCAAATGTTTTTTATTAAGATAGATTTATTTAATATCTCAAGGTTTCCGTAGGAAAATGGAGAGCGTTTCTTAGAAGATTATGTACATCTGCTGAAAAAATTTTTAGAACCTCGCAGACAATCTTTTTTTTTTCAAAATTTGTAAAAAAGTTCCAAAACATTGTAAAATGTCTTAGGATATGGTAATTTTAGAAACTTTTTGAAAAATATTCAAAAGCCTTCAAAATTTAAATGAATTCCTAGAAATTTTCTGTCAATACAAAGAGTTTCCATTAAAGTAGATTTTGAAGTAGCTGCGCATATATGGGATGCTTGTTACAATAATTGATATTAAAAGCTATGTATATATATATAGGTCTTTTGTAGACCTTGTGCTCTGATAACTTTTCTTTATCAAGTATAGACAAAACATGAAGTGAAGAATATGTACGAAATAAAAAAATTGCGAGATTGTGGAGGGCTACAAAATTATGAAAAATTATAACAGAAAGTTTGTGTAGATATTCACAAATATAAGAAAATACTTCACCAGAAAAATATTACGATATCATTTTGACAACCTTGAAACGTTTAATATTTCTAATTGTATAAAAAATTTTTATATTATATTGTTGTTAGTGTTATATAGGAAAATTAAAAAAAGAAATTTAATTAAAAATAAAAATTTTATAAACATTCAAAATTTAGATAGATAAAAGTTATGACAAAAACATTTTGAAGAATGAGATAGAAAGTTTTGAAATAAAAAAAGTATATATATATGTAAATACTAATGTACATACGTACAATGTATGTATACACATTACTTAACCACGAGTCTAAAAGCATATAAACAGTCACGTGCACGCTGTGTTACGAATTATTCAATTCTTGGAAAATTTTAATGAAAAATTTCTTAGAAAACTGAATTCCTTAAAAATTTCTAACCAAATTGAAAAAGTTCTGAGAAATTCTAAAAAAAAATATTTCTTAGAAAATTAGGTCCTTATAATTAAAATTAAACTTTTTAACTTTTTCTTTTTTGCTTACTTTGTATGAAATTTTGTCCTTATATAACGACGTCTTCATATATTAATTTTCATGTCTCTGTAGTTCTGTAATCATTAACAAAGCTATTCAAGTATCAATTGACTGCATAGACCGTCTTATTGGGAATTAAGCCCACCTATGTCATGTTCATAAATAAATTTATAAACGAAATAATTACATAAAACTACTTATTTATAACTCATAACCTAAAAATGTCTTTAAATATTTTAAAGAGATATATGAGAAAAATTGAATGATTTTCATAAGTACCCAGCATATAGAAACTAAATTGACTTTTAATTAAGTTACTTAAGTTATTAAAACCCTTTCTACTTCATTAGAAATTAAAAAATGCTACCCAATACAATAACCAATTTTGTTACAGTACTTTTTTTTTTAATACAACATATTTGCTTATTTTCTTCCAATAATACTAATGAATCCTTATTGGTTATTATTAATTTAAGTGTTGATTTTTATTTAGCAAAAATTTCAATATTCTATCAAAAATTTAAGTGGAGTTTAAATTAACTTTCCAAAAAAGAATTCAGTAAGAAAACTTAAAAACTATATTTTTCCTCTAAGTTAAAATGCATGACTTTTACTTAAAATTAAAGATGTACTTTTAAAGAATGAAGGTTGAATTAAAGCCTAAATTAAATTAAGTCAACCTCATATCCTTTATAATATACTAGAACAAACATTATTATATTTGAAATTCTAAAAGTTTATGATATTAATATCGTAAAACAAGGATTTTAAAAATTAAGAAAAAGATATTTTATACACGTAATTTTCATTTGATATTTCCTAAATAGAAACGTTTATTTTTTGATCCTTATTATATGTATATCAACATAGAAACGCACACACTATGTTTGATAATTTTAAAGAAGAAATGCATAAGAATTATATACAATGTGTTCATACCGTTTATTATTATATCATCCTTTGGGGCAAGTTAATTTTTTATTATGAAAAAATTAACCACTTGCGTAAATTTTTAATTATTTTACAAGTCATAAAGCGAAATATGTATGTATGTATGTATATTTAGAACTATGAAAGTAGCAATGTATATGAAATAAATAATAATTTCAACAAAGAAATGATTTTTTGATTATTAAACAAAAACACACACACAAAGGCTACATTAAAATATAATTATTTAGTATGTTTGTACTTACACTATAAATATAATTTGTTCATAGAAGATTCGCAACATACATACACGTACATAATGTATATTCGATAATAATATTGTAAAGGGTGTTTCTACTAAACATTTTAATTTCGTCAATTGACGAAAAGCTGTCATCCTGTAATCAAACTTAGTAAACGTGTTAATTCTATTCAGTTTTTTTCTAGAATTTTAAAATGGAAAAAAATCTTAACAAAGTAGTATCTTTTAATGCTTTCTTAAACAAGGAAAGATAAAGAGGATCGTGACAATTAAATTATACCATCACATTGACGGATTCTGAAAGTTGCATAAAATTTTGCAACGAATTTACACCAACTTTTAGTTTTATAAATACTATGACCTTAAAATTAATACAGTTTGCAACTAAATTTAAATACTGAAGCTTCAAATTTTTCTATTACTCCAACAACAGAATTAAATTATTTTAAAAATTGTACGTCTGCTGTCATGCATGTAAGTAGTATAAGTGCCGCCATAAGTATTACTTGAAATAAAATACAATTCGAAGTAAAACGATAAAAAAATAGTTGACCTTGTCAACTCTGTGATACCCGTACGAATTTGTTATCTTATGTGCGAATAAAGATGCCATAACTGACTATGGAGTTGCCGTATATTAATTTATGAAAAATTTCAGTACAATGTGTTTTTCAAAATACTGTGTGTGCCAAAATACTGTTGAAGTTTTATGGCGGCTACCAGAAAGAGCCAAGAAATTTTAACGAATTTTATCAAGCACATCGTAGTAGGGCCGATTCGTTTATATTCGTTTGTATGAAATTTCAATACCACAACTTTTATAGTTTCTGAGATATAGCTAAATAAATTTTCAAGTTGTATGGCAGGTACCAGAAGGAGCCAAGTAATTTCAACGACTTTGATCAGACACATTGGCCCTACTAATATATTCGTGTGTGTGAAATTTCAATACCACAACTTTTATAGTTTCTGAGATATAGCTAAATAAATTTTGAAGTTGTATGGCAGCTACCCGAACCGGTACCCCGATCATGTCCAATTTAAATAGGGTTCTGACACTTACTACAATAAATCATTTGTGAAAATTTTCTGAACTTAGCTCAATTAGTTTTTGAGTTATCGTTCGGACGGACGGATAGACGGACAGACAAAGCTAAATCAACTCAGAATTTGACGCTGATCAAAAACATACACTTGAGTCTATATCTAAGACCGTTATTTCTTAGCGTTACAAACGGTAAGGCAAATTTAGTATACCTTTCGAACATACGTTCGTACGGGTATAAATATTATTGGTGAATGCGATCATAGTTATTATTACTTTCGTAGTTTTTGCATGATTTCATCATTGCTAAAGTAGTTTTTCAGATAAATATAATTAATTATGTACTTTATAGTGAACTTATATTTGAAGCTGTTCCTATGTAGCAGCTAGATTAATAGATCCCAAATATTCTTTGCGAAAAATGTGGTACATCCTTTCATAACACTCATTTTTATGGAATTTCATTAATGTGATTTCAATAATTTTTAAGATATTATCCAATAGCTTGTAACATCTAGCTGAATTAGAGTCTCAACCATATTCAGAAGCAAGTAGTGAATTAACGCTAGATGGTTTTTCATGAGGTTATTTAAAAGCGTTTATCTATACATTTAAGGCAGATACAATGTCCGCTTTAAGCGGAACAGGTCTGAATGATTCTATATTACTTTTATGAGTTGAATAAAATTCGTATCACAATTCTTATGCAACTTCTAGAATCAATGAAGAATATTCAGAGTTGACTACGTGAGGGTTACAGGGTTCGATAAGAATATTCAGAGTTGACTACGCGAACTCTATATACTAATTCTTTTTTATTTTTTGTATTTTTTTAACTTCTATATACCATTGTAAAAAAACACCCAGTATTTTAAATCAAATATACATATATGTATTTATTTATTATATTGTATGTACGTTTTCAACAAAAACGTGTACATGTTTTTATTGTATGTGTATTCACATGCAGTCTCAAACAAAATATAAAATTGTAATAATACGCTATGTACCTACCTACTAAAATTGTAAAAGGAAAATTTATCCTTAGAGTCAAATGAATATTTGAAAAGCAGGAAATAATATAATATAACTGTTTTTTTTTTAAATATCAAAAATATAAAGTTAAAAAGAAATGAAAGATTTTAATTATCTAGAGCACTGAATTGTTAAAAGAAAAAAAACGCAGAAACGTTAAATTCTGAGAATTCCTGAGATTCTTAATTATTCATCTGATACAAAAATAAAAATCTACCAATCCCTACTACAGTGAGCTTCAGAAATTTCAAAATGGGGTTCTACAATTTAACAAAAACAGAAAGAAAAAAAAAACGAAAAAATAAATTGTTATTGTAATCATGTGTGTGTGTTTTCTGCTCGTTTTGTTTTCTCTGTTTTCGTCTTGTAATTGTAATGATTTGATAAATTGTTATGATAATAACAGAAAAAACAAAAGGAAATAACGGAAAACTTTAGGGGTTTATTTAAAATTGAAGAATTTTTTATACAAATTAAAACGGGGAAACGAAATATTTACTTTACATATTTTTTACATATCATTAAGTGATGTAAAATTTTTTGTTAGAATTATAAAATGTATGTACATATGTATGTGCACATGTAATTTTTGCATTCACATTGAGCTGATAAGTCGCAAGACCTTCAAAATTAAAAATATTCTACTAAGATTTTGTAAAATAAATGTAAGTACATTGTGTATGTATGTATGTACGTATATGTATACTTAAATAAATGTGAATACCTGTAGATGTTTTTTATTCCTAAATTTTTCTTGTGTGAATAAAATTTTTATAACAGGCTTACCAAACTATTTTGTTTTTGTTATATTATTTATTTGAAGTGTCAACCGATAAAAGCGTGGAGAGTATTTCCTAACTTTTTTTAACCCAATTTAGAATCATAATAAAATAACGTCATACTTAAACCTACGATGAAAAGGAATACCTAAATACGCATATGTATATCGTTTTAATTTTTATGTTTAATCTCGTATACCCATACGTATTTATATACATACATATGTATATGCTTGTATTATTGCTTTAGATAAAATATGTGGAAAGAAAGAGCATGGCAAGCCTATTTTAATATCGAAACAAATACAGTTCATTAGAAACTCACTGGATCTTCTTAAATAAATAGATGAAAATGCATCCCGACAAAAGAACACTTCAGTCTATCTAAACCGATTAAATTATACCTTGCACCTCCGCAATCAATTTTCAAATTTAAAATAATCTCTAAGCATTGTATGGCAGCTACTCGAATTCGTTTTCAGAACTGATCCAATTACAATAGTAGCCGTCCTCGATAGAAAAGAAACAATTTATGAAAGTTTAACGCTGTTGAGTTTGTTTGTTTCTGAGTTATTGGGCGATTAGATGGACGGACAGTTCTTCATTAAGGTAAAGAATATAAGAAAACAGTAAATAGCTACAAACAAAATACATGATACGTTTCTAGACAAATTTATAGTATGTCTGCTTATATGGCAGCGACTACGATTTTTACGTACGTTACAACTTCAATATTTTTTATATACATATTTACCGATTGTATTGCATATAGGCAGGTTATGTGATGGCACCAATTTTGCATATCAAGTTTTCGGTGGGAATGCACTTCTCTATGGTAGAGAAGCGAAAATAAACTATTTTCATCTTAAATTTGACTGAACCGATTTTGATGAAATTTTGTATGTGAATTCATTTCGTCTACATAATGTCACGGGTTGTTCAATTTGCGGATTACATCATCTGTTTTTGAACTTATTTTACATATTTGCGCATAAAAACAAAAATAATCAACCAATTTCAATCAATTTAACATTCAAATTCAGGATTTTAAAACAATAATCTATGAATTTTTTTAGAAAGATCAGGGATTGAAAACCGACCTAGCAGCCGATTTTACACTTTTTATCATATTTATGGAATATCAAGAAATTCCATCAGTTTTTACTGAAACTAACTGACGAACTTTTCGGATAGCAAAAAGCGAAACTCTGCTAAGAGCCAAATTCACAATTTTCTAAGTTGATTAACTAAAAGTTTACTAGTATCCTTAACATTTGAAAGAAATATTTAAAAGGCATAATCTTTTCTAAGCGACATGCAATTTTTAGTTTTAAAACTATTTGATGGCTCATGTATTTATATTCCACAAGTTTATATTCAAACGCACACACATACAATTAAGCAATCAAACAGATTGTTTTCTTAACGCATTCGATTTTAATTGACCCAAAAATTTAGTTGCTTAGATGTGCACATAAAGACTTTACAACCAGCAATAATTGCAAAACTAAAATTTGCAGGTTTTTCTGAACCTTTACACTTCCGATAAATGATAAAATACACATTGCGGTTGGTTATATGCTGATCACATAAGATTATTTTTGATAATGATGACCACTTATATAATGTAATATACTATTTGACTTGAAAATCCATTTTTCTATTTTCATGTTAATAAAAACATCCGCAGAATTAACAACTTGTATATAAAAAGTTTTTTTCCTAAAGGGTATTAAATTTTGTATTATTATTCCCGAATCAAAGATTTCGAATTTGTTAATAAAAGTATTACTCGTGTACATTAATATGCTCACCAAATTCTGCAGTTTATTTTTGCAAATTTAAAAAGGAACCATTGCAAAACAAAACTGAACTTTAGTAACTTCCTACTAGGTAAATTTAAAAGTGAAAACTTTTTCGATTTCATTATATCCAATACGGTATATTATAATTATTATGAACCACTCAAAAGCTCCCCCGGGCTAAAGATGTTGCATGTTACCATAAAACATTAAAAAAAGTTTTAAATCCAATATCTTGTTCTTACAAATTTTTTAATCTTTTTTTATTTTACATACAAAGGTATTAACTACAATCATAAGTTTATGTATGTATATACAAATTACTGACATAATAGGTTCCAAATTTTTTTTTTTTGCATTTTCTACGTGTATTTGCAAGGTATAGCTTATAACAACACTTAAAAAATTTACTGATTTCTATTAGACTTTGTGTTAATTTTTAATTCATAGCGGTTTATATGTAAACTTAATTTATATTTTATATTGCATTAAAATATTTACAATATTTTGGCCATCACTGTCATTATTATCCTGAGAATTTAATTTTTACTTTTAATACCAAAAAATATTAAAAACTATCAGAATAAATAAAAAAACTGACTAAAATAAATAAACTTAAACTTTACATTTTATGCAAATAAGCAGATATTTGCTTCTTCTGGTAATTTTTGATATCTTTCTCAAAAATCTGAAAAGAAATGTATCTATTAATGCCACTCCGCCTGTCTGTCTATCTTTCCATCTATCTGTTTTAAAACTTTTACGAGTATAGAGTTTAAAATAAAAAGATGAAATTTTCTACATCAACAGAACTAAGTGTAGACGTTAATTTTCTAAAATAAAATTTTATTGTATCCTCCTTCAATTCAAGTTGTAGCTGTCTAAATTGATGAAAGTTTAACTTTTCAACTACTGTGTCCAAACCAAAAACAGCTCTACAAACGCAGAATGGTCAAGAACTAATCTTTTCTATTATACATAAACTAGAAGTAAATGTTGATTTGGAAAGTTGGCCTCGGATATATCAAAAATTTTGAAAATTTTTAGATATTAATAAATATTTCATTAGGACGAAATTTTTTTATTTCAAACTTCCTTGTAAAAATATTCTTTGCTTTCCCCATTTATAGTCGTAAAATTGGTGAAATTGTTGAAGGGATACCATACTTAAATTTTTAAAGAAAAATGTGCAACTTTCTAAAAATTTATATTCCGTGTAAGAAGTTACAGTAAAAATTTTCTGAAAAGTATGAGAACAACAGCTACTTTCATATTTTTGCTATTTTATAGTGAACACCCGCTTTCAACTGTCCTAAACTTCTAAACATATGCGCCCAATTAAAAATACCTAAAATAAAATTGATTTGTTGGAAAGAAAGGTCTTGAGCACATTCTTTTTAATATTAAAAAATTCACAGATTGAGTTTTCACAGGATAATTCACAGTCGGTAACCTTATTTTGTGCACAATATGTGGCATTAATAAAATTTCGCTATGTTTTGTATCTCATTTTTAATTAAAAGAAATTAACTTTAACTTTAAAAGTAACCTTTAAAAGAAAAAATCAGGTTATGTTGACGATTTTAAGGGTTTATAGAAAAAGTATATTCATTAAAATAAAACAAAAAAACAAAAAAGAAATTAATTTTTATCGTACACATTGGAAAACAAAAACAGTTTGATTCTTTCGTAATTAATAAAAGTCGTGTGCTGTCGTTAAGGAATTTTCAAAATTGCTCTTTTTTAAGGAATTGCTATTTTTTTTTATTCAAAAAGTTTGATATGGGTAATTTTCTTACTGATTTTTTGGTAGCATTTCTTAATTTATTAAAGATTTGTAAAATTTATAGTGTAATGAATATTTATACGAGTATTTACTAAAGCCAAGTAAAATTCCTAAGACTTGAATAATTTTATGAGATAGATTTGATCAAAGCTTACCGAGGTGTAAGATTCTCTTTGCCAAATTAATTTTATATTCAAAAAAACACATGTAAATAATTTACTGCCAAAGTTATATTTTTGTTCCAAATAATAAAACCACAAGAATATTCTACCGAAATTGTAGTAGACGAATTTGGCAAAGTTATTTTTTGCTACTCAAAGAAAACTTTTCTTGTGTTGTGCAAATCAAATTCCGGAATAAATTGATTTCGAATTTTTGTTGAATGATCAGGGTTATAAGAATAGAAAAAGTTATTATAAACCAATTGTATTTAAGAGATTCGATCAAATGTTGAAAGTCTAAATACCAACGTTCATAAAGGCTTCCCATGTAAGGTCAGAAATTTGTTTTTTTTGTCTCATTATTGATGCACGTACGTGTGTAAGTAATATTTTATATATTTTTTGATTTATGCTCAAAAGCTCCATTTGCAGCATAATAATGCGTTGAATATTCATGATACATAGTATATGTGTATGTGTTATAATTTACATAATATATTCGAAATTTCCGTAACACATTTTGCAATTTCTATTGGGTATGGGAAAGACACATGATAAGCAAAGATTGGTAACTACTGTACGCCAAGATCTGTAATACAGTTTCATGAGAAAAAAAATTCAGACCACGCTTTTCTTCATGAAAAAAGTTCTGTACCTATACGTTTGAATATTTTTTACACATATGTAGTTATAGGTATTCCTCAGAACAAATTTTTACTTTACTTTTTGTACAAGTTAGAAAATAAATAATACTTTTTATAAACGATGTAAAAAAAAAATTTTTTAGAACAAATTACCATGAAAATTTTTGAAAGTTTCGAAATTTTTAAAAGTTTCTGTGGTTTTATCCCCGATTTTTACCTATACGTTGCATGCGTATCGCAATAAATTATGACGTTATAAAATATTTTATAAAGTTAAATGAATAAGGATTAAAGGAATATAGAATGATTTACAATATTCTAAACTGAAATGTATTTGTTTTTTTGTTCTAACTTTTTCTTTTTTTAACGTATTGTATGCTACACGTGCAGCACATTATTATTTACCAACCGTGATTTGCGTGAATGCAATGTTTCTATCTAATTAGACCTTATAAAGTTTATTAACTTATTTTCGGTTACCTTGATAATTCAAGGTTTCAAATGTTTGCAAAATGTTCTTTAATTCCCGACCAAACCATAAACAACAATTAGAAATCATATTGTTTAAGAAGTATATTTCGTTTGGGAGCGGTAGTTAAAATAAAACCATCTAAATTTTTTGTAAAGGAAAAACTTTTAAATTCACTAACTCTTGTTGCCATATTTTAAAACCTAGATGGGACAAAATGTGTGATTACAGTTATTTTAAAAAAGACACAAATCAAAATCTCGAGCAGAAGTCGCGTTTTTTTCAAAACTTTACAAGCAATTAGACAGAATAATGTATAAAGCTGCGATGCAAATTGCATTACCTGAAGAAAATTAGAAATCACTGAAAATTTTGGAAATCTGAATAATTTTGAGAGATAAATAATTTCGAGAATTTCCTCAACAAACTGAAGTATTTTTAAGTACACTAAAAATTTTTTTTGTCTAATATTAATCTGAGCTCTAAATATTGCAAAGTTATCAATATTGAACCGTCATAAAATTGCTTTCCACACTGTCATTAAAATTGCGAATAGACGGGAAATATTCTTAATTTTATAGTTGCTTATCGTCTTCATTTGTGTTTTATTGCATGTGGAACATAATTTATTTTATTCTAATTACTTAAAGAGATAAAGGAAACTAAAAAAACAAGGGTTAAACTAATTTTTAATAATGAAATCACCTGCTTTCACAGTTACATCTGCAATTACTATCAATCTTCATTTTAATCTCATGCTTAATTATGTTTTTGAAATTTTTCTTATTTCTTGCATTCTAAGACTAATTAAATTAGATTTATTAATATTCAATATTTGTGGAGCATTTCTTCATTTTCTGGTAGGTTATCATGTCAAAATTCGAAAATATGTTCAAATCCCATGAACATAAAACTTAAAAAAGAGTTTTAATTTTTCTATCGGGAAATAACATAGGCGAAATTTCAGGCAGACAAATTGTGAAAGATTATTATTTTCCGCTTTTGTTATAAAAAAAAAAACAATGAATTTGAATAATGAAATAGAGATTTTCCCTATCAAATCTTGCTATATAGCTTAAAATATTATTTTAGCTTAGCTAAGTTATTTCAAAATAACTAAAATAAGTAACTTAAGCTTACATAAATCGACTGACATAACCATTCTGGAAAATAAATTCTGGAAATTTAATATAAATATAAGAACTTGGTATGAAACCAATTAAATTTCTGGACTATAATTAAGCTAGTAAGAATTTGCAAGTAAATAATTGTGAAACCTAGAATTGCGAGACTTCCAACGAAACACAATTTCGAGCACTCAAAGTTTGCAATATTTTTAAATATTTGTGTAGGACTTTTTCAAAGGTATATAGAAACCTCATAAATAAAATTAAATGCCAGTGTATTAGACGAAATTTTTTTCTCTTTGTAAACTTTTTTAACCTTGAAGACTCTTAGAAATTTTCACATAACAATTAAATATTCAGAAAATTTTCTTAATGAAAAAAGAAATATAATTTCTTTGTTTTTCTCTTTATATTTTAAAATAAATTATGGGTAAATCTAAAATCCAACGCTCGCTTTCTTGACCTAGAATGATAATAAAGCAAAACAACAGAAAATAAAACTTTTTTTTTTCTTATGTTTCCCAAAAATTTTATCTTTTAATTAATTACATTTTCTAGATAAACAAAAACTTGAATAGAAAGTTCTTTAAAATGAATCTAAACTCATATTAAGAGTAGGTATTTATGTATATGTATGTATATATGTATACACAATGTATGAAATGGTATGTTTGAAAAAATTTATAAAAAAATATTGGCGAATCAGTCAAATTTCCAATTTATGGGTAGAATTTAAAAAGTAAACAAAATTTTTATTCTGTTCGAGAAAGAAATCGATATTAAGATTTTTGTAAACGCCACATTATTGTAGGAGTATACCGATCTTATTGCAATTTATGTTAGACCAAGATGGAAGTATTTGCATAAAATATTTACTGAAGATCTTTTTAAAAGAGCTAAAAGCTTGAAATTTTATGCAGATACTTGTTTTTTACAACACGCACTTCAGTATTACAAAAGAGCAATATCGGCTCACTTGAACAGCTGTTCCTTCCATACTTCGTTTACGTTAAATACTTTAAAAAATTATTTTAATACATACATTTTATATTCTTGCGGTGATACCGTTGAATAGATCTTAGAAATCCTTATAACTTTTTTCACCAATATGCTAACCAATAAAAATTTTCCCAATTACTCATATTTAATAGCTTTTCGACAATTTAGGAAACAAACATTGTTAAATGAAGTTTTTAAGGTGAATTCATAGTTAAATCACTCCTTTTGTTTAATGGAATGAAATGCGACATTAATTGTCAACTCCAAATCGGCGACTTAACTCTATTGCAATTTGCAGAACATCAAAAGCAAAAAAAAAATTTAAGGAAAAGAATTTTTTACTTTATAATTTAAAATATTTTTAAAATAAACAATTTGTTTTTTTAAAATTCGAATAGATTCGAATTGTTATTTTGAACTTCAGTGTTCATAAAAATTCATTTAACCTTAGCAGATGCGATTTTGATACGGTTTGTACACTTGATTTTAAGAAATAATTTTCCACAATAATAAAACAGAATACAAAATTAAAAATTTCATAAAAAAAAATAACAAAATAAACTTTTTTTTCCTACATTTTACTGTTTCTCAGTTAATTTTGACTAGAACGTGGTGTGTTGGAGGAAAAAAAACAAAAGTCCTTCGAATAAAATAAACAACTATACATTGTAATTAGTTAACAAAATTTATGTTCTAAGGGTTGAAAAACTTAAAAGTTAAATTTATTTTCGAAAAAATAAAATAGGGTACGAGAATACAAAAAAATAAAACAACCAAAGAAATAGAAAATACAAAGGGAAGAGAAGAACACTTTAGCATAAAAAATTTTTCTATCTTTTAAGATCCCCTCATCTATTTGATGACCTTTTCAAACCGAAATCCAGTAACCCAAATACCGAATAAATAAGCAGAAAAAAAATGAGTAAACTAAAAAGTTTGTAACCAACAAATTTATCGCTTCAGATAATTTTCCAAAAAATAACCAAGCTAACATTTCTCTATTCTAAAATTATACATACGTACATATGTATATGATATATGTACACGAGGTCCATACATATAAATATATTTTAAAAACAAGTGTAAATGAATGGTGGAGCGGGTGAAGAAAATTTATTAAATTGAAAATTCGTTGCAGGAACGTTGGTCGCTATTATGAAATCAAATTTTGTTTTGTGGTTTATAGATGAAAAAATTTTAAACTAAAACTCTATTTGGTTTTTGATTTGTTTCTTTTTTTAAATTTAATTTTGATTGCCATTAAAAACAGTTGCGTGAAAACATTTTTAAGAGGAGTACAACAAAATTTTTGTTTTTAATTTTGATTTTATATCAACAGGATACACATGTAATTAACAAAAACCCGTAAAAAGGCGGGTTGAGTCAAGTAATTTCACAATAACCTCCGTTAGGAGATCAAGTTTTTCAACAAACTTGTTCTCTAATTCTACCCGAAGTATTGATATTCAGTAGGAAGAAAATTTTTTATTGCTTGAATTTTTGTTAAACAACTTGTAGTCTATAAATCGTTTCTTAAAATTAAACTTCGGTATATAAAATCAATTCAATTGAAAATTCTGTTTAAGAAAGTTTTGAGTTGAAAAACATCAAAGACACAAAATTTTTTAAAATAATGGCTTGATATACATCTAAATGGCAAACTGTAAAATAATTATGTTAGAAATGGGACTATTCATTAATATAGAAGCCTACAATAAATAAATTTCATTACCTATATATCTGCATACATTTGCGTACCAATCATTGCTTTTAAATAGAAAATTGATTTTATTATACAAAAAGAACATTTCAATTGACATTGGAAAAACCTTTTGTTTCCTAAATGGGAACATACACACATATACGTATACCTTTGGTTTCAGACAATTTAAAGCGGTACACATGCACATGAACGATTACGACTTTAATCCTCAAGAATTTGCATTCGAGTTGTTTTTGGCCTGTCTGCTTGCATAAAATATTTTGTGTTGGCCTAACAAAATAATTTATGAAATTTTGAAAATGATGAAATTCCAAAATTCTTGCTAATTTACTCTTTACATCACACTTTCTTGTAATGAAAAAAAACTCAATTTAAAGGAGCCTTTGACTGTTTCATATATACAAAAGTTCTTTTATAAACAAAAATAAATTTACTCAAATTTTTTAATATGGTATGTAAGAAGTATATAAAAACTTTTGTGGCTTTACACAAGTTCATATTGATTTCTTAAGTACTTATTTAAAAGAACATTATAATTAATATTAAAAATAAATTTATTTGGGTCTAAAAATATACGCCTACTGTAATTAAATATGTACATAATTAGCACTGGTTGTTTCCCAGGGAACAAAAATTCTTTTCTGGAGTAGTACTTTACCAACTTTTGGAAAGTTGTTAAGTGTTTTAAAAAATTTGTTTCTCAAAATGTTGCGAACAGCTCGCTCACACAATTTGTCGCTGCAAAATTTATAGTACGAGAAGCTCAGTAAGTTGCTTTACAAAAGTAAAATGCGCATATATTTCTCAGTGTATAATGCAAGTTCATATATTTTTGCTAATTTATACATTTTCTATGAAGGATATCGAACATTTGATTGTACTCCTGAGACGGAATGATAGCATGCATCCAGATGAACAAAAACACTTAAATGCTTTATAAACAATTTTTACTTAAAATATGCATAAAGTACTTAAACGTTATCTTTTCTTAATTTAAAATGTAGCCGTCAAATAAATTATTAAATTTTGCAGTATTAACATGTAATTACTATGAGAGAGTTTTTTAGTGAAAACTGCCATATTTATTAAATTCTAATAAGATAGTGAGAACTTTATTCCACTGAAGTGAAAGTAAAATATTTGAAAATGCTGTAGTCTCCATACTAATATTTATTTCAGCAGCTTTTTTTCAAATTGGAATTAATTTTGCTCTTGATCTAAATTACTATTTCATAAAATTGATAATTTGCTTCGTTAGCAAATTTGTTATTTTTGTATGAAGTTATATTTCAAACCGCTAATTTAAAATTCCATTTTATGAACAAAAAAAACATTAATATTAATGATTAATTTCGCCAATTTAAATTCTTTTTTCCACAAAAAATAAGTAAAACAAATAAAGGTCATAAAAAATAATCAATTAATTCATTAAATTAAATAATTTCGTAAAGGCCTTGTAATAGAATTAGAAATAATAATAAATAAGAAAATTATAATAATAGTGAACGTAGTAATACTATATCAAAAAACTACCATCCTTTCCCACTTAGTAGGGTGATGCTCTGAATTAAATTTCGCATACCTACAGTTATACAATACATTTATATATATATGTAAAGTTCATATATAGCAGCCCTTAATGTAAATAATAAGGTTTAGATACAACCGCGGCCCATATAATTTAAAAACTAAGCTCAATTTCGGAAAAACTCGTTGAAATTACGAAGTTTCGGAAACTTGTACTTTATAATAATTTTTAAAGTACGGTTGAATATTCATTGTAACTCAAGATGGCGACGTATAGTTTCACATACTATATCCCGTGATTCGTAGCTGTAAAGGAACAATATTATTTTATATAATTATAAGATATATATATATACACTTCTTTATTCATGAATTTATAATATTTTTACATTTTCTAAATATAAAAAACCGTTTTAAAATTCAACTACATACATAAATTGATTTTAAAATTTTAATTAATAAATAGAAAAATAAAATTAAAATTTTTCTGCCCTCGTGCCAAATGAAAAAAATAAATTCTTTTAATATTCTGAGTAATTCTATTTATTTTTATATTTTATAAATTCTTTTTGATCATCTTTTAACTTTTGATATTATAATTATTTATCAAAAGGGGGCGAAAAAACAAACAAAACCTACGAAATTTTCTATTCCACCAAATAAAAATCCAAATATACTAAATGCAGTTAGGATAGTCAAATTACAGCACTTTTGTGACGTAGGACGATGTTTTTACTTGATTTTTATTCATACAAATGCACTGATTAATAAAATCAAAATATTTGTTTGAATAATCAGATAAAAATATTCTAACCACAGAACACCATCTATCAAAAATATGTGACCTGGTCAGCACATAATCGACTTCAAGGTTTATTATCTAGTTTAACAAAAATGTTTTATAACATTATCAAAATGGCCTTTTAATACTTCTTTCAAATTTTAAGGATCCTAGCAAGCTTTTAATTAACATACCTGAAAAAATGTGGTTGTGGCTTTTAGTAGTTTTTAACTTTGAATTTAAACAAATATTAAATTTTAACAAATTCCGTCAATTAGTTGCTTAGTTATGCCAAAAAATTTAAATTTAACCCCTAGTTCGGTTTCCGAGTCCTGATTTAATTTAAAGGAAATTGTTTGATTACTTATTTTTGCTTGTGCAAAAATGTAAATTTGGCTCGTAGTAAACTTCAAACGTCTGGCACCTGATTTCTTTCAAAAGTTTAGTTTTCCGGACTGTCAAACGAAGTTTAAATATATAAGATTTTAGGAAAACGACCGTAATAAACGACCTACTAAGTTTTTAGTTGTAGTTGGGAGGGACGGACAGACAGAAAGACAAACAAAGCTAAATCGACTCAGAATTCGAAGCTGATCAAAAACATACAATTGAGTCTATATCTCAGACCATTATTTCTTAGCGTTATAAACGGTAAGGCAAATTTGTATACTCTTCGAACATACGTTCGTACGGGTATAATTACTATCATTCATATACGAATATATTTCAAATATTGCATGCCTTTAGAATGGGCAACGTTGAATACATTACAATAAAAAACATACATTACAAAAAATATTGAAAGAGGTGTTAAAATAATGCTCAAATTTATGGATTAATTGCGTGGGATATAAAAAATAACTATATTTTTTAATGGCATGGCATTTACCTTTTTGCATTTATAGAAACTTAAAAAGCTTATGCGCTTTCGGAAATATAAGGTGCCAAAAAATCGAATTTTACAAATTTTGAAAGGTGATAACCTGAGAGGGATGGGACAAAATTTTCGACCAACAATATTAAAAATTTGGAAAAAACTAATTTCAGCAAACTTGCGTTTGCAAAATTTGAAAAATGCTTATGGTTTAGCTGTAATAAATAGTAAAAATCTATGTCCGTATAATTGTTTTTTTCAATAAACGTATAATTTCAGCTTTCTATCTCGCAGGGTGTAAAAGTTGTCCACAAACAGGCCGAAACTAATAAGCACTTTTTTTCAAAATTTTTGAAAAGTGTAAGAAACATTAATGTTTCTGTACATTCACATACTTTCAAAAAAAATTTCAAATATTTCCAAAGAAAAAAAAAAACCTTTTGAACAAAACAAATTATTGCGAATTTGATTAATTTCAGTTTTTGATCATTAAGTTTTCACTTCAACGAAAATTCGGAAAAACTTAGGGTTTTCAAAAAATCAATTACATTAAAATTTTGTTTGGTTATCTCAAATGGAAATTTGTCTATGAATATGAAATCAAACCGATAACCAAAACAATATTAGGGGGAGAAAAAAAAACAAGTACATTTTACATCAAGGACTTGCCAAGATTTCCCTATAAAAAATTTATTTACATAAAATATACACTTTAAGTAAATTGATTTGCTTTTCTTAGTAAACCCAGTTAATTTTCATTGAAAATTTTCCACTTCTCAGTTAATTTCTTGAACAATACTCCAGACTAAGTTGGGTGTTTTTTCATAGAAAATTTTAATAAATATGTAACTTTAATATATAAATAAATTTTAGCTAAAATTAATACGATATATAGTCATAGAATGTTCGAGTATTTAATTTTAACCCTGGCATTTGTCATGGTTTAAACTTCTTCAACACTTTAGTTAGTATTGTACAAAATTATTTTAGTCAGTCTATAGAGAAAAAACGTAATTTTATAAATGCGTTTTAATGTAGGTAAAATTATTTTGAACAGACCGAAAAGAAAGGGTTACTTTCTTTCTCAGACCCAAAAGTTAATGCCAACAAATTTATAATTACATGGATTCCTTCCACAAATCAAGTCTATTTTAATGTCAACCTTTTTTGTTGACGAAAGCAAAACTACGCCAAGAGAAAAAGATTCCTTTTTTAAAAACAAATCCATTTACAAGAAATCTGTAGGACTTTAAAAATTTAAAATTAATTTAATGATACTTTTTTAAGTTCAAAGGTCAAATTCTTATATTTTTCATTTATTCGTTTTATAAAATGTTTCGTCTGAGAGATCTTAATGTAATTGGATTCAAAATGACTTTAAGAAAAAGGTAATAAAAACTCAAAGGATTGAATTATTGAAGAGATTATTTTTATTTTTCTTCATTTTCTTTGTTTTTCTTTCCATTTTGGTGCATCCATATTGAAAATTTAATATAGAATATTTGATTTATTAAACTAAGGCTAAGTTAAAACTATTTGAGAATCTGTAAATATTGCATACAAATGAACTTAAAAGAAAAGAAAGCAGAGAAATGCTGTTACAAATATTAAAAATTTTGTTATTTAGAAACGGGATTCTCACCCAGTGCGCAAAGGGATCCAAATTAATTTTCATAGAAAATAATTGGATCGTAAATATCTTTACTTTTATTAATAGTACTTTTGCCCATATTACTAAAAAATTGTCTTGCCTTTGCTTGGAAAGTAAAAGGGATTTTGAGATATTGTTAATAAATTTAGTTCAATTTCAAAATAAAGGACACAATAATCGCATTTAAGAATATAAATGAATGGCTATATTTCAAAAGTTATCAGCTCAATAAAAGTTTAGTTGCATAAGTGCATTCAAGGTGTCAGCATGAAAGTGTGTTCAATGCGGTTGACAAAAACATAATTCAGAGTTCGGGATCGTACAGTTCCATACATGGAAACTAAATAAAAATTACCATTATGCCTTGGATAATTGAAAAAATTTAGAAAATTTTCGTTTTTAGTTAAACGAAACATGTTTTTCCTGTAAAGTCTACTAAGCCGTAACAAAACTTCAGTCGCTTGCATTTCCGCCTCTGGAAAAGTTAACTGTACATTTGTATGTATTATAAATAATAGAAAAGTTATTTATCATATGCGCACATACATACAAATTGTATGAAAAAAAACCTTTCTTTTGATTCTTAAACCAATAATCGAAACCAATAATTGTTATTATAACTAAAATATAAATTAAATTTTTTTAAACCATTTTCATTTTTTGTTTGGCGACCTGCCAAAATAAATTAGTTTTCCAAAGTTTTTATTTATTTTAAATTGAATTTTTTATTTATTTTTGAAATATGCGTCATTGAATTGAATTTAAGTAATAAATTGTGCTGAAATATTGATAATGGCTAGGTCATTGTTGTTAACCAAAATTATTATTACAATTAATTTTTGACAGTTTTTAATATTTATACATTGTAAAATTATTAACATTTCAAAATTAAAACATGTGTACATACATACATGTACGTATGTAATTCATGAAATATTGTTTACCTCGAATATTAAATTTATTAAAAATAATTTGTTTAATATTATTTCCTTTTAGTCAATATGTTCAAATAAAATTTCATGTTGATTAAATAATTGATAGTTATATTATAAGATTATAATTTTCTCGTTATCACACACTTATATCTTATTTAAGAACTATTATGCACTTTGCACTAAAAAATGCAGTACCTTCATTTTAAAAAAAAAGTCCAAAACATGGATTTACAAAGAAAAATAAATTTTGTGTTAAAAAACAAATTTCTTATAAAGAATCTTCAAAAAAAAATTGAACCATATGTAAAGTGCACGAATAAAGGCCCTTTATTCGTTGAAGTCAAAAGTAGATCAAATTGCTCCTTATCAAAAGTCAAGTAATTACTATAACAACAAGTTTACATTTTTAAACTTTTAATTTTTAGCACTTTTCCAAAAATTTTTTGAAAAAAAGTGCTTATTAGTTTCACTCTGTCCGTCCGTCCGTCGTCTGCCCGTCCGTCTGTCCGTGTGTCTGTTTAAAAAAACTTCTACACCCTTGAAGATAGAAAGCTGAAATTTTATATGTACATAGATCTTTACTAGAAACTTACCTCCGTAGAACAAAATTTTTACCTATCTCCCCCCCTCTAGAAGTTATACCCAATAGTTTAAAAATGCAATTTTTGAACTATTTAGTGCAGTGAAACCATAAGCATTTTTGAAATTTTGCGAACGCAGAAAGACAATGGCTTGTTTCTACTATTGCGGTATACTATAGTTAAACTTTAGAAAAACAAAATGGCCGTTCAAATTTACCGTTATCTAAAATATAATATCTAATAAAAATATAATTATTTTTCTTAACTCACACAAATAATCCTTAAACTCAAGCATTATGTTAACCCCACTTTATATTAATTTTTGCTTTATTTCAAAGACTACATATATGCATCATCCTGAATATATGCAATCCAAAAAATAGTTTTTGTATATGAATGAAAATAATTTTAATAGTGTGATGGGTACACATAGGCTGTATTTAAAAGCAGAATTTTCACTTGTTGAAAAGTGCTACAATACAAACCATTGGTTTGACCCAACTTTTAATGTTAATTTAATAACTGTTGTATTAAAAAGATTTTCAATTTCAAATTTTACTAGCAAATAAAGTACACAAAAAATAAAAATTTGTTGTTGACATATTTGCTTGCATATTTTAAAAAAAATTGATTTCCAAACCGCCTTTTTAAACAGGCCGCTAAAATATTTGCAGAATGTTGTGTTTAGATTGTGGAACAAATTTGAAAATTCAATTATCAAAATCGTATGTTTTGATATTCGCCTACAGTTTTAACATTCAACTTATCTTAAAACTATCATCGTATCGTAATCAACGTGATTACGATTAATACAGGAAAAAACAAAATTTTAACTAATTAGTAATTTTTTAAGAACACAGTTTTTAGAATTTGCGGGTCACTAATACCAACTTAAAAAATCTTTTGGCTATCTATTCATTTCAATTTGCAATTCGTAACAATTAATTCACGAACTTTTACAAGGAAATTAAAAAAATCTCAAATTCAATGTAACTTTCATTTTACAACTAAAAATACTCAAAAAATTATTAAGATTTAAATTATATTGCAAAATAATTCGGAAAATTTTGTTTTTATTTTAATAAACTGTTTAGCATAATGATATACAAAATTTCTAAAATATCCTTGAAAATTTAATAATTACAGATTACAATTATATCATTTTAAATGTATACTTGTATAATCCTTTGAGTTTTGTGTCTAAAAAACGCAAAACACCAGAGGTTTTAATAGAAAAAGTAAATTTTGTAACAAAATAAAAAACAATTTTATTCTTTCATTCAAATTAAATTAGCATGTTCGTTGTAAAAACATAACATTTATAAGAAGCAAATATTTTCAAATTCAATTTGAATTTATCCCTGAAACGTATATGAAGAAAAATAAACTCGAATCAAGTAGCACATTTCCTTCGAAGAAGTCAAAATATTTTTATTCACCTACTTGTTGTGACTTTTGTTGTGAAAAAAATGAATATATTTTTTTTTGCATTGACTATGGAATAAAAAAAAATGTAGAATGGTACAGTATGCATTTTTACAACAAGGAAATTTTCGTGGCTGTTACTGCATTCATTTTTGAAAACGTTTTCTCGTATGGAAATGAATAACTTACATTTAAATAAACAATTTGTTATTTAGAAAATAATTCATACATAATGTGATTTAGAACTTCAAAATTTTTTTTTACTCCAATTTTAATTTTGTAAAATTTAAATGCCGACAACTTAAAACAGGAAGGAAACCGATGAAAAATTTTATGCCGATAAAAAAGTTTCAACAAATTGTTGTTAATACAACAACAATATTCACTAATTCCCACAAAATTTTGAGATCTTAGACTTCTATAACCATATTAGAAAATAATTTATTTTAACTGTCATTTTCTCTTAATATTGTTGTTATTTCCTATACCAAAAATTCTATTTTCAAAACTTTAATTGGCCTTTCATGCCAAGTGTAGTTAAAAATTTTTGTAGAAAAATACGTTTTTGGAAAAATCCATTTGTGTAAAAAATTTTAGTTACAAGTGGTAAAAATTATGTAAACTGGCGTACGGGTGGATGGACGTATACGGAAATCTGTATAAGAACATTTTTTCTAATTTTGTTTACAAATAACTCATAAATCTGCAATATATTTGTTAATTGTAGTTCAATTCGAAATTCATTTGAAAAATAACATATTGAAGGTATTCGTTTTAAAAAAGAAGAGCATAAGAGGTATGGTCTTTTGAAATAGCAAGTACAAAGCAAGTATGCTAAATTTTTCAATGACGACTACAATTAATAAACGTACCGAAATATTGGTTTGATTATCTTTAAAATTCAAGAGTGGTACATGTATTCTTTGTAGGGGTAAAAAAAGGGCATAATAAAAGTAAATTCAAGGATAAAATTTGAAAAACAATTCAGTCTCAATAAAGTTTTTCTTAGAAGAATAATAATTAAAATTATTTCAAAGAAAATTTTGTTTCAGATTCAAAAACATTTTTAATTGCCCACCTTTATACTCGTAATACAATTTCAAAATATATTAAAAACATTTCAATATCTTGATATTTCAATATTTTACCTTTAACTGACTTTTGAACATGAATAGGTACATACAAAATTATGACTTACATAAACCTTTTTATATTTTGTTTATTATTTTCGGTATGTAATTGATCAAAATCATGTAGGTCTCAATACCGGGGGCAAATAAATTAAAATCAGAAATATTAAAGTACATATATCCCAAAATACGTATTTGCCTTTAACGACCATGAATATTATCGTTCACATATGAATTATTTTGTAGTAAAATCTTTATTCTTGAGGCACTTGTGAAAAATTTTGAAAGAATAGTTCTTCTGTATCCGTCCGTCTGTCCGACTGTTTTCTGTAAAATTTTACATCGTTCCAAATAATAAATATAGAAGAGATATAATAAATTTGAATTAAGCCGAGTCAACATTGTTTCTTGAACAAAAGAACTTTTTAAAAATTATTTAATAAATTACTTAATAAAAAAAATATGTTAAAATAAAAAATTAATTGCATACTTTTCGTAGAAGGAACAAAAACTAAAGGAAGCTTTAATTTCATTGTTGAATTCGCAGCTTAATTAGCTAGATTAAGATAAATAGTAATAAATAATTTACCATCTTTTTTTTAAATTTATATAATTTTGAAAACTTAAAGTCTCGGAAAAAAAAAGTCGAAAATCGAAATTCACAGAAGAAGCTGTTTCGCTATAGAACAATTAATTCTCTAATTTTAATTACTAACAGTTTTTCGCTCATTTTTATAGTAGTTTTATTTTCTACACATAGCAAATCGTGTTAGCCTCAAAAATTACAACCGAATTCCTTTTTACCTTTTATACTCTTTTTCTGAATTCTCATTAATTTGACACTAGAAACTTCATCTAACTTCAACTATTAGAATTCACTAATTGGGTTATGTTCACTAATTTACACATTAATGGCCTGAAATGGGCATTAATGCGAAAATTAGTGAACATAACCCATGAAAAGAACTAAGTTTGGATTAAGAATAAATTTGCAAAACTCACAGAATTGGCATAAATTTCACTAATTTTTTTATAATAATCGTTATACAAATCAAAATAGAATATTCAATTAGAATTTCCATATTTAATATGAATTGGAGTATGTTGCAGCGCTGGTTCAGTAATGTAATTATGTTGTTAAACTTTTATTGAAATTACAAAAAAAATATTTATTAATTTTCCACTACCGGCATTTAATTTAAAATGCACCACAACCGAAATTAAAATTTTTGACTTCAATAAACATCATATGTTATAATTTAATTAATTAACTATTAAAGTAAACTCCCGTTTACTGCATTAACTGTATTTGCAAACTACATAAACGAAAGTAAAAATAAAATATAAACACATAATGCAAAAAATAAAATTATGTGAATCAAAACATACTTAATAAAAAACTCTCACTTGAATGACATAGGTATATTTTAATAAATTAAACAAGAAAGAATTTAATGAAAGAAACTGTCTTTGGTGCTATATGATGAGAACGGTTAGATTTGACAGTACCAACTTTGTAATGCCCGTTGGAGTGTTTTCTTATCGTTGTGCAGTTGACCAGAGTTCTGAAACATCTTCTGCTAATATTTTCTTAGCCCTTTTAGTAAATTTGTTTCAGTAAAATTTGAGTACGGCAGCTTTTATAGTTTGTGGGACAACCGTTGTTAGAGCTTAGAGAACCATTATTAATATTAGTAAAACCATTATTAAAATTGCAGCCCTATTATTAAAATTTTCAAGACAAAACTTAAATACTCTGAGCTTTGTAGGATAGCGGCCCACTTGTCATAATTCTTCATATAACGGAGGTCCGAGATATAGCTAAAAAAATTTTTAAAGTTATAATAGCAACTACTCCAAAATATTGAAACAGCGGTTCAATCGAACCGAAATTAATTATTAATTTAAATTTAACTAGTAAAAACAATTATGTAGTTGCTCTAGTTCAATTGGATTTCGAGTTATCGCTGGGACAGATAGATAGGGGGGCAAAAAATTCTATAAAAAAAATTCAAAAAACCGCAAGTTCAAAATCTTAATGGTGTTGTCGTGTATGATTATGGTCAGGTTATGTCAAAGCAATTCTGCCACAAAATACGAATCTATTATGCTTGAAATTAATTTGATAATCCGAAATGTAAAGCTGCCGATACTCTCAATACATAACTAACTATTATTTTAATTTTTTTTTACTTTCAAAGCAAAAACTAAAAAAAACTGTAAGTTATTAGATATATTCGTCAAATATAAAACCCCATTCCGAATAAAATCATTCACTTTAAAGACAAACAAATAAAAAAAATTAAATTAATGAAAGATATTTTTTTAAACATTCTCGTTTTTTTTAGTTTAAGTGATTTTTTTCCTGAATCGTGGAAATATTTCATTTTGTCAGACAATTTTAGAATTTTTTATAATTGTGTACTTGCAGCTACCGTATTTCATGTAATAAAAAAGGTATTGGAATCGCAACGAATTTCTGACATATAGGCCTCTCTATGTTAGGAAAACGTTTAATACAAATCTACTGTACTAAAATAATAGTAAAACAAGTAAAAACGTTTCAGTCGATATGAACCGATTGAATTATAACTTGCACCTTTCATTGTTGTATAGCAATTACTCAAACCTGTGAAACCATTCTATAGAAACTTCACGGATATGTCTGACCAATAACTGAACACACAACTACCAAGTTTCATGAATCTGACTTTATTTTTTTTCCAAATATTTAAAATTAGCTTTTGGAGTTGTATGGCAGGTACCCGAACCTGCCAAGCAATTCCACTAAAATTTCGCAAATATGTATATCTGATCTATAATTGGACACACAACTGCCAAGTTTCATGAATCTAACTTCTTTATTTTTTCAAATATTTAAAGTAAGCTTTTGGACTTGTATGGGAGCTACTCGAACCTGTCAAGCAATTCCACCAAAACTTCAGAAATATCTTTGACCTATAATTGGACACACAACTGCCAAGTTTCATGAATCTGACTTTATTATTTTGCCGATTATAAAAAATTTGCTTTTGGAGTTGTATGGCAGCCACCCGAACCGGTGCAGCTATCTCATTAGAATTTTTAGAGCATACGTAGAATATAATTGGACACATGTATACAAAATTTTATATTTGTACCTTTATTAGTTTTTGAAATAATTAAAATAAACTCTTTGAGTTGTATGGCAGCTACCCGAACCCGTTGTCCGAATTGGTCCAATAACAATAGGGTTCGTCCTTGGCACAAAAGAAGCAACGTGTGAAAGTTTGGTGTCGATAGCATTATTCGTTTTTGAGTTATCGTCCGTCCGTCCGTCCATACCGCAGGTGACTCCTTCAAGTAGTTACAAACTCCATACCAAAGTTAATATACCCTTCACGAAGTTTCAGAATTTTGGCAGATTCTTTCGCTAAACTAGTAACAAAACATTTATAAGTATATCTATCTATTCAGAAAATATAAAATGATGATCATACGCCGATAATATCAGATTTCTTTTTACCGACCGTATTGTGTAAACAATAGGTAGGTTATGTGATGGCAACAAATTTTGCATATCGAGTTTTCGGTGGGAACGTACTTCTCCATAGTAGGGAAGTGTAAATAAACTATTTTTAGCAACCTGTCGGTCTGTCGGTCTGTCAGTCTGTCCGTCTGTCGGTCTGTGTGTGCACGCGTGTATCTCAAGTTCGGCTGAACCGATTTTGATGAAATTTTATATGTAAGTTTGTTTGCACCATGGCACGGATCGATCAACTTTTGGTATATATCAGGCCTCGGGAACTGCACTTTTTAGCGGGCCTGTTTTACATTTTTGAACATTTTGAAGAAAATATTCAACCGATTTACTTGAAATTTTATATATAAGCTCAGCTCGACCGTCCGCAAAAATTCGTATGTTTTGGAAGAAATCAGGCATTGGCAACTAGATGTTTACTACGGGCCAAATATACATTTTTGTGTATATAAAGAGAAATAATCAACCGATTTCATTGAAATTTAATATATGAACTCCTCGTATTAAAACAATGAACATATAAATTTTTTGGAAAGATCAGGGCTCGAAAACGGATTTGCGGGCCGATTTTACATTTTTCACCATTTTGAAGAAAGTATTCAACCAATTTACTTGAAATTTCATAGATAAGCTTTGCTCGATCATACGCAAAAATTCCAAACTTTTGGAAGAAATCAGGCATCAGCAACTGGGCGTTTACTACGGGCCAAATATACATTTTTGTGTATATAAAGAGAAATAATCAACCGATTTCATTGAAATTTAATATATGAATTCCCCGTATTAAAACAATGAACATGTAAATTTTTTGGAAAGATCAGGCATCGGCAACTAGACGTTTATTACGGGCCAAACATACACTTTTGTGTATATAAAAAGAAATAATCAACCGATTTCATTGAAATTTAATATATGAATTCCTCATATTAAAGCAATGAACATATAACTTTTTTGGAAAGATCAGGGCTCGAGAACTGATTTGCGGGCCGATTTTACATTTTTCACCATATCCACAGAACAAATTGATGGAATTTCTTGAAATTTGATATTTGAGTTCTGGTTGTTACCGAAACTAACTGGCGAGCATTTCAGGGAATTCGGGTAGCACAAAGCGAAACTCTACTTAGAGCCAAATTTACATTTTTCTAAGTATGTTAACTATAAGCTTACTAATGTCCTAAAAATTGGAAAGAAGTATTTAACAGACATTTTTATAATATTCTGTAACACTTTCATTTAACTAGACAATACACAATGCGGTTGGTGATGTGCTGACCACATCAGATTTTTTATATTGCAATCATAATGGAACCATTACTATAAAATATCATTCAACTACAATTTCATTATTCATTGCTGAATGAGTGCTCACTTTAAAACTAAGTAATTCATTTCTTTTTTTTTAAATTGCTGCTGTACAAAAAATGTAATATGAAGGATGTTAAGTGCTGTTATACTTCATTAAGAATACAACCATTAGAACAAAGAATTCGCAGCTTTATTGCTCTGTAATACTCTGCACGAATTTACTAACGGATAAATACTTTTTTCCCCTTTCAATAACAAATCCCAAAAAAATTAACCAAAGTAATTTGACCAAATTAGAACTAAAATTATTTTGATTTTTATATTGAAGCACTATATTATTTTTAAAGAAATTCCAAAGCTAGGTGATTTGAATATTATTATATACCACTTCTTCTATACATGAAGAACTACTAATGACTAATTCGACTTAATGTCCATTATACACAAAATCTAGTATAGCTAGTATAGAACACATCGATTACGTTCTTAATTAGTTAAAAAGCTATATTTGTAACTTTCTCTTCTTTATGCACTAGTTTTATGAGGTTCTTTTCAATTGCTAACAGTTTTAATATCGCAAAATGTCTAATCTTAGAATTTATAAAATTGCCGCATATTATCATCTATTATATTTCATCATGATATTATTATGTACCAGATAAGAGATAGAATTTTCGAATCACATATTAATTAACTACATACCATTACACCTTCTGACATAAGACATGGCACATCTACAAAATGTCGTTGCAAAATATTTGTTTTAAATTGAATAATTAAGTGAGTATGAACTGGAACTTTTACTCCAATTCTAAAAATCTTCCATACAAGTGCACAAAATTCAGGCTTAAAATATTAAATTAGATCAGTAGGCAAATTTTACATTTTTCAGTTTCAAAGTAAATCCTAAGATTATTATAGGACTAAAGCCAATATATGATTATTATGCACAATATACACACTTTATTATTTTGAATATTTACTACGGTATTACGGTTAAAAATAAATAAATTATTTAACATGTTCATTTCATTTTTTTGACCTTTGATATTATAATGTCACCAAATACTACTTATGTACGTTAGTACTGCACTGCAGTTATATTTCTAAATACCTTACAATCCAAGCATGTTCTAAAATGTTCGTATAACATATGCACATACATATATTATGTATAAGTATAGAGAAATACTTACAATAATAATTCGTATAAATTTAACCAAAAATGAACAATAAATCTTGGAAAAAAACGAATTGAAGCACATAAATACATACATATACTGTAGAAATTGCTACAATCAAAAAAATATGTAGAGTAATTTGCAGCTAAAATAAAATTTGTTGGGATATTTGAAAATCTTTTGAAAATTTATACACTTTTTGCAGTTACAATCAAAAATAGAAAAAATCTTTGTAACGAATATTCTTTTAGAATCTACGCGCCTTAAAGCACAGAACAAGAAAAAAACACCAAACTGTAATAGTAGACACTCACAAACACATATTGTATATGCATATGTGTTCATAACACCAATATTCCCATATAACATGTATTGTAATGTGAAGTAAAAATTTTTTGATTAGAAAAAATTTTCCAAGTAAAAACAGTTTCAAAGGAATTTTATAGATCCACACATAACTGTTACAAGGAAAAAGAATTTTTTTTCCTTTTTTTTTTTAGATGAAAACGTGAGTAACAGCAAACCTTACAGTGATTTGAATAGATAAACAAATTCTAATACTGTTTATTTATATACCATCCATAAGTTTACTAGTAAAATATGCATAAGCATGCTCATATGCAATATGTAGAGAACGATAGTTGCACCGGTTTTAAATAATGAACTTTAATCTTATGTACTAAATTTTCGAACAAAATATGCATATAGGATAATACGTGAGAAGATTATGTAATAATTTACAAAATAGATAAAAATAAAAAAAGAATTTTTGAAATTGTTTTTTAAAATATTTGTTTTTTTTCCTCCCTTTTTCTTGATTTTCTATAAATATTACATGATTTTTAATATCCTTTTTATTTAAATTTTCCAAGAAAATGCATTATAAATAATAATAGCAGATATTTCGCAACATGTGTGCTTTTCAATGTAATATGTATTTACATACGTGTATATGTATGTGAACAATAATAAAGGAAATACATATAAATTTATTTTTATCGCTAACGGATTTTGTGGAAGGGTAATTTAAGCGCTCAACGAAAGGAAACATGCTGCAGATGGAACGATTTTTCTTTGTGAATCGCTAAAAATATTGTTGGAAAAGACTAATAAAATTCAGAACTCTTTAAATTTTTAAATACAATATTGCGAAAAAAATCAAAGAAGCCTGTATCCTAACCGTAAGTGAACGCGGCTCTTATTTCATCTTGGAATACAAATACAAGAGTGAGAACAATTAGTCATGTGAATCGTATATACACAATAATTTTAAGTCAGGCTTGCATGGAATTTTTTAAAGCAGTTAAGAAAAAGATTTTGTACAACTCAAATGATATTCAAATAAAAGAGCTTCTAATATGAGTTGAAGTTTCATTTTTTATGTTAACACGTTGCAAAAATTCGACGAAATCAATTTAGACCCAACTAAAGGATATTACTAATAACCCAAATAAATAAATTACTCAAATGCGCAGAAGTAATAAAAATAAATAGTATTACATGCAATTTCAATTCGAATGGCAAAATAAAATCCGTCTAAAGCGATTTATGTATAATTTTCTATGTATAAGAAAACAAACATAGAAGAAGTTTCTGAATCGAAAATTTTTTCAAGCAACTTTTCTGGATATACGTTGAACATCTGGTACTGTACAGTTTTTTTCTTTGTGGTCTGTTAACAATGGTACAAGTCTAATTTGTTAACGCAAAATCTTTGCATGTGCCGCACGTGCAGATATGTCTCAGAAATCTATAACTACGTACATATATATTATGATAATCTGTGATACATTTGAAATTAAACTGAATTTTTCCAAATGATAAAAGTTCGTTTCGAATTTTGAACCCAAGACCCAAAGTTTCGAAAATAACACAATTAATTCTTCCATGTTATAAAATATCAAAAATACGTCTAAAAATAATTCGCATGCTTAAAATATTATAAAATTCGAATATTCTTGTGGATTGAAATAATATTAAATATGAAAATATTTTCCCATTGCTTGAAAATATCTAAAATTATTAAACGAAAGAAAATCAAGTGCAAAAGAATCTATAATTTTATAGGAAATTTATGATATATGCATACACAGGGAGATACAGGGTGATTCAGAAACTTATACAACCCCATTATAGGAACTTCAAACAAACAGTTTCAGAAAGGCCTAGTAAAGGACTTAAAAAAGACATACTGCTTGATTCTTATTTTATGTACCTTCGGAATACCAAGTAGTCGAATTTTAAGGAAAACCAAATTTTTCCATCAAAACAGTTGACATTTTTAGGAGCCGTTATTTGGATAAAAAATCTGAATTTTAATGTTTTTATTGAAATGTAACAAATAATAATAAAATTCAAACGAAATTTTATACAAACTTTTAATTCGAAAATCAAAAATTGATTTTAAAAAACTTTAAATTTTTAAAAGAAAAACTAGAATTTTCATTTTAGAATTTTCATTTTGGAAAAACAAAAAAAAATCTAGTAATCAAAAATTATTTTTCGAAACTTTTCTTGGTAAAATAAATTGATAGGTTTTTAATTTTTCCCAAATTTTATAAGAAATGGTACCTATATGGTTTGAAATTTTTAAATGCATTTTTCTCAGATTGGGTGCAATTTAAAAATTTGAAAAAAATATTTTCGAAATCTAGACACCATTTGGCATTTGAAGTTATTAAAATTAACCACCTAGAGCGAATTTTTAAAGTCATGCCATATAAATTTTGACACTTATTTTAATTGAAAAATATTTTTTTAATAGGAAAATTGAATTTTTTTGAACAAAATGGAGTTTGCAAATTATTAGTTACTAAATAGTTAATAAATAATTTAATGCGATTAATAAATTTTAAAGAAATTTCTACAAAAACTGAAATTGGTGTATGGTTGATGCTTTTTAGTTGCATATTCCGGTAAAGGGATTACATATGTAATTTAAAATATGCGATTGAATAGAAATAGATTTAAAAGAAGAAAAATATGTGAATTTTTGTCGAATCAGATAAATTTCTTAGGAGAATTTGGTGTGTGTTTTGAGAAGTTAGTTAAATTTTGGATTCCTTTATATTAAGATGAATTCAATATTAGTTTTATCAACACCTGGTTTGTTTTTAATTGAATTTGTGGCTAACAATACTTGTGGTTTTTATACTATATCTTCTGTAACATATAAATTTTTAATGTTTGAGAACTTATATTAAAGTTTAAGGTTTTGAAAAATCTCTTACGAAATTATCTATAGTTGGAAAAAACTGAAAAAATAAAACAAAGGAAAAATTTAATTTTCCCTAAAGTTCGAATGCTTGATATTCCGAAGGTACATAAAATAAGAATTAAGCAGCGTGTCTATTTTAAACCCTTTACTAAGCCTTTCAGAAACTGAATTTCGTGAAAATTCGTGAACATCCCTGAAACTCGGAAACCTTTGAGATTTGGCATCCAATCCGGAACAAAAACTTTACCCATTTTCAATCTTCTAACCAATGGTATGTGGGGTTGTATAACTTTCTGAATCACCCTGTATACTAGTGTACTTGTATTATTATATATAAATATGTAAAATTATTGTATTATAATCTGATATAAATTTAGAAAGTGAATAGCATAACTTGCGTTCTATTTTTATTTCAATTAAAATTAGTCTGAACAAGTCGTCGTGTGACTGCGAATTTGATCTATACGCAACCTTCGTGATTTTTAAATTAAAAACGCATTTTGAGGTTTTCTAAAAATCTTGTGATAATTGAAATTTCATTATCTCTATTCAAAAAACACGACATCCCGAACAAAAGGGAAGATATTCTCTTCCATTGACTTGCAGCAAACAAATTATATATTTATGTAACTATGATATATTTGTAAAGAACCTAATTTAAATTAGAAGCTAGTATACAATATATACGCTCATGATTAATTTGAACACGTAAAACGAACGCAGCTATTATGAAATCCACATTAACAATGGAATAAAAAGAGATTGAATTTAAATTTACCTCGTCTTCATTATTAAATTAAATTTTATAGTAAATATTCTTCATTTCATAGTATTATTATATTTCACCCTCTCACTTCTATATTTTAGACCAACTAAATTTGCTTAATAATGATAAGTTTTATACAAATACGTATCAATGAGAAAAATAATTATTGTAGCCTTCATAAAAAGGTTACATAATCTGACTTTTGTTTTAGTAATCTGCATATTTCAAATACAAATATGCATACACATATGCATTAGAAAATTAATCAGATTATTAAATAATAATAAACAAATAACTTTTGTGAATAAACCTACAGAAAGGCAAGTTTTATTCATTAAGATTGGGCATATGTATCTCAAAATTGAGTAAATTAATTTAATTAAATATAGATCGAAAACATTCACCGTACAATACACGTGACATACACACAAGGAATTGTTAAAGCATTGTCTGAATTTTGAAATAAATACAATTATAATTTCAATTTATTTCAAATATATTATTTTCTTTATATTTAGTAGTATCAAGTATGTAGCAGTATCAAGTATGTAGCAGTATCACTTATTTAACTTTAAACGAAAAATAATACATAAAAACTTCTTGGTTTGCTCGTACTATTAATGTTTATGACAACTGTACCACTGGAAATTAAAATGCAATAGACAAACACCCTTTCGGTAATCGCAGACAGATGTAATATAATTAAGATTCTCAAGTTTCTGTTTATGAACACCTGCATTTTATTTGCGAATTCATTTCTTGCCAGCCATGTGTCAGGGCTATACAATGGAACCTATTTCAATTATACTATGATATATCCATATATAGCTTATAAACCGTATTATTAACACAAAATTTAAAACAGACAAAAAAAGTTATTTTAGTTTTTGCCAAAATTGAATACCCGCCCATCTTATTAAATTAAGTTTATCTTAGCTCAAATTCGAACATTTTTGCACTATATTAAAATATAGAAGGATCTAGAACCTTACAGGAACCATTTTTAAAAACATTCAGAATGGAATACCTAAAACAACAATTACATTTCTATTCTATTGCAATATATTATCTAGCATATTATCTAGATATATAATCTAGACATATAATCTTGAAAAAACACGTTCTATGCACACAATTATAGTTAAATGAATAATTTATACAACTTGCAGTCACATAAGTAATAATATCAGTCACATAATATAGTGTATCTGTAAGGAGAAAAATAACTATAAACTTTTCGAATTTACGTAAATATTGTGCGTGCCATAGATACAAAAGGATAATATTATCTACCTACATATATGTGTGTGTATACAGGGTGATTCAAAAATTTTTTTCTTGATTTATTTACCATCAAAATGTTACAAAAGATATTTTAAAATTTTAAATGCTTGTCATTTGCAAGTAAAGAGGGTACAAGTAAGGTATAAAATTAGATCATATCTTATCTAAAAAAATTCAAGGAGCTCCATCAAAAAACATTGTTCGATGACCACGTATTTTTCTTAGACTAGATAATAATAGCTAGCAAATTTTTCTTAAAATCAGTTTTTCTCGGAAACCGTTCAGATTTGATAACTATTGCTCTAAATAAAACTGGTACCCATTTTTGATACCATAAACGATGGTTATTGTTAAAGAATTTAATACTGACTCACCTTGTACACATATGCAAAAAAGTATCTACAATAAGCGTCAGTATATTTTATATTTATTTCTTAGTATCATGTAAAAATGACATAAAGAAACTAGAATTCGGGTCAATAAACTGAAATATTTTTTGCACAGACAGTTTTATAGATAAGGATGTATTTATTTCGTGTTCTAATAATTCGATTCGATATTATCTTAAAAATGAGTGTCACTTAATTAAAGAAAATGTTAGAAGGTGTGTACGTGTTGAGTGAAATAAATATTTTTTTTCATAAAAGATGCGATTCATGTTCGAATAATTAAAATTAGTAAAGCAAAATGTGCATAGTGAAAACTACTTTAAATGTATGTATATTTTTTTTCAAGGCAAATTTGGATCAAGAAAATTCTATATTTATTAATATTATTCCATCACACATTATGTGTGATGAAATCAAAGCATTTTTATTACCTGTAATACAGCAAAATATTGATATTACACATGATTTGAATGCGTGCATGTATGTCATGCCTTAATCGGAATACACACAATCAAATACACAATGCAGAAATAGATATGAAAAGAAGTGTGTTGGGAACAGTTATTCTTGTAATTTTTATGTGTAATGAAATTTCAAACTTATGTAAATGGTAACGTGGTATTACATACATTGTTATTTTGCATTAGCAAATGGATATTTTAGACCAATGTTTGCAGGTAAAACTCGGTTCAATTGCAAAATATTTAAAAAAAATTAAAATTTTTAATAATAAACGCTTACCGTTATTATAGAGTTGCAAAATATTAGCCATTTTTAATATTTTTATTCCTTACAACTACATGTCTTTGGATATGAAAATTTTTAATTGTAAATTTTGTAAAATTATAGGAGTCGATTAAACAACAACAGTGACTTTACTCTGAATCTACTTAGGTAGTATAACTACAATATTTCATATTACTTCACTAAATATTTAATTAAATCTTAATTATTTAAATTGTCAATAATAAAATTTAATATTCAAGTTCTTCTGAACGAAGTTTTTTAAGTTTTAAGGGTAATTACAGACAGTAAAAAAATCAAAGCTATTTATTGATTTTGAAATATGCATTACCACTGAAATCCGCATTAATATCGAACATTAAAAATCACATTTTCTGATAAAGCCTCTTTTATATTTTTTATTTTTTATTCGACGTAAACAATGAGTAAATTTTATTTCACTACACACAATTCTTCTTTTATTACATTTTTATTAACTCTTAATTTTATTAATATTCTTTAAATTATAAAAAATTGTAATAAAAAACTCCTTTAATTTATATTTTTAAAATAATGTGCAAATATAAAAAAAAAACAATTTATGAAATTTTTAATATGAAAACTCATTATTCGCACTTATTTATTTTTATTCCATTTTACCTCGAACTACTTGACAAAAGTATGTGTACATTTTTTGCGGGCATTACAATGATAAAAATTAAAACGAAATTATTAAAAAAAATTTGTTCATGAATTTGACTGAATTCTTAAAATTCATAATTGCACCGCGCGTTTACAAATAGCAAGTCATATGCAAGTTCTATAACAAGTCTATATAACGAACAATTAAAAAAACACGGCCTGTAATATTGTTTAAAAATCTTATACAAAAATTTTTACTAATTCGGATAACATCTGGGTAGGTAACAAATTTCTCTTATATTAGTGAAAACACTTCTTTTAAAGCAGTAAGTACATAAAGGAAAAATGAAATTTTCGCAATAAATAATTGCATAAAAAAGAGAAAAGGATTAGAGTTCTGAAGAAATACATAACGTGCCGTTTAAGCTTAAACGATGAAACAATGTCGCTTTATAGTACAACAATTTCACAAATGTATTGGGGTCATTACCCGCATATTCGCAATATTCAAAATTATAAAAGAAAATTTAAAATAAGTTCAAATTCAAGACTAGTAGTAGACTAGACTTTGTTCCCACAATATTACACTGGAATTAAAAGATAATATGTGATCCAAGAGATGGAAAGGCAATCGAGTTTTTATGCAAATGCTCGTATTCAAATCTATACCCCAAAAAGCCCTATCCCGTTGAATTGCAAAATGCAACTAAATTAAAACTTCAAACATTTTTTTTCATAATTAGAAAAATTATACAATTGTTTTTAAATATGAAAAATTACGTAATCACAATAAAAATAAACCAATAATTGAAGATTCATTTGAATACTTATGTGTACGAGGCTCTTGAGTATATGCAATGCACGCTAATTTACTTGTTCGAGTGTTTTTGATTCGATGCCTCCGAACTATGTATGTAATCGCTTTTCAATTCAATTGTATGGGTTTTGTATTTATTTGGAGTTTAAATGATGAAAATAATTTTTTTTTTAATTCACACTTGTATATTACACTAACCTATACATACACACATGCATATATGCAAATGTAATAATGTTTTTTTAAATTAAACATAAAATTTTATATTCCATTCTGGCAAAAAATATAACAATGAAAAAAAATATACTTTAAAAATAGAACCAAAATTAAAAAAAAAATTCAAAATGTTAAAAAAAAGTTTTAATTATTCTATTGTAATTTGTACCAAATTTTTATAAACTTCACCATCGAATAAAAAATTTGTAATTATGTTAAAAAAAAAATGTACGTATACGTATAGAAAGAGTGTCGCAAATATTAAATTTAACCTAATTAAAACTATTTATGGGCCTCGAAAAGTTTCCTGCTTCTGAATTGTATTTTAATGAATGCAATAAGGTAACAAATTCTATCTGACAGGTTTGTTGTTATAGTTGCAGAATTTTGCACTCAAAAGTTCTGTAAGTCTCTTTTAAGGCTATTCCAACAAAAATTTAAAATTGTAAAAACTAATTTCACTCTGTATAACGGTCCACGAACTAAAAAGTGATTTCTATAGGAGAGAAAAAATTTTGGCTACCTTCTCGCTCCCGGAGTTATAGTGCTATCAAGGTTCAACTCGATTATATATTATCGTTGTTATTTAGTGAAAACTTATTTTCAATTGAAAAAGTGTTTGGTCCTAAAGTATTGAAACTAGGAATTTTTTTAAATTTAATCTTTTTAAGAAATTAGTTCCTCCCTAGAAACATAACATGTATTTTATTTAAATCTATAGTTTTTAATAGCATAAGGATAACACTAAAATTGTTTATCATTATTTGGCTTTGTGCTATCTTAATGTCAACACCTTAAATATGTATAGGAGTAATGCAGTGGTATGAAAATATTATTTTGTATAGTCATTTTACATACATAGTTAATTTTAATTGAGTTAAGATTTTACAATTTATCACATTGCTGCAATCAGATATAATTAAAAACCTAAAATAGAAATTTTAAATAGCTTCAAATTTAATTTAAATTTTTTATTATCCTTTTAAATTGTATTTTAATTACAAATTAAGTTTTTCTCTTTTTGAATTAAACATGTTTTTGACTTTAAGTAGATTTATTTTTTAAGTTTTTAAAATTTTCATTTTAATTGTCATGGTACTGAATGCTTATTAATATCCGAGAGTGTGAATTGCAATTTCTGTTTCTAGCCAAATTTGATTTGCGATTTCTGCATGTACATGTGTATGTATTTATATACATATATATCACTTCTAACCAAACATCAACCGACCGCAAAATAATCTAATATTTTTTTCGTTTCTCAGTAATATTATTCTTCAATATTGTAATTCACAAAATGAAATGTAAATTAAGGAAAACTTTCATTTTTATTTAAGAAGGATAAAGCAAAAATAAACAAAATATTGTGTAGGTAAGGTTGTGGCAGATGTTATTATTATATTATCAAAAAAACATATTAAAATCGATTCGAAAACTTAAACAAAAGTGAAATTTGAACAAAACAAATCTTTGTTTAATCTAAGACAAAAATCACTTATGCTCGCAAATTTTTCCTATTGAATTTCAGATTTAAAATAATTTTGAAAACAAGTTTGTACAAAATTCGCAGTTTATATTACAATTGAAATCTGGTGCCTCGCGTTCTAATTTAAGCAATCCCTCATGATTTTTCAAATCACAATTTTCAATTTAATATCATTAAAATTTTGTGTCAATTATTGTACTTTCATACGTATGTCATCTTATATATATACGTACAAATATAAATAGATGGCAATAAATTAGGATTTTTAAAACAAATTTATCTCAATTCAAACCTCGCAACATTATACCGAAATATTCCAGAAATGCCATTTTATTTATTGTTTCAATTTTTCTTTTCTATTAATCCGTCATCTTATATTTGCATATACTTTTGTGTGTATATGTGTTCGTTCATATTTCTGTATAAAAACAAATTTTGTATGAGATTAGGAAATGTGAAAATTAGAAAATGAAAAATGCTAGTGAAAAAAATGAACTAAAAATCCTTCTAAGAAAAAAAGTTTTCCTTCTTTTACTTAGGAATTTTTAAGATTTTTATTTTCCTTCTCTTTGCTTGAGTTTTTTTATTTTATTTTAGTTTTTTTTTTTCATTTAAACATTTGCCATTAACTTTAAAAAATCACTTCTTTTACCCGTGGATAATTAAATTTGACGTCCTTTTTCTTCCTTTCTATTGTTTTTTTTTTTCACTTTTTTAGTATTTTGAAAATTTTTTATTCAAAGAATGTTGTAAATTTGTAGTTTGGTTTTTAATACTAAGGCAATTGGTAAAGCAGCTGCGTGACGAATGCAAGTTTAAGAAATCGTCAACTGGCCTAGCTTCATCATTATCTATATCGTATTCTAACATACTCTAATTGATTGAATTTATCTTTCCATACCTCAATAATTACCAAAAATTTTTCTCGTTAAAATTCATCAGAAGAAGTTTTGAAAATGAATGAAATATGTTCTCTTAATAGCTATTGTTAGCTATTGTTAGCTATATAGCTATAACATTCCAGAGAACAAGACATTGCAGAGAACAATAAAACTTGCGTTTATTTTGATTCATTCGCAAAAACATTGCTAGCATAGTAACCAAAACAATTTTCTCTTAATTAAAATTTGGAAATGATTGCTCCACAGAGTTTAAGATTAAAATATAATTAAGAAGATAAAGTCGAGAAAATATGAACTTCTCTTCTAAAAATTTCTAAATTATTTTATTTAGATATTGTCCAACAACTGATTACATAACGTAATTCAAATGTTAAAACCAAAAATCAAACTCAAATTACCAAATTATTCAACTTTTTTGAATATTACATAACCCTAACTTTAAATATTGTTTACTTAGGTAAAAATAATCTTTACATTAATGTTCCAACGAAATATCCTTAAGTTGACAAAATCATCTAATTACACATTCATCTTACATTCTGATATTGGTATTTTGTATATAGCATAACTAAATTGGAAACTTTGTAAAAAAAAAGAAAAGTTTTATATTGAAGAGTTTCTTCTCTAATTTTGTTCATGAAAAACAAAGAAATAAATAAATTCCAAAGTTTTAATCCGAAATCAAGCATCTCATGTACATTATAGAAATTTATTTATACACACATACATCTATTATTTTATTAAGTTTTATTATGTTTATAGCATGTCCATGTAGTTTAAATTAATTTTATTATAGAAACTAAAAAAATAGAAGAGAAGAATATTGAAAAGTTTACAGTTCGTCAACAGATACTAGAAAGAGAAATGTATTGTTGAATTGAATGTAGCCTTTTAGGTCTGATTTTAGGTTTGATTAGGTCGGAAATCGCACAAAAGCTACGATGGAGATTTCTGTCCCCTGAACAGTTTTTACTTTTTATTGTAGCTTGCTTTAGAATCGAATATAGCAATAAAAACATTTTTTGAGTTATAAGAGTTATAAGATTTAAAAATCCCATTTACTTTCTTACGTAACATGAATTCTCTTTAATGTGGCTCTGTATGGACTTTTGAAAATGAATTACCCTAATATATTTTTTTAAGAAATATGCAAAGTAACATTCTCTTTATTGGAACTCACAATTTTTTAAAATTTTGTCAGAAGGTTTTACAAAAAAAGTCTTGTGTAAAAAAACCTACATTTGAGACATATTATGTGTTAAATAAGTTTCCTTAGCATGGAGAAACGTATTGCGATGTTTCTATGTTAAGGAAACGTCATTTTTAGTTTTTTTTTGTGTCTGATCGTCTACAGGTCTATTTATCAATCGATGCACATTTGTATTTCTACTTCACATACAACGTTTATCACGAAAAATTGTATCTGAGTTTGCTTTGAAGATAGGATGGTTTAGTCAACTTTCAGGATATGTTAAATTTCTGGAAGCGCATTTTATATATTTTTAATTTAAAAAACCCAGTTTCACAGACATGAATTTTTATACTATTTTTAAGAAAATAATCAGGGCATTTTCCTGAAATTTTATACACTTATAAGCTCTCCCCGATAATAAAAAAAGTCAATGAATACTTTGAGGAAATCCGATTCCAGCAAGTGGAATTTCACTACAGTCCGAAATTAAATTGTTGCTCATATACAGAGAAATATCATATTTCAAATTTAGTTATTATAAAAATAAATCAATAAATATGTCAGGAATAGTAGGGCCCGAAAACAGAACTTTCATATTTCATTACATTTTAGGGCGCAATTTCTTGAAACTTATTATTTGAGTTCTGGTTATTAACAAAATTAATTGAAAAAATTTGCAGGGAAATCAGAAAACGAACCTCTACTAAAAACCAAATTTAAAATTTTCCTAGAGGCACAAAGATTACCTTCCACCTGTCTTAGAATTTTCAATAAATATTTAAAGGAAATGTTTCTGAATCAAAATCTGAAATAATATCTGTTCACATTGAAGTTTCAATGACAAGAAGATTTACTAATATTACTTGACCTACATAAATAAAGTAAATACACTTTTAATTCTAATTTTTTGAATTCCAATTTAAAAAGTAATACTAAGCTCTTATATTTTTGTTACTTATTTAAAATAATAACATATACATATATAAATATAATGTAAATACTATATGAAACGAAAATATTTATAGTAATAATTAAACAACTTACTTTATATCTAAATAATGTAATTTAAAAAAAAAGAACTGGTTTATTTTCTTTTAATTTTATTTTTGATTTTGTGTAAATATTCAAATATTTTTTTAGATTTTTCATTACATACATATATAAACGCAGGCTTATATCGACAAGTTAGTATGATTATTATGATGAGTACTCTTGTAACAAGCCGTAGGCCTTTTATGTAGAAAGGTTCTATACCCTATGATGGTTCACATTGAATATGTTTTTTTTTTAAATTCAATGAGAATAAACAACAAATTAAACATTATATTATGCTTCACTCATCATAACATATAGGAAAACTCATTCATATTTGGAAATTTTAATATTTTTACAATAAAAATAGAAAAATCTTATATAAAAACATTGAAAATTGAAAATTTTCCTTTTTAAAATTTCTATATACATATTATGGACGTACATATAATATATTTGTGGCTATTACCCCGAGGGTTAATAATATCCTTTGACTTTGAAAAAAGTAAATGAAAAAGAAAAAGATTCTTGTATTTTAGTTTTGAATAATTGGCAAAGAACATAATTGAAAACTGAAAATTGAATTATTGCTGTACGTTGTTGATACCATAAAACTGATTTAAATATATTTGAGAATATTAAGAGTATATATATATATGTATTTGTATATGTATGTATATTGCTTTTGGAATTATACAAATTCTTATTAAGATAATTAGATAATGTGCATATCAGATAAAATGTTTTTTCTAAAAACATACAAAAATAAAACAAAACAAATCAATGCATTAGGAATCAATTTGTAAAAGTAATGATTTTAAAGATAAAAGAAAAAACCAACTGCCTTACGAAAGAAATATTGGTAAATTCGACTATTTGTATATGGACTATAAAGTAATCACTTAAAAATTAAGCTATAAAAGATATTCTGTTTGAGGCTACAATAATTTATGATTCTTACACATGAAATATTTCAATATTTAGCTTTTAGTTATCATTAAAGAGGACCATTTGGATATTATGAAATCGTATACATGAGGATTTTATAAATTTTTTATAATTTTCAATAGAAATTGCAAAATAAAGAAATTTAAAATATAATCTTCTTTTTTACACATAATTATTTCTTTATAAATAAAGAACAGAAAATTATACGGAAAAGGCTTTTTAAAATTTTTCCAATGCTATATGAGTTTCTTTTTTTGATTTTTATTACCATATTTTTCCAACTAACTTCTATGTGTATGTTTTCATAATGTTGAATTGAAAGTTATGTACAATATATACTAGTGTATTTAGTGGCTTATTCAGAATTGACTATATTCTGTCTGACCCCTGTATTTCCTAAATTATTACACCTCTACGATTAAAAACAAAATAAACCTGGAAAACAAAGTTTTCATTATACGTTCCAAAAATAGTGAAATCCCAATTGGCATCGTATGTATATAATTACAATATTGGAAAAGATACATTAGATTTACGTAAAATAAATAAAATGCAATAATTTAAAGGCATTTTCATTTTTTTAAATACAAAATCGCAAATCTGATAGTTACACCTTTGGTGCAATAAACAAAAACAGAAAATAATTAAACGTTAGAAGTACTATCTGATAACCAAATACGGTATTCAGTGAACAGATGGTTCAATAGTTCTATTTATAATATTCAAAATTAAAATTGAATGACTGGAATCACTAATGTAATGATAATTTCCATGTTAAATTGATAAAAATCGTGTACGACTACAAAAATATGCAAGTATAAGAAATTTTAATAGTCTGTTATTCAATTCTTTTGTTTCCTATTTCCAAAAAATTTAAAAATTCTAAAAAATTGCAATAATAGCCATATAAATATACAAACATTTATAATATTAAGTAGAAAATGTATGGTCGCAGATGGAAAATTTTACAATTTGGCTAAAAAAATTTTGGGAGAATTTTAACTTATTTTTGTATCGATTTTATTAAAAAATTTGGCAAATGTTTCTGTAACTGTATGTACGGTATAATAAAGATGCATAAATTTCTATTGTACGAGTATACCATAAAAACAAAGTACTGATATTTAGATATTTAAATATTTAAATAGGCTTTCATGGAATTTTTACACTATTCATTTATAAATTTATAGACATACTTATATACTATTATGTACTACAATAGCATGGTACATACACAAAGAACATAAAAGTCTTAAATATTTTGTTATTGTTTTGTATAATTATATGATTTTTTTTTTTAATTCCTTTTGAAAACATTCGACCGAATTGACCTAATTTCCCCAAAAAATTCAATTCTTTTATATATTAAGAAAAAACAAAAATAGAAATTTCGCAAATATGTTAACTTCAAAATTTTCTTCTCTATATATATACAAAATGAATCTGTAAACGTACATACATGTACATACATAATAACACTAATAAAGATCCAATAATATGTGTTTAAATCTGCATATATGTACGATTGTATGTATAAATTTACAATATACAGAATATATAACATGTATGTATATTTAAAATTAATGAAAAATCTATGAACATAAATATACTAAATAATGCATTATACATGCTAACACAATTATTGCTTTAAGTAGACCGAATTTATACGCAAGAACGTAACGTAACCAAAATATTATATCCAAAATTCTTTCTCTCTTAGATTATATTAGTTTAGTACAAAAATCCTGAGCTGCTAGTAAAATTTTTTCTTCTATATTTTGTTATTGTATTTTGTTCCGATTCTTAATAATTTTATCAGGGTCGCATTCTATAGCTTAATTTTTTTTTCTTCCACCCACAACAAAAAGATTGACAACCATTAATTTTTGTATTCAAACATTAAGCTGCACAATAACACTAACACTAAAGTATGAATGATATATAATAACCAAACTTAACGAAATAACTAAAACAGAAAATTTGTGAATTTTTTTAGGCCTTCATATATTTTTTAGTTTTAAAACTAATATTATGGAACTTAATTGTACTTTTTTAAGGATTTTATAATTTATTATTGCTCAAAGTGTAAACAATTTCTGATCAATTGAAAATTAGAAGCGATATTTAAGCATTTGAAACTGGATTTGGATAGGTTTTGTCTAAATGAATTATAAATTGAGCCTGACGAAGATTATTATAAGACACTATTAAAATTGCTCTAATAATTAACACATACGTTAGACAGTATTTTTATGAAAAGACTCATAAACACCAGTTTATTACAACTTGCGGATATTGAAAGCGAAATGAATATTTTTTATTTAAAATAAAAAGTATATGATTGGTGTTATAAAAATAGCCCAGCCTCGGCATACACTTTTTTTCATACCAAAACTAGAAACACAGATATCTTCCCAAAGCTATAAGCACAAATTATAGTTTATAAAACAATCATTTTATGTTTTTATTAATATCTTAACACACACTCAAGCATTTACGATCCATACTGAATTTTAAAAAAAGCAACATGCTTCAACCAAGTTTTAATTATGAAACTTTTGTATTGCAACATTTGTAATTGCAATAACCTAGACTTTTTTTTCGATTTCTACGACCATTATAGTTGTCGATAATTTAATTAAAAAACTTTAAAAATATTATTGAAAAAAAAATAAAAATAATTTCGGATTAAACCAATGGTCTGTAAAGTAGTCCTTCTCACTTGAATAACTAAAAATACTTTTTTGCTAATATTTCTGAATACCAAAATACAAAATTTATCATATTTGCATACATTTAGGATGAAAAAAAATTTAAAGAAACGTTAATATAATGGTCGAAGGCAACGGTAAGGTGACTTAAAGTAAGTAATTATATTTCTTGATAGCAAGGCGTTTAGTCTAAACTTTTTGCTTTTAAAAAATTTTGGAAAAGCTATCAGTCTCGGAAGTATAACGCGTCGCAAATTAAAATTTTCTTATTTACGTGAGGCAATAGCTTTGAGTGAGATGGCGGTGGAAAAAATTGGCTCCTAACGAAATAAATTAATTATTCCCGAGACAGTAAGTCTTTTAAACTTTATCAAAAATTTGATAAAAGTAAAATTTCAACGGCCATTGTGTCAATTCAATATTCAATTACTAAGCGATGACAAACCTTTCTCCGTTAAATAGGACAGATGTAAACAAAAATACGGACGGACGGGCAGAGTGTAACTAATAAACACTTTTTTTAATTTTTTTTCAAAAGTACAAAAAAAGAGAAAGAAGATTTTCAGATTTATTTTGCTCTCATATTTTCCAATTTTTAGCAACAAATTTTTTAAGTATAGAAAACATGAAACGTTGTCGTAACACAAATTTTGTTATTAAACAATTATTACTGCAGTGTTCATAATTCACGACTAAGGGTAGCTATAAAGTCAGTTCTCTTTCAAAATTTGTACGTCACAAATTTGAAAAAATCTGATTTTCATGAAAATTATTTTTATTTTTTGAAAATCAAGTTTCGTTTGTGTTTTGACTAACTCCTAATTGTTAAAAATTTCAGTCAACCAATGATTAGAATGTTCTACTAATGATTGAGTTTTCTAAATTAAAAATTATAATTTTTTTTTGGCATATTCGGTAGAAATAAAAACCTAAGGTAGATGAATATGAAATCAATTGAAAAAACTGTTGAAAATTGGGTATAAAAACACTTTGACCTCAAAGACTCAAATACCACAAATTGCTCTATACTCTCGTCACAATTACTGTCAGATTTTTCAAAGTGAGATGGTGACAGTTATTTTTTCAGCTAAAGCTAGAAATCATCATATGGTGCTCAGACTACATCTGATAATTTATGTCTGATATGTAAACAGTCATCAGACTAAATAAAAATTTTAATTTTAGATTTAGTCACATATATAAACAGAACTTTAATTATTCAAACTTGGGCACTGGGCACTTTTTTAATTCATTTGTCTTCATTAAATTGTTATTGTCTTATATCTTACGTTAAAAGATTTCTTGATCATACTACTTACTCGCCCTCACTTATTAATTTCTCATTATTTACAACAAATTGCAGCTAATCAAAACATTTTGTTGTGACAAATTATTGTGCGATGGTTCTCATTATCGAAATTTAAAAATTGTGATTCGAAATTGAACATCGTGCACATTTTCTTTAATTTCAATATTTTTTGCAGCATGTTCCAAAAAAACTTGAATTCTTGTTTTTTTAAATTGTGAAAGTTAAAAAACAAAAAATGTAATTTATTTTTCAAAAAAAAATGATCAAAAAAAAATTATTAAAAAAAAAATTCTACAAAATTTTAAGAAAAACTCCTACAATTATTTTTGTTAAAATTCTATTCTATTGCTCCTTAGTATAGCAACCCTCTACTGTCTGTAAATGTAACACAAATGCATATAGACAAAAATATAAAAGCATTTTGTTGCTTTTTATAGATACATAACATCCTCATTCATAAGCATATAAAGGGCATACATATAATATGATGAAGGGAAAACAAATGAGTAAACTGAATAGTCAATAATAGAAACAAGCTTTTAAGGATTTGAAATCGCTCATCAAAAATACATACGTACCTATAATAGACCCCTATGTAGAACAAGCATATTATATTCATTATTATAAATATATTTATAACATTATACATATTTATTTTATTTCTATATATAAATTATTGAAATATAAAAAGAAAACCAACCATTTTTATACTACATGTCTGTTTATCTGTGATTGATTTATATTAAGGACTAAATAATGTTCACAAATATTATATTGTATCGTTTATAATTTTTTGTTCTTTTTCTTGTTCTTCTTCTTTTCAATAATATTATTACATTGAATATTATAAAGGAGAGAAAAAAAAACGTATAAAATAATACACAAAGGTCATCATAAACAAAACGAAAATGTATTCAATACATGAATAACATAATACTTAAATATACACTTACACACACTAATGTATCTACATATATCCTTCAAAGAAAAAAAAAACGAAACTTATTCTTCTGCTTTTAAATATGAAATTCAGAGACCTTTCAGGTAAAATATTATGTTTTTTTTTCTATTTGTTATACCTGTTAGTATAATGGAAGGATATTCTGTAGTTCCCAGTTTTGTGTAGTTGCAGAAAGCCTTAATATATTTTGCCTTATAAAAGTTAAAGTTAAATAAGCTATTAAATAACAGTTTTTGGGTCTAAAAAAACCCATTTTCCAATATAATTTTGAATATGTAGAGTTTGCAATTTATTTTAGCAAGAATATAATTTTTTTCTGAATATTTATATATTAATAAGTTAATTGTATGGCTTGGTATATTGTATTTAATATAACTGGTATAATTCATCTTTAAAAACATCTAGGAACAGAATTAAAATAATATTGAAACACAAGGTACGACTAGCACAAGCTACGATATTGTTGATATTTTTAGCTATAGAAATTCTTGCAAAATTTCTCACTGCGTTTTTTATACGTTTTTTCTTTATAAACAGTCGCTTTACTATACAATATACCGCTTTACAATTTTTAAAATATTCGCAGTCTTTCATCTATTACTAGATATTCTAAAAACAATTCGAATTCTGTAAGTTTGTGCCAATTGTGTGTTGTATTATTTATGCGAACGTAGCTACTTTCATATAAAATATTTTGCTTCACAAATGTATTTTAACATTTTTGAGACAAAGTTAAAAACACTTTTTCAAACCGACACATTAAACATGCAAAGCCAATAACAGTAGATTTTAAAGCGGCCTTGGTTGTTAAAATTTTATAAAGTGCATCATTTAATTTAAAAATTCCTGAAATAGCTGACATATTTCTCTTAAAGTTTAGGAAATTACAGATTATATTCACTATAAATTTAATTGGTTTTCTGAAATTCTTGCCAAAATTACAAATATCTATTTTATATTAAACTCTTAAACATCCAATTTTTACTTCCTATTCAATTGTAGCTTGCGTATTTGAAGACTATTGTTGATCTCATAAACTTTTAATATCAATCATTTTTTAAAAATATTAAAAAAAGGAAGAATTGGTAAAATTATACAATTTTTCAAATTATTGATTCTTAAAGGGAATTATTAAAACTTGTTTTCAAAAAGGCTTAATTTTACAAAATTTTAATAATTTCTTATAAATCAGGATATTTCCCAATAAACTTTTACAAAGAAAATTATTGATTTCCAAATTTCTAACTATTCCAAATAAAATTTGATTAATTAGCAGTTTTTTTCGAAATGACAAAAATAGAACTGTGCAATCATTTATTTATAGAAAATTAATGGCCTTTCGTCATAAATATTGCTATGGACTTGAAATTATATTATTATGTAGGTATTTATATTTTATATATGGGTAAGTATTGGAAGTGAAATATTTGGTATGAGTACATTGAAGTAGATACTTAAAAATTAAAATATAAAAATACAGTGTTGATAATATCAATGATTTGTAGAATAGCAAATTTCACTCAAACCATTTCAATTAAAGTAAGAAATTATAGAAAAGCATTTACCCCAAAAAAATATTGAATGAAACAAACTTCGAATTAACATCAGTGAAACCATGCAAATATTCATAAAAGTAAAATAAAACTTTCAGTTTCTAACAAATGTGTTGACTTGGAAAATACGTTGACTTGGCAAATATATTGATTGCTAGAAATTCGGAAGTTAACCAAAACCTATTTATTCCGCATTTTGTCTATTGCGGAAAGATATAAAAATATTACATTACAATAATTCAACCGATAGTGTGAAGAAATCCATTAATTTTACTAAAATTGTCCAAAAATAATTCTAAGGCAATAGCACCAGTAATTACCAATTATGTCTTGGAAAAAAATCTGATGGGTCAGCACACAATTGACCGGAATGTATATTGCGTAGTTTAGTAGAAGTGTTACAGAAGATTTTAAAAATGCGTTCCCAAAAGTTTATCAATCCATGACATAGTCAAAATGACATAAAAAAAATTCACATATTTCATCAAAAGTTTTCATCAAAATTAGTTCAGCCGAAATAGAGATACAAGCGTACACAGACCAACAGACGGACGACAGTCGGATATCTCTCTAAAAGTAGTTTATTCACGTTTCCGTTCTATACTATGGAGAAGTGCTTTCCCACCGAAAACTCAACATCCAAAATTTGGTGTCATCACAATGCACAGATATTTACCATACTTACTAAATATCTGTATATATTTCAACATTTTGTACATTATGTTGATAAAAAATTATATTTTTGCTTCGGAGATATTACCTTTTCACACTAGCAAAACTTACTGTTCAAAATTTTGAATTGAAGCTCTAATTTAACAGAGATTTTGATACCAAAAAAAATTAAAAATCGTCTAATACAACAACTATTTACATATTTACTCTTTCAATGTTGCTTTCTTCCCCTATATATATGCAATACCACAACTTTACAAGAAGACAAAGTATTAGCACTCTATTCAAAAAGTAATTTACCAAACCATTATTTTAATTCAAAATTTTTTGAGATTTGAGAGAAAAGAAATTATTGAGCTTTGAATAAAACAGAAATATAGCTGTCGAGCAATCATTTAATAAAATAGCTGTTGTTTTATTTAACTTAATTCCAAATAATAATCTTTTCTTAGTTATTTCCATAAACGAAAAAAATTTTCCATAAAAAATAAGAAATTTGAAGAAAATCCAATGCTTCAAAGTATAAATTTCCGCCGGCTTTTTCCAAATTTCTTTTTTAATATAAATTTCCTTAACATTTTGTTTTTCTTTAAATGCCACAGCTGAATCAGTCTAATCTGCTAAAAAAAATTTCTCGGAATATTTGAGGACACAAAGTTATTTATGGAACTAAGGATAAATTTTCAATGTAGAATTTAAAAAGAAAAATCCTTCGATACAAGTTCAAATTTATTTACTGGTTTTCTTTACAATTCCTTAAACCTTCACAATATTTACAAAAGGTGTTATTAATGTAATTTTTTTCGAATTTAAAATTTCATCAGATTTATTTTTACTTGGTATTGCAATTCGAAAATCAATTTATTCGATTTTATTTTAATTTAAGGAATTCAAATAATGTTTAAAAAAGTTGAACAAATCATCAGCAACTTCTGAGCGACATTTTTCTATTTTTACAGCTAATAAAAAAAAATATACGAAAAACATTTAAATTTTTAAGCTTAAAGAATAAAATCTGCCGCTCTGTTTCAGAAGCTTGTAGCATTTTCCAAACTAGAATAGCTTATTATTTCCGTGAAATTCATAATTGACCGCAAACATGGATCTCTTTTATGGTTAGTACGATAATATCAAATTATGCGAAAATTTCGAGAATTCGACAAATATTTTTCCAAACCCATCTGTCACAATGTACTACAAATATTAAATACAAATAAAATTATCTATAGCTACCGCCATTGGTAAAAGAGAAATCCAATTTCGCCTAATTACGTATACCTAGAAATTTTATGAAGTTTTATCCTTTTTAGAAAAATAAAAGTCTATGGATACCTATTTATATGCACAGACAAATTTCTCCTAGACTCAGTAACAAACAATTTTATAAAAAAAAATTTAAAAATAAGTGCCAAAAGATATAGATTTCCTTGTCTCGAAATTTGCCCTCATTTTCAGATGGTTTAATTTTTTTTTTGCAGACAAAGAAAGAAGGACTTTTTTTGTGCAAATTTATAGCATTTTATTTGGAGCATATACGATCAAAGGAAACTCTTTTTTGCTATTTTTATGAAATACGCTAAAATATAAATAAAATTTGTTAATTTTTGCTTTTTATACATAACTGAACCTAATTTTTTTATGTTTTTGTTGTCTTTTTATTTTTATGTTTTGTGAAAACGCATTATAGCATTATAGTGTATAAGGTAACAGTTTAGCTATATACAGAAATTGGGTTTTCCAAATAAAGGAAAAAGGATTAATTCAAATCTATAGTGGTCACAAATTTTGATGAATAGGTTCATTGTATTAAAATTTCATCATCATCATATACATACAATTTTTTTTATCCCATTTATTATTTTCTATATAACTTGCATTATGCTAATGGCAAAGTAGAGTTAAAAAAAAAATTACGTTTATATCTAGCTAGATATTTTATACATATAATACTCGTATAAAAAATCCGTGAAGCATGAATTAGGAAAAATCGGCTACATAAACTAGACAAGCATAAAATACATATACATGTACAAATATAATAAAACATTTGAAATATAGGAAAAAAACAAGAAGTGCCTAAAGATTCAGATTTTATTGTCTGAAATTTTATCCCTATTTCCAGATGATTTAAAATTTTTTGCAAACAAAGAAAAAATATTAAAAAACTTTTTTTGGTATTTTACTAAAAGGGCAGATATTTTTGGTATTATTTCCAAGAAAATTCTATTAAAGTACTAAACAAAAATCTGTATAAGAAATATTGATAAGTTATAGAACTATTCTAATACTCAGTATACACTACCAAGCTTGAAGGAATAAAACTCAAATACCGCTTTATTATTTTTGTGATCTTTGGCTTTCGACTTGGTTCGTGTTAATTTCCGATTTTGTTGGTTTGAAAGTTTAAGTAAACCTTTATAATATTATTGTACCTCGAAAAATTTAAATTTTGATCTTAGTTAAGGTTGACACGTTGGAGTCCAATTTTTCTTAACAGTTGGTTAGTTATCGTTGCCATAACGGAAGCTCAAATATTATATTTCAAGAAATTTTGTTAAATATTTTCATAATTATTATAAAAATGTAAAATTACATTTCCAAGTTCTTCTATTACCGAATAATTTATTAGTTTATTGCTAAGAAAATTCAATGAATATTTTCTTGTACAAAGATAAAAATGTATAATCATATTATTGAAACTTGAGATACCTCAAGAGTTTATTAATCTTTTCACTTGACTAAAATAAATTAAGGTATAAGCTTTTATCAAAATCAAATTCACTATAATGCACAATTATGGAATTCCCGTCAAAAACTCGATACCACATAGCCTCCCTTATTGTATGCAATGTGGTCGGCAATAATAGTGAAGCGGTAATGAAACAAACATTTGCTCAAAATAATCTATTCATCATATTTTTCTTTTAGCTGATTTCAAGGTAAAATTACCATAAAATTAAAATGAAAAGACTTTAAAGAAAACTTCAGTGAAAAGACTAAGTCTATAACACTTTAACTGAAGTCAAAAATTTGAAAAAAAAAAAATTAAATTTAAAAATTTTATGTGGTACCACACTTTGTAACCAAATTATTGTTTGCATGAAAGCACAATGGTATTATAATTACATTCCTATGAGAAAGAAAGAGAAACGAATGCTTTGCTTAACAATAATTTTTAAGTATTTAAGTACGCTAATTCAATAAAAGTTAAAACTAAATTGTTAAACGTTTAATATCAAATTGCTACTAGACATAAAATATGAGCTTTTGTTATGCAACGATGATCGTGGCCGCAAAAGGTCCTCCATCTATATGTCTGTTTTCAAATTATAACAATTCTCAAGAATATTGCGACGAGCAATATTTTGTTTTTAAAATAAAATCTAGAGGCTTCTGAAGATATTTTGCATAATTTTTATAAAGGTATTTGTTAAATGAAATTCAGCAATAGTTTTTATTGTGTTTAGTTAAGAAGCCAAAATAAAATTGTTTTTCATTACGTTACGAATTCTAATTAATGTTTTTTTCGTATACCTCATAAAATATATGTAGGTATATCAAGGAGTTTCTTCATTTCAAATAATTTTATTTAATACCTACTACTAAAATGACACGAAAGGGACTTGTAGGGTAATCGGATTCTTTAAAAAATATATTTAAAAATATAAAATATCGGATTAACTTCCAGAATTTAAAATTCATTTTTTCCTACAATTAATCTTTTCATATTTTGCTCAATACTTCCAAAAGAGCGAAACTATCAAGTAAAACTACAAAAAAATTCTATATGACAAAGAACTACTTCATTTTTTTCTTGTATCTGAGAACAGTCAACATATTTCAGTATAAAAACTTAAAAAAAAATTTAATATTCAATATTTACTTTTATTCTTGAGAATTCTGGGTGATTTTCACACTATTATTTGCAAATTATCCACGTTTTGTTGAATTTCATTCGCAACTGTTTTTCCACAACTCAATTAGAGAGAGTGGTATAGTTGCAGGTAATTACAGGTAGATTAATATATGTTAAATTAAGAAAACCAACTTTTCAATCTATCGGCCAAATTTCAGTGTTACATTCAGTTACACTTGTTCTTTTCAAGAGAAGAGAATTTTTGCAATGTCTTTTACAAGAAATTCAAATTGCATTTAAAGTTTTACCAATCTTAATTTTTTTAAGAACCATTTTTGTGGGCAGGCATTTCAAAAAACTAGTCAAACAAAAGCTATACAGCCAATACCTTTGACATGACGAAGGCTCGGAAAACCTCTTCGGACTTGGAGATTTCTAATAATAATTTTATTACAATTGGTGCCGAGTAAGTCTATTACCTTTTGCTCAAAGTTTTATTTTCTTTTGAATTACAGCAATATAAATAAATATAGAATGTGACAGAACGGCATATAAAAAAATAACATAAGCGTAAAATTTAATTCTGTTTCAAGAAATAAATCATCTTAATAGCAATTGTAGAGCTCAAATACACATAGATTGTGCACTGCTTTGTTTTCTGTAACAAAAATATATTGTAACATACCGTGCAAATTTGTAATTTCACATAAAGAACAATATGAACTGCTACCAATATTGTATCATTTTAACTGAATTGCAAATAATTCTAAATTTTGCGAAATCATGCTGTGTTGATAGCTCTGTAATTGGAGAGCTCATTATTATAAGATCAACTTTTCCAGATAAAACTTAGCATGAATTCAAATAATATTAGACTTAAATAAGAAATTAAAATAGCATTGGACTCTACTTCTCGTCCAACAATTTTTATATGGGAAAGGTTCACTTCATATATGTATAGTTGTTTATATTGCATTCGAAATTTTGTTAACCTGAAATCTAATCTACTAAAGCTAAAATTTTTTTTATTTTTTTTCATATTCCACATATTTATGTACTTATGTATATATATTATATTTCCATATCTATTACAAGGATAGTAGGTTCATCAGAATTTCAAGGATAAATCAAAATTTTGTTGACAAGTTTTTACTGCTATAATTTTGCTTTTATTTGCATGAATGTACATGCATTTTATTATTTTAATGAGGGCTATGAATTCAATTACGAAATTTTAAATAACATATTGAATTTTTTTTAGTATAATGCAAAACATTTTATAAATTTCATTATTTGTTAAATTTATATTTAAATGAAAGCAACTTTAAATTAAAATTAATTTACAAAGAAGATATTTCTCAGTAATTTGGTGTAGTAAACAAAATTTAATAAGCCTTTAATTAATAGAATAATTCCAAATATAAAGCGATAAAATCCAATTAAGTGATCTGTTAACCAATTAGACAAACAAAACTTATTTATCTTAATGGAAATTTCTTCATGCAACTGCAGAACAGATTTCCATTAAGATAAATTAGTAGTGTAATAGGCACATTCTTATTGATTCCGCAACTATAATGTTGTATTAGTAAAATTCATAAAACAAAACTTAATTGATTTCAGTATGAATATGAGCAATTAAGACTTTCGGCTTTCACTTAGTGGTTTTTGAAATCCGCAAATACGTGATTATAAGGAAGTGTAAAACTTGCTCATTTTTTCATTTGTACTGACAGGACCGATATGTAAAAATGTTAACACACAGAATGCGTGAAACACTTCAACTTGACAATATACCCAGTTATGTATGTTGCGCTTCTTCTGTTTCAATAAATTCACTGTTGCCATAGAATATCACTAAAATGAGAGCAAATTTTAATTAATTTTCTAATTTAAAAAAAAAATTGATTAAAATTATTTCAGAAAAAAAATTCCAAGTAAAACATTGCTAATTACAAATGGTATATTTGGATTTAATTAAAATAATTAATTGAATTATGATAGATGGCGTTCAATCGCTTAATTGTAAATTGAAACAATCTTTCCAACTTGATGTGAGAAAATTACATTAAAAAAATATTAAAATAAGAACAGAAGAATGCCCAGAAAAAGAGAAATACATTTGGACATTATTGAATCAGCACTTGCCATATTTTTCCAAATTTTAATGAAACTGTAAATTTAGATTTTGTTTTTTTTTCTTGTTTTTCTAATATTGTATTTACATAAAATTCTTGTTGTTTACAATATTATCTTTTTATTTTTTAAATTTTCCGAAAATATGGACATTATGCATTATGCATTGGCTAAATGCCAATACAATAAGTACCAAGTATACAATAAAGTAGTAAAAACAATTTTAAAGCGGTTTTGTTATAGAGAGTATTGATTTCTTTCTATACCCCATGTTCAACATAATTGAAAAAAATATCTTTTTCATAGTGTTTTTAAAATTTTACAGAATGTGGTAAAAAATATTTAGTTTATGTACATGCATACCTATATTTGTACATATATATATAATTATGCTACATTAATTTAAATGACAATGAAATAAATAAATTCAGAAATTTTAAAAATATTCAGAAACAATAAAATCGACTATCATAGACAATAAAAGAGCCAACTCGTCTGCAATAAACTATATGATAGTTAGTAATATATTATATAAGTGAGAAATAGCTGGGAGAACTCCATTTTGTTTAATATATTCTGCTTATACATATATGTAGTTGCTATTTCGGAAAAACGTAAAAAATTTCAATGGACAAAATAATAGAAATCAAAGAGTTAAAAATTGCAAAATGAAAAAGTTGAATAAAAACAATTTTTATATGTACAACAAATTCAAAAAAGTGAAATTATGCTATTGTGAGTTGCCTTTGCTTTTTATTTGATTCCACGATAAAATTCAATATAAGAATTAATGCCATTTTAAAATAAATATTTTCAATTATTACAATTTCACTATGCGCCTTAAATTTTTTATTTTTCAATGCAGAACAAGCGGTGACACTGATTTTACGTCTCCATCTTTAATTATATTTAGAAGTCGTGTAAATATGAAGACAAATGATGATAAATGGTGAGTTCGCCAAATGACGTTCAGTATTCCTTTACTGACATTTTCATGTTGCATTATTTCAGAGAACACGCTTTCTCTCATATAAATGTAAGGTAAAGATTGTGAACGCATAATAGAAATAATCCTGTATTAAAACTTTTTGTTTCTTATTTAAAGGTCTTTTATTGCCTATTTGAATTTCAGAAACAAAAATTGCTTACTATTGATGGTGAATTTGATGATTAAATTTGGTAATGGTGAAGAAGATAGAAATATTTTTTTTTTAATAAAACCAATTTTTTTTATCTGCCATGTTTAAAATTTCATAGTATTTGCAGTACAGAATTCATGTTATAAGCAAAATATATGGGCGAAGAAAAATTGCGAATTTAAAAAAAAAAATCTTTTTTAAAAAGTTCTAAAAATTCAATTTCACAAATATTCATTTGTAACAGATATTAATATTTCGAATGTTGAAGTGCGCGTGGTAAGCCTACATTAAAAAAGGATTATATTTTATCAGTTGATTTTTTTTTTAATTCGAAAAAATTTATTGGATATTTTGCTATTGTATTTTGTATAAATTTGAATAGTTTTAGTTTATCTTTTGAATATGTATGGTAATAATTATTTTGCATTCATTTCAGTAGTTTTTGAAAATATCTACAAATGTATGTATGTACTGACATAGGTATGTACTTGAATTTCGTTCATTTAAAATAAATAAGCAATACATATGTAGTGGAATTTGCTTTAACTGCGTGCATCAAAATTAAATAAACAAAAAATTTTATTGTTAGCATAAATTTTAAAGATTAATTGGAATAGCGTTATAGATAGAAATTTCAGGAGTGATATTAATATCTCAAGTGAGATATTAAAAGTGATGGAGAGATATGCTGTACATGCAAAATTATAAGTACATTTGAAATTATTAGTGGAGGTACCTATATCATCAATAGAAGTAAATCGAAGTGCTTATAATTTTATATTCAAATCGTTCTATGTAATTTTTAACCTGGTTTTTCATATCGAAAATTTAGCAAGAAAATTATTAAAATTTTATTTAGTTTCATTGTAGCAATTCGTTTAGTTTTTAATTAATCTTAGCTTAAAACAAAACATTTTAAATTAAAATCATTTCCTATAAAGAAATTATTTCTATGTATAAAACGTTTAAAATGCGTAGATGCGAAATTAATGTTGCTCTGTTTAAAAATAAGCATCCAATTTTGAAATTTTGTAAGGCTTTTAATTAAAAGTTCAAAACTTTTAAGTTCAACTTCTTATTCAAAACTTATATTCAACTTCTTAGAATTGGGTTGACATTATTTTGTTGAATAAAATTTTAAAGCTTTACGGAAACGGTAGTTTATACAGCTAGTCTTACATCGTTCAACACTTCTTAAATTGTCCAAATGTATTGGAAACTATTGCAACACTTTTGCAAAAAAATTTTTAGAAAAAGTGCTTATTGGTTTCACTCTGTCCGTCCGTTTGTTCCTTCCTTTGTCAGTCCATCCGTCAGCCCGTCTGTGGAAATCTTTACAAAATTTCTACACCATTGAAGATAAAAAGGTAAAATTTCATATGTACATAATGCCTTTACTAGAAACTTATTTCCGTAGAAGAACATTTTTAACTATCTCCTCACTCTCTAAAAGTTATAGCCCCCCAAAACTCTTAAAAAACCATTTTTTAACTATTTATAACAGTGAAACCATAAGCAGTTTTCAAATTAACGCAGCATAGTTATCTTTTAAAGCGGCATAGTATATTTAAACATTAAAAAAACAAAATGGCCGCTCAAATTTACCGTCATCTAAAATCTGTTTTTTCTAAATGATTGGTATGGTTTTTTTTCCAGGCGATAAGTTGTAGGAGCAGCTAAAATTTTAACAGCTTTTCGATACTGACAAATAATTTATTTCGTTAAAAAAAATTTTCATCTCATCAACCCTCTTTCAAGTTTTCGGCTCTTGAAATCTATAAATACAGAAAACTAGCGATAAATGCCATGCCATTAAAAAATATAATTATTTTTCTTAACTGACGCAGTTAACCCTTGAATTCTTCCAGTGTAATGTTAACGTTTCAATTTTTTTTCAATTTTCAATTAAATTTTTTTGTGTTTTGCCTCATCCCAAATGTATGCAATCTTTGATATATTTTTGTATATGAATGAAAGTAATTTTAATGATGTGGATTTTAAAGACGCTAACTTGTTGAAGGGAAGAGTGCTACCTTACAAACCATTGCTTTGCGACCCAACTTTATTATAAGCTATAGCAAATTAAATAAACTTAATTTATGAAGAAATATCAAAGATTTCGGTTCGATTTGGAAATAATTAATGGGTTAAATATTACTCAGAAGTGTGGAATAACTCAATATGATTCGACAATAATAATGTTACACCGCAAATTAACAAAGATATTACCAATGTATCGAGAAAAAATTGAAACACAATTCCCTAACATTCTAAATTCAATGGCAGAACTCTTTTTCAAAACTTCTAAATATTATTATTCATTTATGTGATCATATTCAAGAAAAACTTTTTATTAATTTTATTGTAATTGTTAAAACTAATTAAAATAAGAATTGAAAGTTTTATGAGAAATTTATTCATGTAATTCACAAGCTCCAATTCAACCCATAAAAATAATAATTTAAATATTACTATACAGTTATTTGGTTCGCCTATATTTTTTTAATCTCTTCGTCATTGAATATTTCGTTGTTTTTGTTTTTAACTTCAACATTAATAATCTTTTATCCCTCCCTTTCAAGCAACAAATTCAATAGATTAAGTATTTAATATTTTCAATTCAAAGTGCATAAATTAAAGGGGAAAATATTGTATAAAAAAATATTTTGCTCAATTAGTAATTTAATTATAAATGAAAAATTCTTTAATTGAAAATTAATCAAATTGACTCTTGCATTTTTAAATAATAAAAATAATGAAAAAAAATTATTGAAATTTAAATTTGTAATAATAATTTGTTCACGTACAAATCGCATAAATACACATACATTTGTACTTTCATATAGAGTGTGTGATATTAATAAACGCGATCCCACTATTAACGGTATTAAGAATAAATTGATTTTTCCATTTCCCATATATGCGGAACAATATTTTTCATTCCAATTGGTCTTTTAATAGAATGTGTCTGTGATTAAATTGAGTGAAATAGAAAAAATTGCAAAGTATCAAAAAACAATTTATTTTTAATTAAAAACAGAAAACAACAAATTTTAGGCTCATGTTTTCTTTATGATCAGAGCGTATACAAAATCAAAATATATCGAACTTTTAAGAGTACAGAAAATTTTGAACGAATGTTAAACAAAATATTGTGTGCTTCATTAAGGACGAATTATAAAAGCTTTTTTCAAATTTTTGTTAATAACTTGAATTTAAAATTAGGAGTTTAATTGACCATCAATTTAGAATACAAGCTATACACATGTCATGTCAGCAGCTATTACTTAGTAAACGAATTTGGAAGGTAAACAATTTAAAATAAATCGATGAATGAAATGATTATTAGGTCACAACTGAATGAAATGATAATTAGGTCCTGGTATAACAAACATTACGGCAATAGTTTGCTTTTAATGGTGCACAACAAAATTTTCCGCCGTTTCCTTTTGAGAAGCGAATTTAATTTTAAGCTTGTTATGATTTTTAACAATTTTTCTTCTAATCTATATTTAACATTGATTCTACTATACAATATTCAATAATTCATGATCACCCTTTATTCATTAATAAAAATTGTGAACGCATAGACGTATTAACTCGTCACTGGCAAGTAAAGTGTTTAAAATATCCGAAACACAACTTTTTTTTTTCCAAAATATTCTAAATTAAAATATTTGACATGTAAATTTTATGGGATTCCATTTAAAAAGTCTGTGTATTTTGAATTCATATTCATATTCATATGTATTTTATATCGACAGGATTATGTAGGATTCTATGAAAATATATTTGCCACTTCAACCTCAAAAAAAATTAAAAAAATAATTTTAAAATCAAATTGATTAGAAATATTTACATAAAATTGTTTCGATAATTTGAATTGGCGAAGTTCTAACAAACACCTATACATAGTTAAAAAAGTCTTTTTTTAACTATTTGTTACAATCCCTCTATATCCCGAAAAAATTGTAATTTACTTTTAAAAAAAAGATTTTGTACAGTAAAAGCTTGCCGACGCGTTAATAATCATTTGTAATCAGTATCATACGGATAAAAAAGAAATTCACATTAATCACTTAGTTTGCGTTTTCTAAGAAGATAACTGTGCAGAAATCGGATTTAAATGGCAATTCGCTTGAAATCAACAAAACTACTTTTTCGTAGCTTTCATTTTCTATTAAATCAATTTCAATATTGTTATTGTTAGGAGCAACTACAAAGCAAGAAAATAAATTGATTATTAGTTACTCTTATGCAATCTATGGAAAAGTCCGAATACCGTCTAGTCAAATTAAATTCTATGTAGTAGCTGCTTTATTTCATCAAAACGCCACACAGTAATTTTCCAAAGGAATTAATTTTCATACAAAATATTTGAGAAATAGTTGAAAATTACCGCAGAGTGCAAACCAAACATTGTTGCATTCAAAACACATTTTATTTGCCATAATTTTCATGAATAAATTCTTTTGTAGTGAATCTCTCACAAAAATCTCTAGCAAAAAATTTTTATATGCTATTGTATGATCTCTAACAATAGTCCTAAAAGATTCAATGAAAAATTAACAAGTTGAAATCACTAAATTTTTGAAATTCCAAAAACGCAAATAATTACCTACTTAAAGAATGTACGCAAACTTCGCATGAGTATTGCAAAAAATTACTGCTCTGTTCTTTTGTAATTGTCAACTTATTTTTTATCTAAAGTTTTACCATCTGAGAGATTTTTTTGCGCATATTGTAAAAATTTTGATTAGTTCCTCGCCTAATAAAAATATTTTACTCAGTTTTCAAACAAAAAAGGAAAAAAGAAATTTTTTCAAAAAGTAACTACTTATTTATCAAAAGATACTTGAATTTTAAACTTTAACACTCAAAATTATTTTATCTTATACTTTGTTAAATTTACTTTGGCATGAACCTTCAATGGAATATTATATATCCAAATTTACAAAAAAAAAAATGCGGTGCAAGAACGTTAATATACTTTCAACAAGACTAAAGATAACTTTTAATTAATTTACTTATTTTTAGCAACAGGATAAAGTGCACTTCAAGTTGACCATTTTGTATAGACAATCTTTTTGCTCTATGATTTTCAACGAACGTAATTAAATTTAACAAGAAAAAAAACCAATCTGAATCAAAGTTTTTTTTTTGCGTAAATAGTCCGAGTTAACTATATAGAAACTACTGAAGGAACAGCTCAAAAATTATGCCTGTTATTGCAAAAATTTTCATAGTAAAAAGTTATTAATCTTTAATTTGAATCAAAAGTACATGCCTACAAAATAGTAAGATTATTCTGCAGTTTTGATGATGAATGAGGGCAACATTTTCAATGTTACATAAAAATTATATCTTTGTTAGTAACTTAGACAGTCATAAACTAGGGAAATCCAAAAATAAAATGAACAAAATGATTTTTTGTTGTTTGAGTAAAATTTTACATTTTTATAATTTGATTTTCATTTGCTTATAAATACTTGAATTGGTTTAACTTTCTTCATCTATCAAATTGAAAAATATATTTAAGACAGAGGATTAAACGCATCGCATAATCTCGAAATGAGAATAAATTTAATTGCTATTTATCAACGTTCTGCTCTTTTTCCCAAAAGTTTAAGTTCATTGAAATTAAATATAGGTGTAAGTCACTTAACTATGTACGAGTATAAATAAATTTCCCTGTAAATAAATTTTTTACTGAAATGCAATTTATAAATATTCGAATTCTCAAAAATCTCAAAAAAATTTTTTATCTTACTGAAAAAACCACTCATCAGGGAATCATTAATTAACTAAATAACTAACTGTATATTAATTTCAATCTAATGATTTATAATTATACAAAAGTGTATTATTAAACTTAATAACACATTCATTATTCAAAAAAAAATATTTGCATCTCATCTTTTACAATATAAGGTTTCCGTTCGAAACAAATTTAAATTGTCCAAATTTATAAAAACCTGGTTATAATCGATGTAAATGATTTGTAAAAAAACGTCTTGCATAAATAATAAAGTAAACTTTTAATTAGAGTTTACCACATTTCCATATTTTCACATCAATAAATTTTGTATAACTATATTTTAATAAGTACGTTTTAAATAGAAAAATAAATTATGAAAAAGTAAAAGCAAGACAGTTTTCATTCACACTATTTTCTCTTCCGTGCCCCTATACAGTTAATATGTAAAATTTCATTTTCTTTTTAAGAATTTAATTTTATATATATATATATATATATATATAGTTTTTTTACCTTCTTTGTTTTAGAAATATCCATATAATTATATTTTTAAATATATTTTTAATCCTTTTGTTAAAGATTTTATTCATATACAAATATATGCAATTATTTTTTGCATATCATTAGGCTTAAATCATTAATTGTTGAACCTTACTACTTATTATCAATATTCAATACTTATTATCACTTATTTTTATTGAAAATTTTAAAATATTTTTAATAATTTGTTGATTAGAATTAACACTTTAATAAATCAGATTGAGATTTACAATGAATTCACAACATACTTTTCTTCTATGAAATTTAACTATTCTTTTTCGCAATTATTGTGTATTTTTTACGATAATTTTCTTTCTTATATCTTCATTTTTGTTTTGTTGGTTTCTAATAAATTTTTTTATATTTCAATATTCAATAATACAATTTAACATTTGAGTAAAAGTAAGTATAAAATTAAACTGAATCCATTCAAAAATTCCATTGAATATCTTTGAACAATAATAAAATACAAATATAAAAACTTTTTTATATATATTTTTTTATTTAATATTTTTCCAGCATTTATTAGAAAATAAAATATTCCATTTTCGTTTATTTATTTTAATTTATTTTTTTCTATTTCATTTTTCAAATAAGAAAAAAAAATTTTTTTCCACAACTTACAAAACAAAAATTTATTTGACCTTCTTTTATTATTTATTTTCCCTATATTTATTTATTTTTTATTTAATTTTATTGTTTTGTTTTTTCTTTTTCTTGACACTATATCGACCAAATAAAAAATACAATAACCGTTCACGATACGTCAGTGTCTAAAATGTAACTAAATCTAAAGTCCTGTAAGACGGATGCTGTGTTATGTGTATCTTTCAATACAGAACCATATATACAAATAACAACAACAATAATAATAACAACAACTCAAAGAAAACAGTAAAAAAAGCAAGAGGGAACAAAAAATACGAAGCGAAAATTAAAAAAGTTGAAAATAAAAACGAAAAAAAAAAAATCTGAGAGACTTATAAAAAATTATTTCGATAAGGATAAAAAAAAAATTATAGAACTAAAAAAAAACAGCAACAATAATAACAACAAAAACCATATTAAAAAAAATATATTATAAGAAATGCAAATAGATTTTCATATAGAATTTTTTATAAAAAGAAAAAATAATAAAACAAAAAAAAATATTGTACTCAATTATAGAAAACCATAAAGGAAAAAGGATGTGTGCATATACTCATGTCTATCAGTAAAACAGTAAGCAAATTTCGTTTTGTTATTGTAAGCTATAGTTGTTGAAAATGTCCTTTTTACTAAATTTTTTTTTCTATTCTTCTTTTTTCCTTATTTTTCTCTCCTTTATAGTATAATTTAATTTTATTTAATCTCTTTTGAACGAAATTGGTTCACATTCGCGCTTGGTGTTGAAATACGGAATTGCCAGCCCCAATGTCATTATACAATTACATTTTTCGTATATATGACGAATAATATGTAGATAAAAAATAAAAGAGTATGAATAAAAATATTCATAAAACTTTTCCAAATTATAAGAGAGTAAATTTAAAAAAAAAAAACAAAATTATAACAAAGAAGAAAATGGGAGATATTTTTGTTAAGAATGAGAATGAGAACGGAATTAAATAAATAAATAAAAAAAAAAGTCTTAAATTAAAGTGGTTAAATAAAACGTCAAGAATATTAAAGTAAATAAATAAATTTACTCCTAATTTTCATTTCTCTATATAACATGCATTTTCTTACTCCTTTTAAGAGTAAATTAATTGAGTGTATGTTGGTATGTGAATAAATTATTCTCTCTAGAATTACTATATACACATAAAATAAAACAACACAATTATATACGGAGCAAGACAATCTCTTTTGTGTTTCAGTTTTTTTTTAATTTTTTGTAATAAATTGAGAAACAGAAATTTCAAAATCGTATATGTTTGTAAAAATGTTTGTATTTATATAAAAAGAATACATATTTTAACATTATGTAGTTGTTATTTTAATGATAAAAGTTTTATAAAAATATACATATTTACATTACATTATAATTACAAATGTATTCATATTTATGTTTGTAAATATTTATTAGTGTTTAATATGAAAAATGCAAAACTTAAAAAAACTATATGGAGTCCGAAATTTCGATTCGAACTTAATATCCACAATTTATTAATATTAGGAAATCTTCATTACTAATATTAAAGTTAATTATTAATATTATTACAATAATGTTTATTGTTAAATTTTTAACAGCTTGTTAAATGAGATTTTTACCAGGGTAATGGTTTTACGTATATTTGAACAAATATGAACACAGTTCTACACATATGAATTAATATAATTTATAGATAAATGAATATGAGTTCGAAATTTTTAATTTTTTAGCGAGAACGAAATCAAAAACTTTATTCAAAAGTTAAAATTATGTAAATCCTTTTAATCAAAATTCCAATAACAAACATTATGTGCATACATTATATGTGTATGTATATATGTACAATTAAAACATACAAATAGACGCACATGTTTATAAATTTCCTTTGTTCCATTTTTGTCAAATTTTAATGACCGGCTGACTGTAATTTGAGAAAAATTACTATGCTCTAAAGTAAAAATAAGCAAAAACAAAAATGAATTCTGATATTGTAAATTTTTTTTCCTCTTGGTATCGAGTGATATTGAGTGAATTGGTAAAAGTTTATTTATGGGGAAAATAAGATGATTGTACATAATGTACGTCAGCAAAATTTTTTCCTCTCTCATATATACATGCATGTACATTTTAATTTCTCCTTCTTAAATTACTTCGAGATACTTTTGATTATTAAGTCTAAACTTTATAGACTCTTTATAAATTATTTCTACTTTCTAGTCTATAGTATAGAGTCAGAAAAACCAAAAAACGAGTGTATTATTTTATTTTATGAAATTTTTCGTTAAAAAAAATTGTGTATTAAGATTATTTCGTTAACAATATTTCTTTTTCTCTATCGTTATTCATACTAGTAAAAATATTCTCTTAGTATAATTATCTTCTTTTCTCTCTTGCGGCAATTGCGCATTAATTCCCTTTAATATCGAAATATTTATGTTCACTATGTATATTAAATTCTCGTGATATTTATACATCGAATTTGTTGCAAAATAATTATACTATACTCTTTATTAAATTTGAAAATTCGATGAAACATTTTAAGAGTCGACTAACTTAAATTTCTAATTATTTTTCATAAACAATTTCATATTTTCTCAATTTGTCTTCTGAATAAAACAGTGCTGTTACGTGAATAAATTCTCTACACTTATCTTTAGGGGACAATCAACATTGTCCGCTGCATAAATATCAACATTCAATCTATGTAGTTTAAATTATGTCGATTTCCTTTAATACAAAAAAAATTTACACTTGTATCCTCCAAAATTTATTTTTATGATTTTTATTAATTTAATTGTCTAACAACAATGTTGTAATAAAATTTAAAGCGATTACAAAATTTATTTTAAAGCGAAAAATTTAACAATATATGAACACATGTATGTACATAAGAGTATAGTTAAGAACTTAAAAATTACACACAATTAATTTTTTAAATTTACTTAACTCTGTATTTCTTATTGCTTGTATAATTGGGTTTAAGTCGAAAAATGTTCTATTACTAGGACAATATATACATATATATTTAATCATGCCTTTACAATATAAAAAAGAAATGAAAGAGATACGAGTGTCCTTTTTGAAGAGTAAATTATTTTTCTAGAGACCGAATTTTCACATGAATTAATAGGCTGAATTCAAGTTTTATAGAAGATTTGAAAAACAATTACTGCGTGTGAACACAATCAGGGAAAATTATTCAATATTTTGATCACTTGAATATTTTGTAGAATACAAATTTGCCCTTAAGATATGAAAAATCACAAAAGAGTTCTTTACAATTTTTTCTCTACCTACGTTAAAAATAGAGAGAAATAAAACGAACGTTAAATTTTTTAATTATAAAAAAAGTTCTTCTCTCAATAAAAGACAAAGAGTATATTAACCCGAAGAGAATATATCCTTTATTCAATTCAAAAATACAATTAAAAATTTGCTTACAATTTCCTCAACAAAAGGAATTTCTCTCAACATTGTAAAATTTTAAATTGCTTTTGTATGTACATAAAATACAAGAAAATAAAATTCTTTTTAATAATAAAAAAAAAGGGCATTTCGTTTAACAGTTACGAGAGCATTATGTACACATTTTAGCAAGGATTTAATATACGTACATTATTTTCTTATTCAAATATATATACATAAGTATATGTACCAACATTGTAATGTCTAATATACATTAATGTATGTATAATAATAATTTACTCATATAAACGTCCCAAATAAAGTATACATGAAACACAATTGTATCAGATTTAATAGGAAGAATAAGTCGATTTTAATCTATTTTTATTTTGATGCTGCGTATTTTTGCCTTAACACTATATTCAAATATTATAGTTTTCCATTTTATTAAATCATAGCTCAATAGAACAAATAATAGCTGAAATAAAATAATAATAAACTTGCATGTACATATTATAGAAACATATGTATAAACATAAATGTATATATGCAAGACACAACATTTATAATATTGGAACGAAAAACTTATAGTTAACCTACATAGATAGTATTGTACAATTTTTATACAAGGATATAAAAGTAGATAATCTGAAAATTTATATAAAAGTAGTATGCAAATTGGTATATAATATTATATTTTATTGAATAATAATGTTCTGTCTTATAATTTAGGTAAGAAGTAAATACGGATGTATATTGTGCGTATTTATATGCATATACATATATTATTTATGTATGTACATAATCTTTATATGGAACTCATATGTTATTATATTAGAATTATAATATAAATTATGTAAAAATTTCATGCTTTTTGTGCTTTAAGGATTAAAATATAGCAACGTTTTGAGAAATTGATATACCCATTATTTTGTTTAATTTGTTCATTTTCCTTATGTTTTTCATTCACTTAAAAACCTACATCCTTTGGGGAAATTAAGAATAAATATATTTGAATACAAGGCATAAATCCATAGCGATACATTTTTCTTTTATGCGTATACTACATAGTATATGTATATGTATATGTATATATAAATTTAATTTATTAATTAAGCGATGAAATAAATTAAAGTAAAACTTTTAATTTCATTTTATATTTTAGCTATAGACATAGATTAAGAAAATTTCTTATTCAACAAATTGAATAAAATTACGTTGCTGTTTCTCTTAAATTAATTTTTAATATATTCCCGTTTGAATAAAAAAAGAAATGCGTAAAGGTAAATTATGTGATAAAAAAATTTTAGAGATTTTCTTAATTTTCTAAATGTTATAAATTTTGCATATCTTATGGGGTTATTCATTATTTATTTTCTTCAATATTGCTCACAATAAAACGCGTTTAAATAAGGTTGTATTAAAAATAAATCTCATTCTCTCGATTCATAAGTCATAACATGTACTTAACGAGTATATAAATTAAAAAAGGTAATTTAAGAGATTATAAAAATTGTATAAAATTTGAAATAAAATCAAAAATTATAAGTTTTGTTAGTTTTTCTCTAAAAGCAAAAATTCTAGCCTACTAACTAGACCACAGTTTTTACCATATTCCTATTGTATCGCATGTTGTAAATGCATTCCATAGAAAAGTAAGCTATAATTTTAATATTAAGTATTTTTCGTATATTAATTAAACTCTCATTTTGTGACAGAAAAAATTTACCATTGTGTCTTAGTGGCACCTGACGAATTTGGCAAATACTTAATTTTGTATCCAAAAACATATTTATTTTTAAACAACATTATCAATTAATTTTTATCAGAAAAATTTTAATTATAAATGAGTTACTTTTGTTTTAAAACTCGAAGATTACAAGTTCAAAATTTGAGGTAACGACCCACCGTAACTTACGCAGATGTATATTACGGACTCATCATTTCGCAAAACTTGACAATTACTACTCCATTAAGCTCAAATATCTTGTAGTTCTGATATGAGTCTACTCATTCAGACTTGAACTTATCATTGCGTGCCACCTGCAATGAAGTGCAGTCCGCTTTTACAAATTAAAATGTTTAAAACATTGTACAAACCTTGATAAACGAAATTGAAAAAGGTATGTATGTACGTAGTACGTCTGCGTTATGTACATATGTGTGTCATAAATTGTATGAAAATATTCTGAAGAAAATATTTGATTGAGGTTGAATATACAGTCATATGTTATGAATATTATTGACAACATTAGGCTTTGAATCAACAGGTTCGAAAAGAATTTTTTGGTACATTATTTGGTAATAATAAATATTTTTCAGCATAAGTACGTGTGAAAGATGTTGCCTTATTGCATTGTAAAATGCAAAACCGATTTTTCTTTGAAATAAAGTAAGCCTACCGTAACACAGGCTTTAAATTCATTGGCATAAAAAAATGTTAGTTGGATTGGAATACAATTTGATTGCATTCTAAATAATCACTTCATGTAAATAAAACTACAACTTATAAACTCTTACATGCCATTCAATTTTTAAGATCGAAAATCATTCCAATGTCATTTGTCTAATATTCCAAGAAGAAATAGATTTTGGTTTGTAACTTCTTTTTGGTAGATCTTTAATTTTACATACTTTAACAAATTCATATTAGATCTAGAGTTTTCCGAAAGATAATTTCGTAAAAATTTTCTTATTTATTAAACTACTTCTGTTCATACGAAAACAATGTATGAACCCAGTAAATGCAGAAAGATGGCAACTTATTGTTTTAGTATGGGAAACTTAAGATAAATGTCAAGCTTTTGAGTGACCCCTCAAACTCATTATCTGATTTTCCAATTTTTGAAAAACAAAAAATCTACACGGTGATTTAGGACAAAATCGCCTCAAAATTTCTATTTTTTGGTAATTTACAATTTTTCTACTGAGGACTCGGCCATATACTTGTATTAAAGCAAGAATGTGATTAAAACTCTTCTTATGCAAAACTATATCTTGTGGCATAACTGAATTAATTAGCAATATAATTCGATAAATATCCTGGCAAACTTTCTTTGAAGATTATTTAAAATTGTTTCCAAACATGTGCAGTAAGCATAACAGTTTTTTACCTATAATAATTCGGATCCCTTCGTTAGAAGGAAGCACGAGTTAGAAAATGACTGAACCTCTGAGAAATTTACCTTAATCCATATTGAACATGCTGAGGCAGATACATAAATGATTTTCGTAAATGATGTTTGTAAGAGAAATAATTAAGAAAGTAATTTGAGAAGATTTTTATACCTATACCAATAATGTCAAAGTTTTCAATAAAGATTAATGAAGTTTTTTTTTATTTAAAGGCTAAGTCAACCTGAGTTTTGGGCATTAAAGAAATAAACAAGAATAGCGTATTTAGAATTGCACCTAAAACTGAAAATGGAAACTTTTGTAACAAATTTCTTCGAACCTTTAAAGTAACAAAGAGTGAAGTAACGATTGATTCCAATTCCGAAGATTATTCCATTATTTTAGAAAATAATTTCGTATTTAATGTAACGCATTTAATAATGACAATTATTTTACACTAAAAACAACATAATAAATAATAACTAAACAATTATGTAATAGAAGTAACAAAAAGTTTCACATATTATTTCCGAATATGATCAAAATATACAATTTCTTCCTACTATACAAAAACTGATGTAAATTATGGGTAATTGCAACAACTTAATGACTACATGACCAAGAAGGATTTTTAATGAAACCGTTGTCTTCTCTACAACCATACATTTAAACACTCTAATACTTTTATTTTAATTCCTCGATCAAAACCTACTATATATTGCTTTTATAATTGAACAGTATCTCTCTTTTTGCAGCCTAAAAAAATGCTTACATCACAATTTCAAGTTTTTTTTTTTGTTACTTTTTCTTTTTTTTTTAAATTCTTCACACGTCATCATTTCCAAATAAATATTCCAAATTTTTCGGATGCTTTGGTAAATATCTACTGCTGTGATTTAAAAAAAAATTTAAGGACGTGCAGTCTCTTCCGTTTTCCTTCCTTTTCTTTTCTATCCTTTTGGGTGTGTATACTATAAAACAAAATAATTTCTAAAATATTTTCATTTTTTGAAAATTGAAATTTGTCGTCACTTTTCTTTATTTCCTTTCCACACAGCACCTGTTTTAAAAAAAATTCCTTTTATGAATTCTTGATTCTTGTTCTTCTTTTGTTTTTGCTGTCAATTGCAGAATTTTTAATTTTTCAGTATAAAGAAAAATTGCTTTCTAAATTATTGTTAATTAGATTTAAATAATATCACCTGTTTTCAGTTTTAATATCCTGAGAATGCTTTAAGTTGTTTAAATTACGAACTTAAAAAAAATTTTCTTTTGAAAAATTTAAATCGTCTTGCAGTCAAATGTATGAGGAAGTTTACTTAACTTTCTTAATCATATTTCAAGTTGTGAAACAATCGGAACTAATTCATCTACTCATTTCCAATTTTCCGTTCGACTATCCTTTTCTTCACGCTTCTCTATGTGGTTTTCAAAACATCTTTTGTGCTTTTGCAGTATCTAGTTTAAGATTCGATTGAAAAATAATGTAATCCTGTTTTGCAGACTATAATTCATACATACATGAAATCTACAAAAATGAATTTGATAATAGGACTAATACGTTATCTCGATAAAATTTGGGTGTAATTAAAAATCAATAACTGCAGTACAACTCCAAAAATAATTTAGCCATATCTTTATACCATATACTAAATATACCAAAAAATAGTTTAAAAAATTTTTAAATAGCTAATTCTAAAACTCTTGGAAACTTATTTGCCAAATGTCATATAATTCTTGTCAACTTTTTGTATGAGAATCACAAAATTATCACGGTCAACTCTATCTTTTCTCGTTTTTTTTTTTCTACTCTTCTAACCCAATTTATGTCATCGCTCTGTTCATGTTCAGGAATGGAATAATTCTATATAATCTACACATTCATATTTCCAATGCAAAAAGCACCAATAAAATTTATTTAAAGAAAATTATATAGTTTACAAATTCTTATAGTCTTTGAATTTAATTTAATTAAAAAATAATTTTCTTTTTTTTTCAGTTTCTATTTAAACATACAAAAAATATAAAAAAAAGGCAGAGATTATTTTATATAAAAAAAGCTCATAAATAGGGATAGAAAAAATTCTAAATAATTAACCTTGAACTCCATAACTAACAAAGGATTAAGAGCTGTTTTATCCTTAATCACTGAGATTAATATTTTGCTCTTATTTTCTGGTAATAATTAAAAGCGATTTGCTTTTATTTTTTTAAAATTGAAATAAAATTTAGCAAACAAAATGCTAAAAAAAAAACTTACCAGGAAAAAAATAAAGAAAAAAAAACAAAAATTGTGGCATTGGGAGCCTGAAAATTTGTGAAAAACTTTAATATATTTTATTGACATTTAAAAAATACGTTATACATTTTATAATAGGTTATAAAAACATAATTTAACCTCAAAGCTGCCAAAAGATGAAAGATATTTTTTTAATAAAATAAATGCGCTTCAAATTATGGAATGCCACTTGACCTAATTTTCGTCTACAATATTTAAAAGAGTATGATAAATATATTTTCTGTAAATTTATTTTGTCGACGAAGAGATCCTAAAAAGTACACGTATTTATTTTTAATTTTTAGAAAAAGAAAAATTGTAAATTTGTAAATGTAGATTTCGTAATAACGATACTTAAACTTTTTCAGATTTTTAACTTTTTTCAAATTAAATTGTAACGCACTGTTGAAAAAATTGTTCTTTTATTTTAATTTGCATTTATTTTTAGGCGGTTTCAATTTGGAAAAAAATTTTAGCTGGAAAACGAAGAAGTAACATGAAATTTCATTTGAAATTTGCCAAATGTAATAAGGAAAATAAAATTATAATGGCGTTTTGAATTTCTATATTATAAAAATTAAATTTTAAACGCCACTATTGTTTTGATATATAAAAGTCTGGAAAAGTATTAAAAAGATACAAACAAACTTATAAGTAAAATGAGTACACGAAAAGAACACACTCAAGTTAACAGTGTGACATTTTATGAGAACGTAAAATACATGATTTTCTGGGTCGTCTGACTCCCAAATTTTTCTATTTATTTCTATCTATGATGGTATTAATTACAAGAAATTTTTGAAATTCGTTCACTTAATGTAGGTAGCACTTCTTGATTCATTTATCAATTCATATTTTAGCATCTTCTATTATAACTCTACGCAAATGTCTTAAAATTGACCATTACCCTAACTCGAGTTTTCGTCTAGTTTTATGGAAATTCTATATGATAACGGGGAAAACTAGTATAAGTCAAAATTTTGTCAGAATAAAATAAGTAAACAGATGAATTAAGGAAAACAAAATAGATATTTGGTAAAAATATCGTAAGTGTACAGTGCCTAAAAGTCCGTCATATGTTATACAACTACAATGATCCAAACAGTACAAATATTTCCCTTGAATGTGCTTGATAAAAACATTACAAGTCATTCTGTAAAATAAATTCAAAATACGTAAATGGTATATTTTACCTATTTTTCATAAAATCGGTCAAATTAATATTTTTTGCTTTTTGAATGAATTTCATAAGTTTATTTTACGCAACAGTTTGTATCAATTCAAATACAATAGTTCGAACTCCACACGTATTCCCGTTATCATAGAATTTTTCCTGTTCAAATGTAACTCGGATAAGTGGATAGATACTTGAGCCCTAACAAAAATCCCTAAATCTACGTAAAATTATATAGCAATAAGAAAAATTTATTTCAATAGATCGTTTAAGCTATATAAATACAAGCTTGAGTCCGATTCAATTGTCACAGAAGATTTTCTAAAGAAATCATATAGGCTTAACTACACGTTTTTTCATTTAAAAACTTTGAAAACTTTAAATCCAATGAATCTAAAAAATTAATTAAATCCCATCTACAGATATAATTTGACCTTTATTTTTAGAAATTTTTATTTGTTTAGACCTCAAACAATGCAAATAAATAACTTTTATTTTTTCTCTCACACTATCGACGTACACCACAATATACAATTGAGCTCTATTATTCTTGTTTTGAATTCCTTACATACACATTCATAATAATGTTTAAGAAAATACTTTTTTCTAATCGGTTTCTTTTTTTTTTTGGACTCTATTATTCTTATTCGGAAACCAAAAAGTAAAATATGGTGCATTTACGTACTTAAGCAAATATAAGTCTATGTATTGTATATATAACGTGCACAGAGTGTGCAATGTGCATAAAATGTCAACAACGCAGATATCTGATAGATAATATGGTTACATTTTAAGCAGCTATATTTTCTTGCTCGTTAATTCTAGTAATTAATTAACAAAACTATTTAATTTAATTTCTTTCATAAATTTTGTTTTTTAACCTAACCTAATTAAACCCAACAAATAGCCTCAAATTGAATGACGAAAATTCAACATTTTTTAAAATTATTCAAGTACCATTTCAAATTAAAATGAATTGCTAAAAATAGAATTTTCTCGCCTTCAGGAGGAAGCTTTTATAGCCCGTTTTCGCATTTATAGCGGAAAAATATAGCTAGCGAAAACTTTCACGGGGTTATCTTTTGCGTTCACAACTAGAGAAAAAATAAAAAATTAAGGCAGTCTTACCTTTCCAACATTATTTTTCTTCATAACATCTTCGAAATTTTCACATTCTGTACAAAATGTATGTGTGTGCATATTATTTATGTTATTTTAATTTTACAATTCAAGCATACTTTGTATTTCATACTAGATTATAAAAATAATAACTGTAATGTATAAATGATGAAATAATGACCATAACATATGGAATTGCCAAGGTCACACATATTTGTTTTTGTTTTAAGAAGAAAAAATTCATCGGCAAGAGGACAAATGTGTTTTTGTAAATGTAGTCGCACAAATGTTGAAGGAAATCAGGTCGTTTCTTTGTTTAAAAATTCTTTTAATTAATTTTTAGTTTTTATTTTTTCTATTACTGCAGTCGTGTTAAATTAAATTATTATTTTAATTTTTTTTTTTTAATTATAGTTTTAATAGAAATTGTTGTAAAATAAGTCAACACTATTAAGTGCTTAAATATAAGATTATATCTGAAATTTCTTAGCTATTATTTCTGAAATATGTAATACAAAATTGTAATTGTAGATATAGAAGCAGCTATATATATCTACATATATTGACCAATTATCGTCTACTTAGTTTTGAAAAACTCATAGGAGTAATCCTTTTATTTCAATTTATTCACAAACATATTATGTATGTATGAATTCTTATGCTTTGAAACAAACTCCTTTTCAATTATCATGTCCTTTATTACTGGCATATTCAGAACCGAAAAAGCCCATATCCTTCCATCGTCTGAGTATGAGATTTTAAAACGACCAACATGACAATTTGTCGGATGTACACAGGTAAACATTTTTGTTATTAATGCTAACATATTAATTTCTAAAATGCTTATACTCGTATTCATAATGCAGGGACATCAAACTCAAAACTCTAATGAAATTTACTGCAATTTGTCGTTTTGGAACATATGTATTTGTAATGACTTTACCCACTTGCTAAGATTAAGCTGAAACTATGTATTATTTCACGAAAAACTTACAATTATGAATGTTAATTAAGTATATAAATATTTAAGAATAGTATGTTAAGGTTTAAGCTTTTAGAATGTATTCAGTTTAAATTCTAGCATATCGAAGATATTCATAAACGCACTAATGTAAAGCAATAACATGATGCAGTATAATTTTGATTATTCAATAAAAGCAAAAAAAGTACAGATTCTTTAACTACGCTACAAAAATTAGTTTAACTACATTGTTAAGTTTGCAAGGTTAGTGAACAAAATTTATTTACAACATTTTCTTATCAGCATTGATACAGCGCAGTTTTTGTGGTGATATATTGTGTTTCGTACGAAAACTCTTATTGAAATAATTGACTTCGCCCGAAAATTTAAAAAATGGCAAATTAGATTTCTCCAGAACCCCTCCCAAAAAAAGTATAGAGAGAGATTAAAGCAAAATAACGTTTTGAATAAAATTTAGTGAAATTAGAAGTATTGTTTTTTATGATACACAGAATCGACATCACTCGAAAACTCAAATATTTTCAATTTGATGGTTTTTGCTCTTTCCTGTTATACTATTTTACATGATAATTGATGTTTAGCTTATGCAACTCGCCCGATAATAATAATAATAATAATATGTTTCTTGAAGCTATCCAAAAAGACAAACATCCTTACAAGTGTTAAAGAGGCATAACTCTGTTGAATTTTATTTAAAATAAAGCTGGGCCGTATTTCACAGTCTTTAAAAACGGCAATTAAAACTACTAATAGTTCAATCAAGGTCAGTAGTTTTTGTATTTGGATTTAAACACTCATATTTTAAAACCGTACACAAAATGCCATAAAATCATAATTAAATTTTGAAATAAAAAAAGCGAATGTTTCATTAAAAAATTATAATTTTAAGTTCATTTGCCCTAAATAACTATTAATTTATTTTTATTCATAAAATCAAACAATAAAATCCTTTGTAACTTATCATATTAAATTAAAAATTAGAAATAATGTAATTATTTGAGAATTAGTGCACCATTTATTTTACTAAATAATCTAGAATCTAGATCAATGAACAATAGCAATCATCAAATTTGTGTTTTCTGTTTTATTGCAGAATAATGAAGTGCAAAAATGTTTAAATCGGTATGATTTATATTTTTTAATTTTTTTTAATTTTGTTGAGATTGATATTACATAAGATTGAAAATTTTTAAATAGGACCTGATTGCAACACAAAATATAGAAAAAAAACCCAATTTTTAAACAACATTCTCTTCATTCAAAAAATAATTAATGTTTTCTTTTATGATATTATGGGGCTAAAAATACAAAGCAAAAAGTAGGATATGAACCGAACTAAATTTGAAATTTTCTACAAAATTTTATAAAATATATGAAATTTATGTGTTGAATTGTTTTAAGGTTTTGAATAATTTTAAAATAATTTTAAAATTTTTATAAATAATCTTTCAAAATTTTTAGTCAGGTCAATATTTCACAATACAGAAACATATCACCTCAATTTTTTTTAAAATTTTAAAGACGAAGACCTCTATTATTCTCACTAAATGAAATTATGTATTTATTTACTGTTTGATTTATTCCACACCAAAAACATTTGACTTAGTATTAGAATTTGGGATTAATGTTTAAACAAATTGTAGTTAAAGTTAAGGCAGTCTCGCAAGGACGATAGTTATTACGAAAAAAATGTGAAATTTTATATTTGAAGTCTCAACATAAGAGAAGATTAACATTGTAAATGTTTATTTAACATTGTTGTTGTAAAGTGTTCAAGTGTTTTTTTCCAATGTGTAAGTATTACCAGATGTCATTTTTATATTTCTGACTCTTATGTATCTTACGTTTCAATATCGTCTCATAATCCGTGAACCACAGTTTGTTTTTTTTTTCAATCTATAAACGTTTTCTTAATGATTTCATAAAATGGTAATGAAAATGGAAAATTACCTAAGATTAATAATAATAAATTTGTATTAAAAAAATGTTTTGCAAAGTAGCACATTTCTAAGTGAAATATTTTTTGTTTTGAAAAATTATTGCTAGCTATTCTATATTGTGCTGTTTACTCTTGTTATTTTATATTACGTTAATATATCTTAATATTGCATATTTCTAGGGTAAAACCAAAATTAAATGAAACTGTAACAAATTTTACAGTTTATTTTAAACTTAACTGCTAAAAACAGAAAATTTTGGTTCTCGAAATTTAAAATTTTACTAATTTAGTTAACAGTGGAAAAGGTATACAATTTCAGCTATTTATCTTAATGGGTAAAAAAGTTTTTTAAACACACAGCAATCGACAATTTGCTAACAGAATGTAATTAATGTACGTTATTTTTGAGTTTCTTTCAGTTTGTTTGAAATGTGCTAAGAAGCACCAGCAACCATAAAAGAATTAAGAGCAGTCAAAGTTTTAACGTGATTGTCTAATTTAATTAATATTAAAGTTTTAAATTTAAATAAAAGCTATCGGTAGTATTTTTCAATAAAAAATCAAAATTTAAAAGTCCCAGACTTTTTGCTTACGCATAGTTATTTTAAACTTAGCAAAAAGTTAACACAATAAAATTTCGCTTATAAATCTATTTCTGTTAACGTCTAAAATTAATGTGATTTTTACTTTCCAAATGTGTTTTTATTACAGCTTTTAAATTGAAACATCAAATCTTATTTTACAGTTCTTTTTATCTTTATTGAAATTGTGATTAACACCTCTCAATATTTTTTTTAAACCTTAATTTCTTCTCTGTTACAGCTTTTTATTAGAAAAGTTTACATTATTGTCTTTTTAATCTTATCCATTTAATCAAACGCGCATAAAGTTACTAAATTGAACTATCAAACTTCTTTAAAAATCAACTTATTCTTTTATGGGATTCTTCTTCATTCAAAAAAATAACACTATCAATATTCAATAAAAGAAAGAATTTCGATGATTCGGTTTCTTCGATCAAGATAAAAGAAAAGTAATAAAATATAAAAAAAATATATAAATTCAGTCCTTTCAGCTTGGTATATACAACTGTATTGTAACGTAATTATTTCCAAGCGAAATAAGAATTTTAATATTGAAATTGAATCATTAATAAAATGAGAAACTTTTAGTGCTGGTCAGAAATTTTTATAAAATTTCAATAGCACTGCGAAAAAACGTAATGACTTCATTATATTATAGCATTAAATCGGTAATAGACAGGAAAAGTTAAAAATATGTTCCTTTATAAGCACTTTTCTAAAAAAATTTTGAAAAAAAGTGCTTATTAGTTTCACTCTGTCCGTCCGTCTGTCCGTGTGTCTGTTTACAAAACTTCTACACACTTGAAGATAGAAAGCTAAAATTTTGTATGTACTTAGATCTTTACTAGAAACTTATTTCCGTAGAACAAAATTTCTATCTTTCTCCCCCCCCCCCCCCCCTCTAAAAGTTATACCCACCCAAAACCCTAAAAATTTTTAACTATTTGTTGCAATGAAACCATAAGCACTTTTGAAATTTTGCAATCACATAAAGGTAGGAGCTTACTTCCCCTAGCGCGGTATACTATAGTTACACTTTAGAAAAACAAAATGGCCGTTCAAATTTACCGTTATCTAAAGTCTTTTTTTTCCAAATTTTTGATGTCGTTTTTCTGCTAGACCCCAGCCTGTAGAAGCTTGAAATTTTAGGCACTTTTAGACATTAACAAATAGTTAATTTCGTTAGAAGAAAAGTTTTTTCCATCTCCACCCCCCCTCAAGTTATCGCCTCTTGAAATTAAAATTTGAATTTTTGACACCTTACATAGACTGTATTTAAAAGCGGAATTTTCACTTGTTGAAGGGAAAAGTGCTATAACCATTGGTTTGACCCAACTTTATTATTTAAATATTTTAGTTTACTTTATAAGAAACGGTAAATGTACAAAGGGGTTAACTTACATTTGCGTTGTGGCACACTTTTTCATTAACAAATCATAAAACTATTAACTTTTTTGTTACTTATCCCCTATGTGCCCTACCAATCTCGTCTTCCATTAAGTTTCTGGCTATAAGAGGTGATTACTCTGAAATTTAATGATGTTCTACCCTAAAAGTTCGATTTTCGTCAACATGTTAGTTAAATTTCCACTTTGTCCACTTACCTCTTCAATTTATAAAAATAATTCTTACACAATTGCAAACCTTAACACCGACAAAGATGAGGAGAATAATTTTGCAGAAAAAATTTTGTTTTGGCTATGAAGTGTTCGAAGACAGCTTATCATTCATTCTCTTTCTTCTTTTCTTAAACCACACAGGTTCACGTCACCGCGTTTAATCCTATTAGTAGGATTATATTTATAGGATTATAAGTAAGAAATAGTAATTCCATAAAAGCTATTGCACAAAAATTTATAAAGATAATAGTTTCTAAAAAACAAGCAGCTCGACTATTTCGTTTCGACTATACGAAAGTTTTATTCTAAGAAAACGATAATGCAAATAATCTATGTCTACATAAAGTTTTAAAAGTCGCAATATAGGAAAAAAAGCACTTCAAAAAATGAACGGAACGAAAAATTGGTTTGAGATAACAGTTTATTTGAAGAATCAGTTCGACAGCCTCTTTTGAAAAATTTTGAATTCATCATTGTACGAGTATTTGACAAATGTATGAGCTCGCAAAAACTTGGTTTTACACGTGTTTGAAGACTTGTAAAATTAAAATATACGTTGAATATTATCGCTTCTCTTATAAGGATAAGAAGAACTATAAATTGAAATCATATAGCTATTTATATATAAAATACCTACTTGGTCCTGAAAAGTGTTAAAGTAAACCGACAGAAGGACAGACAGAGTGGAACTATATTAGTCATATTTTTTTGAAATTGTGCAAATCATAAACATCTTACCTTTTGCCTAATTCGAAAACTACGAAATTTGTTTTTTCCAAGAAAAGGTTTCTTCCTTTGAAGTAGTTGGTTTAAATCGTTTTAATGCGACGATTCCCTGAAATTTTTTGTTGTGCTGAAGCATTTTTGCTTTTTAAATTATCAATGCTATCTACATACATAATTTGTATATGTATATAGAATATGGAATTTAACATAATAAAAAGCTTGTTGATTTTGCATTAACTACAATCTTTCCATTATTACTAAGTAATAAAAAATACACAATAGTTATTGTTGTTAGTAAAGCTTAAATGGTAAAAGGTAGCGAGAACACAAATCGAGAGGAGGTTTAAAGATTTCCTTTTGTTTTTCCTTTATCTTAAACCTTCTCTTTAAGCCAAATTTATTTGCTTTCCCTTTTTATCAAAAATATTTGCGTACATCAACGCAATTACTAATACAAATAGTAAAACATAAAAAATGGTAAGGTAACCAATTTGAATATTATTTTTTATCTTAAGAGTACAATAACAATATACAAAAAATATGTACAAAATTTACCTACATACATAATTGTACGTAAATGTATATGTATACGAGTATTATTATAAAGATACAATATTTAAAAATTGCTACCAAATTGGAAATTTAATATGAAAAAATTGTAAATTTTCGCTTTAATTTTAATATTGGAAAGTTGTTACAGTAACTGCAAAAGATGTGAACCCAAAAAAATTCCTATATAGAGAATTATTTTGAACAAATGTGTGACTAAATGAGAACCACATGAAACCCTTCACAAAAAAAAACAACTGTTTTTATATTATGAAAGCATGCATAAATCTCAAAAATTCTTACACTTTCAGTAAATAATTAGAAAAAAATTTAAAAATTAGCTAACTTAGAATACTTTGTAAATTATGCAGCGTAAATGCGCAAAAAATGTAATTGTGAAATTATATTTGAGCACACTTTCCACGAGATAGTAATTATAAACATGATAAATACTTAACTACAGTAGATGTGACTGCTTATTATTCAAATTTAGATAAAATTTTATAATAGAAAATATGAAAAAAATTTTTGAATTGAGTTTTTGAAGGGCGTACAAATTATACTTCCTTTTGAAAACCAAAACTGACAAACTAGCATCTACTCTGCCGAAATAATGTGTTAGCTGCTTCACTTAATGGTTTATAATTTTCACCCATATAAATCAATTTTCAAAATTGTTATTGTATCCGTGTGATTGTGATAATTTTCAAGCAAATTTGTTAAACATTTTATTTAACAAATTTGTTAAAAAATAGTTCGTATAAAATTTAACAGGATGTGTTCCACATTACCTATACATTATCAATTTCAGTAAAAGTATGAACCGCAGACACCTGCAAAATATTTCACGACTTCCGAAAAAATGGAACAGGTCTACAAAAGTTAATATTTGTACAGTCAAATTTATACTTTCAAAGTAAAATATAAGCACATTAAAGGCAAAGGATTTTTCTAAAATACATTTCTTAAAGTATGAGCTGCAGGACTTTTAAAAGTCTTCATTTAATTTGTCTTCGAAATTATTTGAAAAGCCTTATTTTTCACTTTATTTAGGTAATGCTGGAAAAACCTGGCTTGAAAATGTTTATATAAGATTTTATAAAACTTAGACGTAGATTATTGTAAAGTTAATTGAAAAAAATTTTAGATGTTCACTGTTTTACTTCATGCAATATATACGCAACCCTTATATTTTAATTCAAAGCCTCGTTATTGAAATAAATTCGACGGGAGAGAGAGAGTGAGAAAGAAATAGAGTTTATATGAAAGAGAATTTGAACTTAATTATTAACATATTAAACTAGAAAAAAATACCGGAATCACATTGAATATTTAAACTTGAAAATCAACAAAATTAAGTTATTAGATTCGGTTTCTGAGCATTTTTTCTAGCATTAATTTACATGTTCTATTCATCTGTTCTTTTTTGTACCCACATTTTGTACCCACATAGAAGGAGAATTCAATATTTTCTTCGAATCAAATTGTCACGGATAAAAAAAATGTGATGTGCTTTTACAATTTCCAACTTTTTGTATATATTTGACATTCTATTTTTTTTTCTTTCGTTTTAATTTTTTATTCTGATATTGCGCTTGATTAAAACGGAATTCGTAATATAAATTCGTAATTGGAATTAACACTCAATATTTATTCAAAAAGAGGAAAATTTTTCTTCTTCTTTAAAGACGTTTATGTATTGTATATATGAGTGTATGAGGCTATAAACAAATAAAGCGAAACGGAAAAATTCTAATATTAATTTAAGAAAAAAATACTAAAATTTCCTTATGAAAGCACTTCATTTTATATGAGCTTTAAGGGTAATTTACATAAGAATGGAAATTTAAAAATAAGACAAAAAAAAAATTTTTTTTTGTTGATACTTTTAGAATTTTTCCTACATTTTTCTCCCATTGTATTCCAAGTAAAATTTTTATTTTACTTATATTGTGCATTGGAAAAACGTACTTAATACTTATATGTATATACCTTGTTTTTCAATGTTAAAGTTATATACTGTAGCTTATTAGGATTTTATTTAATTACGGAAGCTCATTTTTAATTCGGTATTGAGTAAGACATGGCAAAATAAAAATAAGAAAATAAGAAAAATACCTTGCCTTCATTTTTCGTTTTCTAAAATAATAAAATTAAATAAAATTGGTTTTTATTATCCAGTTATCGTTGTATAAAAATATGAAATATTTGTTTGTAACTTGGAAAAAAATCCGAATAATTTTGAAAAATTAAATAAATTAAATCTTTCTAAGAACAGAGATAAACGCAAGGAAAATTTAAGCATTTAATTTTTTCATATTAAACTCTAAAGCTTCATATTGTGTGTACTGTCATACAAAACAATTCAATAAAATAAATTATTTAATTCCAAAACGAACGCCAATTACATCTGAATAAGAAATAAATATAAAATCATAAATGGAAGGATTTTATAATATTCTTTCACCAAAAATCGTTTTCATTCGATAAAACAGTTCTCTTAGAAAATTCAATTACTTGCATATATTTAGGGAAATATAAGGAAGCCTTTTCTTATACCAAACGAACGTTAATCCTTTATCAATTTAACCAGTTTTAATCAGTAAACGTAATTCCGGAATATTCCAAAATTATTATTTATTAATATTGTTCTTAACTTCTGTACCTTAACCATGGTGCCGCAAGCGGAATAAATTTCTAAAATATTTTATTTGGTTACTTAATTTATTTTTTTACAAAAGAAAACTTAAGTCAAAAAATAGATAAAATCGCAAGTAACTGAAGCAAATGACAAAAAAAACATAAGTGTCTGATGCTTTTTTGGCTTAATAATTTCTTACACCTTGTGCCAAAATGTCGCAATTGATCATTTTGACAATTTCCTTTACAAATATTAATTATTTTACTTTGTCTTCATAACGATGCACTGCAAACGAATAACCAAAATATTGCCTCATTACGCTAAAATGTTTAATACTCTTTTAACTCTCATACAGAACGTTACCTTTAAGGGCTTTATTTACGAATTATTCAAATGAAATCCCAAAAACTATTTATACTACACCACACTAATTTTTTATAAAGAGTTCCTTAAGCTTCACCTTATCCCCTTATTTGGGTTCCACTAAGAATAACTAACTGCACACATGAAGCTACAAAATTATAAAAATCACATTTTTCAGGAACACCAATTTCAAAAACTTTTTCTTTCTTATGTATGTATGTGTCTATATACTTAAAATGTGCTTCGAGACATCTCGTATATGAAAAATATGTCCAATATTGTAATATAATAATAATTGCAAGATATTATTCAAGCCGTTATGTAAAAATTTAAAAAACACAAGTATACATATGTACGAGTATATATTTAGCAAACACATTGAAGTTAACTAAATAATTAAATTACACAATACGAAAATGCAATTAGCATAAATTTTATTAGAAAATCTAAAATTCTATACCATATTAAGAAAATGTCCATATAAATAATATATGTATAAGCATAAGCATACTCAAATTATAATAACAAGTTACCCAATTTTGTATTTGAGCCAATGTAATTGAACTATCCGCAAACTAATCTTCTTTCTAGATTAAACACTAACATAACAACGATGTTATAAATTCATTGGAAATATCAGGAGTCGGAAACTGAACTCGGAAACGATTTTAGATTTTGTACCTAATTTAACGAACTTAATTAGTTCCTAAAACTTTCTTGAAATTTAATATTTGATAAAATTAGAAGGAAGTGTTTGAAGAAAGGATTTTTTTATACGTATGTGTTTTCGTGCGAACTTATTTACAATATTATCATGTCAAGGGTTTAAATGTAACAGGTTTTGTAGTAGGACAGTCTAAGTTTTATACAGGAAAAAATAGACATTGAAGTTTACATTGAAATAGATATTTGTACGAGTGGTCTTTACGGCGATTATACATTTTGTCCCAACAACAAATTCGGAAACCCTTTCCGAAAACCCTTTTTAATATTCAATCGTTTTATAATAGAATATCTATAGTTCTCCTTATGTATATTAAAATTTTATGAACAAACTATGAGGAGATGGTAAAAATGTATGGTAATAGTGAAATGGCTTTTCTTCATATTTTATATTACCCTTTGAAACTAAAAATTGAACCTTTGAATAACTTAATTTTGCTAGTCAGCCAATGTTTTCATAATGGTAATCCTAAATGTCTAAATGCTAAAAGGCCATGGAAAAAAGCAGATTCATATATAAAAGCGTAATCATATTATACTCGTATAGAAAGAAGAAGTCAGGTTTCTACAAATTCTTGGTTCAACCAATTTCTTCAAATTTTTCTTTTTATATAAGTGAGAAGTAATTTTTCTATGCAACTTTCACTTTTTCTTTTATTGTTACTTTGAGACATTAATATGCATCTTTCTCTCTGATAAAGATTTAAGATGAACTTAAACACTATAAAACTGAATAACATCGAGCAATTTAAGCGTTCAAATTTCAATATTGAAATCCCATTTTCCATTGATCATATGAATAACCCGTTACTTTTAAACAACAACCCTTAAAACATTTTAAGAATCTACATCCTACTAAAATTTCCATGTTTGTTGTATTCCTGGTTATAATGCACATATTACAAATTTCATACGTTGAAAACATTATGTGAAAATAATAAATATTTAAAACAATTCTTGTACAGTGACAACTTTCAAACTCAAAAATTTGTAAAAGAACAAAAAAAATATTGTATCTTCCTTTTCCAAAGTTTTTGTGCTATTGTGTAAAACTCAGAGTACGTATGGTTAAATTTTGGTTTGTACGTGTTTATACTAAAAATATAATCGTTTTCCATTTTGTTGTTTTCTGTTTTGGTTTCGGAAAGTTGTTTTTTCTTTATTTATCCTTTTTTTTTTATTTGTAGTTGTGTTCTCATGATAAATAATTTTATATTTTATGCATAATTTCCTCAGTATGAAGTATACCACAATCACACTGCATCATATTGCATAATAATATAATGCAACAGTGGATTAAGAAAAAAAATAATAAAAATTAAAAAGGAAAACTATGTTTTCTTACTGCGATTTTTAACCAGATATTTTTAAGGATATTATAACCGTTATTTTGATTTTGTGTTTTCTCTGTTTGTTTTATTTTTGTTTATCTGTTTATTTATAGTGAATTCTTCTGCTTTGTGGCATATTATGTGAACTGGAAACCATTTTCTTATTTATTTATTCTGTTTATGATCTTTTCATTTTCTTCTCTTTTACTTTCCAGTTTATGTTTTGTTGTTGCCGATAGTTTCATAAATAAAAACAAATTTAATATTCGCTTAAGGGTGTAGAATTGAAAAATTTAAATATCTGAACGATCTCTGAATAATGAGGAAAACATAAAGATATCCTGAAAAAAAATAAAAAATGAGTCCATATTTCAAGGGACATTCGGAATGTTGTTTTTTTTTTCAAAGAAAATTGCAATATTCAATATTCGTTACATAAAAAAAGGGTTTAAAAAAAGGGCACGAATCAATAATAAATTAAAGGAAAAACTGTTATATTTTATTATGCAAAAGATAAGCTCGTCTTTCATTCTTTTCCAATTTTTCTTTTTACATTTTTTGCCTATATCGCGTTGTTGGTTTCTCCAATTTATTTTCATTATTTTAATGGTTCTGAAAGCAAAATATTAAAAAATTTCTTTTTTATTTCGCAACAATGAACAAAAATTATTTAGAAAAACAATTTTTGTTTTACTTACTCTTAAAATGCAATAAAAACTCGAAATAATTTGAAAGGATTTGCTTTTTTAATTTTTTTGATCATAATTGTTACCCAATTTAAAAATTTGCTTGCTTGATATAATGTTCGCTCAAGTTTTGCAAAACTAAGCCCGAAGTTTTAAGAAATGGCTCCGATTTCAACAATTCAATTCAAAATTTTGGGGTGATTTCAAATAATTTCAAAAACAACTGTTGAACGATTATAGACTTAAAGAACTATATAAACCAGAATTTGTGATGGTCCTGCACAGAACACATTGGAAAAAGTGACGAAGTTCATGTAGCCAACTGATTCTATTCTCTTTGAACCGACCCCAGAACGAAATTGGATTTCAAACAAAATTTAGCAAGCAAGGTTGAGCTACAATATTTATTGGTAATTTGACAAGTTCAGGCAGAACTCAAAATTTTTTCATGACAATATTTGAAGTTGAATAATTCAAAATGTTTTTTTTCGGAACATACCTATGCGCTTTAAATAATGATATAAATTATGATAAAGGTTCCGTTTATAGTTGTTTCTCATGTAAATTACTGTATCGTTGGTACACATTCTCCCTCTTATATGTTCTTTGCTTATTCTATAAGTATATTAAATTGGTTTCACATCTGTTCTCTGGGTATTTAAACAAAAAGCATTGAAAATTAACAGGAAATTGAAAACAGATGCTTTTTGGAAGGATATTATATAGAAAAAAAAATTAATTTATATGTCCTCTGAATATACCTTCTGTGAACATATAAATTAATAAAAGACTTCTTCATAGAAATATTTGGAATACTTTTACTCTTAATTTTATGATGATTTGATTACTTAACCAAAACTAAGTTTCATTATTTTAATTATATTTCTTTTTAAAAAATCTATATGAACAACACACTTAATAAAAGAGCCAGAACTGTTTTGTACCTACTATGCTTTCCATATAGATATTTAGTTCATTTGAACTCCGTTTCTTCTTATCTTCTCCATTATTCAAATCTTACTTTTCAATCTTAATCAACCTTCTATACAAGTAAGAACGCTACTGCAAATATCTTTTGAGAATCAATAATCTTTAAAATTTAATTTTATTCTAAAGAAACTGCTTTAATTAACATAATTGAAAAATATAGAACAAGAGAATATAACCGAAGTAAAATTTAATGCATTCTTCAAAACCCTGTTAATATGTTCCATGATTGCAAAAATGGAATTAAATAAGTCTAGACTAGAAAGAATGTTTTCAAATTCAAAATTAGGTAGGACAAGCTGATCCTCTAGAACACATTTTCTTTAATTATTGGACTTTGAATTAAATTGTCACTAAAAAAGTATTTTTGTTCAGCACTGACTTGTATTTTAGTTTCTTTAAATTCTGCTTCCATGGTAATTGTTATTCTATAAGTATTCTGCAACTATTTAATTAATTAAGCTTTCATCAAATAAAGCAACAATAAATATTCCAATTAAATAAATAAAAATTAAAAACAGAGTAAAAAACTAAAAGCGCTCCTTCATTTCTTATATTCATACGGGTACAAAAAAACTTTAATGAGTAAAATTGATTTTTTAATTCACCTTTTCCATTCCGATTACTAAAAAGTTTAAAACTTTCACCTTTAGCACACAGTCATTGCATAATTAATTGCATCAATTAACCTTAATTAATAATTAAATTTTTATATTATGAAAATCCGCGACATGCGTTTGTTTTTCTTTGTTCAGTATGACAAAGTCAATACTGAAAATTATTTTGAGTGTTTTTTCATAAGGTGAATGAATAATCGCTCTTCCGATGGGAAATGATTACTTTGTACACTACTCCTGTGATTTAGTTAAATCAGTGTGTGTAATAATAAACAACAAACAAATCAGAAAGAGTAATTAGCAGAATCAACAAAACTACTGTTTCTGTTAATACCACTTTTCTCTCTTTAATATTATTAATGGTAACAAAGAGATCATAAAAATATTAGAGTTGCACCATGTATCTGTATACAAATAGTTTTCCGTAAGTTGTACACTTAAGAACATCTTAAGTATAATAAATATGTTCATTAACAACTTTACGCTCAAAAAGAAACAATGGTTTAACACGCCTTAATTGCCAAAAATTTTTCTATGATTGATGATGTTTTCTCCGTTACTTTAAATTTAATTTAATTTAAATTAAAAACTTTTAACACTTTATTTATTAAAAAAGATTGTATATATATATATATATATATATATACATACATTGCCTTATATATATATATTTCCCTTATTGTGTGAAATACGGTTGGCAAAATCAAAAGAAATATTAAATAATCAATACCATATTCAATCCTTTGAATCAAAACTTCTGATCAAACATGATTATTTATGATTGTATGATTACAATATTTTGATTAAAAATATCAAACAATTCAAACAACTTTATAATTAACTGCCACACATTTCCTTTAAGTTATTGTAGAACGGCTTAACTGATTCGGGTAGCTCTCATACAACCTTAAAATCTACTACTAAATATTTGATGAAATAATAAAGCTAACTGAATGTAATTTGGCAGTCGTGTGTCCAATTAGAGCGAAGATGTATCAGGTTCAAATTATTGATAGAAAACCATAAAAACTAATATTAAATATTTCAAAAACAAGTTTTTTCAAAAAGAGGCTTTTTAACTGGAAGGTTACAGTTATTTTCACTTATAGTAATATTGGAAAACCACCCATACCTTATTTCTTTTGCTTTTCAAATTTTTGGTAACTCCCGTTCTTTAGAACGTACTATACCAACTAACGTATGGTATTGTTCGTTAATAATGTCAAATTTAAAGAAAGACTGGTAAAAAGTTGTCTGTTGTTACAGTCCAAGCTTTCATGGTATAAGCTTTCATGGTACCATTTGCAGAAACTTCAAATTGTGTATATTCCCCGCTATCACTTTCCCTTTCAGAACTGGCAAATAGTTCATTATTACTGCTCTTGATATGGAGACTTTTATTATAATTATCGTTCTTTTTAAAGTGCGAATATTCCTAAAGTATGTCTCGTAAATTCAAATTCAATGATTTCCACTGTTTTTTATTTTTAATTTTCAGGAACTAAGGGGCTATGAAAATAATTTTACCAATAATATAAATATATTTCTTTCTGGCTTTTTTTCTTATTGTAGTTCGCTTTTTCACTCTTGTATGGTGGTACATGCAATTAAAGTGCACTATTTAAAAATCGCTTTAAATCAATTCGTTTTAGAAAAACAAGGAAAGATATTGATGCTCTTGAATGAGAAGAGCAAATCTTAATATTTTAAACAAAAATTACTTATGTTGAAGTTCATTTGCAGACGTAAAGCCGCATAAAAACGGAAATATTAAATAAATATAACCGAAATCAAATCAAAATTCAACTACATTAAGAATAAGCTTAACATTCGAACAATAAGGATCGAACCATAAATTCAAATATAACAAAATTACTAATGTACATATGTATGTTAATACCATACCAACATGTGTGAGTGTTTTCAACATGTATTTGTACTTATGCATATTTGAATATATAAAAGTACTTATCCTCTGATGTAGTATAAAAAAAACAATGAAATAAATTTTATTATTTTCATCGGAATAACGCAAAAAAAGGTCCAAAAAGTAACCAAAGAAAAGGTAGAATAAAATCAAATATGTTCTTGATTTATGTAGCTTATAAAATTTATTAAGAGCGTGTACCTACTTAAGCATGAGAAGAGAAAGAATACTCGTAGGAACGGACGGAAGTAGAGGATAAAATCTTAAAATATTTAAAGTTGTGAAAGAAATTTTTGGTATGGTGCGGTCTTTTAGTTTTTTGCTGGTGATTTTATTTAGTGTGCAAAGTGTTTTTTTATTTATCGAATGAATTTTTGTTTCCCATTTTTTTTATTTTATTATGATTTGCAAAGCTTTATATTTTATGTATATGTATATTTATATACAATATTCAATTTCAAATAAAGTTATTGATATCAATATAGTAATAAAAAAGCCGTAAAGAACAATGCGTAAATTTCTGGATTGGCTAAAATTATGATTCGAAAAATAGAAAAGAAGTTCAAGTACAACACAAAAATTTCAGGACCAAATGAACTACAGAAGTATTATATAAAATATTTAAATGTCAAGTATAATATATTAGATATTAAAAAAGCAGCCTTATTATTACTACGAGAGCTGAAAAATTATTAAACTTTATTGATTTTTACTACAATACACAATTTCCAATACTTTTAAAAATGCAATTTTGCGCAACTAATAGCGTTAAAAAATCCAGTGACAAATCATTTTATTTAAAATTTACTAACTTGCTTATTATTAAACACACGTGCTTTCTATTTTATTTAGATCTACACAGTTTTGTATAATAAAGAATTGAGATATTACAGCTTATAATTGACCAAATTTGTTAAAATTTCACCATAGTTTAAACTTTTATTTTTACAAATTACTCAAAAAACCAATTCAACTATGGAAAATACAATTACAAAAATTGAATAATTTACAAACTAAATCTTTAAACAAGATCCCCGAATTTTGTTCAAAAAAGTAACGAAAAAGAATAGTAGTGCAAGAAATTTGATACTCGTAATATTATTACATCAAAATAATAACAGATTAAAAATAAATGTTACGTAAAATTATTTTTGAAAAATTAGTTTATCGGAAGAAATGCTTGATTTCATTTTTTCCATACTGAATAACTTTTTTTAATTTATTTTCAGATATGAAAAATTTTCACTTTTTCAGTTAATAAATTTTCTTAGTCTTTCGAATTTTTTAGTTCATAAATTCTTCGTGATCATAAATTATTATTACAGGTAACAGGTAGAATTAGCAGTAAAATTATCTAATAATGCCACATAATTTTTAAAATTTATGACTTTATATTTATAAATTCTTAATTAACCTTCAATTATTGCAAGCTAATATGGGAAATAAATCCTTCGAGTCCTTTTAAACATGATACTTTTTTAATCCTTGTATATAATTCAGTTACGTTACAACACACCCTTATTCAACTAATTTTTACTTTTATCATTTTGATTATAAATACTGAATGAAATTTTCCCGATTTATTCATATGATTAAACATAAAAGTTTAAAACAAAGAGTAAAACATAAAGATTTGTCGTAATGTATTGGAAGAAAATGAAACTCGAGCATTAGAGAAATTTGAAGATGAATTCGTACTTAGCTCCTTTTTGTTTAAGCTTGGTACATTTATACTGATGTGAATAGTCTTTAATTTTATGTCTAGTTTTAGTGCTTCAATTAGTATCATTGTAAATTCAAAAGCTTTATTTTCGGGCATATTTTGTAATTAAATAAAAATGACAGAATAAAAAATTTTTTCACAAATCATAAACAAATAAATTAAATTGAACAATTCCGAAAACACTCTGTCAGATATTTTCCTGCATCACCAAAAATATTTTTATATATCGGGAGAACGTAAAAATCAATTCGGATTTTAGTATTGTTTTGCAACTTTTTTTTACCCTTATCTTTGATTTTCAAGAGCTTTTTCTTTATCTTTCACAAACTTCATGGAAGTGGTTCTTACAATTGGTTTTTATAGGTCAATAACGAATTCCCGTTATACTATAATATACAAAAGATTTTTTCTAAAGGAAAAAATAATTTTTTTTTAGATTTGGCCTACATAAATTCAGCTTGAATTTTCCATAGAAAACCAATTTCACGGTAATTAATTGATATATAAATAATTCAACCAAATCACCTTATACATATATTGTTATAACAGAACTGAAATTTTGTAATTTATCTATGATAAAAAAGAAAAAGCATTTACATAAACATTCACAATAGACCAACATTTATAAAACGTGTATGTTTAAAGATGTATTTGAGTTAGGTAAACTACTTTGAATAAATTATAGGTACATATAAGCACTGACCAAAATTTTTTATAGTTTATTTCCATATACATATTTTAGAGTTTTTGTTATATTTTAAAGCATCAACCTGTTGAGGAATTGATGTATGTATATACTCGTATTACAATCATATAAATTCTTATTTTTAAGTCACCCCTCTTTCTGAACTGTGAACTGACCTTCCATTAGTGCATATTATAGTATTTTCCGAGTTTTGAAAAAATTGAGGAAACGTTCGCTGTCAGTAACTCAAATACATACTAAGAGCAGATTTACAATAAGTCTTTCAATTTGTATTTTAAATTTATTTAGATTTTTATTTTATATTATCTATAGTTGTACAAAAATATTTTCAACTAAATACTACATAGATGCTGTTATTGAAAATATTCTGAACAGCTTCAGCAAGAGAAATGTCCACCACACGAGAGAACGTCCAAACCTAACAAGCATACTCCAGAACTGCCCTAACAAAGGACGTTAAGTTCCAAGCAATACTAAGTTCCATAGGAACCTCGACACCAACCAAACATACGTTTTGTAAATTTTTGATAATAGTCTCAATATTCACATTAGCCAACAAAACAGAGTCAAACTCACCCGAGCGTAAAAGATCGTTCAGTAACTCAAAGTCAGCTCCACGAAAATTAATGCAGAAGCCCTTTCCCCCTGGTCGTGATACCAATTACTTCGAACAACGAACCAAACCTGGCATGCTCTCCACAACAAGGCCAGATTAGGCAGAAGGAACCGTTACAATGGGAGAACGAAGAATCGCCGCAGACGCCGAGGTGGTCAAAAAAGACCTCGCCATCGAGCCAGTCGGAATAGACTGAGCGGTCATCCCACCCACACACGGGCACCCAAAAACCACGCCAAAGAGAAGCCAGCGAGTGCAAAGACATCAAATCAACCCAAGACGGAAGTGGTGAAGCACCAGGCCCCGAATACAAGAACAGACAGACAATTCATCAAGCATGGAGAATCTGGTGAAAAAGTAATTGGAGAAAACATCCTAATCCAATCAAATTCCGCGGAAAGCCCTGAAAAAGCCCAGATAAACCGATAAAATCTTTCGATACCCTCTTAAAAGTATAACGCAACTTGAACAATTGTGAGGCCAGCACCTCCAACAAAGCCTTCTTATAGTCAAAGCAAAACCAACAAACACCTGCCGTTTGACGAATACGATCAGCAATGCTACCATCAATATTATGACACTTCGAGTGACAAGCCCTACCACAAATACCCGAGCAAATCAAATTGGTATCCGCCTTAACATCACACTAACGACAATATACTTAGCCGACATAATAAAAATCTAAACAAAAAGTAAAAACAAAATAAAGCAAAAAAGGGTCAGCAAACCAAAAGTCAATCTCAATTAATAGGGGGAAAAAAATAATGAACCAGGAAAGGGTTAGCGAAATATAGAGCATATAATAAATAAAATAATAAAGATGAGCGGAAACAAAAGAAAGAACGGCTACAAAAAAAGAATAACTATTAACTATTATTAAAAAAAAACACTCAAGAAATTTAGATAAAGTAAAAATATATGAAAACAAAAATGGTGCTAAAAAATTATAAGAATATATAAAATGTTATAATAAACAAAAATCAATATATAAAACAAAACGATAAAATGATAAATTAAAATCACAAACACTAAAATTTAAATCAAATCACAGATAACAATACTAAATATAAGGCGTCAAAAATTCAAATTTTACAAATTTCCAGAGGCGATAACTTGAGATGAAAAAAAATTTTCTTCTAACGAAATGAAGCACTCATTAGTGTCTAAAAGCCCTTAAAATTTCAGGCTTCTAGAGGCTGGGGTCTAGAAAATAAACGACATTAAAAATTTGGAAAAAACGGACTTTAGACAATGGTAAATTTAAACGGCCATTTTGTTTTTCTAAATTTAACCTATAGTATACCGCGCTAGGGGAAGCAAGCCACTACCTTTCGCCGTTTGCAAAATTTGAAAAATGCTTATGGTTTCATTGCACTAAATAGTTAAACAATGGCATTTTTAGGGTTTCGGGGGGGTGTAACATCTAAAGGGGGGGAGATAGGTAAAAATTTTGTTCTAGGGAAATAAGTTTCTAGTAAAGATCTATGCAAGTATTAAATTTCAACCTTCTATCTTCAAGGGTGTAGAAGTTTTGTAAACAGACACACGGACAGACGGACGGACAGACTGATGGACGGACGGACGAACAGAGTGAAACTAATAAGCACTTTTTTTCAAACAATTTTTGGTAAAGTGCTCAAAATACTCAACTAACAATAATTTGAAAAGGCAAAAAGAATTTTTTTTTTTTTATTTTAAGAGACAACTCCAAAGAAAATGGAATTACAAAAAATTGAGCAACAACAATCTGCTCCTGAACAACACAAAAGTTAAAACAAGCACGAGACATTTCTGCAGACATTCTAATTATAATTGCAGTGATTACTCTTAAGATTTTTACAAAACCTTTTCCCCCTTTTCTTCAGATGATTATTCCTGTATTCAGCAATGTACACATTTTTTCATTCAAACGTTCATAGTCTGAAGCATTATCTTGATATCAAACTTATCAAAAAAAAGTTGTTGAGTCTACAATATTTTCTCCGAGGTGGATTCCGAGCAAGTAAGGATTTTCTATGGTAAATTATAAAAAAATAATAAAAATATTATAATGCCAATATTAATCTATTTATATAACAACAAAAAACGTTGCTTCGGTACAAACCGACTGAATAATACTTGCACACTGACAATCTGAACAAAAAAAAACTTATTTTCTAAAAATTTAGCATTAGCTGAAAGGTTGTTGGCTTGGCAATTACTCGAATCTGTCAAACCATTCCATAAAAATTACTAGGATATAATTCCGACCTATGCTTGGGCACACAACTTCGTGAGCTATACTTTATTATTGTTTTAAATATTTGATGTTACCTTTTAAGGTTGTATTGCAGCTACTTGAACCTGCCAGCCAAGCTATTCCACAAAAACTTCTATGATATGTGTGACTTATAATTAAGCACATGACTGATTCGAAATATATGTATTAACTGAACCTGACAAGTCATTCGACAAAAACTTCGTGGAAATGTATATATCTTAGAATTAAATATTCCGTTATTAATCGAAATTAAATTCTGTTAATAATAGAAATGCTTTATTAATGTCATATTAATTATTAATATGAAATGCTCACTTCCAAAACTGGTGAACTCCAAGCAAAGATTTCCTGTGTCTTACTTCTTCAATCGCACTATGAACTTAGCGGATATAAATCTTCGATCGGATCTTAGCTAATTTGTGAGGAGTTCGAGCTGGCTCGAATGAGGGGTGGAAAATAGGAGATACAACTTTACCAAAACCGGCCCACGTGTATTCTACATGGGGTTGCGTTAATAGCTAAAGAAATGTATAGCAGTTAAAAATGTATAATGACTAATAAGGCAAAATTAAAGATTTTTGTAAATTTTATACACACAAACAAAAATTCATCTAAGTTTTTTACAAAGTTAAATTTGAACTCCAAAAGTAAAATTAAATTAAATTTTTTTTCTCATTATTTTTCTTCCTTAATAAATCATTTTTCTCGAAATAACGTAAATTAAGTTTGAAAAATTTTAATTTTCTAACGTGCTTTCTGTTAAGATTGAACTGCACTAATTTTAATACTTTCTATTAGCTCATTATATTCCTAGACAATGTGCATTTGAAATTCCAGATTGTGACAAAAACAACAGCTACGACCGTAGCTTGGTTTTATCAAATACAAGCCAAACTTCCGAAATCTGAATTCAGAATCCAAGAATTTAGTTAATTTTCATTATTGTAAGATTCTGAAATTTTTAATGCAACTTTTGAACAAAATTGCAATATTTCTAAAAAAAAAATTAACTTTTGCGTATAAAAGAAATTTGAAAAAAAAAAGTTGCTCTCCCGAAGAACTATAGGAAAGAAGTCTTTTTAATGAAAATTTCATTTAATGCAATCTTAAACAATTTAAAGTATGTATGTACGTTATATGTGTGTTTATTAACACTGTATATAATGCGCTCTTATATTATATATGTATATATATATTATATATGTATATACGTTAAATGTGCGTGTGAATGGTTACTTTTAAATTTACAAGATTAAATTTTTTTATATAATTTATCTTTTCCTTTTTTTTTGTAAAAAAACGCAACAATAAAAAATTAAAACCATTTGTAAAAAGAATTTCCAGAGCACTAAATGAATTTTTAATAGAAATCGGAAAAACTAAGTAGGTATATAAGTATACATGTATATATGTATTTGGAAAAGTTATAAAAATTAAAAAGAAAAACCAATAAAAAGAAATTACCGGACGGATTCCATACAAAAAAACTTTTAATTTATAACCCTATGCAAACCGCAAACCACAACCGCAATTTTTGTTATTTTGCGTATTTTTTAATTTTAATAAATTATTTCAAAACTTCCACACCTATCTAATTCAAATCTTTTTTCAATTAATCTCATTGCCCCTTTTTGTACATTTTATTTGTTTACCTTTTTTCTTTAATGACTTTATTCGACCTCTATTTGGTAAATATGCTTTTGACCTCTTTGTTATAATTTTCCAAAATTTCACCACAAATTTCTAAAATTACAAAAAAATTTAGGAAATGAAAATTTTTTCAATTAAAGGTGCGGTACAGAAATTTTTGATGCACATTTAAGAACATAAAATGTACGTGATTTAAATTTTAAAACCTTTTTTAAGTTTTGATAACTTTAAAATTTGATAAGTTTTAACATAATTGCAAAAATGTGCGAAAAAAATATAGTTTGAAATATGTTTCCAGTTTTCCAATAAATTTATGAAACTTTCCAATGTATGTGTTTATTGTTTTATGCTTTGGAGTAATTGCATCGCGTTGAACACAAATTATCTTATAGTCACACAAGCTATCTTTTCATAAATACATTAAATGCAAAATGTACAATTACAATTGTTTTAAGATTACTATAGTTTTATAATTATAAATGCTTGTAGAGGCATTTAAATACTGTTTTGCACATGGCTACATTGAAGTATGTATTCTATTCATACCCTGAACGTTCTACACATACAAACATCAACTTAGTGCTCACGTTAAATTTAAACACGTCTACTTTTTTCTTTGGGATTCTTTATTTTTCATTCTCGAACAAATTACTTTCAAATTTTACTATATAAATTTTTTGATCAAATAGGATTACGTCATTGTTTATCCAATAGGAGCTAAGAAATATTGTAGCGTAACCCACAAACAAAAAATGTTTTATTATTCTAATCGTACAAGCATTATAGAATTGGAGAATTGGGGTTATCCTCTTTATTTCATGTATTACCAAAATCATTTTTAATATTTTGAAACAGAAAAATAACTAAATCCACATTGCTCCCTTAAACATTCCGTTTCTTAGTCGTTGTAGTTGTCTATACGTCCATATTTTGCATTAAGTCTGTTCGAATGAATATTATTTTAGAAAAACAATAATTATGAGAAATATGAAATTCAGTAAATTATTTATTATCATATCTATTTTAATATAATCCTAATGGAAAAAAAAAATCTGTTATATAAAGCCTTCTGTTATAATGAATGAATTTTTCTTGTGCTGTTTCAAATGTTATTACCTAAAGCTTAACTTACATAATATTTTTACTCAAATTTATACTCGAACATGTTTCTGTTTTAATAACAAACAAAAATTTTGTTGCATTATTCATAGCCTAGGCTGATAATTTTAGCAATATTTTGTTTTTCAGTTAAGTTTTGTTATATATGTTTATTATGAAAGGATCAGGGTCATTCTAAATGTAAATTCTAGTGATGTTTATTATTCTTACCGACAATCAGTTATTTAATCGAAAAAACTTTACCTTAACCTTCAATTATTACAGGCACATAATTATTATGTATTAGTAAGCTCCAATTTGACAATCATAAAATCAATGAAGTGATAAAAGGTATTTTGTATAACCGGTTACGATTCACCTACAAATACCAACAGTTTAAAAAGTAAACTCCAAGCCTTCTTGAATATAACGTAAATCAATTATAAATGAAGTATATTTTTTATAATGGTATATGTATGTAAAAGGGTACAAAGATTTTGTTATTATTTGTGTAATATTAAAGTTAATAATTAAATTAATATAAACTCCCAAATACCAAGTGCAAGTACATATAGTTTAAACAGAAGAAAGATGAACGTCGAAATCATTATAATTTTTATAAAAAAGAAATAAATGGCATATGTCGAAATTGAATTATTATTTCACTATAATATGGTGGCAACCAATAATTTATAAATAAAACTAAATTTATAAATAATTAATAATTTTTTTTGTATATTGCTCATCTTAAAAATAGGGAGGGTGCTTGATACGAAACAAGTTCTAAAGCATCAATTTTGATTTAAAAACTGAAAACGTCATTAGGATTACTAATTAAAAAAAATTAATTTTAAATGTTGTAAGTACTAAAACTTTAAACTAAGAAATGTTTTCTTTTTTGAGGCTTTTATCAATGACTTTTACTTTTATCAATACCACAATCATAGTTTTATATTACCCTTTAATAACCACTTGAAGTATGTTTTATATAACAAAAACACTAGAATCACATATTTTTGGCAATATAAACAAAATCTGATCTGATCAGCACATAACCGACGGCAATATGTATGGTCCAGTTTAGTAAAAGTTTTACAGAAGATTATGAAAACGCCTTTTTAACATTTCTTTTCAATTTTAAGGAAGCAAGAAAACTTTTAATTAACATATCTAAAAGTGTAAATTTGGTTCTTAGTAGAGTTTCATTTTATGCCACTAGACTCTCTGAAAACTTCACTAGTTAATTTCGGAAACCAAATTTTATTAAATTTAAAAAATTCCAAATAAAAATCTGTTCGATAGATATAGCAAAACGTGTAAAATCAGTTCGATGTCTGAGTCCTGAACTTTCCAAAAATTTAAGGATTTATTGTTTTAACACCCCGAATTTAAATAATAAATTTCAAAGAAATTAGTTGATAATTTCTGGTTACATATGCAAAAATGTAAAATCGGCCCGCAAAAATTTTCAATTCCCGAGGTCTGATATATCCCAAAAGTTGATCAATCCGTCCCATAGCCAAAGTAAACTCACATATCAAAATTGGGTCTGCCGAACTTGATATACACACGTGCACACAAAGACTGACCGATAGGCCGACATATCTATACAAATAGTTTATTTACGCTTTCCTACTATAGAGAAGTGCTTTCCCAACGAAAACTCGACATCCTAATTTTGGTGCTATCACACAACCTCCCTTACTGTATGCAATTTTACTTGAAAATCCGTCATACAATCTGAATGAATGTATGCACCTATCTATATGTTAATACGTACAAGTTAGACACAGAATTTTCAAAATCCGAATTATAATATTTTAAAAAAGTCTATTTTTTATAAAAGTGGAGCATTGCATCAATTAATTGATTAAACTTTTACAGAATTATTAAATTTTCGCTTTTGGCATTTTTTCAACTTTGAAATAAGTTTAAATTATTCAAATTTTGTAAAATTTACAACAAATTTTATAATTAATTTATTACAATTTAATGTTATTTTAATCAAATAAGTGTGTCTTAAAAACATTAAATTTCCAAAAAATATTTTAGTTTGTAAAATTTTCATATTTTTGTTATGGTCTTACAGACTTCTTATGACGAAAGCGCTATATTAATGTATAAAAAATTTATAAAACCGCGATTCTATATGTCAAGAAAATTTTTTATTGCGTTTGTAACACTAAAAAACAATGTTCTGAAATATTAAATAGAAAGTTATATTAATATACTTTTGATCTGTTTTGAGTTCTCAATTGAGACTGTGACAAACCGAACTGTGATGCCGTTTCGCAAGTATGTTTACACGACTAGCCCCATAAAACACAATACTCGGATATGATTCTAAATTTTTAAGCACACTTTCAATCTAATAATGCTAAAATTTCGCTATTCTTCAAAAAAGTTTCCCGTTTTGAGAACGTACAGTAAATTTATTGAATAATAACTGTACAATTTCACACTAATAGTGGAATTTCCATATTTATATAAATTTAAGTTATTTGTATATAACAATTGCTCTTAGAAAATTTTAAATAATTTAAAAAATAATTGTATCTACAGGTCAAGATTTTCATACAAATATCCTAGAGTTCTTTTAGTAAAGCTGGTTTACATAATTTGTGTTAAAATAGAAATTGAAGTGAGTGCCAATGAAAATTGTTCATTTTATCAGTAATAGTATTGTAATGTTGAAAGGAGTACTGTATGTAATATAAAAGTACTTCTAATATAAAGATCTGAAATACTGATAGTTATTCAAATATGCTTTTTAAAATTTCTCTAAAAAAAAATTAAACGTCGTAAATCAAAATAATTCTCCTTATGTTTATATTTAAAATAAAAATAAGCCCGAGCTAGTTATTAGAACACAAAACAAAAATACAGAAAAAATCTCAGTTTAACCAATTATTTTATTAACTCAAGTTGAACAACTAGCTGTGTATTGATTTCAATCTGAAGGCATATGCTGAAATTGATACTAGTTGGCGATAAAAATTTCAATGCAATGTTCTTTCATTTACAAAAAAACTCTCAATTACAAAGTTTTAACTTCTTCTACGAAGCATCATCTCTTGCGTACGACGACTAAGAGGTTCCGTGTCAGGACTACAGATCTCGAGATATTGCAATAGAGGACGTCGACATTGTCCCTGCCTCTTTCCGTCTCAGATGTGGTAGAAAAGAAACTTTTTGAAAAGCTTCTTCCACAACATTTTGGAAAAACTATAAAGAGTTTTTCTTGCTTGTCTCGTTTTTGTAAGGTTCTTTAGGGTTACGGTGGGAGTTGTATTTTTTTTTATGGTAGCCAACAGGCTTTCTAATCGTTATAATAGGGGGTCGTGCGGTTAGCCGGGCGCAACCTCCTCTCTCTACTCTCTTTTTTCCTAAATTTTTAAACAAATTAAAATTTGGACTTTATGTTTATGATCTTCAGTTTTAAACATTACGAACAAAAATTAAGATTTACAACAACTTACTACCAATAATACTCTAAAATCCTGATCAAATCCAATTATTTTTTTCAATAGAACTAAGATAAGAAAGTTTTGCTGCTGAAATAAGAATTTAATGCTTTTTGTTTTCTTCCTGCTCTTTTTTTTTGGCACAAGTTCTCCATTTCAATTTTCCTTCCTCTTCTTTTCATTTCCTCTCCCGCTTCTATTTTTTTGTTTTCTTAAGAAAATAATTTTTTAGTTTGAGAATAAGAAAAGTGATTTTGAAGAAAACATAAACCATAATAAAAAAAAATCTGATGTGGTCAGCACATAACCGACCGCAATGTGTATTGTCTAGTTAAGTGAAAGTGCTACAGAATATTATAAAAATGTCTGTTAAATACTTCTTTCCAATTTTTAGGACATTAGTAAGCTTATAGTTAACATACCTAGAAAAATGTGAATTTGGCTCTTAGTACAGTTTCGTTTTGTGCTACCCGAATTCCCTGAAATGCCCACCAGTTAGTTTTGGTAATAACAAGAACTCAAATATCAAATTTCAAGAAATTCCATCAATTCGTTCCGTAGATATGGTGAAAAATGTAAAATCGGCCCGCAGATCAGTTCTCGAGCCCTGATCTTTCCAAAAAATTTATATGTTCATAGTTTTCATACGAGAAATTTATATATTATATTTCAATGAAATCGGTTGATTATTTCTCTTTATATACACAAAAATGTATATTTGGCCCGTAGTAAACGTCTAGTTGCCGATGCCTGATCTTTCCAAAAAATTTACATGTTCATTGTTTTAATACGAGGAACTCAAATATTAAATTTCAATGAAATCGGTTGATTATTTCTCTTTATATACACAAAAATGTATATTTGGCCCGTAGTAAACGTCCAGTTGCCGATGCCTGATTTGTTCCAAAAGCTAGGAATTTTCACGGAAGGTCAAACAAAGCTCATATATGAAATTTCAAGTAAATCGGTTGAATATTTTCTTCAAAATGGTGAAAAATGTAAAATCGGCCCGCAAATCAGTTTTCGAGCCCTGATCTTTCCAAAAAATTTATATGTTCATAGTTTTCATACGAGGAATTTATATATTAAATTTCAATGAAATCGGTTGATTATTTCTCTTTATATACACAAAAATGTATATTTGGCCCGTAATAAACGTCCAGTTGCTGACGCCTGATTTCTTCCAAAAGTTAGGAGGTTTCATCGCCGGTAGAGCAAAACTTATATATGAAATTTCAAGTAAATCGGTTGAATATGTTCTTCAATATGCTCAAAAATGTAAAACAGGCCCGCTAAAAAGTGCAGTTCCCGAGGCCTGATATATACCAAAAGTTGATCGATCCGTGCCATGGTGGAAACAAACTTACATATAAAATTTCATCAAAATCGGTTCAGCCGAACTTGAGATACACGCGTGCACACACAGACCGACAGACGGACAGACCGACAGACCGACAGACCGACAGACCGACAGACCGACAGACCGACAGACCGACAGACCGACAGACCGACAGACCGACAGACCGACAGACCGACAGACCGACAGACCGACAGGTTGCTAAAAATAGTTTATTTACACTTCCCTACTATGGAGAAGTACGTTCCCACCGAAAACTCGATATGCAAAATTTGTTGCCATCACATAACCTACCTATTGTTTACACAATACGGTCGGTAAAAATATAACAAAACTGTAAAAACAAATGTAAATTCTAACCCTTTCATTTGAATTCTTGTATTATGTTTTATTTTTCGCTCGTTTCTTGTTGTTCTTTTATTGTCTATTTGTCTAAAACAACAAATATTTTCCGAAGATTAATAATACGGTTCTGAAAAGTTTTTTTTTTTATATTGTTGTTTTTCTACTCTTCTATCTTGCTTTCCTTGACGGGAAATTGTTTATTTTTTTTTAATGTAAATGTGAAAATGCGTAAAGACGAAAAAGGCTTTAAAAATGTTTTATGACTTTATTTCTTAAGAAACAAAGAATTACAAGGAGGAATGTTTGAAAAAACAAAGAGAAAGAAAGAAAGTGAATTTTGATAAGCGAATAAATATTTTCAATTTCATTTTTTTTTTTATTTTAAGCTATTAACTATAAATTATTCTAATAATAAATTTTGTTAATAATAAAAATAAATGTTTCATATTCTGAAAGATAAATGCGAATGATTTTATTAATTTAATTATAAAAAAAATAATATTATTAAAGCACTTAATTAACTAAATTGTAACTATGAACAACATTTGAAATATCAACCTGAATAATTTTGCTTTAGAGAGTAAAGTATGAATATTCTATTTGTGGCCGCAATTTTTTAAGAAAAAGCGCATGAAGTAAAAAAGAAATGTTTGATTTAAGCAAGGAATGAGAATAATTCTATATTAAGGTCTTATGAAATAACTTTATATAAATTAAGGAAAAATCTTAAAGTAATAATTTTAAAAAAAGTTGTGCTTGCATAAAGGTTGAATTAGATTGCCTATCATAAGTTTTTTGAATCATAAGGGTATAATTTTAGATAACAAAGCTATTATAACCAGATTTTTGCTCTTATAAAAGTTCAAAGCAGCTCATAGTCAATCGAAAGTTGAAATTGAATATATTTCCTAGTTTTCACAATCTAGGAAGGGGCGATGTAAAACGAGGTTTTGTTCTATTAAACGTTTAAGATATGATGTAATTTGATTTGCCGTATATAGGGAAAAAATTGCTCCAAAGATTAGATGAATGTTGGTTTGATTATGAGTTTGAGATCGATTTAAAATTAAATTTGGTTATTATTAAGCCAATGCATTACTTTTAAGAAGAAATAAATTGTCAAGAGTTTTTGTGTTTCTAGCATTTCGTTTAAATTTTCACGCCTTTGGTTTAAATATACTTTAAAGAAGTGCAACTTGAAGGAGTAAAAGGATATGTAAGATTAATGTTTTAAAGAAATAGTATTTTCTGTCAAAGTTATAGATATAATTGTAAACAGAAAGACAAATTAGTAAACAAACGGACAGATAAAGCGAAACTAATAGTTAAATTTTTATTTTTTAAAATTTTTCGAGATGAAAACAGCAAAATAGTAGAAGAAAGGCACAATGAGGTAAAAGAAAAGTTTTTTTTATAAAATGAATAAATACAACAACTTTTAAATTCTACACAGAAAAAAAGGGAACGTTCCCTGTAAATGTTCAAAAATTTAATAATAACATAGTTGGTTTCGTTAGTCTTTGTTTATCACATGCTCACAATTATTTAATCGCTAATATTTTTATTCAAACGCATTTGTTATTCACTGAATTTCGTATTGACGTCTGCTGTTTTAAAGAAGAGTTGAAATAATTTGGTCTTTGTAAGAAAAGCAATGAATATTGGTAAATGAAATTTAGTTATTTAAAGCTGAACAATTATTTTTAGTTAATTTTAAAATACCTAGTATTTTTATCTTCTACACCTTAATGAAATATTAACTTTTGTATAGAATTTGTTGACTACTAACTGAAAAACGAAAAAGGATAACATCAACAAAATTACAGAAATATTTCTAAAATTATACTAAATCGAAAAATGGGTTATAGTATAGTTGTTATTAATTCAAGGAACTTATTTTAAATACTCGAAAGTCTAATAAATATATTAATATAGAATTTCATAAATGTGTGTCCATAACTACATCTTACTTATATACAGTAAGCTTCAATAGAATGATTGTACTGGTTAGAGTAGCTGCCATTCAGCAATAAATATTGAGAAACTAGTTTTTATAGTCAGATTGTCAAGGTGTAGGCTACAATTAAAACGTATTTATTTTTTAATATTAATTTGTTTTCTGATGTTTAAACACTGTTGAAATTATATTAAAATAATCACTAGGAAAATCATTCATTTTAACATGTTTATGTAAAACTTGAAAAGTTTTTTTAATGCCCAATTTGTTTAACTTTTTTTTCAGTGTACATTAAAAAAATCTGAGAAGCCAAACTTGAAATATTTTAAATTTCAAATTATTTTTTTCCACGAATAACAAACTGAAGTTTCATATTTCTTTTGTTTTCTATTATGCGATGCATTTCATAAAAATTCAAAATTAACAAAACAGAACATACAAAATGCACACTCGAATTCTATAGGGTACCTTTTTGAAAGTTTTCTCTAAAATTAAAATTTCAATTGAAATTCATTACACAAAAATTTTATTCATAATTTTTACAATGTACTAGTACTATCAAGTTATGCCATTTTTGCTATTTTCATAACTTGGAGTTGTCAAAACTTGAACCTTTATTATTGAAAAGGATAACATAAAAATGGGTGAATTAACAAAATCGGATAAGAATTGAAGTAATTTAAAGTCCCTGTAATAATTTAAATCTACACAATTCTGTACGCATAAACTACAAATCAAAGAAAGAATAATAAAGTGTTTTTTAAACCTCATAATGAAAATACAAAAAGAACAATTTGAATGATAAGCAGATGCACAATGGTACGGCTATATTCATTAGTGACCTCCCAGTGAAATTCTGGAAAAAATTAGAACAATTTTTTACTATACAAACTACTAAAAATACAATATTTACGTATAATAAAAAAATTAAAACTCTTAATACCCACACGGTGTTACTGAAAGTTTGTTATTATTTGTATTATCCGATATAGTAAATTGTATTTTAAGCCAAAATGTTTAAAGAAATAGACAAAAATAATCCGGCATTTTGGCCTTAATCCCAAGATACGTATATACAAGAAAATAAAAACAAAAATTGAAAGCTATATTGCAAAATTCCTAAAGATATGCGAAAATTCCTAAAAAATATTTACGTTTAAAGTAAATTTAAAGTTTATTTGTGTACATTCAAAATATTTTTCGTTAATTATCGAATATTTTCCTAAATTTTCAATTATTTAGTTATACTTGCGCCTTAAATAATTTATGCATTCCCGAAACTCAATATACAGCTTTCTTACTGCAACATCCTTGCCTTTCATTTTACAAGTAAATAACACATCTCCACACATACGTAGTTTTTTCGTTATTACTATCTTTCTGTACAGCGCTTCAATTTTCTTTATATTCAAATTACACTACTTGTCTACTTCCAACTACTCATAAAGTCTAGTAAAGTTTTTTCATTAAAAAATAATCTTCTCGAGGAAGGTGTTGTAATAATTTTGGATTTCAAAAAATATAATTAAATTACTTATTACTTTCTCAGGAACTTTTATTTGCAACAAAATTTCTAGTTGGTTTTGAGAAAAGGAAGAAAAGAACTCTACTCAAGTTTTTTATAAAAAAAAATTTAATACAAAAATATTAAATTAAAAATATTGTTCAAAAAAACTTTTGGTATAAAAGATCATCATATCACAATGGTACGCAAAAAAGTGTATTATTTTTTAATTTATTTTTTACAAAATATCACGTTTATTAGCACTTTACTCTACCCGTCCGTATACATGCAAGTATGCTATGTATATCAATTTACAAAACTTCTACAATATTGAAAATGTAGAATAGAAATTCAACCGCTTCCCACTTAAACGGTAAGTCAAAGAAATTTGACCTACTTATTTTTAAAATTTTTTTTTTATTTTATTATTAAAAAATATATGTAACTCGAATGATAATTAAATAATTTATTTTTATATAATTATAAAGGGTGTTCGAGGTAAAGCATAATTCTCCATAGAATGCGGTCAGATAAACGAAAAATTTTAGTGGACATTTTCTCTTTTTTACCTCCTCTTGCGACCCCACGCAAGATTGGCTTTTTGAAAACGTCTAATTTTACAACCGACATCGGTGTCAAACGTTATTTTGATCTGATCTGAAAAAAAATCCAATATGTGTTCTATTCAACATTTTGAGAATAAAATGTCTCTGAAGGAAAAAAAGAAAATACCTCCCTCCTATTATTTTCTATTCATTTTGAGAAGGTTGTATCCTCGTTTCAGAAATATACCACTAAGTATTGAACACCTTGCATACATCTTAAACAATTTGCTTAGATCAATCGTTAGCAATCACGTTGTACGATGAAATATTAAATAATACCACAGTAAGTAAAGGCCAATTATTAAGTATCGTCATTTTACATGAGAAGAAAAAGCCATATTAGATGGGAGTGACATATTAAAAGGTAAATTAATATGATATAAGAAGACCAAAATATTTTACTATATATGTAGTAATGAAAAAAAAACAATTAATGAAAAACCAAGGTATTTTAACATTTTTGCATTTCTAGAAAGCCCAACCGTACGAGTATAACAGCAAAGCTGTAATTACAGTTATTGGAAAAATTTATACAAAAAATGAGAAACAATTGAAATGTGCTAATTTTTTTGCTAGAACTAAATTTTGCAATCATATAAAAATTCATAATGAATTTTGCAATCATAACATTCATTCATATACGAAATTATTTCAAGGATTGCCTAGGTTCAGTATGAACAAGTTAACATAATGTTCGATTTTAAAGGTTAATTGAGATAATTAACAAAAATAAATATATTTGGGCATGGCATTTACCGTTAACTTTCCATATTTACAGAAATTTGAAGAAGCTTGCAGATTTATGCTTTACAAATTTCGAGAGGCGATAACTTGAGAGGAGGTGGTGGTGGAAAAAAAATTATCTTCGAAAAACGAAATGAACTATTTCTTAGTTTCCAAAAGCTGCTAAAATTTCAGACTTTTGCAGCCTTGGGTACGAGTATAAAAGCAAAACGAGATTAAAAATTTGGAACAAGCGAATTTTAGATAAAGGTAAATTTTAACACCATTTTGTTTTTTTTTAAGTTCAAATATGGTATGGCGCGATAGAAATAGCAAACCGCTGCTTTTCTGCCTTTACAGACTTGATTTATACTGTTTTTTAAGTAATAACAATAATTAAATAGCGTTTTTTGGGTGGTATAAATTTTGAGGAGGTAAAAAATTTTCTTCTATGGAAATAAGTTTGGTGTAAAGATCTATGCATATAAAAAATTTCACTTTTCTATATCTTTACCGGCGTAGAAGTTTTGTAAACATGTCCACGGACAAGCGAACGGATGAACAGAGTGAAACTAATAAGCACTTTTTTCAAATATTTTCGGAAAAGTGCTAAAAACTAGGTGCATTTTTGCAAAAATTTAAAAAAAATTAATAAGAATTTTTATTAAAAACTTAAGGTTATTTTGAGTTTTTGTATAATTTTATTCTTCTAAATAACAAAATTAGGAGGATAAATTAACTTAATAGACATCAGTGGAATCTTTAGAGAGAAGGTTTTTTTGTTTAACTTCAATGCTTACGCTATGTTTTTGCGTATTTTTTCTTTGTGCTTGAATCTTAAAAAAAATCAAATAGAACAAAACTGTAATCAGCTCAAAAAACAAAGAATTTTTTTTTTCCTTTGTTCCTTATCTTCTCCTATAATTCATTATTTAGACTCAAATCAAATTTCATAACAATTTTCTTTAATTTCTTTTTCACTCGCCAATTTATACAAAGCATTTAAATATCACATTTTTTTATCCTAGCCCAACAAACAAAAAAAAAACCGAAGGGAGAAAAAAAATTTCCTTTTTTCCATTCTTTGTTTTGTTGTCTTTTTCATTCTTATTGTTAAGGTTAAAAAATTTATATAATACTCGTATAAAGATTCTTTAACTCATACCATAAAAAGAAACGTGATACTATTTAATATTTATATCAGAAATTTATGACTAAATATCTCAAGTGTTACAATGGGAACCACATTCTTTTACAAGAACATTATAGAATCTTAACATTTTACTAAAAACTTAACATTTCATATTTAACTTTAAAACAAAACAAGCAGAGAAAATGTAAATGAAATTTGTGTACTCTTTTGCTGTTTTTCTGTTTAGTCTTTTTGTTTTTGATTCTGTATCTCTCTCTCTATATATTTCTCTTCTACTCACCTTCCTCTTCTGTACTCGTTCAATTCTGTTTCAAAATATTCTAGGATTTTTTTGTTGTTATAAACTTATATCTGGTGAGGCTCTGTTTTTTTTTTTTTGATAATATTCCATGATGATGGTAAATATTGAACCAAAAAAAAAAAGTTTGGCAGTCAAATCTCATGGGGATCTGGTCGAAAATGTGTAAGATGAAACCAAAGTATGAAAAAAAATATAAAATATCCTTGAAATAAAGGAAAAAAAAAGTTTTTCACACAATGTTTCATCCAAAAGATAAAAAAAATAACAAAAACAAAGAAAAATGCAAAAACGAAAAATTGTAAGAACAAAAGGATGTCTTATTTTGACTTAGCAACTTTTCCATTCTAGGTTTTTTCCTCCTTTTTTTCAATTTTTGATTAAATCAAATACAAAAAAAAAAATAAGAAAAATCAAAAAACAAAATATAGAAAAGAAAAAAAAAACAAATGATTTGGGGGTGTCAAAAATTCAAGTTCCAGTATGAAAAGTGATCTAGGGATATTCGCAAGTATATACTATTTACATACATACCTACTTTGTATACACGTGTAAATACAGATTAATTCTTATGTAAAAGAACAAAATGTTAAAAATATGTGGGAATATTTTAAATAATCTCTCTGAACACGTATAAATAGAGTTCAAAATGTGTCAACAACGTTTCATTTTGAAATAAGAGATATGAAAACATCCGAATGATATAACAAACAATATGGCATACTTACATATTTATGTTTATTTGTTTTTGTTTTCTTTTTTTTCAATATATTTTGAATTTAAATTAGTTTTGTACGTTTTCGTGACTTTTTAATACTTTTGTTATAGAAAAATTTGGAAATATATAGAATATGGATTAATTATAAGTATATACAATAAATCAATATCCAATCTATGTATATATATATATATATACATATATTTATGTACATACCTAATAATTTAGTTTTCAATTAAAATAAGTGATTTATAAAGCTACATAACACCTACCTCTACCACCCATATCAGGGATCATTCAATTAGTAATTATTCCACACTTTAATTATAACGAGAGTACGGCGATAGGCGTGAGATTTTTTCGAAGCAAACCCCAGTGATTTATTAAATTTGTTTTTTTCCTTTTGTATTATATTTGGCATTTTTTTAACAAGTTTTGGCAGTTACTTTTTTTTTAGAATTCATCATCGAATTGATTACCAATGGTAAAAAAAAACCATTATTGAAACAAACAGAAGTCCACTTTATTCCTGTGCTGTTTTTTTGTGGAACTGAAACCAAAAAAAAAAACAAATTTGATTTATAACTTCTATTGTATTTCACAAGTTTAAAATTTGTCAAATTTTCTGAAAATGCCATTTTGTTCTGTAATTATTATTGCCTTTATTTTTGGTTATTATTGCCAGGAAAAATAAAAGTGTTTAGTTATTATTCATAATTATTGATATTTGAATTTTTATATTAAAATTATTCACAATTTTTATATTTGATTGTTATTATTGAAATAATTCATGAAGTTCTTTAAGGTTTTTAATAAAAAGCCATAAGTTACCTAAAATTCGTTTTTTCCAAATTTTTGATATCGAGTTTATTCTAGACCACTGGTTGAAGGAGTCTGTAATTTTAAAAAGCTAATAAATTTAGGCACTAATATATAGTTTATTTCTTTATTACCACCAACCCCTCTCCAGTTATCGCCTCTCGAAATTTGTAAAATTTGAATTTTTAGCAATGAAACTGCAAAATTCTCCAAATTTCTATAAATGGAAAAAGCTACCGGTAAATGCCATGCCATCAAAAATATTACATTTTTTTTAACTCACGCAATTAACCTAAGCATTGTCTTAACGCCTCTTTCAATCTTTTTTTTTTGGTTTTGTTTCATAGATTGCATCCATTGCCCATCCTGAATGTATGCAATCCTATAATGTATAATGTGTTCTACATTATTGCTTTTAAAAACACTATTTTAACTTGTTGAAAGTAAAAATGATACATTACAAACCATTGGCTTGACCCAATTTTATTAAATAAAATTTCCAATTTTAGTATTTTGGAAGTTATTGAAATATCACCATAATATTTACTCAATCAGCTGCAATCAAACCCAATCTGTTAACATAAACATATGAGATGAATAAACTTGTCATCAGTTCTTTATAATGCAACAATTTTTTTATAATTAGAGCAGGATCATGGGCGCGTTTAATAGCTAAAATATGTTAATGTGAGGAACTACAACCAGGGCCATCTTAAATTAGAGATATTTTGTATACATAATTCCGAAAAATTTAAAAAAAAAGCCAATTCGTTTCACACAGTCTATACCTATCCGTTCGTTTACAAACTTTTTTCATTCTTCAAAGTGGAAACCAGAAATTTTGTAGGCCAAATACGAATTTTGGTGAACACCTCATCTCTCCAGTCTAGACAAAAACTTTAAGCTATGCAAAACTTTTTTCGGAACATTGTCACTTTGAAATTCATTTTAAACATATGCCTAAGACCTAAGATTATATAACATATGGACTTATATTCTTAAAGAGGATGTGCTCCTTTACAAAACACATAAGTTTGGTTTAGTTTTTTATAAGAAACACATTGGATGTTAATATGTTATGTATGTATGTATGCGCATATATTATTATGTGCATTTATCATCAAAATTCATATTATATAATTTAAAATCAAATCCTGCATATTATAAAGGAAACGATAATAAAATTTTTATAAGAGCTTACACAACTCATATAAATTCGTCATTCTCATTCAAATTAATTCAAATATACCGTATGCTCTTGAATCTCATGTTTTCACCTTCCCTTATCACAATTACTGATCTTTACCTATATAACAATTTTATAGGCTGAATTTGATTTCATTTTGTATTCAAAATTAGAAAAAAAATTTACCTTTTTTTTATATTATTTTTTTTTTGTTTGTGATTTTCATAGTTTTGCATATCCTTTCAGGAAAATTGAAAAAAAAAAAGAAAAGTATTTTTACCTAAATAATTTTTATTTTTTAAGAACGAAATTGAGTGCGTATTGTTGATGCCTACTTACATATATATTTATTGTTATAGGTTTTACGGAAATACAAAAGAAAAATGAATCCCTTTCTGAGATATTTGTATTACTTTTTTGGCACTTACTTTTCTTATGTATACTCAGAAAATTTACGTTTCAAACCGCATAAAAACCAATAAGCGAAATGAACTTTTTTATTTCTTTTTACTACTAAATTTTTCGATTTTCAATTTAAATTTTCTTTTTTTTTCTCTGTTATTTAGGATACCTATATATTTTTATATATATTACTTTTAAGGTAATTTTCAATCAATATACTGAATTAGAATATTTGAGTGATTCAATTTAAAACAACCACAAAAAAATAAACACTTTTTTTTTATAAGAAAATCTTGTTTTGGAAAAACTAAATTCACTCATAAAAGTCTTTGAATTTGAAAACTTTGAATACTCGTGGCAAATAAATAAGTATGTGTTTAAATAAGTATAGTATAATGCATTCAGTATACCGTATAACAATTTAAAATTAGTATTTTTTAAAAATTTCTAACGCATAATAAACGTCAATATTCCAAGTAAAAAATAAAAAATTTCTGCTTATTCATTAATTTAGAATCAAAATTCAATTGGAAAGAATTTAAATTGCATTTTTAGAATGTTTATTTGGACTATAGCTTGCAAATATTATCTTCCATTTTCCCGATTTAAATATTCATTGGATTCTTTCCAGTAAAAATGAACGCAATATTATAATTTTACAACCAAAACAACTTAGTTCTCATACCTAGACTTTTCTCCTCTCTCCTCCAATCATAGAATTAGAAGGCCATAACTCCGAAAAAACAATTTTATTTAAAATTTTATTTAGTTTTATTGAACAATTCGTTAAATTTTAAAATATAATATGACCTCCGCATTTATGAATATTATGAACAACGTCAATTGATGTTAGAATTTTGAGTCACAAAGATATTTTCCTTTTAAAACGATCAAATTCGCCAGTAAATTAAGAATTGAAATGTAGTTAAATTATGTACAAATGTAGTAAAATTATTTCAGCGAATTGTTATCCTTAAATCTGGAGTGAAAAGTTGTTGAAAGAACTGAAAAACTAGTTAATTAAATATACTGGTCAATTTTAAAACTAAAAAATCGATGTTTGACATAATATGTTCCGAAAATTTAGAAAAAATTATTTTTACGAATGAATATTCCTGGAAATCTTAAAAAACGCAATAGATATAAAATATAGCGTTCTTCATATACATTAAAATCGCGTAATTTAAACTTGTAACCAAAAAAAATTTAGAAACAAATTTGACTATTATATAATTCGCTCTCTTTGCACCTTTCTGTCCATCGGTTTTTAAAACTTCTGTACTGAAAAATCAAAAAATATTTTTTTTATAAACAAATTTAAATAAACAAACATTTAAATCGATCCTCCGAATTATTCGTTATCGCCTCAGTATTTCTGGCAGTACTTTTTTCTTCCACCGAGTCTCTTAGAGTTTTCGAAATCTCAATTATCGAATGTATATTTTTTTTTACACCATCACACTTCTATTAAAAATGTTTCAGTAATTTTTCTTCTTAAATAAGTTAGCAGTAAAATTCCTTATACTGGTAAAAATCCTTTGATAATTTATCACTTAACTTTTTTAAAGAAAATGTCCTTCATTGCAAAACTTCTTTAAAAATGCTGTTGAAATATTTTAATAAAATTTTTTATAAAACTTCAATATTAAAATTAAATTGAATTCTTATTTTAAATTTTTTTTTTCATTCTAGTTCACAACCCTATATCTACATTACCTACATCCATACCTACATACGTACATCCAATTCACTCATAATGAATTTTTATTTTTGACCTAGATTATTGTACTGTTTCTTATGGGAATTCGCAGCATATTTATAGATATTTCATGAATTTTAAATATTTGTTGAATAAGCAGATGCATGTGTGTGCAATGTACATACGAGTATATATTGTTACCTCAAATTTATATCTTATACATGTGCATGTGCATTAAACATTCATACATTTATATATACAATTTATATTGTTTCCCACTTACCATGAAAATATGCCCTATTTTACTTAATTTAAGCAATATATTTTGACACAATTTGTGTATTTCTAAAAGTAGACGATTAACTTTTTAGACTAAGCAAAAACCATAGGTGTTTGATAATGAAATACATTTATATTTGAAATGTGAAGTAAATAAAATTATGTTGTAGACAAAGTAATAACCCCTTACTTTAAGTAATACATTAAGTTAACAAAAGAATATTTGCAAAAACGAAATATTTAGATCAGAAATAAAATTTATAATAAATCAAGACGGTATTAACACGTTTAGGGATTTTTATTGGATTCCCGGTATCACTCCAGTAAAAATTTAAATGTCTGAGCTCTGAAAATGCTCTTGAAAGAAAGAGTTACACTGAGCTCAAGGTATATACAATTAAAAAAACTCGTGAAGACGTTTTAAACGCATTTGCAATCAAATTGTGTCAATAATGTCATAAGTTTTACTCTGTCAGCATACTTCCTACACAATATAAATCCCATTTTACAATTTATTCGATCGAAACTATTAGCATTTTTAAATTCCATAAACGCAGTGAAATAGCAATTTTAAGTAATCAGTTTTTTCAATATTTTTCAAATAATTGTTCTTTTAGTTTTATTAAAACAAATTTTCCTTTTATTAAAACAAACCTTGTTTCTTTTGAATTACAACTTTTCAAAATCAGCGTAAGTTTCAATTCCCGACAACTTATTTTGGGAAGCTCTCAGCTTCTTTCAATTTCAATTAAAGTTAAACTAATATAGTGAATGCAATACCCTAAAAAAATATATAATTATTTTTATTTATTTATCCGATTAAACTGACCATTATATTAATTCTCATTTTCATTTAATTTTTTTTAATCATCCTAAAGGTATGCAAAACTTGTCATATATTGGTATGCATATTAATAAAAATACATAAAATTTAAAAGAAAATATTTTTTTACCGAACCAATTGCATACAATTAGGAAGGTAGTCCATATGATGACCCCAAATTTCTCATGTCGAGTTTTCGGTGCAAACGCACTTCTCCATGATAGGAAAGCCTGAATAAATGAAAAATGCCGGTCTGTGCGTCCACACGTATCTCTTAATTTCGCTTGAACCGATTTTGATAAAAATTTCTATCTTAGTTTATTTTGGCTATAACGTGGACTCGTAAACTAAAGGATATTGTCAGATAATGCGAACAACTTCGTTAAACAGGACAATACATTTTGCGGTCCTTTATGTGCTCATCGTAATAGATTTTTTCATTTTTAATTGTTTCATTTCTTACATGAAAATATTTTGTTTCACAAGCAGCTGGGTTAATTCAAATTAACATTTTTGTATGACAGAAAACCACACTGTCAATTGACAAAATATGTAAAACGAGAAAAATGCTTAAAAAATGTTCCACGTTCAATTAATGTTGAACGTTCAACTAGCTGCATAGGATTTAATTTATACATTTCAAGAAAGATATAGAAACTATCCATCATGTCAAAATCATTCATCTGATCTGCACTATTCGATTTTAAGATCAATCAACCCATTAGAATTGAATTTTTTTTTACAGTATAAGTCTTATTATTAACATTTTTCTACATAATATTAAAAAAACGAACAAAATGCTTTTTAAAGGCGTGTTTTTAAGATTAAATTTTTTAACTCTTTGTCACATTTTAAAGAATTCAACAAGGACAAACCCTTTTCAATATTTTTATATTTCTACACAAAAAAAGCGTCATTGCTTGTCAAGGAACTGTAAAATATTATTGCCAATATGAACATATAATACATGTACATATATGTATATATGTATGTATATATGCATGAATATTTTTTTATAAAAATTTTTCTAGTCATTGTAATTTTAAAATTCTTTTGTATTATAAGTGAAAAAATAAACGAATGCATACTTTTTGTCATTTATTCATATATAAACTTTGCTCAAACTATACAAACATATTACAAGTTATTTTTTTTTATTATTTTTCTTTATACTTTTATGCTTGACGCTTTTCAACACATTTTCGCACCCATATAAATGTACAAAATAAAAAAATCTTATACTACACACAATACAATACAAAAATTTTTTCATCCAAATTATATTTACAAGTCATCCATCCTATGTTATTTACACAACAGAATAGGACAGCTTTTCCAATTTTTTTTTTCTTTTTTTAAATTGGGACCAAATTAAAAGTTTTTCTTAACATAACACTCGTCTTTCTTATATAGAAAACTCTTCATTTCAAGTTATGGTTCTTCTTCTTTCTTCTTGTTTTCTTCTTCTTTTTCAATAAAATCAATAAACTTGAACCATTCTCCAAGTAATGTTTCTTCAATAACATTCAATAATAAAAAAAAAAAAACTAAATACGATCCCCATCAAAAGATTATATCCTTCACCTGCTGTTATATATTCTTCTTAAATTATAGTTCATATAACAAGGACATAAAATATAAAATTACTATATGCATGTATGTATGTATGTATATAATATAGAAAAGAATAACAAAAATGACAAATAATAATAACAAACAAATAAATAAACAACAAAAGAGTACATGTTTCACAACATTTGATAATCGACGAACCATTACAAATTCCTATTAAAGGAGTAATACATGTATGAACGCATTATATGTACAAAAGTGTATACGAATATATCACATATGTATATGCGATGTACATGAGTGTATTATTGTGTAAATTATATGTACTATTTGTGTATGTGTATGTACTTATAAATATTGTGAATATCGGGTATAGGATTATTATATAGTGACAATATTTATTTTCATGTTTATTTCAAATGAAAATTATCTAGTTTTTCCTTTTTGTTTTATTTTTCCTTATTATTTTTTCTCTTTCTTTATTATTGCCCTTTTTGTTTGTTTTCTCTTTTTTCATTTTTTATTAGAAACACATGTATATTTTCATATTAGAGAAATAATAATATAAAAATTATTGTTACAGAGAATCTTATCGTAAAATATTTTGGAATTCAAAATACGAGTAAAAAAAAAAGAAAAATGAGAAATATTACGAGCATTACGAGCATTGAGTATGTGCTCATTTTAATTTTTTGGGCTAAATCCGAAAAAAAAGAGATAATTTGTATGTACGTAAGTGGTACAAAAGGACAATTGTATATTTTATTTTTGACATTTCATTTATATAAATAAAAAAAAAAACTTCTTGTATGAGGCAGTCCACACAAAATTTATGTGTAACTTTGTTTGTTATAAAGAAAAAAATACACATAACATTGACTTTCGTGTTATTTTACAAGAATATTGATATAACATTTGTATTTACGTTAAAAGAAAAGAAAAATTTAACCTCCAATTGCCAGTATATAGCCTCATCAGTCGTTCACTTAAATATTTTCGATATTTCTTTTGTTTTAGTAAATAAACAGACCCCCATTGCGTAAGAAACATAAAATTAACGTGATGGTGATGCGTCTTACAAAAGCAGAGTGATATTGTCTAATAACACTATTTACTAAATTATAATTTAAAAATAAAGTACGTGAATAATTTTCCTTCACGAACAAAGCAATCAATGTTTCTAAAACAAAGCATCTCCAAATTAAAAAGTATATATTCGAAAGAGCACACACATCCGGAGAATTCTCGAGAATCTCCGGATTTTATGTAATTTAAAATTATTGTTAAGTTTTGATTAAAAGTATAAAATAAAAAATAAAAATTTAAACGTATGAAACCAATGTCAAATAGTATTAAAATTGCAATTACAATTACAATAAAAGCAATGAAACAAGCACAATATTTTGAGCCCATAAAATTCAATAGTGAAGGTATCTTAACCGCATTAATAACTATAGTTATAATATTTTTTTCCAATACTGTTTATGAATAAATACTCATATATATATAAATATTTTTAACTATACATAAATATATTTTTGTTAAGCGCACATTTCCAATACAAACTCGTAAAATAATTCACAGAACAAATAACATGAAAATATGAGAAAATACATAACGTATTACATAGGTAAAATGTCTAAATTTTAAGTACATTGAATTTTATAGGTTTGTATTTTTACACCACATTTTATATATAGAAAACATAAAACATTTGTAAGGATTAGAAAGGAAATGTCACGATTAAAGATTTTGTTGTTCCCATCAGTTTTATTCCACTGTTTTCATGGTTTATTTGAGTACATTTTTTTTTTATTTATTCTTTTTTTTTTGTTCTTTCACTTTTATTTATTTGTTAGTTTGTTTAAATATTTTTTTTATAACATAAATACAAACAAATATAGGAAGGCGCATAATACAAGAAGGTTAAAATATAATGTAATTGCTGTAGAGGTGGTAGGTGACTGTGGGGCAACAAAATAAAAACGGAAAATATATTGTGAAACATATATATACATACATATTTTGATTTCTAAGTATTCCCAATTGTTTTCGCGATATTTTCCACATATTAATTTCTGAATCAATGATTTTCAAGTTCTATATGCAAATAGAAGTTACACAAACAAAAAAATTATAACGGATGTGCCTACAAAATACGAAATATTTCAAAAATTATTCTTTTTTAACAAATCGCAACCATAGAATGAGTGGATAGTAAAAGTATTTGCCAGACCAAATATTTCATAAAAAGTTTAAATGGTCTTGAAATATTGCCCTAGAAACCATGAAATAAGCAAGTTAAAATTTAAATGAATAAATTCCTTTTTTATTTTCATTTCTCATATAACATTCCTTTAAGTAACATTTAATTTCAGTGCACTGTTGGATTTTTCCTGGAACAAGATAAAGTAATCATAAAAATAAAGTTGGGTCAAACCAATGATTTGTATTGTAGCACTTTTCCCTTCAACAAGTCAAAAAACACCTTCTAAAATACTGCTTTTAAAAACAATCTATGTATATTCACTACACTATTTATTATTTTCATTCATAAACGAAACTATTTCTAGGATTGCATATATTTAGGATGACGCATATATGCAGTCTTTGAAATAAAGCAAAAATTAATATAAAGAGGGGTTAACATAATGCTCGATTTTAAGGGTTAATTGTGTGAGATAAGAAAAATAATTATATTTTTTAATGTCATGGAATTTACCTTTAGCTTTTTGCGTTTATAGAAATTTGAAAAAGCTTGCAGTTTCGGAAATATAAGGTGTCAAAAATTCAAATTTTACGAATTTAAAGAGGCGATAACTTGAGAGGGGGTGGGAGATGGAAAAAAATTTTCTTCTAACGAAATAAACTATTTGTTAATGTCTAAAAGCCCCTAAAATTTCAAGCTTCTACAGGCTGGGGTATAGGAGAAAAACGACATCAAAAATTTGGAAAAAAAGGACTTTAGATAACGGTAAATTTGAACGGCCATTTTGTTTTTCTAAAGTTTAACTATAGTATACCGCGCTAGGGAAAGCAAGCCGCTGCCGTTCTGCGTTTGCAAAATTTTAAAAATGCTTATGGTTTCATTGCAACAAATAGTTAAAATGGGCCATTTTTGTGGCTTTGGGGGGGTATAACTTCTAGGGGGGGGGAGATAGGTAAAAATTTTGTTTTACGAAAATAAGTTTCTAGTAAAGATCTATGCACGTATTAAATTTCAGCTTTCTATCTTTAAGAATGTAGAAGTTTTGTAAACAGACACACGGACAGACGGACGGACGGATGGACAGAGTGAAACTAATAAGCACTTTTTTTCAAAAAATTTTTGGAAAAGTGCTAATGAATATGAAAGTTAAAATAAATTTGGGATTTATTGAAAATCTCAATTTTAAATTTTTAAGGAATTTAAAAAAATGTGGGTAACCTACAAATGTCAGATTGTTTTTGCGTTCAATGAATTTTGATTTAAAAAAAAACTGCAAATGTTTTTTAAAGGCACATTGTAATTAATTCAAAACTTGAAAATTCATCATCACCAAAAGATTGTGACCGAATCATCGATAAAAATTCAGAATTATTAAAAATAAAATTTTTACTTTCGTTAATTTTTTAATAACAAAATATAGTAGCAATCCAACATAATCAAGCAAATTAAATCATAACAAACTGTATATACGAGTGAAATCCGGTTTAAAAAAAATGCGGCGGGATAAGGATGACATGAGCAAATCAATTAAACTTTCAACAAAATTTTTAAATAAAGAAATAGCTAATAGTGAAATGGTGAACCAAAATACATGCATTGTTATTGAAGATGTAAGAACAACAAAGTAGTACAGAAAATAGGAAGCACGGATAATGCTGTACTCAAGAGACATTCTAAATTTATTTTGGCTTTAATTTTTTTTCTTGGAAAATACAAATTTTATTCTAGGTAAAATGATCAGATATCCAAAAGTAGGTGATGTTTTGGAAGATATACTATCAAGCATCTTTATTATAATTTCTTCCTCTAGTCTAAATGTTAATGTATGAGTTTTTTGTCATATAGAATTCCAACCTAGAAGCTAATATACGTGCTTATAATGAAATAACATGCAGCTTTGATGATTCTTAGTAATTTTTTTTTCAAATTTTTGTTGAATTTTTTTTCAAAACTTTGTTGAATTGCAAAAGAATACTATTTCTATTTCCAATCAAAATGCTTAGCGTTTCGGATTGCACCATTTTTAAAATTCACAAATTCATAAAACAATTCGGCACTATAATAGCATGACATAATACATATACACTATATACAAACGATTTTACTATACTACTGATGAACAAATGGTCATGAGTGAAATTGGTTGGAAACATATGAACAGTTTTGAAAATTCTTACAATTCTTACAAAAAATTGTAAGAAGTTAATTTTCAAAACGCTATAGTGCTTATATTATCAGGATCTTATTTGAATAAACAGGAAGTTAATGTCAACTGTTAACAGTAACTGTTATAGTTCTAAATATACAACTGTTGAAGTCCTTTTACAGAATTTAAAATGAACCTTGTAAATTTTTTTTAAACTTAGAAGCAAATTTTGTACAATTTACGTAAAAAGTAGCAGAGAAAAAATTACAAAGAAGAATTTTATGACTAAAAACTGTAAGACTTAAATACAACATCAGCTTTAAATATTTTTTCATACCTTGTAAAACTTAAGTCTTTTGTGTATAATATGGAAATCATAGCATGGAAATCTGCTTTACAAACAAAAACAAACAAATTTTGTTTATTTGTGTTTGGTTTAAGTAATTGAAGTTTTATTATTTTACCAAATATTTTACTTGCTTTCCATCAAAATAATTATTTCCTTGTTAATTGTAAAAATTATAGAATTTTGAATGATTTCGTCAGCTATGAATTTGCGATGGAATTAAAAATTTTTCATCACGTCTATAGCTTAAAGTAAATTGCATTCTATTGAGCCACATTAACCCATTTTACTATATGATATTACTATGTTTGTTCTAAATTTTTCAGTAAATTGAAAATTTTTAATGTTTGATTGCATTCTCTTCCTTCGCAAGATTGTTAGATAACTTTGCAAATAATTTTTTATATCCCTATTGTCTGGAAAATATTATTATTTTATCATATTTTTAAAGTGGATATATTTTAATGTCTAGTAATCGCATTTACAACGGTATTGTTCTGAAAATTCTTATTGTTTTTTATACATGTATTAAATCAGAGCTTTTGCAATTTTTGTTATAGTTTCCATAAAAAATGTTTTATATTTTTATTCTTGTATTTTTTCCCTATTAAAATTATATGAAATATATTTTAAAAAATGGGGGAAAAATTGCAAATTTACATAATTAAAATTCCCATTAAAATCATAATGATAATAAAAGGATACCATTACATTTTTATGAGAACAAAAAGATAGAAGGAATTATGCAAACTGAAATATTTTTGTACCGTTATAATCAATTACATTTCATTATACAGTTAATCTATTGTTTTGTTGGGCCAATTTTATTGTGCCTTATTTATATACAATAATCTTCATTAATTCTTTTAAATTGTATATTATATTTCATCCATATTATGGTTACCATTATAATTATCTCAAAAAAAAAAACGGACGCAACACATTATAATGTTTAATAAGCTAACAATTACAATTAATAAACAGCATTTATTGAACAAGAACATCCATATAATACTAAGAACTGAATCACTCACATAAACAAGATGTTGTTTGTTAAGTATATAGTGTCATTAAGAGTCCGGTCTTTATCATATTTCCATATTTATATTTCAAAATCTTTATCTATTTAATAATTTAAAACATTTGATAATTAAACCAGGTTTGGTATTTTTCTTTTGAAAACATTATTGGAAATTTAAAAGAACGAAACTGTAGTAATCATATTTGTATCTTGTAATTTTCTCTAGTTTTTCTATTGTAGTTTATGAAAGAAACGCATTCTTATTTATCGTCATTTTTGCTAAAAGATATTGAACTTTTAATTTTAAATTTAAATTAGTTTTTTGCAATTTTGTTTAGTCAGTCTTTTATAATAGAAACAAGTCACATAAATTTCACATTTTTGTTCAAATAACAGAAAAATTAAGTCAGAGTTCTCATTTTTCTTTTTACCGACCGCATTGTGTATAATGCACAATAAGGTAGATTATCTGATGGCAACAAATTTTGGATGTTGAGATTGGGAACGCACTCCCCCATAGCAAGGAAGTGTAAATAAACTACTTTTAGCAACTTGTCGGTCTGCGTTTGCGTACAAGCGTGTATTTCAAGTTCGGCTGAACCGATTCTGATGAAACTTTATTTCAACTATTTTGGTTAAATTTATTTCAACTATGGCACGGATTGATCAACTTTTGGGATACATCAAGTCTCGGGAACTAAACTTTTTAACGGGTCTATTTTATATTTTTGACCATTCTGAAGAAAATGTTCAACCGATTTACCTGAAATTTAATATATACATTTGGGATGTTCGAAACAATGAATCTATACATTTTTTGGAAAGATTCGAGCTCAGAAAATGATCTTACTTACTACTAAAGAAGCTACTTACGAACTTTTCGTATAGTTCGAAAGGCACAAAATGAAATTCTACTAAAAGTCAAATTCATATTTTTCTGGGTATGTTAACTAAAAGCTTATTAGTCTTCTTAAAATTGTAACGAACTGTTTAAAACATGAGAAATTAAGTGAAAAATTTCATTTAACTTTATTTTCCCTACATAAAACCCACATAGTGGGTCATTAATAGCAACTAACAGACAATTTAATAGGAAATAAGTTCAATTCAAAATGAGTGTTAAATTAATAATGTTATTATATAATTTTTTTGAACAAGTGCATTAAACACATAAGTTACAAGAATTTTTTACATTTCAAACTTAATTTTAATCAAACATATGTGAGAATAACGAGTTGTGATACATTTGTACGCTATATTATTTTGTACAGTAATTGAGAGAAAAACTAATTTTGTTAAAATACACAATAAAGTGTTTGGTAATTAAACGAATATTTAGCTCTGGTTAATTAAAAATAACTGAATAAAAATTAAATTTAAATTAAGTTTTATTTTTATTCCATTACATTTAAAAAACAAAAATAAAAAATAAATAAATAAATTAAGAACATTTCCAAGGAAATTACTGACCCATCTTATACAAAAAAAAGAGCAAAAAGAAAAATTAATAACGAAACAGAAAAAATATTACAATCCTTCACATCTGCTTCTTTAACTTTTTATCCTTTCAAATCAAAATATCAGTATCCTTTTCTCTTTTCATTTTCTATCTCGTATATAAAATATCTTCAACAAATTCCTTAAAGGATGATAAAGAAAGAAACCAAAAACAAAATGTATAATGCTTGCAACAACAACAATAAATATGCATAATATGCAAGATTATTATTCTTTTCTGCATTTAATTTTAAATGGCTTCCGGTTGTTCCCTCACTTTTAAGCTTGTACAACTTGCTGTTCTTATTATACATGAAATAAATGGCATTGTATTTTAATTTTCCATATATACACTCTGTGATAGCAATTTTTATTTAACTAGAATTTTTGTTTTATCTATTGTATAAATTTCATGTATTGTGTACATTTATAATGCGAGAATAGTAGAACAACGATGACGACGGCTTGAAATTACATTTTCTTGCATTTCTGAATAAGAAAAATTTTTTGAATTTATACAATTATTGCTGTTGAGGAGTAGTAAATCCTTTTTAATTTAGTAAAAAAAAAGAAATTATTTTTCTTTTTATTTTAATTCTAAAATTCCCTATCCCTAGTAGAATAAAAAAAGAACAAAAAATCATCATTCTAATGACAATGGAGATTTTGTTGTCTCCTTGTAAAAAGGAATTTAGATTAAATATATATGATATTTATTTGTACTCCCTTTCATTTCAATCTACATGCGAATCCTTTTCATTTTAATTTTTGTGTTATTCGCTCTTTTTTCTAAGAACTATTAAAAATTTGTGTTATATGTGAAACATTCATTCTACAGCAATTATATTCTTTGACAATATTTAATTAGAAATAAAATTTAATTAAATAATAAAAAGACAAAATATTTGAACGTTTTAAATCTAGATTGTATAGGTTATTTGTGTGCGAACAATATTATGAATTACTTAATTTTTAAGTCAATTTACTAGTAATTACTGTAACAAAATTTAATTCTATATTTTAAAAAGGTCATCCCTGAAGAGATTTCTTTACAGTACTTTTGTTTTCAACTATGTTAAAATGATATAAAATTTTTGTGCATACATAATTTGTGCGCTAAAATTTTTAAGTACAAATTGGAATTTGTATAACTAAGCATACCTAAACATTCACGTTTTGTTATAAATAAGTACACGCACAAAACATATTAATTACGTGAAATAAGTCATTTTTATGATTTACTACAATCATTTTAATTTGAAATTTGGAAAGAATTTTGAAGAAAAGTTTGATTTACTAAAAATAATCGTTTTTATAAAATTATAACCAATATAATGCAAAACTCAGCTATGGCAATAATCACACCAAATAGCAACACAACCCGCTTATTTTCATGTTAACATCATGACACAAAAATGTCTATAATTATAGTGTTACATGTATTTGTAATCGGATAACGGGAACTCTTTTAATTTAACAATTCGTTTATAATTGAATGGATGTCGTTTTCTAAATTCTTCCACCTTATTAACAGGTAGTTTAAAATCACAATTTCTATTTTTATTGTATGATATTAATCAAGTTCTACTGTAAATGCTTCTTAAGGTAAAGGGGCTTATTTGAAAATTTTTATACAATGGAAGTTGTTTCGGAAAATCTGTTGAAAATGGTTTATAATTTGTAGAATCAATGTTTACAATCAAAATTGTTGTTGTCATTAATGCCAAATATTTTTTTCTCTCTTTTTGGAACCCTAATGAAAAAAATTAGAGAAAAGGTTTGAACGCCAATGTTAAGTTCCGAACTCATATGGGTCACGGCCAACTATTTTATAGCAGGAAATGAACGGCAGATAAGCTAACTTTTGTTCCCATCAACACAGTAAAAATAAATATATATAGGCATTATTTATCGTACGCCGACCGCAAGTGGAAAGTTGTGTCAATTTCCTGACTGCTAAAAAGATTTAGATTAAAGTAATACCTTAGGGAATCGGACATGGGTCCCTACGAGGCATCGCCAGGCTGGGATTGCCCTTCAACACAGCGTGTCACAGCTGCCGACAAGAAGGAGACTATTTCTCACTATCACTGCCAGCGCCCGGCCCTGAGCGGGGCCAGTCTGGTCACGTATAGCACAGTCTGTGTGGCGAAACATGACAAGATATCGGAAATTAGCATAAAGGATTTAGATAGATTTCGCAAGAGACCCTGGTGGCTTAGACAGGCTAAAATTAGAATAGAGCTGCTTAGCATAACTTGAGGATGCAAAGTAAATTACTGTAGCATCGGTATACACATATGAAATCACTAATAATATATTATAAGATAGCCCCTTGAAATTTTTTCCCAGTTTGCAGGATATAGTTGCATTTGTGCTGTGTGGCAAATGTCAGATCGGAATATTTACCCAAAAAAAGCAGTATTTAAACTTTGTCGACTGAAGTAAACAAGCGGATATTTCATTTTACATCAATTTTATTTTATCATTTATTTCATAAAAATAAAAATACGTTTATAAATTTAAACATGAAGAGCAATTTAAAAATGATTTTATCAAAGTATGAGACAAACTCAATTGTTCTTTTAATCCATCACTTTACTTTATGGTTTAGAAATTGTACAGAACTTTAAATTTAAAATTTAATTTATGAAACACGTCCTAAATATTTTACCAAAATAAAAAGTAAAATAAAAAATACAATTTGTTTAATCGTTTTTTTTTTATTAAAATTTTTAGAGTTCTATTCTCTAAAATGTAATAAAAAAATATTATTTCCAAGAAGAGGCGAACCAGATCTTTAGTATAGAGATTAAAGTGCAAAAAGAAAACTGAAATCAAAAACTTTCGCAAGAATTTTCTCTGAGAAAGTTTCTCAAGATTTTATTTTTATATTTTAAAAGAATTTGAAACAAGGAAACACCTGCAACAAACAAAAATTAAAGGCAACAAAAAATATTGAAAGCATACCACAGTAGCATAAAAGAATTCAAAAACAGCTAAAAATGAAATTTAATTAAAAATAAAGCATAAAAATTATTTGAATTCCAGCAAAGAAAATAATTGCCTTCCAAACTTTTGGAAGTTTTTAGAAGAAATCCAAACAAAGTAAATGCATTAACAAGAAAATCTTTGTTTCTTTTACAATAAAAAATAATCGGGACTAATTTTAAGCACAAGGAGTATTTTCTTATTTGAAATAAAATGAGCATGCCTTAACCAATTGCTCAATTTTTGAATTAACTGATTTTTTTTAAATATTGTTCTTAAAGAAGTAAAATCAGAAAAATTAAAATGTATCTAAAAGAAAACGGTTAATTATTCAATTTAAAATATATTTGTATGGAAGGTACTTGCCCACCAAGTTATAAAATGCCTTTAGAGTGTAAGTTTTTCCCAAGAATCCAAACTAATTTTTGTTTATCAACTTGTAGTGGTTGATAAATTTTTTATTTTACTAAAAGAAATTTCGTTGTAAATAATCCCACTCCAAATTTTTTAAATGTACTTTTTCGGTTTTGGCGAAGAAAATATACGCAGAATGTTTGTTCAACTTCGATAATGTATGTAATAGAATTCACAGTTGGATTTTTTTTATATTAATATAAACATTTTGAAAATTTTCACTCTAACATTTTCCCCAAAAAATTTCAACACATGCCATTTGAAATTTATGGTAACATGAATATGCAAAATAATAATAGGAAGTCTTTTCAATTTCAATGTTAACTTATATTCAAATTTACATACACAATCCATAAAATCAAATTGTTAAATTGAAATGTGCTATTTTATATAAATCATGAGTTTGATCAGACTCATTCGCTTAATTAACGAACTTGTCTAGTCAATTTTTCTGAGTAAACAATTGTAATCAAAGTATATCTACGCAAGAAGTAGTTCGACCCTCCATTTACATCACTCCAATGCAATCACCAAAATTTGTATATACAAAAAATTCCCTTAGCTAAAAGAGTTAAGCAGTATACCTTTTTATTTTCATTTTTATATACATAGGGATTTTTGGGAGAGGGGAAGAGTATGCAAAAGATGTCTATCTGCGTTGTCATAATGCATTTTTAAAAACGGGAGTTTCTTATTTTTTGGTATATAAAGTATAGAAAAATATTAAAAATTTTAAAAGCGAGATTTTAAATTTCATCATTTCTGTAATTCATTCCAGTACAAGATGGCAAAAATGGTGTATCCATATTACAAAAGCGGATAAAATTTGAGTGTTAAAATAAAAAAAACAAAATTTTTACCTAACTTATTTTAATTTTATTTCAGTTCAATGTTTTTGATACATTCGTTTGTTTACAATATTTTGTTTCTTTCTTGCCTACACATCTCTAATTACAACTCTTTTCTAAATAAAAATAGAATATTTTGAGAATTTGGAAGTGACAACCAAACGAGAACTAACAGAATGGAACGAGTTGAACTACTTCTTGAGTGGATATACTTTGATTGTAATTATCACAGACCTGAAAGTTTGTTCTATAAAAAAATATCAAAATAACTTATTTTATGTTCGTGTGTTTTCAAATAACATAAGAACTAATAGAAAAAATTTTCCAAAGGTATACGTGAATGTTTCTAAAAGTCAAATTAAAAAAATTGTTGATGCAATTTGGTTTCTACCTTGAAATTCCAATTGATAACTGACGAATTTACCATTTTACATTGATATTTCCATATAAAATGATTGACTTTGCTCTATCTTTCTTTATCTCGAAACAACAATATGAATGAGAAACTCTCACTCTGTCTTAAGTAATTACTAGCCATTGTACAATAAAGTTCAAAATTATATAATATATAAAAAGGTCGACAAAGTGCAGCATGCGGCCCATTAAACTTCGAAATGCGACCATTCATTCTGTTTGCAAGAAAAAAAAATTTTTGATTGCGACTATTACAAATTGGAAAATTTTTTTCAAAAGCTGTTAAGAAATGAATGGTGGATAATATAGATATAGGTACATATATAAAATTCCATACAAATGTATTATTTGTTGTTAGTTGAAAATATTTCTACTTACAAGTAGATAATGTAAGAAACTCGAGTGGTCCATACTCATACTCAACTAGTACTATTTGCCCATAACCTACAAAAGTTTGTCGACGGTTGGTATATGCAATCTTACTAATTAACATTTTAATTCAAAATTGTTTTAACGGATTTCAATACCAAAGAAGTCCAAGAGACCAAGAGCGTTTTCTACAACTCAAAATTGTGAAAAATTGCTTTCAAATTTTAGTTTTAAAATATTTTAATAAATTTTCAATATTACCTTAATTTTTCTTGAACTTTTCAAACAGAAACCATTCAGAATAATATTTATCAGTACAAGTTTTACTTAATTAACAAAGCGTAGGTGTTCTATTCAAGTTACTGAATGGGTTGAATCAAATTTCAAATCTAATTTCATTTTTAAATTCTCATGCTTTTTAATACAACTTTTAAAATTATACTATTAATAGTCGTTTATCCGTTAGTCGGTGTATCTAACTCATCTAATTGCTGCAAATAGCATCCGAATTTTAATGTATTTTGTAAATTGTTAGACATTTCCTTTGATTTGCTAAACGGCCCAATGTTAGTTTATAGATTTTTTGTTATTATTTCTTCTCTTTCTTAAGATTTTTGAGTTAAAAGCCCAAAAAAGAAGAAATATTAAACATATTTCGTAAATAAAATTTATCATTGTCCATTTATCAAAACCACTGGAGGGCTTATATTTTTTATGTATATATCGTATAAGAAAAACTAAAAATAACAAAAAAGTAACACCAGAAAGGAAGAACGCATTTTATTTTTCAACACAAAAAAGAAGAAAATTTACAACAAAAATATTAGAAAAATTAAAAAATTGTTTATCCATTTTGTTCCCTTAGGTAAACGAAACGACTATACAATAATAATAATAAATATAAGGAAAACAAGAACAACAGCATCAATGCTAAACGCACCATCAGAATCAAAATGGAAAAATATAACAAAAATCAACTCACCATCAATTAGGAATGTAATCATTCAAGGATCAAAATTATTTTCTTTAATTTTTTCTATTTTTCCATTTCTTCTTTTTTTATGTCCATTTTTTTTTCCAGTTTTTCTCCCAAAAACAAAATAAAAAAATCCCATAACCTATTTTGTAGTTGATGTGCGTGTTTGCCTTGAGTTCTTTGCCCGAACTCAATTACCAAACGAAGAATATAATATACAAACATCTACTTTCAGAGAAATATCTGAATAATCATTTAAAGAAAAGAAGGTTATTTTTGTTCAAGTTTAATTTCGTTTATCAGAGAATCTGAAAAAGAGGAGAAAGAGATGAGTACATAATAAGACTCTTCAAATTTTATTAAGTATTATTTTGTTTTTTTTTCCTCTTTTACATTTCAATAAACTTGCATTTTATATACCCTAAGGTAAGCAAAATTTAACGCGACTGGAAAAATATGGCCATACTATTATAAAAATGAAAATGTAAACAAAATAACATCCTAATTTCTCCTTGAAATATTTGAGGAACAAATAGCTAGTTTGAAAAAAATTATCAACATTTAAATGATAGTTCGTACAGTGAATGACCCATATCGATGTGTCAAATTTAGAAATATGTTGAAACCTTAAATATCTTATCTTGTGAATTTCTGTCCTAACGAAAACTCAGTAAAAAGTTTACCAAATTTCGTTGAAATATTTAAAGTAGAATATGCCTGGACTTTATTTAATTTAAATTCAACAAAGTTGTTATTCAAAGTTCTAAAATTTACACAACATGTCTACAATGTTTGAAACACCAACTTTCTTTTATCTCAAAAAAAATTAGTTAAAATGTTTGTTGAATTTATTTTTAACCAATAATTTATTAAATTCATTTTATTTCTTATAAATTTTATTTAATCGTACGGCAATAAGAAAGCAACGCATTTTAAACAATATAACGCCGTTTTTCATTTGTCAAAATAAATATTTTCTATTTTGTTTTATTACTGACTCATAACACAATCGCCGTTGAACCATGTTATCCTTGTGTTTTCCGCACAACAGATAATTTCAAGCAATTAAATTATAGTCTTTGAAAATGTTGCCAAACTTAAGTCCAATTGACTTAGCAGTATCCAATTTGACATAAAGTTAGATCAAACCGTGACATCATTGTTTAACAACATGTAAACTTTAGAAATCGAATTTCACCAAATTGGAAATCGGAATCGGCCTTACCGTCTAATTATTCCCGTGTAATTTTCCCGTCTTATCGAAAGAATTCGAGTATTAAGAATTTCAATATTACAGTATGATGGTCACCTCTATTTTGTGTGCCACAAAAAAATTTCCAAATTATTTAACTTAGATTGAACTATTTATTTATTTTTTGCGTTCTTTTTCTTTTTTTCTCTTATTTTAATAAAAATTATATCATTGGAATCTTTTAAGTTATTTGTGGTCAAGAATTTTAATTAGCAATTTTGCCCGAAGCCAAACCTTTAAACATTTTTTCCCTACTTTACTTCAATATTTTTGCAGGTGTATTTTAAAATACATACTTAAATAGGTGTAGTGTTCAAATTAAATACGGAATACAATTATCTTATTACTCGTATATTTCTGATATAATAAAATTTTCATCAAAATGAAATTAATTTGCTTTTATATATGTAAAAATTTACGAAACAGAAAATGGTTCGATTTAAGTAAATTGTTTTTTTTCATTTTTCTTAAATTTCAGTAGAGTATTTTGTTTGAAGTTTACTCTTTCGAAATGAAATGATTTTTTAAATTTTTAGAAAATTGTGCCAGCAGAGCAAAAAATTCCTCGTAATTATCTACCTACAGTGCATGACGAAAGAAATGTGCTCTTCATTTGCACTTGTTTGAAAAATAATTATAATTAATTTTTCTTTTTTTCTGAAAGAAATAAAAAGAGGTGATTTTGACCATAGCCTTCAAGTTTTTTAAATTTAATTGGAACCAAAAGTACACAAAACTTCGGTGAAAAATTCAAAGATCAAAATATTGTAGTAATAACAAAATCTTTAACTTTAAAAATTTTCCTGTTTTTTTGTTGTTTTACAAAATTTTAAATGATGTTATTCCGAAATTTGAGCAAGAGGAAAAAAAATAAAAATGATATTATAATCATATGATTTTCCTGTCAATCTTCGTAAAATTTGTTAAAAATCTACTGAAATTTTTAACGTGATTTTTGAGTGATTTTTATACTTATAAAAGATTTCACATTTTAATTTAATAATGGTGTACATCACACTTAGTAAGATTTGTTAAATTTTATTTGGAATTTAATTTGTAATATTAAGGATACACAATGTTAATATACAATCTTTTATATACAATGTAAGTACATTGTATGTATGTAAATACACAATATTTTTTCTGTTTGGTTTTCGTTATTTTTTAACACTCCTTCATGAAGAAACAAATCGAGTCAGATTGGTTTATCATATAGTTACATACTTCATGAAGAAACCTTTAGTTTAAACACCCTTCCCAAGTTATTAATATTAAACTCGTTTTTGTTAAAAATGTATTAGGAAATCAATTAGTTGAAAAAATATTAAGAGTGTATAATTATGCACTACTTCGGATGAAATGTGTCGAAAAACATGGTGCACATGTATAAAAGAAAATAGTATTAATTTGACAAATGAAAATGGTTTCTTGTTTTGCCTTTTTTGTAAATATTAAAATGAAAACTGTAAACATCGCCCATTTTAATATAAATTAATTAAATACACAAAATATTTTTAAAATTGAATCAATAACAAAAGAAGATATATGTATATATAAGCTATATGGAAGCTGACAAAGAAATGAATGCAATCGTTACCAAAATTATTAGTAACAACATAACCAAATCTGATAGAAATTTTTAGGACATATTTGGAAATATAGTTCGTGCCATTTCTGGGAATTCAGTTAACATCTTTCAATTCAGTTAGACAGAAATAGCTAAATTGAGTCCGAATGCGACATTGTTTAAAAAATATTTATATAAGTTTTTATAAGGTGTTTAAGAAAATGAATTCATTCAAGTAAAACTAAAGCGATTAAATCTATATTTTGTAAAAAATTTCGAAAATATAGCACAAAACATTGAACATGTCAGAAGTAGCATCCAATTGGATTTTTAAACGAACAGCAAACTGTTTGCGCGATTAAAACTTAAAGAATTGAAAGTCCATCGATATGTTAGCTTATTTGGTAAAAACTTACTTATATCTGAAGGGAATGTCCCACTTTCTCTTAAGGTTATGAAGATAATTCTAATTTGTATTTATTTTCTATGAAATCTTTACATGTAATTTTCGAAACTTTATAAGTAAATTAGAGTTTAAATTGTTATATTGCTAATATTAATATTTGAATTATCTTAGTACATAGATAAGGCTAAACTAAATTTATATAAATGTAAATTAAACCAACTTTATTAATTTTATGCCATTATGCCTCAAACTCATATTGTAGACAAAATGAAAAGGTGAAGTACGAGCAACTATTTATCTTTCTGCTGAAAAGCAGTGATCAATAAGAGACAATAATATGGTCTAAGAGCAAAGTTCAATACGGAAACTACTATTATTGACACGGTAAGCACAATTTAAAGGTATTTTTGAAAGTGTTCAAAAACTCCCTTATATTTGTTCCCTTATATTTATATTTTTATCATATAAGCTTTTGAATAATGGATTATGCAATGTTATTAAGAAAAATTGAACAGTTCAGATAGAGGAGGTCTGAGCTATAAATTGTTACTGTCATTACTATGTGATCGTATACCATCGTGGTGAATTTGTTCAAATCAAATACCAAAACCAGCAATAACAAGTAGAAAAGTTTCAGTCGGTATAAACCAATTGAATTATACCCTGCAACTTTCATTGTTAAAACTATAACCTATTCATTCACTTGAATTCACTCGAACCTGTGAAACCATATATCTATAAAAACTTCATCAAAAACATTTTTCTTTTATTTTTGATAATATTATTGGAGATTTAAAGATGTTTTGGTTCCTTATGAATCTAGTAAATTTGAAAAAGCATTGGAAAATATTTCCAAGTTCATGATTCCGGTATGAAATGCTTTTCTTTGAACCATCTTACCAAAAAGGAACAAATATGTGTACATAAATTTCCTAAGAATCCAGAAATTTCTGAAATAAAAATTGAATTTTTTGCCATTGAAAATAAAAATAACTCATGCAATTATTTTCCAAGGAAATTTTTGTATAATTATGCAATCTCTACCAAGCAAGAAACACTCCATTTCATTATTCGTATTTGATAATTTGAACATCTCTGAAATTCAAAATTTGTATATCTAACTGAATAATTTCATTATTATACTTTGATTAGGTCTTAATAAATAAATTGTTTCAATGAAATGCTTTCATTTTTTTATTACTTTTGGAAATGCCGCATTGTGCATTTCCAAAATCCAAAATAAATGATTACATCAAATCGCAAGCCAAGATGTGTAACGCCGGAACATTAACAAAACGCCCTTAACATTAAAAGAAAGCTTTATCTAAATTGCATAAGTATAGGCGACATCAATCGGATATCCTTGCACTTTTAGTCGTAAATGTGGAGATCCTTTGTATTTTAATCCTTTTAGACATAAAAATAGTAAAAATAAATTCTTAAAGCAAGACCCTAATTGTTTTTGAAATTTCATTTTTTAGCACAGTAAGTAGGCCCTAAAAACTTAAATTTTAACATTATTGATGAACCAGGTAATTTTTAACGTCTTATCTAATTAATCTTTTTAAACAAGTGTCTTTTAAAACAGAAACTTTTTAAACAGAATCCAAACCAAATGTCTATGTACAAGGAAAGTTTCAAAGTTGTTGTAATATGACTACTTGAAATTGAGAGTTATAATAATAGAAGCTAAAAATAAAACTGGAACTTAAAAGGAAATAATTTAGGAACTTAAAATGTGTTTTTGAACGATTTGAATAAGAAAAATAATCCTATTACGAAACTAAAAAATCTAGATGACGTCATAGAAAAAAATAGAACACAAAAATTTTTACGATACTTTGGATAAATCAAGATTAAAATATTTATGATCTATCTCGTCACTGATTAAACGAAAAAAAAATGTGATATTAACAGCACATAACCAACCGCAATGTATATTATCCGGTTAACGAAACTGTTACAGAAGACAGTGTTTTAAACACTTTACAATTTTAAAGAAATATAAATTTTTTTAAAAAATCAGGACTCGATTTTACACTTATTACCATATCTACGGAACGAATTGATGGAATTTTTTGAAATTTGATATTTGGGTTCTGGTTGTTACCGAAACTCAATGGCGAATTTTTCAGGGAATTACGATGGCCCAAAGCAAAACTCTTAAGTGCCAAATTTAGAATTTTCTATGTAAGTTAACTAAAAACTTACTAACTTTCCTAAAATTATAAGGAAGTGTTTGAAAGACAATTTCATAATCTTCTGTAACAATTTCACTAATTTCACTATATAGTCTTGCTCAGCATAAAACTCTACGTTGATTTAAACATGTCCGTCGTTCCGTCCGATCTACAATAACTTAAAACGAATTTAACAAACTTCACCAATGTTTCACAAATCATTTTTTTTCTGCCCAGGAACGACGCTATTGTAATTGGACCGATTTAAACAGTGGGTTCGGATGAGTGCTATACAAATCCAAAAGCTCATTTTAAATATTTATAAAAATAATCAAATTAGATTTATGAGACTTGGCAGTTATGTGAACATATATGTCACTCCTATCTGCGATTTTTTGTGTAATAGTTTGAGAGGTTCAGGTACTGCCATATAATCATGAAGAATGAGTTTTTATGTTCAGATCGCCAAGGGTATAACTCAGTCGATTTAGAACGACTGAAACGCTTTTACTAGTTTTTGAATTGTAAACAATTACGTAGATTATGTGATGGCACCAAATTTTGGATGTCCAGTTTTCCGCTGGAACGCAGTAGGGAAGCGTAAATAAGCTACATTAAAAGAGATGTCGGTATGTGTGTGCAAACGTGTATCTCAAGTTCGTCTGAGTGCCAAATTTACACCTTTCTACGTATACGTAGAATCTAATCATAATCTTCTATAGCACTTTCATTAAACTAGGAATTAAACATTGCAGTCGGTAATGTACTGACTACATCAGATTTTTTTTGTAATAACGTTGTATCATAATTATGCTTTGTATATAAGTAAAAGATTTCAAGTTAAGTTTGATGAAGTCGGCCAAATAATTTTCGTCGTTACTCTCTTTCGTTGTTTTTTATTTATTTTGATTTGTTTATTGCTTCACTTCTAATTAAATAATTTTTCAGATGCGTGATTTTATTAGTAATAGGAATAAATTAAAGTTAAAAATCGCAGGTACAAAGCTTTTACATACATGAATTATATTAGCATTTTGATATTTAGGAAATTTCAATTTTTGCATATGGTATATAAATAAATTCAACCCTTTAGGAAGATTTTGTCAAATTAAAAAAAAAACTTAAAACGAAATAAAAATGTTTTATTTAAAGCACATAATCCATAAAATTTAGTTTCATATTTTCCTATTTTGTGAAAAAAAATCACCAGCCATTCATCATTATAAATTAAACTGTGTGTAGGTCTACATGTTTGTATGGATACCACGTTTAAGTGTTTTATGCATACCTCTAAATTCCTATTCATTGTACGTGAAAAGAAGCTACATGATAATAATAAAAAATACCCTAAGGATAATAATCTTAAGTAACGACGCCAACATAAGATTATCATAATTATTCCATAATAACGTTTTAGAGCTGTTTTTCACTTCAATGAATTTTTTTGCTTTTGACTTCTTCCACCATCATTTCTACATATATACTTCACCCAACACAACACATAAAATATATACATACATTTACATAAGATACTTATAATACCGTTCTATTATAAATAAATGAAAAATTACCACATTCTTTTTTGGATTTTCTCTCTATTTTACCGTTTCGTATATGTATATTTTCACATTTCAAATTATATTCCTTTTCATTTTATACTTTATTACACAACAATGTACATTTAAACATACATAAGCATATCTATTATAATAAAATCGTCCTGGATTAATTATAATGTGTATGATTTTTGTTCTCCTACCATTTTCCAATGTTATATAGCTTAAACTAAATGGACACAATCGTTATAACGTAAGGTCATTATACTAAAAATACGCAGAAAACATGCATATAAATTAAATCAATAATAAAATATGTAACTTTATATATACACATATACAAATATACTTGTTTAGTAAAGACATAATTATAAATATGTATATTTTACGTATAAAATATTCACCTATACAAGCCTGATAATACTTAGGCTATAAAAATAACAGGAAAACACGAACGAAAAACAAAAAAAATGTCCTTTTGAAAACTTAATTCTTACATATAAAAAATAATAAAATTAGATAAATATTGCAATTGTAAGGCTTCGTGTTATTTCTGAATATCTCTCTATATATCTAAACATTTGAAGGATAAAAATTCTATTGATAGAACACACAAATGGATTTTGTTAACTGTTATAAGGTTGTTCATTTGTAATTCATTTGCAACACAATTGAAAATCAATAATTTACATTTACATTTTGAAATTTAATATTAAATTTACTATTTGCATAATATTATTATTTAACACACATTTGTATATATGTATATAAACATGCACACATAAATTCATTCATAATTTAATTCAACATACAGATATGATCTGAGAGTTTCCACTCCACCCTTTTAATTAATTATGTAGCATTAATAATTTTACATTAGTATTTTTATTATAAAATTAGTCTAAGTGCGTTTAGATGTTAATGATGTAAATTAATTCTTCTTATTTCAACTTCCGTCAAGGCAAGACCTATTTTTATTTAAATAATTAAATGGCACAATAATTAGCAAACTATTTTATTCAATATACATTGGCTTCAGGCCGCACAAAATTGTAACCGCGACGTGACTGCAATTACCCCATACAACTGCAATTATTTTCCTGTTAAAAACAAAACGAATTAGAATCAACTATTTTTCAAGGATTCTACTTGATTTGATTTAAAATTAAAGAACGTTAGATATATAAATTTTCACAGACTTTACTTCATTTCAGACTTTCGTTTAATGCTCTCATTAAAGTTATTGTACATAACTTATAGACAAAAGTATCACATTCTAACCTTATCGAATTCAGTAATAAATTTATACTATTATTCAAAACACGAAATTTATACTATTATTTTATCGAAACACAATAAAAGTATAACACTGTTTACTTTTCGCTTGCAGTTTATGCAAAACATGTTTTATGTAAACAAAATCTGTATTGGAGCACCTTCTACAACGGCATCCACGTTACATTGTACGTTAAAATGTGTTTAAATATAATAAAAACATTTTTTTAGTACATATACTTACGTTATACACATAAAATTGAAGTGTTATTTCATATTATTGGGTAGGATTTTGTTGGATTGACATTTCAATAGATCCGGATTTTAGAGATTATTAAAATAATTATATTCCTTTTTATCCTACAGACATGTTATTTGATTAATTTGAAAAATAAGATAAAAAAAAATATTTGCTAAGTATTTTTCATTAGAAAAAAAATATCAATAGTAGTGACAAAACCAAGCAAATACAATGAAGAATTAATTTTAATTCCTCATGGAAAAGAAAAACTATTTGTGTGACTTCAGTATACGAGTATAAATAAATAAAAAATAATAACAATTCATTAGTTATTAAGTTTGCCTATACAAAATATTTATGAAAAATTTATAGAAATAATATGTAAAATTCAAGTAGGCGTTATTGAATTTTATGTAATGTAAACACAATGTGAATTCCCAAAAAACTTACCACAGTCAACAAGATTATGATTATAACATTAGTGATAATCAGAGTGTTTTTAACTTTAGACAATCTAAGTGATGAAAATGTCGTATATTCTTCGAAAATCTAATAATTGATTGTCATGCAATATAATGTAAAAATTCCCTCTTAGAACCAGAAATTTCGAAAACTCATTTACAGTGGAAACAAAAATAAAAAAAATTAGAATTTACCACCGTGCTTTGCAAAAACTTTTTCAAATTGTCTATTTGGTAAAGTCCCGACTATTTTCAAAATTAAATTATAAAACAGTCAATAAATATTATGATCAAAATGTATCCCTTACAATACAGCAAGAATTTTAACTGCTTTATTGTAGTTTTTTCAAAGCTAACTTCATTTTTTCGTAGTTTTTTTCGTAGCTTCGGCCATCATAGTGTAAGCCATAGTTTCTTGCTTCGAGGTTTTATTTTGTACTAAATTTAGATTACTCCTCAGTACTTTAAGGTTTCAAGTGAAAAGTTTGGTTCAATTTTCGGAAGAGGTTCAAGAGCTATAGCAAGTTATTTAATGAATCGTTATTTGAAAGGTGCTTAAATTTATCACTTTGTTTTTAACTTGAGCGTATTTCAGAACGTTAAAGTTAACACTATTAAAATTTCGCAGACGTGAATGGAATAACAAGCCCGCCATTCCATTAATTTTCCATTTGGTTGTTGCTTTATAACTTCTTGCACTGACTGCCGTACGTTTCCAAAAATAATTTAGTGACATCTTAGGAACTATAAAGTCAGCAGTATTTAAACTTAACAAGTGTTTCTGTAATTATCTACTATTCCAACGCATTTTGATATTGGTTGTACAAGTTCTTATAATTTGTGTTAAACCCACACAAATTACAATAGGTATGCAAAACATATTCGACAAAGTTTAATAATTCTAAAACTAAGTCAGTTTGCTCTTTTTTTGACATTTTTTATTAAAGTTACTTTTCAATGAGTAAATACATAGTCATTTATCAATTAATTTGTTCAAAAACCGATTAAAATAATGTTAAAAGCTTTTTCAAGATTTCTTTACAATATTGCCTAATTAATGTGATAAAATTATAAGTGTGATAAAAAGAATGGCCAATTAATGAGCACGGTTTTCATTACATTTTATAAATAATTTGGGAAAAGAAACCATGAAGTGTTTGGAAGAGCTGACGTTTTAATAGCATGTTGTTAAAAATTTGTTGCAGATTTATAAAGATCTAACAAAAGTAAAATTTAATTATATGAGTAGAAGCAATGAATAAATTTCGTGTTACTATTTTGAGCATAATGTATATATATTAATATATAAACACACAAAATCAATCTTTAACTTATGAGAATACAATCTTCTTACTCAGTGTGAGAAGTACAACTCCACTGTTTGAATAGATTTTCAATAAGTGTTTATAGATACGGCCAATAATGCAAAAAAATGTGGGTAGCACTAAACCAGCCGCTTCTAGTTTTGTCTAATTTAGCGAAAATGTTACGGAAGATTAATTTTAAGGAAGCTAGTAAGCTTTTAATTACCATACATAGAAAAATTGGCTCTCAGCAGAGTTTCACTTTGTGCTATCCAAATTTCTTGAAAAGTTCGGCAGTTATTTTCGGTAACAACTCAAATATCAAATTTCAATAAATTCCGTTGATCCGTTCCGTAGATATAGTAAAAAATGTAAAATCGGCCCCAGTTCAGTTTCAGTGCCAGGATCTTTCCAACTTTATTGATTTATTGTTTAAACTTAAACATTAAATCTAAAGGAAATTGGTTCATTAACCCCTCTTAAAATCTCTTTGAGAATAGAAAATATCGATGCAATTGAAGTCTCTCACGTTTTTATTTCCCCAGAGCTTTCTTCTCTATAAGAAAGTAAGTAGATCTATTTTAAATCAATTTTGTAATACAGCTAAGATATGTTAGTACATATTTTCTCAAAAAAGATTTGCAAAGACAGAATACTTTAAGATAATGTTTATAAATGAATATGAGAAAAATTCATTTTATAAAGAATTACTGATTTTTTTTTGGGATTCGCCCTTTTTTCCATTAAGGAACTGTCAGCCTTTCTAAGGGTTCAGCTTTATTTTTTTATCAACCGTCAAAACAAATTAATGAATACGCAAATTCCTTATTAAACAGAAAATTCATTTTCTGTTCTAAAAGTGGTTTATTATAATGGTTATCCCAAGAAATATGCAATATATTTTAATGGTGACAAAGTTATATTTTCGAACAGCAATAAATACCAACGCATTTTGTTTTTCTAAATTAAAGAATTTTAAGAAAAATCAGTAAGAAAACAAAAAATTTATATTATTTTGAATTTGTAAGATTTTTATGTAAATTTATTTTTTTAAATAATTACATAAGGATGCAATAAAGGTGCGTTTATTTTTACATTTTTTTTCTTCAAGTTTTAAAATAAAAAAGTTGCTTATTTCTATTTAAATCTACCTACAATATAATGATAGGCACCTTTATTTGCCAATCGAAATTTTATTTATCTTTTGTCACACCTATACAATTATTTATGTGCAATACTATTTTATATATATAATAATAAACTAGAAAATCTGATGTGGTCAGCACATAACCGACCGCATTGTGTATTGTCTAGTTAAGTGAAAGTATTACGGAATATTATAAAAATGTCTTCTTTCCAATTTTTAGGGCATTAGTACGCTTATAGTTAACATACTTAGAAAAATGTAAATTTGACCCGAGAAATTTGAAAAATGTAAATGCTACCCGAATTCCCTGAAATGCCCACCAGTTAGTTTCCGTAATAGCCAGAACTCGAATATCAAATTTCAAAAAATTCCATCAATTCGTTCCGTAGATATGGTGAAAAATGAAACGGTCCGCAAATTATTTTTCGAGCCCTGATCTTTCCAAAAAATTTACATGTTCATTGTTTTAATACGAGGAATTCAAATATTAAATTTCAATGAAATCGTTCATTATTTCTCTTTATATACACAAAAATGTATATTTGACCGTAGTAAACGTCCAGTTGCCGATGCCTGATTTCTTTCAAAACATAGGAATTTTCGCGGACGGTCGAGCAAAGCTCATATATGAAATTTCAAGTAAATCGGTTGAATATTTTCTTCAAAACGGTGAAAAATGTAAAACAGGCCCGCTAAAAAGTCCAGTTCCCGAGGCCTGATATATACCAAAAGTTGATCAATCCGTGCCATGGTGGAAATAAACTTACATATAAAATTTCATCAAAATCGGTTCAGCCGAACTTGAGATACACGCGTGCGCACACGGACCGGCAGGTTGTTAAAAATAGTTTATTTACACTTCCCTACTATGGAGAAATGCATTCCCACCGAAAACTCGATATGCAAAATTTGTTGCCATCACATAACCTACCTATTGTATACACAATACGGTCGGTAAAAAGTATCAGGCATCTTGATTGTTTTCCTTATACTCATCACATTTTTCATTCATTTAATTTTTGTGAAATTCATTTAAATAGGAATGAAAACTATAATTGGACATACTATATAATCCGTACTAGCTACTAACCTTGTCAATAAAAACGTACGTATAACACTTACTATAAAAACAAAACTTTTTAATAAAGAACATTTACCATAACGGTTTGCAATTTCTATGTAAATGACAAATTTTAAACTTCCCAAAAGAAAAATGTTGTAGGATGTTGTAGGAAAAGGTCGCTTTCCCAAAAGAACGTTCCAGTTCAGTTGTTTTGAAAATTCTGAGGCTCTTTTTCTTTAAAATTTGACAATTGTATGTGCCTATTATTTTGAGTGCAGTTCAAATTAAAGAAGACTTAAAATTAACATTTTTTTTAAATCAAAAAACATAAACATTCGAAAGCTTTGAAGTACTTAAAATATATTAATAAGATTGTATAATCAAACACGATCGATGCGATAGTACGGTATTGTCTAATTTTTCTATAACTTATTAATATATCAGCAACAAAGAACACACACAAAATACAATTAATATAACATTGGGCGAATGTGCTTATTTATCAAACTTTTTATATGTGTGCCATAATCTTGGACAAATTCTGAGTAAACAATTTAAAAATTCTATTCTTTTGACAACTAAAATGTTAGGGTAAATTGGAAATGTGCTGTTTCAAAAACTACATATTGGCTTAATCATATTTGATTCATTTGTAATTTGCTTATTTATATTTTATAGTAACATTGTATGCAGTAAGGGAGGTATTGTGATGACATCAATTTTCATATGTCAGAAACATATTACTGCATTATAGAGGAATAATAATAAGCTGTCTTTAGCGAGAATCAATGTGTCCATATGTCGACACATTTATTTCTCAATGTGTCGGCGATAATGTTCAGATGAGATAATTTTCTAAGCAAATAATAATTAACTTTTTTATAAGTAAAATTTATTTTAATTAATTTAAAGGTTACAAGCTTTCTTTATGTCAAAACAACATTTTTATAATCTTGTATTTCCACAAAACTGATAATATTAAAATTTACTGAAATTTACATTATGTGTTTAGAAATTACATAATTGGGTCGATTATATGCTGACCACAGGCTTTTTTCTTAATTTTTTATTGTGAATAAATATTTTTTGCACTTTGTTTTCATTTTCTGATTTTCAATTTCTTGTTTCATGTAAAACAGTAAACTCTTTAGTTATGTTAGCTTAGTTTCTTTTAATATGGAAAAGCAAAAACAAAACAAGAAAATAATCGAATCTCATGGAAAGAATCCAAAACCTGGGTATCAAAAAAGGAATCCGTAAAATACTTCACACTTAATAAAAAAGTTCTTTGTAGGGATTTTTATCTCTTTTTTTGTGTCATATTATTAGAATAATGTATATTACATAAATACTTCGATATATGGGTAGGTACATTTATATTTAAATGTAGCACATGTGAGCCTAAATATGTGTCTGTTTGTTTGCTTGTTTGTACACTTATATTAAATTTATATGTAAATGATTATACAAATATTTGTTTCTGGGAAAAATATAAATATTTGTTTACTATAACAACGGAATAAAAATAAGGGAACGAAAAATGTAATAAAATTCTATTTTGAATATCCTTTTGAGAGTTTCAGGAACTGAGATTGAAAAAAAAATTAAATGAAAATAAAGGAAAAAAAACACAACGTGTGCAGGTGTTTATAACGAAATATGTATGAATTACTTCTGTTTGTATTAATGTTTTGTAATTTATTTATTTTTTATATTGTTTTACTATTCTGAAAGAGCCTCATCAGGTTTTTAAATAAGGAATATGCATATGTGGATGTAGAATAATTAACAAAATATATGAATAAATTTAATTGATAATATTGGAAAAAAATACGATCTTCTCAAGGTGTTAAAATTGTATGAAAGTGAAATTAGTCTTTAATTCATTTTTATTTAAGAACCAATGATCGATGTTATAAATGTTGAAATATACCTAATATTTCTAATGCTATCTTGATTTAGAAGCGTCTTATATCATAAAAATAAAATAATTTCTTATAGTTGTTTCTGATACTTCGCCATACATGTTATTGTCGTCACAATTTTTTGAATATTTTCTATGAAACTATTCAAAAAATTATAAAACTTATATTACAGTTGTCACCTGATTTTTGCCCATTCCTATTATCTCCTTAAAGGGATTCTGGATCGATAAAGTATTAACTATGACTGCCGCTTCACTCCTTTTACGCCCTCTAAATGGGCCCCCATGAAGACCCTGTTCTATCCACCCAACTCGTTGAGTCTTTCCACACATAATCCCATGCCATAGCATAAATACTGAATAGTATAACAAAGCGTTCTGAAAAAGAGGGCAGTCCGATCACCGCCTGACAATCCGATATGTTTACTATTTTCTATCTCAAAATCAATCCCTCTAAGTTGAATCTTGGGTATCTTCCCACAGGGTCGAAATAATTAGTCCTCGGGACAAATACGTCCGCTTCCTTCCCCACGCTAGTCATCTGTATACAATCTAATCAAATATCGAATATTTTATATCTAATATTTTAGAATATATTTCTGAGAGAAAGTTTAAATTCTTAAATTTATTAGGTCTGTTCAGTTTATTTAAAAAATTTTCATATTACAATTTTTCACAGTTTATACTTTCGTAAAAACAATTTAATTAAGAATATTTCTGCAAGAAATTCTCATTATTTCCATTAAGTAATTTATTAAAACGTATTAAAACAATTATCCTGTATAATTTATTTTTTTGTTGTATTGTAATTGTACAAAACAATTTTTGCCATTTTTATTATATCCTTTCAAATCTTTTTAAAGAAAAATTTAGTCTTTCTTGATTCTTTTCTGTTTGCTTGTTTTATTTTTTGCTAATTATGATTTGTCCTATGGGTTTAATATAAGCTAAATACCTAAACTGAAACTGACACAAAAGATGACACTAGAACCTTTCCTATACTTATAATTGAATTCTTAAATAGGGGAATGAAAAATTTATAAGACTTTGCGAAACTAAATTAACGTAATATTAATGTAGTGTAACCTAACTCGACTTATTATACTTCTTTCAAAAAAAATGTTTTAATTTGATGTAATATCATTTAATTAAAAGCATTATGAAACTATTTCCTTTTTTACACATTAATGTAGATGTTTTGTATTTTGTGTATACTTTTATATATGTAAAATATTAGATAACTTTTACCAAAAAAAAACAAAAACCTCAACTCAACAAACTTGATCCTTTAATTTGGTCAAAAAAGTACAAATACATACGATATTACAACATGTTTTGTAGGTACGTACATAAGTTTCTTATTTATATAAAATAAAAATAATAAAAAATATAAAACAATTCAAGTCAAAATCAATTTTCTTCTTTCTACTTATAATAGAATATTACAAAAGACAAGAGAACTTTTTAAAAGATACTTTCACTAACGCCTTATAATATCACATGAGGACATCCCCTCCCTCCCATCCCGTTTTCTTCTTTTGAAAAGAAGGAAACATAAAAGATAAACTTAAAAACAAAAAAACCATTCTCATAACCTAAATGTGTTGTTTTGGTATTATGTCAATTATATGTGGTCATTGAATGGTAAAACTTTTCCTATAAATATCGTAAAAAAAAACTATAAGGAAAAAAAATGTCAAGAGGAAGTAAGGAAGTTTTTTGTTGTTTTTGTTTGTTTTTTTTTCTAGTTTTTGGTTGTTATCATATCATATCAAAACTAATGTTTAATATTTTCAAGGAGATGATAGGTCAGTTAAGTTGAATTACTTGTTCTTCAATTTTTTTTTAACAAGGATTCATTTCCTCTTTACTTATTCATAAAACACTAAAATTACCTTAGATTATTTAAAATGACCATAATTTAAAATAACAATTGAGAGACTTTTTTTTATATAATTTAAAAAAAGATTTATTTTAATGTACAATATTTTGTTGTAAAATTATGGGAGTAATGTTTTACTTCTAAACCAAATTCTGGAATACTATAAAAAAAACATATTCTTTCGGGATTTTGAATTTGAGGATCGTTTAATAAAATGCAATTATTGACTAGTACCAAATCGACGATTAAGAAAATCATTCATATTTTCAATCATTAAATTAAATTTTTACCGAATATGGAAAAGGACGCGGATGAGTTAACAAATTAAAGTTATGGTAGATTATTAATTCTGGCATGGGAATCACAATAGATGCTATATGAGTCCTACATGAGAGAAGCTTATGGACCTCGCTTTCCGAGAAGAAAAAAAATTAATTCTGGCAGAAGAACCTATCGCATTTAAAACAAAATTACTATCGCACTCGCATTTTGATTAGCCTCGTAATAAATATCAATTACACATCTTGATTAGAATTTTAAATTGACAAATTGGCTATACTATCAACTGAATATTACTATAAGAATGTATGACACTCGCAACTAAAATTGAATGGATGTAGATGATTCCGTACGTAATTGAAAATTCCAAAAGCAGAGATAGACAAAGTACTTTAGTCAAAGAAATATGACGAAATATGTTCCCTTATATGTGTATAATTTTAAAATTTCTAATTTAACTTATGTACCTTATTACCAATCAATACCCTTATATACCTTATAATCTTAAAAATTTATGATTACAAAATTAATGGACTCAGGGTAGTTATAAATAAGAGTTACTGGTGAAAAGTCAGGCTAAACGAAGTAAGGTTGAGAGAATATGAATATTACAGAAATTATCTACGATCCATTATTACTCTTAAAAGTCAGGGAAATTATAAATAACAAAATGTTACATTGAATCTCCGATATTTGGCAAATTTTAATAATAAAATGATATTTAAAACAAAAAAATATCACTGTTAAGAAAAAGATTGCAATGTTAAAGTTCATTTATATTCCTACATGTTGTTGTAAAAATTATTAATTTTTTTTCGATCCGATCTTTTTTTTTTGCATAATTTTTACGATCATTTCAAAGAAATTAAAGTGATTTAAAAAAATAATTTTACTTAAAACCTAAAAAAAAATAATTTCTTAAAAATAAGAGTTTATATTTTAATTCATTGAAGGCCAGGGAGCAAATTTGAATCCCTGCAACCGATCCAGAAGGCCGCTCCTTCAAAACTCTATGAGAATTTATGAGAAATTTACAACATAAACAATGGGTTATAAAGAATGAAGTGAATATATTCAAATCTAAGAATATATTTTACCTTTTAATTTCATTTTAATTTATCTTGAGAAAAATTTAAATTTTGAATTAAAATAAATAAATCAAGCTACAAAGTAAATTTACAGTAATAAATGATAATAAACAAACCAACATTCAAATACCACTTTGAATTAAGTGCTACAAATACCGTAAAACCAATAATTAAAATTAAAAGGATATTAAATAGAGCAAAATTAAAAATTCTAATAAACATATTGAATTATGTATTAAAAAATTAAAAATAAATTTATAGAAATATGAAAAGTTTAAAAAAAAAAATTTATTAGAAAAGGAAAGGAGTTATAATCCCAATAGAAAATGTCTGTAATAGATGTGTGGTTTGCACAGCAATATATATGTACATAAGTATGTAATTAGGTATTGCGGTTAATAGTACACTATAGAATTCGCTTTAGTTTACAATTATATTACCATATAAAACTGCTACACGTAGATTTGCCACACCCCCTTGCCCCCTTCTAAAAATCTAATAATTTTATATTCAGAAAATACAAATAATTTTTTCATGTTGTAAAGAAAATTTTATACGACTCATGAAACTGCTCATAATAACACTGTAACTTTTAATGTTTTTTAAGATTAGTAGATGCTTTCAAAAAGAATTTTTCCAATTTCAGTTAAAGATATTGTTACTAGCTTAAATTAACTACATTTTTATTAAATTTTCCACTCTTTTGCTGAAATTTCTTACCTTACAAAAAATCATATTTACTTTGTAACTACAATAATATAAAAAAAATATCATGATATACAAAAATTACTATTCCAGAACCAAAAAAATTAAAATACATAGCCAAAAGCCCCACACTGGAGCACTATTCAGAACAACATCAAACATAATATTACGTAATAATTTATACAATTCATGTTTTGTAATTTAAAATTCCCTTTCTTTTTTTTTTGGAAAATATGTTTCTATTAATTTTTAAAATTCTCAGATATTGGACTTAATGACCTTTTACTATTTTTTTTTTTATTGTTTTCTTTTAAAATTACAAAATTATACCACAAATTATATCAATAAAAGAAATAAATTTCTTTTGTTTAAGCTTTATTCCTCTCCTTTCCGTATACTAATAAAGAAAAATTGAACTTAAATGGGAGCAATTTAATAATTTTTTTTTTTGAAATTTTTATATATTTACCTATTTGTGGTATATATATCTATACACACATTAACACAAACATGCATATACATTGGCCTTTTTTTATAAATAAAATATAAACTTAAAAAAAAAAATACTTTTATCCTCTGATTAAAAGTATTGCCTTTTATAAGATAATACGCACGTGCATACTTATATAGAAAATGCTTTATACGAAAATCGAGTTTTTAACTTTTAATAGAAACTAAAGATGATAAAAGGCTATTTTCAGTACGGGATTATGGCAATGATTTACTACAGATAAAAGAGAAAAATAAAATAAAATAAATTTATATCCCTATATTATATTCCTGGATTTATAATCTGAGTATAAAAATATACCATACTAGAATATAAGATAATTGACCATATATTATATAATACGTGCATATATATGTACATGTTACTCTATTAAGTTAACGTACTTATTTAAACATTATATAATTTATGTAAGAGCACATTTCAAGATTCGTAAAATTTATCGTTAACAAATGACCATCAGAAATTGACCGTCAAAAATATTATACCTCAAAGCAGTAGACTTCAATTTTATTAGCTCGAAATGAACGAATCTATACACATTAATTTCATCATAAAGCAGTTAAAACAATCAAAGTAAAAATTTACTTTAAATTAAGATAAAGTTGCTTTGTTAATACTCGTATTATCGAATTTTTAAATTTCCAAACATGATTTTACATTTTTCTAGTACATAGCTCATCAAAATGCTGAAATTTTTTTACTTACAAAAAATATAATTATTTATGTACATTGATACACTTAATCAGCCTTTGAATTCGACCATAACAATCTTTTCTCAATTCTTTTCGTTTTAATAGTATGCAATTTACTATACATAATATAATTTTCTCCCTAAAATTTTTTGTCCCTTGTTACTTCTATTGAATAGGTATTATGAACTTTTATTATGAATTTTTTAGTTAATAGTTACTGCGGTCAATTGATGGCTGATAATTGCATTTGATCCCACAATTTTTATTTAAAATTTCAAAGTCCAACATGAAAAGAGTACGCTAATATCTATGATGTATACGTGCACTATAATAAAAAATCGTTAAAACTTCACATAGGATATAATTCCAATAAATTTTGAATACTTGTTATAGAGAAATATTCATGAGTAGGTATATATTTATTTAATTTATCCCCACCGTTTACTAAACTTGAATGATATCCTTTTTATTTACATATATACGCTACGCATCCACCCTTACATTTATGATTTCATTTTTTTAATGAGGTTTTAAATCAATTAAAAAAAGTTGAAATTTTAGAATAATTTTCTAAGACTGTGTAACATAACTTTTAAGGAACCGAGATGTTCGTTCCATTTAAGTATTCGCAAAACTTTGTTGTAACGACATGTTTCAACATCAAACATAACCTTTACAGTTTTCCTTACAAATCACAAAATAAAGGATCTTTTAAAGGATTAAGAATCTTTTAGCAAGGTTCAACTGTTAACTATTCAAAACGAAAAAAGTCGCGCCATTGTAAATCTTAACATTTGTTAAAAACTTAATATTTTAAAGTAGAATAGCATATGCTCTTCTTACAAACTTCAGATATTTAAAATATATGTAATGCAATTTTTTTAACGTAGCAGACAAATTTTTCTGTATGAGTACGAATGAATAAAATAAATTTTTATTGCAAAAATCAGAATTCATATAAAATTTAATCGATTGATTTTTATGAGTACATATATTAAAATTTAAATCATCAAAAGTGGAAAATGTAAAAACATAAAACGCAAATTTAAAAAAATCCAAAACTAAATATAAGTTTCGCTATCAATTTAAACTATAAGCGGAATGATGCACAGGTCCCTCAGGTCACTCGTATTCATGGAGCAAATCGATAGAATCGGTCCAAATAAACAATAATTCGTTTTCTTTTGTGGATTTCTTTTCGATATATTTACCCTCAAAGTTCGTTTTTCAAATTTTTACATTTCTTCAATTAGAGTTTAATCATGTAAAACTGATTTTCAAGTGCATTTAGTGATGTGTCATATTTTTCCAACTAAAAGTAGTCACTTGACGTTCAGTTTGTTTAATTCATCAGTTCCAATATAAACTACACATTTCTATTCAACACTTTATTCATAACATTATAATAATTTGAAAAATCATGAAGCAATCTTATTTCGGTGCCATTAAAATTTTTTGAACTGAATTAAGATCAGATAGAGAATACGATTGGTTTTAATATGCATACGTATATACCAAAAGCATACTTAGTCTTATTTCATGTTTTTAACGAACATGTAAGCAGCAGTGTTCATAGCACAATCTATGTTGACTTTATCAATTCTTGGATATTTAAACACGATTTGCTAATAATTAATTAAGTAAATAAATCTTATTATCTCATATTATACTTTATACATTTGTAACTCGGAGAATTTTTAAGATATTAAATAAATTAGCATTAAATATTAAACTTGATTTCATAATAGCGAACAAAGTTTGAGTCAACAGAGCCATGTGGTCGAAGACAAAAGAAAAGATAATAAAATACTCCTACAAGCGCTAAGAAATTTGCTTTTAACTTGTCATTAAATAATACGGCCAAGAAAAGTGTACGTAATAACGAGAAGATTAATTTAGAACGGTATACTTAATAACATAGTAAACGTTTAATTTATTTTGTTAAATATGCAATGTCTATAACAATGGTGTCCAACACAATCACCACTCTTATGGATTTAGAAAATGCGGCATTAAATTAGTAAGCTATTTTCCTTTGGGCAAAGAATTAAATTTATCAAAACAAAATTATATAAAATGGATGTTTTAACATTTTACGTAATTCCTATATTTCAAATAATTAATTTTTCACAATCTTCTTTATTCCGAATGTAAAATGTAATACGAGTACAACACAAAATACAAAATACCATACTTGCGTTTCTTGCCTTTCAACTGGACAGTGTTCTCTATAGGATATACCCACATTTGTCAGCATTACAAACTGTATTAAAAATTTTTACACCTTAAAATTTTTGCCGAAATTAAAATGGAAATTAAACCAGCGTATTCATTTTAGGTTTGTTAGAATTTTTTAAAAATTTTCTTAAAATTAAGATGATTAAAATGATACGCTAGAATGAGATTAACACATCGAATATTTACAACATTAATAAATTTTTTCACACATGCATGTGCGATAAAAATCAGAGCACGCACTCTATTTATGTAAATATGTATATAGGTGTATAGGTGCGTATTTTTACTTGTTTTTGTATATTTTATGTATATAAATGAAATTTACACAATTTATATTGTCATATCGCATTAAAAAATGTTTTGAGTAACGTGTTAAAGTTCATTTAATGTATTACTTTTACCTCTTCTATTATATATATACGTTTTTGGTTCCAGTACCTACATTTTCCATTTCCAAAACGTCTTTTGTTCAAAATCACTTTTTTTTAAATGCTTTTTCAACAATACTAAATTTGCATTACAATTACTCGTGTAAAAAAAGCAAAGTAAAAATAAATTTTTTTTTTTTCCTTCAACAGAAATTTAAACGGTAGACCTTTTGTTTTATTTAATAAAAAAAAACAGAAAGAAGAAAAAATAACGACTTCTCTATACATAACAGTTGACTACATTAAAATAGATGAATAAAAGAATACATACAACATAAAAATAAAATAGACTAGCTACTATAACTTGCTAGGACAAAAAAGGGAGGAAAAATAAATTTTAAAAATGGTGACAGGTATTATACCATGCAAAGACAATACGAAATAAATTTTTTACTCATTTTTCGCCTCCTTTTCCCTACACAGTAGCGTGTAGTGCAATAAAGCTAAAAATTTTTACACTAAAACAATACAATTACATAACAAAAACGGAGCTAAATAAAAAAAAAGAAAAAAATAAAAATAGGACACTGGTTACAGCGTAGATGAAACAAATATAATAAAGATAAGGCAAAAATGACATTTTGACATAACTGAAAAGCAGCAGGACTCATTTCTCGTTGTCTCTTTGTAATCTTTCACTGTTTTTCTAATAATATTTTGAAAATTCATTCATTTAATATTTTTTTAAAGCTATAGGTACCATCTTTCAATATGGTATTGAACTGAAGTTATTAAATTTACACCAAAATAGAATTTAATTGTTAAACAATAAATTTGAGATCAAAAGACAGTAAAATTAAATTTGTAGCATGTTGGTTCAATTAAATTCTAACATCGAACTCATGAGATTAGAGTAAGTATTATTTTCTTGCCAAATTTTAAAAATTTTCAAGATATGCAACAAAAATTAAATAAAATTAACAATGAATTATCGATTAGCAAGACACTAAGCAATTTCTTTTTATTTACTGGGCCGTAAATCGCAAAGTAGAGCTAATGATACATGTAGAACGATATGATTAATCTATAATATACATAAATACAAATTTAAAAGTATGCTTTCAGAAATTTCTTTGTCTACTTATCTAGAGCTTATCTGGCAACGCTATGCATCATATTCTTTGTGTTACTGTTCTTGAAATTTGAAGTTACAATTTCAAATAATTCCAAAAACATATGTAAATTTTTGTTAACCTTTTTATTGCATGTTAACATTCGCAAAATAAAGCGCAATAACATTACAAACTTTACCTCTTGTCGTAATTTCTAATAACAGAACTTTACACTTACTACATTTTCTTCAGCAAAGTCGCTAAGATAAAAATTTAAACCTTTTTAGACTTTTTTAATTGAGAAATTAAAAAACGTTTTATATGAAAGCAAAAATAAAATAATTTTCTAGAATCACCTAATCGCCACCATAATTTCGGTCTACCAAAACAAAAAAAAAATCATTAAATTATTTTTCATTTTATTCTACAGTTGGTTCCAGTAACAATTATTCTTGGCAGTTTGTTGATTATTCGTTTACAAAATGCTAAAAAAAAAAAGTAAATTTAAAAAGATTTAAATTCGTGAATTTTCACCTATGCATTACATTCACTCCCTTAACACTGTTCTTTAAAATAATAACCATTAAATGGACCTAATATATAAGCTTTTGTATTTTTGGCGGCATTTAATTATGGTTTTTATGTATCCAGGTTTTGAGGAGGTAAATATGAAAATAATTGGTTTTTTATTTACGTACTACACTTTCGTTATTTCATCCTTTTTGAAAATCGTATTCGTTGTTAAAAAAATGCGGTTCTTGAAAAAGAAAATGAAAACGTATTTGTTTTACAATAGCACTACAAAAACAATTAGAGTGATTTTGATAGCATCTAAATTTATGACAATAGAATCAAATATGTAAAATTCAAGATAGTAAAAAGAATGGATTAAATTTTGGAAGCAAATGATAAATTTCATAAAAATAACAAAATCATAAAATATTGATGAAAAAAACGACAGAAATACATATAATAAAAATTATCAAAATTTCTTGTTTAAGCCAAAATATTAAATTTTTTAAATAACTGAAATAAAGACCTAAGCTTTATTTTTTGAGAACAACAAATATTGCAATCCACAATTAATAATTCTCTGGTGAGCTCTAAAAGTTTCAACCATTACGGAATAAAATAATTTCATTCACCCAAAGGTGAGGCCTTTCAATCCTATCAATTTTACAATAAGTAAAATTTCAATTTGCGTGACCTGTCTTCATTTTTAAATTTCTACATAAGAAAAACACTGACACTAAACATTTTGTCATCAAAAAATGTAATCTTAAATTAATTAACTAGTTGGAACACTTTTTTTGACTTTTCCTCTTGTCCTAAAAGTATGCAATTTTTCTCATAATATAAATTTGGCCGTTTTCTCATAATATAAATTTGAGAATAGATTCAAAGAGAAGAAATTTTTAACTTAGGTTTAATTTAATTGTAGTACTTGATAAATTATTGACTTTATCCTGAATTACTTCAGAAAGCTTATAATTTCGTAACTAATTCAAAAAGCGCATATAAGAAAATCTAAAAACATATCCAATATCTTTGCATTATACTACTTTCAAATTTAACAATTTCATTGGTTAAAGCTGAAAATTAAAATTCTTATATAATTTTACCTTCATTCATAATTATATCGTCAATTAAAGTGCATATTTTATTTCATCTCCTTAGATTTTAATTGATTCGGTTAAAAAAAAAAAACTTTTTTTGTAGAATAATTAAAATTTAGAAAGAAAATTCATTAGCAAAGTCACACTTGTAGATATTTTTAAAATTTTCATATACCGCAGGTGCTTTAATTTAATATGATATTATTTTTCATCCAAACCATTTGCATAAAAATAAGAAAAAAAAACTACATGCATACAAAATTAAATAATGTTATACAGGTACAACAAAACTAAAGCATAAGTACTTTACATAATGCCAGCTATTAAAAATGCAATTTCTTAGGAAGAAAAAAAAACTACAAAATAAATACATCAAAAATTTGGCATTTAAAATTTTCTTTTACAATTATTTTACTTTTTATTTTATATGAAAAGTGAAAAAAACAAAAAAAAATAATAATAAAGGTGCGAAACTTTTAAAAATTCTATTAAAATTTTTAATGAATAATTCTGTTTGAGATGAAATGAGCATGTAAATCGGCTTTTATATGTATATCAGAGGGTGAAAAACAAAACAGCAGGACTTTAGCAATAAACTTAAGGAGAAGAAAAAAGTAAAAAGAAACAGAAAAACGTAAATTTCAAAAAAAAAAAAAATAAATAAAAAGCTTTAAAATATATGAAAAATAATGGCACTAAAGGAGTTTTAACGTTTCATTTCTGTTGTTTGTCGTTTCTGTTTTTTATGTATTGGAATGTTGGATGTTTTCATCCTTAGAATCAGCGTGTACAAAACATTTGATAACAAAAAAAAAAGTGTGTTTGTTTTTCCTGTTGCCGTTGTTTGTGACTTTCTTTTCATCTTCTGTTTCTTTTCTTTTTTCTTTCTAATTATATAAGTTGGCGCAAAAGCATGCAACATGCATAAATAATGGGGAAAAATTTTATAAAAGAAATACTTTATGTGAGAAAATATGAAGCATGGTGATATAAAATACCTGAATGAATTTTAATGCAAAACAAAAAATATTGAAAAGTTGTAGGTGGAGAAAATCTTTACGAAAGTTTAAATATGTTTCATAGGTGAACAGGGATCCGATGTAATCCCAGTTCTAAAATTTTATTTTGTAGTTTTAGATATAAAAATTTGTAGAGAACATTTAAGAATACAGAATCCTATTATTCAATAATATACTAATGTTCGTTTTCAGCTCACTAAATTTTCTCATTTACTTTAGAACTCAACATTGTTACACTAAAATTTTCAAGTCAATTTTTTAATTTGTATTCCGATAAAATTTTGATTTGTATTACATTAACATTTTTTATGTGCAGATCATAGATGGATCGACAAAATTATTATGACATACAGTTAAATGTTCAACATTCATATACTGTTACAATGAATCAGGAGATTCATGAATATATTATTATGTCGGTATAACAAGCAAATCTGTTGGTCTCATAACTTAAGTTAAATTTAAGAAAAGTGTTCTTAAAAAGTGCGTCTATCTATAAGTAGATTTGTATAAAAATACATATGGGTATACATATTTCCACATACTTAATGTGTTTTACGAAAATTATGCTATTATGCATATGTTTTATATTATGAATTTGGCATATCTCTTCAGTGCATGCAAGTGCCAAGTAAAGATACTATTATATAATTAAAGATAGCAAAGTTTTATAAAAGATTGGTAAATAAATTGTAAGTAACATATACGCTACGTTATACAATAGCACATTATGTTGATTATGACATACATGCAAAATATTTTTCAAATGCGAAAAAAAAAATCAAATTTTTATATTTAAACTACCTTGTTGTTTTAAGTATCACACAAAATATCGCATGTGCAACTTTCAACTTTCTCTTTCTAATTTTTAATTGGTTATAAATTTTGTCAATTTTGTTGGACATGTAAAGTTAATTGATTCAACTAAAAATCCAATACTTCACAGCTGATAAATCTGCGTTGCTAGTTGCTACTTCAATTTCTTTTTAGATTTGCAAATTAAGTAATTTTCCAACAGCTAATTTAAGCGCTGTCAATCTATGCTATGATTTTAGTATTGACATATTTCTATTTTTGTATCACTTAGTCCGCTTTTTAGCTCTTATAAAATCCGATTTCTTACTCATATAAGTGAGATTTTTTTTCTACTCGTAGTTTCTTACAAATCATGTTCTAAACTAGTAACAGTGTCAATATATAATACTTCGTACCTGTTGAACGTTTTATGCTGCCGGTTTTTAACTTAAGTGCGGTTAGAATGAATCATCTTTAACGAAGTAGTACATTTTGTCACATCTTTAAATATCATTTTACATTGGAATATTATTTTTAAAAACCAGAAACACCTATTCAAATATAATTTGGTTTATCTATTAGAAGAAAATTGTATTAGGTTATAATTACATAAATTGATTTTGACGAGAATAATTCTTAAATCTCCACATGTTAATTCAGGTACATCCCAATTGAGGCAACGTATTCTTTGTAAAGAATTTGATTTCATCAACTACTGTTTGATCAGGACCTTTGATAATATTATGTTTTTTGTTTTACAATTAAATAAATATTAATTTTATATTTCGTCTGAATTATTAATATCATAAAAAAAACCTATTAAAAAAATAAATTTACAATTTTATATTATCAATTCGAAATAATTATAATATGAAAAATGTTTGTGGAAAATAATGATTAAAAGCGAAGATAAATTAAATATTGTTTCCCCAAAAACATATTTATAGCACTTATATAAATAAAATTTTTCTTTCTGTATTGTTATTAACCCTATAAAGCTTATTAAAAAATATTTACAAGCACATTAGCCTATATTAAATCACATTGAATTTTCGTTTATAAAAATTTACAGCAAATTAGTACGTAATTGATAGTTCATTTGCGAACAATAATCACAATAATAATAATAAATATTATGTATGTAATTGTATTTCATTTCGCAAAAGCGAATTTTATGAATATAAGCTTTATGCATCGTGGAAAAATCATAATCGAAATTATGATATGTGGTTCCAATATCCAATAAAAAAGAAATAAACAAGCAACTAATTATATTAATTTTTCCATTTTGTGCTCTTTGCTTTTTATACCCTGCACTTCGTGAAGGGTATATTAACTTTGGTATGGAGTTGAAGGAGTCATCTGCGGTATGGACATATATATATATTCTTGCTCAGCGTAAAATTCTGCATCGATTTAGACATGTCCGTCTGTCCGTCCGTCCGTCCGTCCGATCGCACGATAACTCAAAAACGAATAATGCTATCGACACCAAACTTTCACAAGTTTTTTCTTTTGTGCCAAGGACGAGCCCTATTGTTATTGGACTAATTCGGACAACGGGTTCGGGTAGCTGCCATACAACTCAAAGAGTTTATTTTTAATATTTCAAAAACTAATAAAGCTATTAATATAAAATTTGGTATACATGTGTCCAATTGTATTCTACACATGCTCTAAAAATTATAATGGGATAGCTGCACCGGTTCGGGTGGCTGCCATACAACTCCAACAGCAAATTTTTTATATTCGGAAAAATAATAAAGTCAGATTCATGAAACTTGGCAATCATGTGTCCAATTATAGGTCAGACATATTTCTGCAGTTTTGATGGAATTGCTTGACAGGTTCGGGTACTTGCCATACAACTCCAAAAGCTTATTTTAAATATTTGGAAAAATAATAAAGTCAGATTCATGAAACTTGGCAGTTGTGTGTCGAGTTATAAATCAGACATATCCGTGAAATCTCTATAAAATGGTTTCACAGGTTTGAGTAATTGCTATACAACAACGAAAGGTGCAGGGTATAATTCAATCGGTTTATACCGACTGAAACATTTTTACTTGTTTTATTGTTCTATTATGTTAATAATTAACGTTATTTATATATACAGCAATTATTATAAATAAATACACTGTTTCTATGTGCTGGGCTGCTAAATATACTAATGTACACTTGTACTGTTACACGTGATTGTTCTTTGATAAGAAAAGTGTTTATGACAAGTTTATATACTATGTATAAACTATGTTAAGTAAAATCTGAAAAGTTGTATATAAAGTAAATGTATGCCAGCGCATAATCGGCCGCATTTTGTATTTTTGAATAATTAAGTTCCAACGAAATGTTCTTTAACGACGCTTGGAATAATGTAAATTTGATTGGTAACAGCGAATCATTTCCAGTTATTTAAGATCCTTTGAAAGTACTTGAGTACTTGAGTTGACAGGCAGATCTTAAATATTAAATTTCCAAAATCTTTCACAGTTAATTTCTTAAATATAATGGAAAATTTTAAAACAGCTGTTTTCTAAATTTTGTTATTCCTGAAAAATTTCTGATTTAAAAGCGTGAATAACATTTACTTTTCCTCTTTTCTTGGAAACCAAAATTATTTTCCAAGAATACCAGAAAATCCAAAAGTAACGTGATTTAAAGAATTTTCTTAAATAATCATTTATTAATATGCAAATATCACTTGGAAAAAATACTTTTAAAAATAATTTAATTAAAATTTTGTTACTGTACATTTTAGTTAAATATTTAGTATTAAATACCCTGTAGAAAAAGTAAAAATTACCTAACAGTGAGCATAAACTTTGAGCATATTATGTAAACAGACTGTCCGATGGACCTCTTGAAGTAAAATGCAACAACGATTCTGAAATCTAGATTAACAAAAAAATTTGAGGCTCACGTTATTAAATCAATATGTTGTTTATAAAGCTCAGAATAGCGATTTTTAATTTAAAAAATTAATATCTTGGATTCGTGTAATTGTCTATAAATAACGATTATTGAAAATTTTTTGACTTTATACTTAAATATTTCGCAAACTAAAAAAAATTTATGAAACTAATGACGGAAGTCCGCTAAAAGGGAATTTAGAATGAGAAGCTAAACTGTTTGATTTGCTTGTTATGTTCGCGAGATTAATCCCAATGTTATCTATAAAAATTCACCGATTTGCAGATGGACTATTTTTGAGTGCTAATAATTTTGAGTGAGAAAGAACTGGAAAAAGGCAAAATGGTGCTGAATATCTTTTATTCAGTTCAACTTATTCTATCGCCCTGCATCAGGATGATCAAGTAACATATTTAAACCCTAAATGTTTAACCACATAATTTTTTTTTTTTATTCATATTTCTATTTACAATCGACCGTTTGGTCATAATTAAATATTTTATCTGATGACAATAACGTTTAGGGGGAAATTCCGTTGAACTTCCCGACCCTTATGAAGCTATTTACTCAGCGTCTATTCTCTAGATCAAGTATACTTCATCTCTTAAGGCGTACTGTTGTTTCCTCAGAGTTAATCAAATCTTTTGCGAGTTGGTTGACATGTGTTCGTAACTTTTGTTTGTACCTGGTGTTGTGGTTTCTCACCTCTTCTTTGATATTGGCCATCTTTAGGTATTCGTGTATTTCGGTGTTCCTTGTAAACCAAGGCGCATTAGTCAATGCTCGAAGAACTTGATTCTGGAACCTCTGAATCAATTCTAAATTGCTGTTGCTGGCGGAGCCCCATAACTCAATCCCATATAATCATCTTGGTTTTATAATTTGATTGTATATCAACAGTTTGTTGTCAACCGAAAGAATGGACTTTCTTCCCATCAACCAATATAGGGACTTATATTGGATATTCACTTCGGCTTTCTTTGTTTTAATGTGATGAGCCCAATTAAGTTTTTTATCTAGGTGCAAGCCGAGATATTTGACACATGATACTGTAGGAAGTACTTTCCCATTCATATAAACTGGGCCACAATCTCCCTTTCTCAATGTAAAAGTAATATGATTTGATTTGCCTGTGCTACTCTTAACCCTCCACTTTTCTAACCACATAATTATTACCACTCTTACTGCCAAGAGTTTTCGTTGGTCATTTGAAGACGTGATTTCCTTTGCTTTCATTGATTACTTCATGGATTTAATTAATGTTCGTAACTTCCGTAAGAAATATTGTCATTTATTTGAGCTCCTACAATGTCAAAATGAAGGAAACCATGCTTATAATTGCGTCAGTATACTTTTTGTGCTTGTTTGATTTGTTATTTCATTGTTGATACAAAAAGAAATAATATTAAAAAACCAACAGAAATAATGTTATCACATGTTTGTAATTAGTTGCAAGCATTATTAGCTAAACCAGGTGATTCACAGTGTTCTCTCTATTAAAATCTAATAAGTATTTAATAAATTATAATAGGTAAATATTTTTTTATTAAATTTTATAAATATTTAATTTGGTACAGTGCAAAATTTTAAGGCGATTAGTCGTATATGTTTTCTAAATACATTAAAAACTCATTTTCTACCCTTCCCCATAAACAGTAATTAAATAGATTAAATTGAAAAAAAAAACACATCAATTACATCTTAAATTTAGTGTAAATAATATTTCCAATATCATTATAATAAATATAGAGTTTTAACGCTAATATTTACACGTTATTTTATATGAAATGACACAATTTGTTAAACCATAATCGTCTATCTATGTATGTACATATACTCGTATAACATTTAAAATAAATATTTATGCTAACTTTTGGGGATTTTGATTGTTATTAATTACAATCTACACACATACATCATATTGTAATCGTTTATTTTTTGCTGTTGATCACGGTCATCATATTAAATTTAATTTTTTGTACAGTACATGGTCTCCTAAACAAACTATAAATTTTATTATTTTATTTTAAAATATTGAATATTGAAATTTATTTTATGGTATTTATAGAGATAAATATTCGGAAAGTATTCAATAAAAGTATAATTTTTCCCTAAGTAAAACACTTTAAATTGAATAATCTTGATTTAAGGCTTTATTGTTTCGAGAACAGTGTATGATGTAATGGAACTGACCAATTCAGAAAAATACAAAATAAATAAGGTAATAAAAATGTTTGTATCAGTAAGTTTATTTATTTTTCTATTTCGATGTATCCATAGTACGGATTGCTTAAAATCTAACTAAACACATTAAAAAATTTAGGCAGCAAAACATCTGTAAATACTTGTGTTTACGATTTTAAATGCGTTTATAATGCGAGTCTATATAGAAAAAAATAATTTGTAAGGCTATTTTCACCTTATAACTGCATCAAAGTCAAAAGCAATTTGATATTTTTAATAATTTCTTTTATAATACTTAGAAAAACTAAAGTTTTCAGTATTGTTTCAGTTTAAAGCGGTAACTGAAAAATATCAAGTTACAAATCTATACTAAAATTTATCCAAACTAATCCGAACCACAAATTCGTACATATATGTTTATGATATATATATATGTTACAGAATTAAACAACAACATGTAGTAATTCTAATTTTAAATTTAAAAAAGTTTATTTACTTCGTTATTTAGAGAAAAATATCGAAAATTTCTTCAAACCGAATAACGAGTCAAGCCAAAAGCATCGGCGATTTGTTTTGTATCATAATTACAGTAGAACACAACCTGTAGAACGTTTAGAATAAATGATTGATAATTTCTTATTTATAATTATTTTTTGCGGACAAGTCACAGGTTTAAGTCCAATTCTATGATATCTTTATTTTTGATTTATTTTTGTAATTGAGATATATTATATTATATTAATTAGTAATTATAAATTAATATATTTATATACTAATAAATTTAAATACTAAGTCTCGTGACCGCCATTTTACATAACTTTGTACACATCTACTTCTATCAACTTACAATTTGGCCAATTATATTTACAATATATTTTGTAAGCAAATCAAATAAAACCTTTACAACACTTTATTATATAAGACAAAAACACTAACAACAATTCAAATAATAAATTAATAAATCATATGCAAAGCATCATACTACAAAACATACTTGGTATGCAGATAATAAAATTCATTGAGGCCAAAAAAATTGTTATTCAATCCTTGTCTGAAAACAAATTCAAACTAATTTTTATGAATTGATTATTATTGGTTTTCCACTAACATACAATGTCTCATTTTACACATGATCTTGAAATCAACCTTCAATCAATTTCAACAATTCAAGTATTTTACACATAACGTTATACTGTGTTTTAACGAGTTTACATCTAAACTATACACAATAATCTAGCATAAATTAACACCCTAAGAATTTATTATTTAATTACCAATACTATTAAATTGACAGAATATTTTGCTAAAAAAAAAAAGAAAATTAAATAAATAAATAAGAAAAGAAACTGAAAAGTAGATAAGGAAACTATAATAAAAAAACATTTTTTTCTTAAACACGCACACATTATTACACATATACGAGTTATATGCATGTATGTAGGTCTCAAAGGAGTTCTTCGACCAGAAATAATTTTATTAATTTGCGGATATCACAAAATAAATATTATCCTAATGATAATGATAAATATTATTTACATTTTTTTTTCTTTTATTTCATTTTCAATGATTAAAATGTAAACAATCAAAATGTCCTTTTTCAGCAAAAACAAAATAATAAAAAAAATACAAAACTTTACGAAAGAAACTCTATATAGAAAAATATGCTTAAAGCTAAAAATATAAGAAGGCAAAGAAAATAACAAGAAAACCACTCTACATAGCAAAAAAAGATTGAGGGAAAGTATTAACAAAAACAAAAACAACAACATTGACCCATAAAACCTCAAAAATAAAGACGACAAAGTTAGACAAATATGTCTCAATCATTACATACATACGTAAATATTTTGTCAACTACATGTGATATATGTATGTAGAATCATCTATTTAAACAGTAGTTACAGTCGAACACACATAATAAGCAATTTGCTTAAAAACAAAACTTGCTTCAAAGCAACCAAAAATTTTGCTTAATTTTTAGCCCTTTTCTAAAGAAATTTTGAAAAAGGTGCTTATTAATTTCACTCTGTTCTCTGTTTCTTAAAGCAGAAATTTCATACGTAGATAGATCTTTACTAGAACTTATTCCCATGGAAGAAAATTTTTATCAATCTTCCCCGCTCTAAGAATTATAGACTCTCAAAAGGTTTAAAATGCTAGGGTTTATAACTTTAAATTTTGACTATACTTGTTTAAAAGAAACCAGAAACATTTTTCAAATTTTGCTAACGCAGAAAAGTAGAGTCGGGCTGCGGCATAATTAGATAGTTAAAAAGCAAAATGGCTTCTAGTATTACCGGTTATTTAAAACCAGTTTTTTTCGAATTTTTTCTAAAACATAAGCTCTAGGAGTCTGATATTTTAGCAGCGTTAAGGTATTAGGAAATAGTTTATTTCGTTATAAGAATATTTTTTTCCACATCCATTCCTTGTCAAATTATCGCTTCATGAAATTTGAAAAACTTGAATAACATGCCATCAAAAATATAATTATTTTTCTTAACTCCCCCAATTTACCCTTAAATTCGAGCGTTATGTTAACGCCTCTTTAAATATGTTTTTTTGTTTTATTTCAAAGATTGCATACAATACTCATCCGAAATGTATGCAATCTTTAAAATATTTCGGTATATGAATGAAATTAATTTTGGTATCGTAGTAGATTGTTTTTAAAAAAAGTATTTTCACTTGTTGAAGGGAACACGCTACTTTACGAAACATTGGCTCAACTTTATTTTTAATATGCATTTCCTTGTAAATTTACAGATAAATGCAACGCAGATAAATGCAAAACCCAAATAGAAACAACCATTTCTAATAATAAGAAATAAAAATTCCTTTAAAATTTACACAATTTCGTACACGGGTTTTGTACATTTTGTGCAAAAATAAAAAATTTTGTTTCTTAAAATTCATTCAAGTTTTCTATTTTTATGTCAAAGTGGTATTTTATGTGTTAACAAAACGTCAGTGACTTCAAATGATCAATTATTATTATCAGATTTTGTGAAAATAAATGCAAAGCTGGTCAACTATGCAATCCATTTGTCAATTATCTGCAATTCAAAAGTCAGTGTGCATATCCATGTTCGGCTGCATAAGTTAGATTGATTGTTGTTATCAGAAATTTGTAGGATTAATATTACAAATGCATTTTTTGATGAAAATATTTAATATGAATTGCTAGCTGAAGTTAGCAATGTTTTGGAAACACTTGATTGTTTATAATGAAATTATATAATAATTGCTTTTGCAGTAATTTTTATTAATAACAACTCTACGTTTTTTGTACTTCAAGCGTATATCTTTACAGTCAAGAATGAAGAATATTGAGAATCAATTTTAAAAAGTAATTGTAACATCTAATTGTCAAAATATGTTGACTTTATTTGTCATACAATTTGAATTTATACAGCACATTTCTATTGAATATCCACAAAAATAAGTGAATAGTTATGGTTTTAATTCCGAACTTCAAGGGATATTACTCCAAAATTTTTAAAAATTTCACATTCATTTTGGCAAAATATTTGATTTCTGAAGTAAATTGATTTTAAAACAATACCACAGATATTCAAAAACAGTTTGGTATTAATATAAAATGTCGTTGATTGCCTTTTTCTTTGTCCTTTCAATTATTTTATCCTACTCTTTTTGTTCTTGATAATTTGAACTAATAAAAAATTTAGATAAACTAAATTAAATCCTTTTGCCTTTCAGTATTTTTTAGAATTTTCAAAAATATGTGCCTATTATTCTGTTTGTCCGCCTATGCGTCAGCCCTCGTGTTTACAAACTTTTTACACTATTCAACTAAAGTAATACGAGTAAACTATTTCCTACAGAAGAACTAAGAACCCGAAGTTTTTACCACTTAAAAACTTCGGGTTCTTAGTTCTCTTATCACTGTTCACTAAAAGCAGTTTTTCAAAAAAACAAAAATATTAGGTAATTACAAAATAGTAAACAAAACTGATAATTACATGTTCTAGATATATATATTGTTGAAAATAATATCCTATTTCATAGACAAATCTGGACCAACTAAATATTTTCCAACTTAATTTTTGGCAGTATATACGTACGAAGAGTTATTTTTTAGTTGCAAAGACTACAACGCGTCTTCATTATTGAAAAATAGAATAATAGCCCGACTTCTTTTTAATATATTCCTTGCATGTTCGTAATCTCGAGTTCATTACGTTAACTCTCATATTTGTTAATTTGTTTTCATTATGATAACTCTTAATATTTGATAAGCAATAATATTACAAAAATCACATTCCTAAATTATTTAAAATAATTTAGAGAAATTAAAGATCTACTTAGAACAAAAATTAAAATTATAACAATTTTTATAAATTTTGTCATTGTCCAGTACGTTTTACTCTTGCCTAGACTTACAAAAAAAATGAAAACCCTACTAACCACAGATTAGTTTTGTTGTAAGGTCGTTTAATTCCTTCATGTTATTATTTGTTTTATGTTCATTTTTTATTTTTTTTTTACTTTAATTTTTAAACTTTAAATATTGTGTTCCCCTCTATATCTCTTTGTCATGATTTTAAAGGCTTTGAAAGTTGATGTGCCTAGAATATTTGTAAAAAGAAAAGACCCACAATAATGAATGTAACGATGTTTATCGAAAAAATTGTTTTGTAAACATTTTAGTGAAGAGAAAAAAATTTAAAACAACAATAAAAAATATAAATTCAACAAAAGAAACCCTCCAATTGCCAAAAAAATAAAATGTTTTCCTTTTTTTCTTTTTTGTTTTGACTCAAAATTGTTAGTTAAAAAATTTCTGGCAACGTCGGCAGTTACTTTTCATCTTATATTTTTCTTTAATAATAAATTAAAGTTATGTAAAAGCTTTGATTCTTTAATAACAAAAGGGAATAGTATGTAGCAATAATGAAAAATATATGTACACATTCTCATATAAAAGTAGAAGTTTTTAAATTGGAAATAATTGTAAATTTATATACACATTGCGTAGTTTTATCTTTTAAGAGGAAATAGAAATATTGAGAGCTGTTTAAAGTTTTGCATACATTTGAAGAAATTCTATAATGAAACAGCATTATAACGGAACCTCTAAATAACATCAATATTATTGAACTATTATTGAATACTACTTGGTTTTGCTCCAATTTCAATATTAAGGATAACATCAAATTCGTGTAATCAAATACGAAATATGTTCATTAAGGAAAAAAATTTTAAAAGTTTGAATGCATTGCAATTTTTCAAATATGGCTACCGAAAAATAAGGATGCTTAAGGCAAAATTAACTATAGGAGGGAATAGTTTATGTTATAAAAGATTTTATGACCGAGTAAGAATGCAATTATTATAGTTTATATAAATTTTATAAAAGGAAAATTGGTCCCCGATTTCTAAGATTGTGAGTATTATTGTAATGAATTTCAATTTTACAAATAACATTAAGAAATAAGTATTTATTGCATGTATGTTTCCTAAGCATATGCATATGTATACATACATGTACCAAGGTCATATTTTAAAATATTGAAGTAGATTAAATTTTATTAATAACTTATTTAATGTCTTAAAACTCGAATTCTAATTCTTTTATTCATATTGAAGATTCCTATAAGTTTTAATTGCATTGTTTTAATAATATTCGTGATTTAATATTATTATCAAGGCAAATATATATTTTATTTAAGGCCGATTTGCTTTTCGCAAGAAAAACTACAACTTAAAATATTAATATTATTGTATAAAGATAATTATAAAAATTATTGTATAATTTTTAGAAGAATATGTTCAGATGAGACTGTACGAAACATAAACTTAAATCAATTATTAAAAAACAAGTATACACGCTGCCATCAAGGCTCATGTGATTTCTCAGAATTCCCCAAACTAAAATGCTTCCATGCAATTACAGCTCGCACAGATCCAAATATCTGTGAAAAATCTATTCGCAGAAACCAAAACGTTCTCTAACGTTTCCTTGTCGTCGTCTTCTTTTTCTCCACCGTCTTGTTGTAGTTAAAGATCTTCGACCTTAACTCAGTCATTTTGCGAAGATTGAAGACCCTAGGTGGCTCAATTCTTCATGACCATCACTAAACTGCCAGTGCGAGTGAGTCACCTGCCATCTCTATTAGTAAGATAATGTTCTTTCACGTTACCGAATATATTAACATGAGCAGAGAAGCTTTTCCTAATTGAAATATTCAAAATATTCACATTTGTTAGAATGCCCATATGTTTTTCTTAACATACGGCAAAATTTTACTGATACACCGTTAAAAGTATTTATATATCCTATTATAAGAATCCTTGCAATATAAATTCAGCGATATTTAATATTTCTGAATATTATTAAAATAAATCCACAATTTATCATTTGCATATTATTTTTTATCCAAAAAGAAACTATGAATTTTTTTTTTGATATTTCTTTCGGCTTTTCGCACTAAGCACAGCTTCCAATGGATTTTGTTATTTACGTTAAATTTTTCTTTACAATTTACACAATTAATTAATTTTTATTGTAATTGGAGAATTTTTTTTGATTCTTCTACCTTGTCACATGTACTCTTGGCCTTATTATGTTATTATATACAGTTTTACACTGAGAAAAAATGTAACTAAATTAAATTAACACAAACTAGATCCTACAGATGATGAATGTGTTTCCTAGGCCTTTGTTATTTTTTTTTTTTTGAATAAAATTTAAAACATACTTAGAAATATACTGTTTTTAAATTTTTTCTACTTTTAAGCCGTTTATGAAAATAATTATTTATTTGGAATAAAAAAATTTTTGAATGAGCTACAATAATTTCGTATATTTTAGTCAAATTCAAAATATCTTTCGTGGAATTGAGAAATATTTTTAAAACATTACAAATAAATTCTTCCTCATTTGGTAATGTTTTTATTTAAAAACTGATAAACTAGTGTCCATCAAAAAATTTTTTTTCAGCTACATTTTATTTTGAAAAACACAAAAGGGCTATTGCCAAAAACTATTTATATACCCTTAATACAATATTTATACACCATAAATTGATTATAAATTGGAAATTACTTTTAGCTTTATTCTATACATAAATAATTTTAGCGCGCTTTACTATAAAAGCATTGAAATATGTTTATGATACATAAAGACAAAAATGATTTCTATTTTTATCAAAAATATTACGAGCTACCAAATATTTTATTTACAAAGCAGAGATATGATCTTCGAAATGGTTTATGACAATTTAAGATGTGCGTTTTTTTCAGTGTACGAAGAAATTCTTTTTTGCTGTTTTCATTTTAAGATTCAACTAAATCAATTAACAGTCTTATTTAATTATGAAAAATTATGTAGTAATAAAAAATGAATTTCATTAAAAAATTGTTACCTGTATAAATCCAAATTTTATTGAGTTAAATCTTTAAAACGTATTGCATTATTTGGAAGACCATTTATTTAAGTAACTATTTTATTTTCCATACGATTAATCAAGTTAAATAAAAGTAATAAATACTACAGGAACAATATCTTTCAATTATAAAAATCGATTAATTGATTCTGAACGATATTAGTTTTGAAAAAATGTGAAACGCAAAGTTCATCATGCGCAAAGGCGACGAATAAATAAGATTTCCAAAAAGAAGTTTTAACTGCACGTACGCATATATTAAATTCTTTCAACAAAATTTTCTTATAATTAATATTCTTATAATTAATTTATTATAAAATTTTAATACTTGAGCATTACCTATCATCCATTATAAAATTTTATAAACACATCCTTAAAAATAATTTAATTTTAATTTTATAACAAAGAAAGAAGCAATAAAATTTTATTTTATTCAAATATTAGGAAAGGATTATATTTCTTCTTCTTATACATCTTTATAAAGCAATTTATTAAAATTTATTCTATAATGATATTATTTTTAATTATAATAATTATAGTACTTTCATCCAAAATTATACTATTAAATGCATTGATATAAAAAACTAATTATAAAAGATTGTGTATGTATATACTAAATCTATATATATATATATATATTGTAAAGATTGTAGGGATTAAAATTTTAATAGATCTAATATAGAGTTAAATTTTTCAAATAATAGCAAAAAGAGAGAATATCTAAATAAAAGCTGATTGTATAGATTAAAAATTCAGGATTTATGGGATTAAGTATTCTCATTAGGAAAATATTTTCTTGCTTTGATCTTATATACAGCATGTTATGAATATATATATATACATATATAATACACATACATTCTTTCAGGGTCTTCATTTTCACTGTCTTGTGTAACACCAGAAAAAAGACAACAATATTCAACATTTTAACAATCTTAAACACCGTAATGATTATTTTCTCTAATTTGAATTAGCTTTGAAAATAAAGGAGAGTTAAATTACCTTAACGGGGTTCTTTTGAAAAAAATTGTATTGTCTTTTTTTTCTGTGCTTTCGTATACATACACATTTACATATTTTTGCACATTTAATTTTGATTAGAGTCGTTTTTTTTTTAAATTATAACATTTTTGTAAAGGACTCATTAGTCAAGACATAAAATTAGTTAACAGTCATATAAAAATAAATGAATATTAACTTTATGTTGCCCTATTAATTGTAAATCTTTATTTGAAGCATTTTACCAAAACAAAATGTTTAACTCTGTCCATCGTTAGTCTGTCCGTGAATCTGTTTACAAAATTTCTACACCCTTTAAGATCAAGAGACGCAATTTTATATCTTATAGATCTTTACTAGAAACTTATTTATGTAGAAAAAATTTTTTAATTATATCCCTCCCCCCCCCCATGCCTATAAAGTTACAGCACTTCAAAATCTTAAAAATGCAACTTTTTTGATGATTTATTGTAGCGAAACTACAAACATATTTTAAATTCTACAAGCTGAGAAATGTATTGGCTGGCTTTTTCCAGCGCGGCATAGCATAGTTAGGCCTAGAAATGACAAAATGGCTGTTAAAATTTACCGTTATCTGAACCCCTTTTTTTTCAAATTTTTGATGTACTTTTTCTTCTAGACCATTAGCTTTAGGAGTCTGAAATTTAAGCTGCCTGTAGTTATTAATAAATAGTTTATTTTTTTGTGTATGAATGAAAATAAATTAAAATGTAATAGATTGTTTTAAAAGCAGTACAAATAAATTTTTTTTTGCAAAAGTGCTTCTTTGTAAACCATTAATTTAATCCAACTTTATTTTTTTTTATTTAACGAAGGTAAATACGACGCAATTTACGTTAAAATTTTTTTATTAAACGATTGTCTCATTTCAAATCCAAAAAACATCTCCATATTGATAAAATACTTATATAAGTATAGGCAATTTTGGTATTAAAATTTTCGACTAGCCGTATAGAAATTCTAAATTTAAATTTTATGATACTTTCGTAAAACAGATTTAGAAGTTTAACGCATTATAAAGTTGTACATAAGCATTAACATGCATGCATTAAGCTTAAGCATCTTAGCATATTAATTTTTAAACCAGATTCAGACTTTTTAAATTAACTATTTATCAGTAGAATGAAAAATATTTAAATTAATGGCCTTACATGTCCTTGAGACAAACATTTATCTATATGCATTTTAAAAATTTGAATTACTTTAAAAATAAGAAAATTTAATTATTTTAAAAATGTGTATACCATAGCTTAAAGATATATTCGATCATTTTAGTTATAGGAATTTCAAATTAAAATTTAATTTAATGCTATTTAATAGTAGTCTAGTATTATTTCATATAGGTTTATGATTATGATTCCTTATGACAATCATAACTCGCAAAGTTGCATTTTAGAATGTTAAGAAGGAAAAGAGATAAAAATATTTTTACAAAAATAGATTCTAAAGCAAGTCCATTCGTTCATTAAAATTCTGAATTTAATCGCATTTTATACACAAGTACAAAGAAAAGCATATGCAGATGAACCGGCACAAACTAATGAATAGATTTTTTTCAAAAAACTTTCAAAATGCGCTAATAGCCATATGTTCACGATTCATTGAAATATTCATATTATCATATGATAGGCATTTTCATTTCTAATTTCATTGATAATCTCAGACCCTTTCATTTCACAACAAATAGCAGCAGTATACATACATAACTATACATAAATATGTATTTGAAAATTGAAAAGTTGAATGAAATCTGATTATTTTCATATAATTCTTTCTTATAAAAATTATTATTTATTAATATTAATTAATAACTGTAATTTAAAATTCAATTCTCAAGGTAAAAATATTCATCTCAGTTTTACACATGTAAATCTTGTTTTAATATGTTTTTACCGATATATGTACATATTTTAATGTATGTAGTTTTTACAAGTATATAAAAAAATTTATTATTCATGTTTTTTTAGAAAAGAAATTATTCGTGGAGAGGTTGAGAAATCCGACGTCTAAAATTATTTTAGTTGGGGTAAAGAAAATCAAATTGAAAAAGTTCTGACAAATATTAATATATAATAGATTCGAAGCTGTTGGTGGTAGAACAATGCGTTATTTGTTAACTTTTTTCTTCGTTAATATAATAGTACATTGCGTACATAATTAAATATTTATTTCAATAGGTAATGTCATAGTGACATCACCTACGCAAAGGTCATTCTCCACGACTTCGCCGTACATTATTTTCGGAAATTTGTAAAAATCACTCTTTGTCTAGAGAGGGTCTTTAAAAATTTTTTTTAATGTTGAAAATTAGCACTTTTTGATAATTAATATATTTTTTTTTATTTTTTTTATTTCATAACATCTAATTTTGCCCCAAGTAGACTAAATATTTTATCCAAAGACACCGCAGTTTTTCAAAAAGTTTTAACTATATAGAAATCTCCTTAGTGAGAAAAAAAGCTCATTTTCAGCGATTTAATTCAACTCCGGCAGAAATCAAAGTTAATTCAAAATTTCCAAGAAAGGGCTTCGTCCTTTCAATACAATAATCCTCACATTATTCTTCCTCTTATATTTTGTTTATATTTTTCACTATTTCCTTACTGCAGGAGATTCTTCAATATTTGTTTTTCTGCTATCATATAATACATAATGGTATTAATATATGATTAGCAGGTGCTACTAAAAAAATTTTTTTTTACTTTTGCTATATAGCATACAAAGAATGAACCTCTAGCAGTATACTTCCAGCAATAATTGAGGCAAATTGAAATAATCATTACTGATCATATATTTTAATGCTTTTCTTCTAAACCAATATGCTAGATCATAACTATGACACCCATGGCAGCAAAATTTGCTTAGTTCTACAATTTTTCTATTTCTTTTCATTTTAATAAAAATAACAGGAATTTATTTCATTGATTATAACTTTGTCCAGTTAAACTGAAAAAAAAAAATAAGAGAAATACGTTTAAGTATTTAAGGCGCCAGTAATGGTTGTTTTGCTTTTCTCAAAGTTAACAAATTTTTCGTGACATTGAAAATAAGCTTCTAAGTTATTTGCTCGTTTCATAAAACATTTTTTACATAAAACAGATTGTTTCGTTCTGTGAGTTCCCTAACAAGAATCTATATACATAAATATATTTATATGTACATAATGAATGTATATTATGTATACATATGTACATGTATTTAAGATTATTTTGTTTTTTAATACACAAGGATAATTTTATTTTGCCGATATAGCGGTGAAATTCATTGAGAAGGTTAAATAGAAATTTTCTGGTATTTTCTAAGACAACACAATTATGTCACTAGTATTTAAAAAAATCCATCAGAGATTCTGTGAATCTTTGTTGGAATGAAACCAAAAAAAAAGAATACTGCAGTGTGGAAAATTTTAATGTTATGCATTACAAAAGTTCCAAAAAACCTCGCAAGTTGCAAGAACTCCATGGTACGTGAAATATTTACTGATTGTTTAGTTTGTATTGTATCATTTACGTCGAAGAACCGGAAAACATCTTTATAAGCACAACATGCTGTATTAAAACTCCCAAGCATCGACCTTAAATTTATTGATTCCAAACGTTATAGAAAAACATCATTCTGAAAATCACCAAAAACTATGAAAATTATAAAAATAAATAAAAAAATTAAACTTCGGAATTTTTTATAAAATGCGAACAGATCGGGAATATTAATATTTAGTTTTTTTTTTTGTTTTATTAAAGCAGTCATTCTTTTTTAATGAAAAGTATATTATTTTGCTTTCTGTATCCGCACGAATGTCTAATAAACAAGGATATCATCATATTTATTCCAAAATGGTTATGTACTGCCTAAAAAGTAATTCTAGACAAAAGTAATGTATAAAAAAAATTTGAAGAAAAAAGTAAGGAAAGCCATTTCAAGCTTATTTATTGTCCACTAACACCAATTTATTCTTTAGATTTAAAGAAAAACATAAGACAATAAATTAACAGCAGTAGAATAATGGAATTTCGATTTTAACTCAAGTGAAAAACCTTAGCAAAAATAGTAAAATCAAATTTTAAAAATTAAAACAAATTTTTTTTAGTAAAGCATAAAGTGCGGCATGATTTTAATTTTACATACTAATATCTATACTAAAATAATATTATGGTTTCCTAATCATACATTACAAATTTCAAATTTCAACCTTAAATCAAATGAAGAAAAATTGAATGTTGTTATTTATTGCTTTGCGTCGAACAGCAATCTTCAGGAATGGTTACTTTTTCTTTTGAGAACCTAAACGTCACAAATCAATTATAAGCGTATGTCAAAACCATAACAATCAAATATTACATACAAGCTACCTATAATCGCATTTCTTTGCAAAGAAATCAATTTTAAAATTTAAAAGGTGATTGAAGATTAAAATTTAAAAGATTGTTTAAAAAAACTGGTTAAGAATTGATCTATACTTTTTAACGTTCGCAAAGAAAATTTTCCTTTCACATTTTCAATGAAATAGACCTACATTAGACCTAATTACAGGCTGCATCAACCGCTAACTTTTACTGGATATAAAAATTGTTTAGGAACAATTCGATCACTGAAGCCTTAATAAGTGTGTGACCATTAATTGAGAAAAACGCTTTGTAGCTTGAAATAATCGAACGTGATAACAGATCTATTAATTCACGTATGGCAAATTCACGTATCAAATTCAATCAATTAAGCGTTGTTGGTAGTATACTTACTGAATAAAACTTTTGAAACGTGAAAAATTTTTACTTAAATTAATGTACCAGGAAATAAAACTTCAAAAGAAAAATAGCAAATTACTAATTAAAAAAAATGAACTGAAATTAAAATGAAAATTAGAAATATTTGGCAGATTTGAAAATAAAAATCGGGATTTGCAGTTTCGTATATGTAAAAAGATTATTATTTGCTTCTGTATAGATCAAATTAATCTATAAGAATTAATCACTTGACTAGTAATCAATTGAAAATCCACGATTAATTCGATACTCGAAATAATATTTCCGTTTCAACTCATAGTAACAATATGCTTTTAATACATTTCCTTATTACCAAACCTAAGACATTTTTACAACTTTATCATACCATCTTTTTATTATTATTGCCATTCAGTTAATAAACTGGATATAAAATATCCAAAATAAAGAACTTTTTTTCTTGAAAATAAAGCAAAAGAGTATACTATAAACTAAATATAATAAAATTTCATTAAAAAACCAAATAAAAAATGTCTATGTAGAAAAATTTTTCATTCATAGCTTAACAGCTCTTCGTCCATTAATTCATCCAAATTTATAAATTTAGAGGCTTCTTCAAACTACCAACAAAAATTCTTCCCATTTTGTTATTATTATTTTTTCAATTTTTTTTTTTTTTTCATAGTTTGTGACACAGTAAAATAAATTGACATTCTAAACCATAAACACAAAACTTGAAAAAAAAAAATTGTTCTACAAAAATTCCCTTGAAGTTAAAAAAAATTTTTCAGAAAAAAAAAATAACTTATTACAGTGGCGCTCACAAAATTACATAAAAACTTATTGCACGCATATAATAAAGCTATAAACTATACTTATCAGCAGTCCTCTCGAGCAACACCTCTCGTGAAAACTATTTCAACTACATTATTGTTACAAAAATCAAATTTGTCCATTAAGTTATCACCATTTGTTGACCCCAAAAATGAGAGCCTAGTTGTGTGAAAAGCTTGATTTAAGAGAAATGAATTGAAATTTTTGATTTCTATTACAATATCTGCTTGGAAAAAGTTTAAAGTGATCTACCCTCCTTTTTATGTTTAAATGTTTGGCTCTTGAAATTCATTATTTCCGTAATTAAAGGGATCAGTGTTATTAACTTTAAACATATCTACATAATATTTTTTAACTACAAAATTGTTAGCATTGTCTTCTACATTTTTATATGGAACAACTTTAAAATACACCAAATAACATATATTAAGGCGCCACACTGCCTTAATATTTATAATTTAGGGAAAAAACATTTGTACTTATTCATATACATATTTTCTAAGAAAAAATATTTCTTATTTGAGTACCACAAAATCAAGTACTTAAATTTGCATATGGCGTCTTTTTTTATCAACAAAAAACAAAAATAAGCTGGGGTTACCAACAATGCTCTTATTATAAATCAATAACATTTTTTTAATATTACTAAACAAGACTTTAATATAATTTTGCTATTTAATATGAAAAATAAATATGAAGATTTGCAGAAGAGCACATACATATCTTTTTTAGCTTTTTAAGATTAGACGCTTTGCAAACAAACGAATTCTAAAGATCTATACCGAAAAATATGAAAATGGATAGAACAAAATTTTTTCAAATGTAATCATGTAGTGAAGATAACATTTTACTGAAAATACTTTAGTTTTAACATTATCCTCTTACTGTGCATTTTTGCCAAGAAATTTAGAGTCGTGTAGCTGAATAGAAGTACACAATGAAATTATCTCTAGTGTACCAATGAAAAACTACTATTTTAGTCTACATATTTTGGATTTAATTTTCCTAAAAATTTACTACATCATTCGTACTACGGTTTTATTTGGTGGTCTCTTATAAAAACTATAGAAGTTTTGAAAAAAAGTTTTCCTTACGCACATCACAAAATCTGTAAGTGCATTTCTTTTTTAATTTTTGGAATATTCTCAAAAAAAAAATATCTGACAAATAAATTTAATACAAATAAAATAATATGATTTACACATAAACATAATGAAAATCTTAAAACAATTGAAATAAAAAGAATTTCGCATGTACATTATGTATGAAAAAAAAATAAAATTATGGAAAAATTTATAATAGATTTTGGGTTGAATATTAAATGGGGTAGAAGACTTCACACTCTTGTTTTTTAACTAAACTACGCATACACATTTGTTAGTTATACATGTGATATGCAAAAACTTACGTTTGTATTATTAAAATTATACAAATGCCAAAGTCGTTATCAAAAGGTTTAAGAATCATTTATATATTTACGTACTTAAATTAATTATCAACAAAAAGTTTGAACAATATGTTACGCAGAAAAAAACTAATTTCAATTAAAAAAGATCAAACCAAAGCAATTTTTTTTGTTTTTTTATACAAAAAAGTGCTTTCAAAGTATATCTGTGCCTCTAATATGTCATCGTAGTAAGAAACCTTGGTGAAACAAAATTGAAGCTAAATGGAATTCTTAAGCAGCTTTAATTTTCGTATGAAAAATTGCAGATAGATAACTAAGAAAATTAGAAAAACGAATAAGACTATTCAAGAACTCAGAAAGCCTTACGAATCTTCGACTCCGTTTGTATCCGTCTAAAACAAAATCCAAACTGGTAAAATGAAAAAGGGTTTAAAAATTCCTAAATAATGTTTCAATAATTCCAAGGCAGTAAATAGGTTTGCCAAAACATTACGAGCATTTTTTAATACAACTTAATTGAAAAATTTATTCGACCTGAAACGGAATTTAACGTTTAGCGTACGTTTATGTATTTATATTAACTTACAGTGTACGTTAACATAAATACGTAATAATTTTGCAGCAAATAATCTTTTAATTTTTTTAAAAATAATTTAGCATACAAGAGGAATGTGAGAACTACGAAATCAATTTAAATTTAGAAATTGTACCTGATCATCGAAAGAGATCTGTTACTACCATAAATGGTTTCATATACATATATAAAATGTAGATAAAAGTTTATAATAATATTTATTCGAATATATATAAGTAAAACATGATTTTCTTCCTTGTTAATATATATATATATATATATATATATATATATACATATATATATATATATGTAAATAGTGAAGGTATAAATTTTTGGACAAGAGGACGATTACTGTAACTGTTTTGTTTTTATTGAAGTTCGACAAAACCTTCAAAAAAAGTCGCACTTTAAATAGAGAAAAATCAGTTTGCGATAACAGTTTATTTCCATGGTCAATTTTCCAACCGGATATTTGCTTATAGTTTGTTATGGTAAAAGAAACAATTTCGAACCTTTCTGCAAATTACAGAATTTTACAATCGCGTTTTGTTTGGACACAATAGTTTATCAAAAACTTGCAATTTCACGAATTTGAATGAGATGTAAAGAACCGACAAACAGAATAGGCACAAAACGGCAGGGTGTACCTATTCTACTTTCTACCAAAAAGTAGAAGAAACCCAATTAATTTACAGACAAGTGACATAATGTACATTAGTTGTTGATTACAGAAAGAGACAGGTTAAATGTAATACAATAATTAATTGTTTTTGATTCAATCATGTGATCATAAAATAAATAAATGCCTATATCTTGTTTTGGTATTGTCACAATAACAATTATTTTAGTTTAGAACGCATAATGTAATAAAATAAATATAAAACAAAAAACTTAACATTATCATAACATAAACATCGAAAAAAATTCTTAAATCGTGTAAGCAATCTAAATTTTTCCAGCGTTATTGCACAATACACACGCTCTTAAAATATAATAATAATAACCATGATGTGAGAATATTTTAATATAATATATGTATATTATTTGCATATGTATATATTTACATGGAATTGTATATTTGTTCATATTTAATAAAACTCGTAAGCCTCTTTATAATTATGTACATACATATGTATATGATTGTTGTACATAAACGCGTGTATAAGGACATAACGATAAAGATAGCACTAATATATCTTAACAATAAAAACATAAAAGGAAGAACTAACTCTTTTAGAAATAAAAATTCCAATTTGTTTTGCTCCACAACGCGTTACCCTATGGGTCATCCCCATAGAACAATATGTACCACCTCCATTTTTTAATGTCATATTCATTCGTCATTTTTACATGATACTAGTGACTACGTACTAATATTTTCGACTTATATTTGTATAATTTTTGTTCTTTTCTCCTATGCCACAGTGTTATTGTGGTTGAAGCAGCTTGAAGCATATTATTTAGAATGGTTACGAAATCGTCACGTTCATAAAATAAATGGCGCTTAAACGTGCCTGTTCTATCACAAGAAAATAAAAACAAAAGCGAAGCAAAATATTAACCAAAAAAATTTTCTCTCTCTTGCAATCAATGATGCCAGGCAACCAAAGCAGAGGCATCAGTATAGAAGAATATTATAAAAACAAAATATATTACAAAAAAAAAGTTTGAATAGTGAACCATATAATGTTACCAGAATCCATTAACAAAGTCAAACTCCGATATTTAAACTAAGCTATAGCAGATGAGAAATTATAAATTATTGGGCAAATTTTACACCATAAAAGTGAAAATGTTGTTTAAATTTTAACTTTTAAGTAGCAGCTTACTGCACATGAAAAATTAAAATATTTGACAACCGTAATAAATAATAATTATTTGAAAATTTGATTACGAGTAGTGCGCTACTGTGCCATATATACGTATTATAATAAATACTTAGTAACAGTTAACTGTGTGTTTGGCAAAATATTTTAAGTATAAACGATAAATTTGTAATAGGCTCTTAATATACGTAAATGTTATTTACAAATTTTAATTTTTATCATTTTTTAAACGGCATTATTTTGACGACTTTAATAAAAAGCACGAAAAACTGTCAAAATAAATCTAACTTTAATAACAAACACAAAGTCAAAATAAATCTAACAGGCATGTAATAAATGTTTATTTTAACACCCAACACATTTTGTTTTAGCTTAAAAACTGAAATCAAAATGTCGTTTAAATTTATTCGACAAAAATAAAATTTCAACAAAACCGCAACAAAATAAATTTGTGAAGTAGGATTTGTATAACTATAATAAATTTCAAAATAAGTCAATAACTATTGTTGATAAAGAAATTTTGCAAAGCTACGTATATTTTTTATGCTTGTGGAAAATATTTGAGTTAAACAACCTTAGTTTCCTAAAGCTTTTAGATATAGTCTAATAGGTTTTTAAAACTACCTATAATGTTACGAAAAATTTTAAAGTTATTTTTATATACAAACACTTAACTTCATCAAATTATACAAATAGTTCCTAGTAAATTTGATATATACATATACATATATCAAATTTACTAGGAACTATTTGTACTAATAAAACTTTTGAGAAGAGAACAAACCTTTTGATATCAATAAAAAACATTTTTACGAAATTTTTCAAATAATTAAAGGTTGTTTATGTCCAAGCTGGGAACTTTATTTTATCTTCAAAAAGGTCTGCAGATGATTCAAAAAAGCCCATTTGTCGAAAAATTCGAGAAAAAAATGTACCATAATGCAGAAAAAGCATTTTTGATTTGAAAAAGCAATTCTATTATTTGTAGCTATATTGGTTTACAACGTCTTTATGACTTTGAACCGGGAAGACTAAGCCAAAAAATTATAAAAATAAATATTTTCAAAAAACCAGTAATTCTATAATTAACCCCCTCTCCCCAAAATTTAGAGTTTAAATTTTTGGCACTTATACTTTAGATATCAGAAATTTTATTAGGTTTTTTTTAACTCTTCAGCTTTGAATAATGCTTGTCGTGTATCTTCGCCTTTCCCAAATATCATAAAACTGGTCACCTTAAAATGAACAATCAAAACAATTATAATAAGTTGAGAAAATAAAAAAAATTTAAGTTTATGAGTTTAGTTAAGATATACTAGAAATTCTTATGAAGTTTTGTTCCATGTCCCACTATTGTTTTCTTTTTTTGCATTAATTTTTGGCGTCTTTTTTATCCTTTCTTTAACTTAATCTTTTTCAATTTTTTTTTTATTTTTGTGAAATTAAGTGAAGAAATATTGGGCTTAAGTGGTAGAAAGTTTTGTTTTCGAAAAAAAGAAGATTATGGGTTAAAATTGCAAAATAAAATATTGCAAAAAAGGAGATATTGTAGCTGTGAAACTAACATTCCTATAGTAAATTAACTAAATATTAACATCTCATACAACGATAATAAAAATGTATGTTGTTACATATGCTGTAGAGATAAAATAAAAATAACCTTTTTAAAGGACATTATTATCATTGTTCTTGATACTATTATACAGTTAAATGTGATAAATTACTTTACCTTACAGGTAACACGTAACCGTATATACATTCGTCAAAAAGACAATTCATCTTGAATCATCTATCTACTTTATGTGTAAATACAGGTAGTAAATATGCATGTAAGTACGTGCTTAATATTAATAAGATAGTTTAATTTAGCATTAAATAAATATTCTTGTATTAATTTTGAATAGTTATTTTGACTTATGTGTAGAAATGGTATGAAACATATTTACTTTTCTTCTAACGATTTTTCTATAATATTTGTTACTCCGTTCATTTGAATACCTCCTCGTATTGGTGAACTTTCAGCTTTTCTCTTTTTCTGGTCAACTTTGTTTTCTTCTTTTTCATTTTTTGACTTGCTACGTAAGTGTTCCAAACCACTAATTACTATTCACTTGTTGCCCCTCACGACTTCTCTGTACGTCATGAAATTCCAAGGCCGTTGCCAAATATTTCACAGTCCAACCGTATTTATATTTTCATTGTACATATCATATTGTATTTTATATATTATGTACATGCTTGTTAATAAAAGCTGAGTTTCACTATTACCGTATGTCTGGGTTCTTACGCAGGCCAGGAAATTATCCATTCTGAATCAAACGCACCTGTATTTCGTTTTGATTTTAGTGGACTCGTGCCGGAAGCATGTCTCCTGTGAATTTTTCTACTACACCAACTGACGTGGTAAATTGAGCACAAATTAATTTTTGAATGACACGCAACTTTAGACTGAAGAAATTTTTGGAAGAAAAAAAAATTTAGAAATTTGTGTGATAAACTATTATTGGCTAACAAGTAACGACTATGACCAAGTTATAAAAAACAAGTTTAAACACAAAACAAAAATTTTGTTGAATATCAAATGAAAAAATCATAAGAATGCTGCAAAATGAAGAGAACCTTTTCATTTATTTTTAACAATGAAAAATTATAATACTAAAAGAGATCTCTTAATAAAGTTGAAACAATATTTGTATGGCCACAAACAAAAACATTTAATTTTAAATATCAAAATTAGTGTAAAGAGCGTTTGCTTAAAATAACATAAATTCTTTTGCGACCAATGGTGGTTCTAAAATGTCGCAATATTTGACAGATAATGTTGTCATACTGATTTTAATTTTTTTTTGTTCAACTGGCAACTATGAATGTTTAACTTGTAATTTCACCCTATCTTTAAACCTTAAAGAATTTTTGTAGTTACTTACCTAATTGCAGAACAATTAAAGGAAATTTTGATGTCAACACATTCTTCACTCTCCTCATAAAATAACTTCTACGAGTACCTGACTAATTTGAAGCAAAAATGCAATTTGGGACCAAAATATAACTTCAATTATTGCCAAGGTTCTTTGGATTTTGTAAAATTTTCATCAAGTAAAAGCTTGAAATCTCTTAACATATACATTCCTACAAGCCGCCTGTCAGATCTAAAAACAAAGATATTAATAAAAGACACTAGGATATTGATATTCTTTTTTAAAAATCAAACAATTTATTTATAGTATTCTGCAAAGGAAGAAACAATAAAATAAGTTCTATCAATGCCATTTCTGAGAAAATGTAAGTGCAAAGGAATAAATATGCGAAGAAAATAAGCACAAGAAAGAAACCGTATATTTTGTTCACTTTAAGAGCACAATTTTAATTGGAAAAAAAACTTTTCCGTTTTACACTGAATAATTTTAAAATATAAAAAATAACAAGTTGAAAAAAAAATAAAAGTTTATAAAGGAAGACGTTTCACTTTGACAGCTATTGCCGTTGCACACAATTAAGACTTGCGATTAAATAATAAGAAATTTTGAAAATTATTGGAATAGAACTTTTAAACATTATTTATTTTTATGTGTTTTTATATTCTGTGATCACAATCATCTCATCAGTCAAAAAAACATAAATTAGATAATAAATCATAAGCCCACAATCACTCCGCATTGGGAAAACATAGATTGTAAACTAATTTTATATATTTATCTGTTATAAAATTGAATATGGACTCGATGAACAATAGCAATACTCGAACACGGGAAACACTGAATGGTTTTGATGAATTCTTTAGACAAAAAAATGTATGTGGCACAGATATTTATACACCTTTCGGTATTTGTAGATAATTAAAAGAAGAATCAAGACTCTGGTAAGGCAAAATTTGTCTTTGTCCTATAAAAAGAAAATCTGCTATTCTGCTATAACACCTAAATATATATGTATGTATTATGTGTTTTCAAATGACATATCTTTCATAAAAAAAATACACTTGTTCTACGGTTTGCACACTTACCATCAATGATCTCAAAATTAAAAACGTACATATTAAATACTTAACTAATTGGTCGAGAAAAGAAATGTAATTAGAAACCGTAATTACTAGGAGATAACATTTAATCTGAAACTTGAATGGGCAGGTAACATCAGCAACGTAATCAAGAAGGTAAATTTCATTATTAATTTAATTATAATTTCGAAAAATTACACACAAAATCACATTAATGCAATTGTCTTATTCCGTTAATGAACATTTAAGTTAAAAACATCAATTTCTTAAAATAAGTGAAATTTTATAGACAAACAAACGAATGGAAACAAGGAAGTCGTTTTTAGTTTTTAGAAATAAACTATTCAGTTTTCTTTTTAAATTCTTTTTTCAATTCAATTGCTTATCGTCTTATTGATTTAGTTACTTTTATAATTGGAAAACTCGTTAATACAGAAGTCCTTAAAAATACAACTTGAAACAATATCTTTTTTTTTAATTTTTAACTGAGAGAATTAAGACGTTCTTGAAAAGTTAAAAAAAAAATATTAGAACAATGGAAACTAAAAATGTATTCCAGTCGACAAAAAATCTTTTTCCTGAATGTAATACAATGTATACCCAATTCTCATTGACAATGTGATTATAGAAACTACTTTTTGAATGTTTAAAATTATCTTTAAAGGTTGTACAACAGCTAAGCGAACCTATTAAGTTATTAAATCAAAACTTCAAGAATAAATTTTATCTGAAATTAGATATATGTCTTTATGTATGACTGCCAAATCCCATGTACTAGTTTTATTATTTTTTCAAGCATTTAGGGTTGTATGAACGTGCTAGTCATTCCACCAAAAATCAAAACTATAAGAATGAAAGTATTTGAACTGTAATTGAATATATGACTTTCAATTTTCCTTAGGTTGTCTTATTAATTTTTGAAATAAATATTTTTTTTAATTTTCTTAAATTGTATGGCAGCTACGCCAACTCATATAGTTCAATTATAATTGTAACAATTCTTGGTAGGAAAGAAACAACTTTTAAAAGTTTGGTGTTGTCTATTTTATTCGTTTTTGAGTTATCGGTCAGACGAACGGACAACCAGAACGCAGAATTTTACGCTGACCTAGAATAGTTATATATGTACATGTACCGCAGACTACTCCTTCACTATGGCGTAGCGAATAAAAATAATTTAATCAATAAAATTAAATTGTAAAGGCACTGAAATATTCAAGATTAATGAATACTTTATATACGACATACCAAATCATTTATATGTATAGCAAAATTAGTCTGATAAAAATTCTTTTTTTCTCACTATGAATTTATTGCAAATGCTCGCAAATTAGAAAGAACAATTTCTGTACAATATTGACTTAGTAAAATGCACGTAGTTATATGTGAATAATTTTATTTTTATTTATTACCACTTCAATTTGTTTTGAGATTTTTTTTTCATTGCTTTTCGTGTCGAAAAACTTCCTTTTTATCGAATTTTAAAATCCATAAATACATACATGCTATTAAAGCTTCAAATTTTATCATTTTCTGTTGTGATTATAAGAAACAATATTACTATAGTCGCCTATATGTTATATAAGCGGTATGTGGAGCTTATTACCAGGCGCCAAGAAACTGAGAATTAAATTCTTTTAGCTATGTTCGTCCGTTGGATCGCTTATTCGAATGTTGTTGAGTCTATGAGTTGAAATTCGACACCAATGCATATACTGCATACGAAAATCTGTACTAAAAATCATCAAGATTTCCGCAAATTCTTTAACGTCAAAATTTTGTTTTCAGTCTGCAAACTGTCTGACGTATAAAACTTTTACGGACTACTTGCTTTAGACTACTGGAATTTTTTGTTCTCCAAAATAATCTGGTAGTAAAAGAGTAGAGATCTTCTAAATATTCTAGCTTAGCGTATTATAAAAATTTGGAGAATTTAAATTAGTTACTGAAAATTGGTTTTGTAATTCTAGAGCAAGGAATATTATTAATGTTTGTACTTTCGTCTCTTAATTCAGTTAAAACCGCATTTTTTCTCATGTGTATTACTATTTTGGAAACTCTGTGTCTGTATTTTGATGCTGTTATTGACATAAAATTTTTTTCTGATTCTGAGACGACATTAAGCCGTAAGTCAAAATTCTAAGTTTATTTTTTTATTTTTTGTTTTATCTTAAATTGAGTTTAAAACTTTTTTGTTATTTAAAACTTTTCAGCATCGTTTTAACAATCCCATCTGTTGTTACATCGTGACTAGTACGTTAAGTTATATAACATCGTGACTAGTACGTTAGGTGTATAGATTTTTATTAATTATTTTGAATTTATAAAACCGTTGCCAGAGAAGTTTCTGTACATTTTTTAGTAGTTCTTTTCATACTTACTTGAATAATGAAATTTTACAAGAGGTTAAAGAAGTTAAATTTTTGTGGTTATATTTGTTTTGTCACCTTTCTTGGATTTCCCATATTGTATAAACTGAAAACAAATTAAATAGTTTCAAATAGACTTATGTATAAACTTAATAACAATTAAATGCAGTTATAATATATTTAGATTAATCCTGTTCGATACAACTATCATAGTTAATTCAATTATCAATATTCTCTTATAGCATGGTTAATTGAAAAGATAGTAAAGGATGTAAAAGATTGCAAGATTCCCAGAATAAAATACTAAAAAATATTTATGATATCCCATTTCAATTCAGAACCAATACTTTATATTCGTCTAATGAAATGTTATCTGTGGTTGCTATCTATAAATTTCACCAGATAATTTTCACACTTAAAATACTTAACAAAACAATACACTCTAATATTCAATGCTTTCATCATAAATTTAACACTAGATTTAGAATCAGAATTCAAAGAATATAAGATATAATATTTCCTCTCAGAAGAACTCTGTTGTTGGTTTTAGATTGCACAATAGTTTGCTAAGTGATCTAAAAATCCATAACGTTCGGTAAATTTATTGTTCGAATAAAGGAATAAAACTTTTTATTTTTCTCCAATTGCAGATATTTCTTCATACACTAAGCATCTATATATACATAAGGCATCTTTTAAATGCTCAATTAAATACTCATACTTTTAATGCTTATACTTTTGCAAATAAAAGCGTCGCCGATAATTGATTTTAAGACGGACTGCGTTCCTTATTTATCCTTAAAAATTTAAAACGGTTAGGTGAAGGTGCAACTATTATCGGAAATTTTATTCAAACTATGCTATCAAAGGATTGTTGAAAATTTTTAATTTTTAAGTAGATTACGATAATCTATGCCATTTTTTTAATAAGATTAAAAATCTGCCCTAAAAATAATCATAATGACAACTTTTTAATTTTATTTACTACTTTTTCAAAAAAAAAAAAAAAAACTGAAATATTGCAAAAAGGAAAGGATTAGAAACTATTACACTTCATTTAATTTTAAATCTACTTAAATAAAGAAGAGCAATCCATTATTAAATTTGTAAGAAAATTTAAACATAATAAAAATATATAATTTGAACGTTTTTATATTAATATCAAAGATTAATTTAAAATTAATGCTAATGATATTACCCAACATAACCCACTAACAGATTCACTACATTATTTATGATCAATTCTACAAGTAGATTTATTGCGCTCGCTGGAACATAGGCCTTTAGCATGATTTTGAAAACTCGCAACTTAAAGATATGCAAACTGCGCTAAATATTATTTTTAATATTAGTAATATTCACACTTAACGTATTATTACGCTTTGACGCGTAATATCATTTGTTATTACTTTATGGGGAAACTACAAATCCATATAATTTTCAATGGAGAAACTTGAAATTTCACTACGTCACACACATGGGCTTTCAAATGTTATTCTTAAAATATCAATTATAATCTCATGTTTTATTTAGTATAAGAAAAAAATAACATACTTACGTGATAGTTTTAAATTACAAAAATTTTTACTGTTCATTAAAGTGTGAAAACTTTAATTTTTTAAAAATGAAAGTTGTGAAATATAAACCGGTGCTCGTTAGATGCTTTTTAAGACCCAAATACATAGAATAGAATATTTTAGAAAAATTTTACAAAATTTTTAATATAAAATTTTGTTTTAGGAATTATTTTTTTTTAGAAAACTCTAACGGTTTCGATTTAAATTGTAAAATTGATGGTTTTCTAATTAGAATCAATTTTTCTAATTAGAAAATTTTTACAAGACAGTCGCGAAATTTAATTCCATTGCAGTAAAACGTGTCAAAAGAGGAAACAACAATACCGAAAGCCTATTAATACCAAAAAATAGGCAATTAAACATTTAACCAATGTAAATAAGGCAGAAAAACTGTTGAAAACTGTAGGCATTTAGAGGTTAAAATTTTTTTTATGCAATAAAGAAATAAATTAAAGTTTTTTTAACTGTTAATAATAATATATGCAATATAATTTCTGTAAATACAGCGTGTTCCATGTAAGGTGGCCAATAATCTCAGGGATGGTTCTTTGATTAACTTCCAACAAAAAATTGTATGGACGAGGGAGGAAGGGATTTTGATACACGCGTTTTCGAGCCCGTTGAAGGAAAAGTACCAGATTTATCCTGCATATAAATGAATACGTATAACTTCAGAACTAAATATTTTTAGTATAGTATGCATAATTAGGAATTTGTATGAAATGTATGAAATATGAGTTTTACGCATGTTTTTTGAAGACATTCAACATGTTTTACTAGCAAAACTATTAGAGACAGACGAAAATGTTATATAGGTTAACTTTTACCTCTCATTATAACGCATCGAAAAATAACACTACTTTTCGAGAAATTTCAAGTTTTAAAAAAATTTTGAACTTGAACTCGAAAACTAGCTAGGGCTCAAATCAAATTTATTATGAGACCGAAAATTAAGAACAATATATCGCCTATAATACAAGCCCCTGATGGTTACTTTATTTCGCCTATGGTTCCGAATAATAAACATTTATTTATATGCAGGATATTCGCCCTCCTACAATTTTTTACTTGAAATTGATCAAAGAATCATACCTGAAATTAAGTTATTATAATTTATACTTATTTAATCTCTCAGTTCACTCTGCACATCATAAAAGTTTTCTGAAATTTGAAAAAAATCAGGGTCTTTCGCATTTCTGTACCTTGCTGGTTTAAGTGCACACTCGCATCCTTTAATAACAATTAATAGAATGTACATAAACATCACAAATGTTTTACATAGTAAATTATAGCTTCAAGAAAATTGACGGCCTTTCTTTATTCACATGACTATTAACGCAAATGGTGTAATATCTTAGTTAATAGATGCTAAATATGAATACCTTATTCATAGACAAGCTGTCCCTCTACGTTAAAATATATGGAAAAAGTTTTTTCTTTTTTTTTAGCCAGCAATACAGACAGAAAGGAAACTTCAAACAAACTTTTATTATCCTCACTCTCAGTACAAAGGCGAATAAAAAAAATTTTCTCCACTTTATTTTGTTGGTGCAATTTAATAACGATGAAGTTTCGCAAAAGCTTTGTTAAGCCTTAAAAAAAAGGAAAAAACATTTTTTTTTTTATTTAGAAGTTAAAAAAATATATTAAAAAGGAAATAAGTAAATGAATTTTTCATAAATATCCAGTTCATGTTAGGGTATTTTTCTTTACATTAAGCGGATTCAATCCTAGAAATATCATGATACTTTAGTTTCCATATAAACTGTTTTAATTTGAGGAATTTTCAATTTTTCTCGTATTTCTTCATAGTAATCTTTATAAATAAATCAAATACATAGTTTTTATGTTAGGTTATTCAGCAACCATATATTAATTCAAAAATCAAGTATATTTTTTGGAATCGAGAAATAATTACAAAATACCATATAAATTACAAAATACCATAGTTCAATTGGTTTTTGAAGTCGTTTCTGCAATATGCTCATGTATTACTTCTTAGAACATTTTCAAGAGAATATAGATCCTAAATATACACAGAAAACAGATATTGTTACTCAAAATCTAAAACAAAAACCTTACGCATCGGGGGGATCGAGTTATAGCTCAATTTATAGCGTTTAAAAATTGTGAATATCCTAGTTAGCAAGTTGATCCCACACTGAAAACAATTTTACAAACATAAAAATAAAATGCTATTTTATTTCTTTAACTATAAAAAGCCATAAACTCCAAATTGATTTTCATTGCTTCTTAAATGTTTTAATTGTAATTCCTGAAAAAAAAATTTTGCAGATAGTTTCCTTTTAAGCCGACTTCCTACTTTTCTTTGACAAAATAAGCTCTATTGAATTTGACCTTATGTAATAAAAATGTGCCCTTATATTATAACCAAATTTCGCCAAACTTATACAAAATAATATAGTAATTATAGAAAAATTTCAAAAGAACGTTTTTATTATTTAAACCGAAACCTATTTATAGAAATACAAGTTCTACCTGGACTTGCATTGTTATAACGGATCGATCGTAGTTTGAAATGTTAATTTTGAACTAATCCACTGTTGAAAGAAGACAAAAATCGGAATTTAGTTTAGATTAAAGAGAAATCGACAAACACTTTAAGTGCTTAAAACAAAGGGGAAAAAAATTAAAAGATGTTCCGGTTGCTCTGTTTTAAACAGATTAGTTTAAAAGTTGTATAAGCGGTACTTAATTATTTTCTTATCAACATATCAGTCTTCATATTTTACGCTGACGTAAAGCTTTGATTTCAGCTTTATATTAAAAACTTTACGACTCTTTGATTCTACTCTCGTGTTGTGTTTTAAGTTCCCACATGTCTCAACATAAAATTTAAACAGTCTGTAATTGTTATTCTAAAAAAGAGAAGCCTTAGTTGACTAAGTAATATTATATCCTCCCGAACCAAAAATAAGCAAGTATGTATGTGAAATATACGGTCGTATATAATGATATCTTACTTATTACACATATTTTAGTTTGTATAATATACATTGTTATGTTAAATAGGTGCCGCAATGTTTCAAAATAAAACTTCAGATGTGGCCAGATGGGTATGGTTGAGAACCATTGATTTATAATATAAACATTTTCTTCAAATATTTTGTTATTCGTGCAATAGCTATGCGTAGATACAATTTGATTTATAAAAATTTTAATTATTTTTAGTTTATAAAAATTATATAAATATAATCTATTAATCTTTAAATTTAATAACATTTTTTCATGTCAAAAATTTGATATCTTTATTGTAACAAATGTAATATCAATGATGGTCGGTTTAAGTTTTTTTGGTATACTGTATTCAATAATCTTATTCTAAAAGTTTTTTAAAAAAAATTGTAGTATATATTTAATTTCAAATTTAATCAAAAATCAGAAATTTATTAATTAACTAATTTCATTCTACGTAATAGTAATATTATTGAGTTATAAATTGGTGGTTGAAATAAAAATTATTAAATGTTTTTCGAACTTATAACAATTGCATATGTTTAGGCGCAAATATATCATAAATACATACATACTACAAACTTTATAATACTTATAGCAGATTAAGTGTCTTTATATAATTAAATAATGCTGTCATGATATTTTTTTTTTTTTAATTTTATTTAGTAAATATAAAATATACTAATCACTAATAATATTTAACAATAAACTTAATTTTGTCATTTCTTTTTTATTTATAACATTTAAAAAATAAATTTTTACAGTATAGTTTTAAACTTTTTAACAGAATATACAAAATTATTGTTTTTCATTTTGTATATTTATATTTAGTTTGTCTGCTGACGATGAATATTCACCATATAGTGGTTGTTTTTCATTTTGTTCGTTCAAATTTAGTCCGCTTTTATAATCACCATTATATTGATCATCGTTCCCGTCAGAGTTTTCTGTGTGAAATTCATTTGCCAAATGATTTAAAACATCACGAAATATATGACCACTCAAATTACACGCCAAATAATATAAAAACATCCAATTTGAGAAATTTATGCGTTTTGTAACGATTTCAATATCATCTTGATTTAAGCGTCCTGGACTAGCATACGAAAATACAAATTGATTAAATGCAGGATTCTTATGCATAAACAAAGTAAAAATTCTCCATACAATTGATAAGAAACTTAATATGGACAAAAATAAGAACCAAAACCATAAAAAAGTATAAATTTTTTCATTAATAACATTTAATGCCAAAATACATAAAGCATCATGCAATTGTATACCACCACTAGGGCCATATTTATAAAAACTGCATTTAGTAACCTTAGGAAATATTATATCTAATGCATCCATTTTATGATCCCATGTTTCATTCAAAAATGCTGGTCCTAAACTTAAAAAAAGGCCACCCAAAAATGAATTCGTCATATAAACTTGTAAAAATATATTTAAAACATTCATAATTTCACATAAAATCATTTTTGGTCCAAATAAAGAATTTATTTTTAAATGATTTTTAAATGCAATGGTTATAGTTTCAGTTTTTTTATCCAATGTTTTTTTTGAAAATATTTTGGTTTTATTTTCTAATTTAAAATCTTCCTTAACATATTTTGATAATTTAACAATACGTAATCCATTAACTAAGTTGAAAATTTTACCACCTTCCCATTTTTTCCAAAAATAATGTGGTATATAAAATAATAATGCTTGACCAAATAAAATAAATGGGACCCATTGGTAATAAGCATGCCTTTTAATTGGATCCTCTTCATATTGAAAAGGTCCAACGCCAGGATGTGGTACAATACCTTTTTCTACTGCAGTTAAATTATTATGGTGCAATAACGTAAATGTTGTTGTAAAAAAACAATATGTTTCAATAACATGTTCCAATGGTTTACCAGATTGTTCAATGCATTTAATATGTTCTCCAATATATTGTCGTGAGGTTACTAAAACGGTTGCCACAACTAATATTAAAAATGTCCATCTATAATGTAATCGAAATATTAAATTATCGACTTTCACTTGTTTTGGTTTAAAATATGGCGATACTGATTTAAAAGTTGATAACATTATTAAATTATTTTTTATTTTTTAATATTGAGTACGTGTTAGCAATCAGGTATCAAATGACATTAGTAATTTATTATACAAAATATCGACACCAAAATTGATCTACTTAATTAATTAAGTATTTTTCTTGTAATTTTGTTATTTAAAACATTTAATTATTAATTTTGCAATATATTTATTTTACTTTATTAAAACTAAGTAAATTTTTTTAATTTTTTTCGTAACGAAATGATAATCAAATAATAAAGGATAAAATCAAATCAAAACGATTCAATAAAGTACGTTTATGTTAAAAGATTTCATTAAGACTGGCACTGTACGAGCATTGTAAATATTTTGTTCTTTTTTTTAATTTTTTACTTTTCCAGTGCTGCCTTACTTTTTAACTATTTTAGTACTTATTATAATACAATAATTAGTAGTACATTGTGTTATAAGTACTTTGTTTTAAAATACTCGGCTCACTCCAATGCAAATCTTTAATCAATAATATCAGAAACTTTCAACAATAAATTTATGTTTTAAAAAAATACGTACAACTCGGCGAAACTGAATTAGTAAAATATCGAACACCCAATTCTTTTAGACTCTTTAAGAAGTTTTTTAGCTTTTAGAATTTTCAAAGATTTTTTTTATTGTTTTCATTAGGCATTTACGGTTTTTATAATACAGATAAAAAATTGTTATATACAAATATATACGAGTATAATACTTATATAATGTAGGTTTGTAATATTTCAGAACCACTAATTTTAGAGATTTAAGACAGCTATTGCTAGAAATTATATGCAAACAAGACCAAATTTTATCGCCTATTATTGAATAATGGATTATATTATAGAGATTGTTCATAAAAAATTCGGGTACTATAGCTTTTATAGGTTATAGGATACACATATAAGTTTTTGGAGATTTATTTTGCGGGGCAGTTATTAAAACTGCATAGCTTATATTAATCCCGAACAGTATGTAATTCTTAGACTTATTGAACCATTAATTAAGACATACGCAAGAACATATAAATGTACACTCAACAAGAATATTCATATAACCTGAAAGGTAAATATACAATACTCTTAGGTTGTAAGCTTAATTATTAGCAATTTGCTTGTAAGTTTAGTTATTTATTCGTACAGCAATAATTAAGCTTTCAGCAACTTGAACTATTTTGTTTTATAAAACTAAAGTTCGTCAAATTTTGATTTTATGAAAAAAACTTATTTATAATATTGTATTAATAATTCATATCATTAACAACAAATTGTTTCATTAATATTAATTAAAAGACAATATACATTATATAGGTACAAATTTTTTAAAATATTATAATATATAACAGTCATATTGCAAATCTGATTATTATATATTAAAATATTTATTAATTACTTAGATATTTACTGAAAATTTAATCTACATAGGTACAATAGAAGTTTATTCCAAAAAGCGAATTAAAAAACTGTTCTATATTTTGGAACTGATCATTTTACTTTATGTTAATAAAAATCAGCGTCCCAAAAGTTTTTGGTCACCCAACCCCTGAATATATTTGGCATTATATTTTGTTTGCATTTGATACCCGTTAAGTTTTTGTTTTGTTTTTCAGTAGAAATCGACTATTAAGCATATTTTATCAAGCTTGTAAATATGGAAAGGGTATAAAAGAGACAGAAATACAAAGATATGGACATAAAACGAGATAAGATATTATTAATACGTTCTCAATATACAGTTATGTAAAATAAATAAAAAAAAATAATTGCTGAGAGTGCTTATAGTTTTATATTTTAAGAGACACTGAGAAAAATCTAATTAATTACCTACTTTTGAAATATTTTATAAATTTATTATAAAATATTTCAAATGTTTGCAGATGTCTGTCGGTCTCTCGGTTTGTCTATCAGCCATTCAGTCTGCGTAGATCTGTATTTATCTTTCTAATTCTGGCTGAACCGACGTCCATAGAAGCTTAGATCTGAATTTATTTTAGTTATGTCACGATTGATGAACTTTTCAAGTTAATCTGTTGACTATTTTCTAAAAATATAAAATAAATAAAAAAAATATAAAATCGAACAGTGGTAAAGATCCAGTTCTTGAGCAAATTTATTTGAATATTTATCATATATCAAATTTAATATATGAATTCAAGATCTTGATGAATTGCAACAATGAACTTATAAAACTTTTGGGGATATCAGCACTCGAAAACAGAACTAAGAGCCTATTTTACCTTTTTTATCATACCTATGAAACTAATTGACGGAATTTTTTGCTGAAATTTATTGTAACATTTGGGTTTTTTTTCATACATTAAAATTTTACCAAAAGCTAAATTCATATTTTTCTAAGTATGTTCTAAAAGCTTACACTAAAGATTCTTCCCTAAAATTTTAAAGGTTTAAATAACATTTTTATTATCTTATGCAATATTTGCGCTAAACTGGCCAATACAATTTTGGTCGGCTATGTGCTGACCACATCAGGTTTTTTTTTTACTTGATAACATTTTGAAATCACCTTAGATTTTTTATTTTGTATAATATTTATGTTATTTGAAGGATATTAAATGTAATAATTATTGAATAAAAATTGAAAATTCTTCAACCGATAACACTCAATTTTAATAAAATATAGTCAAACCAATGGTTTGTAATCTAGCACTTTTCCCTTCAACAAGTGAAAATACTGCTTTTCGCGAAGCGATAACTTGAGAGGGGGTGAAAGCGGAAAAAAATTTTATTCCAACGAAATGAACTATTTATTAATGTCAACCAGCTGTTAAAATTTCAGACTTTTACAGCCGGGGATCTAGAAGATAAACGACATCGAAAATTTGGAAAAAATGGATAAATTTTAACGGCCATTTTGCTTTTTTTTTAAAGTTTAACTGTAGTATGTATACCGCAATAGGAAAAGCAACCCACTGCTTCTCTGCGTTTGCCAAATTCGAAAAATGCTTATGATTTCACCGCAATAAATAGTTAAAAAACGTCATTTTCAGAGTTTTGGGGTAATATAACTTTTAAAGTGGAAAGAAAGATAAAAATTTTCTTCTACGGAAATAAATTTCTAGTAAGGATCTATCTACATATGTATGTATATGATTTTAGCTTTTTATCTTCACGGGTGTGGAAGTTTGGTAAACATGTCCACGGACAGACGGACATGTTTACCAATTGTGAATTATCTAGAAAATCTCATCCTCTTTCTGAGAATAATGACCTTTCAAAGTCCCAAAAATGACAATTTATTATATATTGCAATTTTATTATAATAAACATTTTTCAAATTCTGTAAGCGCAGAAATATAGTAACGTGCTTTTTCTAGTGCGAAACAGCATAGATAAAAGTTATAACGAAAAAACTTCAACTGAACTTCAAATTATACCTTAAACACGTTTTTTAATGTTTTAATATAATTTTCCTTTTAAGTGCTAAACATTATGAGACTAAAATTTTAGCAGTCATTATTTAATAAATTACTCATAATACAACAAAATATACAGAATTGACTAACACTTTTAAATTTTAAAACGTTGTTGAATAAATCCAAGTCAAACCAATGGTGTGCAAATAGCACATTTGCTTTAAAGAGAAGGTTTGGGTGTAAATTTTTTAAAAAACATGTTGTACCGTTCTACTTAAACATTATTCTCAAAAATATACCAAAATCACATTATGTAATAATTACAAATTGTATATGTACTTTTAGAATGAGGACAAATTTTAAAAGAAAAATTAGTGATTGAATTAGACTGTTAATTAGGTGAGTTAAGATAAATAACCAACGAATTAGAAACACATACTAAAAAAAGTAGCATTGTTTGAAAAAACAATGAAGCCAAATGCTTTCTAGTTGTTTCTTTCTTTGTTGTAAGCGTTACCAATCCCATATCAGGAGCGAATTTGTTTTGTTTATTTATCGGGCCTCCATTAAAAAAATATGTGTAATATAATGTAAGAAAGATAAGTTAAAACACTTTTTTAAAGTAAAACTTAAATATGTTTTAAAATATTTATTTATCTTAAAGATCTGTAAAAAAATCAAATTTATACAAATATTAAAATTATTATTTTTTGAACAAATTTATTTTATAAAATGATATAACATATTATGTATTTTAATATCACAATACACCTGAAAACAAAAGTTTTTATTAAAAAGCTTCAAATATTATCAGTTTTGATAATTTAATTGGAAAACTTAATTAACAATATTAATAATAATAAAAATATATAAGTACATAGTTATATGACTCTAAAATAGCTTAATTTTTAACAAATTTTAATTAATTTAATCTTTATTTTTCACTGAAGTAGATAGTACGTCGTCGTATTCTTCCTCAATCATATACTAATTCATTCTAAAACAATTGATAAATGCAATGCATTTAAATGTTAACTGAATAGTGTATGTTATTTAAGTAAAATACATTGGATATACATACCTATGTAGGTAAATAATAAATTTTCTATGTGAAAATTTGGAACAAAGAATGTGGAAATTCTATGATAAAAAAATAGGATTTTACCACCAGGATTGCCACTTTTAGTGTCTTCGTACCAAAATTGGTTACTTTTTTCTGATTGTTACATGATTCCTTTTTTCATTGTTAATTCCTTTTTCCTGTTTCAGCATTATTGTCTTCAAATTTCTCCCAAAGACAAAGAAAAACGAGAAAAACTCTCACGAGTGTAATATTATGAAAATTGTCGCATTGATTTATACACAACTTTATGTTTTTTATACACTGTAGTTTCAATAATTATTTCTGTAAAGTATCACTTAATAACCAAAGTATATCTATTAATAAGTAATTCGACTCGTTCCATTTCGTTAGTTTTCGTTTGCATCTTGCATCCAAATTCTGAAAAAATTCCATTTTTTTTTAGAAATAAATGGTAACAAGAGTTGTGTAGGCAAGAAAGAAACAAAATATTGTAAACAAACGAGTGTATCAAAAACATTGAACTGAAATAAAATTAAATTAAGTTAGGTAAAAATTTTGTTATTTTCATTTTGATAATAACAAAATATATTTTTCATTTTATTAAAGTTTGGTAAAAAATTCGAATGTATGAAAGCAAAAGAGTTTGAAATTTTATGTGTGAATGTACACATGCATGTACCTGGTACAGTAGATACACAGTATCAGGTAGTAACACAGAATTAAAGTAATTTATAAAGAAAAAAAAGGTGTATGCATACTGATTATTACTTTATGAAATATAATAATTACCGATTCATGGGAAATATATTCTAAATTTATTAAGATTGAAATAATAATAAAAAATTTGAAGATAATTTATTTATTTTATTTATTAATAATTATGCTTAACACTAAAAATTTTTTGTTTTATATCAAATTGTTTTATAGTTTTATTAAAACTTTTTATTATATGGTAAATTCTAATTCTAATATACAGTTTAATGAAATATGTTTTTTCGGACTTCTCACAACATTCATAGTTGAAATTATTTTTTAAGTGTTCATATATTTTACATTCTAAATTTTTTTCTGTACAAATATCATTAAAAAGTTAGAGTATTTGCTGAAATCTTTAAAATATCCATGAAATTCTTGGATGATTTATAAAAAACTGTAAAATATTTTTTTTTTCACAACTATTTAAAATTTTTTTTAATATTATACGTCTTTTTAAAATTTAGTTTTATTTTTTTTCAAAATTATATTATATAAATTATAATAATTTTTCTAAACACTTTTTTCCGCTTCGCTTTTATAATATGAATACACCTTTTTTGTCACCTTGTACTGCAATAAGTTACAAAAATAAAACTCCCGCCTTTAAAATTTTTAATAATTTTTACTAGACCTAAATATTAAATTCTTAATATTTTTTAGCAGACCTATTTTTGTATTTTTGTTATAACATTTATAATTTTTTCAAAAACATAATTTTCGCAAAGTAGAAAAAAGAAATTTTCTGTAAATTTTTTTATTCTCAGTAAATAAATTTTCAAAAATTAATTTAAAAAAATCACAATAAATTTTTGTTTTTTTGTAACTGTGTAAAATTTTATTGTACTAATAAAACTCTTTTGCCACTGTGCTAAAAAGTGTTTATTACTTTAAATTTGATAATGTAAATATTGAGGTAAGCAATAAATATTACTTCAAATAAGGCTTCGAATAATATTAAGTTTAAATGAAATATATGTATGTATATGAAATATTTTACAAAAAGCCAAAATATTATTCTTACAGTATGCAAACATGAAAAAATATCAAAGCTCTGCCTTGAAACGTATCAAAAATTACCTAAGAAATACTATTTTATTTACCTAAGAAATACTATTTATGAAAATAATATTTTAAGTCAGATTAATACTGATAAAATAATTAATAAATTCGTTAAAAATAAAACGAGAGGAAAGTTTATACAAAAAATTGTTATTTTATTTATTTCCTAGTTTCTTTAGTTCAGCTCTCTAGAGATATGTTTCCACCGTAAATAAAATAAGATGCAAGTAAATTGATTTGTCAAGTTTGTGTGTTATTTTGTTATCAGTTTTTCAATAATTTTGCTAAGTGAACTAACCTTAATAAATTTTATGTAAAATAATTTTATATGGATATAAATTTTGTATTTAAAAAGACCAAAATTTGAATAAACTCTTTTTACATAAACATTGAAATATCGGGTTTTTTTTATATTTTTTGAAATCTCCAAATGTGAGATAATAAACTCGTAAAATAATTATGTTCGCCTGATTCACAAAAACTTTTTTATTTTTTGTGTAATTGTTTTTTAAGTTCCCAAATATTTTTACCGCTTAAGGCCAATAAATCATTTGATCCGCCACTGTATTTGTGCAAGTTTTCAATACTACTACTTCCTGAGATACAGTCAATAATAACTTTTGAATGGCAGCTATCTAAAAGGCTAATGACATCTCAACAGTTTTTACTTTTATACGGAAATTACCTTGAGTTGTATGGCAGCTACGATAAAAATGTAAACAGTTTCATCAACTTTTATTAAATATTACAATTTTAATAATATATGTATTTGCTTTGAAATTTCAATACTACAGCTTCTATAATTCCCGAGATAAGTCTATATATGTAAGTCTAAAAAATTTTTAAGTTGTATGGCAGCTACCCGAAATATTGCCTTTGTCACATTCAATTTTCTTGATTTGGTGAAATTTTAACCTCGGAAGTGAAAACAAACTATTCTTGACAATGGCAATCCTGTTTACCACAAGACGATAAATGAGAACTTTCGACACGAGTTTTCGACAAGAGTTCACATTTCCGACGACAGTCTGTAGTCAGTAGTAATAAAAATTATTTATAAAAATCCCGTCACGAAACAAAATTAAACTTTAAACTCAACTTTCAACATTCGCTTTAACAGCAAAAGCAGCGGGATGAGCGGAACTATTACAATATGAGAAAAAAATTTTAAAACTTTTCCACAAAAACTAATCTAGCGGCACACCACAACCCACATCAAATAGTGACTTTTGCCGAATGTTACTCCAATGATAATTTTTTTTCATCAATTAACAAAATAGATGTATAAACTTTATCGTTACTTCAATAAATATTAGTTGAACCATTAACCTTGTTGAGGCATATATGTATCTTTTAGTGATAAAAGTGGTCCCAGTTATCACTCACTCGATGAATTTACTTCAGCGAGTGAGAAATGACTTATGGTTACGTTAAGTCATAATATTTTATGGTTATGTTAAGTCATGATATTTTGATTATATTAAGCTTCGTACATTTATTTTCAACTTTTGAAAGAGAATGTCAAATATATTTTCAATGTGATTACTTGTACCTGATGAATTTTTCAAAGTAAATAAATAAACAATAGAGTTTCAACAGCTGTTGTAGGATGTCCGCGTGCTTTATAAAATTTCAAATATTTAACTTTACCAATTTCCTTTTGAAAAGTTCAGCTACCGTAACATTTTTCTTTGAAATCTGTCAAAAATTAGGTATAAATTTAATTCCATAGAAAATCAAGTCGATCAAAACAATTTGTTGCGGATTTCACAAATTTTTTAAAACTTTCATTTAGGTACTTTTCAGGTGTCAATTGTCAACTAACGATTGACACTTGACAGTAATAGCAGCAAAGGTCTTCACAGCGAAGTTCTGGTTTTAATTCTTATAAATATACATATAATATTGTATTGTAAATACTTTTTTTTCTCTATAAAAATTTTTTGGTTTAACATGACTGAAAATGATATTGAATCTTTAAAAAATCAATTATCAATAGCGCGAAACGAAATAAATAAACTCAGGTAGATAATAGCTAAATAAGTACCTAGAATTGCAAATTTAAAATAAAAATATTTTGATTTAACATTTGAAAATAAAAATTTTAGGCAACAAGTAAAATCGCTGCAATATGTCCATAGAAAAGACATTGAATGCTTACAGAAAATGCTTGAAGATTTTAGATGTGAAGGGTGTAAACTACGCAACTTGAATGAAAATTGCTTAAATAAATCCAAAGAGGTTAGCAGTTGAACAGCACTCGTATATCCAAGAATACATAATTTTATTTTCCAGGTTGCACAAGATTCCAATGCCATTGCTTTTAAACCTATAGGTGTTATTAGAACCGCGTTCCCAGAAAAAAGAGCTGTACCAAGGCAGTCTACACTCGCAGGAAAATTAAGAGGAATTATCGATATAAACCCAGATGTTTTCACTAATCCTGAACATTCATTACAAGGACTTCAAGAATTCTCCCATTTGTGGGTTATATATCATTTCCATAGAAATAATTCTCATTCAAAAACAAAAGTTGCACCACCACGGTTAGGAGGTGAAAAAGTTGGAGTTTTTAGTACTAGATCTCCTCATCGACCTTGCCCAATCGGGTTGTCTTTAGTCGAAATAAATAAAATCGAAGGCTCAATAATATATTTTAGTGGTACTGATATGGTAAGTATACGTTATAAAAAAAATACAGTAATGGTAAATCAATTTTATTTAGGTTGATGAAACACCTGTATTGGATATAAAACCTTACATTCCATTTTATGACTCCCCATTTAACGGCAGTGAAACTTCTGGCCGTCTTTCTGTAGGTCAAGATATTGTTGATTTCTATAATTCTCGGCAGGAGCCAGACGGCGAAGAGTCAGACTCTGACATTAATGGGGCTGTTGGAAATTCCCTAGTATCAATGACAATGAATAATTATAGTAATACAAATAATCATCAAATAACAACATCAGTTTCTCCACTAAACCCTGATGGTGTTAAAGTACCAAATTGGATTATTAATGGGCAAACACTGTCAGTAACTTTTAATGAAAGAGCCGAATCGCAAATGCGTGATTTAAAAGTTGATCGGCAAAGTATAATTAATGTACTGGAAACTGACCCACGATCTGTTTATCTTCGAACAAAATATGGTTCACAAATTTTTACATTTCAGCTAAGCGAAGTTACGGTAACATGTAAATTTGATGACAAAATTTCTAATGTTACTGTAGTTCAAGTAAGGCGAACTGAAAATGTGCAGGATGAGAATTACTAAATTGAAAACAAATAAAAAGTATGTAGATATAATATACATTATGTATAAGAAGCAAGTAGGAAAATTATCTGAAAATGTGAAGGACTGCATTTATGTATTTGTATAAATTTAAGTGATTCAAATATTACAAGTAGTTGATACATTAAAATTTTGAGAAAATATTGAGTGTTTGAAAATTTAATTTATTAATTTGTGGGAGGTCAAGAGAAATTGTATTTTTATTTATCAAAGGAAAAGCGATTTAAAATTTTTACACCACTATATTTAAAACTTCTTCTAATACTTTTTCAAAATGTTCTAAATATATGTATTATCCCGAATGTTCTAAGTATATGTATATCCCGAATTAGTTACTAAACATATTTTTTAACAAAAATGCCCTTGGAAGACGAATCTGAGTAAATTTGGTGAATTAATTTTAATTTTTTTACCTTAAAAAAACGATAATTATATTATAACATTATCTTGCTTTACTTAAAATTTAAAAAAATATAGTAACTCAACATAAAAATTATCCTCCATTGAAGTTTAATTTTAAACAGATCTAATTTTTATTATAAAATTATAAACTTTTTATTGTAAACTTATATTATTTTAGTTTAACATTATACGATGGCCTTCAATTTGTCAGGGATTCAGCCAAATTTCAAGGAACTTTTATATCAAGATATTCTTAATCATTCCTGGAGTATGATGTTCTGAACCTCCGGCTTACTTGTTATTGAATAGTTTACATACACACAAGTACTTGAATTGGAACATAACATTAAAGAGTTCCAAATCAAGCAAACAAATAAATACAATATATGTACTACACTGCAATCAGTGGTTGGTGATAAGAGAAAATTACACATTTACAAAAAAAACATTCTGTTTTCAATATTATTAAAAACATGCTTAATTTTAACTTTTAAAATGATCTGACAATTATGAAGTTAATAACAATCAAAAATTAAAAAAAATAAAATCAAATATTGATCCTGTTGTGTGTACATTCTTGCTCTTTTAAATATTCAATACTACAATACGCCGTAATCGTTAGTTAATTTTAACTGAACAAATGGTCCCATAACACTCAAAAAAGTGAGAATAAAATTTTTACTTTGTGGTGAATTACCCAATATTTCGGCAGTTTTACATGGGTGTAAAGCTAAAAAAGGTTTATATAATATGGGATGTTCCATTTGAGTTAGTATAGATAACATGTCTGATTTAGAATAGATTGATTTTGTTGCATCGGTAAATAATTTCCAGGATTCTTCAAGACAAACCATTGATCCATCTAGAATTAGAAATTTAAGAATGGGAAATTAAATAGAAAATAATAGGTTTCTTTAAATAATAAAATTTCTCTATTTTGTGTATTAGGTACCACTCTTATAAGCCCTAAAGTATAAAATTGGAATTTGGTAGCTTATGCTATATACAACATGATACTCGATACGTATCAGTTCATCATTATGTGCTAAAGAAGCTTCATCTTCATTCTCAATGTTTTCAACAAAATTTTCAAAACTTTGATCAACGGGTACGTCAAATTTACATTTAATTTTTTGCTCATATGTTAAGTAAGAACTTCCTTCTTCAAAACTCTGCAATATGTTAAATATAATTAACTAAGTTGAAAAAATTAGATTTTAAAAACTTTTTCTATAAGTTTCCAAGTATCACCAAGTTTTTCTGAAATATCAATGAAACTTCTGGCACTTTCCAAGAATTCTTTCCATGTAAAGGTCTTTTGCATGTGCATTGTTATGCCCAAGGACAATAATAGAACAAGTTTTCTAAAAAAGAGACGATTAAAATTTTAATATAATTATGTCAGCCTCCGTTATTCATATATTTAACTAAGAATTTAAGAAGGCTAGCCGTTATATTTAAGATTCTTGTAAAAATATTATTACACTAAATTTGCTGCATGCACTGCGTTATCAAGTTGTATGAACCTATTACATTTATTATTTTAAATTTTGGAACCAATTTTGACTTAATTTTTCTACTCTGACTATTTCCATAATTTTTTATATAAATATATTAATTTATGTTAAAAGTATGTACATAGTCCTGAGTAAAAAACTTTTATAACTTTTTCAAATAAATTATACACTTGTTAAATTACCCTGACGTTTCGATTTTTGTTTTTTTATAAAGAAATTAATTCAATTATGTGTACTTTGACAAGTATTTGATTTCACTCACTCTTTTAAACTAATGAACTTCATTTTGCTAATCGTTAGAAGAAATAATTTATAGAATTAGCACAAGAAAAAACAGCAGCAACAACAAATTATCTAATTTTCAGCTTGGCTTGGCAAAATTATTGTGTTTTTATCACGGCAGACAAAAATATATTCGTTTTATTTGTTCTCTAACAAAATCCGCCTATCTTATATAAATTTTTTGCTTTGTTTACTAAATCTTTAAGAAGGTTGAGAAAATAATAAAAAAAATTTGTGCTACAAGACAAATCTTGTTCTTTCATCAAGAAAAAAACTTATAAAACCTTGACAAACTTATAACAAAAAATGGTAGATGCAACAAGAATTCAAACAATTTATCCAATTTCGCATTTAAGGATTTTTCGGTCTTATCATAGAAACTACTGAAGCTTTGGCACTAAAGTTTTGCGAAAAAATGTCATTATTTAAATAAAATTATGGCAATAATTTTCGATAAAAGTTTTTGAGATAGTTTTGAGATGCGTTTATATGGCAACTGCCATATGTATAAACAAACACTGTATAGAAAAACAAAAATTTATATAAATCAGCGTGGCAATTATCATTCAACTCTTCAAATCATTAATTCGTACGAGTATCATAGAATTGACATGGTTTACCTTTTCTCGTTTTAAATGAAATTTTTTCTAATAGTACCTTGTCTGAAGGCAAAATTAAAAAAAGTGTCAAAACAGAAAAGAGGAATGCAGAAGGGGAACCATGTAACTAAACGAAAGAAAAGTAACAAATTTTGGTGAAAAATCAGCAAAAGTGACAACCCTGATTGGATGTAATTTTTGGATTTTAAATATTCACCACATAATTGTGTGATAGGAACATTGTCAACTTAGACAGCCGGGGTCAGCTGTTCTTTATTTGTTTATTTCCTTTTATACAAAATATATGACATACGAAATGTTTGTTTATATTTTGATTACAAATAAAAATATATTTTTTCAAGGGTTTAGTACTTGCGCAGCAATTTTGTCCTTAATAATTTCTTTTTAATGTAACGGAAATAACGTGCGAAATATAAAAAAGAAATTCCAAAAAAGTCAGTACTCGAACTTATTGTGTTAAAAAAATTATTAAAAATCAATTTTTAATGCCTGGTTTTTCCATTTTATGGTCAGTTTAAATTAAACTTTGGATGTAAGCAGTCATATCATATGGTATTTTTGTAACGTGGAATAAAAGTTTTAATTGAATTGTAAAAATGGATGATTTTAAATATATCACTAAAACAACTTCAATTGTACAAATTTCTTCAATATTAGAAAAACTGTATAAAAAAATACATGAAGAACGGATTAAAAAAACTCCAGAATTAAATATTAAAGAATTGGATTTTTTAAAAGCACAATGCAAGAATGATAATATTCGGTTAAGCTTGATGAGTTGTCAGTGTTTGGTCAAATTAGCTAATACTGGTCTTATTGATACTAACAATGTCTTGAACTTATTTCTGACAGTGTTACCGAATTCAAGGTAAGCAAAACGATTTTAAACTTTAAATAATAAAAAATAATTATTCAAGTATTTAGAATAGGCTCATCAAAAATTATACCTACATACGTACATATCTATTTAGTTCATATAAACATAACGTATCATAAACATTACCTCCATAAAGGTTTAAACATTTTAAAAAATCCAAAGGCACATAACTTCCACTTAATTGTTGATAGAGTTAGCAAATAAAAAAAATGGAAACAAATTACATGGACTTATTTTTCAATAACATGACCTCATTTAGCAATATTTCTCGTTGGCAATATTTATCAAAGAAGAAATACGTTTTTATAACAAGGTTTTTCGGTGAAATTTCTGAAGAATATAACAAAATATTTCCAGAGTAATTCACGTGCATTTATGAATTTCCAGAGAAATACTAATACATACGTATGCACACACATAATATTACGTTACTAATATTTTTTTATTTTTTTATTAATATTCGATGTTCATAAGTTACTTTAAGAAGATACCTTGCTAAATACACTTGCCACTGTTTTAATCTTGTCAAACGCACTTTAATCACTTTAAAATAAAGATTTTTCATCTTTTAGTCGGAATTTAGTTGATACGATAACTTTACTGTTAAAAGTTACATACTTGTTTTATAATTAGGATCTATCCTATAAAGTCAACTAAAATTGGCCAAACTAAATTTGGCCAATAAAGTTGTAAGCTCTCACATAAATGATGTAAAGCTATGTATGTGATATAAGTAAGAAGTAACTAACTTTATAATATTCTCATTTCGTTATTAAAAATTTTCCGTACACACATTCATACATATTTATTGTTTCAATAAAAAAAATTAGTAGCTCACGTGTAAATAATTTCTTTATTACCATTTTCCTTTTCCTTTTTTCTTTGTAACATTATGCAAGCATTATTTAATAAATCACGTAATATAAACGTATATAATGTATGTACATACGTTAATCAGTTTCTTTACAATACAAAAATTTCTAAAAATCTCATTATGGAATGGGTTATAAAAAATGTAGGTTAAAGTAAAAGCAAAAATTAAATTAATGGATATCATGACTGGACTTTTAAATTGATTTCATTTTTTCCATTTTGAAAAAGAAAAGGATGTCAGAAAATGATGTTTAAAAATTCTCCACGCCTTCACTTACTATAAATAAAAAAAAACAAAAAAAAAACTCAGTCCAAAATAAATATTTAATTTACTTCTATTAATTATTAGTAAATATTTTTGACTTTATTGTTGAATTAGCACAACTCAGCAAAGTGCGATAACCGAAAGCATTGTCAACATATTAATTTTAAATTTAAAGAAAAAAACGGAAGGATTAAAAGCAGATGATAAATTTGAATGTCCATTTGGTATCAAAACATTACAGCATCCTTTAATAACAATCGCACAAACTGATGGAATAAATATGATTGATGTGGCTAACAAAATATCTGGAATTTGCAGTCATCAAGATAAAAAGTAAGTAAAATATCTTCAGTAAGACTGAGAAAATATGTATACCATTCTAAATTTAAAATAAGAGGCCCGGAAGAATCGAACATTTTGTTAAAATACTTTTTATATTAGATTTCTAAAATAAAATTCTTAATCACTTGCTTTGCGATCCTTCTTTACATAACAAAAATATTGGTATAAGCCTTTCTGCCAGCCGTGTGATCCACTCAAAAACATTCAAAATTAACTACTTTAAATATTTTCGTTCCATTGTAAAAATAAATTTGTATTATTTAAAAGCTTTTACATATTAAAATGATCAGAACAGTTTCTAGCTATTTAAAAGAAGATCTCATCTAAGGTTGAGATTTTAGCAATATTTTAACTTGCAAAATCTATCAATTATTATAAATTATTATCAAAATTATAAAATTTTAAATTTATTTTTTGTCAATACAAAATATTAAATACAAAAATTTTTTTCTTATACAAATTTAAAGAATACAAAAATATGGTTTGGAATATTTGCGACCTGTTTTACTATACATATTCTGCAATCCTCAAACACAACCAGAATCAAGACCAATATGGACTATATTGCTAGAACAAGCAAAACGTAACGAAAAAGCAAAAAACTTAATAAATGAAATTATTACATGGAGTAAGGTAAGACCTAATCTAATTTCCTATATTTCCTTAAAATTTTAAGTAATTAAAAGCCTAGATTTGTAAATTTATGTACTTATGTATATAAAAATTTTTTATTGCTTATTTACATACACACATATATGTATGTACATATGGATATCCGTATATTTTTTATTTTGCTTTTAAGTCACTAACTTATCTAATTCTGACAACTATGAAATCATTAAAATATTGTATTAACTGATTTTATTCGCCGTGTTTAAATCTACTTCAGCTTTTCGGTACAGGAAATAGCAGAGGCGCTAACCGACCATTAAAGCAAAAGTCTACAATACCACAATTTAGGAGAATTAGTGGCACAAAATTTGCATTGTAATTAAAGACGGCATTTAATAATTTTAGAATTTTTATAATTAGTAATTTAGCTCTACAACTCGGTTCGACATAAAACTAAAATTTTTAAAATTTCTTTTTTGCAATCCTTACGTCAAATATTTTAATGTAATCAGCACATAACCGACCGTTTTGTGTATTGCCTAGTGTAGTGAGAGAGTTACAAAAGATTATGAAAATGCATTTTGAACACTTTCTTTAACTTATAAGAAAGTTGCCAAGCCTTTAGTTATCATACTTAGAAAAGAGTAAATTGGGCTGTTAGTAGAAATTTGTTTTGTGCCATCCAACTTGCCTCAAAAGTTCCTAAGTTAGTGCCGGTAACAAAAAAAACTCAAATATGGAATTTAAGAAAATCCGTAGATATAGTAAAAAATTTAAATCCGTCCCCAGCTTGGATTCCTAGCGCTGATCTCTCCAAAAAATTTATATATTCGTTCTTTTAACACCCTGAATTTAAATATTACATTTTAAGAAAATTGGTTGATAATTTCTCTTTATATACACAAAAATGTAAAATTGTCTCGCAAAACTGTCCAGTTCCCGAAGTCTGATATATCAGAATAGTTGATTAATCCGTCACACAGCCAAAGTAAAGTCACATATAAAATTTCATTAAAATCAGATCAGCCGAACTTGAGAAACACGCGTGCAGGCGCAGACCGACAGATCGACAGACCGAAATCTCTCTAAAAGTAGTTTTTTTACGCTTCCCTACTATGGAGACGCTTCTACTGAAAACTCAACATTGTATTTGGTACCATCACATAATCTACCTCACTGCATACACAATGTGGTCGGTGATATATAGTAATTAAGGAGACGCCCATTTGTGTAACATGTTTTAATAAAAAAAATGCTCAGGTTTTGAATTAGTTAATACGAAAAAATTAGACGAAATGCATATCTACGAATGAATGCGTATACGTTACAATATACATCTACATACAATAATTCCTTAAAGCTTTGTTTCAATATTCGCTTTCATACATACATACATACAGTTAAAGAATAATATCCATTTTATCATCTTAATTCTAAGCACCTTGAAATCAATTTCAAGTTTCTTAATAAATTTTTAAAACCACTAAAAGTCATTATTAAATAAATTATTCCTTTTTAATAATATAAAAGTAAATATTTCCACTTACTCCCTTGAATAATTTCAATTTGAAAAAAAAACAAAATAAAAGAAAAATGAATGCACTTGTTTTGAAGGACAATGCTAAATCGATATAGCTTTTGGTAATTTATTTGGAAATGTGCATACTTACCTACATACATACTCGTAAGTATGTACATAGCTTATTTCTATTTAGTACAATACATAGTATTCAACATAACATGCAAATTTTTAATAATGTAAATTTGGCTCTATGCAAATAGGTGACTGTGTGAATACCAAATTAAGAGGGTGGAAAAACATTATAATTTTGAAAATACACAAATTAATTTGGAAGTAATTTATATATCGATCCTAAGTAAGAATATATTTTGATATTTTATTTGAAAATTGACAATTTACATACTGCCGTATATACAGTGGCTCTCACTCGTATTCGTACAGCAATCATATTTTAATTCCATTTATTTAATAAAACATAAAATGTGAATTATATTTTGTAAATATTTTAATCAAGTTTTATTATTTAATAATAGTAGTAAACAAAAATAAAAATTTAATATTTAACAAACAAAATTGTTAAAAAAAAATATTTTTAAAAATTCATTGAACAAATTCAAGTCAAAGTCGTATTCGTACAGCATTACATTAACTATATTATTAAAAGAACAAACTTAATCTAATTCTAAGTCTAGTGCTTTGTTGCATAACCCTTATTCCGAATGACATCTTTTAATTGGTTTGGCATTGATTCAACAAGCTTTTTTGTGATGTCAGCCGAAATTTGAGCCAATTCTTCCGCACTAATTTGGTTTTTAACATGTTTACACTCGTTTTTTGATATTTTCGAACTCGAAGATTGGATAGTTGCCTGTACAACTTTCAGAAAATTATACAGTAACCGTGATCGGGTTTTATAAGCAGTGTGCTTGGGATCATTATCTAAATAAAATTTGAAACTTTCTTCTATTACGCTCCGATCAGCACTTTCTTTTAAATTTATCTTTATGATATCAATATATTTATCTTAGTTCATAATAACCTTCTATTATAGCCAAACTTCTTATTCCAGGTGTTGAGAACACCCCCACACCTTCATTGAAGCTCCACCATGTTTTACAGTAGGTTATAAATTTATAAAAGTTCTGAATTAGGTTTTCTCCAAACAATTTGCCTGCCATCAGAACCAAAAACATTAAATTTACTTTCGTTGATAAAAATTACGTGCTTTTAAAACTCCAAATTTTGTTTTTCGTGCTGGCTTGCAAATTCTTCAAGCGTTTCATTTTGTTTTTCTTATTGTGAAAATGTTTTTTTCTCGCAACTCTACTATTGTGATCATGATTTTTATTAGTCTATCGAACTGTTTCTGGACTTACATTCTGAGTCTTAAGCTTAAGAGCACTTGTTGAGTTTCAAGCTTAAGAGCACTTGAGCTTTCTACTAGCTGAAGAGCACTTGATTTTAGATTATTTTTAATTTCTTTGATAATAATGCGTTTATTACGGTTACTTAATAGCTTTCTATTTAAATTTCGTGGCTTATTCTGTATTCTATTTTCATTAGTATAACGTTTTATAATATACATATGTAATTGTAGAACATAATTTTCTGCCCACAGTTTAATTAAAAGTAATATTTCGTTAAAACACAATAAAAATTATGTATTCAAACACTTGTAATTATTGATCGAAACTAAGAAAAATTATTAACAATTATCAAAACAAACATTGTATATAACTGTACGAATATGACTGTTTACTTGCTTTTGTTTTTCTTGAATAGTTCCAAAAACAAATATTTTTTTTTCTTTGTTTCGATTTAATTTTAATGATAAATAACCAATTTTGTAAAAAAAACTAAAATTAATAAAAATTTGTACGAATTCATTTACAAAAAAATTTCAAATTGTACTACATTGTGCTTCGTTGTACGAATATGAGTGGGAGCCACTATACATATGTACAGGGTGATTCAGTAATCACCGTTTTAAAATGTATCGTCGTTCATGGCATCGATAATGGAAAAAAAAATTTTATTTGGAACTATATGTCAAATCACAACTGTTTCCGTAATACAGGGAAAGTAGAGAAAATTTTCAAGTCATTTTTGCTGGTCCAATCACACAATGGTCGCAATTTTCGCATTTTATCAATTTTAAGTGCTACAATTCTTCATTATTAAGCATTTTTTTATTGAAATGGTCATTTTAAAAACGAGTTAGCATTTTTAGGAATCCTTATTTTGAAAAAGAAACTGGATTTTAACGTTTTTAAAAATGCACATATCTTGGAAACCCTTAGAATTTGACAACCAGCTCAAAACAAAAAAAAAAATTTTTAATGCAGAAGATAAAAATAATCGACAGACAAAGATAGGCGGACCAAAACTGTCGTACAACATACCAATTTGACTAGTTTTAAGAGTTTATGTCCATCCGCCCCTGGATTCTAGTTCCATCATTGTAATTCACAATGAATTACATTGTTGATTTATTATTGATTCAGTTTTTCTCAAAATTTGAAGTACTTAAAAGCTTTACTGTTATGCTCATTAGGTTTTCGTTAAAAAAGCGTCCGAACACGAAATGTCAAAAAAAAACAAACGTAGCACTTTTAAATTTCATCCCTATTCCACACATACATTACATTATTCATTTGCGCATTGGAAATGAAATATAATTTTTTTCTCTTGATTTTTCTTTTAAAACATCAACAATTCAAAGTTAATGCTGCTCATTACATGGTTTATTAAATTTTAAATCTCTTATCTAAATTTTAATAACAAAAAAAGCAGAATTAGTTGATTCCATAGATATATACCATGATATAACAAAAATCTATACTGTTGTACATTATGTATGTATGTAAACTATGCTACAACAGACGTAATTGCACCCTGACAAGAATATGTATATGTATGTGTACAAGATATTTAAACAGGTAATAATAAAAGTGTTATTTTTTCCTAGAACCAAAAAAAACTAATTATTTAAATGAATTAATTTCAAAGAAATGTAAGCCACGTACGAGTACTATAAAGTTCTTTATGAACGAATGAAAATATATGGGTACGTTGTAAAATAATTGTGTGATCAGCACATTAGCGACCTCAAGGTGTATGATCTAGTTTGGCGATAATAGTATACAAGGCTATAAAAGTCTCACAATCTGTACAAGGTTTTAACATGAAATGTAAATTTTTTTATGAAGATCACAATCAATTATTTCTCTATAACTAGCATAGGAGGGTCACAACTATGTTTGGCATGTTGACAGAAAGCTTGTGAAATGGGTAATCCATTTTGAGGAAAATTTTGAAAAGCTGCTATATTACATATACGAAATTTTCATTTTTGGTATGCTTTTTTTAACACATTTAACATGGTTTATTGGCAAAACTATGAGAGGTACAGGAAAATATTAATATGGGAAAAAAATAACACTTATGTTTGAGAAATTTCGAGTTTTTTACAAACAAATTAAAAAAGAAATCTGACTTTGACGAGCTTTATCTCAAAAATTATGACTCAAAATAAATTGTGAGACTGAAAACAAGGGTAATCAATCGACTGTGAAACTAATCTCAATGGTTGCTCTATGTTAATATGCTATAATGTTTCGAAGTTATAAGCATTTTTTTTTCCTGTAGGAAAAATCAGTTAGCTTTTTTTTCAATCGGCTGCTGATCGAAGTATATATGCACCCCTACCCTCCATATAATTTTTTGTTAGAAATTGATCAGCAAATCATACTGAAATTATTTGCCATCTAATGTAATCGAAACACCCTGTGTAAATTTTCATCAAAATTGAACTTGAGATACACGCTTGCACACACAGACCGACGAACCGACATCTTAATAGATAGTTTATTCACATTTCCATATGTACATATGGAAAATTCATTTTCAGCCTAAAAACACGATTTCGTGTCAAGATAATTTTTTAACTTATTATAACATTGACGAGGAAACTACGAGTATATCCACATTCATAAAAGGTTTTTAAACATCAAGGCATAGTACTGCTAGGTTTCGCTTTATGTGGTGGATAAGTCTACAGAAAAGCACAAATAAAATTCGCATTAAAAATGCTTTTCGCAATTTACCTTAATGAGACAAATACAAAAAGTTAAAATTAATTTAACACATAAAAAGTTTTGCAGAAATTAGAATAAATAGGCTGTTTAGTAAACTACTTCGAATACGTCTTAATAAAATATAGAATTAAAAAAAAAACTTGTATTCAAACTTAATTATTTTATTTTATTGAAAAGTAATGTATGTATACTTTTACATGTTTTAATCATTATCGCCATTTGATTTGCGCCAACGTTTGCGAAGTGGTTACAAATAGTCAGAAGATACTGTCTACAATATATTTGCAGTAAGGCTATAATTTTCCCAAAACTTCATTCTCGTTCTTTGTAATTCTCTTTCTTTTCAGACATTGTGATAATTAGTAAGTAATTCAATTGCTTGATGATGATTGTACTAATTTTTTGCAGTTCTGCAGTTCACGTTGTAATATAAAGGTTTCTGCAGAATTTGGGTTCTTAAGCAAGTCTATGTATTAGCATGATATACATATGTATATATATGTATATGTTTACACAATAAATTTTTGGATGAAATACAAATCGAATAACCTTTGGGAAAAGTAGACATTTTGTTGAACTTGATTAAGTATGGACACAACATCAAAAATCTGCATCCGCTACTATTACATTTCAAAAATTGTGATTGAATTAAAAATTTTGGTCGCTTTTAATTTTTTCTTACAAAAAATTTATTTTAAACTTTGCTTTTGCTTCAAAATTTTATTGTAATTTCAAGAAGTTCATTAAAATCCTTACATACATACATTCGTCGCCTATCGGAGCCGTTTTTCTTCAAGACTTGTTAAAAAGTTTTTAAAAAGTAATTTAATAAATTGAAAAAAAAAAAAAAGAATTTAATAAATCATTTTAAAAGAAAGTTTTTTTCTACTTTCTTCCCCTTCCAGGTTTTCGTCTGACAAAACTAGCAAAATTTTTGGTCTCCATATTTTTTCAAAACTATATACATATACATGTACATACATATAAGCTTTCTCAAATTTTCATAAAAGAAAAAAGCAAGCGATTAATATCTTGTCATCAAAGATTATAATTATACTTAAGGGAAATGCGCTACTCTTCAAAGCATTGGTTTAGTACAATTGTTGTACGACATACAATATTTTCTAAAAATTTGTGTTTGTCCTTACTTGTAGGTGTATATTATGAGCGGATTTAAAAAGAATTATAAAAAGAACTAAGTAGATTGTACAAAAAAATTTGTGATTTAATTCACATTCTTAGCCTTCGTTTCTTATAATTTTACTTTATATGTTTGGTTAACGAAAGGAAACGCACAACCGGATTCATAAATATAGTTCACATACACAAATGTGTATGTACTTGTATATGTACTTAGAAAATCCTGTATAAAATGGAATTGTATATGAATGTATAAACTACATGCAGAAATAAAAGAGATGAGGGAAAGTTGAATGATTAATTGCACGCAATTATTTATGTTATATTTAACATGGATAAAATTTCAATGAATAAATACATATTTTATAGGTCAACGAACAAGAACTTTTTGTTACAATTTCGTTTTTTTTTGTTATTTGAGCTTTTAATTTGGAAATTTGCAAATTAAATAATTTTTAGAGATGTCATTTTGATTTCATAATGACTTCTCTAAAAGTTATATTTTTGAACAAATTGTTCTTTATATAACATACCTACTACACAGTGTATATACATATTTAAAATATGTACAGTATGTATTTTTGCCAAAATTTATAATACATATGTATGTACATAATGTATATAGTTTCCATCATGAGTTTTCTTTATATTGTATAACAAAGAAATTGAAAAAAGAATTTTTAACATGACCAAAAAAATATTTTTAACATGAATATAATGTTCAACTGTTGCATACAATTCGACTAGATAACATTCTGAAAAAAATTTTGCCAAGTTTATATAAAATTATATCAAATCTTTTAGATATTATAGTATAAAGGAAAGCACTCTGAATTACTTTAAAAAAATAGCTTAATATACACGGAATCCAAAAAATTTATGGAGTTTTCATAAAGCAGTATAATACCTACATATGTATGTGATTATAACTCAAATACGTAATGAATGAATATTTTGTAATAGTGACTGGTAGACTTAACATTTCCTTGATTTGTGCGAGTAGTGCAGTTCCGGTTCCTCCAATTTCTGGCGCATACTCCTACATACTTTCGGTTGACTCCTAACAATTCTGGGAAAATCCTTTCAGCCATGAAAATTAAATATATACTTATTCTTTTGCAAATAATTTCCAGCAACTCTTGTAATTTTCATACAAAATTAAAAATTTATTTTTGATTTACTCACTGATTATGTTAACGTTATAAATGTTAAATGAATGACGAATAAATATATAACAATAATAATTAGCGAAAAAAATTATATATATAGAAAAACAAAAGTCAAATATAAAAATAAAAATTAAAATTTTACAGCTTATTTCAATACTTTTTACTTTTCTTTTCAAGATCAATACTTCTGCTACTTGCCTTTTTGCAAGCATTCTAATGATCGAAACCTTATCAGTATATAAAAGTAGCGATAAATTAGAAGATGCTGCAGATTTAACTTTGTATATGGCTGTTATTGTTAATCAATTAGTACAATTTGGCTTAGATCCAAGAGCATCGTTAATATGTATTCTAAATGTTTTAAAAGTAACAAAAAACATAACAAAAAATTTTTATAACATATTGTTAATTATATTAGCGGATACTCTACATATAATATCCCCAACATATTTACCAGATTTGCTGCGTATATTTAATTTTATCATTGTGTTAGAGCACTGCGGTAATCAGTATATTCTTAATATGATTCTTGATGGTGCCATCCAATGGATGTCTCAAACGACATTTATACCTGAAGATGGAATTACTCTAGCTAATCAATTGATTAAAGCAATCACAACCCCAGAAGAGAAGAGAGCAATCGTCAGTGGCTCTGAAGAACTTGTAAAAGTTGTAACTAGTGATTATAAAAGTCCAATTGCACGATATTTGCATCCCAAAATTTCTTTAGCTGCAGATTTTGCCAGTTTAGCTGAAAGTTTTGAAGAATCAGAATGCAAAAATATTTTTACGTTCGTTGATAATTTAAATACTCGTTTATCGTCTTGTAGTGCTTTGGAAGAGCTTGGTCAAAACTATAATCCAGCAGAGAAAGAATCTACTAATGCAGTTGCAAAAGGAGAATGTACTGTTGAAGTTGCAAGTGATTTCGGAAGAAAAATTTACTTATTTTTGAGAGCTCTATTTCTGTCTAAGGATCCATCGGTAGATTGTTGGTTTAAAATTTATCAAGCTATTTTAACAATTATCAAAGCTAACGAAGATATTGCTTATGATTTTTTAATGACCTACATTTATAAATTATCAATTGAAATCAATCCAGAAGTACAATTAGAATTATTAAGAGGATTACCTTGTTTCGCAGTTTCTAAGGTAAACTGAATAATTTTTATTAAAATTATAACCTTTATTGTTTTTTTTTTTATATTTAGCGTAACATTCCCATGATTTTAAGTACTATTAAAACTCTTTCCAATGGAAAAAGCTCAATATTTTGTATGGATCTTTATTTGCGATTATGGAGACAAGAAATACGCACTTATCAATTTTTAATAAAACATTTATCTGAACCAAACAGAGATAATTCAAAATCCTTCGAATATAATGTAGCCAAGGCTTATACAATTCGTGAAATTTGCATTGAAAGGTAATTGTTGGTTTTTCTCTATATTAATATAATGAAATAGCTTTTTTATGTTAGGCCATCACAATACGGTCGAGATTTAGTCAAACATTTATCGGATATTTTGAATACCAGCTCTGATGATCTCGGCGATTTAGCAACATCAATAGCTTTAGATGCAATTGTTGCGTTATGTGAAAGCAACACGGTAAATATTATTTCAACTTGGAAAACTTTAAGCGCCCGCATTCGTCATGAAAAACGTCCAAAATCTTTGAAAAGCCTTTACAACTTTTTTGGCCATGTTCCTCTTTTAAAAACAACGACGTTGGAATACGAAAGACTAGTTAATGAATCTTTGGATAATTTATGGTCAGTTATAGCTACGTCTCAAGATCCAGAAATAATACACGAAGCTCTTAAAGCATTAGCACAATTTTATTTAGCAAATTTAATGTCCTTAAAACATATTCCAGTTAAATTTAAGCAAATTAATCCTTCAGTTTTGGAGGATATTAATATGGATCAAATACCTGGTGAATGCTGGATTGAAGTTTTACAAAAAATTCATCCCGAAAGTAAATTTGATGCCGCTGACATGCTATCACAATTTATTCGCGACGAAATTAATTCTTTTCGAAGTGGAATTTATCATGTTCCAGAAGGACGATCTGAACCAAGAACTCACAAAAGTCTGTTTACAAAAAGTGTACTAAGAGCCATTACAAATTATTTAGTACAGCAAGCACGTTTTGGCGATAATATACTTGATCCCAGCACAATAACAGCTGCGTTAAGAGCAATTTCTAAAAAATTTCCGAAACCTATTCCACCCTTAGATTGGAGCTTTTTACATATTTATCTACAAATGAACTTTGAAACAAGGAAATACTGCATTTTAATAATAAAGAATCAAATACATATTTCTGGAACGGCCAAAAGATTGTTTGAAAACGTGCTTATTGAATTTGAACCGAATTGTTTCGAAGAAGATTTATTGCTTTTATTTAACATTATGCCAGAATTTGTACAAGGTGTTAGTTTGAATGTGTTAAAAACTTTTGTGGAAAAAATTACTTTATATTGCTTTAAAGAATCGCAACTTAATGGTTTCGTTGAAGGTAATTTAATTAGATAACAATTCTATGAATATTTTACAAAGGGATTTTCACTAATTAAAAATATTGATTAACACATAGAATTATTAAATAACGTTGTGTTATATAAATAACCTATGTGCTAACAATTTATTAATGAAAAGCTTTTATATATTTTTTGTTTGAATTTTATTTGCCATTATGTACTTATAAATTTTCAATATTTAGGTTGCTTGTTTGAAAAACTGCTTGAAAGTATTCGTTCCGTTTTCATTAGCAAATGTGAATCTACTGAGATTTTAGATATATTTACAATAATAGTTGAGCGTTATATGGATGCTATGGACCTTGAATCAAGAGCAAGTTTCGAAAAATAATTAAAATAAAGAAATTTATTAAAATTGTATTTAAAATTTTAGCTGTTTGAACGATACACGGAAGCAGCAGCAGCACTACCTTTAAATTCAATTGAAGCGTTGACGGCGCCTGCTACTTGGTGGGAAGTTCCCATAGGAAAATTAAAAAAAGCTACTATAATTCGTTGCTATCTGGTCCTTTATAATAATCAAATAGAAAACCCTCTAAATTGGCTGGACATTATCATAGAAGCATATGTCAACAGGCCCGATGATCAATTATTTCTATTTCGTCATTTAACAGCTACATTCTATGCTTTTACAAGTTTGAAAAACTCAGTTTCTTGGTTAATGGAACTATCACGCCAAATACAAACGATACTAACCGAAATTCCTGTAGTGGAAAAACAAAACAAACTCTATTTACTTTTGGATATATTTGTTCTGGCTGTGGACGTGTTCTCTAGGGTTGCCTTAATTCTTGGAAATTTTGACATAATAGCTTCATCGAGGGAATCAAGAATAGCATTATTTCCTGAAAGTTGCGCTACATTATGTAATGAATTGTTCTGGAAAGAGAATGAAATAAAAATTTATGAATTTTTACACCATTTATATAAAAACACACACGTTCCAGTTTACTATCATGATATGTTAAGGAATGCTATAATCATTTCTAGAAATAAACCATATTTTGACAATAAAAATATATGGACAAAATATGTTGGGTTAAGAAGTTCCAATTGATTTATTTAACATTAATAACAATTTCTTTTTTTTATCTTAAACCAATTATGCATAATGTTTAAAGTTTTTTACATTAAGTAAGAAAATGTTGAACTGCCACTTGAAAAACAAATTATGTATAACGTATTGTAAGTTACATTAAATAAAGAAATTTTCAAACTGTACACGTAAGTGCATGCTAATAATTTGCATTAAATTTATTTGGTTCTTAGTTTTTCAATTGGAAAATTGCAAAGAAATAAAGCGTACATATTGTTTGTAGATGACCAATAAACATTAGTGGAAACATGCGCGAAGTTCAGTGTAAATTAGGAGCCAGATCCATCAAAACTGTGTCAATTAAACATAAAACAAGCAAAATGTAATTGAAATAATTTTTTTTCAAAAATTTAAATTTATTTGCATTAATAACGAGAAACGAACAATTTGATTAAAAATTTCATAAACATCAATTATGAATGTCTATATAGTTTTTACTACTTTTTATAACATAACAAATTGCACTGTTGTGGCTTAAACTAGAAATGAAATAATTGAAAAAATATACATAAATGAAAAGCATAAAGCATGATGAACTCAGAGCTTTGTTGGGTGCTTTTATAATGAATAGCTGGATAAGATAATTAAGAATATTTTTATTGGTCCAAGGAGTTTCTATAATTTTACGAATTATAAACGTTGGTCGGATGGCTATCTGTCTTCTCTAAACTTTATTTTTTTTTTAATTCCTTTTTGACTACTAGTGTCTATTTCAATTTGAAAAAAGATATTTGTTATACCTAGGCCACAAAGCTCAGAGAACAAATTAAAAATTAATTCCAAATTTATATGGAGTTTAAATAGAAGGGGTGTCGTAATTTATTTTTGTGAAGGATCAACTTCTTTGGCTCTACTGATTCTACACATTTTTTTAAATTTGAAATTTAAATTTCATAAAAATGTGTTGGTAAATTCCATCTGAAAAATGCATTTTAAAAAAATATACATATATTGCAATTTTTAGCACAGCCAATCTTTCTTGTCTTTCTAGAAATGAAAGGGTTCTGAATTACAGAAAAGTTTTGAATAAGAAATAGAATTTATAAAGAAATTGAAAAAAAAAAACGGAAAAACCTAATTATTATAATCTACATGGTTTTTTTAACTGTGCTAAAAAAAGTGAGAATCATAAAGAATACTCAAAAATTCCACAATAAAATAAAAAAATATTTCATTCGGCACACTTCGACAAAATAAAACATTGAGAACTGTTTTTGTAATTTTTTTCCGAATTAAAATTTCTAAAAATAATTCAGCTTGATGGCCTGATAGATACATATAGCATTAGCCTGTGCATAAAGTCGCCCCATTGTCTGATAGTTATAATCAAAGTGTATCTACTAATAAGTAGTTCGACTCTTCGTTTGAATCACACTCACACCAATGCAATCACTAACCAATATTTGTACACAAAAAATTCCCTTAGTTAAAAGAGTTAAGCAGTATACCTTCTTATTTTCATTTTTATACACATAAGAGTTTTTGGGAGAGGGAAAGAGTACGCAATAGATGTCTACTTGTTTTTTTATAATGTATTTTTAAAAGCGGGAGTTATTTATTTTTTCCCTCTATAAAGTATAGGAAAAAATATTAAGAATTTTAAAGGCGGGAGTTTTATTTTTGTAACTTATTCTAGTACAAGGTGGCAAAAAAGGTGTATTCATATTATAAAAGCGAAGCGGAAAAAAAGTGTTTAAAAAAAATTATTATAATTTATATAATATAATTTTGAAAAAAAATAAAACTAAATTTTAAAAAGACGTATAATATTAAAAAAAATTTTAAATAGTTGTAAAAAAAAAATATTTTACAGTTTTTTATAAACCATCCAAGAATTTCATGGATATTTTAAAGATTTTAGCAAATACTCTAACTTTTTAATGATATTTGTACAGAAAAAAATTTAGAATGTAAAATATATGAACACTTAAAAAATAATTTCAACTATGAATGTTGTGAGAAGTCCGAAAAAACATATTTCATTAAACTGTATATTAGAATTAGAATTTACCATATAATAAAAAGTTTTAATAAAACTATAAAACAATTTGATATAAAACAAAAAATTTTTAGTGTTAAGCATAATTATTAATAAATAAAATAAATAAATTATCTTCAAATTTTTTATTATTATTTCAATCTTAATAAATTTAGAATATATTTATATTTTTATAATTAATAAATTTAGAATATAATAATTACCTATTTATAATATTATATATTATAAATAGGTAATTATTATATTTAATAAAGTAATAATCAGTATGCATACACCTTTTTTTTCTTTATAAATTACTTTAATTCTATGTCACTACCTGATGCTGTGTATCTACTGTACCAGGTACATGCATGTGTACATTCATACATGAAATTTCAAACTCTTTTGCTTTCATGCATTCGAATTTTTTACCTAATTTAATAAAATGAAAAATAAATTTTGTTATTATCAAAATAAAAATAACAAAACTTACAATATTTTTATTGTTTGTTTACAATATTTTGTTTCTTTCTTGCCTACACAACTCTTATTACCATTAGATATTATAACCAAAAAAAAATTGAATATTATAAGAATTTGGAAGCAAAATTCAAACGAAAACTAACGGAAGCAAGATGCAAACGAAAAATTTGGTTATAATTATCTAAAACCTGTTTTTTTTTAATTTTTGATATCGTTTTCCTTCTAAATAGCAAGTTGCAAGGGTCTAAAATCTTAGAAACCAATATATAGCTTTTTTCATTAGTAGAAGAATTGTTTTTACTTCCCCTTTTCTTACCACAAGCTATCTACTCGAAATTCGTAAAATTTGAATTTTCTAGGCCTTATATTTTCGAAGCTACAAGCTTTCTCAAATTTTAATAAAAGCAAAAGCTAACGGTAAATGTTATGCCTTCCATAATTATGACGATTTTTCTAAACTCACTCGATCTTTCAATCCAATTCAACCATTAGTCAACGCTTCTTTAATTTTTTTTCTTTTCCTAAATTTATGCAACATTTTAATATATTTTGTGATATTAATGAAAGCAATATTGTTGTAATTCGCTAATTTACCTAAACTTCTGCATTAGGAACTTTAAAGGTAATACATGTTTTGTCATGTTGAGAATGCTTTTATTTTTGTCATATCGAGACATTATTGGAATTTTGCAGTTGGGCATCGTTTTTTTTTATAAAAAGCTGTCAATATATCTGCTAAAGCAAACGCCACTTTGACACATAAAAGTAAGGTACTTTTTTTATATATAAACTCAAATTACACTAAAAGGTATAAGCGAAATTTACGATTTATTGCTTTTAAAATAATTCTAGTGTCGCTGGAATAATGTCTGATACTGAAGACAATAACGTTGTTCCAGAGGGATGGGAAAAGTAAAAAAAATCATATAAATAGGTAAAAGTTATATTGTAATTAAAAATTGTCGCATTTCAGGAGAACAAGTCGATCAACCGGCAAAACGTATTATTTAAATATTTATACAAAAGAGTCACAGTGGAATTGTCCTACAAGTAATGTGTAACTCCCAAATGAAATAAAAGTTATTAACTTAAAATCATTACAGGCCCGGCTCAACCCGCAGGTTCCGGGGGTCCTTCGCAAGTTCAATGCTCACATTTACTTGTAAAGCATTCTGGTTCTAGAAGGCCAAGCTCATGGCGTGAAGAAAACATTACACGAAGTAAGTCGGAAGCCAGAGAAATACTTGAAAAATATAAAAAACAAATTGAAAGTGGCGAGGCAACATTAGAAGATTTAGCACGAAAATACTCTGATTGTAGTTCAGCGAAAAAGGGAGGTGACTTAGGTCCTTTTGGGCGTGGTATGATGCAAAAGCCATTTGAGGTAAATTGTCCCAAAAAAACGGTCTTAATGAGTTTTTAATTTGACAAACCAAATAATTTTCATTAAAGGAAGCGTCATTTAATTTAGAAGTTGGCCAGATGTCAGAAATTGTTGACACAGATTCTGGATTGCATTTAATTCTACGTACAAAATGAATTTTTTATCACAGTTAAGAAAAATATTTTTAAATGTTCACCATTTACTTAATAAAACATCAATTATTCGTAATTACATCGCTTTATTCTTAAGAAAACTTTTTATCTTCTGTAAACAAACAAAATTTATAAATTCTGTATAAACATTTTTCAAATTCAAAACTTGTATTGAAATTTGTATTGTTTTTCGTTTTGAGGTTTGAAATTACTAAACTCCTTTTTCAGTATTAAGCTAAGTAACTTTTCATTCCATGAAAATGGGACTTCAACATCTAAAGTTCTAAAAAATTTCATAATTTCCGTACATGCTCGAACATTGCGATTTCGGTCTAAAATGCATGATATATTAATAATTAATTGAAAAGATTTAAAAAAAAATTTACAGTAGTACTCAAATAAGGATTTCAAACATTCTTCATAACCACTTTTTTGATTATGCTTAAGAAATAATTCAATAAGCCTGTAAACGGCGTCAGTGTTGTTGTTTTTAAGAAAGTCAAAACAAAGCTTTAAAGATCTAAAATATAAATAAACGAAACAGAAATATAATATGATAAAAAGGAATTAGGAACTCTATACACTTACCCGTTCACAACAAGTTTTCTAATGTGTTCATTTTCATTAAAAATTTCAACCGATAAATTTTGATCACTAAACCAATTACTTTTAAATGATTTATTCCATACACATTCCAATAAAAAAAGGTCATCAAATTTGATATGGATTTCTTTAGCAAAGTTTAATAAGTTATGAAGAACTGCTTCGCCTTTATCACTAAAGGTTTCATTTGTAATAAGTTTAAAAATACGATACATGTCATATTTATTTGTAGTTTTAATGGAAAACTCATAAAATTTACTAAAGTTCTCGATGGCTAAATTAACATTGCCTTTCCTCCAATTTGCGTAACCTATATACGGTAAAAATAATAGACTTCTCTTTTGCATTTGGTCATTATATAAACTTTCCAGCGCTTCAACTGTTTTGATATCGCCTTTGGAACTTAAAAATATTAAAGTGTTGCCTAATTCAGGTAATATATTCTTTCTAAGGCATTGTTTTAATATATAGTAAAAATCATTATCATTTTCTAATTTCATAGTAGCAAGAATTAAACTGTTAAGCTGATGCTTAGTTAAAGTTTCTATATTAAGTTCAATCGAACTTAAGGAATCTATATTTTTAATATCACATAAAACACCTTTAATCAAAAATTTGAATGACATATTATGCGGATTGAAATTTTCGTTATCAGTTTTATTTAAATTTTTTCGAATTTCTCTCCATTTCAGTGTTTTTTCCCTTACAAGTTCAGTTGCAAAACAATCTATTTTATCGATGTAAGAATACTTCCGAAAGATATGGCGCAAATGAACATTCTTCCAAATTGTAAACTTCGATGAAGCAAATGGCCGGATGAAAAAAGCCATTCTCATCTAAACAATTTCTTTTAATGTTGTATACTTAATTTACATTATGTAATAAAAACAATACAAAATCATCAGTTTTATATTTTAAAAATGAAAACACTACAAAAGTGAAAACAAAATCCCCTTTAAGAAATAATGTTATGTCAGATGACAGGTTTTGTCTTTCGGTGTAACCACGGCTGACAAAAATATTTTTGTTGTCAAGATCTAACCCAATTACCCAAAGAATTAATACTAAGTAGTTTTACTCTGTGCCTGCCGAAGTTAGTTAATTTTTTTAAAAATATAGAAAAAGTCATATGCTACAATTAAAAAAGAGATTTATAATAATCTTAAAACTAAATATAAAAAAATAAACATTGCAGGTTAAAATATTATAAAATACTTAAAAGTTTAAGCAGAGTTTTGTATAGAAAAATCATCGAGCATAAGTCGGTTTCTTATTACAATTATGTATTTGCCTTTAGGTCAGGTCTACTGCAAAACTGTGTTTACTACATAATACAAGTTTAGTCAGAATCAGATTAAAACTTAGTTACCTTTTACCAATTTTTTGTATAAGTTTTGAGCAACGATCCAGCAATTTTCGTACAAAATCATTAAATTTTGACGTAAATTCCGAGGTTTTGATGAAAATTCTGGGAGTCTGCAGACTTTATACGAAATTTAATCTTAGGTTTTGTCGAATGTGTTTACAGTAATTTTGATTTGTATATGTAAACAGTATCTTAAAATTTATGCAACTTGTCAAAAAATCAAAGAATAATTTAGTGAAAAAAAAACAAGTTCACGAGCAGCGTTCCCAGTTGGATACAATTGTATCCATTTGGATACATTTTTGCTTTAAATTTGAGCTTGGATACAAAGATACTCAAATCTGCTAGAATGCCGAAATTGGCTACATATTAAAATTTTTCTGAAATATGGATACATTTTTTTTTCAAACACTAAATAAATATTACAAAACAATTAAAATGCTGCTAATATTAAATCGCGAAGTTGCTTTATCTTCAATAAATGTTATTTGCTGGCTTTTCTAAGCAGGTTTCCAAATTTTTTAGAAGAAAGTAAAAAAGATATTTTATTAACTGCCTCTTCCTGTATTCAAATCTAGAACATTTATACAAGAGCGTACCAGAAATATTTTAGTGTAAGCTAGGTGTAAACTGTAAGCTATTGGCTGTACGTATTTTTTAAAATTTGTCCGTTTTCATGGTGAATCGTCTTTACCGCATAATTCAAGAGCTACAGAACATATACATATTGATTCGAAATTGGATACATTTTGTTTTTACCGAGTGGGAACACTGTTCAAGAGACAAAGGTTTTAGTTTATTACTAAGATAACTGATTTTAAATTTGGTACGGTCTTGTGAAAGAGCTTAGGCTTTAGAGATAATGTATGACACAATCTAATATATGCCTCCCATGAAAAGAATTTTAACTTAACAAAAATATCAATATTTCCCATGGTATCAATAACAGACCTGTCTAGTATAAGAAAGTTTTTTAAAACTTTATAAAACCAAAATAAAAATTTATAAGGTTTTAGAATCAGCATTTCATCAATATTTAAAGTTTTTCAAGCTTTATTAAATAAAATTTCCTGTTTTAAAAAATTATAATGGCAGCTTTATGATTATAAAGCTGTCAAAACATATGTTTATATCAGAAGATTTTATTTTTAAAAATTTTTTTTCAACAACAATAAATTTTTCAAATAATAAGAAGGGCAGTCCTATTTTTAGAAAAGAAAACAATTTTCAATATATGCATGATTGAATTGCAGCTGTTCAAAATTTTATCTGACTGAAGACTCAAATTGTCGACTGAAGGTCTCACTTTCAAAAATAAAGTAAATAAATTTTCTTTACATTTTAGAAAAGAAAGAGATATGCAATACTGAATAATTCTTCTCACTTGATCAGGCCCTTAATGATTAAATTTTCAACCGTTTGGTAATGTAAACTGGTATTAGAAATTTTGGCAGCTTTACTTTGACATTAAAATTTAAAGGTAAACAAAAGTTACTGAATTAAGATGAAAAGAACCGGGGTACTGTAAATAAAGAATATGCAAAAACTGAAAAAGGGATATCAATTCATTCGATTAAAGAATTAATTTCAATTTTATTTTTGAATTAAGATAATTTAAACTTTCCTAAAAGTTAGTTTTTTTTTTACGAAATGAGCTTTAAGGCAAATATTCCAAAAAGTTTTCATAACCGGATTTTGTTTGCGTCGTCCTTAAACTTTAGGCAACTGCGATCGACAGTCTTTTTAACAAATAAATTTGGGTTCTACGAATATATAAACAATACCCAATTATCAGAAATTGACCTTTCAGAGTTTTTTAATGATCTAAGTCCGACTGAACAAAAAACTTTAATGGAAGTTAGAAATAAAGAATTTTCTGTAAATGAACAATCACAAACCACAAGGATCGCAAGAGATTCATCGAAGACACATTTAATTGAAATAGGAAAATATATTAAATACTACGGAAACTCCAAAGCAATTTATGTCATTTTAAAAGTTTTTAATAAAATCTTGATTTTGAAGAAAGCAAATGGATACAAAGTTGTGAAAGTGCTTGACAAAGTCGAAAAGTTCGAAATTTGTGACCTGAATACCGCTTACCAAGCCGATATATATATTTTTTTCCAAGGAACACAAAAACCTGATCTGATTAAGGTCGAGGAAGATGACATTCCTGAAATACATAGAAATATTCCGTTTGCCAAAGCTAAAAGTCTCTTAGAAGTAACAAAGAAAGTTCGAACAGAATATGAAAGACAGAAGCAAAACACAAGAAAAAATTTCATGTCACTAAAAAATAGATCAACATTTGGTTGTAATATTATACGAAGTCTAAATATTGATGAAAAGTCAATACTAGGAAAGTACGGTGATATTTGGACAAAAATTTATAATCAATATTTAATCATAGGCATTCCAGTAGTTAATAACTGCACGGAAAACTTAACCACGTTATTGAATATTAAACCAATTTTAAGTAAAAAAAATGAAGACCAAATTTCATTCGAGTACAGTTTTTATGAACTCGAAAAAAATGTAAATATTAGTGATACGGAGAACATTAAATACCTTAAATTTGAAGATACAAAGGTTGATAAAATTAGTTTCGATGAAAATTTCGTTCTAATACAGAACAATAATTTAAAACCGGGTTCTATTGCAGTTATTTTGCTAAAGTCATCTATCGACAATTTTCGTACCCTTTCCACTAGTTATTGTAATATTTTCATAAATTTTGAACTAGCTTACGAACAAAATATATTTCATCATAGTGTATTTTTTAAATCTTTAAAAATACCAGTTATCGATTTACTTGATTCCTATAAAAAAGTAAGCAATATACAAACAATGTCTAATTTTTTAACGGTTGCCGAAACTTCAAAAAGACATGTGTTTTTGTTACAAAATGAAATCAAAGATGAAAATGAAACATTTTTAACAATTGAAATTCAAAATATTCTTAAAAATAAACTAAACTTTAAAGAAATTAATCATAAATCTATTTGCGAAAAAATTGATGAAATGGAAATTGATGATGGTTATATCGATATAAATAAAGAAGGCTTTGTTAAGACATACATATGTTTTGATTCTTGTTTTTGGAATGGAAGTATTCTAAAATTTCAAGTAGATGAAATAACGACGAATAATTTTTATTTCACCTTACACACAAAGTCGGATTCTCATGCTTTAATGTTTATTCATAGTTTATTGGAGGATCTTCCTACACGAATTAATTTCAAATTACTGCAAAATTGCGATTTAATTCACAATGTACATTTTCTAACAAAAAAATTAAAAGATGTTATTTCTTTATCAATAAATAATTTTAATTGTTTAAATAAACTTTCATCTCCAAAAAGAAATGAAATTTTAAATTTTCAAAAGGAACGGTATAGCAAGGAACTTGAAACCGATTTATTGTTATAACATTTGCAAAGAAAGCTTCACATAAGTTGAAATAAAATTAGTACTAAACAAAAACAAAAATGAAAAGTTAAAGCAAAATTATATTGGATCACCAATTCTTATTTTATTTGTTTGCGAAATGCATATTTCTCATAAAATTGCTTACGATTCTATAATAGGAAGTAATTATCTAAAATCAAACAATTGTTTTATTATAATTTCTTTAATAGCTAATACTAATTCTAAGATTTGACTTACACATAAATTGCTCAAAATATATATCTATATATTTTTTTAATAATTTTTTATAATGAAGTAACAAATTATTAAAAGTTTTTTCCTATGGACGGAATATTTTAACATTAATGCAATAAAATTTTTCGTAGAGCACGATTATCTACTATAAATTTTTTAACGTTTTACGTAATTACGTTTTTAACGAGAATTAGTTTTATACATACATTCAAACAAAATATTTTATTACATTTTATTTTTTATCACATCTATAATTTGATATGATGATTTGATTATTAGATGACACTTTGTATAAAAGAGTAAAGAGAAATTTCCACTGTTATAATAAAATCAAAATAGTTCGTTCAGAGTCATTTAAAAAAATTCTGAGCACTAAGAATTGAATTCTTACTTTCACGCATATCAATTTAATAGCAATTCTTTGGCCAATATATTCAATGTAAAAGTTACTGTCATATACAAGTGTCATCTTTATAAATAAAATATACTAGTACCTAAATACTCTATTTAAATATAAAAATTATTACATTTTTTAACAATAATAAATAGTTTAAAGAGATTTTACACTTAATAGTACATCAAAAACAAAAATGTAGAAATAAAGTTAATATAAAAAAACAGAGAAACAAACAAGATTCTTATTAAATACATAAAAACTAATTTTTTACTTAAAGTTTTATTTATAAAAACTGTAGACCAAGAGTGACCAAATTCATTAAGTTATATTGTAAATTTTTACTTGAAATAAAAAAATTTTGTGCAAAAATATTTTATATTTTTAAATTAAAATAACAAGAAATTTGAGTTTATGTTTATGAATTTTCATTATTACCTTTTGGACTAAATTAAAAAACTATTAAAAATCCTTATAAGCACTTAGTGAATAATTATCTAATTTAATGCAAAAAGTATCCAAAAAGATATGTAACTATTTTTCTATCTTTTGCAATAATTTGAGTCATAAGCACTTATTTAATAGTTGATTATCCGCTTTCATTCAATAAGTATCCAAAAAAATATACAAGACATTAATTATTTTACTATAAGGCAATTCGAATTTCTTATAACAAAACTTTACTTTTGTATTTTATAGAAATTTTTAATAACAATATAAGGAATGTATTTTCTTTTGTTCCTTTTTCAAGTTTCACCTTTTTATTTAATTTTTACTCTAATGTGCGTATATATTACGTATTGATAATTAGTTTTATCTTAAATATTTTACTAAATACAAATCCGTTTCTATTTTTCAAATCTCTTGGTCGTTTTATATTAAATTTGAATGTTAATTTTAATGCAACTAGATAATATTTGTACAAATATTTTATTGCGTAATCCACTGAGATTCGAATTTTTTTTACTTCGAACAAGGTTGTGAAGTAAATCGTTTTAAATTCGAGTTTATATATACTTTGCTTTATATCTACATATACCTATGTATGTATATTTGAATTATGTTTTTTCATTAAAATATATACATAATTCATAATTATTTTTATTTTACAGTCTTAAATTTTAGGTATACTGGTTATATTTACAATAACCTAAACCTTTTTTTCGTTAATTATTTTATTCTATAAAAATTTTCAAATTAATTCATATTATAATATAGAAAACAAATGTTTAATAATTACTAATTAAAAAATGTTCTTATTCAATTAAGTTTCTTACCGAAATAAATAAGAACAAGTAATAAACATGAAACATTAAAATTTGTGATGTCAGCTCTTTATTTCTTAAGATTATATTAAATTTTAAAACCAAATTTTTTGTTTTTTTCATTTATGTTCATAAAATGTGCTTTTGTGCTATATTGAAATTACTTTTTTATGTTTGATATTTTCAAATATGTATATATGTATACATATATTGGTAAATTTAAATAGTTTCTTACAGAAATTAGTTAATTTCTACTTTAATATTTGTAACTGATATTCATAGACCGTAAATGTTATTTGAATCTAAAAATAATTAAAAAAAATTTACTAAAACCTTTTTTGAACTATATGTTAAGCACAATAATGCATAACATTACATTAATGTTTAATAATGCATAATATTATTGTATATTCCAAAAATATCAAAATCAGAATACAATAGAACAATAAACTTAGAAGAGGCTTAAACATCTGTACTATGGACATTAATTCTAACTTTTTTCATACTACCATTTCGCCTCATACTCGGGGATCCTTCATGATTTGCAAAACCTGGATTTCTAATTCCCAATTCACCAGGGGGTCGGGGTTTTTTTAAACTTGATCTCAGTGGAGATCTTGTAACTGATTCAAGCGTTGAATTTGACACGCTGGTTAATGTTGTATCAACAGAAATTACACTGCCATTTTTTATATCATCATATGGTCTACCGGAAGCATCAGTAACTGACACGCCTTTGAAACTTGTTTTTCGTCTTCCTTCTCTAAATCCAGGGTTATTAATTGTAATTGCACTTGCAGAGTTTCCTGGATCACTGCTAATTAACATTGTTGGATCACCGCCACTTTTTCTTGATGATAATACATCATATAATGTTAACCCAAAAAGACAAATAGTTAATATAACAACTACAATTTGCAAATAAAATGAAACACCACGAGTTATAATATAACCATTTTTGTTGGATTCATCCATTTGGACAGCAAATAAGGCAGCTGAAATAATAGCCAGTATGCAAGCAGTTAATCCTAAAATCATTTTCAATAATACTAAATTTTTATATTTCATTACGATTGTTTCTTGTGAAGCAACCATAGCAATTTGTATTACGCTTAATAAACTATAAATTGCAAGTGCCACAGCACACAACGAAGCTAAAACCCCACTTGCAAAAACCGCAACTGATGGTCTAAATTTAGATATGTCGGTACCACATTTTTCACGAAAATAGCTTAGAAATTTACAAACCCGCCATGGTCCGAAGTATCCAGTTTCCTCCATGTAACCACCTCCAACACTTTGAAAATGACCCCATATCGGAATACCTACTGCTGCCGATGCTAAAGCAAAGCAAATAAAACCGAGACAAGTCAGTCCGACAACGTATAAAGAATTAGTTTTAGCCATTATTTTTATTGTCAATCACATTTTATTAGCGATTGGATGAAGTAAAACAAAAATTACAAAGCTCATATTTGCGCTTTCTGTTAAAAAATTCCACACCCGAAATATGTAAGTCGATTTAATATTGTCAAAATAACTTCAAACAGAATAAATAATTACATTTATTTCTCTTTTAATATAACGAAATATTAAAAAATAATATGATCCGGATATTTTAAAATATTAATAAATATATGTTTTCAAAACAAAATAACATAATTTTATTTATAAAATCACTTTTATTTTAATACAAAAAATTTATTTACAGAAGGGAGTTGGCAAAATAACAACGAGAAAGTTTTAATATGAATAACTTCCAAAATGCCTTAGCAATGTTTAATGTGACATAAATTTACTCTAAGTAGGGATGAGAGAAAAATTTTCACTTACTGTTCACATAATATAAATTTTAGAATTTAATCTGAATCTGATGAAATTTTTGTCTGATGGCAAATAAAAGAAATTAGTTATTTATTCCGTTTATATGCAACTTGAAGGCGATTCAAACGGTTTTATAAGCTCACATAAACGCCACTTGACTTGAAATTTTCAAAGGATTAATTTCAACTGTTTTGTGAAAATGTTCTAATACCCAACATTTTAAATGAGCTATTTGACTACTCAACGTATTGAAATTTTTGAAATACCTTTTGACATCACACTTCGTCTGACAGCAAATAAGGTACTGTTACAAATACGACAAAATATAAAAAAAAAAGAGAAATGAATAATGTAATTTTCGAGTGAGATGAATGGTTAATTTCAGTAAAATCGTAGATTTCGTCGTATGTGCAAACACGTCTTAAAGGTAAGTCAACTTTTTTGACCGAGCGTTTACATGGACAAGTGATTGGCCAGGAAGTTTTAATTAAAGTCTGGAATAAAACTTGAAACAATAACGAAATTTCTTGCAAAAAGAAAAAAAATTCTTATTTAAAAAAAAAATAAACTAGATGGAAAACTTGAAAAAACTTAAAAATTTATAAACAACTATTTAAACAAATATTTTTTGGTTACACCAAAAATCGAAAATTTGAATTTTGGATTATACAAACTTAGAAAAAACCATTTGTGAACCCATTTTGGTTATTCTATTTTATTTTTAATTGAGAATTTTGATTAAAAAGTTATTGTTGGTGGAATTTTTTTTTTAAATAAAACCTTCTGACATAACCAAGAAAAATATATGTATGTATGTTTCGACAACTAATATTTTAAAAGTTTTTTTAACTAAATTTTACTTTACAAAACTTGAAAAAACTTTAAACCAAAGTATGTATATCTATAATAAGTAGTTCGACTCGTTCTATTCCATTAGTTTTCGTTTGCATTTTGCTTCCAAATTCTTAAAATATTCCATTTTTATTTCGAAAAAGATGGTAATAAGAGTTGTGTAGGCAAGAAAGAAACAAAATATTGTAAACAAACGAGTGTATCAAAAACATTGAACTAAAATAAAATAAAATTAAGGTAAAAATTTTGTTATTTTTGTTTTGATAATAACAAAATTTATTTTTCATTTTTTAAAGTTAGGTAAAAAATTCGAATGTATGAAAGCAAAAGAGTTTGAAATTTCATGTATGAATGTACACATGCATGTACATTTATAAAGAAAAAAAGGTGTATGCATACTGATTACTTTATGAAATATAGTTAATTCATTTAAAAGAACAAAGCTCTCCACATCTCTTGGCAACAAATTAAATTTCGTGTCGGCTTTTTTGCCTCACACACAATATTACAACCCAAACACTTCAAATAATGTTTACCCATTATTATAAAAATTTTTTTTTTCACAACTATTTAAATTTTTATTTAATATACGTCTTTTTAAAATTTATTTTTATTATTTTTCAAAATTATAATAATTTTTTTAACACTTTTTTTCCGCTTCGCTTTTATAATATGAATACACCTTTTTTGCGACCTTGTACTGGAATAATTTACAAAAATAAAACTCCCGCTTTTAAAATTCTTAATATTTTTTCCTATTTTTTTATATAGGGAAAAATAAATAACTCCCGCTTTTAAAAATACATTATAAAAAAAAGTATACATCTATTGCGTACTCTTTCCCTCTCCCAAAAATTCTTATGCGTATAAAATTGAAAATAAGAAGGTATACTACTTAACTCTTTTAGCAAAGGGCATTTTTTGTATACAATTTTGGTGAGCGATTGCATTAGTGTGATGTAAGCGCAAAGTTCAATTACTTGTTTATAGATATACTTTGCTTTAAACATTGAGAAAAGGAGAATGTTATCATTCATACGATTGCAGTACTGTCTGAGAGTTTTCAATACCTTACATTGTAAAAGAAAACTGCTAAAGCTTTGATACATTTTGGAATACAATTTTTACAATATTAATACGTACTTTGATGTTTGTTTGAAAATTTCAAGAAAGTTTACGTAGTTTCCGTCATTTTCCTTTTAAAAATGATGAGAATAGCGTAACTTCTGGTAAATCTGATGTTTACATAAATGACTTACATCAAACTTGGGTAAACTAACAAATCTTAAATTTACTGCATACATAAATATGATCTGATCTCCGTTCTTTTGTTTCATTTGTATGAAAGTGCCGATAGCATGTTTTTTGAATGGGATTTGCTTTTGTATTTTTTTGTCATGATATGGACTGGAGGATTCTTAGTTTTTAAAAAAACCGGGATAAGAATTTAGCTGATTTTAATGAAGTGAATTTTAACTGAGTTATTTTTTTAATCTCCATACTGCATTAACCGCATAACTTAATGTGATGGATTATTATTCAAAAATTTGGTGATTTTCCAAATATAATTAATTTTGAAATTTGAATTTCTTTATTGAAAACCAGAATAATTACTTTTAAATAAATTCTAATTTTTTACAAACAATCCTTATAACAAGTTCTCGTATAATACAGCTCCATTTATAAATTATGTAACCAATTAATCCTGAGTATTTTGGAGTATATTATGATCTTTAAAAGTAACGCAGATTAAAATAAATCTACATCTGAAATGTATAGGTAAACATATTTGTACGCACAAATATATTTTCAGCATTCAGTATCATTCAAATCAAATTCATATTTTTCTCATCGAAAATGTGGTCTGCATTGTTCAGTTCGCCCATGGTCACAAAAATGTGTATAGCTTAAATTGTTTCACGTTGTACATTTTAAACAAAAGCTAATCCTTTAAATGTAAGGCTCGTAAACTATACCTGCATCTAGCTGGTATTTTTAGCGACTTATTCAATAACATCAGGTCTATAAATAACAGTATTTTTAATACCTTTTTTGTTAAAAATTGTAAAAAATTCTATTAAATTACAAATTTATTTAAATCCTGTTTCTTTTTTTAAATGTCAAAAGAATTCACTTTTAATGTAACTAAGTAAATAACATCTGGAAATCGTAGTTTTTTTATAATGACTAAAATTGAGAAAAATTTAAACTAAATTTATAGTTACATTACACAAATTGAAAAATAAATTTCATACTGAAATTTGAAATTCTTTTATTCTCCGACACAAATTTTTTTTATTGATAAGGTTTGCTGTTTCAAGTCATATTTGTACTTACATAAATGTTAAAGATAATGTGTACGTCGATGCCTACACATAACATTAAATTTAACAATGAAAGCTAATTAATTCAAATGAGTTTTGTCTATTACCTATTTATTAAATTAAAAAATTTTTTTGAACAAATTAATTTCTTATTGCCATAGAAGGCTCATCAAAGTAAACCCAGGCATACCAGGTTCCGGACCTTTCTGAAAGCCTGAAAAACATTTTTTCTTCAATTTCAACATTTTATAAAGTTAATTTTTTACCTAAATATATAACTGTGGGAATAAAACCCCAGTGAAATACAGTTTTAGCAGCTTCAAAGACAAGTCCTAATCTTTCTTTAGCATCAGAAGAAAGCTCCATCGTTTAAGATCCTCTGTGCTTACTTTTTTACCAACTCAGGTTAAATTAATTTTCACGCGATAATATGCTATATGCCGTGGTGTGGTGTGGTATAAAATGTGACATATAGGCATAACAATCGGTTAGTGGTGGAAAATTGTCAATCGCACTATCGATAATTTCCAAGTACCGAAAATATCAATATTTTAAAAGTTGATACAATACTATCGTTAAATAAACTGTTTAAAATCTTCTTAAATTAAATATTTTTAATAATTTGAAATCTTAAAATTTAAATGAAAAAAAATTATATAGAACCTTATCTGTTTTTCATTTTAATTAAGAAAATTTAAAATGTTTTTTTCCTGCTTAAGTTCTTACATTTCATTCCTGAATATTTCGTGAACCTATCATTGAGTAGTATATTGGTTTCATTCTCTCTTTGGAATGAACAAACAGAGATACTTATTGATAATCATGTCAAAATTGAGAAACACTTGCATTTGTCAAACACTTGCATTTGGATACAGCGGGGCGTTTATTAAATGCTTTCTCTAACCCAGCATTTACACATACAAGTTACTTGCATGCAAGTTTGTATAATATTAATTGTCAATTAGTTTTTCGAAATGTCAAATTACTTGCTATTATGACGTAGGCGTTTAGCAAGTTAATTTTTGAAAATGTCTTTGAGAAGAAAACAACTAGCAATATATATAATTGTTTATAAATTTTAGAAACCATAAGTTTGCTAAGTTTAATTTTTTCAAAACAAAATTCAAAAATTTTAAATTAAAAAAAAAAAAAAATCAAAACAATAAATTTTTTTTTGTGAATTTCTCAATATGTCAAATTACTTGCTCAAATTACTGGCAGCAAAATTTTCTTGCAAGTTGAACTGCAAGTAAACAAGCAAGTAGAAATATTTCAATGTGTTAGTAAAATTTTTGTATGTATTGCAACTTTCTTGCAAGTAACTTGTACGTGTAAATGCTGGGTAAGTGAATTATATTATTCAGCTTGCACATTTCTGAACTATGAAAACATTGCGATAGTTTTGCGAAGATATATCGATTTACTAAATATATTTGTTATCTTTATACCGATAGCTCGCCAACACTAACATCGCTCATTATGATTTTGTTAAAATCAAGAAAAATATTTTGATATTAACTTAACAGTTGACATACTCCGCAATTTTTAATTCTTTCGAATGTCAAAAAATTTGATGGAAAATAGGTCAAAATCCTATTTTTCTTATATTATTTAGTTTAATTAAATTGCGTGTTTCCAAATCCAAATGTTTCAAATTTTGATCCCTTTTCTTGATTTGCGAATGCTGCCGTAGAACTGTAAAATTGACTATCGCGTAAGCTATCAGACGTATTTTACCGATTTATAAACACATAAGAAAAAAGCTATTGGAATTAGTATAATACAAATTAAGAGTTTAGCCTTGCTTTAAGATTGTTTTATCTAATATTTCAATTAGTTTAGAAAGTCAAAGCGGTAAACAAGAACGGCGGACGATTTACAATGTTCAACAGTTCAGCATTTTGTATATGTCACACACACATGAAAACAGTTGTCAAAAAAACCGCCAGTGATTAAATAAGAGTTTAGGCTATTTCACAGCAATCACGATGGTAATTTCGCTAGATTTCGGGAGCCCCATTTATTTATGACTATATGTTAATTTTGACATTTCGTGGTGGAAAATCGCTTTTGGGCTGTTTTCAACTTAAAATGTTCTTATAAAGCGCTGAATAAAATTTTTTTCACAAACTTCATTTGTGTCATAATACTGAGATAATTCAAAAATTATTTTTTAGATGAAGTCGCTAAGAAACCCTAATATTATAAATTGCTCGCTATTTCTAGAGTAAAAGTTCGATAAATGTCATCGCTAAATTTTGTTGTTTTAGCGAAGGGTCGCTATAAATGCCAACAATGGTAACATCCCTGGTTCAAGCTTGTATTTTTATTATGTCAAGGTAATTACGAACAGCTGTTCTTTTCTTTTTCTTTCACCTTCTGCGTTCTCTTGAATGCTGTTGTATGTACCACAAACAAAAGAAATTTTATGTTTCAATTTTTTAAATAACTCAGTCGAGTATTCATTGATAAAAGCTTCAATTGGCGGAGTAACTCAATTAAAATTGTTGAAAAAAATAAACAAAAAAAGTTTTCAAACAAAATTTCAAAGAAAAAAATAAAAGGTAAATTGATGCATTATTACATAATCTTAAGCCGTAGTTTTCTTTACATATGCTTTATTTCCAGGATTGTCCTTAAATTTAATTGTACTAATAAAAAGACAAAATGAAAACTACTTCCATTGCAAAATACGCAGTAAAATTAAATTTAAGTCAGGTAAGTGTAACTTTTTATATTAAGCAGACCGATTTGAACCACATGAACCGTTAGAATTTTTTTTTTTTAATTTTGAGCGGGGACAAAGTAATTGACTTGCACATAGCCAATACGGACTGTAAAAGTATTCTTAATATTTTATATGTGAATATGTAAATTAAAATTTTTCTTACTAAGTAAGCAGTAAGAATTAATATTATGTATTTGCTGGTTTAATTCACTTTTGCAATGTGCACGGTGTCTGTTCCGCATTCATACACATTTACCTACGTGAAAAGAAATTATAGAAATAGGTATAAGTTATAGGACTTATTTACTTATTTTTTTACTTTACGATTAACTTTGGAAACTATATTTAGAAAGCAATTATGTATGTATGAATGTACATATACAGACAAGCACAATTATTTGGAATATTTCCAAATTACCATAATTTAATACCCAATTTACTAAAATATTTTGCGTTATATCAATTTTGAACAAAATATTTAAAAGGAGCGATATAATTTCAAACATAGAAAGTAAAATATTTGGTTTATTTGGTCTACATATAACACACATTTACCATATGTATATGGTCAAACTCATAGATATTTAACTCATAGATTTCTTTCGTTCGATTCCTGTAGAAGAGTATTTCAATTTTTATTTGAACTTGCACTAGAAAGAACGCTAGTTAATAAAAATTTGCTTAAAATCTTTTTTCAATATTTTTTCAAAGAGATTTTAGGGAATATTATAACCATTTCTACTTTGTAAATGCTTAAAGTCTTCGCATCTAAGTATGTTTCCGTTTTAAAATTTCATTATTTTAATTTATTTTTTAATGATTCTACTTTTATAATAATTTTATTACAACTCTTTATTTTTTTATGTTTTTTGATTTTGAAATTGTGCATTGAAAATATTTAAATTTCAAGTTCTCCAGAAGTCTGTTAGTATCTATTTGAAATGTAGTAAATTATGTATTTGTTTATTAAAAGGCAAAAGCTTTTGAAATTATTTTTTGAATAAAAAAAATTTAAAATAAGATTAACTCGATAGTTAAAAAAATATACATACGCTCATATATAATTATAGTACATACATAGATTGCAAGGTCAGCCTCTGTTATCTGCCATTAATTGAAATCATGATATAATAAATAATACAGGATTCAATAAGTAGGTAATTACCTACATACATAGTATGTATATGAAACATTCTGCATATATATACATATACATATATAATATTTTTAAAACAAAACATTAAAGTTGAATGCGACTAAGCAAAATCAAAGAAAATCAAAAATAATTTTAAAGATCTCAAAGTATCATTAATTGTTTTCGTCAGTTCAGACGCAATAAATTTTTGATTTATTTCAATTACTTATTGCTTTCCAAAAAAATTTATGTTGACGTCATCCATTGTAGTTAATTCCAGTTTAAAATTTTTAAGTGAAACCTAGATTCAAAATACATTTTACGTATATAAATTAAAATATTATTACTGAATACTATTTTATGCGTATATACATAGTTAAGTATACATAAGTAAGTGTATAGGTACGGTACTTAGGATTAAAAATATTAAGTTAATAGCTAGGGTAAGATAAAACATTAGAAAGGTAGGATGCACCTCAAACAACATTTTTTCATATTTAATTTATTCTAAAAGCCATTTTCTCTAAATTCTTGCAATTATCATACTTAAACTCTTGAGGAGTTTTCAAAAATTTCATTTACTTAATATTTGTAATAATAATAAAGCATAAAACTATAAATAAATTGAGGTTATTGATGTAGGGATTACCCAAATAAATTTTTTAAACACTAAATACATTGTGTTTAAAAAATTTATATAATATAAGTAATTATTGAAATTAACTATTTGAAAATTTTTTATTTATTCTCTATTTTATTTACATTCTTGATTTTTATAGATGATTGAATTTTCATCAAATTCGGCCAACAAATCAGACAAATTGGTAAGTTATTCAGCAGCTGCATTGGCTGCGGCTGGTATTGCAATATCATCAGTCAGTTTGAAACAAATGTTATTAACGAGTAGTCCTAAAGTTGAGTGGCGGAAACAATAAAAAAATAGACATCAATGATATGTATATATAAATGTGGTCATAAAATTATTAGCATCATATTTAATCTAGTAGTGACCTAAATCCCTATTTGGTTTACTTTTATTTCATTTAAGTATTTTGTTTATATGTAATTTATTTTTAATAAGTAACAAAATATTAGTTAAAAATATAACTAATATTTAAAATAAAAGAATCTTAGGATGCTTAAAAACGCTAATAAATAGAAGGTTTGTAATGAATATTGATTATAAAATGTTTGACTATCAATCAAATCGCATATTTAATCATTATTAAATTTTTAAACTGAAATTTTTGTAAAAATTTGAGTTCTTTTTTGTTACTTTTTCAGATTATTTATATATTTTTAAAATTTTAGCAAATAAAAACGCGATGTTGTTCGAAAATGAAAAATTATGTCAATCATGCACAATTTAAAATTATTATTATTATGTTTCTGTTAGCAGGTAAGCTAAGAAAGGCTACCACATTTCATTTAGCAAATTAGTAATAGAAACAGAATGTTTCTTAAACTTGTGTGAGTTATAAATTTTATTTTCAATATTCAAATTTTTCGAAAGCATAAGTAAATATTTATTGTGAAAGAACATCACAAACTTTTTTTGGCGATTAAAATTCATTAAAAATTTAAACTTCTTTAAGATCTATGTACGTTTGAAATTCATGTTTTTCAAAATTATTTAGTTTATTGTTTTGCACTATTTACTCTCGAATTAGATATTCAAGAAGAACATTATGGATGTACGTAGTGCAATACTTTTTCCTAAAAAAATTTTTTAAATATTTTTAGTAAAATGTTATGATGAGACTTGTAACAAGTTTGTGATAAAAGTGTAGGTTTATAATTTAGTAGAATGAAAAATGAAAAAAATATTTAAAAAAATTGTAAAAATTTTCAAAGCGCATATAAAAAAAAATTAAACGATATTACATTTGGAATCTAAATTAAAAATAAACAAATTGTCAAATATCAAAGCATTTGTTTTTGTAAGCTTTAAAAACACACGAAAAAGAGGAGAGAATTTCACAATAAAGTAAGTACATTTTATAAAAAACTAAAAAATAACAGCAAGATTTAGGGGATTTTTGATAATTCAGTTCTAACTTAGATCTCAATATAAAGCACGTGCGATAAATCTAAACTGCGAAATCTTTTGAATGTTCAAAATGAGAATTGTGCTTAAAATTCTAAAGGAATTTTTAATTTTTTTCATAACTATACGGTAAAGAAGAATAGCACAGTAGGAAAATTATGGATATTGAAAAACTTTTAGGATCTTAAAAACTTTTAAGATCCTAAGAAGTTTCAGTACATTTCTGAATAATCGAAAATCTCCTTATGTACTATATAACATAATTATACATATAGTTTACATAAATTGACCGAATACAATAAATTATGACGATAATATCATAATTTTTTGGAAAAAAATTAAATATTTTTGTTATTGTTATTTATTTCCACTGCCGACAGCCACAATATTTACACAGCACAATTTTTTCGTTTTGAAACATTATAAAATTTAAATAAACAATTTCAATGCTACATTTAGAAATTTTAAAATCGTTAACATGTAAAAAAGTTCGAAAACGTTTTTATTTTACCTAAACAAAATAATCAATACTAGACTGCACAATTAACCCTTATTGATATTAGATAAGTGTCAAATCCGAAGTTTTAACTTTATATCAAAAATTTCCTTATACATCCACTTGATCTTTCTTTCTCCTTTGAGTTTTTTTTATTTTAATATAACATTTTGATTTCCTATCTTTCCTAGCTTCCTTCCATCAAATAAAAAAAGAAACATTTTTGCTTTGCATAAAAGGTACAAAATTAAAGTTATTGGCTTAACTAAATTAACTAGCAATACCATCCAATTTTTATGTTAGAATTAATTTTTTTAAAAACATTAGCCTAATGTTTCTTTTATATTTCGATGTTACATGGATCATAATGGAATTATTTCGACTTCAGTGGATTTACATTCGATCAATCTGTTGGAAAGCTTCATTTACACTTGCTACCAAAGTAGGTGTACAAGGTGAATGCGCTCTTTTACAAACTTTAAGTTTGACTAATTTTTTTTTAATTTGCAAATAGCCACTGCACTTATGTTTTTTTTTACTTTAATTTTCTAAATAAAATTAGGTTTTTTTTTTCAAAATTACTCTGAAATTGAGAAATTTAAAATCTAAAATTATTAAAAATATATACGAATATATGTATATACATACATACAGTTTATTCCTTATTCCCTTTTTTGTATATTACATACATACCTAGTAATATTTTATAATAACTAAAAGTAAAATAAATTGCTTCTAACGTGGTTATTTTGTATCATAATAATTAATATTAATTATTTCTTAATAATTCACTATATATTATTAAGTAATTTTATTTTTCATGTCAAGATAAGACAAATTCAGGAGTGTTAAATAAAACAGTAATTCCGTATTGCAATTGTTCCATGATTAAAAAATTTATCTAATGAAATTTTTATTGTATTTAAGCTTTAAAAATAACATATTCCACTGTATATACTTCCAGTACTTTTCCAAGCAGAAAATGCTTGCTTTATTTTTTTATTTTAATTTTAGGAAGTTGCCAGTTTTTTTAAATAAGAGATTGATTATTAATCAAAAAGTATTTACTTAAAATAAAAATACGTGTTTAAAATGGTTATCTAAAGAAATTATGTTTAAATTTGTAGTATATAGTATATTAAAATTTATATTGAAGGCGAAAATAAAGTCAATATAAATTTCGGGAAATTTTGTTTAATTTCAGTTACATACTTGTTTTTTTACATTATTTCAGCAAATTAAATATTTTAAATGTTATAAGAATATATTATAATTTGTAAAAATATTTTTATCGTTCTTATTTAATAGGTTTTAAATAAAAAGGTTAAGACAGCAAAACTAACAAAAAAAGAAGTACATACTAATATCAAAACTTGAAATTTTTAATTACAAACTCATTTATTAGCAGTTTATTTCTGTTGTTACGCATTTGATATTTTCTGAATTAAAATGAACGCATCCATATTTGCATACTAATGTCCAAACATAAGGTATAAAAAATTCTTCTGGAGCATCTTCTTCAACGTACTTGAATTTAAGATCAGGAAATTTCTATAATAAATTGAAATTAATTTAATTGTTTAAAACTGTTATATTAAATTACTCTTAGACGATCACTGGACCATTGGCTAGCACCTTTTGATATCACTTCCAATACTTCATTAACACCCAATTCGCCTCGTTGTTCCTGCACACGTTGCAGACGAGATGAAAAAAAACCCACTACCTATGTATATACATATATCAAAACAAAATAACGAAAACAATTAAACTTATATGTCAAAAGTTTTACCATATCAATATTTTGTATAATATCTTGAAAAGCATGATGACTTCTAAAATTTTCAAATACTTGTCTTTTATATAATAATGTGTAAACTAAATTTGGGCAATAAACTAATTGATTCGAAAGACAAGAGTTGATTATTTCTAAAACCATTCGCAACACTTCTTCCAGTACATTTAAATCTTGTAACATATCATCTGGTGTATTGTTAACATTAACGGCAACTGAGCCGTTGGCTGGTTCTTGTAACTGGGCGTCCAGTCTCGCGTGTTTTTTTGCTAAAGTCTCAAATAAACTAACCAAACGTTGTGCTACATATGGATGTAGAGAACGAAATTGCCCAGACATATTCGCAAGCGCTGCTAAACAATTAGTATGTAAATATTTATCTCTCATTTTCAGCATATTATATTGTATAGTTCGTATAACTACTAAAATTAAAAGACCCCCAAGAGTTAGTTCAGAAATAGTTCTCTCTGTATACCATGTTATATTTTTTAATATAATTTGATGGATATTTTTGTTGAATCCATCGTCTTCACTTAAAATCAATAAAACAATCAAAGACATGTATATATGATGTGATGTACTGTCTGGTGCATTATATAACGTTTGCAATATTGGTATAACCAACTGCTGTAGATTATGTTGAGACATTACAAATCTATAAAACTTTTGATTTCGGTGTAAAAGTAAATATAATAATAGCGTAGCTTGATCAATTGTAACAATTCGGCATAGTGTGTTATATAATGCTGTAAAGTCTAAAAATAAAAACAACTTTTAATGTATCTCATTTAAAATGTTTATAGAAAAATACCGTGTATTATGACTTATGTCGAAAAGCAAGCTATTACATAATTTAGTTTCTAAATTTAAATTCAATATAAGTACCAAGCTTTAAGTTTTAACGTAAAAATTCTTTAAGGGTAATAACTAAATTTTGTTTGGAAACAGATATTCTACATCCTTTTTTTATTGCTTTAAATTTTATATTATTTCAAATAAATATACCACGCTTACAAAAATCTTTAAGTTTTTGAAAAGAAGATATTGGAGATATTTTTTTTGGATATTAAAAGTGTGCAAGTTTATTTCAATTAAACTGTTTTTATTAATTTATTTTTTTTTAAATAAAATATATTGGCAAAATTAAAGCGTTTCTCGGCTATAATCTTTTTATTTGAGACGTTGCATCAGTGTTGAGTTCTTAAGACCAGCTTTTTCGATTGTCTCTTCTTCATTGGACAACTCTTTTGTTGGAAAAGAGGTCAGTAATACAAAAGTTTGTCCAACATATTGCGGAGCTGAATGTAATACGAATTGGCGAATATCACGAATTGTGTGTGTATGATTGAATTGAGAAGAAATTCGAGATCCATCTGCTAACCTTATTTGTACCATTGTGGTTGGTTCATCTTTATTAACTTGAATCGGCTCTGTTGAACCTTGGGATGTGCTATCTGTAACAGATACTGACGAATTATTTTCAACTTTTGGTGTAGGACTGCCTAGTGTGTGACCAGAACCTTTAAAGTCTTTCAACACAGTTGTGGACTTCTTATAATCTTTGGTTCTATGATCTTCCACATCAACGCTAACCACATTTCCCATTTGTCGTAATTCTAAAGGGATTTGCCCACGCATTACGGTTTCCAAAAAGTCTCTGTTGTCCGGATCATCATAAACTCTCAATTCTCCATCATTTATAGAAAATCCTTGACGCCACAGCTTCAAAATTATTGGCTTTGCTTCATTTGAATTTTTTCGCGCAGATGTTCCTCCCACTACCTGACTATCGTTGTCTGTTTGCCCAAGTCTTAAACCAGTACCCCACTGTTGTGCATTACTTTTATAATTACTGTCAACAGCGGCTCCACTTTCTCTAGCCATTTTGAAAAGATCTGACAATTGTTCGCTAAAATTTTTCTTTTTCGGTGGGCCTAAAACTTGTTGTCCGGACCGTTCAGATCCACCTGCATAAAAAGCTTGACCCTCCTCTTCGTCATCTGAAGACTGGTCATTCATATTATGAAGTGTAGCAACTTTAGGCTTTTGTTTTTTAGTCCAAGCATCTGTAGAGTCTTGTTTTGCATTTGAGCTAGTTGAAAGTGACTCGTTTGTATTATCATCTAACAACGGCATGTCTGTTGAGCCTTCATTAGCAAAATTTTCACTTTCATTTTCAAAAAAACTAGATAAAGCCAACTGCAATGTCCAATTACTGACTTCTAAAAAAAATCTTGCTCTTTCATCTGTGCAACCTGTGACATCCTTAAATTCTTTTATGATTTCTTCTTCGTCAGCCATAATTTAAACAAAATTTTTTTATGAAGTTTGGAATTAATTAAGTTTCTAAATTCTTGAAATTTCCTCAAACAAATTAAAGTTTCCAACAAATATGAAATATGACAATGCAAAAATTGACATCTCTAAGAAAAAAAAACTGCGCGAAATTTTTACTTGAAAAGTCTTTCAGTATGGAAGTTTTCAAAAAAGGGAGCGTTTATAAATTTATATTTCAACTCCCAGATTTATCAACAATGAACAAATTCAATGATAAATTAACAAGTATAATTTATGACAGATTGTGAAACAGAAACCGCTGTTTTTAAAAATATAATATAAAAAAGTTTAAAATTTTAAACATATTTAATTCTGAAAACTTCATTTTCGTATTTGTAATAAGCTCTATGATCCATTTTTCATTTCGTTTATTGATTTTTTTATTTATTTTGTTTTGTCATGAACTTTAAAATAATTTGATTGATATAAGTTAAGATTATTACAACTTCTCAAAAAAATTAAATAATAATTTTTAGCCAAAGAACACCTTAAATTATTCTTCAATAATACCTATTTTATATTAAAATGTGTATAAATTTTCCAAATATGTATTTTAAAAATGAGGCGAAAAATGTAATTCGGCAAAACTTCTTTATTCGCTTCAAAATAAGTCGCGGATAAAGAAGCTGTGCTGAAAAATGACACTTTCATGTAAAACACACATAACATTGAAATGTGTTTTAATATTGTGTAGGACAATAATGTATGATAAACTGTTTCATGTGGTATTGTTGGTTACTGTTACATATACGAAAAAATATTAGATTTAATCCGAGTCTGATAAAAGTCGAACATGTAACCATTGCAAAATTATTAAATTTTGCTACGAAAAATATAAACTGAATAAGAATCCGACAATTAATTTTTGGTGACCGTTGTTCCGAGATCTCATAAAAAGTTAATTTTTGGCCATACTTTTATAAAATTTGGCAGTTAACCTGATGAGAATAGAGTAATTTCTATTATTTGCCATCGGACAAAGACTGATGTCAAATAGTGTTTACATATACGTTTTTCATCAGATTAAACTTTAGATTATGTGGTTAATGTAAACAGTAACTAACCCTGTAAATGTGTGGTATTTCACAACAGAGCAAATTCTGATCTGTTAAAAAATATATTCGCGTAATTTTTTACCTAGAGCGTTCAAATCTCAAAATTCATTAAAATTTTGATAATTGTAATGAATAATGAGCTCACATACAAGTTTGACAATTAATTTTAAAAAATTATTAAATGACAGAATAAGCTCTGGTGTGCGTCCTTAAAATTGAAAAATTTAAAAGAATTTTTCGGCTAAGCAAAGCGTGATCAATTTTGATTTTGATCAGATTTAACATCTGGAAACGAAGAATCTCTAATTCAAAAAAATTAAAAATATTAAAAGAAATATTTAAATATTACAAAAAACTATCAATTTTTTTTTAATTTAACCTGCCCGGACAGCAGTATTTTAACAGAATTGGGACAACACTTTTGAATACGAAAACTTTTTTTCAAAAAGTTAATGAATGATGAATGATCTCTCTCTGATCTCGATTCAGTAATTTCATTGACGGTAAACTTCAAAAATATCATTGATTGTACATCTCCTACAAATTTTTCTATAGAAATTAAATTTTTTGTTAAGAGCATTAACAAATTTAGAACATATTGTACGTAATCGTATGTATATAAGTATGTATATCTTTAAGAATATGGGTAGTAGATTTATGTAATTTATGTAATATACATATGTATGTAGATATTCAGCCATATTCAGTTAGTCGCGTAACCGATATGATAAAAAAATTTATCACATCACGTTATCTGAAGTATACCTTTTTCTTAGCCGTGTCTGTAGCTGCGATAAAATTTTTTTTAGGTTCGCAGTATTAACAGCTGACGTGATGTCTCAAAAAAATTTTAAATAGAATGAATATACATATGTATGTATGTATGTATGTATGTGCATACAAACGAAAAGTTTTAGATCAATAGATTAGGATTTTCCGATTCTCCTACAGCATTTTAAATATTTTTTATATACATACATACATACATATTTATGTATCGTCTTCTTTTCATTCCTCTCCTCTTAGGATGTTGGATACCATCATTTTACAGGTGTTTCTGGATCTAACTCTTATTATGACATGATTGAAGGGAAGATTGCACCAATCTTTTCGATCATGATTTTCTAACTCGACCTCTGCTTCTTGCATTTCCCCTTGCAATACCAATTTTAGAATGTTATACCTCTCACCTCTCATGATATGACCGAGATACCCGAGCTTTCTCGCCTCTATCGATATCAATAGCAGTTTCTCCGTATTCATCTTTCTTAGTACCTCCACGTTCGAGACTCGATCCTCCAATGAAATCTTGAGTATTCTACGATAACATCAATTTGAAAGCTTCAAGATGATTTAGTTCTGAATGTGATAACACTTAATAATTTTCACCTTCAAACTGAGATTTAGTGTTCCAGTTGCAATTATTTTCGCCATCTTACTGAATGTCGCTACAGCTTGCTGCATTCTTTTATCCTAATTTCTTCAGACAAGCCATCCATTATTCTAACCCCAGCTGTTTGATTCCAATAGAAATTCATTATGATTCTTATGTCTTTCCCGTCCAGATTAGCATTTTTCAACATTTTTATCTTCTTCGAGTGTCTCACATTATCGAATAAATCGATAAAGCACGCATGAACCTCTGAATTCATTTCAGTACTTCTTCGCACAATTGTATTTAGCATAAATAGAACTTCTCTACTGGTATGAAAAGAAAAAAGAAAAAGGAAATTTTCTTTTCATACCAATAAAAAAATTATACATATTTCGGAAAAATTATCAACCATTGAAGAAGAATTTTTTTAATGCTTCTCTAGTTTCAACCGTGTTTTTAAATCCAAAGTGTGTATCACTAATATATTCTTCAAACTTTCTAAAAATTCTATTTTTTCTATTATCTTTCTATTTTTAGAGCATGTGACACTTATTGTTCTGAAATCTTCACATTTGACAGCTTTGCTCTTCTTGGGCAGTGTAACAAAAGTCGATTTCAGCCAGTCCTCAGGCATAATTCCGGAATCATATATTTTATTGAATAATTTCGCCAGTATTATTAAACTTATTTCATTTATGATTTTCAGCTTTTCGTAAGGAATATTGTCTGGTCCAACGTCAAGCCTGATTTTGAATCTTTGCTCGATTTAAAATTATCTTAACTTCTTCAGTCAATATTTGCGGTCTGTAGACACACAATTGTTCCGTTCTGTTTGGTCTCTCATCTTCAAATAATGTTTCAGTATATCTTTTCCACATTTCTAATCTGTCATCCGGATCTGATGACCCTGCCATCTTCATTTCTTAACACGCTTATGCTATTTTTTTTCGCGGAATTTGTCAATTTTTTTATCTTTTTGTGCAGATGAGCGCTATTTCCAATGTATAATGATTCAATTTCTTTACATTCTTTCTCCCAATATAGTGCTTTCGCCTCTATAATTTTCTTTTTATAATTTGGTTTACTTCTTTGTACTTTGGGTTATCGATTTGTTTTCATTTCCTTCTTTCTTCCATCAGGTTTAATATTTCCATAGCCATCCATCCTTTTCTGGCTTAACTTTGTTCTGTATATTTTAGATCTTTTAAAGCCTGGTTGAACGGGGCCTTGAAACTTAGCCACGCATTATTGCATTCTTTTTCTCTATCAATTATACTCGTAACTTCCATTATTTGTAATTTACTGTTAATTTTTTTGGCTATTCTACCTCCAATTTCGGTGCTTTCTAAGATGTTGAGATTTGCTGTAGTTTTTTTTACTTCTTCTATGTAAGTTTTTCAACGTGACTTCTACTTTAGCTACCAGTAAATTGTGATCCGAGTAAACATCGGCGATAGGATATGTTTTTACATTTTTAACTGCATTTTTTGCAGCGAGAGTTTATAATAATGCAATATTCGGTTTCTTATTTTTCTTTAGTTTACATTTCCACGTGCAGTCCATGTGTATAATCTTCTATTCGGCTGTTGAAACCATGTGTTTGTTACTACTAAATTATTTTCAATGCAGAAATCAATCAATCTTGAGCTTCTAATATTCCTCTATCTACGTTACACACTTCTCCATTACACCATTGAACATTAAAATAAAACGTAAGTTTTTCAGGATTTCGAATTTTATTTATACATTTAATCTAAAAAAAGATTTCGGAATGATGAACTATCGAATGCACATATGGTGGTGATAGAAAATGGTTATCGTGTCGTATGAAAAGAAACAGCAGAGGCAATGATTTTGATATTTGTTATCACGTCAAAGTTGGTACAATGCTAACCTCTACGATTACCAGAATAGGACGAATATGACTTAGACGTGACAGTATATTTTAATCCGATATTTGCATGCGATACGATACGGTAAATTTTAGAGAGAGTGAATGAAACAATAGTTAGATATCATAAATAGCGGATTTAGAAGAAATAGAATGGAAGATAAATGAATGTAGAAAAATAGGACATAAATCTTTAGCTTACCAACTTACATCCAAAGTAAAAATCATTCGTGCTGGTTTTTAACCCGTTTCTTGTATGTTATTTTTTAAACAGTTGAGAAAAAGAAGAAAAAAAAGAACATAACAATTTCGAACCATTTTAGAAACAAATAAAATTACTATTTGGCAAATAACAAAGTAGACTAATGAAAACTTCCGAGTTGCGTAAAATGCTGTACCTGTTTTAAAGAAACCATAATTTTTCCGCTTTATTGCCTTAAATTTCAAATGCCTACCATTTAAAAAATTTTGCAATTTATACAATAATGTACATATTAGAAGTACCGATTTTAGCTATTAACATTTTTCTACTTTTTTACTTCTTTAGCTCATTTCACATTATATTAATTCACTGAAAGTTCTTCAGTATCGGAAGTAAAATTTTTAATTTGGATCGCATCAGAAATCAATAACATTTTATATTTTTCACAGAAAGAAAAAAAAGATAACTACTAAAACGAAAATAATCAAACAGTTTCTTAAAAAATTATGATAAAAGTTTCGTTAAATTTTTTTAAATGCCGAATCATCTATCGAAATACAATTTATGAAATTTTCTCGCTAAAATTACTAACATTTGTTTGCATAAGTAAGTACAACGTAAAAACTTTAAACTTACCAATTTTGAAAGTTGCTCCTTCTTTTGGTGAATCTTTCGAATCGCAACACCCGAAAATACTGGCACGATATTGGTTGTCTTTCGTCGTGCAATGATTTGTTAAAATAAGAATGAGCAAAAGACTTTGATTTGCCAAAGGATAATGATCTCTAAATTGTTGTGATAGTTCAGTGCTATTTGTAGCTGCTGCCAACGTGTCCTGATTTTTACGAAAAGTAAATATTGATAATAACGATTCGGCAATACCAAAAACAAAAGAACTTCCAGTGGATACTCCAAAAGACGCTTGGGGTACTTCAACCATACGAGAGACAAAGTGCAGTAAAGCACTCATTAAAACGTTTGCATTTAAACATTTATAAATCCTTTTAAATATTATGGATATATTGGTAGGTGGATTGGAAAACAAATGAACGGAAAGTAAAGTTATGATTGTGTTTACACATTCAAGGTGAAGATGATAGGTGAACTCCTTTACTGGTATGGTGACTATTAAATTTACAATAGCTTCAAAAAAAGCTTCGAATTTGGTGCCGTCAACAAAAACCTGAGTTTGTTGCTGCTCATCGTGCAAATTGTTTGTTTGAGTTTGATCCGGAATAGAAATTGACGTATTTTCAGAATCTTTTTCAAGAATTTTAATATCTTTCAAATTAGGTAAAGCCTCAAAATGTTGCAGTAATTGATATTCCGATCCAGTTTCAATTAAATATTTAATTAAACATCTTATTATGAAAATTGCATTATATGCTTGCCATACATGAATAGAACTAAAAAGGGTAAGTTTTGCAATATAAGACATTACTCATTTTCAAATTATATAAATTTTACGAATTTGACGAACCTTTCCTGATCTGACAAAGATAATAAGTCATTTACTTTGCTTAGTAAAATGGTTATCAAGGACCCTAGGTTCCCAGTTTTTAAATTATTGACAATGAACAGTTGGCATAGGCTTTCCAGTCGTGAATCCAGTGTTAGTTGTTCCTCACTACAAATACAAAAAAAATAATATTATTTAAAGTATAGAATTTTCTTCAATAATTTTTTTTAATTGACCCCACGTTTGTTACTTTTTTATGAAATGTTTTTCTGACATGCTAGTTTCAGTATTAATTTCAATTAAAGTACACAGTAAAATTTAATGTTTTTTTAATAAATTGATTTACCTGTTTGCTGGTTTATTAATGTGATATTGCAGCAAATTATTCCAAAATTCATGATTATTTGGTGGTATATGATCTTTTCCAACAAATTTTTTCAAAAAATCATTTTCAGATAAATCATCTGTTCTACTTACACTTATACCCATTTTAAATTACTAAAAAAATGCTTCTTTACTTATCACAATTGTAATGTTAATTTTTAAAAATTCATAATGTTTTGCCTTTACATTAACTTTGTTTAAATTTATTTTTATTTTATTCTTGACGAAAAGATAAAGTGACAACTCAATCGCTTTTTTTGAGTGACGTTGACATATATTTTTCCAAACTTATAAAACATTTGTCACTAGATGCAGATTTTTATAGCATATATACATATCATATAAATATAAGGCATAGTTTAAGCCTTCAACAATTATACCCTAAACACAATGGGGTTTCAACGCTTTATAAAATAATATTCACTGTCGCAGCGACATACAATATGTAATATGTATTTCTATTAAATAAAATATACATAAAATATACATTTTAAATCACTAAGATGGGAAAATAAAAAAGAAATTCAATTATTTCAAAACTTTTAAGATACATTTATAAAAAAAGATGTTTTGAAGTTAAAAAAAAGCAAAATGTAAACAAAGCTCAAACCTACATGCTAGATTATAAAACTTATTTTTATGAAATAGTGAATGAACTAAATTTTTTTATTTTGAATTAAATTAAAATGCTTTTTAAAAGTTTTTGTTATGCAATTACTACTTGATTTGCGCGAGTATAGGAAACAAATTAATCGATTTGTAAACAATCAGTTTGTAAGAAATTACTAATTTTTTGAGTCAATGGATGTGATCATATAATAAATTTCGTTCGCGATCTAAGTAAATTTAGAAAAAATTGCAGAACTAAAAACTGAATTGTTTACGAACGCCTAAATAATAAAATTATTTTCTCCAACCATGTGTCAAGTTCCAAATAAGAGGTTCACCAGTTCATTAACGATTCAACGTGTTGAAAACAAGCTTTGTAAACACGTTGAACGAGCAAATTGAGAAATGAATTTTCAGCATATTCGATTATTTTACAGTATAATTATGTATTTAAAAATCAGTTGCTTAATTTTTAATTAAATAATTTAACACGTTGAACGAGCAAATTGAGAAATGAATTTTCAGCATATTCGATCATTTTACAGTATAATTATGTATTTAAATATCAGTTGCTTAATTTTTAGATATTACATGTCGGGTACCTGTTACATATCAGATTTAATCTAATAAAAATCTGAATTTGAGTCTAGTGAATATAATAAGTACTACATTAAGTCTGATATGTAATTGTTACTTTAACATGTTAATTGAAACACATAGTTTCTCGGGAGGAAAAGGGACCAAAGGAAAAATTGTAGTTAATTTCAATTTTAGGTTTTGGTATACTGTTAAAATGTTTTGTCGCTGTTATTATCATAGTCACAGAATAGAACTTTTATTACAGCTAAGTAATACATTTTTTTATTTATAAAAATGTCATAATAAGAAATGGTGCCTTAATGCGAATTTTTTTTCTTCTTCAATAGCGTGAATAAAAACTGTTTCCGTTATAAGTTTGGTAGCTGTGATAAAATTAATGTGAATAAAAAGTCTCAAAATCAGCCATAAAATAAAGAAAAGAAGTAATATGTCAACTTATATATAATAGGGCCACCCTAATAATGAAAAAGTAAGATAAAAACTTTGTCAGTTGACTTTGACATTTACTAATTTTTTTTTTGTGAAAATGGCGACATTTGCCTATTTGCACAACATAATTTACAAAATGTTTTTATTTTCTAAAGAAAATTAGTAATTTGTTCTAAACAAATTGGTTAAACAAACGATTTTAAATCAAAATTTATTAAAAATTTTTTAAACTATAAAGAAATAGGACTAAACAATACGTGATATCACAAGAATAGTGAAATAAAAAAAAGAGGAAATGGCTTTTGCAAAATTTTTGTAATTGAAAATTAAAAAAAAATATTACTATTAATTAACATTTACATTAAAATTATAAATTACTTAGTTACAAAAAATTAAAAGCTGGAATATGACGATTAGAAATAAAATTTTCAATTTTATGATCGCTTTTGCGTATTAAATGTAAATGATTCTTAAAAGCAAAAAATATTTATATAGTGCAGCAATTATTTAATTAAAAAAATTTATAAAAAATAATATCATTTTTAAACAATAATAATTATATGGCAGAAGTCTGAAATGCTTATTTGAGTTCATTTTATTAGAATAAAAAATTACAAAATTTTTTTTTGCGAAATTATGCATATCATAAATTTTTTTAACATTTACAAAAATTGTATCTTTTTTGGTTTTAGTATTTTTAATATTGCTTTTTTAGTTAAAGGTGAGTATGTATTACAAATCATTGTAAATTTTTTTTACCTTAAACATTTCGTAAATTTAGGTTGAAAATTGCAAGAGAACCAGAAAGTATTTAGATTAAAAAAGTTTGCTTTTGCGGCTATAACTTATGCTCCTTCAAAGAACAAACATACATACTTAAGATTTTAAAATTTTTATTTTTTTTTATTTAAGTAAAGATTATAACATGTTATATTTGCATTTAAATGTTTGTAATTGCCATGTAAGTACCTACCCATGTAATCTTATTCTGGATTTACTCCATTGACTAAATGTATTCAGTTTTGTGTTAACAAATTTAACTAAGCCATCTATTATGTTTATTATTATTAATCTTATCTCAAAATTCATAATATTTTATTACACGAAAATTTCGAATTATTTATATAAAGTAGGCAATGTGGGGTGCAAAGTAAAAAGATTATTTATTCAAATCTTTTTGATGAAATAAGGCAGATAAGTAAAAATTTTTATTTACATTACATTACGTTATAGAAAATAAGCAATTAACGTCATACATACATTAATATACTCGGAAATGTACATATGTATACTATTATTAATAACGTATGTATTTTATTTAAAAATATGCATAACAAGTTTATTTTTACACCTACATATAAACTATCCTATACTATTATTGTTATTTATGTTCATATTATAATTAGCTTTTACGCACATTACATATGTTATGCCTATTGTACTACTTAGAGTATTCGTACATTAAACCATGTTTTATATAAATTAGATGTGTCTCTGCATATTATATTGAACACAAGAATAGCTCAATAACTTGGTACCTAGTTTAAATTTTTTTAAGGCTAAAATTCTTCCAACCAAACTCGATTTAGCTATACTTCACATAAAAAACAAAAAAGCTAAGAATTAAAATTTTGCTACAATTACATTAGAAGCAAAATGCAGAAAAATTACGCTGAGTTTCATTATTAGTATTTCTTATCCGATTCAGAAGAAATATTATTTTTACTATAATTTAGAAATAATTTGGGTTTTTTTTGTATTTAAGAAAATTTTAGTCAATTTTTGTTGTGGATGAAAAGGTTGGATCCACTCGGTGCATGAAATTTGGCTTTTCTCAAAATGCATTTATCAGCGATTTTTAAACAATTAAGCTATTAAGTTCGTAATTACGTAAATATTTCTGAAATCCAGTAAGGTACACCTACTACCTTCTTAAAATTATTATACAATATCCTTCAAACAAATAGTATGTATTCAATAACTAATTAGATTGACGCACATAGGTACATATGCATTTGTAAAATATCTTTTAACTACGGTCTCGGCTTTTACTCTAAAATTTCTTTTTTTTATTTAAAAGTGAGATTTTAGCATTTTAAAGCGAACATTTTTGAACTGAATTTCCTTTTTCATTTCAAAATATTTCTGTGAAATGAAAAGATGAAAATATGAATTTAAAGCAAAAAAAAATGTAAGTTCTTCTTGCCAATCCCTGATATTTGAAGTCTACAGATAACTCAGCTTTTCATAAATAAATCTGTTTCCTTATGAAGTGTAAAATTAAAATTAAAATTTTTTCAGGTTCAGTTGTTAAAAATAATGAAATAATTGTAAATGACACAAATGAAAATGAAATATCAATAGGATTAACAAAATTATCTAACATTGCTAATAGCTCTACAAATAATTTATATAATATTCACCAAGGTATTTTAGTTAAGAACTCAAAAGATATGGTTCCAGAATCGCCTGCTTCATGTAATATTTCTTTATGAACATTTTAAAACATTAAAAGAAAATAAAAAACAAATTTTTTTTTTTAGTAATGTCTGAGAAAACCATAGACTCTACTAAAATTAAAATGAAATATCAAAGTGATATAAAAGCGGAATCTAATTTATTAAATCCGAATGAAACGGAAACAGGAAATTTAATATTGAGTAACTCAGAGAACAATTCCATAAATCCTCCATTGGCTATGGTATCTCAAGCACCTAAAAAAAGTATAATAGAAACAAAAAAGGAGAATAAGATGTTTTTTATAATATATGTAAATATTTTGTTTTTAGAATCTCTGAAGTGTCACTGTGATTATTGCAAGGATGATAATCATGTTTGTGAAACTGATGGTGTTTGCTTTACATCTGTTGAAAAGGATCTAGTTAAAAATGAATTGGTTTATAGCTACAGGTATGTTAATTTTCTTGTCATACATATAAAAATTAATTTAAGTTTAACATTTCGAATTAAAATAAAGTACAAGAAACTATGAAAAAAAAATTATAAAATTACTTATTTTTTAATTAATATTATAATTTTTTTAAATATTAATTCGATAGATATTTTTTTTAAACAGAATAAAATAATTTTAATTCTTAGAATCTTTTCTAGAAAAGATATCAAAGACTAATAGTAGCTACATGTTGATAAGTTAAGAATAAATTTCAATTTTTAAAACTAAAAAAGCGTGGCTGTTTAAATTTCGGTCGGAATTTTTTAAGTTTTGTTTCCAAGAGCTTTAATCTTTAACCAAATTTAATTTTCAGTATTTGATTTCGTATAAAGTGAAATGTAGAACAACCACTACTATAAATATTTTTGTATAGCTTTGAACAAAAATAGTTTTAAATTTAGAGATAGATTTCGAACATGCAAAACTACAACAAAATTCACAATTTATTGTTTGACAGTCCTATAAAATGAGTTTTATAAAACAGAATTGGAATTCAAATCATTCATAACCATAAATAGTACGAGTAATCACAAATAAAACAATATATAAAACTTTGCGTTCTTAAAATCTCAAACTACAATATATTACAAATGGAAGATCGTTGTGTCCGAGAGATTTCTAATTTAAAGAAAGGTTTCATATTATTCGTTTTTCATTTCACATTTATATTATAAATATTTTCAATTTTTATATAAAGTTAGAGTAAATAAAATTATATACATTCATAAATAATATGTATTTGGTACAAAAGATTTTCATTACAAAAGGCTTTTAAAAAGAAAGTTTAGCAATAATTGAGTTAACGACGAAATTCAGTTATTCTTTGGTAGTATTTGGTAGCTCTATAGAAAAAATTTCTTAATTTAGACGAAATATTATGAAAATTTGTAAAACTAACAATACTTTTTTATTCAAAATATTTTTTGATCAAACGATGTTGATATTATAATGATTATAAAAGAGTTAGTAGATTATTACGTATAAAATACTTTATTTGCGGATTTGTATAAACAACAATAAAACATCATATATATACGTGTACTTCAGTTGTTTTCACAGACATAAATTTCTCCCCGATCCGGAAGGTCCTTTACGTTTATGCAATAATAAAACTATGTATTGTTGTGACCATTCTGATATGTGCAATATGGATTTCCCAGCCAAAATAAAAACTGCCCAAGAACATGTTGAAGGTGCGAAATTTATTAAGTCATGAGTAAAAAATATAAAATAAATGCATTTTAAACCATCGATACATATATAACCATTTTTTTTATTGATAAATTCTGTATAAATGTTTTTTTTTTGTTTTATGATTAATTTCTTTTTTTTTAAATATTGAATCCCATACTAAAACAAAGTTTTAAAAATCATAAATAATATCTAAATGCCAAATAATCAAAAAATATTAATGTGGTTTTTTTTTCTTTTCTACGCTCAATATTTTGCGCTCGTTCAAATAGCCATTTACCATAAAAAATGTAATATTTTGCAAAAATATTCAAATGCTTTGAAAAATAAAGTAATTGTAATAATTTTTATTCTTTGAATTGAATATTTTTGAATATGAAACCCTAAACTTAGTTTTCTTTAAAAGGAAAAGGAAAATATTTTTAGTGTGCTATTCTTTCAGCAGTAGATTAATAAAATATTTAGTGTAAAAATTTGAAAAAAAAATAAATAATTTTTCTTTTACGTTAGTCAAGTATTTGAAGTACTGATTTATTGATAAGCCCGTAATTAAGCGAATTTTTTTCTCTTACTAACTCAAAAAATCAACTTGTGACTAAATAACTGAACATTGAAAATAGTTTCCAGCGTTAGTTAGTGTCTCTATTTTTTTTTGAATTTGTTGTACATATACATATATGTATATGTTTTAAATACTAAAATAATATGAATTTGGAATAAAATATTGAAGATATTTTTTTTTAAATTTTGTACTATTTTGCATATCCTATATTAACTTTTAAAAATTATCTAAATTTTTTATATAAATAAATGCCCTACATACAGGTGTATCCATAAAACATATGAGATTGAAAGATCTGAACCAATAGAATGCTTAGTTAGCAAGGAGAAAAAAAAATTTTTTAGAATTCAATGCTGTAATACAGATTACTGTAATAAAAATGAATTATTAAAATTGGAATTTAAAACAGGTACTGAATTAAATTTCTTAAGATCAAAAAATAATTATAAAGGCAAATAGGAAATTCAAAATTTTGCATACTAATATGTGTATAATATAATATATAAATATTATACATATATATAAATATATACAATCATATTTTAATTTTTTTAGCAAAATTTTTAATGTTTACTAGAATATTTTGGTTTATTATCTTTTCTATTAAAATTTATTATTTTTTATTTCTAGAAATTTATTTTTTGAATTGATATTTTCTATCTTGGTTTTAAAGCTACATTAATATTATATGGTGTTATGTACGTAATTAAGCAGTAGAATTTAAAATTACATTTTCTTTTACCAGGACATTTTTTCTTTTACCTTTTTCAATTTATATTTTTTATTCTAAATGTGCACAAAAGTATGAATTGAAATGCATATTCGTTTATTACGTAGAAAATTGCTATAATTCTCTTTGATTACGAAAATAGTTTTCACCATTTCAATATTTTTATTAATTAATTTTCAATTTATTATAATTTAACTGCAAAAACATATTTAAAATTTTATGATTATTAACTATTATTATTGTTTTTAACGATTATATTAATTTGCAAATACAATTGATCTGTGAGGGGATTTTGTTAAAATGTTTGAAATAGGTTATTAATGTTGTTTAAGGTAATGTGTCCAAGAATATTGACTCATAAATTTCTTTAACTCTCGAGGATTTGATTGTCTCTTTTGATTACCCTATGAAGATCTATGTTGGCTATTAAAAATAAAAATAATAGTTTCTTGTGTATTTTTTTTTGCAAATTATCTTGGAAGCAAATATTTTTTGTTCAAGCAACTTTTGTAAAAATATATCAATAATTTTAACGAAATTATGTTACTTTCAAATATGTATTTCATTTATATTTGATTTTAACATTTGGATGAATAAAGCAATAATACAATCCATATTGAAGATGAATAAGATGTTTGTAGGTTAGTTACTTGTATCCAAGTAAGGCATCTTTTGTTTATACGAAAGTTTTGCATCAATAATCCTCTTACAACTTTAAGTTCTATTTTTTGAAAGACTTTAAGAAAGTCTCTTAAAAATTTCTAAAATGTATTTTGTAAGACAAGGTGGGTTGCAATTATATTATCATGCTACAAAATATGTATAAAAAATTTTTTATTTTTAAAATGGTAGTATTTTATAAATGAAATTTGTCATTATAATAATTGTATAATAATTGAACTAAAAAATACTAAATATTTTACTTAGATGTTTTGACGAATTCATTAATCCTGATGCTCCAGCAATCTGTGATTTTATAGATTTAAAAAAGTCATTAGCTCGAAAATGTTGTAACCAAAATTTTTGTAACACAAAAGCAAATTTTACCTTACCGATCTCAGGTGAGCTTTGATAGTACCAAATATATACATTTGTAATAATAATTATCAAACAGAAATTTTTCCTCAAAATAATTCAATGTTGTCTCATATATAGTAGTGTCAAACTACTACCATTTTTTTTTTAATTTATCAGTATACGTTATATTCATGCGTTAAAGAAATGAAACTTATTTACAAAAAAATATTTTTATGAAAAATTCATCAATCAAAAGAATATTCATCGTTCTCATTTATTTTTATTGGAACAACACATGAACTTTTGTGAATTAAGATATTTAAGAAAACGAGGAAATTTTTGTCTATTTGGGGGATAAATATGTTATGTGTATATTTATGTGAAACACATATAATTATAATATATATAGTATTCTTCTATATATATGTATATATATATATATATATATATATAATCATATTTTACGTGTTTTTATGTTTAATTTTTCATTTATAAAAACATCTAAGTGTTTTGTATGTATTTTATATGTTTAATGTTATTTTATTTCTAAATAAATTCATTTTATTATTATTACAATTACATAAACATTTTATTATGTTCTGTTTTGCATAGTGTTACTTTTCATTCGGAAACATTAGGATAATTAAAATGTGATCGATTTTATTATGTGAAAAAATGTTTAAAAATTACGTTGATTATCTTCAAATTTAACGCTGAATGTGTGCTTGGTTGCTCATAGGAATTTTAATATAAACTTGTATGAAAATTTTGAAAACTGAAATGTTACGAAAAAATATCGTAAAAGGAAGATTGTATATCGCTTTTTTTTACATAAAAAATGATTGAAATTAAATTATAGAATTATTAAAATTATTCAATAGGCGAATCATAAACTTTTAAGAAATACAATTTCGAAAAATGTTTTTAGCCCCATTTCCTTTGGGGCTTTTACGAATTCACAGCCCTATCATGAATTCCACTTGTAGAACCCTACGAATTACCAACTTAGTAATTGTTTTTTTCTCTCACTGAACTTTTCTTTGAAGTCTACGACACATGAGAGCTGTGTTGTTAAAGGAAATGCAAACTAAACGGCTCTCTTTAAATTTCTATTAAGAGTTATTATCTCTCTCGTGGACTTTTGACATTTGTTTTTACTACGAATGTAATTTTTGATTACTCTGTTGGGAATATTCGGAGCAGAGTTTTAATAATTCGGAATTGGCAATATGACATTATTAATTTTCCGAATTTCATTCCGTAATTCATGATAGGTCAAGCATTTAGAAAAAATGATATTATTTGAAATTTTCAACCAATATCATTAAAACGAAGCATTTAAAAAAAAAAACTACAACAGTAATGTTAAAATAAAAGTTAAAACTATTTTAATTATTAATTTTTATGTAAAGTAATGAGTGCGTTCAGCCAACTTAAGCGCTTTAAAATTATCAAGTAATTTTCTACGTTTATGTAAGACTCTAAAAATATAGTTAACATTTTACAAACTTAGTTTCTTTAAATTATAATTTGTATTATTATAAAACAAAACTACTTTTTATTACTTACCATCATTATTCTCCATTCTGTTTGTTTTTTTTTAAATTTAAAAATAAAGAAATATAAAACTGACAACCGTTATTCATACCAAATGTCATATTTTCTTAAAACAAAAATAAAGTTCTGCAAACCGTTCGGTGGTTTTCAGCTCTGCAGCGATAATTAACTAACCACTTAAGTTGGCTGAACTTGCCCAGTTTTTAAAAGATCTTCATGTGGGTATAATTTTTTGTTTTCTTTTGTCTTTCAATTACAGACACGAAATCACCGGCAGGAAAGCCAAAAATTTTTAAATTCATTATAGCTTGTAAACATTAATTATATTTATAATAAAACAGTTTAGATTTATGAGTTCTTCCAAAATTTCATGTACATGGGTCAAGTTTTATGAATTGAAAGGCCAAAATTTTCAATCAAATTAGCCATCAATATTTTTTCCTCTTCTTTTTGTATAACGTTTTAGAAACTTGAACACTTGTAGTTTTGTGATAAAAACATATTTAATTATAAAATCTTACAAATTTTATAATTGTATACAATTTTTAAATAAAACTTTCGGTACATACTTTAGCTATGTATATAAGCAAACACAATAAAGTCAGGGGTAAACAAATTTTTGAAACGAATGTACTGACAGTGCTTATTTACAGAGTGCGATGCTTTTCATGTGACTTATGTAACTGATATAATATTAATATTGTTAAAAAGACATTATGTAATAATTTTCTAAACCATTTTCTTATAAAATTAAAAAAATATTTCCTTTTGCCTTTGTTGTATAATTTTTTTTTATTTACTTTGAAATATTTGTAATTTAAATTAAATCAAGTATAGTTTATCATCAGTATAGTTTTATATATGTACGTATTTAACCATAACTTCAAAATTGAAAAATTCAGTTAAATGTTCTGTTCCTTAAACAAGTGACAAACAATTTATTTTTATTACAGAATATTTAAAAGAAAAGTGATTTTTTGAGGCATGGTCTACAAAAAATTTCCATGATTATCTCAGAATTGATGTTTACTATGCGGTTATATTTTGAAGTAGTTTATTAAAAATGCAAAGATGTCTTTCATTTTCATTTCCTGGTTAATTTTAACTTAAGTAGTTGACTGTTTTAACAACGCTATTGATGCATGGTTTTTGGGAATCTTGTTGCTCTTTTTGTTTCACTAATTTAATTCACGCATGCTGCTTTTGCTTGCTGTTTTCTTGGTTGCTATAATTTCCATAACTTAATTTTATATTTGCTTTTTTAAGAAAAAAGAAAAATTATTTGATGTCATTTTAAAAAATATTTTTTTTTCCAAAAACTAATATATTATTAATTTTTATACTTACAAACAAAAAAATAAAAAATAAAGATTTTCTACCAGAAACTGCTCTTACAACATGGCATTTAGTATTTATAATATTTGGTGCAACATTTTTTTTATGTTTAATTATATTTACGATGTATTGGTATATACAAAAACGTAAGCGGATGCTTACGGCTAGACCATATCCACAAGAAGATTCTGTATGCGACCCTATTTTAAATGGTAATACAATTCAGGATATCATAGAGATGACAACATCTGGGTCAGGCTCAGGTTAGTATTTTTATATTCTTATATAGCGCAACTGAATTTTTATGAAGGTTTCTTTTAAAAAAATAATTTTAGCTGGTTTGCCATTGTTAGTACAACGTTCAATTGCTCGGCAAGTTCAGTTATGTAATGTAATTGGAAAGGGTCGTTTCGGGGAGGTATGGAGAGGCAGATGGCGTGGAGAAAATGTTGCTGTGAAAATTTTTTCAAGTCGGGAGGAGTCATCTTGGTTTAGAGAAGCTGAAATATACCAAACTGTAATGTTACGCCATGAAAATATATTAGGTTTTATAGCAGCAGATAATAAAGGTACTATTTGTTAAATTGGAAAAAGTTCTGGTACTTTTTGATATATGTATATAAATTCCTAAAATTTTTGATACGCAATTTTTAATCTTCGAAATTTGTAAATATAAATTTTTTTTTTTTTCAGATAATGGAACATGGACTCAATTATGGCTTGTGACTGATTATCATGATAATGGCTCACTGTTTGATTATTTAACAGCCCATACTGTTGACACAAAAACTATGTTGTTAATGGCACTGTCAATAGCGACTGGGTTATCTCATTTACATATGGATATTTTAGGTACTAGGGGTAAACCAGCGATAGCTCATCGTGACTTGAAATCAAAAAATATTTTGGTTAAAAATAATTTAAGTTGTGCTATAGCTGATTTAGGTTTAGCTGTTAGGCATGTGGACAAAGATGATTCCGTTGATATTCCGTCAACACATCGTGTTGGTACAAAACGTTATATGGCGCCAGAAGTTTTGGATGAAACCTTAAATGCAAACCATTTTGATTCTTATAAACGAGCTGACGTTTATGCATTCGGTTTAATATTGTGGGAAATAGCTAGACGGTGTAATATGGGCATGATTTATGATGATTATCAATTGCCATATTATGATGTTGTACAACCTGATCCATCAATAGAAGAAATGAAAAAGGTTAGTTTTTAATTTTAAAACGAAATCAATAATTCAAATAGAAGTCTATTATCGTTAGAGTTAACCTTCATTAGAGTTAACCTTCTCGATTATTAAGATATAGTGCTTTTATTACATATTTTACGTTTTTATTCAATATGTATGTGATTTTTGTACTAAAATTTCTGAGTATTGTGGCCTGAAGGATGTTTTCGATAATAACTTTTTGTACAACTCATAGTACAAGAACTAATATTAGTATAACGAAATATTTCTACTTGACTTTTTTTTATATGTGTTTTTGCTAGTATTTTTATTGAAATTATTTTATATAATAAGAGAAGGTTTGCTACTTAAAAAAACTTTTTATTATTTTTAATTTAAGGTCCATTTTATTTTTAATTCTGATTTTTATTTTAAGGTTGTTTGCATAGACAAAATACGTCCAAATATACCAAATCGATGGCATGCTTCTGATGTTCTTCATAATATGGCAAAAGTAATGAAAGAATGTTGGTATGCGAACCCTGCTGCTAGATTAACTGCTTTAAGAATTAAAAAGACATTAGCTAACATAAGTGTCGAAGAAAAAATTTTATAAATGTAGAGTATTTAAATTTTTAAAAAATTTATAATATAAAAATTAAATAATATTTAATTGTAAACTTAGGTATGTAATTTCGTAATTGAATATTTGAAGAAAAAAATAATAATTGAAGAAGTACGTAAATTGATTTATTAAAGAGTTTTTAAAAACTTAATGTGTATAAATGTTGGAAAGAAACTAAAAATAATGTTTGTAAATTTCACTATTGAACAAAACAAAAAAAAGAAACTTTAGTGTGGAGAAAGTGGTAGAGGTGTAGAGTGTTACATTTTTTAAAGAAGTATTTGTATTAAATGTTGATCAGCAAAGTTGGAAATTTTATGAAGATAAGGCATTTTTTGAAAATTTTGAGAATTATATATGAAAGAATATAATAAAAACTGAAAATCAATAAATAAACCAAAAAAAAAAAAAACAAAAAATAAAATAAAAATAAACGTATATTACAGAAATATATAATAGTAAGTTAATAGTATATTAATTATCTTTGCGTTATATGTGTACATGTATCATGTAAATAGAATTTTTATAAAATATTAGTTATAATTGTATGTATTAGTTGTAATTGTATTTATGGGCATCATAATATTAATTATCCGTGAAATTATGTTAATAAGTAACCCATATTTATAGAAATATAGTTTAGTTACTTTTGTACTATGTAAAACAATTTAATAAAGCTGTTTAATTATTCTACTTATGTATGAAATTACATAGTGCATACATAATTGCGGCTTATTACGTTATTTAAGGTTTTTTAATTTAATAGTTTCTATTCACGCGCATTTTGGCACAAGATATAATATGTTTCGAGTTTATTTTGAAGAACAATAACTGAAAGTAATATTTATCATTGTTACCAAATTAAGGCAAAATATGAAAGAGTTTTAAATCCAATTTCTATTTTTATTGTAAAATTGCTACAATATAAAAAGTGTAAAACGCACAAGAAAAGTGTATTTTATTAAAATAATTAACAAATTCAATAATTTGTATAAATATTGGAAATCAATCAATATTGGAAATCAAAAAAGTAAAAAATAAACCGCAACAATTATTTTTGATAAAATATTCTTTTACAATTTCTTAATTTAGCTTTTACTTTAAATCTTCTTAATTAACGTTGTAACGAAAATTTATTTTATATAAGTTAAACGTATTTTTGAAAATTAAAAATTAAACAGCTTAAATAAATGAGTAAAAATTAAAACTATATCGATGTATTTTTTTTTAAATATTATTCGAAGATAAAAATTAAACCGATTCAGTTTTTAAAAGTTCATATAAAATATAATAGCATTACGTTTAAAGTTATTGCAAAAATGGGAAATAATTATTTTTATACCTTAAAAAAAACTAATATGACTGCCATACAAACATTTTCATGTATTAAAAGATAAGTTAAATAAAAAGAATAATTTTTCCAATACAGATCTAAAATAATAATCCGTTAAATACAATTATTTTTTTTATTCAAAGAAATATAAAGACTGATTTTAGATAATGAGATTATACATAGATTTTATATTTTGTTGAAGTTAATTTTTTTTAAGTATTGTTTTGTAAAACCACTTAGGTACAAAAGAAATTTTTTTTTATCCATTGATATTTGATTTACATTTTATAAGTGCTATGATTAATTAATATTTAAACATATGCAGATGTTATTTATTTTTATATATATTATGAAACATTATATAATTAACATTTATCGAATCGCACTCCAAATTATAATTTACTTAACTTTATTTCAAAATGATGCAATTGGTTTTCATTCAAATTCTTTTTTTTATTTTCTTTGTTTTATATTTTTTATATCGACATAGTAGTTGAATGATTTCGATGTAATCATGACGTTAAATGGAGCCGAAAAAATCGAATTAAATTTTATTTTAAAATGATATAATACATATTTTATAACAAACTACAACTAGTATTTTTGATATGTTAAAAGATCAAATTAGAAATTTGTAGAGGAAGGATATTTTTGGACAAATCTTGCATAATATATTATAGTTTTTTAATTCTACTTTATTATTATCAAATATGTGCATTTTAAAGTGTATCCAAAATGGTATTACAAAATAATGTTAAAAATTAAAATCAAAATTTTTATTTCTAATGAATAATTAAACACTTAATACAATTCAGGTAAACTTATAGAATGTAAATATATGCATATATTATGTAACATGTAAATATGTTTGTATTAATTTGTAAATCATAAATAGGGACAATGTGAATATAATTATGTAAAATGTTATAATCGTAATTATATATACATTAACTAAAAAACATGTGTAAAAAATATAAAATTAAAAACTGAATCGGAATTTTTAGGAACAGTTTTTCTCATGTGTGAAAGTTTACATTTATAACCTGCTATATTTGTTTTTTAAAGTAATTATGATTACATTTTGTTGTGATAATAATTTTTTGCATTTCAAATTCATGCACTATTCATATTTTCAATTCTATTAAAAATTTAAAGAGTCTCCCTTATTAATATTTTTAAAAAATTTTTTTTTAACTTATTTAAATATACACGAGCATAAAAATTATTATAAAACCTTTCGTCAAATATATTTGTATTTTGTATTTCATGTTTTCTTACTTCATTATTGGTCGATTTGCAATTTGTATTTGCATATTGTAGGCTTAAATTTGATTACTTTACAAGCACAAAAAAATTAAATTAATTTAATAAAAAACCGGGTTTAACGTTAAAACTAAGAGAAAATTGTAAACATATTGTAAAGCGAAGAAAATATTATCTTTTAAAATTTTTGAATAAACCGAAAGCGTCTAAATAACATAGGTAAATAAAGAAAAGAAAAAAATATATTTTTTTCCACATTTTATAAAATATATTAATGTATTTAAATCATTTGTATCACATACAAAAATAAATTTGCATAAATATATTTTCTGCAGTTTGTTGCATAAACTTTTTAAACATGTACATTTATTAGAATTTCAAATATATATAATTGAAATTATGAAAACTATATTTAAACATTCATCGTTTTTAAAGATTTTCTTAATAAATATAAAAACGAAATTACACTTATTTTTACAAAAATTATGTAAAGTCTGGGTTCTTTCTGAATTGTAATGTTTATATACATATTACATATGCTTGAAATCACCATAATATTATAAATATTTAGATGTTAAACAATTCATTAAGTTAAATTATATAATATATTATAATATAAAATAATGAGTAACATGGAAAACATAACAAAGTTATCAAAAATTTCAAAATTGCTTAAATTATATAAAAAACAAAAAAAAAAACAGAATGGTAAAAATGAAAAAAAAAACCAAAATGGTAAAAATTAATGACTCTCGTTTACTTACACCATGCTTAAAGTTTGAAATCCAATTTTGAACTATTTTCATGTCAAATGTTCAACTGGATAATATTTGATTACTCAAAGAGAAAATCTACTATTTAATTAAGTAGATTATTAATAAAAAAAATCTTTTAGATTGGAAGATTACTTTAAGTACGAAATTTAAAATTCGCTCAGTTGTCGTATTATATAAATCAAAGAATTAAGCTGATTAAACCATTTTTAAAATAGCATATTTCCATATAACAATTTGAATTTAGAAGTTGTATTCATAAAGCCTTGGGCTTAAATATTGTTTACATTTACAAGTTTAAAAGAAGTGTCAAAGTAATAATTTTCAAAACAGTTTTGCTAACGTATGTATACATAGAATCAGGTTGCCCATTAATTTAGTTAAGGCCCTTTGTCAAGAGAATGATAGTTAAAGACTATCATTTTGCAATATTTAAGACCAAATTTTCCGCGTACTTTAACCTTTCGCAAATGTTTCCAAGACAGAGACTTAAAATTCCACTTACATTTCAGTTATCATTTTGAATTGGAAATGATTTCTTATTGATCTCCTGATTTTTGTTGATTAACTTGAGAATTTACTTTTTATGAAATATAGTTTCGCAAAGCAGAAGCGTAAGTTAAGGCTGTATTTGAAATTTTAATACTTGATGTGGGATTTCCTAAAATCAATGTGCATTGAGTAAAGGTATGTTTGCCCAAACTTGATGGAAATTCCTAAAAGTAAACGTATTTTTAATAAAATTTCGATGTTGATATCGGCCGAAGTGATTAAGTTTGTGATCTGTTACTTTATTTGATTTCATAAGACCAGCAAATGAAGGCAACATTACAATATTTTCTGGAAGGTCGACTCGCTCTAATTCATCATAAATATCATCCCAGGAAAAACCACACGAACCTATTATCTCAAGTAATATCAAACAGTATCTTATTCATTAAATATGTAGGTATGGCACTTATAACCTCCCGTTGTTTTAAATTTTCTATAATCTTTTTGAAAGAGCCTAGGAGAAGAGAAAAATACGTGTACTGTTTTAAATTTTTAAAATTAATGAAAAGTTATTATTGTATATATACGTATATAAAAGTTATTATACACAACTTTTCAAAATATTTATTTTTCATTTTTTGTAGTTAACATAATAAAAACAGTTATGTGTTTATTTTGATGTTTTAGTTTTGTAGTTCTATTTTGCGCATTTATATTTTCCAATTTAGGATCTAAATCGTAGTGCATGTCCGTAAAATCTTGAGTTAAGACTTGGCAAACTAAGATTACAGAATCTTTACCAAGGTGGTTCAAGCTCAATAATTCGTAAAGGGACATTATAGTACCAAAATGTTTATTGATAGCATTTTTGTCTCTTTTGTGAGGCATAAAGTATACTGATTTTATCAGCTCCATTTCTAGGAGGATTTATGGTGTGGGAACTCTCAGTTTTTTATTATTTTGTTTATAAAATTGATAGGTTTTTGAACGGTTGCTGCTAATTCTACATAATATTTTTTTATACTACCGAAAGAAAAATTTGTATTAATACCGATTGACGCGGTATCGATTTTTTAAAATTAAAAATTCCTTTTATGTTGAAAAATAAATAAATGTCTTTATAAATAGAATGGGAGATCTTTAAATAAAACGATGTAATATATTGAACATTTTTAAATATTTCCAAATGTAAATTTCATAATGACTTCAGAAACTGGTACCATATTTTATATTTGTTTTCTTAATTTCTTAATTTATGTTAAAATTTTGTTTATACTATTTTTAATTAATAAATTAAAAAACTATTAATTTTTGAAATTAATATGAAGTTATATAATTTTAAATGTTAATTTTAAAAAAATATTTTTTATTTTGTTAAGTTATATAATAAATAACAATATTAATTATTTTGTAGAATTAAAATATTTAAAATATTTTCAGAAAATAAACAATAAAATCAAAAATTTTGTTTTTTATATTATTTTTATTTTATATTTTTTTCTTTTAAAATCCTTTTATCAAATTGTTTTTTCTTTGTTTATTTGATTCGGAAATTGTTTTGTTCGGTTAATGCGACTAATTTTTTAATATTAAATAGTAGATTTTCGAATTTATTGTACAATATTCTTGAGTATAATATAAAACTATCCTCAAATTTAAAAATTAAAATGTATAAATAAAAAATTGTAAATTATTCTTGCGAAAGTTTAATCCACTGCTATCTACATTATAGTTAATCCCTTTTTGTGACATTTGTAAAATTAATAAATTATTTTACGTTAAAATTTAAACTTCAAAATTTATTCTAATTTATTATCAAAAAAATAAAATTTTTAATGTAAGTTATACTAAATTAATAATATCATTGATTTGAAATAATAACTTTATCTTAAAGTATCCTTTATGAAAGTATGTTTAAAATGTTTTTTTAAAATTTATTTTGTAGTGTGAATTTTTTTTCGTCTAATTAAAACTTCGCTCTTCAAGTATCGTTTTCAAAATATTAGACTTATTCTGGTAGTTATTAATATAATTAATTTTATTTTATAGATTTTCTTTATTCTTCTTACATAGAAGACAATAGTTTTATCCAATTTAGTGATTATTAAAATAAACACTTTATGTACACATATTAAATGTATATATAATAAATACATACATATATACATATAGATTCCAAATATATTCATACATATACATATGTAATTAGTATTTATAATATATGAGTTAAAATTTTATAAAAAACTATTGACTTAAGCATTACATTAAAAATGTTACATTAAAAATTATAGATAATAAATATTAATAATGTCTATGAAAATGATAAAACTTAAATATTAATTATGAATTAAAAAATATAAAATTAAGTACGACAATTAAAAAAAATTAATATATACCATAAAATTTATAAACATAAGAAGAATTCCTATAATTTTATACTTTTTAGAATTTAAGAATATAAAGAGAAATAAAAAATATTAAAAACAAGAGATTATATTATGACAAGAGATAAGAAAATATATAAATGAAGTAAGATTTTTGTTTTTGGTATGACGTATAATTGTAAAATTGAATTTTTTAAACATAAAAAAATATTAATAAATAAATTTTAACTAAATTTAAAGGATTAGAATTTGGTTTAGTTCTACTTTAGCAAATTTATTACAAGTTATAATATGGCTTTAAAATTTATCAATATTTTTATTTAAATATTTGCATTAAAAGCCATTTTCTAATGTTGTGCACATTTATCATATTCCATTACAATACCCCGCTTCCGTGCTTTGACAGCTCAACAAGTTTTGATAGTTGTTATTATGAATTGACTTGAGGTTGAACTTTATTTTCAGGAATATTTAATTTTTTTTTCGAAATTAATAAAAAAGAAAAAGTTTTATTCAAAAGCGTACGTAAAATAAAGTAAGTTAAGTATACGCACATTAGGTCTAGTTAGAAATAAATTTTCATGGGATTTAAAATCAACGCTACCTGTCACATTTGTCAAGTTATGAAAAAAATACACCTGTGAAGTTGGTGTTCATGCTTTTAAAAATTCAGTTTTAACTTTTTATTAGTAAGTACTTACATGTATGTAGTGGGGTAGCTAAATAAGAAATGTACAGAAAGTATTTTTGAAAATGAAGTGCCGCCAATATAGTAATATTAGTATATTACTATATTGGCTGCACTTCATAGATTACTATATTGGCGGAAATGTTTATTTAATATAGCAAACATTTAAATAAACATTTTTCTAAGAACTTTTCTGATTTTTAAACAGTACAACTACTTCAGATTTTTTTCCAGAATTTAGAATTACAAATTTTTTTGTTTAGAACTATCTCGCTTCCGAAACAAATTTTGACCCTAACGTTCACTTCCAACTTTTGGTTATTTAACTTGCAAATGATAAAAGGAAAAAAGTGGGAATCTGACATCTCATTTTAGGTGGTTTCTTTTCCGGGGTATTGAAAGTGAAACTATTTATTTCACCATACGTAACTTCGGAACTCTTATTTTTTATGAGTTTGAACGAAGTAACACGCTAACTTCACAGATCTAAAGAAAAAAAAATATAAAAAAAAATTATTTTCAGAAAAACTGAATTTGAGGCTTAATAACTAGTACGGGAGATCGAAAAAAATGTGCCTTGTTGTTGTTTGTTCATCTGGGTTCGTTCTTTTATCATGTTTTGGAACCAGCATCTAACTTGGAGACTTCTTATGTATGTCTGTATTGAAATAATTTATGCATTTTAAAATCATATGTGCATTTACGCATAGACTCCTATAATGTACAAGACGTCTTAATATTTTTGCATATGTGTGTATCCAAAGTTTTTTGTTCAGAAAAAAGACTATTCATTTCTTTAGTACATACATATATAAATTTCATACGGGAAGGCTGTGTCGCTGTGTGGTAAAATAATTTTATTTGTAGTTTAAAATTTAATTTTAATTTAAATTTAGTGAAAAATTATACTTATTATTTTGTGTTTTAAAATAAAATGAAGATTTATAAGTTATATTAATTAAATTTTATATTTTGTTTGTAATATTTAGTAAAAAAAAGGTGGTTTTGAAAAAATTGTATTAGTTTCGGTCTGTGTTTTGACGCGTGTATCTCAAGTTCGGCTGATATTTGATATTTGAGTTCTGGTTGTTACCGAAACTAACTGGCGAGCATTTCAGGGAATTCGGGTAACACAAAGCGAAATTCTACTAAGAGCCAAATTTACATCTAGGTATGTTAACTATAAGCTTAATAATGTCCTAAAAACTGGAAATAAGTACTTAACAGACATTTTTATAATATTCTATAACATTTTCACTTAACTAGACTGTAATGTGTATTGCGGTCGGCTATGTGCTGATCACATCAGATTTTTTTTTATATGTACTATGTTTTATGATGTGCGATAGTTACAAACTGCATCTGACCTGCAGGTAGACCTCATAAACCCAGAGTAATAAAATTTAAAACATGTTCGAAAGGTAAGATAAATATTTATGTAAAAATTTTAGAGCGTTTGAATACGTAAGTATATGAAATTTGTATGCCAATCATGTAGATGGTTACCATTCATATGTAGAGTTTTTTAATGTAACATACCACCATAACATTCTTATTATGCTTAACAAATGTTTGTTTTCCTTGGACCGAATTATTTGATATTTGCCATCAATATAGAACATATCACTTCGTTTACCAAATCAGACATTTTCTTTTCAATTATGTTTCATACTTACTTCTGTGGTTATACTTCAAACAGTCTGTTGGGTTTTTAATCCACACTATGATGATATTCCCTTTCTGACGTGAAAAATTTTAATTTCACTGCTAATATTATTTTTGAGATTTAATACTGAAGCTAAAAGCGTTTTTAAGTGATTCTTTTCGTCGTTCGTATGACCGCATAACCAAATTTTTTATTAAAGTAAGCTCTCGATAGATCAAAATAATAATATATGAGCTAACTCATTTTCATTTCCCAAGTAGAAGTTTTTTGTTGCTAAACAATATATGTATTTAAGTGTTAGAGATTTTCATAATTGTAATACTGCAAAAACATAACGTAATGGATATTCAATATATTTTTAGCTTTCTGTAAAAGCAAAAGAGTTCATATATAATTAACCTGCGCGCGTTAATTAAAACATTTTCATTATATTCTTACTCATTATTTCGCAATGTTTTTAAACAAATTCGTTTAGTAACTTTTTTTAAATGAAAATTATTCAAACATAACGCAGTCACTGTATATCGTAATATGCTGAGTTTAGACGCGAACTTTATATTATAATGGGAACATGGCTGTTGAAATTAATCGTTTTTCTTTTAGGCGGTACGTTATAGAACTCTTACGTTTTAAATGTCGCAAAAATTAATAAATATAATATATTTTGTTTACCTTCTGCTCCTTTCAAATTATTTCTTCTCGAACTAAGAAAAATTTCAATTTTCGGCATTATTTTTTCTAAATTGCAAAATTTCTGTAAAAGGCTAAACGATAATTCTTTCATAAAAAAATATAATTATATTATGGCTAGTTAAAATTAATTGTCGAATTCGACAATTATTTTAATGTTTCCTTTAATTTTTAATATTTCTCTGAAAAATATGCAATAAAATCTTTTTCACTTGTTCAAGAGAAAAGTACTATCTACCATGTTTTTTAAAATTCAGTTCTAATTTTTCTAGTATAGTAAGTACTTACATGTCTGTTAGATTAAAACGAGATGCCAAAGAATTATTTTTAAAGAGTAGGAGGGTATAAAGAGCTGAATTAGCAGTAATAAATATGAAAATTTTGGCAGTTGTATTTTCTTTGCTGCCCACTATGATTTTTTTTAAATAAACTTTTTTCTAAGAACTTTTCTGGTTTTAAAACCGGACAGCCATTTCAGATTTCTTTCATGCCTTGACGTAAGTAATATTTTGCTTTTTTTTATAGAACTGTCAGATAAGAACGGAATTTTCAAAAATATCTTAATTATTTTATTTTTTTTATATCACGAACCGTTTATGGACAAGCAAAATCTATTTTAAGTTATAGATTTCAGAGTTAATTATTGCGTAGAATTTTGGTTTTTTTATATGTATTTTCCATCTGTGTATATGCATAGAATAAACACAAGAGTATTTTATGATAAAAATAAAACACATATTTCGGTCTTCCCATCCTTTTGTTTTCATTTATAGTTCTTTTTAGCGGTACTTATTTTGTTCTTTTTTTGTTTTTTTTATTCTTAATTAATTGAAAATATAATCTTGATATGTGTAATTTATATGTATAGTATATTTATATAATAACTAACACCAAGAATAAAATTTTTATTTTTTCATTCAATAATGCTTTTATTTTTTGTTATTTTTACTGGATAAAATTTTCGAAATAAAATATATATATATGCTTATATGTAATATATATGTATATATAAATACACATAATCAAAGTTAATATATATACATATATACATATATATATATATGTATACATTTACAATATTAATTTATTCATAATATTTATCTGCACACATGATTGTATATATATATATATATATTTAAAAAATATATATATAGCATTTGTATTTAATTCATATTTTAATATTAAATAAGTACTTTTAGTTATTACATACTTTTATTTTATTAACATAATATATAATAAAACTATAAATTAAAATAAAATTTATACATAAATTTAAGTGATTTTTCATTGTAAAAGTGTCCCTTTCTTAGGCATTTAAAACTTATATACATACCTATATTGTCATAAATTAATTTACATCTAGGTAATCTGCATATATTTAGGCTTTTTTTGGTTTTGATATCAAAACCTTGATGTACATATTATGTGTGTATGTTTATCAAGTTAATTGTGTACTTATTTAAAACATTACTGACTTTGAAACATATCTAATTAAATTATAAGTTAAAATTTTTTAACATCAATTATATTAAACCATTCATTTGTTCTTATAAATTTAAAACTTTAAAATTGTTTAACTCTAGAACATAATTTAGGATTCAATAAAAAATAAAATAAATTTTAACAATATAAAGCTAGAAAAATCCTAAAAATTTTAAAAATTTTATCGTAAAATAAAATTGTGTAGTACGAGATTATGTATAAACATAACACAAATAAATTTTAACAAAATATATTAGAAACTCGTTAAAATTTTAACGAGTTAGTTAATTGATTTTTTTTCTGTTAGATTTCCTTTAATTTTTGAAGAAAAATTTAAGCTTACTGAAACAAATTTATTACCAAACAATATATTATGTAATATGGTTTGGTAATAACTTTGCTAATATTACCAAAATTGCGTAGCTTAATTAATAAGAATCGTGCATTCAAATAGTGAGAGCAAAATTTAGAATTTGTCGAGCTAATAATTTTTTTATTAAAATATTTAAATACCGTATAATTAACATTTGTAGATTAAACAGAAAATTTTCCAATGGAAAAAAAAATATTTTTCAACTAAAATTGTATTTAATTATTTATTTAAATTCAATAAATTCGTATAGAAAAATATTTTTATATGCGTAATTTTTGGGCGCGTGAGATATAGAATAACTTATATAAATAAAAGATATAGAATATACAGGGATACAGAAATTTATTTTGTTCTTATTTAGTGGAATATTTAGTTTAATTCAAATAATTAAAAAATTGTTTATATTTTAATAAATATAGCACTAACTGTTGTTGCTTTATTTTCCAATTTGGTTGCTTTGCAATTTTTACAAATAGTATGTAATTTATTTATTCAATTCTTGTATGTAATTTATTTAAGAAAAATACCAGAATTTTTAATATATAGCAAATATAGAAAAATTAAAAATAATTATTACTATATTTGTACATAATATACATAATAATATAATTTTATACTTTATATATTTTTTATTATATATATATATATCAAATATAGTATAAAAAATTACTGTAAATAAATTAATTTCATTTTGTTTTTTTGAATTTCTCAAATTTAAAATTTTTGTAATTAGTTTTTGTACATATATGCATATTTTATATAATTATAAAATATTAAAGTTTTATAATTTATATATTTATATATATCGCAATGTTGTTATGCAACTATTTGCTTATGTTAATTCAATTTTTATTAAGTTGTTTTTTTTTTTAATTTACCTCAGCCAGTATTTTTTTTTTCTTTAAAAATTTACGTTTTTTTTTTTAAATTGTATGCTTATAGCTTTAGTTTTAATTATATATATTAATGTTAAAATAAAATTAATATAATAATAAAATCAATATATATATATATATATATATATATATATATATATATATATATATATATATATATATATTTATATATAATGCGTTAATTTGTTTGTTTAATACACATATTTCATAATTGATTTGGTTTTTTATTTATAATATTTAAAATATGATATGTTTATTTATTTTCACTTTATTTTTAATTTTATATTAATTTAATAATAAAATATTATTTAAAACATTTTTGTTTTCTTTTCATCTTATCTTTTAAATATATATATATCTAAATCATATATATCTATTTAATATATATTTGATTTTATTTCATTATTTTTTGAATTTTTAATTTTATTAATTAATAAGAATTATTATATGAATTTATAATATTTAAATAAATTTTAGGGTAAGTAACAACATTTATAAAAAAAAAAAGAAAAAAAATTAGGATTTTTAATTTGAATTTTAATAATTACGCATTATTTAAAAATACATTAATTTTTATTATATATATAATTAAGTACATAAATGAATTTATATATTGGAAATTTATATAAATAATTTATAATTTGATATGTATTTTGATTTTATTTTATAAAATTTAATCTGTGTATATGTAGATATATATATATCGCTATTATAATTAATATCATTGACTTCATAATATATATTTTATGTATATATGTATATATAAGAATTTAAAGTTCACATTTTATTGTATATAATAATTCTTATTTAAAAAATTTGTTAACGTAATAAATATAGAAACATTTCATTTTCTTAGTATTTTTATTATAATAAAATTACAATTTTGATTTATTTAGATATTATATAATTTTTTATACGTGTAAATAATAGTTTTAATTAAAACAAAAATTTTCACTAAAAGTATAGATTTAAAAATAAATTGAATTTAATTATTATAAATGCTGCACATAATATTAAAAAAACAAAATATTTTTGCATTTAAAATTTAAAAAATTTTAGTTTGTTTTTTTTTTCTTGATTTCTGTTAAATGTAATAAATTAAAAAAAAAGGAAAGCTGGAATATGAAAATAAAATTAAGCTCGTGTTCAAGGTTTTTAATACTTAAATCAGTTAATACTATTTGCTGTGCTAGAAATTTAGTAATCCTTTGTACGGTAAACAAAAACCTCTGTTTGCAACAATAATAGCACATAAGTCAAAATTTTTAAAAGTAAAGGCTAATATTAAGTTAAAATTTTTCAAAGTTAAATAAACAAGAATGTCATTATTTATTAAATGTTAGATTCAGTTTTCAAAATCAAAATATTTTAGGTTATGTACAACAGCTGCAGCAAAGAAATTATAATTTTGTACTCAAAATTCTGTGATGGAGTTTTGCAAAATTATAAACTTAAAGTTAGAAAATGGTTTTCCGGATGTAGTTCTGGCCTTAAAATGCAATCATGAATTCAAACTAATTTAAATTAGAAATTATACATGTAGTCTTTATAGATATACATATTTAAAAAAATATTTTGTTTTATTTATTTTGAAAAATTTTTATTTTTTAATTCAAACGATAATAATTATTAAGTATTTTATTGTAATATTATATCATATGAATGTAAGCAAGCTTATAGAATTTTCATTGTTTTCAATTTCATATAATATTTCAGAGATAGTTTATTTTCAGTTTTTTTTTTCAGTGTATGTGGATTTTTTAATTCATTTTTTTTTTATAATTCATAATTTTAATTTATTTTTCCTACCGAAATTTTTCATTAAATTTTCTTTATATTTTATATAATGTCTTAATATTGTGTATATAAATTTATATATATATATATATATACAATATATATTGCATATGTATATAAATCATATGTATATTTGATATGTATTTGATATAGAGTTTTCTTATAAATTAGAGAGTGTAGCCATATGTATATAGATATGTATTGATTGTGTATACATATAAGTGTATATACATATATAAGCTCTACTTATAATCTAATTTTGGTTTTTTTTTTTAAATAAAGATGACACAAAATATTATTTTTAGGTATTTGTTCTTTTTTTTTTACTTTCATCTTAATCCTATTGATATGTATGTATATATATTTATTTTTTTTTTTAATTTTCTTTTAGATATTGATTTTATAAGATAATTTTGCGTTTTTGTTTGTTTTTTTTTTTGTAATATTGAAACTCTTTCCTGGTTATATAAGTCAACGATAAGTCAACGATATCCTAAATTGATATTGTTTTTTCTTTGTATATAATAATTGTATATAGAATTAATAATTTTTGTTTTAAAATTAAAAATATTTTTGTGTAGTATTCTGTATAACATTATTGATATGTTTTTTTTTATTTCCATTTATATTGTATTTCCTTACTATTTTCCGGCTTTATGTATGCTCTTGTACATGAAAATTTCTATTTATTTACTTGTGTGTGTTTGTTTTTTTTTTCTTAGTATAATATTTTTATTTAGAGATTATTAAGACTATTAAGATTATTGTAGTGTTTATAACCAGATGTTATCCTCTTTTCACCAGCTGTATGTTGAATTTCATGTTTAATTTGATCAACAGCAACACTGCCGATACATAATAACGGATCTTTAAAGTAGGAACATACTTTACGTGGAGCCTGACGATGACGTCTTTGTAATTGACAACATAATCCTCTGAAAAGATAATTTAAAATTAATTATTTATATATGCCATTTTATAGTCAAATAACAACAAAAGCTTAATTTTTTTAAATCAAATTTTTTGACTTGCAATTATAATAAACATGACGTAAAATATCGAAAAGGAATCAACATGTACAGGATATTAAATAGACTTGTCGAAAATAGATTTCCCAAAAAATTATTTTTAATTATTAGGAAATCTTAAATAAGAATGAAATAAAGAAAAATAAATTTGATATTGTAATTAAAATCGGAATAAAATTGCAATATCTAATAAAATGTATTCCTCCTTGGCGTCTTACAAAACGATTCTATTTAGTTGGAGTTTTTATTCTCGTTCATGTATTCCCATGTTTCTTCGGCTGATCTACCAGTTTCTTTAGATAGGTGGTTTTTGCATAAAGTCAAAGGAATTCTCTATAACATCAAGGCGGAGGTGTTAAGAGGCCAAACTCAAAATTTTTTGGCCGACATTATTTAAATATCCTATGTATAGAGCAGGTATCATTCTATAGAATTCTGTGTATATATTCAGAGTTATTTTCAACAACTACCGCTATGAACTCGCCCAAATATTTTTTGAAACTTTATTTTTCATTGATAGTTTGAATATTATTACTTTTCTTTTCGTTTTAGTTCTTGTTTTTCTATTAATTTGAAAATACTTTTTTGGAATTTAATTTTTTGTTTCTATTTTAACAAAATTATAACTAAATATTATAAGTAATACATATTAAAATATCCTTATGCACAAATAATTTTTGGGATGAACACATTGTCTTTCTTTTAGAACAATTTTAGTATTATATAAAAAATGTTTGTTGTTTTTTACAATACATATAAGATGAGCTCCATAAGTAAAAGTGCTTAATAGCAATAATTCTAAAATTTAATTTTAAGTTTTATAAATATTGCTATTAAAAACTAGAAAACATTTTACTCATTCATTTTGTTCATTACGAGGATAATACGAATTATGAAGATGACCAATAATTTTATTTCATTCCATACGGAATTTCTATTACGGATTCCTTGTAGAAAATAAGGACTTAAATTTAAATAAACTGAAAAAATATATTTGTTTAAATGTTATTTTTGAACATTTATAAATCTGTTATTGCTTGTTATTTGAATTTCTATTAGCATTTAATTATATTCTCAAAATAGCCAATATTTTTGTTATTGAAGAATTAACAAACATATTAATGTATATATATATTCTCACCTAGAAATGTCGCATTCATTTGATGATGTACACTCTTCGGCATATTGTTTGGCAATTGCAATTGGTGCTTGACAAACACTTGTACCTTTTGGCTCCGAATCACAAACTAAACCAGCTTCACAGTCAGCATCACGACGACACAGTTCTCCTAGCTTACGTCCCATCACATATATACATTGTCCTTCATATTGTTCTGTAAAAAAATGTTGTTTTATAAATAAAGTGCTCCTATTTCTTTCCACAATTAATAATGTGAAAAGTGGTTAATAATTAAAAGTTCAATTAAGTCACATCCCATCTACATTCTTAAAAGAAAACTTATATTTTAATTATCTGCAAAAAATACCTACTTTGATTTAACAATGTTTAAAATAAATTTTCGTTTGATGCTGGTAAGTGTAGGTTGGAAACAAGCTAAAAATGTAAAGAGATTCTTGCCATTATCTTAACATGTTGTGATATTGTTTACCGTTTATATACTTGTTATTAACAGTTTTCTCAGGAGAAAAGTTGTATTTTTATTTATTAAAAAACAAGGTATTATTAACAATCCTAATGCATACAATATAAGAGAGGCATTGTGTTAACACGAAATTTTATATACCGAGTTTTTAACAGAAATACATTTTGGGTCACACTAATGAAATTAATGTAAATAAACTATTTTTGGGGAGATGTGATTTGAACTGACTTTAAAAAAAATTTGTTTTCGGCTTATGTTGACCATGTGATAAATTGATAAATTTTTATGGTATATATAAGGTCTCAACAACTGGTTCATTATTACAAGCCGATTCAATAGCAACAGCAGTATTCTGCGGTTCATTTTTTTTATTCATTTAGAGAGATAATTAAAAATTCCGAGAATATCAGGGCTTCATTCTTTTCGGATCGATTTTACGATTAATTTACAGAATTCGTTGAAATTAACGTCAAGCTCGGATTGTCAATGAGATTAACTTACAATTTTTTTGCAGTATTGAAATATTTTTTTATTAACTTTACTGGAACATTTACTGGAATTTATATTATTTGGTCGGTTATGTTGCTGACCACATCAGATATTCATATTTGTATATATGTAGTTGAAACACAAAAAAAAATTCCGGTAATGTTAATAAGGATAAAATATTATCTAAAAATATATTTTGCAAAACACATTGACGTCATACTATTGACCAAAGGTAACCGACAATCTGATTTGTAAATTATATAGAATACTTTTTTGTACATCGTAATATTTTTCCTTTTGTGGCAAATTTTTAATAAGGCATAATGAATGTTTAATGTTTATGCAAAGTCAAGGTACATTAAAACCAGTACATATTTAGAATGTTTGGTATATATAGGACAATAAAATATTTGGTTTATTTTTAACCTCTTTCAGAAAAGCAAGGAAATACCGGTAAAGTTAATACGTTCACATATTAATATATATTTTTTTAAAGATGTTCTGTTTAAACTTGTATCAGTATAATAGGATATAACTATAGTAGATTAGAATATAATTTGTAAACATATCAGTTTGTCTTTCGAATATAATTGGTAATTACACTTTTCTTATAGTTATTTTACAATGAATTTTGATTTTATATGGATGCTATTGGTTACCAGTGATATGGGCTTTTTTAGAGTTTAAATTTTTGAAATAACTTTGAAATTAAAAATAAAATATTTCCTACCAAAAGAAATTCAATAAAATTATTATTTAATTTTTTTGTTTATGTAAATTTGTATTAAAAATGATTGAGTGGTTTCCAGTGCTCACTGGAAGAATTCTAGACTCATTTTGAATAATTGGATGAAAGCCTTGAACGAAAATTCTAAAAACGCTTCATTCAAAAATCAATTTCGCAGTTGAATATCATTACGTTACGTAACTAATACAGTACATTATTTAAGAACGACGTCTTACCAATCCATAATTACTAAAAACAAGTCAATGAACTATGACTACATCTCTATAACTTGTCCATAAATAAAATATAAAATAACACTAAAATAATACTTACTGGTGTATATACATATTTGAGCTGGACAACAGTCTTCATTTGAAAAGCATTGCTTATATTGGCATGGATCATCTCCAACGTCAATTTCATTGGTATAACCACCATTATCGTAATTCTGTAATATAAGAGAAATATTTAAAAAATCTTGTATATAAAAATATACCTAACATATATTCTAAAGATAACAAAAAAAAAAAACAAAATTTTGGTAATAATAGGAATTTATTGTTTTTCAAAGCCCAACGCTTATTTATTTAATATTTTGTTTAAGTTAGATTGGTAATAGCATAGGATATTAGGGGTTTTTTAAATATTACTGAATAATTTTTATATTTTTTAGTCATATTTTAAATTTGCTTTTAAATTACTCGAACAGAAGTAGTTCAATTCTAGGCCATTGTAAATTTGAAATAGGTATAGTTCTAAATATACCCTCTTTTCAGATTCAGTTGGCTAATTTGAAGGAAATAGAATAATAATGTTTTAGTTTAATCTATTTTCTAAATTTGATTCATTTTCTGCTCTTCGAATTAAATCTTTACCAAATAAAAAAATTAAAATTTTTACGAATAGAACAAATATTTAGAATAAGTTGAAAAAAAAAAATCTTAAGATTACTGAAAACCTTTCCAAATTTATATTTTTTTTCTGATTTCATAAATTTGTTATCTTCCTTATGCTTTTCGTTAAAAAAAGAAATTTTTATAAAAAAAATACCATATTTCAATTATTACATTTTGTTTTCATCATATTTTCCACAATTTTGGAGTGAGGTATTTTGTTTTGTTTTCTTCTTGTTGTGAGTGGGATACTGTGTGTAAGAATATTTTGGAAAAATGCTTAAAAAAAATAAAATTTATACTTTATATTCGCGTACCTAAACAAAAATATGAGCAGAAATACGTAAAATTCATATTTTATATTATTAAAATAAAATTACGTTGCATTCAAGTTCTTCTGTGAAATCTCTGAAATACTTTGTTTCCTTAAATTAATATGATCATCATATATTATTTTTTATCATTTATTTTATTTATTTTTTATATACATAACAACCATATTATTTTGTTTTTTTTCTGCTTTAAAAATTTAATATCTTTTAATAAAATATATAGATGGGTGGGTATTTTAGATAAACGAGTAGCTGATTATCTGAAGAAAAGAGGAAAAGGAATCAAAATAGAAATTTTGGTTTTGTAAAAAGGCGCGCTAAACATCATAACTCATATAAATTATTGCAATTACCCCTTGGTATTATGTAATTACAAATATTTATACAAGTATGTATATGAAATGAGTACCGTTCCCGTAATACTATTGTAAATATTTATTTTTATTAAAAATTATGAACTTAAATAATGTTTCATTTAATTCTCAATGTGAACTCAGAAATTTTGAAACTTCTCACTTTAACCCAAAGAGTCTATTGTGATTAATACGCCGATTTATATGTGAAGACTATTTAAAAGTCTACACGATAAACTTGGGTATTGGTGGAACACTAGACTGCGAAACCTTTTGCCATGACAGAAAGTAAAGAAAATTATTTTTTTAATGAAAGTTGGCTTAAAGAGTAACAAATTTATAAAGTCGAATGAAATATGAAATTTATTAAATTGCATAAGTATTTCATTAAGTAACAGACCTTTAATTATTATTGAAGTAAGGATTCATACTTTGTGAGATCTTCATGTCTGGAAGAAACTTTTACTCGAGCGTTTTTAAATATAATGAAAAAACAAAATCAAAAAAAAATTATTTAAAATCCGGAACTATAGGTTTTGAAAGTTTATCAAAAGGAATTTTTAAATTTTATTATTGTTATTATTTATCGTTGGTACTTAAATAGAATAAGTATTTTTTTTGCATTTACTGAAGCTCAATCAGTGAAATAGCGTTCTATTTATAGAGGTGTAATTTTATATTTTACATTGCTATTCGGGCTATTAACTAAAATATGCGGTATATTTTTAATTGAATATTTTTTTGTTTTGTAAGTCCCAGATTAAGAAAATCTGCTTAATTTTATATGGCATATACATGTGTACATATATTGGGTATGAATTTATACATGGTGTCTCGTAGCAAAGTGCTTATGCAATTGTATAGGCCCGCATGAGTGGACAATGTCTGCATGGTATGCAGACCATGTTTTGTATGGAGAAATCTGAACAGATTATAACTAATGTAGATATTCATAAGAAAGCCCTTATTCTGAGGTTTCCAAATCATATTTGTTAATGCGCCTGCCTTACATAATCTCGGAGTTATACTTTAAATTTCAAAAATTAAAAAAATCTGTTGAAATTAAATTTAAGCCGCTGTAGCTTCGAACTTGTTTAGCTGTGAACATGGTCTCCATACCAAAGTTTTGTCTACTCATGAAGGTCTATACAATGGCATACAGCAGTGCACCCCTGTATATGAACTAAATTATCATATTACTATTATAGAAGTAATCTGTATATATTTCTTCTACACGCATTCAAAAATAATATGATATGTTATATATGGGCAACAGAATATTCATATTTTATTCATATTTCAAAAAGGCCCTTCAATAATAGAAACTTTTAAAATATTCAAAAATATTCATATTTTATGTAGGCTGTATATTTGGATATGGTTATTTAAAATCTACATATTTATCTATATTTATAATATACCTATATGTAGACAATATGCTTATGCGTAGGTATTATGTTACGCTTTCAGATTTTAAATATACTAGCTATATCAAGAAATTTGAATTTCAAATATCTACTATACCTCAACTCTAGGGGAACATTCATGCAAATGTAATGAATATCAAAAGATTTTGTAACTCATTTATAAAATATGTATGTACATAAAACAATGTTTAATGTAATGTTATATATGTACTTTTCGTAAATTATTAGGTTTCCATAGGCTTTTATAAAATATTATTACTTATTTTGACGAATTTTAAATTAATTTTAAATAAATCTTGTTTATGATAGCCTATATGTACATATGTATGTACAAATATAGAAAAAGGATTATTTAAATTAAATAAAATTTTAGAAATTTTATCTGGGATTATTTTCATTATTGAAATCTTTCGGCCTATATTTATAAATTTTAACATAATTTTTAATAATACTCGTATCAATTTCTTGTTTCTTATTTGCTTTTTTATAAGGGTTGTCACTTTGGAAATTTTGTATGAAAATTGGTTTTATATTTCACTTGGAAAATTGAAAGAGAAGAGTCTTTTCAGAAGACCAATTCGGTTGATTTTTGAAGACTTATAGTATTTTTCACTGTAGGAAATATGCAATTTTCCCATTTATTATTTCCCAAAACGCATTTATTGCCTTTAGTGAAAATGTAAAATTTTCGTGCTGATTTTTACTTAAATGCAATAAAGTAACAGTTGCAGAAGCATAGAAGCGCTAAATCTGTAATTTAAACATTTAAATTGAAACAACAAACACATTTTCTTCTTGGCTGATTAAATTTAAATAATAGACTGGTAAGAATTTTATTTAATTTTTTATTTTACAATATTACAATATTTTACATACATACTCGTATATGTTTTCACAAATATCTAAAATGAAATTTCATAAAATTAAAAATTTATGCTATTTATGTTTACCTTTAAATAGAAGTAAGATAAGAATTACGAATTCCTCGGAAAATTCTTTTTTTTTCATTGATTTGATTTGTGTTTTCCATGAAAATGGTTAAAATTTTTTTTTTGCAGTGGTACATAATATGATGTTAATAATGGAAATGCTTTAGGGCTTGTATACATAAAAAGACATTTAATAATAAAAGCATTGTAGATAAACGTTTATAACATAAGAACAAGTATACATAAATTTAATATAATTACAAAATTTTTGAAGCTTAAACTCTAACTTATTAAAAATAAGTTTGAGTAAAATTGTAATTTCGACTTTTGTAGATTGCATCGAAGCAAATTATCGATCTACATATATTATTTTTTCAAAAATATCCCACTATATAACGAGGTCTTCTCAATAAAAATTTCTTACTTTATAATTCTGTTCTTTTGTTTAATTCAAAACTTTATGATATAAACACCCAATATACGGATAATATATGGAAGCTAATGCAACCAATGTGATGTAAATTATTGCAAAATTTAGAGATTTTAAGTAATTGACAGACAAGAATCAAAATTATATAGATTTTCATAATTGGGGATTTATTGAAAAATTTTTGTATGAATATTGTAAAAGGGTCTAAGATCACAAAATAATTTCATTTAATTAAGATAAAAGTTTAAATAATTTGATAAGCCTATAAACAGTTTTAGAATTTGCGTGTTTATTAAATGAAATTAGAATCTTTATCAAAATCTTTAACGGCAACAAAACTAATAATCACAAACACTGAATTTTAATATGCATTCGCATTCACGGAACAATGTATAATTTATTCAGTATTATCACATAATATAGTCGAATTATGTCACGAAGATCATAATTAATTTTTAATTTTATAATATCGTCATCAATATTTTACTTATGACAAATAATTCTTAATACCCTTAATTTGTTGGGATTATTACAATAAAATTAAAATAATGTCAAGGATTTATTACGAAAAAAAAAATTTTATTGTCTCAAAGTGGCAAAAAATATCCTTTACAATTATTATTATTTCCTTTTTCATTTTCGATTTCTTATGAACTTTTGTTTTATTCATATCTTAATTACGTTGCAGAAAAAACTCACAAAAAACTTAAGCAAAAGAAAAAAAATGATGCTAATTAACAATAAAAACGTAGATAAAAAGCCAAATGAGCATTAAATAACTTTTCTTGCAAAATAAAAAAAGCGGAAAACAGGAAGTAATTTAAGGCACTTGTTTAGATTTATTTTTGTTTTCACATAAGAGATGTATTTTTGTACCGAACCTATTTGTCCACAAATTATGTATAATCTTTGAAAAGCAATGTTTTTTGTATTCAAAAGCACTTTTTCTTCCGAAATATGGTCTTATTATAATTGAAGTTGTGAGGCAGCCATAAGAATTTATACAACATCAATATGACCAAAGTTTTTCAAAATATTGGCACTCAGAAAATTTGATCGAATTTGACTTCGTGCTTTTTTTTATATTAGAAAGACATCATAATTTTTATAAAAGTAATGGTAATCAATGAAGTTGATTTTGCTCATTTTCACCTTATTTCATTGAGCCACATGTAATATTCGTTTTAATTTAATATGATAGAAAAAGAGCACCTCTACTGGATTAATTTTCTTGTTTTGAATTCTTAGTATTTCTTATAAATAAAAGAAGGATTGTTTTACAATTTCTTAGAGGATATTTGTGTGTTAAAAATAAATTTTTTAGTTTAAATAGACATTTTCTATTGAAAGAGTTTTTTTTTTACATAACACGAATTGTGTATTCTTGTCAACAAAATTGTATATTTGGAAATAAGTTTAAAAATAGTATTATATCCGAAAAAGTTTATGCATATAAAGTATTTTGTATGCGTCTTATGCTGCCAATATATAAAACATTATGGTCCAAAAACTATTTCAAAGATGACATAACATTTAACGAGACATTTCCTATGTCACCGTCAAATTAAAGGAGCGAAATTCATAATGTTGTGCTGTAGATAAAGAATAGAATACTCTGTTCCATAACAGGAATATATTCGCCCTAAAATTATCACAAATTTTAAAAAACATAGAACATTCATGCGGTTTTTTGCGCCTCAATGTTTTACGATAACGGTTTTCATTAATTTTATTGCAACTCGTCGTTAATTTGATTGTTTTGAAAACACTTTGAAAAGAATTATAAAATAATACTGAAGGATTTTATAATCTTCTATACTTCATAATCAGGAAAAGCTTAAAATAAATCACTAATATTATTATTTCACTTTTTATTTCTTATAATTTTCTTAGTATTTTATGTAAAGGTGCGTAATATGAAACAAAATATAAATACGTCCATAAAAAATAATTAACGAACAACGTTTTTACTTTTACGAGGGTCACTATTTATATTTCGGGTCTAGCAATAAAAAACAAACATTTATCATTGGAAATGGTTTTATTGTTTTTCAAAATATTCCCCATGAAGATCAATACACTTTTGCATGCGCTGAAACCAATTTTCGTAGCACTTTTTCCACTCCGATTGAGACACCTCCAAAACATGGTTTTTGAACGCATCGACTGCTTCTTCAGGTGTTGAAAATCGTTGTCCACGCATTTTTTTTTTGATGTGAGGGAATAAGAAGAAGTCATTGGGTGCTAAATCAGGACTGTACGGCGGATGACCCATCAATTCGACATTTTGAGTGCTCAAATAGTCCATTGTTTCAGCTGATTTGTGAGAGCTTGCATTGTCATGATGAAGAATGATTCGCCGGCGCTTGTTTGTTTTCCTTATTTCTTCGAAAACTTTCGGCAAACAGATGGTGGTGTACCATTCAGAATTGACCGTCCTACGTTCCACTAAAGGTACTGTGGCCACATGACCGGTTATACCAAAAAAAAAACGCGATCATTTGCTTCGATGTGCTTCTTCCACGAACAAGTTTTGTTGGATTTGGCTCGTCTTGGAACACCCATACGGTCGATTGCTGTTTCGTTTCGGGCTCATATGCATAGATCCATGATTCATCACCTGTGACTATCTTATAAACGTCTTTTGACGCACCGCGATTGAATTTTTTCAACATTTCTTTGCTCCAATCGACACGAGCCTTCTTTTGTGCAATCGTCAAATTTTTTGGGATCCATCGACAACACACCTTTTTCACGGCAAGATGTTCATGCAATATCTTATGTACGCTGGTGGAACTAATGCCCAAGGATGCCTCAATCTCACAGTATGTCACATGCCGGTCCATCATTATCATTTCGCGCACAGCATCGATGGTTTCCGGCAAAACGACCGAAATTGGCCGACCTTCACGAAATTCATCCTGGAGCGAACGGCGTCCGAAACCAAACTCTTGGTACCAGCGATTTACAGCGGTTTTTGATGGTGCTTCATCACCAAAAGTCGAAACAAGTTGATCGAGACACTCTTGTCTCGATAATCCGCGCCGAAAATCGTAAAAAATCATCGCACGAAAATTTTCACGGGACAATTCCATTTTTTGACCGAGATGAATTTTTCAAGTCACTGTAAACAAAACAATTCGCGCTCGAATGACAAAACGTTCTGAGTGAAGTTGTCCTAAAAAAAGTCAAACTATCCAATGGAAGTGTCAGATTGCACCTGGCAGCACTAGTATTGCCAGGACCCGAAATATAAATAGTGACCCTCGTATAACTGAAACAATATTAAAGGAAAAATCAAAATGGCATTTATCACCTTAATTTTATTAAAAGAAAATTCGTAAAAATTGTAAAGCCTACGCTATTTTCATTTGTGTTCTTTTCATTACTTAGACAAATAATAAGAAATATTTTTATTTCTAAAGAGAATCAAAGTATGTAAAAGTAAATTTAATATTCACAGGGGATATTAAAAAAGGATATTAAATAATTTGTTCATTCAAATTATACTAGGGTATGTAAAAAATTATTAAATTAAAATATTGATAATAATGGAAGATTATTGTTAAATTAGTTAAATTATAATTAAGTTATTCAAGCGTAATTTGATATCAGAGTGTAGCGATGACTATATTATAATTGGAGAATAATAGTTTTCCAGTTTTCAGAGAAAAATCTGTTGATTTCGCCTTTGATATTATAGAAAGCTGCTATTTTATAAAAAAACAAGAATTTTTGTCAGCAACTTGTTTTTCTAGAATAAGATTTTTACTTCGAACAGAAAAAGAAATTTTTTAACAACTTGGAGAGGAACCATAAATATTTTTCTAATTTCTCAAACTTATCTGAGCTCCTTTTTCCAATACCATTGAAAGGCATATAACTTTCTAATAATTTTTAATTAACATTATGTTTTCTAACAGACTCCTGGTCATAGAAAGTACAAATTTAGATAATATGTAGATATATTAAATTGTATATTTATTTAGAAAATTAATTATAAAATTTGTAATACCTTAAAAATTTTGTATTCTTGTAAATATGAGAACAATTTGTACAAAAATACTCAATTTTAAAAATAAACTTTTTAAAATTAAAATGAATTTTGATTAAGAAAAGAAAAATGTAAACAAAATGAAATTTTCTTTTTAAAACTTTTGGTATTTGTGGATCTTAAATTAAATTTAATCTTCAATATAAAAATCTGTTGTATACGAGTATACACATCTATGTGTATATACATTTAGCATTATAATCAACATAACTTTGTTTTTAATTTTATTTGATATTATTTTTACGTTTCTCATAGAGTCCAATGGACTATTTTAATAAAATTTAAAAAAAAACTTTACGTTTTCTTTTCCATTTTAAGTGTTTCTTTTTTATTTTTAAATTTAATTATTAGTGTTTGTATTCCATTCGTTATTTATTATGAAGAATATTGAAAATGTGCTACATAGTCTGTTATCTATTCGTTTGTGCATTTGTTTACAAACCTTCCACAACTTGGAAGAATAAAAAACTGAAATTTTTTACACAAACAAAGTTTAGTTTGAAATTGTTTTTTCTATTAATTTTCTATTAAAAAAAAGTTTTATCTGGTCCCTCTCATAGTGTCCAAAATATGTCACCGTTTCTTTAATTTAGTGATGTCAACCAACAAACAATATTGAGATTCCGCAACAGTAAAGCGGTGGCGTAAATAATGATTCATATATACATAGATTGACCTAGAATTATTTTATTTTCATATCATGCGTGTTTTTAAATAACCTTGCTTCAGTGTCAGAGATACTCGCTTTAAATGAAGCAGTTAAAATTTATTAAATTTTCCTAAGATTGTTAAGAAACAAAATTGTTTCTAATTTTGTGGATAATAATAATCAAACTTAAAATAAGCAGTGGAAATAAATAAGTAAAACAAGCAGTGGATCAATCAAAGAAAAAATATTTACTTGTCTGTGAAACTTTTACGGAAAATTAAAGATAAAATTTTAAATTTTGTTTTGATATTAAACATTTGACAAAAATTTTAGAAGCTGAACGCTTCTCAGGAAGACAATTATTGCAGCCCAATAAATCGATTAGCGAGACGAGAAGAAGATTTTCTCTTCCATTTTAAATATTTCTTTTGTATTTGTAAATTTGGATGCCTTCATTATTCTAAACTTAATCCAAAATAACGGCAATAATTTTCAGTGTTTAATATTTCTAAAAATAACTTTTACATTATTTACGAAAATTTTAAAACTCTAATAAAATTTTTATGGTTTATGGTATTCATATGGTTTATAGGTATATTATGGCAAAATCATTCACATTTTTATTGTCTTTACATTATGTACGTGGATGAACATAATGTAAGGACATATTGTGCAAAAGTTCATTCTGATAATTTTTGAACAACTTCTTGAAAGTAGGAATTTCGTCTTTTTAATTTTACTCCAATATCTGAACTGGATGACTACTGATCTAAACTAATGAACTGATGAAATACTGCAACATGAAATACTGATGAACTACTGCAACATCTGATCTGAATAACTAAAGACATTTTTTGAAAAAATATTATGTTCTCTAAAGGGTTGGCGAACATTGCATATGTTTAGCATCTTGCCTAAAACATATTTTTATATGAAGAGAACAATAATTTTTATAATTAGTTGTTCAAAAAACTGCTTATCTAGTTATGCTTATCTATTATCTACGTAGTCGTGACAAATATATAACGATATATTTACATTTCATACTTCTATTCCCATAAGCTTTAAGTCTACATAATTTAGAAAAAAAGTAAAATTGAAATGCCGAAATATAATATGGTCGGAATTTTTCTTATTCAATGAAAACGTTGCACAAGATTATGAAAATGTGATGAAAAATATGGAGACAAATGTAAAATCGGCTTTTAGCAAATATCCCTTTTCCGAGTCCTGGTATTCTCAAAAAATTTCTAATTTCTCAATATAAGAGCACAACAAAAAAATTATAGAGCAATCCAAATCAAAATTTGTGTGTATTTTTGTATTTCTGAATATCATAAGAATGCATTAAATTTTATTGTTTCTGAAGAATATCATCCTCTATAAAAGCTTTTTATTGAATATCATAAAAACAAATATATTATGTACCAAGAACTCTAGAACTCGCTTTTGAAAGTATTAACAAAATAAATTATGAATTATTTTCCATTTTGTCCTTTTTCATTCTCTTACATTAGAAAGAAAATCGTTTTATTTCAAAACGCAGATCACGTTATGTTTTCTTAAGTAAAGTAAACAGTAAAAGTGAGAAAGAAAATTGTTAAGAGAAATAAAAACAAAGAAATTGGGGAAGAAAAAAACAAAATGAAATACGCAAAAAACAACAACAATTTATTTTTTATATTATTTTAGAAGAGTTGATAAATTAAGTAAGATAAAACTTTTGTCATATGCTTTCGTTTATTTTGAGAAATAACACAAAATTACAGATTTCATTCGAATGTCTGTTCGTTTGTAGCACTTTTCCAAAAAATTTTTTGAAAAAAGTGCTTATTAGTTTCACTCTGTCCGTCCGTCCGTCCGTCCGTGGACACTTTTTTGTTTACAAAACTTCTACACCTTTGAAGATAGAAAGCTGAAATTTAATACGTACATAGATCTTCACTAGAAACTTATTTCCGTAAAACAAAATTTTTACCTATCTCCCCCCCTCTAGAAGTTATACCCCCCCAAAACCCTAAAAATGGTCTTTTTTAAATATTTGTTGCAATGAAACCAAAAGCATTTTTGAAATTTTGCAAACGCAGAAAGGCAGTGGCTTGCTTCCCCTTGCGCGGTATACTATAGTTAAACTTTAGAAAAACAAAATGGCTGTTCAAATTTACCGTTATCTAAAGTCCTTTTTTTCCAAATTTTTGATGTCGTTTTTCTTCTAGAACCCAGACTGTAGAAGCTTGAAATTTTAGGAGCTTTTAGACATTAACAAATAGTTCATTTTGTTAGAAGAAAATTTTTTTCCATCTCCACCCCCTCTCAAATTATCACCTCTTGAAATTCGTAAAATTTGAATTTTTGACACCTTATATTTCCGAAACCGCAAGCTTTTCCAAAGTTTATAAACGCAAAAGCCTAACGGTAAATTCCATGACATTAAAAAATATAATTATTTTTCTTAACTCACACAATTAACCCTTAAAATCGAGCACTATGTTAACCCCTTTTTATATTAATTTTTGCTTTATTTCAAAGACTGCATATATACGGCATCCTAAATATATGCAATCCTAGAAATAGTTTTGTATATGAATGAAAATAATTTTAATAGTGTGATAGGTATACAAAGACTGTATTTAAAAGCAGAATTTTCACTTGTTGAAGGGAAAAGTGCTACAATACAAACCATTGGTTTGACCCAACTTTATTTCTTGTATCAATGGTATTCGTTGTACAAACGCCTATTTCCTATGCAAAGACCTAAAGAATGATAAATTATTGCAATAAAGGCAATAATTGTAATGAAAAAGTAACGAAAAAGTTCAGTAACCTTAATTGTGTAGAAATCATGTTGTATATGTTAATGGATTAACGACAATCCATTCTTATGGAGATGATTGTAAGTTAGCTGTTGCGCCTTATTATATTAAATAAATCAAATTGTGAATAAGAACGAGCATTCATAAACTTACAATATCATTTAGCTTCGTTGTGACTATAAAACAACAGAAGGTTTGTTTTTTAGTAAATTAATTTCTAAGTCAACAAAGAATCAATTGTTAAATTTGAAATCAAAAACGTTTTTAAATTTGAAAGCCTCATCGTGAACATTTTTCCGATTGTATAAAAAATATGAAGGACTTCAAGAATAAACTCAAACACATGCAACTAAAAATTTATTAAAATAATGCGAATCTGCTTGTACGTCTATAATTTAAGAAAAGTGACAAATAAGTCACTGTTAAAGAAACGTCAATATCGTTTTAATACACGAGCATAAAAAGTTTTGATTTTTTGTCAAAATTGAGTGAATTAACTTTTTAATCAAGTTGAATTTTGAGTTTAAAATTGATAAAGTTTCTAAATTTTTTTATAGAAAAGTGTAAAGATGAAATATATGCTTGGTTTCCCTTACTTAATTTATACTGATGTAAGTAGGTTGAAATTATGTTAAGCTCTCATTATATGAAAAAAATTAATTTTTACGAAATAAAATTATAAAGTTAATCTATTTTTAAAATTTTCTCTTTATCAACTTTTATGTGTTGTAAATTTTTTTCTAACTTTTCCAAAAATTGTTATTCTTGTTCTTAAGTAGTAGAAATAAGAATGTTAACATATGTCTTATATATGTATGTATTCAAAGATATGTATGTATCCTTCTGTACATGAATAATTTATATTAAAAACACATAATATTATAACAAAAGTTTTAGTTTTGTTTGTATAACATGAATGATAGCATGCTTCTGTGTTTTCACATTTTTAAATTGAATTTGTATAAATTCGGATCAAATCAATAATTTAAAAAGAAGCTCCTTCCCTATTTTAAAAAAAGTCTACTAAACAAATTCTACCTATTTCTAATTTATGGGAGAGTAGAGGAACAAGTGGGGAAGAAGTTCTCATTAATATAAAGTTATGGTAATTATTGGATACTTTCAAGGCAAGAACAAAAATCAAAAGAAGCGTTTATGTATAATTGTTGAATTCAATAGCTGATTCATTATATTTGTCGACCGCATTGTATACAATAACGTATATGTTATAGCACCAAAATTTTGATGTCGAGTTTTCGGTGGGAACTCCATAGTAGCTAAAATAATACAAAGCGTAAATAAACTACTTTTAGAGAGATGTCAGTCGATCGGTCTGTTCGGCTCAATTGATTTTGATGAAATTTTATAGTTTATTTTGGCTATGGAACGCATTGATCATTTTTCGGGATGTATCAGACCTCGGGAATTGGATGAATTTTACATTTTTGTGTACATAAAGAAAAATAATCAACTAATTTCTGAAACTACCAGGTATTTCGATTGTTACCGAAACTAACTGGTGAACTTTTCAGGGAAAACGGGTGGCAAAAAGCGAAATCCTATACTAAAAGCCAAATTTACCCTTTTCTAGATATGTTAATTAAATGCTTTAAATTGAAGGGAAGTGTTCAAAATCCATTTTCATAATCTTCTGTAATACTTTCCCTGAACTAGGCAATGCACATTGGGTCGGTTATGTATTTATCACGTAATGTGATTTTTTTATGGCAAGACATTTTATCCTTAGTTTTTTATTTTTATAGAAATTTTAAAATGTTTTCAATTTTAGGAAAATAAGGAGCTGAATATTTTGCCAATCTTGAGAGGCTATAAGTTATAAAAAACACAAAGATTGAATTGGTTATAAGGCTTTTCTGTTCTTTATATAATAACTGTCAACTACTGTTAAATATATGTTTTTCGTTGTAGGACTTAACTTGGCTTTGAAAACTATTGAGTTTTAAATAGGTTGCATTATGTTGTTCTCAAGATTTATTATGCCGAATTCTACATTTAATTTTATAAATAATTTAAGTTTAATAATAAGTTTTCTTTTGCAAAAGTAGTAAAATTTCACGTTTAAAAATGTTGACCACTCGCCAGCTTTTGAAGTTTCCCTATGTGTAAATACGTGATCAAATTAGGTACGTGAAATTAGGTACGTGATCAATTAAATACGTGATTTCGAACTTCCGTTTTCCAAAAAGAACTTGATTTTTACCTTTAAACATTTATTTTGAGAAAATGAAAAAGTAAAAAAAGTTTATTTAGAATAGGCAGAAAGATCCCGGCTAGTTGTTTGTTATATTTTTCTTATGGTGCTTTTTAATGAACTAAACTTTTTATTTTCCCAAGAACAAACCAGTTAATATTTTCTTATCGCGCAGATTTGTAAACATAGGAATGTGTTCTGTAAATGGGTGTGTATACATGACTGGTCTCAGTTATAATTTAACATTGACAAAAATTAATTTAGAAGAATGAAAATTTTTATTTAATTTTTTTTTTCCTTGAACAAAAACGGTGTACCGTATTATTCTTTCAAAATATTTTGATTCAATTCCCATTGCAGCCATATGGACGTCCTTTTTTCAATAAAAAGACAAAAGAATAATGTTTCAATGGATGTTCTATCATCCTAAATTTATTAGTATACACGATGATAACCTTGATTAAAAGGATATACTAAGGTTATTATGTTATGATATTTTTTTTTAAATTAATTTTTTGGCATTGTGGGCAATCAAATTTGAATTTTATTAAAATGAATATTACATTTATTAAAGCTTGTATCTATTAAAATTTTAAAATAAGTACTTGAAAAAAATAGTAGTATTGAAAGAATAGCTTATACTTCTTTAAAAATACATACATATGTGATTTCTTTATTAATTCAGGGCCTTAATTTCAGCAATAATTTCATATGAACACGGACACACAATAATTGCGTGTCAATAGTTGCTCATATTAAATTGCTAAATGTATTTTATTAAATCGGAAGTGGCAAGTATAGTTGCACATTTGTAAAGTTGAACTACTAGCTTAAGAATTATCTACTTGCATAAGAATTGTTTGAACACAGCAATTTTTAATAAAGCACAGAACGCAAAGAAATATTTAACTTATTAAATTAAATTATTGAAATTGGTCATTATGTAAGCTATAAATAATAAAGCTTAATCCATTATAAATACTGGAAATTACAATTTTGCATTGAAATTGTCTAATCTAATTTCAATAGTATTTACTTACTTGCAAGCATTAATGCTTAAACAGGGCTCAAATATATTTATAGTGCAAATGATTAATGCCCCACTTAAAAGAATTTTTTTTCCCTCCTAAAAAAATCTGAATTTTGAGTGACAAAATTACCCGTTTTTTACAATTTTATTTTTAACTACACTTGTCTATCTTTTTACCGACCGTATTGTGTAAACAATAGGTAGGTTATGTGATGGCAACAAATTTTGCATATCCAGTTTTCGGTGGGAACGTACTTCTCCATAGTAGGGAAGTGTAAATAAACTATTTTTAGCAACCTGTCGGTCTGTCGGTCTGTGTGTGCACACGTGTATCTGAAGTTTGGCTGAACCGATTTTGATGAAATTTTATATGTAAGTTTATTTCCACCATGGCACGGATCGATCAACTTTTGGTATATATCAGGCGTCGGAAACTGCACTTTTTAGCGGGCGTGTTTTATATTTTTGAACATTTTGAAGAAAATATTCAACCGATTTACTTGAAATTTTATATATAAGCTCAGCTCGACCGTCCGCGAAAATTCCTATGTTTTGGAAGAAATCAGGAATCGGCAACTAGACGTTTACTACGGGCCAAATATACATTTTTGTGTATATAAAGAGAAATAATCAACCGGTTTCATTGAAATTTAATATATAAATTCCTCGTATTAAAACAATGAACATATAAATTTTTTGGAAAGATCAGGGCTCGAAAACTGATTTGCGGGCCGATTTTACATTTTTCACCATTTTGAAGAAAATATTCAACCGATTTACTTGGAATTACATATTTGAGCTTTGCTCGACCGTCCGCAAAAATTCCTAACTTTTGGAACAAATCAGGCATCAGCAACTGGACGTTTACTACGGGCCAAATATACATTTTTGTGTATATAAAGAGAAATAATCAACCGATTTCATTGAAATTTAATATTTGAATTTCTCGTATTAAAACAATGAACATGTAAGTTTTTTGGAAAGATCAGGGCTCGAAAACTGATCTGCGGGCCGATTTTACATTTTTCACCATATCTACGGAACGAATTGATGGAATTTTTTGAAATTTGATATTTGAGTTCTGGTTGCTACCGAAACAAACTGGCGAGCATTTCAAGGAATTCGGGTAGCACAAAGCGAAACTCTACTAACTGCCAAATTTGCATTTTTCTAGGTATGTTAACTATAAGCTTACTAATGTCCTAAACATTGGAAAGAAGTATTTAACAGACATTTTTTTTAATATTCTGTAACACTTTCACTTAACTAGACAATACACAATGCGGTCGGTTATGTGCTGACCACATCAGATTTTTTTTGTATAATTGCGTAAAACAAAATTTAGTGAGAGTATAAACTAAATTAAAGATTACAAGACCTAAATAAAGAAAGAGAAAGAATAAAAAGAAATTTTACTACCATAATAACTACCAAAATAATTCACCATATCCCTAAAGTATGCAAATATTTTCTATTTTTGTCTAATAATAAAATTATGAAAATCAAGTTGTTTTTACAGTGCATGGATTTGAATCATGTGAAAAAGACTGTGAAATTGTAAAGAATCCTCTTATAAGGCTCCATCTATTTTAATAATGTTAATTAAAATATTTTTAATTCATTATACAGTTTGCGAAATCTCAACATCAATAGCAAATAATAAAAACATAAATTAAAACTTAGGTATCATGCAACACTTACGTTTATGTATGAATTATATCTGCCACCATGATTTCCATAACCCAGATTTTGTAACATTTCTGGGGAAAAACGATTAAATAATCCACCCCATGCATCTGCTGTGCCACCGAACATTAAAATTGCTCCGCCAAATATGAACCAAACGAAGGTAGATTTCATTGTGATAAAATTTTTGATTTTTGATTCTTTTGATTGAAATAAATTAATTTTTTTAGTTTTACTCGTTTCTAATTTAAAATTAAAGAAGAAAAAAATTTTTTAATCTTTTAGGATAAATTTTATTAATTTTCTTGATCTTTTTTTTTTAAATTTTAATTAATGAACTTTTCTGGATGAACAAAAGACCCTTAATGATGAATTCTATTCGGAGAATGTCTGAAAATTAAAAGAGAAAAATTTTATTATTTTATTTTTGTTTTTTCTGCTTATTTTCATTTTTTAATCATTTGGAAAATACGGTGTACATAAATTAAATTTTATATAAGGATTGATTTACGTTTTACGTTGTTAAAAGGCACATATACCACTTAATTGGTTTTGGGGATTTCCATTTTAGTTAATAATTTTGAATCATTCAAATTTTTCTTTATTCATTCGGTAAAATTTCTTGATTTTTACCACTGTAAAATTTTCTTTTGCTTAGACTCTTAAATTATTGATTTTATTGCTCGTATGTTTGTGTGTGTAAAGGTAAAATTATTTATTTATTTAACTATAAATGAATATTTGGTAAATTGTTCAATTTTATTTTAGTTGGGTTTTTTCATGTATGCGTTATTTATCATGCATTTAAAATAAAGCTGATGAACTTTTGATTTAAAGTATAAAAGCAGACTCTATGGTTTCAATGTTTAAGTACGAGTATATAACATAAAAAATGTTGTTATACGTAATTTTTTAACAACTTTTAATGGAAAACAATCTTATTTTTAATTGGTCGGACTCAAAAATGTTGAATCAATTGAATTCATCTAGAGAAACTGAAAGTAATTTACAAATGTGAGCAGAAAATAACCGACCACATTGTTTGGTGTTCCATCAGATTATTTTAGATTCAAATTAGACAATGTTAATTAAGTTTTACTAATTACTTATATAAAGTGTAATGCTTTTTTTTTACAATTTATTATCAATTCTTATAATTATTAATTCTGAAAGAATATTATTAATTCTTATAAGAATGGAAATTTCCTAATACAACTGCAGAACAGAGGATGACGTAATCAAAAGGACGCGTAAAAGCAGAAAAATTAAAAAATATTTGTCCTTCAACTGGACTCGAACCAGTGACCTATCGCTTTTAAGGCGGACGCTCTATCAATTGAGTCACAGAGGTATATGAAAATTGACGGTAAATTGTTCTTAACATCACATATTACACTAATAATATTACTAATTACTTATACGACGTATTTATTTTCTGCTAATTTAGTTCTTCAATTCATTTTCTGTGACTCAAATTCGCTGGGAAATTCGTCAATTTCATTCGGTACCAAACAGAACACAACAGAATACCAGAACTGAGATACAAAAAAAAATATGTAAAATCGATCGTAAAATTAATGATAGTTCTCTATTAGAGCCCTCATATTCTCGAAAAATTCATTGGTTTATTATTATAATAATTCAATTTCAAATATTAAATTTCAAGGAAGTTAGTTGATTATGATAAGTTTATTGATTATCTTTATATGGGGAAAATCTGATATTGTCCCGTAAAAAAGTCCAGTTATACCAAGGCCTAATATACCCTAAAAGTTGATCAATCCGTGACATAGCCAAAACAAATAAAGACAGACAGGTTACTAAAAATAGTTTATTTACACTTCCCTACCATGGGGAAGTGTGTTTTCACCGAAAATTCGATATGCAAAATTTGTTGCCATCACATAACCTACCTTATTGTATGCACGATGCGGTCGGTAATAAATATAAGTGCGACGTAAAAAGTGTACATTAAATGTATATGACAATTCTTGCAAACAATTTAGCCTTTCATCAGTTATTCCCACAACACCATTTAATAGTAGAAATAGCACTATTTATTTTGGAATAACCTATATGAATATCAATATATTTTTTGTAATTTCAAGCGTTACGTTAACAAAAACTAATTTTATTCTATATTTATATTAAAAATAAAATAACTGGAATATCTGGCATTTGATATTTAGTCACAACACGCAATAAAAACATTTCTCATTATTTTTATAATGAAAATAACAAAAAGCTTTTACTTTTATATCCTTTTTCCCTTTGCATTGTGTATACACACATATCTATAATTATGCTAATAGACTTATATTTAATAAGATGTTTTGCAAAGAAAACAAAAATTCATTATAAAACAATGAAAGAATCCTTTTATAAATAACAGTGGAATTACCCGATATATTTTACGTTGATTTATATATTTACATGTTTGTATATTGCACATGACATAATATGTTTGTGTATAAATACAATTTATATATACTCTGCAAATACATAATTTTACACAAATGAAAGGTGAAAAAGGAAAAAATATTTATTTTTTAAAAATAATTTTTGCCACAAATGCTATTTACGTCGCTTTTGTTTGTGATCAAATGATTTTTTAGTGAGTGTCAGCAACTACAGTTTAATATTGCAATTTAATTTTGTATTTTTAGCGTGTTTGAATAACAAAATTTCTACATCGTTCGAGATAGAAAAGTGCAATTTTGTACACTATTAGATTTTAATTAAGATATTATTTTTGTGAAGTAAAATATTTTGTAGTCCACTCTAAGTTAAAGCTCTTTAGAGTCGTTAAAATGCAAGTATTTAACGAAGTAAGGTCGAGTGGAAGTACATTGTTAAAATGCAGGTATTTCACAAAGTACGACGTCCAATTAGTAAATGCTGCAAGCGCGAAAAGTTTAGGAATTACTTTTTTAATTGTCTGAAATATCAGGCTGTCGAATTGATTCTTTTAATTACCGGTTGTTTCAAACCGTTTTACTTTTAAGTATGTACTTATTTTTGGTTGAATATTGCCTTTGCATAAGGTTGAATTAAGTACTGCTTCTCCTACCAGCCAATAAAGCGATTATAAGAGCTGGATTTTCACAGTTTTACTTATGCAGAATTATCGCTATTATAGGACAAAATTTTTTACAAGCTGTTGTTCATACATAAATTGATGCAAGTCAAATTCATTAAAAATTTTTATGTCAATGCTTTTTATTTTGTTATACACAAAATTCAATATCATACCGTGCAATTTATATTGTAAGTGGATGTTTTAACTACTATTTATTTTCTAATAACAGTATAGCCGTAGATTTCAGATATCTAAGTTAATATAACATTTTTCGTATTAATATTAGCATATACGAGTATGTAAATATCAGGGATGGTAAAAACTTAGAAGAAGACTATCGAGGATCTTTGGATTTCAATATACAATTCTTGTGGCTTATTGCACTTTAAGGTTTTTTGTACATGTAAACAACTGGAAAACTTAATTTAAGATACGTACACTATTTTATTTCACAATAATTTGAAATATAACATGAAGCTGATACTTGTCATTGCATATTTCTAGTGATTTTTTCATTCAATATTTAAGCTCATAAGAGAAAAGAATTTTTAACATGAGGCTGGACGAGCATTTGTTAAATTAAATAATGTTTTGTATTTAAGAATCTTTTGTAATTCTTACAAACTTAGTTACAAAAATTCTTAAATATAGACTCAGAGAAGTTTAACTTGAATAATGAAGATTGGTATATATATGAAGATTCGGAAATTGCAAGTAATAATTGTATTATATAGTTATTTGAAAATTTGGGTATTCGGTCTTGAAAGAAGACTTCAAATATTTAATATCAGGAGAAATAATATTAAAAATAATAATAATTAATTTTCCCTTAAATATGAATATTATTTGCAAGCAACTTCAAATTATTGACTCCATCCCTGACATAACTACATTTGTACACTTATTATGTATGTATAAAATGTACACCAGATTATGTTCATTTGTATTTTATTAAGTTACGTATGTGGTGTTTGTTTACATTCTGGGTAGTCTTGTTTTATTCCTGGCACATATTTATACACGATATATGTATTCATAAACCTTATTTTGTATTTACAGTAGAACAGCGATAGTTTAATGATAACAATGATAAAAGCCAATATATTCGTAAGTTATACGAGAGAAATGAAAAAAAATGTCAAACAAAAAATTTACAAGGCCTGGACGTTTCTTTTTCAAAGATTAACTGTTGATTTTTGTGTTTCTAGCACAAAATTAATTTTTAATCAAAACTAATTTTAATTTTTAAGGGACTTCAGCATTCTACACCAACATCAACCTGTAACCAGTTCAACATACAAAGACAATTTACCTTGATAAAAGTTAATTGATTTAATAAAAGAAATAAGATGCTTCTATAATAATAGAATCGGCTTCGAAATTATATGAATTCAATGGGCATTAACAAGAGGTTTTAATTACTGATAAAGAGATAGTAGGATTTATCGGCATCAATAGTTCAAGTGTAAAGGTAGCAATAATAGATCATAAAAGGCATTTTGAAAAACGTAATGCCGTCCTTTTTAGCACTTTTCCAAAAAAATTTTGAAAAAAAGTGCTTATTAGTTTCACTCTGTCCGTCCGTCCGTCCGTCCGTCCGTCCGTCTGTCCGTGTGTCTGTTTACAAAACTTCTACACCCTTGAAGTTAGAAAGCTGAAATTTTATACGTACATAGATCTTTACTAGAAACTTATTTTCCTAGAACAAAATTTTTACCTATCTCCACCCGTCTAGAAGTTATACCCCCCCAAAACCCTAAAAATGGCCTTTTTTAACTATTTGTTGCAATGAAACCATAAGCATTTTTGAAATTTTGCAAACGCAGAAAGGCAGCAGCTTGCTTCCCCTAGCGCAGTATACTATAGTTAAACTTTAGAAAAACAAAATGGCAGTTCAAATTTACCGTTATCTAAAGTCTTTTTTTTCCAAATTTTTGATTTCGTTTTTCTTCTAGATCCCAAGCTTGAAATTTTAGGAACTCTTAGACACTAACAAATAGTTCATTTCGATAGAAGAAAATTTTTTTCCATCTCTACCCCCTCTTAAGTTATCGCCTCTTGAAATTTGTAAGATTTGAATTTTTGACACCCTATATTTCCGAAACCGCAAGCTTTTTCAAATTTCTATAAACACAAAAAGCTAACGGTAAATTCCATGACATTAAAAAATATAATTATTTTTCTTAACTCACACAATTAAACCTTAAAATCGAGCATTATGTCAACCCCTCTTTATATTAATTTTCGCTTTATTTCAAAGACTGCATAAATCGTTCATCCTAAATATATGCAATCCTAGAAATAGTTTTGTATATGAATGATAATAATTTTAATAGTGTGATAGGTATACATAGACTGTATTTAAAAGCAGAATTTTCACTTGTTGAATGGAAAAGTGCTACAATACAAACCATTGGTTTGACCCAACTTTATTCTCTTTAAGCACAACTTTTGATTCTCTATCTAATAATTTTTTAACGTTACGTGTATATTAACACATATAAATTAACTGTGTACATGAGAATATTGTGTACATATTATTATTTATTTTCTGAAATAATATATTTAAGTAAAGGGATAAATTGGTAATTAAATAAAAGAAAATTTCATTAGGAGTATTAGTTTCTCTCAAAGGTGGTATATAAAAAATAGCACTTAATTCAAATTTATATGAGTACATAAAGAACAAAATAAAAGGTAATTTATAAGAAATATGAAGGACACAATAAAAAGTATGTAAAGGCAAACTATACTAAACACCTGAGGCATTTAGAACTTTTCCCTTTTTTTCTAATTTAAACAAGATTTTCAGTTAATTAAAACCGGAAACTATATAGAAAATTAAATTTTCTTGTTTATTAAACAATATAAAAAAGAAAAGGAGAAAATTTAACAGGAAAATTATAATTTCTTTAACATTAGCAGTTAGTTTAGAAATGGGTTTTCTTTTTGTTGTTGAAGGCGTTACATTTAAAAAATGGTTAAAATGTGTAAAAGAATGAATTTATCTTTGTCAGAAATAAAAGAGAAGAAATACAACCATATGCATGGTTACAGTATTATGGTATTCATTATTTATGTTGAATATAAATTCTCATTCAAGGATATTTAAAGAAAGTCTAGTTTCATTGTTATCAAATTATGTAACTTGTATGTAAAAATGGTTCTAAATTTTTTATGAGATGATATTAAATATTCTTCATGATGTTGGTTTGTAGTAAAAATTTTTAAATATAAAGTTTTGTATGTGGTCTTTTATTTGTGCATATGGTATATAGGTGTTGTACATAGGTACGAAAATGATTTGAGATTAAATTTACACCATTATTATGCAAAATACATTATAATGTGAAAAAAATACCTAACGCTTTCTATAGAAGTACTTTTCTTTCAGTAAATCTTCTATTCAAACCATGCCTAATAACAGGCAAAACTAAACTACAATATTATTCCTACGAGCATTTTCCGTTCTTAGAAATTTGGGCAAGTTTGTTTCGGAGAAATAAGAAAGCAAAAAACTGAAATTTTACTAATTTTGATAACTTAAAATGTTGAGTAGTTTGATTGTGTTTTTTTAAGCTGTTAAAATAACTATCATACAACTTCACAAAAAAATTGGCCATATCTATAGGAAACTTTGAGGACATCGTGTTCAAATTAAAGAACAACACACAAAAAATTTCTAGAAGGTGGTATTTTACTAATCTTAATCTAAGGTATTATTTATTAATCTTAATCTAATCTTAATAAGTTTTCGGACAGGATCCATTTTTAAATCACTTTTATTTTCTATCTTTCATTCAAAAATACTAAAATTTTTGCAAATTTTTGAAAATTCCACTTGTTATACAAAATATTTCAAAGATTTGAATTGTTCATATTTTTAGTTATTCGATTGAGTTGTTCCATTAAGACAACATATTTTTGATATACAAGCTTCCTTAATGTGTGTAGGATTAAATCATGTAGTTGTTAATGTTTTAAATTTACACAAAATATGTCAACTATGTTTAAAAATCTGAAATTTCGTATGATTTTAATTTTAACAAAAACTGGTATTATGTGGGGATATTTTACCGTTTACATTTTATAAGTAAAAATGATATTTTGGAAATGGTATGCAAAATATTCGCCTATAAACATTCTTATACTTGATTTTTATATAGCATGCAAAAATTAAAAAAAAAAACAAAAAGATTGTTTTTTTGTTAAAGTTCACAAATTGTAATTGAGTTCAGGGATGTACAAGGATATACAGAAAATTGAATGTTTCTCAATAAATTGAAATTCTGTGGGCGATAAATTGGAATTTCCGAGTTGGAGACATTGATCCTTTTTTAATTTTTTTGATGGAATTTTGCATGTTTCCAATTTTCCATTGATTTATGTTTTAAAGTAAAAGTATAATTAGGGAAAAAAATTATACTAATTTTTACAAAACCAATTAAATAAGTTTGTATTATTAAAAATTGCTTAAATTAAAATTGGATAGAGCTAAACATAATTGTATAATATAAATAAATTTTTTAATTTTGCCACAGTATTTATGTTTTCCGCCGAAAATTAAAATTTCTCTTAAGCACACAGAGAAGGTTAATAAAAGAACTAAAAATAAATTTTAGATTGAAGGTAAATGGTCACTTAAATTCATAAATATTAGAAATTTAATTTTAAAATTCAAACATATAAATGAACAGACATTTAACAAACACAACAATGTCTGTTACTCAAAACATTGCAAGTGTGTTTCTTAAATTACTGTACGGGGTTTGTTATTAGCTTTTGATTTAAGAAAATTTTTAGTCTTTTCGATGATTAAGGTTATAATAATATGCAGATAGCAACTGTAAATTACAATCTTATAGTAAATTTATATAATATCTAACAGTATATATAAATTATTTTGCAGATAATAAATAACTGTAAATTTACATTTCCAATACTACAATTTTCAATGTTGTAAACAGCAGATAGCAGTGAAGATTGCGGATTATTTAGAATTTGCAATTTTTGATTATTCTAAATTTCCAATGTTTTGTATTGAAGGTCTAATAAAATCATTTAGACTTCAAGTTTTTAAAATAAAATTTAAAAACTGATGAAAATACAAAACGAAATCCTTAAAGTACTCTCTTGAAATACGTTATTGTGGAAATATGTACAAGTTGAATACAATTACCAATTTCTTTGACATATAAAAATCAATAAAAAAACTTCTTTAAGATAATTTTTCGTATATTCAAAAGGTTTAATTTTTTTGTATTTTTTAAGTTCAAAAGTCGCTATTTAGCAAAGTTGTCCCGATTGCTTATTTTCGTTTTTAGAACTTCCATTAATTTTCACAAATTTACACAATAAAAAATGAATATTTCAGTAATTTTTTCATTCAGATTTTTTTTTCTATAAACTTTTGGATCTATTTTTGAAATCCATAATGTGTTTTATAGCACTACATAATTATCTTATGGTGGATACTCTTTTGGTTCCTTTGCAAACTCTAATGTCAATAACTTAAAGTTTTTGTGGAACCAAAACAGTAAGACACCTAAGTTGTTTCAGTTTTGCCTGTAATAAAAGAATTCTTTAAGTTTTTTAAGTGGATGTACTTTTCTAGTTCCACTCATAAAAAGTTTTCCAATTTTCCATTCAGTGCAGTATATCGTATTCATTAAAACATGAGAACATGAGGACATTGATAGGTTGTCCATCGGTTTTCGTACCAAATTAAAAAAAATATATATTTCTTAGCTCTAGAGATATCAGTTACTTGGTTTATCTGTCTGCACACTCTTGCTTTTGCATTTTGGTTTCGTTGCTTTTATTAAAAGCGCATACCAAAATATTTTTGAAGAATATGAACTTAGCCTACTGAACATTTTCTTTTAACGTACTTCTCACATCTCGAGCGTTGCTTAATTTATAAGAAATCCTTTGCTAATTTTCTTAAAATTTATTAATATTGGAGAAATATCGTTCAATTTTCTTCTACAGTTTAAATTTTAGCAGTTTTAGCTAGACCTATCAATAAATATATTGACATTTTTATATAGAATGATTGTTAAAAGTGAAAGTGTGCAAATGAGTCTTTAATTAAGAAGTGAGTTAAAAGATAATTTTATATTTTTAATGGCCTCGAGTCAATGGTTCGCAATATTTATCATTATGTAAATTTTTTAAGGATAATAGCTTTTTTTAAGGATAATGTTACTAAACTTATTAAATAATTTTTTTTATTCACGAATTGTGACCTTGAATTATACAAGTTTATTTTTCTGATACATTCAAATTTTAATTTTAAATTGTCAAAAAATTATTTTTGGGGAATTTCTTTGATTTGCCATAAAAATTTCATACTCAAAGAATTTATCAATATTTACTTTGAGTTGACATGAAGTGGGAGTCACATGATGCCGTTATAATTAAAAAGCAAAAGTTTTCTTTCTTTGATATCAAAATAAAACTAATTCAATTTTATTGACAATATTAAAGAAATAAAAAATATTTACGTTTATAAAAAAATGAATAATAATATTTCTTTACTGAATATTTGCAAGACTTCAACATAGAATTTTGAGTACAAGCAAATTACAAGTTGTTATTAAACAAGTTTTTATAAAATCATTATAAATTAAATTATTATTGGGAATGTTTTAAAACTTCAGCAGTTTTGTTGAAAATTGTTAGCGACCTCTGAAAAACTTCCTAACCGCACTTAGATTTTTACCTTGATTTCCCATTTAGTGTTGCCAGGCGATTTAGTTGAAAAATCTTCTACAATTTTGAAGGAAAAGAGCGTCAAAATAATAATGCAATGTACAATGCACAGCAACATTATTTCTATAGTGGATGTGTTAATTTTTCAACAAACTAAATTTATGATTTATAGTTATACATATTTGTTCCTTCTTTGTTAATCCAAAATTTTTTAAGATCAACCAAAGAATCGACTAATACAAAGACAAAATTTGCTCAAACCGTAATTCCTATTAAAAAATGATAAATCCTTACAAGTAGCAAATATGCCCTAAATAATAAAATTTTGTTTTTTTTCCGTGATTACGAATGGTCTCCTGATAAATATTTTCTTAAACCTACTAAAATTTATCATATGTCAACTATATAAAATCTGCATGCTGTGTAAAAAAAACTATATTTAAGATAATGTTTTCTCAATTCTCTGTCTGAGACCTGGGAACTCACATGCTTGATTGTCACCAATTTTCCAGAATAAAAGTTGTAGATTCGGCTAAGTCCTCTTCAACAATACAAGCTGTAAAATTTTTACTATCATAAGATATCTAACACCTGAATTGCCTGAATGTTATTATTCTTCTTTTCCGATTCTTTTTGTTTAAGCATATAAAAATAAGTAAATAATGCTACTCATTTTGTATAATGGTGTTACAGTGTATGAACATATGACTACATTGCCATAATATTTAATATGCGCAAAAAAGTATTAAAACTAAATTGAGTGGAAAACCTCGAAAAAAAATAATAAAATTTTTAAAAATTTTTATGTTGCTACTGTGCCAAGTATGTAGATGTATTGTGCCTACCCAAATCAGATTATTTAACTGGTTTCTTATTTAATTATAATTTAAAATTCAACAAGTTTCGAATATTTTTTGAAGCACATATACAAAGTACAGACATGTGTAGTTACGGTAACATTAACCGGTATAAAATTATTTGTAAAATTCTTGCAAAAAAGGACCTTCATAAAGAGTGTTCTGGAAAATATGGAAAAAACTAAATTCATTTAAACATAATCACCCTATACTTAAAGAATATAAAGCCTAAAATATATGCCTATATATTAAAATATTAAAAAAGGACCTCGAATTCGGTTGTTGTAAAAACGCGTTTTAAATTCTCTCGTTTAGATAATGTTAAAATGTGGCATTTAATTATACAAAAAATATCAACGGCTAAAATAAAGTTTTTCATTCTCCCATACGCTAAATGTAAGAAAGTTAAACATTTTGGAAAAAAAAATTCTTTTTCCTTCTCATTTGCAAAAACTTGAGGAAAAATAACAAAAATTCGAATATACACAAATGTGTATGGAAAGTTTTTAAGATTTAAATTGATATTTCGTTTAATCAAAAAATGATCAATTAAGGAGTTTGATACTTCAAATAACTTTACTTTCATAAATGATAATCTTGTATGTTATGATTACTTGATATCCCAGTTAAGATATCCTACGTACATGTGAAAGTGTGTAACGTATATAAAATCAAAAATTCTGGGAGTATTTCGAAAATTATGAGCTCTAGAGGGGCATCGATAATCGACGCACTTACTCTCAAGCTTTTAGCTACTTCCCGGAACCGAGGAGCCGGAAATATTCGTGTACTCTCATTTTATATAGCATATAGGTCGAAGAAGTATATATTCTAATTACATTTTTATTCACAACAAGAATCCCAATATCGGAAATACCATATATAAAAAGCTTCATTTCCTGGTTTAAGGGGTTGGGAGGCAAAAATTCTCAATTAAAAATATAATTAGTTCTCTTAACTCACGCAATTTAAAATCGAACATTATGATAACGTCTCCTTCAATTTTTTTTCTCATCCATGTACGCAATCTTTGAAATATTTTAGTATACGACTGAAAATATATAATAATGTAGTACACAGTTATTAAAATTAAAAATTAAAATTATTGCATTATTTTTAGTTGTCGAAGGCAAAAGTGCTACCTTATAAACCATTAGTTTTAGCCAACTTTATTTAATTATCAAAAAAAAAGCTGAAGTCCCACAGTTGTGTCATTATTGCCATTATATCCTGAGTATTTGGTTGACCTGATGTAATCCAAACCTACGTTATCCTAAGTTATGAGGGTTCAAAAATATTATGAAGTGGTTTGGGAAAAGGTTTTTCTAGGGAATGACTTACACTCTAATATTTACGCTGTTATATATTTTTGAGTAGGAATTATATAAATGATTGTAAGTGTTTATGGACAAAGAAAGGGAGAAAGTGGTTTTACACGTGATTGCATTTTAGTTCTTATTTTTTCAGAATAACTTTTTTAGTAACATTGTAACTAAAAATTACAAGAATTGAGGAATATTTTGTATTCTTAATATTCTACTATTCTGAGACCTTAATATTCTATAATGAGATTGATATTGTAGGAAATTCCCTTTAATTTTTTTTAAAAAGTCACAATCTTCTTTAAGAAGATTGTGACTTTCCTTTTATTTTATGCCATGAAGGCTTTTAGAAAATATTTGAATAATTCCAGGTTTGATAAAAAAGTTTTTTTATTATTAACATTAACATAAATTCCTTGAAAAATATTTTAAACTAAACATGATTCCTTTAATTCGATATAGAGTATAAGTTATTCATAAATCATATTCGATATAGTTTGTTGTTTCAGTATGTGTTAGTTTTTATATTTTTAAAATAATCTGCAATATTTTCTCATTGGCTGGTTCAATTCATTGATTTTAAAATGTTGAGTTAATTGCAATACACAAATTTATGACTTGAAATAGCTCGGAAAAATATCAAATTTTATTTTAAGTGCTTTTATATTATACTTAGAGTTTGGTTCATCAGTGACTACATTCGTTCAATCCTGCTTCTGTTTAAAAGTTCGTAAATATTGTATGGCGTCTTGTTAAAAAATTTTTGATAAATTCTGTAACTTTCCTTCGATATTTTTTTTAATGCATGCCTTTTAGCGCGTATGAAAGTATATATTATTAAAGATCATCATCATCTTTTGGCGCTACAGCCTGGGGTAGGCTTTGGCCTTCTGCACGATTTGCCTCCAAGTAGTTCTATCTTGCGCTGCCGCTTTCCAATTGTCTATTCTCAGCGCTTGAACGTCATTTTCTACGTTGTCAAGCCATCTTGTTCTTGGTCTTCCTCTTGCTCGATTGAGGTACGGCCGGCTGTTAAATATTTTGTATTGCGCTCTATCACTGCTCATTCGCGCCACATGTCCTGCCCACCGTAGTCTCTGCGATTTTATAAATCTAACGATGTCTTCACCTTCTATTAGCTGCTCTAACTCATCATTACTTCGCCTTTCGTATTCACCATTTTCTAATCTTCTGGCTTTAAAAATTTTTCTTAATATTTTTCTTTCAAATATGCGCAGGCTCTGCATATCACTATTTGTCATTGACCATGTTTCACTGCTATATGTTACGACAGGACGTATAATTGTTTTATATATAATTAGCTTCGTGTGTCGTGATATTATGTTTGAATGTAATAGTTTTTTGTTTGCGTGATAGCTTCTATTACCTGCTTGAATTCTGTCGTTTATCGTATAGTGCATATTATTGTCATTGCGAATTATAGTTCCCAGGTAGTTAAAACTTGTAACATTTTCGAAATTGTATTCGCCGATGGTTATATTTTGCAGCTGTTGCCTTGGTGCCCTAGACATTTCCAAATACTTGGTTTTGGCTTCGTTAATTTTAAGACCAACTTTTGATGTTTCTTTTTCAATAGCTATAAAAGTTTCGCATATTGCACTGACACTTCTTCCAATTATAACTATATCATCTGCATATGCCAATATTTGCGATGTTCTTATAAAAATATGGCCACCGGTATTAATTTTTGCTAAAGCATTCTGCAGAAGTAGGTTAAACATTAATGCGGACAGCGCGTCTCCTTGTCGTACTCCGGTTTCAATATTAAAGGCACCTGAGGTTTGCCCTTGCAATTGCACTTTTGCTTTTGAAAATTTTATAGTCATCATCATTAAATTTACTAACTTTTTCGGTATACCTTGTCTTTTTAGTGCCATTTCCAGTTGCTTTCGATCTATGCTATCAAATGCTTGTTTATAATCGATGAAGAGTATATGTAGATTTACATTATGCTCATAACATTTCTCCATGCTTTGTTTTAATAAAAATATTTGGTCTATTGTTGACCTATCGTTCCTGAATCCACATTGGTATTCATCGATTATTTCCTCTGCCAGCGGTTTTATTCGTTCATAAATTACATTTGATAGGACTTTGTACATAGTATTTAATAATGTAATACCTCGGTAATTATTGCAATCTGTTTTGTCACCCTTTTTGTGTATAGGACAAATTAAACCTGTGTTCCAATTTGAGGGAATATGTTCCTGCTGCCATATGTTACATATTAAATTATGTAGACTCCTTAGCAGAGTGTCTCCTCCCATTTTCAACAGCTCAGCTGTTACATTATCCTCACCAGGTGCCCTATTATTTTTCAGTTTAAAGATTGCAGTTTTAATTTCGTCAAGTGTTGGTAATGTATCTAACGGTTCTGCCGTCATTATATCGTATTCATCATTTTGTTGGATTTCTTGTGGTATGTTCAATAATTCTTTGAAATACTCAACCCAACGCGACATTACCCCATTTTCGTCCGATATCATGTTGCCCGCCTTATCCTTGCAAACATTTAACCTTGGCTGATACCCATTTGTAATTTTCTTTACATTCCTATAAAATTTTCTTATATCGTTTCTGTTGTGCTCTTCTTGAATATTTTGAATTTTACTTTGTAGCATTTGTTTTTTCTTTTTCCTGCATATTTTAGTAGCGAGGATTCTTTTTTGTTTGTATTGTTCTCTATTTGCTCTAGTATTCCTTTGTAACACTTTCTTCCTTGCCTCGTTTTTAGTTTCGATTGCCGCCTTGCATTCTATATCAAACCACTCGCTATTGCGTTGTGATGGTATTTTACCCACTACTTCAGTTGCAGCTGATATTATAGCTTTCTCGATGTTCTCTGCAACATTATCGATAGAATTTTGTTGGGTTCCCACATTGTGAGTCAAGTATTGTTTTATTTTTTCTTGATACTGTTCTTTGGTAGTGGGTTGTGTAAGTTTGGCTGTGTTCCATTTTGTTTTTCTTTTACCTCTTTGTTTTGTGACATTTGATATTCGCTGCCTCAAAATTACTTTAACGAGATAGTGGTCACTGTCGCAATTCGCGCCTCGGCAAGACCTCACATCCATTATTGACGAAGCTTTTCGTGTTGTTATTAATACATGGTCAATTTGATTCACTACGCCACTACCTGGCATTTTCCATGTTCCTTTATAGATGTTTTTTCTCTCGAAAGAGGTGCTTTTAATTTTCATCGACATTTCATCTGCGAACTGGCATAACCGCTGACCATTATTGTTACAAAGTTCATGCAATGAATACCTACCAGCAATATCCAGAACATGCTCTTCTCTCCCTACCTTCGCATTAAAATCCCCCATTAATATTAAAGTATCGTATCGATTGACTTTTTCACATACGTTGCTCAAATTTTCGTAAAAGATATCCTTGTCTTCATTATCTGCGTCTTCGATTGGGGCATAAGCGGTTATTATAGTTATGTTACAAAACTTCCCTTTCAGTTTAATAAGTGATATTCTATCATTAACTGGCTCAAAGGCTATTACGGATTTTTTTAATTTTTTGGTTATCATAAATCCAGTTCCATACAATCCTGCTCTTCTACCAGGAGCACTTCCACTGTAGTATACCGTGTAGAGAGGTTTATCAATTTTCCCTTTACTTATATTATTAAAGATATTTTTTTTATTTTCATTTCTCCTCCAAGTTCTAGAACAAACAACTTCTTAAACAGTAATTGAAATATTTGATGTGCAAATAATTGCGTTTTGGTTAAACAAAACATTGAATAAAAAATATTTAATGGATTTTTAGTTATGATTCTATCGCTTATTTTCCTTAAGGCATTGCGCCCGTAATCAAGGACGGTAGTATAAAATATTTTTCATTCCATTTCTTTAAAAAACAAAAATTCGCAAAACTTATGGTCAAGACAGGATAGTTGCTTCCGGCTTCTTTTCTTTTTAATATACATGCTTAAAAATTCAAATGTTTTTTTTTTATTTGCGAAAATTTCATGAATTTCTTTTTAATGCTTTTAAAAACTTTTCAGTAGGCTTAATAACATTTGCGTAATAACATTTACAGTTTGATCATGTAAGGGCTTGCCTACGTTAATAACAATGGTCAATACTGGGATTTTCTTATTTGTTTTTAATTTATTTCAAGAGTTCGTTAAAAATTTCATTATTAATTCTTATTTAATATAAAGCATAAAACCTGCAAAGGATTTTGCAAATTTAGTGCTTTAGTTATCTAAGGAGATTTGGAATAAATATTTCAATCTTATTTTTTGTCTTTCCTAAATTTTGTATTTGTTTGTACGTATGATTAATTAATTTTAAGTTATATTGAAGTTTAGAATACAGAATATTGTTAAACATCACTCATCTATAAATTCATGAAGCATTTTATCTACAGTTTATGAATTTAGGGACGGTTTTTAAAAATCTAGTGTGGATATTATTTTATGAATTTCAGTAAGTTGATTAAAGGACGAGTTTGTGATGTCATTTTTCATATTCCAAGGTAAAGGGGGTTTCATTGTTGTGATTGCAGCTCTTATTGAGTCATCGTTCACATTATATATAGTTTTGGACACGTTCAAATTGATAAAGTTTTTACTGCTCTTAATAAGTTGTATATGATTGACCTCGATGCTCTAAAAGTCTAAACCACACTTTTGTTAGATTATCTTCCATTCAGGCTTTGATATACTAGTCATATTTGCAAAACGAACGACAATGTTTTATTAAATTTCAATTTACCAAAAATATGTAAGCTTTTTGTCTATAAGTGAAAATAGTTCGACCACCACTTTATTTAAGTCTTTTAATTATCTTGTAGGTAGGACGTGAATCTTTTTTATTATAATGAAAAGAAAAGCTTTATTAATTATACATGCATATTTTGTAGTCCTTTCGATCTTTATCTACTTTACTAAAAAATATTTTCGTTTTATAATTTTTGCCATTAATACAATTTTTTTTATGTATTTAAACACATCCTCACATACATTTATATTACCTACTTTATTATTATTTTATAGCATGAGAAATTTTTTACTATAATGTGATGGATATTTTTGCGTAGTGAAAGCAAAGATTTGACTTTAATGGTTGTTAATGTATTTTGAAGGTTGTAATGATTTTTATTAATTCATTGTCGACACGTACTTCAAGTGAAGAAGAGGAGATGAAAATAAAATAATGTTTTCGTTTAAATTCGCATTGATAAGCGTAGGTTTGTAATTTTATTTCAATATACATATGGTTTGTAAATACGTATGTAAATGATATGTGTACTATATTTTTGTTGTAACTATGTGTACATATTGTAAGTTAGTCGTATATGTGTATTTTTACTTTGAACTTTACAAAAAATACAATTTAAAAAATATAAGTAGAAATCAGATCAACATCCTTAAAGGATTGTTGTAACAGTTTCTTACATTTTTGTACAATATAATTTCGGTGGAATACACAATTGTCTATCTCAGAACAATTATAGCCTTTCTATGTATTAACTCCCACATATACCCGTCAAATTCGACACGTTTGGTTGAAGGTATTTACTTTTTTTGTAGCTGGTAGTATTAAAAATTGCCATTGAAAAAATTAAAATTTTATAAATTTCGTCATATCAACTTAGTTTTTCTAAAAACTAGTATTCTCTAATAAAATTGTTTATATATATGTGGATTTTTTTGGTAGATGCCTATACATGTATGAAATTTTAACAAATGTGAATTAGAGCATTATGAAATAAAATAGGAGATTCCAAAGAAAAATGCCCAAGATACATCCTGTCGTTCTTTGCCGAATGTAAACTGAGCATAAATATTTTTATTTGTAAGATAAATTCTGGAAATATTGAAAAATAAAGAATTTTGCAATCTTGATAAATTTATTATGTATAGGACACTTTAAAACTAAGAATACGTGAAAGTAAAATGCATTTTGTCAAATTGACAAATCATTCCGAATTCCTTAACACAGTTTTTTTAGTAATTAATCTGAAAACATTTTTTTTATCGTCTATCAATAAATTTTGGGTTTCAATGTTTTTCAAATATTGAGTTAATAACAACTATTTACATCAAATGTATGAATAAAACCTGAGTATGCTTTAAATCAGCTCCAAAACCCCTTTCAAAGAAATTTCTTGTTTTTTAGTAAACTAAGTTTGACAAAATTATTTTTTAAAAACTCTACAAGTATTTTTTTTAGTTAGGATTCGTTACGGAGTTTTTAGTTAAATCCAATAAAAAAATTTAATTTATTTCGAATTCTATAACATCCATTTTCAGGAAATTGCAAAAGCCTGAAACATTTATTTTCCTATAGTATATAGGGTAATAAATACCGTCTATCTAAAAATGCCTATTTGATAAAATAAATAGACTGGCAGATTTCCCCTATGTTATTTACATGAACATTGACATATACTAAGAAATGTGTTCATGTTAATTTGGCAAAAGAATCTGGAATGTCAGTGTAAACATTTTTTAAATTTCAAGATTGGTGCGGTACAAGCACAATAAAAATTGTTTTTACTTCCAAGAATAATGAAATAATTAAAATAAAAAATAAAAAGGATTAAAATAGAGGTCCTTTTTTTTGAAACCCGATTTCCTTGAAAAGTTCATCACATCATTCTATCGAAAAATACTCGTATAGCTAAAATATATTTTAATATAGATAAATTTCAAGTAAATCGTTTAATTATTGCTATTATTGCTTCAGAAAAAATCTAACTTAGTAAAAATCATAAAATTTATAAAGATAACTCAAGATCTAGGGTTTCACTAAAACGGCAATTAATATGCAAGGTAGACAAAACAGACCGATGAAATCTCATACTGAAGATACAAAGCAAAAAAACCCTTTTTTTAAGTTTCGAGAAACTCATTTCATTTGGAAATTCGGCATGTGAAATTTAGTATGACCCTAATTTTAATTACTGCTACATTCTTATTGTTAATTATATTAAATTCAGAAAATTTATCTTGAGTAGTTAATTTTTAGCTACAGGCCATCGCTTAATTTTTATTACTTTTAAGTTACGTAAAATTCTTGTACAGCGACTTGATGTTGTTTTCCATTAAGAAATTTTTAATTTCTAACTAATTAAGAAATTTTTTTTTTCAATTTTTTTTCTTAATGATTCAAAGGTGAGAACATTTTATAAAGTAAATTAAAGTAAAAATTCTTTATACACAAGATTTACAAAAAAAAAAATTTATTTTTCTTTACATTCCGAAACTTTTGGCTTAAAATTTCAAATTTCAAAAGCCCAAACTCAAAAAAGAAAAAAAAAACTCGTAATAAGGATAAAAAAATTGCCTAAAAAATGTGAAACTTTTTATGTAAAAAGGTTTATGTACCAAATATTTCAAGGATTTTTCTTACTGAGGTCAATGATATTTTTCTAGAATTTTATATTTTATAGACTGAAAGGAATAACCATTAAGGAATAATAGGTGTTATTAAAACAATTAAACCAATGTTTTTATAATTTTGCGTACCTACACACATACTCTTGTTTGTAAATTACAACATGTTTTTTTAGATATTAAAAAAAGAGAAAGCATGTTTTCGTGTCTGATTTGATTTTATGTTTCGTTTAGGTATATACCTAAATGCCGTATATTTTTGGTTTTCGAAAGAAATAATTATTTCCCTTATATTTTATAGTATATACAGATATTTTATTTTTTTTTCATGTACTAAATTAATAAGGATTTTTGCAATTATTTTTTAAATATGTTGTAATTTAGATTCATTTTGGAACGTATGATTGTGCAATTAATATAATCTGCAGACAGCATTAGATATAGACAAGTTTTTTATTGAAATTGGTTGAGAAAACGTGGATTATTTAATGCTCGTATTATAGCTGGGATAATTGTAAAAATGAGAAGAGAACAAATCCTGTTACAAATACTTCCATTGTAATGCTCGATTTAAATGTATGGATCATGAATTTTTTATTGGAAATCTTGAGCATTAAAATGAGATTTATAGTTAGTTTATGTGTGTTTTGAACAAACATTTTTATGAGTTTAGACCATGAGTTAAGATATAGAATAAAGTAAAAAACAATTACTTAAAAAATCAATAAGTATAAAAAAACATTAGTTTTTAGCACTTTTACAAAAATTTTTTGAAAAAAAAGTGCTTATTAGTTTCACTCTGTTCCCTCTGAGCATTGCGTTAACCCCTCCTGAAATGAATTTTTTCTTTATTTCAAAGACTGCATAAATCGTTCATCCTCAATATATGCAATCCTAGAAATAGTTTCGTTTATGAGTGAAAATAATTTTAATAGTGTGGCAGGTCTACATAGACTGTATTTAAAAGCAATATTTTCACTTGTTGAAAGGAAAAGTGCTACAATAGAAACCATTGGTTAGATCCGACTTTATTAATTTTATTACTTATTATTAACTACTATTTAATGTTTATGGCTTAATTGTTTTATATTTTCAAAATGTTCTTATATATTATAACATTAAAATATTTTTCCCTGGGATGCCATAAGAAAGGTTTAAGTACATTTTACGTAATGTTCTATAATAGAGTTGGCCGAACAAACAATTTTTTGAAAAAAGTTAAGTGAAGGTTGACGAAACCCTTGGTCTTTGAAAGATTGTAGAATTGTATTTTGAACCCGGTTTGGATATGACTGAATTATTTTTCAAGACAAAGAATTACACAATTTTTTTTTTAAAAAAAATTGCAATTTTTTTTTTAAAAATAAAAATGGCCTAATTATTAAATTTTAACGCCGCACCTTTGATATAGTACTGGGATATTACGATTAAATTCAGGGTATTCGATATAAAAATTTGTATAACTACGACTGAATTTTGAAGTGACCTTATATTAAGATGCTCGTTTATGTAAAACTTTAATAGTGCACAGTCTTTGAAGTAAAAATTAGAACCTTTTTCAACTATAATCAAAACCAACATCACAACATGTATTGGAAATAGAGCCATTACGAAAGTTTTCTTAATAGTGTTATGGTTATGGAATGATTTTATTTTTATTAAAAATGATAATGGCAAGTGTTTTGAAGTTTCACTAATCCACAACTTGTATAGTTATTTTTTAGCAATTAATTTACGAATATTGTAAGAATTTAGCCAATTCAAATTTTACTGTATGAAGTAATGTAAAAGTTTTAGACGCATCATTTTTGTAGGATGTCAAGCAGTTTATATTTGCTTTCATTTAACGGCAAAATATAGGTCTTAAGCATAATATGAAATTCAATAGCATAGAAATTACTTTAATCAAAATTATAATATCAGTCAGGACATCATCTCCAAGATTGGTTAAATAATCCAATAATAATTAAGGATTTCAATAACTTTTAAACGTTTACAGGAGTATAACAAGGTATTCAAGCAAAACACTTTATTAATATTACTTTTTTTGCTGTTAACTATTACATAAAAAGTAGGTTGATTTTAAGGCGTATAAACATCCATAATGTATCTACACATATACATACAAATAAGTGAAATAAAATCGATCTGATTTTAATAAATCGTATTTATTAAAATAAATTTTAATAAATACTATGTTATTAAAAATGAACAACATCAGGTATTTTTATTCATATACTTAAACTGATTCGTATTATTGTAATAAATTGAGTCATTTTGATTTTAAAAGTATATAATTTTGATATCATGTAACGTTTTTATATTCTTTTGAAACGTTAACAAACATAAGAAAAGGATTTTATTCGATAACGTGTGTGTTTGTATATTTTCACTTTTAATATAACATTTTATTTTTATTACATTTTCTCAAGTGGGACTCAAGAGGAAATAAGTTCGACATTGGAAGGAAGAAGGAATAACATCTTTAGTAAATCAAAATATTTATTTAGTTTTGTTGAATCAATCAAGTCAATTGATCAAGTCAATTTACCGAGAAATGAGAGAACAAAAGGAATAAAAAAATAAGAAAAGCATAAAAAGTTTGGCACTTTAATTATACACGTTTTATATGTATATACGAGTATAATTTGCATTGTGTGTGCATATAGTAATGTAATAATTTGTTAGAATGTGTAAGAAGTTTGGTAATTAATTAATAACACTTTGAATTTAAAAATATTCATGTATACATATATGTATGTATATATAACAATTGAATTGTATATGGGAAACTAGATTGACGTAGAGTACAGATTTGGGAAGGAGTAATATTTATGTATGCAGTGCGATGCTAAAAATCAACACAATTTACTTTTACAATAAAATCATCTACACGTAGCACATTTACAATTAAAGCATTACTGTAATGTGATTTTGGTAGAACCAATTAATATTAGGGATAAACTTTTTTAAATGTTTAATAAATTATCAATATAAAATAGAACTTTCAAATAAATACATCAACTTTTGAATTCTTATTCCTCATAATTACAATTAAATTGCTTTCCAATTAAAACCTATAAAAAAAAAAAAAACAAAAATTATTTGGTTAAAAAAAAAAAACAAAATTATTATTAATTTAAATTATATCTTATAAAATTAAATATTTTTCATAATACATAATGTACAATAAGCTAAAATTGTTACAGCTTAAGAGCTAAAAGGCAATTCATCCATCGTATATTTCTTTGTAATTTTGTTCATTATATACAATTCATATTTTGAAAAACACCCTTTAAATTTTAAGCTAAATTAAAAATAATAAGTATTTCAGGGCGCAAAATTTTAAAGCATTTTTAAGCATCTATTTGACGAAAATAATTAGAAGAATAGTAAAAGCTGATCAATTTTAAAAAATTAAATAGGATTAAGTATAAGCAAAGAGTTCACAATATTAATTTATTGTCGTCCAATATGTTCCGCAGATATTTGACAACAATATTGGATTTTGAATAAATTTTGAACATTACATTCAGTGGACAAAATACATTTGTTCGAAAACATACCATAAACTCATTTTTTATTAAAAAATCTTTGGCCTCTCAAAAGGGTGTAAAATTTTATTGTAACATTTCTCTTTAATTTGATTTAAAATTGTTTTTGTGTTTCAACCATGCAAATCTTCGTTCCTCATGTGAATTTGTAGAAATAAAAGAATTTTTATGAATTCTATTATTCATAAATTTCATAAATTGAGAAATTTAAAAATTGATTCTTAAAATTTTATAGCAATTGTTGAAAATTTTATTACCATACTTAAAAGAGCATCTTAGAATATATTTGCATTAATCATAGAAAAATATTAAAATTTGGAATAAATTTCAAAGGCATATATAAAAAGAAAAATTATTCATTCAATTTTATTTTTAACCTATAGCTATGAATAAATTTTTTATAATAAAAGAACATTGAGTTTAAGATGCCCATATAGCTTTCTTTATTTTTTCCAGTAAAAGGATATGAAACATACTTGTAGTATTGATATTGAGTTTGTGTTATATTTAGTATTATGACACAACTGACATACAAGCACATCTAATATTAAGCTACCGTAGAGAATATTATAATATGAATATTACACGTCTGTTAGGCAAATTTATTAATTTTATATGCTCCACACTAACGTGACTTAAATGTTATAGCCATTATCTCTATATCGATGAGGTAGTTATGATTATTTGACTTAATAATTGTAAATATTTAGTGAATAATTTTTATATGGGAATTTAAATCAAGAATTGTTATTTTGTATATTTTTTCGGCGATTTGCAGTATAGTAGGAATCTTATTATATTGAACTCTCTATTGACTCTACTAAGTTTAGGATAACGATTGTTTTAAAAGCCATTTTTCTGTGATTGGGCGACGTAAAAATTTAACGGACGGGCAGAGTAAAACAGCCACATTTTTTTCATAATTTCCCAATGTTTGAAATGCGCTAATAAAGAGACCAAATATATTGAATTCTTCTGAAAGTAAGGCTAATAAACCATTTTTGTTAGTTTTACGTAAATGAAATTGAAAAAATCATTTAATTGACTGAGGTGTATGAATATTTTGTTTGAAAATTTGAAATACATCAATTACGTACTTTATACATTTCCATTAAAAAAAGTTCATTATGTAGGCGTTTTTGTTTTATGTCAAAAACAAGAAAAAAACATTTTCATTGGACATTTATTATATTTTTGAATTGCTTATTTAATATAATGAAATCTTATATACATACGTACATACATATGTACATATTCCAATATTATATATGCGAACTATGCACATATTGTACAATAAACTTCCAATAAACGTTAATTACAGAATCAATATAAAATGTTATTGAAAATTGAGGTTGTTTTTTATTAATTATTCTTGTAATGTTGTAAACACAATGTGCGTAGGTTTTCCAGGAACAAAATTTAACTAAAAAACCAATATAGAAAAGTGAAATGAAATCAATCTACATAATTAATGTGAATTAAGTTATTTAGCTACACATACATACATACATATCCTTTTATGATTTACATTAGAGTCAATTTATTCTTTGAAAATAAATTAAAATTAAATATTGAAGTAATTTCAAAATCGTGATAAAATTTTATTTAAATTTGTGAGGTTTTCTTAATTAGGGGAAATAAACAAGGTTAAAATAATTGATTAATTTCTATTGAAAATTGAGCTGAAAAATTTTAAATTTTACATCACATTTTGCATTCAGTACGGTAATATTGTCATGCAAATTATAAGTTTTTTTATTTTGGAACAAAAAGATTGCTACAGTCCCATTTTTGCATAATAATCTTAACATCAATTTTTTATTTAAACTAAATAACCGAGTAACCGTGCAAGTTTTGTGCAATATGAAATTTTTTCTTTGAGATGAGTATGTGAACAATTTTTTTCTATAGACCGAAGAAGAGCAAATTTTATAATACTTTTTAGGTTGTCAATAAATTCAACTGTTTTTTAATTAAATTCAATCGATCTTTAGATATTTTTTTTTCCTTTCAATATCAGTCTTAAATTTGCATATTCATTATTCATGGTGAACTTAAATTAATCGATTTTTTTTTCCACATACAACAATATGTACATTAATAAATAAATATGAATGTTTTATTTAAATTTCGAACCCATTTTTATTAACTATGGGTTTCATCATAAAAAACATAGTATCCTTAGAGGATTTTTTTTTATGGTTTTTCATGTTTTCCGGAGTCGAAAAAGAGTGAACTAGTGTTAGGGTTACCTTATGCTTGCAGTAAAAATAAAACTTTACAATACAATGGTAAGACGTCGTTTACTAAATTTGCGAAGGCTTTACTAATAACAAATAATTTATTATTGTAATTTTTGTTTAAAGAAATTAATGAGTATAAATACAAGTACCTATTGTAAGTACAAGTAAGCAATTGCAAGTACAAGACCTTTTATGCAACTTACTTATTTTGTGTAATCAAAATGAAGATGAAAATATATTGTAGTAGAATGTAATCAGAAGAATATACGAAGTAAATCGGGAGGATTACTCAATGCTGTTACTTATTTCTTTAAAAGAAAAAAGTAAAGAATAAAGAAGGAATTTAAGGGGTGAAAAAGGTTTGTGATAAAAATTTATCCCATTATATAGAAATCAATTGGGAAAAAGTTATTTACGTAAGTTTGTACATAAGTTTTAATATTGGCTTAAGTATATAAAATTATTTACATAGTTAGAAAAAAGAGGATTTTAAGAGTATACAAATTTCAAAAATATACAAAAATTGTATTATTAAGGTATTTTGAGTCAATTTTCTAAGCTTATCATTATTATAACGTATTACGTAAATGTAGACCTTCTTGATATAAATATTGTGTTCGGTAATTTGTGCAGAACACCTATTTTATTTATTCAACTTATTTTAATTATATAAAATCGCTGCATCTAATTTAAATGCACATATCCTGTATTTCATCAAAAAACTTCAGTAATTTTTCCTAAATTGATTTCAGAACCGCTAGATACACAAACGAAATCTGACTACAATAAAATTGATTTTTATATTTTTTGACTTCAATCACACAATTTAATGAAAGAAACACTAACAAGAAACACTAACTGCCAATATTAGATTTTTTAATTTTCTTATTGCAGTTATACCGCATTTTATCAATAGTTTGAAATAAGAAACTGTAAATGATTAAAATTTAATTTCTCCAAAAAATAAATACAAATGTTAATCTATGAGAAAAAATTTTAAAAATGATATCACAGCTGAAGGGCTAAAATGCAAATAATAAAATTTTAAATTGCTTGATATATCTATTTAGTTCAGAAAAAAAGTTCAACAGTTTGATTTTTAGCACTTTTCCAAAAAATTTTTGAAAAAAAGTGCTTATTAGTTTTACTCTTTCCGTTCGTCCGTCTGTCTGTTTACAAAACTTCTACACCCTTGAAGATAGAAAGCTGAAATTTTATATGTGCACAAATTTTTACTAGAATACTTTACTAGAAATCTTTACTTTACTTATTTCCGTATAAAAAATTTTTTTCCCATCTCTACCCCCTTTTAAGCTATCGCCTCTAGAAGTGTGTAAAATTTGATTATTTGGCACCTTATATCTGCGAAACCGCAAGCTTTTTCAAATTTGTATAAACGTAGAAAGCTAACGATCAATTCCATGCCATTAAAAAATATAATTATTTTTCTTTATTCACGCAATTAACCTTTAAAATCGAGCATTATGTTAACCGCTCTTTATATTAATTTTTGCTTTATTTCAAAACCTGCATAAATCGTTCATCCAAAATATATGCAATCCTAGAAATAGTTTCGTATATGAATGAAAATTATTTTAATAGTGTTCAAAAGCAGAATTTTCACTTGTTGAAGAGAAAAGTGCTACAATACAAATCATTGGTGTGACACAACTTTATTTAATTTTAAAAATAATTTTCAGACGGTCTAAATTGTTTTTATTAAATTTTATTCCAAAATTTTACAAAGGGCTTTTTTCTTCTTTAATTCCCCGTTTTTTTAAAATATTTATGATATATTTATTACTTGGCCAAAAATAACAAAGAGAATAAATTTTTGTTAATAAAAATAAAATATTCAAGGGCTTTAACTGAACTTGTTGCGTGCTGTAGGAAAAATTGTATCATTACAATAAGTGCACTAAAATTTTTATAAGAAGGAATTATTCTTTGATGTAAAAATACTGAAAAAAAATCTTTTATTTGTTCATTTATAAGATTGTAATAAATGTGAATTCTTCAAAAAGTGCCTAAACTTAAGGAAAATAATCAATATCTAATTTATTTTATTTAATTAAGAATCAATAATAAATAGAGCTTTTGAATTCCTGATATTTAAAGATTGATTTTATATTCGATAATGTTAGAGAAAATAAATATGCCATGAAAAGTTATAAATAGGTCGCAGTATAAAGATGCAAATCTACATTTAATTAACACTGCTGAGTAAGCAAAATACGAGTATATTGAAATTTTTAATTAAATAACTGTCCTGAAAAATTTAAATTGCCTAAAGCATAAATTTACATATTTGAATTGTGAAAATTATTTGTGAATGTGCAATGCATGCAACATTTACATTTGTTTGCTGTAAAGTATGTAGAGGAAAACCTTCATAAAATTTAGTGCCTAATGCACTAAACAAACCGTGACAAATTTTTGTGGGTTATGGACAAATATGTGCTATGTGAGTATGAGTAGAGCCACTCGAGTTTCTTGCAATCTCTACTTACAAGAAGAAATGACATTTTCAACTGACTTTATTGATTGTTTCGTTTCACCAAATAATAAATTTATATGGAATATTAAGTACCTGTCTGGACGTGAATAAAATAATAAAATATTTGTTAATTTTTCAAGTTTAATTTTAATGTTGTCATGTACTAAAATTAATTGTCAGAACGCAATCGAAAATTTTTATAGATGTGGACTCAAAGTAAATTTAAAAATAAACAGTTATTTTCGAATATTCTATTTTTGAATGTTATCACTTTATAAATAACAATGAACAAACGATTCAAAAGCGAGCATAATAATTTAAGTAATATTTTATTGTGTAAAACGATAATGTAAAGTGGTTATCCAAAAATTGCCTGGCAACATTTATCTTATGTTATTTAATATTTGCGTAAAGGGTATGAAAATTTACCTTTTATTAATTTAAAAAAAAAACAAGAAATACTTTTACGAGTATTAATATTCTCTATTATGTACCTAACGGTATGTTTACGTATCCTTGGAGAAAATAATGCTATAAAAAGTATGAATAAATGGAATAATATTAAAAGAAACGCAATTTTTTGTGATTACTTATAAGTATATGAGTTCAATTTTTTCATGAAGTTTAAGTATTTTAAGTGGGCTTTGTAAAAATATGAAAAGATTAAATTATTATTAATTTTCTAGAATCTTTTTAGAATATTTCCAACAAAATTGAAAAAAAATAAAGTTTGCTAGATTTGCTTTGATGCTTCTCTGCACGTCCACGCGTATTTTGGCAAAATTTATACACCCTTTATTTAATCACATATATATATATACATAGGAAACTGAAAAGCATCTTCACGGAAAACTTATTTATTTTTGCGAAAAAATTGTGAAAATTCAATTTACGGTGACATTTCTATTTTGAAACTATAATAAATTTTATTGAATTGCAGCAAAAGCAAAAAAGTAACGGTAAATGTCCTTTTATAGGAAAACATTGCTTTAAAATGACCAAATACTTCGCATATTTCCACCAATTTAATAGGGATTCTTTTGATTTTATAGTAATTGTTATCAGTCCAGACTCATAGACAATTATGTTACTGTTTGGAAATCTGCTACTTTACAAACCAGTTATTTGATTCAACTTCATTAATTTATTGAAATTCATGTTAATTTATTTTATATTTTTTTATTTACTAAAATTAGTACACGTATGTTCATGGGCGTCATAAAATTATGATTTAATAAGCGATTATTGACGTAAAATACATATATTATGACAATGCATGCCGTTTTTATACATGTTGCAATTATGTGTTGCTATACATAATCTTGTTTTATATTGTTCTATGATAAACACATATACATATGTATTAATAAAAATTAAAATTAGATGATTTTTCATCCATAAAAAAATTATTTCGGTTGTACTTGTATTGATGACGCTTGTTGAGTTTATTAAGTCATTAACAACGTTATTATTACTTCGATGAAATTTATATGATTTATTGTTAAATAGCTTTGAAGGAGAATGTTGGCGTTGCCTATGCTTCATAAAATTTATAATTTTATGGCAATTTTTTTACGAAAAAAAGTTGCACTTTTTCATTACTTTTCACTATGAAGTTTAATTTTTGAATTGCTTTTGCTTCTTCCTTTGTTTGAAAAAAGTTTTTTGATTCTAAATTTATTATTTACAATTACTGATCGTAAAGTTCGATTCTCTCATATTTGTACTGTGATATACATTGATTTACAAGGTAGACTTGTATAGATTTAGATTCAAAAGGTAAAGAATTTTCGAAAAAATATTCGTTGGGAATGTAATCAGAGCTTAACAGGTTTAACAGAAATTCTTAAGCATCTTGCCATGTCAATTCTTTAAGCATCAACCATGTTGATCAAAGACATTTTATTTAAGAATAAAAATAAAAGAGTTCTTTTGAATAAAAATAAATATGGATTTGTATTTTATGGATACCATCCCAAATGAAAATTGGTGGCATCGAAAGACTAAATGAACCCGCCAAAACTACAAAACTATTTATAAAAACGTAAAAGGAAGTTTTAACCAATGGAAAACTAAAAATAGGAGGAGAGATTAGCCATCAATAGCTGCATGGAAATGTATAAAAGCATTCGGAGAGGAGAAACTGCCATACTGACTCAAAATAGGATACTCAAGATTAACCCATGTTTTTTTAGTTTATATAAATTATATTATATAATATTAAAATTGTTAAACTTTGATATTTTATTACAAAGTTATTTTTTTACAAAGCAAGTTGTTAACTTTTTTATATACGTTCCTATGAGTTCATATTATTTCGTCTATTAAAGTGCTTTAAAAACACATGTTATCCTGATATCATACCGTATAGCAAATATCATATTATATTGAAATAGATAATACGAATAAAACTTGAGTGAGCTACGAATTTGACACGATATTACTATATTCGTTGATTATGATTATTAAAAATTAATTTTCCTAAGTAAATTTTTTTCATTAGATGTTGTTTACAATATTTTGCATGTCTTATGTTGCTTTTATGTGTAACGAATTAAAAAAATGTAATTTTTTTCTGTCAGTAATTAAAAATTAAACTTCAATTATTTATTTGGATTAACAAATTGTCACGCCTTGTTTTTTAAACTCTATTTATATGCACTTTAATTAAGTGAACATTGTGGTGCTTTTAGATATTGTGTAGCTCATAAAAGAGGAATGACCCTACCAATTATCATAAAATCAGAAAATTACTTGATTAAATTTACTTAATATGCAAATGAGTAATGAAAAATTATTTTTCCAGAAAGGACTAATTATGCAAGTGACATCCAAGGATATTATTTAATTACAATTGTAATGCACAAGAATGATAGTATATATTAGTTCATTGACATCGTTAATTAAGAAAACTATATCGAACATTGTAATAATCTTTTGTAATTTTCATAAGAATATTTCTCATACTTGTTTATCTATAACTGTATTTGTGTTTTATAAATATTATCAACCAACAAGAATTGGTGAAATAATTGTAGAATGTTCGCATTATCAAATTTTTCATTTGCGATATGTGCGTATATTTATGTACACTCACTTTTTTAGCACTTTCTCAAAAAAAATTGAAAAAAAGGGCTTATTAGCTTCATTCTGACACAAAACTTTTACATTTTGAAAATAAAAGAAACTCAAATTTCACCTATCTTTCCCTCTAAAACTCCTATATCTTTAAGGATTTGGAGGAGGACATAGGTCATATATCTCCCTTACAGCCCCTTAAAAACCTTTATATGCCATTTTTTGACTATTTATTGTAACAAAGCCTTATTCCACCAATAAGCACTTTTTAAATTTTGCAAATGCAGGAACGTAGTGGCTGCTTTCTTATTTCTTATTCTTAAAATTAACCGTTGTCTAAGTGCCTTTTTTCAAATTTCTGATATCGTTTTTCTTCTAGACAATAAGTCGTATGTGTCTGAACTTTCAACAGCTTTTAAATACTAGTACATAAATTTTTTCGTTTGAAGAAAATTTTTTTCCACCTCCATTTCGTTAAACTAACAGTATATTATGCCATGCCATGAATGAATATCATTCTTTTTCTTAAATCCCCAAAAAATTGTTTTCATACAGTGTGTACCATTCCTTTAAGTTTATGAGTTTATGATTGAAAAAACCGTAAAAGGTTAAGTTTTCAATAAAGCACCCGTATTTTTAAAAAAAGAAAACCTCATTTCTATAATGTTACTTTTCGGGTCTTCATAATATTTTCTAGATGTGTAGATGTAATAAATTTGGAAATGAAGGGATATATGTAAGTTTTGGAATTTAAAGTATAGATTTTTGTTTATGTAATAAAGAAAAATTTTGTATCTTTATTGGCCATGGTTTTTTTATATTGTTTTGTACCTAAAGTAATTTTTATAAATAAAATTGCGAATATGACACTCAAAAACATTTATAGTATGCCTATTATGTGTTTGTGTTGTAAATTAATATTTTGAAACAGCAAATAAAACAGAATAAAACTTATTTAGATATTTATATACGAAACTATTATGACCTCTAAATCTTAAGAAATAGCGTTTGGCCTTTAAAACGTGATAATGTATAAAACTTTACTCTTGTAGAATAAATGTGAACCTTCTTTTAAGCTAAGTTAAGAATTTAAAAATTAAAATTACATATTTATAATTAGTCATAAGTAATGTGGTTGACTATAATAAAATAGAGTCAACATTAAAAAATAAGGACATCAATTATAAGGTTAAAATGATGAACAACAATCAATTTAAGCTTATTGTAAATTCCGAAATGGACTACAGGAATCTTACCAGAGCCATGAATGGATCTGGACTAGAATGGCATACCTATGAAAACAAGCAGGCCAGACCAATAAAAGTCATGGTAAGAGGTCTTCACCCCAGTTGTAAACCAGAAGATATAAAGGAAGACCTAAGCTCTAGGGGTTACAAGATCTTAGATGTAACCAATAAAATTAAAAAAATTAAAGAAAATGGGAAAAACATTATGGTGCCTCTACCGATGTTGATGTTAACATTCTCAAATGAAGAAGAGATGAAAAAAATTTATGAAATCGATTACATAAACAGGATGAAAGTTAGGATAGAGGCACTTCGAAAGGACAGGATCATTCCGCAGTGTAAAAGGTGTCAAAGGTATGGGCATACACAAAAAATTCGCCAGAGAGAACCGAATTGTGTTAAATGTGCAGGCAGGCACTTAACATCAGATTGCAGTAAGCCAAAGAGTACTGCAGCAAAGTATTCGAATTGCTTGGAGGCCCACCCAGCAAACTATAGGGGATGCCTTGTAGCTAAGGAACTGCAAAAACGTAGAAATTTGAACAGCAACAACAACCTGAAGAATTTTGAACTGCCACCGAGGAAATTCACCTCGAGAATAGTCTCAAAAGATGTAACATACAGGGACTTTCTCCAAATGAAAACTGATGACGGTGGCACGAGCAATAAAACAAGGGCCAGTGACGTGAATGTTTTGTATAAAATTCAAAATATGATGCAGAACATGCTAGATATGATGGACAAAATCTCTCAGAGATTGAGTATTTTAGAGAGCGAAGGGAAAAAATCGAATACCAAAAGACCTAGTAAATGATGGCACGAGGTAATTTTAAAATAGCAACATGGAATTGCAATGGTATTGCAAATAAAAAGGACATGCTTGAAGTTTTTCTGCATACACAGAATATAGACATGTGCCTCGTAACTGAAACACATATGACCTTAAGAAGCAGGATTCGGTTTCCAGGTTACAGAATTTACAACTCCAACTATCCTGGAATTATAGCGAAGGGTGGAACGGCGATAATAATAAAAGAAAATGTGGTGCATTGCGATCTGCACCAGATGCAAACCGAGGGAATGCAAATGACAGCGGTTCAGATCACTTCGACTAAGCAGAAATTTAGAGTGGCTGCATTATATTGTCACCCTAGATTTAAAATTACGGCAGAAATGTTTCAATGCGTTCTGACAGACCTGGGCGATAGATTTATATTGGGGGGTGACTTTAACGCCAAGCACACTGATTGGGGTTCAAGGCATACTTCAACTAGAGGAAGAGAACTTAGGACAGCAATTGGGGGCACGGGGTGCTTTTTTCATTCTACTGCGAAGCCAACGTATTGGCCAACCGATGTTAATAAGTGTCCAGATTTAATACGTTTCTTCATAACGAAACGGATTGCGAAAAATTTCATCGAGGTACATGATAACTACGATCTTGACTCCGATCATTCGGTGGTTATTCTTGTACTTAAGGAAAATATAGTTATGAAAAGAGCGAAACCTGCGCTGACAAATGGAACTACAGATTGGTCAAGATTTCGCTTAGAGATTGAACGTCAAATAGATCTAAGGAAAAGAATAAGAACGACCCAGCACATAGATGAGGAGGCCGAAAACTTTACTGAAATTATTCAAAATGCGGCTTGGAGTAGTTCCAAAATTAACGTTATTAGGAGTGGGGGCATTAACTATCCCCCACATATACTAGCAAAAGTAAAACGAAGCAGGCGGGCGAGAAAAACGTGGCACCAAACGCGTGATCCTGCTGATAAAACCAGATATAATCATGAATCGCAGCAACTAAGACGCTGTATTAGAAAATACAAAGAGGATTCGGTTGCTGATTATGTTCAAAATTTGACGGTGTGTGAGAAAACCAATCACTCACTGTGGAGGGCAACAAAGAAAATGAAGCAACCTATCAAACATCTCGCTCCTATAAAAAACAAAGATGGAACGTGGGCAAAAACTGACAAGGACAAGGCAAATGCGTTTGCGGATCATTTGGCCGATATATTCTGCCCGCATGACAGCCGGAGTGTGTATGAAAATGAGGAATCTGCTTTTGTTGGGGATAGCGTGACTATTCCAATTGTCAAGGAAAGAGAGGTCATAGAAGAAATCAGGACTCTTAAACCTAAAAAGGCCCCAGGATTTGACCTAATAACGGCCGATATTTTGAAACAATTACCCAAAAGGGGTATAACGATGCTTACGCGCCTAATAAATGCCTGTATAAGGTTCAATTACGTGCGTGAAATTTGGAAAGTTGCAGAGATAATCATGCTGCACAAACCTGGCAAACCTATAGACAAGGCGAGTTCTTATACCAATCTCATTGTTGCCTATGATTTCAAATCTGGTTTTCGCCCCAACCACTCAACCATAGATCAGATTCATAGAATAACTGACCTAATAGAAAATTCACTGGAGGAAAAAACAATATGTTCTACCATATTTTTGGACGTAGCCCAGGCCTTCGATAAGGTTTGGCATTGTGGATTGATAAAAAACTTAGGCGATTACTACCAAGACAGTATGTTGACCTGCTCGAATCTTACCTGACTAATAGGGTATTTCGAGTTAAACAGGAAGAGGAGTACTCTTCGCTTAGGGATATCAAGTCGGGGGTACCACAGGGGAGTATATTGGGCCCGATACTATACTTGCTATACACGTGTGATATTCCTGAATCCTGAAACTGCTGACGATACAGCAGTTATCGCAATAGGACGAAATGAAAATGAATCTACACAAAAGTTGCAAAGGGCCAGTGATGAGATCTCAAAATGGACTAGAAAGTGGAATATAAAACTTAACCAGGTGAAATCAGTACACGTAAATTTCACTAATAGGAAAATTGACAATTCATTTTCGGTTCGAATAAATGGCGTCTTGATTCCGTCCCCAAACACAGCGAAGTATTTGGGAATGACGTTGGACGCGAAGCTCAGATGGAAGGAGCACATAAAGAAAAAGAGATCTCAACTAGAGGAGGAATACGGAAAGTTCGAATGGCTTTTGGGGAGGCGTTCCAAATTGACAATATACAACAAAGTTTTGATATATAATTAAATATTTAAGCCTGTCTGGGCTTACGGTATTCAGTTATGGGGCTGCGCTGCGCAGACTCATATCCAATCTATACAAAGATTTCAAAATAGAGTATTACGGGACATTGTAAACGCCCCTTGGTATGTCCGTAATGCCGATATACACAGGGATCTCACGATCCTAAGTGTCACAGACGAAATTAAAAAGCAAGCAGCCAATCATATCGAGGCGGCTCGATTGGTTGACAATCAAAACTTTGTTAGGAGACTTAAACGTACGAGACCTCACGAGTTAGTTTAGAGTTTTTTATCTGGAACAATGAGTACTTAGTACGCTATTGTGCCAGATCAAAAGCTTGTAAATAATCAAAAAGGTTAGAGCAAAATTAATGGTTAGTCGTTTTCGACTAGTTTTATAGTTTATTTTGAGGAGGGTGTTTTTTTAGTGGATTAAAGTTCCACACTACTGCTTTTCGTCTGGCAGTGTCTTTCGAGATTTTTCACCCTTCCTCTCGGGAAAAAAAAAAAAAAAAAAAAATTTATAATTTTCGCTTATCTATAATGTTTATTAAAGTTTGGATCTTAAAAGAAATTAGCGAATCGTTGGAAAAATCACATTTCAGTAAATAATGGAAAAACTTGTTGTAGGGCTAAAACCAAATCAATAAAAATGCAAAGTTCAACATCACATAGAGGAACGTAATTTAATATTAAATATACCCTTGCAGAAGACCTTACTAATATATATATTAAAGTACTAAGAGTTAAAATTAACAATACGAAACATTCATAACATAATTTTTTCCCTAATAACTCATTTACAATATCTACATACTAAATAAATAATTTAGTGGAACGACTAAAACAGGAGTTGCATTTGTTTGTATGATTTTCATCAATTTCTCATATTCCTCTACGTAATTTGTATATAAATGTTGCATGAGAGTTTAAAGTTTAGTATAAGTTACTACATTAATATAAAATTTCAATAAATCGTAAAGTACCACCTAAATTTAAAAAAATCACACAAAGTCACACTCCTGATCACGCCGCTTCCGTCTGTATAACTTTAATTACACTTTCGCAGTCAGCTACATTTTTATACTCTTGTGAATGAATATTGGAAGTATATTTTATTTTAACAATAATTTGATTATTACATATGTATATCTCTTGTATCCGAAATTTTTTATAAATCGATGTATTTAGCTTCAAGATTAAATTGAAAAAAAAATATATATGAATGCGACCTTGAAATTTTAATTCAACAATCTTGCAACATGATAATATTTTATTCATTATTTATATAATGAACTATCAAGAATATATTTGAGAATATATATTTAATTTGATCAAAAACGTAAATAAATTTCGCAAACGCAAAGTAATAGCAACATGTTTGTTGCGCAACTGAGTGGCATAGCATAGTAGAACATTACAAAGTCAAAATAGCCATTACCTAAGTATTTGTTTATAAATCTATTATTTATAAAGTAACTATTATCTAAAACCCTTTTTCAAAATTTTCGATATAGTTTTTCTTCTAGATAGTAAGTAGTAGAAGCCTGAAACTTTCTAAGTTATTTTTTCAGTTTTTTCTATTAAAGTTTTTCCAAATTTCTATTAAAGCAAAAAGTTACGGGCAATTATTTATCTTAACTGACTTACTTAACCGTTAAATTTCACTGTTATGTTAACACTTCTTTCAATATTTTTATTTTGCTCATTCCAAATGTATGCAATTATTTAAATAAGTACTTTATATGACAACTTCAGATTTTTTAATTTAAATGCTAATAAAATATCTTTGGTGAAATTTTCTGAAATAAAAATTCAGTTTTTTGTAAAAATGTATAAAATATGCATGACATATTTTCCTTAATTTGATAGAAACTACATATAAATATACTGTTAACAAACAGAATATTTTTCATCAATTGAATATTTAAGTATACTCATGAAAAAACTACTCGTTGCAGTTTCTTATCTTTAAATTAAATCTTGAACAGCACAAATTATATTTTTCAAAGTCGTTATGTTTAAATGTATAAATAACAGATAATACTACATTTGATTGTTCTATCGAAGCTGTTATGAGCCTGAACATAGTTGATCTTAAAAAGGAAATGAATGAATTCAAATGAATTTGTTCAGTACAGCAACTCTTTAAAAATCGGCAGCAATCAAACAAAGACAGCAAATATTTCTGGGAAAGTTTGATTTCCGACTAATTTATTAATCATTTCGAATAAATTATATTTGTAAAATATTAACGATTTTTTAAATATTTAAAGCCTCACAAATAATTTAGTCCATAAGTATGTAGTTAACTAACAACTCAAATGAAAAGTGTTAAGAGCTATTATAAAAGGTTATTGACAAAATTACATTACATAATCAGCATTTACGTATCTTTGTGTATATTAGGCGTTTATTGTATGCACCTATACGTAAATGATATATATTTAATAGAGAAGTTCGCTACTCCTATATTATAATTCCTTGAATCGTTTTATTTTCATTTCTTTTGCCTCAAAAATACGTAGGTGGTTATCTAAGGTTTTTGAATGATATATGAGTGTAGTTTATTATATAAATTACTTTAATATACATACGTACATATATTTTTATATGAAGTACATAATATTATAATTTCCCTGAATTTTAAAGTGGTATGAGCAATTAAAAATATTAATATAATGAGGATTTTTTCTTACATCAACAATTATTAGCTTTGAATTTAATTTTTACTATAATTGAATAATTTTATGTCAGGGGAGGCCAAGAGTTTAATAATTAGGTGTAATATGTATGTATGCTATTTATTTACATTAACAATAAAAATTATGAAAAGAAAATAAATTATGAAAATTATTTCTCAAGTTTCGTATTTGACATTTTAATTTATCATTCATTAAGTTTGTTTAATAATTTTAATTATATACAAGGAGTTTCATATTTTAAAAAACTTATGTAATTGTCGTATTTGCAATATATTTTGTTTTACGTTTTACGTACAATTACGTATAGTTTTACTTGCATTTGATTATGAATAAGATGTCTGTAATGTACATAGCTTTGAAAAGCTGTAAATGGCTGTAATGGAACTTGAAGAAAATGAAGAATTATGTACATAATCTTAACCCAAACCAGCAGTTTGTAAAATAGTACTTTTTCCTTGAACAATTTTGGATATTTAACCCAGCATTTACACATACAAGTTACTTGCAAGCAAGTTTGTATAATATTAATTGCCAATTAGTTTTTCGAAATGTCAAATTACTTGCTATTATGACGTAGGCGTTTAGCAAGTTAATTTTTGAAAATGTCTTTGAGAAGAAAACAACTAGCAATATACTATATAATTGTTTATAAATTTTAGAAACCATAAGTTTGCTAAGTTTAATTTTTTCAAAACAAAATTCAAAAATTTTAAATTAAAAAAAAAAAAAAATCAAAACAACAAATTTTTTTTTGTGAATTTCTCAATATGTCAAATTACTTGCTCAAATTACTGGCAGCAAAATTTTCTTGCAAGTTGAACTGCAAGTAAACAAGCAAGTAGAAATATTTCAATGTGTTAGTAAAATTTTTGTATGTATTGCAACTTTCTTGCAAGTAACTTGTACGTGTAAATGCTGGGTAAGGCTGTTTTCATATTATTCTAAAAAAACTATGTTTTATGTACGTATTATCACTGTGTATATAATTTATAGTGATATACAGAAAAAAATTTTTGTAATTATATAATAGAACTACTTTTCTAAATACCGATATTTTAAATTTAAAAACTTAATACTCACTAGCGCCCCTCAAAAAAGTAGTTTGTTGTGTAATTACAAAATTTGTCTTCCGTGTATCACTATAAAGTATAAAGTGTATCTATAATAAATAAATTTTTTTACTCCTAATATTTCTTTCAATATATATATAAACTCTCAAAGGCCAACTTCGGTATACTCTTTAGTTAAGGCTTTATAATGTAAGAAAATAATTAATTACTGTGAATTTTTAGAAAAGTCCATTCGTGGTATACAATATAATGGAAAATATCAGATCCATTTTCATAACACACAGTTTTTACTGCATTTCCAAAAAATTAAAAAAAAAAAAAATATTGATTCTATCCAGTTCATTCTTCCGTCAGCGTGTCTTTAAAATGCCATCAAATATTCGCATTTTTCTAAATTTTAAACAAATTTGTGATAGAATTTTGAATGTGAAAAAAAAATTTTAAACAAGGCAGACTTTATTCAATGATTTTTTAAATAAATCTTATACAAATTTTAATGACTTTCTTCTACGAAAAAACGATTTCCTTACACAAATATTTCTTTTAGCAAAATCGCTTTGGTATATCAAGATTATGAACATATACATATATAGGTGGGTATATACATATATTATTTAATAGCCATTTAAAATCCTAATATTGTAGTTATACCAGCAACATGTTCAGGTAAGTACATGTTTATATAGGCTACCATTAAATAAATTATAAATTTTTTTCTATGTTATTTTAATGAAGAATATTGTGTATGCTAAATCGTATAAACGTTGGGCACGTTTTCAGTTTATTGTTATAGAAAAATTTACACCTAATTAAGAGTGGAGTATTTTCGGACGAAAGTAAGGGAAAATGTGAAACAAAATTATAAAAGTTAAATACAAAACAAAAATTTTCCTAAGTAAAATGTTTATTTTCTACATATGTAATATATGCATGTGTTTGTGTTTCAACATTAATGTATATATATATATTTATATATCATAATCCTTTCTATAAATTCTTTTAAAGAATTAAATATTTAATTTGTATGCTGATAAAGTACATACATATACATTTATTTAGCCTATTATTGACGGCATTGCATTTGCAAATAATAAGGGAGGTATTGTGATGGCACGAAATAGAGGTACGATACATTAAAAAAACTAGCTTTCGCGAGTAGTCTGTATGCTGGTTTTTCGAGCAGTCTTTGTTGCGTATTTCAATTTCGATCAAAACGGTTTTGATGAAAATTTATATTTGAGTTAACTTTAGCCATGTGAAAGATTGATCAAATTGAGCTCCTAGGATTCAAAAAACCTGTGTTAGTAATGTGATCGATTATGAGCTGATCATATCAGCTTTTTTGCATATTATACTAATAAACAAAAAATGGTAGAAATAATTAAGAATGATAACGAAGATATGAATACAAAACGAGGTCCTATGAAATTTTGTTTTTGTTTTTTTTATATAAAACTTCATGAATTATTCCAATATTCGTATTTCATGAATATTAATTCAATATGAAAACGTTCAGATTTAATTATTTCATAATGAAAATTTTAATATATTTATAATGTTTTAGAATACAAAATTGTGCGAAAGTACGAGAGCAAAATTAAAACTGGAAATTTGGGATAAAATTTGGGACAAGATATATATTTCGTCTTTAATCGAAATTAAGATTGTTTAAAAATTTTTTGGACCATATTATTCAAAAAACTATATCTCGTTTTTATTAGCAATGTATTTACGTTTGCTATTCAAAAATAAGTTCGATGAGTAATAATAAAACAAGCGTTCGCTTTTTGCTTATATAGAAATTTCGAAAAGCTTCCAGTGCCGGAAATTCAAATTTAACAAAATTAAAGACGCGATAACCTAGGTAGGGGATGAGGTTGAAAAAACAATTTTCTTCTAGCATATAAACTATTTAGTAACTACTAAAAGCTGATAAAAATATCTGACTTTTGAATTTATCGTTTTCAGGCACAAAATTGTTTTAGGTAGCGATTAATATGAAGGACCGTTTTGATGTTTGTCCGCTCGTATAATTTTATCCCGATGTTTGTTAAATTAATAAACATTTTTTCTCCAATTTTTTTTTGGAAAAATGCTAAAAAATAAATTAAGTGAATTTGTTAATTTATAAGGACGATAATCTATGATTTTTATAAAAAGTGTTCATTAACTTTTAAGGCTAATCGTATAAAACCAACAAATCGATGGATTTGTTAGATAGATCAGAACATTTGCAATGCTCTCTTAAATCCATGGTCACCGATTAGAGCTTTTTCAATGAGAATATTTTACAAATCGTTCGTTTCACAAAACTTTTATACTCTAACATGTAACTAAAGGTCTAAGAATTTAAGATTCCTGTTTAATTTTTTTCTTCAAGACACATTACAAAATTTGAAAGAAATTATTTAAGGTTTAATATTTTTTTTTAATTCATATATGTATGTTTTTCATTTTCCAGTTCACTTCACGTAAAATACAGAAATGTTTAGAGGTCAACTTTAATGTTAATTGTAGTGATATCCAAAGTCTAAACAAAAATTTTGAAGGTGAGTCTATGCAAAATTTTTTGAAAAATATACTTTGTACAGTTATTCAAACAAATAAGGCTAGTAATTATCCAAAAGAAAATTAAATATTTTTTTACTAATATAATTATTATTTTTTTATAAAGCCAATGCATGTTTTTTAATCATGCCTTTATGTTTTACATGTTAAAAGTCTACATGAATTTCATATTATGTCAGTATAGAACAGTGACTTTGAATAAATCCTTTGTTGGAAATGTGACATGACATGTTCATATTCAAATATTTTAGGGTAAAAAAAAAAGAAAAAAAAGAGTGAAAAAAGACGACAACAAATTCAATAATTCATTTATTGTATGTATCTTTTTTTGTGAAATATAAGCTTGTTGTCCCTTTTTTCTTGATAATGAATTCCATATAAAAAATTCTTTTTCTATTCAATTGATGAGCTAGAAAGTTGAAGTAATAAAGATTTGGCAGGGTTAACTTCGATATTGAAATGAGGGATCTGGGATTTCTCATCTATAAACCATTTCCCAAAGAAACATTGTCAGGCCTTAGGGTCCAAAAAAGATAAACATATTGAAGATCGAGCTCTATTCCAATTTCATAGCACTTAACTTATCCATTGGATATTAAGGGGAAAATTTGGAATTTTTATTTTTTCCTATAATGTCTTATCAGTTATTATTGAAGGTACTTATTATTTTTATTTGCGAAATCATCAATCTTCTTTACGAACAGCTTGCTGTTAAACAGAAATCCTTGTAGAAAAGAAGTTTTAAACAGAAGTTCTAAATTACTTTGTTATTCTTGGCAATTATTGTTTTTCAGTTAACAAAATTTGTTTTCACTTTTAAATGGAAAAAGTCGAATAAGTTATGAACTGATATAAAATTTTCTAAATTTAATGTAAAAATAAAGATTGTTCGCAATAACGAGACTCATATTCGGTTTGGTATTGTTTACCTTAGTCGCATGTATATTTCAGTGGGGTATGAAGTTTTTTGGAAAATAGATTTTAATCGTAAAATTATTTGTTTATTCGTTTATACTTATGACATTTGAATTTTTTTCTTTTTAAATAAGAGCGAGAAAGTGTAAAATAATATGGGCTTAATAAAAGATTTAAAGGTACTTTTGTTTTTTACGAAAATTGAAATGTAAAAGCAATGTGTATATATGCAAGTACCGCAAAACAAATTTTATTTCTAAACCTATAAAGAATAATATAAATGAAGTTGTGTCAAACCATTGTTTTGTAAAGAATTTCGCTATTAAAAACAATTTATGAACTACATTATTAAAATAACTTTCATTTGCATGCGAAAATATTTCCAAGATTGCATACATTGCTCATACTAAATGTATGCAAACAAAGATATTTAAAAAAGGGGTAACATAATGGCCGAATTCAAAGGTTAATTGTATCAATTAAGAAGAATAATTTTTTGTTGGCATGGCATTTTCCGTTTATTTTCTGTATCTATTGAAATTTGGAAAAGCTAGTTGTTTCGGAAATAGATGGTGCATAAAATTCGAATTTTACAAATTTCGCGAGGTGATAACTTGAGCAGGAGTTGTGGATGAAAAAAATTTTCTACTAACAAAATAAACTAATTATAAGTGTCTGAATGCTGCTAAAACTTCACATTTCTATAACCTGTCGTATAGCAGAAAAACGATATCTATCAAAAATTTGAAAAAGAAGCATAACGGTCAATTTCAATGACCATTTTTATAAAAATCAAACACGGCATAGAGGGGGGGAGGCAGTAAAAATTTTCTTTGTTTCTAATATTCTACGGAAGTAAGTTCCTGGTAAAAATCTATGTAATTAAATGCGTAAGCGAATGGAACGGACGGTCAGAGTGAAACTAATAAGCAATTTTCTCAAATTTTTTTTGGAAAAGTGCTAGTTTTTAGTGTTGCTTGCTTTTAATATGAAAAAAATTTAAGATTAACTATTAATAATTGCGTCCCCATTATTTTTTTCCTACCTTTCATTATGTTGGACTTTTGAATTTTATATATTATATTATAAACCTATAGTAAAAGCTACAAAACACATTCGTTATTCAATGAATTTTAAATTTTATAAAATTTGATGTTGCACTTTATGTATCACCATGTGTACCGAGCCTTAAAGAATGAAAGAATAAAACTTATACTTTAAATATCCAATACAAATAGATACAAAAATAATATAGAAATATTAAATATAACGACACTTCCAACAAATCCTTACTTATTTCGTTCCACAGATTTTCCAATAAGATGTGGTACTGAATTATTGTAAACGTGATGGATATAGTTTTCAAATATGCTGCTCTTGACATCGTTAACGTTTTTTTTTGAATTCTCAAATAAAAATTAGCAAGTAAGTAACCGAATTAATGACTTAGAAATACGTGTGAACTGCAGAAAATGAAATATTTTATTGCAATCAACGACTATAAATTTTATTTGTAAAAAGTCTATAAATACTATGTGTGACCCGAATTAAATTTTTTGAGGCAGCCTGTTTTATTTTGCCTTAAATATTATTTTAAAAATTTTATTTTATTTTAAAAATATTTTATGTGATAAAACATTTGCGATACAATACGTGTTCAATTTATTTAGATTTTAGAAAATCTGAAATTATACCGAAAATGTGCTGCCTTTGACGTCATTCTCTGTCATACCTGCATACAAAATTTTCATTTTATACATATATAATTCCAATATTTTGTTTAACGTCCCCTCAAACCATGAATATTTAATGTCAAAAGAAAAGAAATTTTGTACGAAGATATTTTTGTAAAAGTATTTTTTTTTAAATATTGGATTTAGGATGTGACTGGTACAATTTCTATATAGTAAAATGAAAATATAATTTTCTTTTTTGCCTATAGGATAATTATGGATGGTATTAACGTGCATGCATTCAGACACAAAATACTTATACTTATAAAATAAAAGTCAAGGATAAAGTTTTAATGTTGTTATTAATTCTATTTTTTTTTCCAAAAACTTTTACTTTTTATACATGACAAATTATGTTATACATTAACATTAAGTACAGTTTAAAAGTAGAATTGTTATAATTAACAAAAAAGAAGCAAATTTGAAAATTTCATTAAAGAAAAATTTTCGAGATTTAAGTGTATGAACACTTCAAACATAATGTGCTTTTAATAGAATTTTTTTTTTTTTGAATTGCAACTCAGTGAGTGTACTAAATTTTAAATTGCCGAAATTTCTTTCTGAATTGCTTTGTTTGAATTTGTTCTTTAAAGTTTTATCTCTTTTTATTAATAATTTAGCTATTTTAGAAGTACATTTAAAAAGAAAAAAAAAGATGAAAATTAATGTGCGGAATATTGAAGGAATTTGACATCGAAACATTCAAAGTATGTTCTTCCAAACTTCTTAAAGAAATAAAGTGCTTGAAATTTAAAAAAAGAAAATCATTTAATTTTTGAATATAAAAAAAATTATGTAACCATATTGAGTAAGACGTAGATTTTGTGATGTTAGGACTTGTTGAGTTTGGGTATGTAGAGTTAGAACCTTATAAAGCTACGTGAGGTCTGGTAAGTTTTTGACATGACATTGGTTTTGTGTGGGACAGGCACATTTTATTTCACAATTATAATAGATTTTTGAAATTTAATTATTAACAAGATTTCGGTGATGTTGTTATTTAAATATTAACAATTACAATTTTGCAGCCTATTCTGTACAATTTCTCACTTTTTTTCCCCGTATTACAATATTTTCTTTAATTTTATTAAGATCATCCCTACTTTTAGTTCGATTGTAAAAAAAGTTGTAAACTATTAAAATTTGGAATATATTAGGTGGAAAAAAATGTATATATATTATAAATCAAACTATAGTGTGAAATACGATACATAGACATTTAAGGTTCTAGTATTAATTTAGAAATTTTATGTTTACAGTTATATGCATAGCTGTGGATTACAGCGTCAATGTTGACGGCTATTCATATATCACTTAGTTTTCGCTATATCCTTTATACTATTAATAACTAATTTTATATTTACAACTTCATGCAAGAAGTATCAACGCGTAAGATATTTGAAATTTTTTCACTTCTTTTACCATTCAAAAATATTCCACGTTTTAAAAATAAACATTAATTTCAATATTATATTTTATTTTTTTCAAGAAAACATTAATATTAAGAACGCAGGATATAGCAGCAGGTAATATTTATTACTTTTAATATTTTTATATTATAAAACATTATTTTCTAAAGTAATGGTTAAAAATATGAAGATATTAAAATAAGATAAATTGAACTGAAGAAGAGAAAGTTTTTTTGATAAGTCTGATGTATACGGGTGTGCATGCAATAAATTCTACTTTTCAAGAATTGTTTTCGGTAGTAAAACAAAGAAAAAATGAAAATATGATAGAGAATGCAATAAGATTACAGCATAGCAAATTCTATATATGTAGTAAGATAGGAATACTATATATTTATAGTATATACAGGTAATCAGTCACTGAATAATTCAGATATTTTTCATGACAAACACACACATCTGCATATAAACAAACACTTTATTTTAAATTGTTCTTTTTATCGATTGTACTTACATAGTCTACCATGGGAGGTATTGTTGTCTCGTCATATTTCGGAATAGAATTTTTTCATTGTTAGTCAGTTTGCAGGTCGATTGAAAACAAAACTTACATTTAAAGCTACTTTATACGAGTATATCAAATTGATCAGCTTTCTCAGGTACATATAAACATATATGTATATAACGGGCTTCCAGTAAGTTTACCTTTACTACGAGCCATTTTCATATTTTTGACTAAATATTAAAGATGACAATAATAAGCAAGTTTTTCTCTATTTTTAGGAAATCAAAATTTTTGGAATAGGCAGTAATCAACGGTAGGTGAAATAATCTAAAAAGACTTTTTGGAAATTACTTTTCGAGTTTAAGAAACAAGATTTTTTCTATTAAAAATATTACAATAAGTATAAACATTTTTATATTTTAGCCGACTCCTCTGCTAAACTAATACGAGTTCAGTAATTAGTATTTCATTCGGAAAATGTGACTGGATCGTGTGCTCTTCGTAGTAGAGTTTTTAAATATAAATATTAGAAGCCATATGCGTTAGTCCTGTGTAGAACTTTAAAAAATATTGCCCAGTTTTTTATAATTCATAATTATATATTTAAATGTAGGTACAATAATTTATGAGCAGTGTGGCGTTAAATTAAATATATGACTTTGTAATTCATGTATTTATAATTTTTCACGGTATTTTTTTTATGTCGGAGTTTAGAACGGTCCGATTATTTGACATTAGAATATTTGCAATTTAATATAAGAAAATCGTTAACAGAAGCTATTGGAATATTTCGGATAAATCAAATGAATAACAACTAAGGCCGAAAATACTTTTTGAGTTGCACTAAGAATTAATTATTGTTTTTTTTTGACAAACACATTCACTCATAAAGTAGCTTTTCTAAAAAAGAGCACAAATTATAACATTTAGTATTTTTATGTTACGTTGTATGCATGAGAATACGTCGCAGGTGGAACTGGTAAGTTCAACGAAAGTTTGCTCTTCTTGCGACAATGGTATGAGTTTTGCAATTTTTTAAAAACTTTTTAGTCATAAAATTAAATTTTAGAAATTATTTTCTTGCTCTTTTTAACAAACTATTCAATGATATCAGCTGCGAGTAATATAAGAGACTAATAACTTTTTATTAAATTTGAAAATTTACTAAGATATTAATTTTTCATATAATTCATAAATATTTCAACTAAAAATATGCGTGTGCAAAAAAAAAGAAACCAAATCCAATGTAGGAGCGGTACAAAAAACTTTATAAGTAAAAAAGTTAAGGTTTATAAGAATACGATGTTCGAAAAAAAGGAATAAGTTCTGAATTCAAAAATAAACGCGGATGAAAGACATGGTTTTCAAAGTAGCCCATTTCCTTTGAACAATTTAAAATACTTTTCTTTAAACGAATCCCGTACTTCAATTTTATGTTATTTCAATTATACCAATATATATTATTATATAGTATATACATACTATAATAATATCAAGGAACATTTAATTATTGAAATACTTAAAGAAATCTTAACACACTGGACGAATTTAATTGCTAATTAGGTGATTAATAAATTGTATTTCTTGATAGGAAGATAGTATCTGGTAGTTTTTAGATTTGGAGCTTTGAAAGAGAATAAAAATTTATAAAATTTTGGAAAAAAGGAGCCAATGATTGAAATTTCCCTTGAAAGGCATTAACTTGAAAGATATTTCTCCTTGGATGTTGTTTTGAAAAAATGAAACATTATACATAATAATTTTTATAACCTGTTAAAATTTAATCTCTACAACAGGTTGTGACGTAGGTCTATTTGTTTATGCAATTTCATCTGTCTTAAGAGGTCTAAAGAAATCAATAAATTTCTTTTTCCCATTCTACAGGTAATGGGTTAATATTATCATAATTTTGCGGTTTCTTATTTAAAACTGGATATAATAAGAATTTTTTAAAAATTTGGTTTAATTAAAATTCTGTTGCAGTAGATCTATCTGGTCCTGTGTTTGTATAAAACTCTGTTATAATTTTTGTGCAAGATAATTGTTTCTTATTTTAGTAGAATTTTTGATGTTTTATTCTAAATTTAACATTCAAATGATCTTATTTTTACACAATGGTTTAGACAACTTCTTTTTAATTTACCTTATTTAGGTGTAAATATAACTTTTATGAAGTTAAAGTACTTTGGGGATAACTGCTCATTTTTTGTTGCAATTTTTTAATAGATTTAAGTATTATAAAGATTTTAAAAGATATTTTTCTTTTCCATAAAAACCGTTCTTCCCCATAAAGTATGGTATGTAGCTAAAGTAATAATTTAAAAGTACTGAATATCAAAATAAATCTTGCAGATGGAGCACTAGTTAATGGACTTATTTTAAATTTTTTTCTAAATTTAAAGTACTAATAGTTATATAGATCTCTTTGTAAAAAAAGAACACAAAACTATAGAGAATATTTAACAAATACAGATGATAGAATTTTTTTTAAATATCAGGCGATGGCTGAGAACAAAAATATTGTATAATTACGCGAACAGCATTAAAATAAAAACTTTTCTACTGACCATTAGTGGTTTTTAGTTGGCAGTAAGGACAGAAATCAGTTCAAAATATATATTTAAACTAGAGAACATTAAATTTTTTTCAAAATTTAGTTCTCAGATTTTCCTTGCTAATAGTAGAATCCTAAAGACAAGAAATCATGTTAAAAAATCGTAGTATGCTATAATTTTTTCTTACATTGGATCACTTTTTCCATATGTTGCCGGCAACATGATAGAGAATATTAAGTAGCTCAACCCACATGAAATTTTTGTCATTATTTTCTAAAGAAAATTTTTTAAACCAAAGAAAGAGCAAATAAATATATCAGAATTACTCTACAAAGAAGGGCTTTTGATAAATATTTCTAATTGAAAGCAACAATTTCTAAACAGAAATTCAAATTAAGTGCGAAATTAAGGACCTTATATAGAAATGCTGTTAAATTATAATTATAGATTGCACTTCCAAAACTGTAAGACTTAAATCATTTTAATGTTATTATACCCTACTTTTGTTTCCATATTAATTTTACAGCAACATTTTATGTAAGTTTTATGTAAAATAATCCGTTCACATTAAATTCTCGTGTCCAATTCAAAATAAAGATTACTGCGCATTTATTTAAAAATGAACCTTTTACAGAGGACTTTATTACTTAAAATTTGAAACTTAATAATTTTTTCAAATTACTTCAAGTAAATGAAAATATTATTTTGTGGCATAAAGCCACCTCAATTACTAATATATGATTTTGGCAATGTATATATGAGTCTATTTGTAACTTGATGTAGTTGAAAATTAGAAAAAAAAACCAGCATATCAAAAATATTTAGGATATACAAAAATTTTTCCAATTTTATAGTTTTTCTCTACACTTAAAAATTATTGTAAAAATGTGGGCTCCTATATTAAATGTGATTTGATTACATTCAAGCGTCAGTACGCACATTTAAAAAACGAGAGAAATTTGAATATTAAAATAACACATACATGCAAGCATATAGACAAATAAATTAACAGTATTCCCTTTGAAAATTTATCCATTAAATATTAGAAAATTCAAGTTAATTAGAAATAAAATGAAAAGCATGTTTGTTGTATAATAAAATAAAAAATGCTTTGTGTGGGAAAATGTAATTATAAAGTTTCTGATTTAGTTGTTGCAATAATAATTTTGATGTGTGTTGAATTAAAAATATGGTAAATTTGCATATTTAATGAATAACTTTTAATTTAAAAAATTAAAGAGTGTCAACAAAAGGCAAAAATAATGTTTTTCTATTTTTAAAAAAGTTTTCAGCCATTGCAGTTTATTTTCTTTTTTATTTAATAAAAAAAATAATATTAAGAATTAAAGAACATGACTTGTGAACTTTTTAAAAGAAGATTTTATTTTTCTACTGGGAAATCAAATCTGTCTTAATATTTTAAAAATTAATTTTATTTATTAAAAACATTTTTTCATGAAGGGGTAATTAAAAACAACTAGATCCTTATGTTTGAAATTTTTTATTTGGATTTATACAGAATATTTAATATTGCTTTGAGAAGAGGTCCTTTATTTTCCTCGCTTCACAAAACAAAATTATTCTTTCGGTTTCAAATAAAATTACTATTATCCAATAAAAATAAAATATCTTGAGTTTCTTCTCAGGTTATGTGCCTGTTTTACATGTTTTGTATGTTTTACAATTTTATACAATTACAATTTATGATAATTTCGATTTCAATTTAATTCATTCTGATTTTATTTCTAAAATACGTGTAAGTGAAATCACATTACATAAATTATTTGAATATTTTAATATTTTAGTAGGAAAAAATAGTAAATCAAATTTTTGTGTTCGTGCCAAAAGTAATTAAAAAAATTTACACATGTTGCACATGTTGGTGTGTTATGCAAATTTTATAAAGTTCTTACGGTCCTTTTAATACTTTTGATTATAATTTAACGCACTAATTACACGACTTTATGTCAAGTATATTGCGTAAATGAGTTGAAATGAGTTTTTTAAGGACGGGTTTATGAAATCTTTATGAATGGATGTTACGGTAACATCTGATATAAAAAATAATTTTCATAATTTATACATAAACGAATTAATTTTGGGTGTGAGAAGACCAAAATGATAAAGTTGTAGATAAAATTTTGGTTTACGAATGCTTCAAAAATAAGAAATTGAATTAGCTACTAACAACTCATTATATATTAGAAGCGTTTTATGTCTATTGATGTGATGTGTCTTCATAAATTACGTTTTTTTGCGAGTTTATTTAATGTAGCAAACTTATATCACGTTTCCATAACAACAGCCTCTATGTATTTCCTTTTTAATTTTTCTGTTGAAAAAAATTGAATACCTATCGTTTGCAACTTACAATGAGACAATATGTCGACAAATAGTATTAAGCAGTAAGAATAATTTTTGATTCATCGACAAAAATGTAAAAAAAAAATTTTTATTCCATCATCGGCTATGATGTCACAAAGTATTATCATCCTCAATTTACAAGTTTACAATTTCGTTAAAATTTTCTCAAAATATCGTCAAAATAAATTCATTACAAAAAATATTATCTTTTCTAATTTTCATAATATTTTGTATGATTACTTTCGAAATCGGACATTTATATAGGCTTACCATAATTCATAATAAAATTTCTTAAAGTTATAATCGCAACGTCTGCATGCAATTGCTAAATTAAAATCCTATATTATTAGTTATTTAGCTTAATATTTCCTACATACATACAAATGTATAATACACTTTGGTTTCTCAAGGTTAAAATAAATTGACGTACATATTTGTGACGTATACTTGAATGAATATTGTATTTTAAGATAATTATATAAAACATATACACATATATACGTATTTGAGTAAAATTTTATACAGTATTTGTACAGTCTATTAATTTAAAGATATTATTCTTCAACAAATGAACAAAATAATAGTCAAGAAAGAGAATAATTTATTTTGTGTTTGTTTTTTTGTTTTGAAAATATTAAATTTATTGCAGTATAAATAAATTCATTAGCACAGAATAAACTTTTTGATGTTTTTTTTTTTATTTTGACGATAGTAAATAAATAGCAAATTAAAAGGCTTATGAAATTTTGTTTTTAAAAAAAAAATTATTAGATTTGTTCTATCTTTTAAATATTAAAATATGGAAAATATGCTGTGGAGCAAATTCAAATTCATACAAAAAAAAAGTTTAGATTTAAATAATCGGTCAATTAATTTCATTAATTGGTTTCAATTAATCTCAAACGTACAGGGTAATTGGAGTAGAATTTATAACAAAAAAATAAAAATATTCGCATTTAACGTAACGGAATTTATTTATAATTGCCTATTTATATAAAATACATTGTACCCTGATTATGAAACTCATAAAATACCAAGTGGTAAAATGGCTTTGGAAACTACAAATTGATTATTTGTCTGTAGAATAAAACTATTCTTTGTTTTAAGTATTAAGTGAAAATTTCAATCAATATTTTTATGTTTTTGTCAGTTATTACTAAAAAAAATTCCATAATGTTTCCTAAAAGTATGCAATTTTGATGTTTTATTCTAGATGTGATATTTTCCGATTGTATTGCATACATTCAGAAAAAGCGGAGATCTTATGGTGGTATCAAATTTCACAATATGTCGATTTTTCCACAGGAATGGCACAGGAATAAGAAGAGCATCAGCCTGTCTGTCTATGAGTTTGTCTGTGCACTACTGGATTTTAATTTCGGTCTACTAAAAATTTATATATGAGTTTATTGTTGTCACAGCTGAATAGGTAAACTTTATTTTTGTGTAATATATAAGGTGTTCGCAATTGGATCTTTAGTACAGGCTGGTTTCATAATTTGTAGGCAAAGAGAAAATAATTAACGAAATTTCTCGGATAGAATTAACTTATATGGAAAAGATTGTAAAAAAATTTACAAGTTTATCTATATATATTTAATGGGAAAATATAAAATTTGTAGCTTACTTTAACAATAAACTAAACATTTTTCGGAAATATCAGAATTTCTTGAAACTTAAATTGACTTTTTAATTTCTCTTTTTTTCTCAGAAAATTTAATGGGTTTTTTTTTTCAATTTCTTAAAATTTTTTTATGGCAACCAACACAATACTACGATAATATTTTAATCCCTGCATAATTAAGACAATTTTCTTGTTCTTTTTTGTTTGTCTGTGAAAAGAATTTCATTTCCATTAGAATTTTATTCTTAAAGCAGAACTCAGATTAAGTACTTTTAATTTATAGCACTTATAGAGAAAGAATGAATTTTATTTTAAATAAAATAATGATTGAGTGTTATAACAAAATTATCATCGGATTTGGAGGGTTATTAATAAGATTTCATATTACTCACATATTTAACTCACTTTTAATTTTTGACCCAGTCTTTTTAATTAGGATGTAATTTTGTCGACTTTTAAATATTAATCAATGACATCTTTAAGAATTTAAGAACCCTTTATTTCTGATAATACAAACAATACAAGCTCTACATTAAATTTGTAAAAAAAGCTTTGAAAGCTAACAGACATTTTTAAACACTCTTTTATAGTAATTTTTAAAGTCTTTTGGTTTCATTTTAACAAGAGGCGAAAACAGTTTGAAACGGGGCATAAATGAATTCTTTTAACAAATGTTTAATTTGAAATTTTAATTTTTTCTTTGATGGTAGAGAATTTAAATCGGATCCTATTATTCCGATCACTATTATTCTATCATTTGCAAAAATTGTTTTTTATTTCAATTACCAAACAATATGTTTTTTATTTAAATTTTTTTAACGAAATTTGTTTTTATTTCACTCAATATAATGAAATTCTTGTAAAAAATATAAAACAAGACGAAAACAATCGCTTTATCAAACCGGTCGATAAACGTTCTAATTGAACGCTTTGTAAAAAATGTCCTCATAAAAGGTTTGTGTTATTTTTCACAAAGCTTGTATAAGGAAATGAAATTGAATGAATAAACTACATTGTAACAGATTTTTTATACAATTTAAATGACAACTATAATAAAAGGATAATAAAAAAAGGATGATTATAAAAGGACAAAATGTATTGTTGTCATTATAATTTTATAAAAAGTATAGGCGAAAATCTGATTATAATTTTGAATTATTGTTGCTTAAATAATTTCAGTTAAGTTCGGTTGAATTTCTTTTCATGTTATTCAAATGAATGTTGTATAAATCTTTGTTTGTTTTTATTTTTTAATGATCAAAAGAAAATTTTATTTTATTTTCATGTTTTTTTTAAATTATTTTTTCTTTTGTTTTGTGAATGAAAAGTGTATTGTGTTATGGTAAGGGTAAAAATTATGAATATAGCATTAAATTCTTGTGTTGATTTGTGATCAGATTGGAAGATTGAGGCAATTTCCAGAAGGAAAAATATAAGAAAATAATTGAAATTCTTCAGTTATTAATGTGACCAGCACTATTATCAGGCGGCCGGATATTTTTGTTGTATTATGAAAAAACAAAATATTTTTATTTTTTTTAGAATTTTAAATAATAAAAACAGTTCTGTTAAATAAGATTGTATCGACTTGCTAACTTCCAACTATTCTGCCCAATATTCTTCAATTTTAAAGGGATCAGCTTTTAAAGAATTTTATGTACATAGTACATATGCATAGTTTGATTTCAATGCGTCGATAGTTTTAGAAAATTTTATATTTTAAATTCAAATTATCTATTTTTAATTTTTTTTCAATTCTAGTTTAATTTTTAAAGGTTCCAAATAGTTTTTACGAATAAATGGCGAAGCAGTCTGAGTCGAAATCAAAAAAGACTATTTTTTGCTTAAAACTCATTAAATCAATTTCCAAGAATTTGTTTAATTAATTATGTTTCTAGTATTTTCTATTTTAAGTAACTCATAAGTACCACATTTTAATATTTTATCCAAATTGGAAAACTAAGAAAATTTAAATTTTAAATTAATACTTCCAACATTTTAAAAAAATTTGAGAAATTTAATTGTTTACAAAAATTAAAATTTTCTCCATAAGGATGCTCCATAGGCTTATGTTACTCTAGTCTTTCTCATGAAACTGTATTCCTTGAGACATTATCTTCCTTTTTATTTTTATTTTAATTTAATTTCAAAATATAAAAGTTTTCCAACATCAATTTGTTTTAAAACCACAAATTTTATCTTAAGCAGTGATTCTACAATATTAATATTAGAATTCTGCAATTAACTAGAAGAATTCAGAAAGAGAATATCGATTCGAAAGGATAAATAGTCGAATCGATTTAATTCATTTGGTCACTTTATTTATCCTTTATTCAACTCCATAGTGTTGGTTATATATTTTTATATCCCTAACTGTAACATATTTATTATTATTATTTTGCACATACATATATATATATTTATGTATAGAATTAGATATTTTGTTGTTGACATTTGTATACGATATGTAGATAATATTATACAGTTTATAAACTTTTATACGATATAGAATTTTCTTTTTTTTTATAAAAGTGGTGAAGTTCGAATCGAAATGGGTTAGAGTCCTAATTTTTTTTTTCATTTTTATAATATACACCTATTGAAAGGTATAATATAAGAGTATATATTGTATGTTATATAGATAAGTATATTTCCTTTTTGTGTTTGAGTTCAGAGAGAGAAATCGATTTTCTTTTTTTTCTTTCCTTTTCTTTATTGTGCCCTTTAAGTAATTGAGCGAAATTCTTTGAATAATCTTACATACTATATGAAATTGTGAAATGCTCTGTTTATATTTTATTTATGTAACTTTAATTGTATAAATGCAGAGAAATATAAAAGTAAATTCTATTTTCAAAATTTTCATTTTAGTACACACATGGTTTTATGTTGCTTTCCTTTAAAATATAATCAAGAAATGAGCTTGATAAAAATAATATGAAATTAAATAATTTTTGGGGTTTAATTTTTAAATTGAAATATTATTGTTTGTTTGTGTGTATGTATGTATGTGTGTGGGTATTAAAACGAGTTTAATTTTAAGTACATATTTAATTTACCTTTTTTTCTTTATAAATTATATACTCGTTTTATGTAATATTGTTGATGTATGTATGGTGGCTATCAGCGACAATTTGATAATAATTTTTTCTGTATGAAAAATAAAAATAAAATTTTTTTTAATATAGAATTTTTCACTTTAACAGTAAAAAAAAAAAAAACATTTTTAAAAAATTTTCAATATTTGGAATTTATTTTAATTATTTTTAATAATTTTATTTTTACTTTTTAATTTAATTTTCTGTATAATATGTAAGTATGTGCTTCACCGAGCGATCCGTTCCCGAAAACGATTCGTTTATGTGCGTGTCGTAAACTAAACTAATTTTAAAAAGGGAAAAAAATTACTTTAAAAGTCTAGTTATTTTTATTTTTGAACAATTTTATATTTTTGCGCTCTTATATAAGAGAGTAAATTATATACTTTATTTTATAATATTGGGGAAAAAAACAAATAGAGAAAATGTATGTAGGAGAAGAAAACCTCAACAAATTTATTTCTTTTTTTCCAATATATATATGCATGTATATTGTTATATATATCGTACGTACATTAATTGTGTAATATCGTAAATTTGAAATGTATATGAATACATTATGTATTTAGAATTAATATAATATGTGTATATGTTTTTTACTGTTATATATTTGGTATTTTTCATTGAGTAAACTTTGTTTCTTATTTAGTGTATGTGTATATAAAAATTATTGAAGACATTATTTTCTAATATAAATTTCTAATTTTATGTTAAATATAAAATTGAATGTTTTAAAAGCTTTTAAAAAAGTTTATGAATATTAACAGGGTTAGTTTGTTAATTTACTAAATTGTATTTGTTTTTGCAACGATGTAGAAAATTTGAAGTAGTTGTGACACAGTCTCTTTATCTGCAGCGTATATTTCATTTAAAATATCTTAAACATGATTAATAATATTAAATAAAAGTAGTCCTTCTTATAAAGTCACCTCGATATAAGTCCCGAAAAGGTTTAATAACATTTCCTTACTGTAATTGATTTTAATCCCGTTAAAAGTCATGGTCTTTATAAATAACCCAATATTGAAGTGTGACTTTTTATTATACAAAAATTAGGTATGATCTGCGCTTTGAGTAATACTCCTGAAACTCGTAAATTCTCCGGCCAAAAGCCACCTTAGGAGAGGTTGAATGGCCAATTAAAATTTGTTACATCATATATATATATAATTCAAGCGAATGAAAAAAAAGGAAACTTAGATGCCTGTAATAGAATCAAATCTTTTTTTTGAGGAATTCGTCCGATTAAACATTACGAAATACGTATGAAACACATTGACATTGAGAAATTTTTCTTTTGGCTGAGTCAAATTTAATATAAATTATGTATATATATATATAGTTCATGTAATATGAGTATTAAAGTATGTAAGCAAAATAATCTATCAATACTCGTAAAATAAAGTAAGGAACATTGAAGAATCAACAGAAACAATAAAAATTGCGAAACTAAAAAACGATTCTAAAAATAACAAAAAAGAGCTAAAAGCTGAACTCTGAATTGATTTAGCTCTACTTCTCCGTTTGTCCGATAATTTCTCTAAAAAACTAAAAAAGTTATTGAGTTTATAGTACACATCATTTTTGACATCAAAATGTCAAAAATGATGTGCACTAGTAGATGCTAGCACCATATTTATATTATATTCATTTGGTTAAAATTTAGACAAGCTACATAAGTCCTATAAGAGTTTAAATAAATGTAAATAGTTATTCGAATTGCAATGCTCAATTATTTTATAAACAAGAAAATTGAACCAAATTCGAGCTTTTATATAACTTATCAGATATCCCTTAGAATGAATAATTTCCGTTATTTCTCACATTTAGTTTTGTCTAGTCTTTAAAGTTTAAGTAATTTTCTTAACTTTTTCTTCGTTATTGAATATACTAAATTTGTGAAATTGAAAATTGCTTTTTTTTTTGTAAAATTTATGTTTGATTGTGCTTAAATCTATTTTAATTTAAAGTTGCTCTATCTTCTACAGAATATACAGATACAACTTAAATATAGATAATTGACAAAATTATTTCAATTTTATTTTAAAATAGTTTTAAATATAAAATACTCAATTTTGTAAGTTTAATAAGTTTTTGTAACAGAGCGAAATAAAGCATCTACAAAAATTTATAGAAATATTTGCAGAAAATTTAGTATTCGCCCAAATATATGCAAAGTTTTTGGTGAAAATTTTTTTTGTCCCTTTTACACGAAATTATTATAGCAATTTCCTGTACTATCACTTGGTTTTATATTAATTTCTTTGTTTCAACGTACATATATACATATACATTAAGTACGGAAGAAGGATGTTAAAAAACACATACCAATTACATAGTTTCAAAGAAATACGATATTACAATACGATGTTATGTATAATTTTTGTTGTTTTATGTTTTGAAAATAATTTAAGGCACATGCGTGTTAAAAATATTTTTTTTTTTTGAAAATAGAAACAAAATTGTTACAATAACAAAAATGCAAACAGAATAACAAAAAGTAAATGTAATAGAAAAAAATAGAAAACCACTGCAACTGTAACAAATTGAGAAAAAAAAAATAAATAAATAAAAAAAAATTATACTAAAATTTTATGGAAATTACTTCTACCCCAACCAACACCTACGGTATTTTCAAAATATAGTTGTGACGTTTTTTAAAAGCAAAACGTTATAAAAAAAAAAACAAAACAAAAAGAGCAGAGAGAATTTTTTTGTCGTATTTTTTTATTGCATTTTGTTGTATTTGTTTTGATCTTGTTATAACTGGGAATTGTTTGAGTTTAAAAAGGAAGAACTGATAGAAAGAAAAAAGAGGAAAGAAATAAAAGCATTAAATCCTTTTTGTTTTTTTTTTCTCTCGTTTCTTTTCATTCGTTTTTCTTCTCGGATTTTATTTTACTTTTTTGGAATTTCTGTTAGGAAAGCGGGACAACACTGAAAATGTTGAACTAGAATATTATAATTTTTTTTTCTCTTTCTGTCGTACGTTTTAAGGGATTTTGTTTTTTCTCTTCTTGCTTTCTTTTACTTCCTTTTTTAGTATATTTTTACAAATATTACATACACGAATACAGAATATTGTTAGAGTAATGAAACAAAAATGAAAATTTATAAAAAAAGTGAATGAAATGGCTCGTATATGTGGAAACTTTATTAGAGCATGTGTACATTAAAATGAATATAAAAGATTGTTAAAAAAGCAAGATGGTATAAAAAAATTATTTTTTATTTGGACTTTTCTCATATTGTTTTTTTTTTTTTTTGGTAAATGTATAGATGAATAGTGAAAAAACCAACAGGTTCTACAAAGTGTTGTTTTGAGACTAATCTAAGGTTTTCGTGTAATTATGTTTGAAGCTTTTTCTTTCATGTTCATTTATATGTAAAGTGCGTCATATGAACGACACATTAACGTATATATTATATAATTGGTATGTTGTAGTAAAGTTAAATTTATCAAGGACGAAAAAAATTTTAAGTTCATAATATAAAATATAGTATGTAATATTATTTTTGTTGTTTTCCTTTTTTTATTTTACATGACTACATAAATACAAAATTAACAATGCAAGTGTTATACTCTAATTGTTCTATAAATATTTACATATGTATATTTGAATCATACAGCCATGAATGAGTACATAAAAAGCAATGTTAAAATAGTCTTGTAATTAGGTAGAAGTATGCTTGTATGTAAATAATATATGTTTTTAAAATATATATACCATACGTATAGATACGTATAGATTTTAAAATTATAATCACAAAACAAATAGAAAAAAAATAACAAGGACAGAGTGAAAAAGGAAATCAAACTATAAAAGAGGGGTCGTGAGTAAAAAATTTTCATAAGAGACAATGGATGTGGGAAATAAAAATTATTTTTGTTATTTTAGTCTTTTTCTATTCAAAATTTTTATTCAATTCTATTTCAATTCAAATTCGTTTTTCATATTATTATATTTGGGTTTCACTTGGGATTTGTGCATATAGATTTAGATTTAAAGATGAGGTGGAATGTTGTTGAAGGAAAGGTTTTTGTTTTTTTTTGTTTTCATAATAAAAATTGGACATTGGAGATCTGAAAAAAAAATTATTATTAAAATACGGATTCATTTTGATTGAGTTGGGAAAAAATATGCTTGGATTGAAATATGAAGAAGCATTGATTATGCGTTTCAATAACCGAAAGTTGTACATTACAATAAATTAATTCAAATTTTAGGCCCTTCAATAAATCCCAGACCATGCCTCTATAAACAATATTTTATACGAGAAAATAATGCTAATTTATTACTTCCTTGTCGGTTGTTGTGGTCTTATGTGTAGCTAACAAAAATTATTTTTTTTCCAGAATTTCAAAAAATTTTTCAATATTTTAATGATTTTTTCTCAGGTCTATATAGGGCTTTAAGTACATTTATCTGGGTATATCAATAATAGAGACAATCATAATAAAATAAAGAAATCTCAAATATCTATAAATTAAGACGAATAATTTTATTTACCAGACGCCTACTTTAAAATTCTAAAAGATTGGTACGCTTCTTATATAAAAAAAGAATATGTTGTTAAAGAAATACAGGATGTTTAATTCCAATCTTTAAGTTTTTGTGTTTAAAAAACTATGAAGCTTTCCCTAATTTAGGAACTCCTCTCATTTTTATAAATTTTTATTTGGTACAAAACACATATTTAGAAAGTTTGAGTTTATTATTTGTTATGGAGCTTGCGAGTTTAGTTTGATCTATGATAATTTTAGCTTCTTGAGAATTTGGTATAATTGGGAGTTCGGAACAATTCGAATGGGATATTTTATTGTGTTAACACTACATTATTAGAGAAGAAACAACTTGATGAAAATCTTAATTTAGGGAAATTTTTTGCGACCGATTTTGTTGCGTTTGTTACCTTTATCGCGGTTAAAATATTTTCAACTTTTTTGTCATTAACAACACATGAAAATTTCACTGGAACAGTTCTTAACACTACCTACATTGACAATAAAAATTGTTCTCTTGAAAAAAATTTACCAAGCTTAGGGGATTCTTTCTGTCTTTCAAAATGTCTTCTGTATATATTTTGTACATCCGAATGTATTACACACATGCTTACAAATACTGGGACGATAGAATTGTTCTTTTTTGTTCATTTTAATTTTAATGTTTCTTTTTTGTCTTGAATATTTGTTTTATATTTGCAAATTACATTTTTTTTTGGTGTCATAGAATAAAGAAGAGATTTCAAAAATATTTTTTCCTTTTTTTTAGACATGATATCCTTAAAAAGGGTAAACAATGAAATGAATGGTTTATACAATTCCAATGAAAAGTATAATATAAAAGAAGATGACAAAATGATTTTAAGGTTAAGATTACAACAAGGATAATGTGTAAGAAATAAAGTGAAAATTTCGTAAAGAATTTAATTCAATAATATTTAAAATTGATTATGGAAGAAGTTGTGTGAAAATTCGAAAAAGAAAAATTTTATTATGTGATTCAGGGAAATAATATGACAAATTTGCAATTAAATTTTACGAATTTTGTAATATTTGAAAATATATTGATAATCTTTCAAATTATTTTGCACATTTCATTGGCTCATTACCATTTGCACACTGTCACCACTTGTTATCACACCAAACATATTATAAATAAGTAAGTAAATAGATTTCAAGGGCAGAATGTAAATTTTAAATATTTTTCAATATTAAACAAAAATAAATTTTACAAAAATTTGTTCAAAGTTTACCAAAATTTATTTCAAATTAATTTTAATTTAATAATTATATTCAATAAATTACCATAATTCCAATTTCTGTTAACATTGAGGATGCATGAATAATTTAAAGCACGGATTTTTTATTTGAAACATTTTTGTTTAATGATGGAAAAATAATAGTGGTTGCAAATTTGAAATTTTTAATATAGCCTTGAGTTTCATATTGTTAAAAAAATAATTTCTATAACTTGAAAGGTACGGAGCTATAGAAAGCCTTCTGATATCTACAATGTATAACTTGAGATTTTGTGAAATTATTTTTTGTGCAAAAAAATAAAATAAAATTAACAATACTATTTTTGCTCTAATTGTTCCTTATTGATCGATCTTTTGTCTTGAATTATTCCTTTACGACAATTAGTTTGATTTGTTTTAGAGTGGTGAAGCAACGATGTTTTAGAGTGGTGAAACTTTAAGCGCTAGCTAGGTGTAAAACGATGAAAAATGTAAAACAAATTGTACATTGTACGTACGATGTTCCCTCAAATCCCGAATATCTTTAAGAAAAATTTTTTTTGAACTACTTTCAATTCAATTTATTTCAGTACTCTTTCTTAAATCGGCTAAAGAAACGTGCATTCTTTTGTAGGTTGCTCTTCTTGTGAGTTACATACAGACCTGGTAATTGTAAATACAAGAGATCTAAACCAGTTCGGGTTATTTTAAATGAAAGTAGGGATATACAGGGTGATTCAGAAAGGTATACAACATCATATACCATTGGTTAGAGGGTCGAAAATAGATAAAACTTCTGTACCGGACTAGTTGCGAAATCTCAAGGTTTTCGAGTTCCAGGGGCTTTAACGAATTTTCACGAAATTTCTTTTTATCCAAGATTTTTTGATTATAACTTTTATTCTGAAAAAGATAGGAACTTCAAAAAAATAATTTCTGAAAGGTCTAGTACAGGGCTTAAAATAGACACGCTGCTTGATTTTGTATTTCATGTACCTTTGGAATACTAAGCATTCGAACTTTTTTCAAAACCTTGAAATTTTTTTTATAGAATTTTGCCCAGCTGCTTAAGCTTTAATTTAAGTCTTCAAACATGAAATAATTTTTTATAGTACAGAAGATGTAGCACAAAAACCATTTCTATGTCAAGATTTTAAATACCCTTAAAGGCAAGGATTTTAAGCGTTGTAATTGTCAACTATCATTAATTTTTGATGACAAGAGTCACTAAACAACAGTTGACATTTTTAGGAGCCGTTATTTTGATAAAAAATTTGAATTTTAATGTTTTTTTTGAAATGTAACAAAAATAATAACAAAATTGAAACGAAATTTTATACAAACTTTTAATTTGAAAAACAAAAATTGATTTTAAAAAATTTTAAATTTTTGAAAAAAGAAACTAGAATTTTCATTTTGGAAAAACAAAAAAAATCTAGTAATCAAAAATTTTTTTTCGAAACTTTTCTTAGTAAAGAAAATTGATAGGTTTTTTATTTTTGCCAAATTTTATAAGAAATGATACCTATATGGTTTGAAATTTTTAAATGCATTTTTCCCAGATTGGGTGCAATTTAAAAATTTGAAAAAAATATTTTCGAAATCTAGGCACCATTTGACATCTGAGGTTATTGAAATTAACCAGCTATGGAGCGAATTTTTAAACATTTGCCGTACAAATTTTGACATTTATTCTAAAAGAAGAATTTTTTTTAATAGGAAAGTTTAATTTTTTTATACAAAATGGAGTTTGTAAATAACATGGAATAAACATTATGAAGTTACTAAATAATTAATAAATAATTTAATGGGATTAATAAATTTAAAACATATTTCTACCAAAGCTAAAATTAACATAAGGTAGGTGCAACTAAAGAGGTTCAGCAAAACAATTAATTCAAAAAAGAAAAACAATAATTTTTGCCGAATTAAGTGAATTTCACAAGAGAATTTGGTGTTTGTTTTGAGAAATTTGTAAAATTTTTGGATGAGAAGTTCGTATTTTTCCAAATTTTTTGATAAAGGAATATTAAATTAAATTTAATATTAGTTTTATCAACATCTGTTTTGTTTTTAATTGAATTTGTGGCTCACAATACTTGTGGTTTTTGTACTATATCTTCTGTAACATAAAAATTTTTTTAATGTTTTAGAACTTACATTAAAGTTTAAGGTTTTAAAAAATTTCTTACGAAATTATCTGAAAAAACTGAAAAAGTAAAAGAAAGGAAAAATTTGATTTTCCCTAAAGTTCTGATGCTTGATATTCCGAAGGTACATAAAATAAGAATTAAGCAGCATGTCTTTTTTAAGTCCTTTACTAGGCCTTTCAGAAACTGTTCGTTTGAAGTTCCTACCTTTTTCAGAATGAAAAAAATTTCGTGAAAATTCGTTAAAATCCCTGGAAGTCGGAAACCATTGGGATTTGGCACCCAATGGTTTCCATTCCATTTGGCATTTTCGATCTTCTAACCAATGGTATATGTTGTTGTATAACTTCCTGAATCATCCTATATATCAGAATACAGTGATATCAAAGACAGCGATAACGATCCTATCTGGGCCGATTGTTTCTTACGGCATCTGCTTTAATCTAAACTAACCTAACCCTATTTTCAAGAAGAAGTATATTTATAAAAAAAGTTTGTCGAACCCAATTCTTCTGTTCATTCTTCATGTTCTTCAACGTATGGATATTGATATTAGCATTAAATTGACCTTTAATAATTCCAAAGTTAAAAAGAATTTATTGAATTATTATTAGAAATGAATTTTCATACAAAACAAGCGGACAAAATTTATATGATTAAAATCTAAAGTGCAAATATTTAAGATGACAGTGACAGAAGAGTGAGAAAAAGAACAAATTAGTGACGTATTTATCAGATCTATTTAACTTTTTACAAATCATTAATCACCCTATATTCAGTGGAAGAGGAAGAGAAGAAACTGGTAAGTATAAATATCTCTAAAATTATTTTGTTTTTATGCTTAAATTTTAGAAAAAAAGAAGAATGTACATTTGTACCGATATAAATAGCTTACTTTTATTCAACTTCGAAAATTTTTAATTAAAACATTTTATAATTCTGCAGTAAGGATATTTGCTGTATGTGTATGAGTTTGTATTCCAAATGATGTAGTTCATAAAACTAAAGTTTTCTAATTTTAACTTTGGTTTTTTCTGAAAAAACTTTCAAATAGTTTATTATGTTTTGCGTTCCAACAGATCGAAGTGAAACTTTGAGGTTTTTTCTTGTTTTCTTTTAATTATGTATGTATGCAGTTTGCATTTTTCAGAAGATGTGCATATGTGCTTAAATGTGCATATAATAAAAGAATAATGGTAGTTTTTAAACGCTTTCACCAGAAATTTCTGTTCTTAAGAGAATACTTATAATTCTCGAATAATATTCTTCCTTCTTCTGTTTATAGATGATTTCAATGAATGATAATTAAGCTTTATTTAGTTGCAGAATCAAATAAATAGTAGCATTATGAAGAAAATTAAAAATTCCTGAACATTTTATGATGTTAGCAGGAAATTAAGATTGATATTTCTAAATTACGAGAAAATTTGCTACTAAAATTTGCAAGCAAAGTCGAATAATAAAATTTTCAAGGTGAATCGGACACCTACAGGGCCACGAGTTTTGATGTTGATTATTTGTGTTTTACCAAATTCTCCCTCAGGTCAGGTTCCATTAGTTTTCTATAAAATTTCTAATTTCATATTGATAAGTTTACAGACACCAGTTCATAAAAAAGGTTCGCAAATCTCGTATAATTATTATAAACTTATTGTGAAACTTTACTTCACAATAGGTTTAAGTTTGCCCACTGTTTTTTACGTCTATTCCGCATAGTTTTCAGATGATTGAATTTTTTTTAGATACTACAGACTTCGTTGGGTTGGATGGTCAATTTTATGTTTATTGGCATTAAAATATCGTTTAACAGCGTTCTTCAAAATATTATATATTTTGGAATTCACAAGCCATAGTCTTTAGCTGCCTTGCCATATTATCAACAATGAATATCAAATATTTCTTCGCTCTTATTTATTGGATATATTTTCGGTTATTTCTGTATGACCCTATGGTAGGAGCCTCCTCTCCTTATTGTTGAATTCCTTATTGTATAAATTAGCTACTCTTTTTGACTCCTTTTTTTTTAAACTTTTCTCTCACAAGAGTTTTTTTTCTCGGAGGCGTATTTCTTCAATATTGAAGTATAAGAGGACAAATTTTAGATGTAGGACTGATGTTATAATGAGGTTGATTTTGTAGCTGATCTGTCTTTACGTTGACATATTATAAGTCTTCTTTAGGTTGTTCAAAAATGTTTCTTTTCTTTCATTCTGTATGAATGAGACTTTTCATGATGAAAGAGATTCCTTTAATTTACTTGCATTTGAAAATAAGTTTAATTGTTGAATTTGAAATTGGAACTGGAACAACTTCGGATGTTATTTGCCAAATCTGAGCCTCAACTAGTTCTAACTAATGTTCAACTAGTTCTAATTGTCTGTAAGAGTCTTGAAGTTTAGAATTAAGTTACAATCGTAATGTTGGCAATCGTTTAAAATTGTAAATTTTTTTAACAAAATTTTAAAAATATTTGGAAACGCAATTCCGTTAATGAATTTTGACTGTTCTGAATTTCATTCTTTCAATTTAATTGGAAAACTTTCAAAATTTTTTAATTTCAGTAATTTAATTAAAAAACAGATTTTTTAAAAATAATATCATATGGGTTGAGAAACTAATGTTTTACCTTATGGAACATAAAAAAATATCACCACTTGTTTCATGCAATAGACACTTTAATTACATATTCCAAAGAAAAATTTACCTTCAGGACCTACCACGTCGCTGTAATTTTATTGCTAAATTTTTAGACAATAAGAAAAGTTTATATATTTTTTTAATTATAATTATCTCAATTTCGAACATAAATACTAACCTGTTATTGTATGTTGTCGAAAAAGGAATGAAATTGTGTAACATTGTTTTACTTTTGACCTTCACCCACATATTTTTTGATAACGTTGTAATAAAATCTTTTACAATTTTATTGTAGTTTGTTGTTGCTTATAAATATTACAACCTTTTAATTTTGTTCTGTAATTTTGCTAAAAAAAAAATCTAATGTTTTGTTAAAAAACAGATACAGAAGTTATAAAATAAAATTATTATGTATAGCTTAAGGATAAAGCTAAGAGAAACCTGAACTTGAAAATATTTTTTATTTTTATTTTTTAGTACTGCCCTTACAGAAAGGACATATCTACTACTTACACATTATAAATGTAGCAATAATTATTTGTTGTATGAGCATTTGTGTGGTATCGTAGGACTGAAATATGATTCTCCTTTCATGTAAAGATTTAATTAAAAGGTTTGATGATGTTGTTTTTGAAAGAAAAATAATATTCAAAAACGGAATGTGGAACGTCTGATTTAATAAGATATTCAATGCAGTTCATTTATTTTCAAGTTCCTCTGTTGCCTTTGATATATGTGAACTCAATAAATTTAATTACTCGGAACGCCAATTCATTAAAATATTCAAAATAAATTCCTACATTAACGGACATTGAACAAAGATTTCTTCAATAAAAAAGTAGAATAAGAGTTAAATGCTTAAAATATTAGACAGAATTAACAGCCTGATCGTGTATCTCGCTTTTTTACTCACTTCTTATTCACTTTCAAATTAGAATTCTCAGTATTTTTTGAATTGGGTTTTGGCATTTTTACTCAAATTATCGACTGATCGTCTCACTTTCAGAAACAAGGTAAATAAATTTTGTAAAACGCGATCCGCAATGTCAAATAATTCTTCTTACTCGAAAATTACATTATACAAGTATATGATAGTAACTCACTTTCTTCTCACTTTCCGAGTAAAATAGCGTGATAGACGATCAGGTTCTAAGTAAATTTTTTTTATATTTTTAAATTAGTATAAATTTGAATTCAGTCTCTAAACAAAAAACGTACTAAAAACAAAAGTAAGTAAAACGGTAAGAATCAGTAATTTTTCAATAACAGTAAGACCAGTAAAACCGTCGACCTTAAAACTTCTTTTTTGAAAAAAATTCATTTATTTGGAATCATCTTCAACTTTTGAAATATTCATATTGTAAAATATTGATGATGAAATTCGAAGCAAAAAAATTATACCAATATACAAATATTTAACTTTGATATTCATTCAAAAGTCTCCTGAATTTAAGTGTAGTAATGTGAATAAGTGCTTGGTCTCTACACGCAAAACTTGAATTTTTTACTAAAATTACGATGAACCAAAAACAACGCTGTATGTTTCTTTTAGGATTGATTTCTTTGAATTTTGATTTTTTATACAACAAAAATATGTTCCGTAGAATTAGGATTACGATAAAGATATAATTGTCCAGAAACACGAACATAAGGGTAGCTATCGTTACAAATAAGTAGGAAATTATAGAATTCTTAAAAATATTTGTATAATTTACATTTTAGGAGGATAAATTTTGATTTTTGAATTTTCTTAATTAAATTTAAACTTAATATTTGAAAATAATTCAAATATAACAGTTTAGTAAGGAAATTTTCTAATTTTTGCAAGGATAAAACCCATATGCTTGATTTTGCTAGTTCGAGCAATTGAATCTTTTATTAAATTAGAGTAATATAAAGTAGTCGTCACATAAGATACATTAGCGTACATTAAAACGAAATGTGATCATACAATGTGAACAAAAAATTTTTAGAGTCAATATTTTATATTGACAAATAGCTTAACTAATCATAATGCTTTAACCAACTTCTCGATATTTATATTAACAATTTCTTTAAGGTTTTCTACATCACAATTTGTAGGAGCCTGAAATTCTAATTACTTTTAGATACTAACAAATAATTTATTTCGTTTAAAGAAAATATTTTTGCACATCCATCCCCTCCCGAGTTATCGCCTCTCGAAATTTCTAAAATTTCAACTTTTGGCACTTCATATTTCCGAAACTGCGAGCTTTTTTAAATTTCTGTAAATGTAAAAAGCTAACGGTAAATTCCTTGCCATCAAAAAATATAATTATTTTTCGTAATTCCCGCAATTAACCCTTAAAATTGAGTATTATGTTAACACGTCTTCCAATTTTTTTTTACCTCATCCTAAAAGTATGCATTGGAAATATTTTGGTTTATGAATGAAAGTTATTTTATAATGTATTGGCTGTATAATTTAAAGCATTATTTTCACTTGTTGAAGGAAAAAGTGCTTTTTTAACAAACCATTCATTTGACCCAACTTTAAGTTTTGTTTGTTAAGGCCGAACAATAAATTGAATGATTGAAAATCGTGTATTCCAATTTTTTATCGAAAGTATTTCAATTTTGTATGATTTGATTGTTTTTTTTGCTCTCAAATATTTTTAAATGCTATGTTTACCTTTGGGGTTGTAGATTTGTGTACCTTTTTCTAGAAAAAAGTTTTGGAATTTTACATTATAAGGTATTATGGGACTTGCAACTTGTCGAAATAAGCCCAGGCTTGTTGTTCTTTTTTTGAAGAAGTTCCTCTTAAAAATTTTAAAGTTATTTTTTTGTTAATCTTAAATACTATAGTAATGTGAAATCTTCTGAAAAAGATACAAAATAAGCAAATAAAAGCAAGCTATCACGTTTTTTTTTGTAAAAAAGCGTGGGCAGAATATTTATTTTTTCTTGCCTTCTTGGAAACAGGGTGATCTTTATTCGTTTTCCTCATTTTATATTGTTTGTATTGTCTTGTTTATATAAACATTATGTATATCGAAAATATATATATGAAACCTAATATTATTAAGTATATGAAATTGTATGTGTGTAACGAAATTCAGCATCTTTTTTACCCACTTACATTTTTTCTCCATTTTTAATAATTTAACAAGGACATATAGGAATTATATAGGTTATTTTTGGAAAAAAATAAATATGTATGTGTTTGCGTGAACATATTTGAAATACGTACAAATTATACATACATAAACAGTAAATAGTGATTCATTTGAATATATTTATGTGTTAGATAAGCTTTTAACATTCGCAACGAATAAGATAAACAATAAGAAATATAAAATTTGGAATTTATATTTTCTCCGACGGCTGCGTTTTGTAAGGTAAGACTTTGGTTTTCGGATCAAACAAATGGTTTGTAAAGCAGCTTTCTTTTCATTAAATTTGTATAGACTCGTAGATTTTTGAGGGAACCGAGTGTGGTAGGAGGACCCACCGAGCCACCCCAGCTATTCCTGACATATTATAGCCTCCTCACGCTGCTATCTATGATATTCCCGGCCCAAGTATAAAGCTAGGGATATTTCCAAAGAATAAAAATATGCCGGACAGCCAGTACCAGACAGTCGCAAAGAATGTGCACGGCGTTTCGTCACCATCCCCACAAAATCTGCACAGGGAGGACCTCGATTTACCAGTGAGGAAATTCGTAATAACGCGAACCCGGCTCCTCTTCATCCCCAACAACTTTGTGGTGAACTTTTCTGAGCAGTCTGGCAGAAACACTTTCACATGACGACGCCCCTTCGTGTCCCACCAATGAACGCTGTATGCCGCCGCGAGCGGGTAGGCAAGCCTAGTTCCCATACCTGGGAAGAAGGCAGACCCAGATCTTTTCCGCAGCAGCTCATCGTCAAACTCGTTTTCCATATGCCCACTGTGGCCTGACATCCAAATGAAGGTGACTCGGTTCACCGATGCTAATTAGTGCAGTAAGGTACTTTTTCCATTAATTTTTTAATTTTTTAAAAATTTTACTGGGTATTCTACTAGTTATTTAAAAACCTTTCATTTAGATACCCAAAGATATGAAGTACATAGAAGAAAAAACAGTTTTAGAAAAACATTTTTAAATTATAAAACAACGAATATGCTAATCTTGCTTAAAATTTACAAATGAATGTGTAAAGAAACAACGACGCTTGGTTTATTGTTTATAAATTTAAATAATTAAAAATGTATAATATAATTAGACATCTGACGGCCTTTGTAAATATTTTTCAAATTTGGGTACATATAAGCACTAAAATTGTTCTCAAAAATTTTGATTGAAAAAAAAACATTTTGAATAGCCTTCAATATGAAGTTGGATGATGAAGTACAACTGACTATAGTAAAACATACACTAATTGTTACAAAGCATGACATCAGTTAAAAAAAAACAGCTTGTCGACTTTTAGAAATTCTTAATTCTTAACTTTTAGAAATTAAACTTCTCAATAACGTACAAAACCTTATTTCACAAGGATTTAAAAGTCTTCTCTCCAAAAATGCAATAATATGGAATTGAAATACGATTCAACAAGTTACACTCATAAGTTGAATTGTGTGTAATGCCGTATTACAGCATATTGCAAGTCAAGGGAGAATAGTATATCTTCTGCAGTAATACTTGGAAGGCTACAATTTGGTCAATACCGTAAATATTTCCCTTTTTTAGAGTTTTGGTTTCTTATCGCAAATTACTTCTAAAAATTTAAAAAGAAGGTCGTGTATGTGTAGTCACCATAAAAAAAGGAAATCTTTACAAAAATGAAAAATTTGAAATTAACAAGAAAATGGGATTTGTGCTTCGTCTTTTTCCTTTATTTTTAAGACTCAGTTTTTATTTTAAATTTTAAAATTTATTTTTATTTTTCTTTATTTTATTGAACTTTGATACTCCCACATTTTAAAATAATTTTCGTTATTTCTGAAGTTTCGAGTTAAAAAACTTTTTGTTTTGGTAGAAAATTAAAATTGTCATTTAAATTTTCTTCCCGTCTTCATTTTTGCCATTTCAATTTCTAAAAATTTTTTAACAACTTTTAAAATGATTTTCAGTTTTTTGAAATACTTTTTAAATACTTGAAGTTCTGAAATAATGGGATTTTTGTTTCTTGTACGTTATACATACATATGTACATATATATTCTAATAATATGTGTATAATATCTGTAAGTATGTACGCATGTAATTCATATTTGTACTGTTTTAAAATTTTTTTTTTATTGATTTGAAATTAAAGTATAATGATGCGTTTACCTTGAAATTAAGGATACATGGAAATTAAGACGCAATCAGTAATGTAAGCACCATATATTTTAGTAGATGATAGTAGGTGATATAATGGATATTGCCTTATTAACTGAAGCTTAGGAATCCTAAAAAAATTAATTATAAATAATAAGCTCTTTGACGTTAAGTTTGAATTTTATTTTTTACTTAGCATTTCGGAAAACAACACAATTTTCTAAAAATTTTATACTTTTGCTAATTATTTTGGTAAGCAAAAAGAGACGTGCTCTTCCGAGCATATGTCAATTAAAAAAATAAATTGCATAATATGCTTATGTAATAAAATTTGCATATTTTTAAAAATTAAACAATTTTGAACCAAATATACAATGTTTTTTTTAAGAATTCTCAACGTAATTTTTATTCTTTCATCTAACAAGTTCACTTGAATTTCACAAGTTCACTTGAACTTTGACATTTTACAAAACACTACCAAAAGTCAATTTTACTTTATATACAGATACGTAGTACCAAATACAGCTACACTTACAGCTGCAATAGTAGCTGAGTTGCGATTTTGAGAGCTGACAGCTTTCAACTTTAATAGATTTTAGACAAACGAGAAATAGCGCGGATATTTCGAAGTTCTTTGTATACTTTGCTGTTCAACGTCAAATGGGGGGATGCCATGTTTGCCTAACTGCTTAGCAGGGAATTTAAATCTTTTGGAGCTAGTTTTAAACTGTTATGATGGTTGTCACACATAAACGTGCAAAACGTTCAAAAGTTTTGGGACAAAAATTGAATGAATGCATTTATTGCCTTTGGACACATGTATATTTCAAAAAATACATTTTTCGAATTTTTTCTAGTAAAAGAAAATTCATAAGACACCATTTACTTTCGCAATTTTGATCAATTTTCCCCCTCAAATCTCAACTTTATAGCTGTAATAATTTTCATGCAATTTTTAGAGATTTTTATGTAGACCTTAAACAAAAAGAAAATTAAAAACAGATTTTAAATTAATTAAAATAAAATAACAAAATACGAGTATTATTTTTTAATTTATTTTTTTTTTTAATTAGATTCCATAAATATTTATTATCTAACAATCATCGTCGTATAGTTACGAAAAACTAATTGAATTTTTTTTAATTCAATTTTGTAAATACGTTTTTGTTTTTGTTTTAAACAATTCAAAAGTTAGTTACCATATGGCGCTAACTAAACATTTGATTAATTTTTTAAAATCATGAAATCAAAAAAATATTCAAAAAATGAAAATTAAAAGTACAAATTTTAAAAAAGCCATTAGAAATTATTTTGGAAAATTCATAAAAAAACTTAACAAAAATATTTTTTTTTTCAATTTTTTAATAAAATGAATAACAATAATAAAAGTAAAATAATTCATAATGGATTTTCACTATTAAAAAAATAATTAAAATAAAAATTTAAATATTTTAATGTACAATTTTTGTTTTTGTTTGCTTGAAATTATTTTGTAATGGTGTGATATTTTATTTTTTTTAAAAACTAAATTTTTTAAATTAAATAAATTTCTTACGAATTTTGTTTGTTATTTCGAAAGATTCATTGAAATTAAGTGAATTTTTAAATTATATTCTCAAAAAATTTACGATTAAAATTATTTTGCTTCTCCGTTTTTAATGCTCAAGAAATTATTTATGGATTGTTGGAATGTTCCCAAAATATGTGAACGGAATCGGAATTGTTTAGTGACTTCTTTGAGCTCTGATAGCCATTTGCTTTTCAAAATTAAAATAATTTTTATTCTCTTGCAGTATTATGTGCTTTATATCTGATTCTCAGTTTGGTTGTTAAGGAAAAATACCTTAAATAGTCTGCCGTTGTAGGGATGTAGTTTCCCCAACAGCTTTGTATGGAATTAGATTTTTTCGAAAATTGCATACTTTTAGGCAAACTTTAAATTATTGGTATTTAATTAAAATTTTAATCCAGAAAATAGCCATTGTTTTTAGCAGAAACTTTTTATAAGATTCAGTGTGTTAAGTAAAAAATAATTTTAAAGGCTATAATATTTTAATTTTAGAATATAAACCAGAGCTAAAAAACTTTGCATAATTAGATGATGTTCACTTTTAGGCATGTTTTCAATTTTTCTAATATTTCGATTGATTAATTTTTAATTGAAGACGAAAAGGGTTTATTTTATTTTTTTTTAATAAATACTAATAATAAATAAATAAATTATATAAATTAAAATAATAAAATTTGAATTTCTTATAAAACAAATTAAATAATGAAAAGATTATAAATAAATTAAATAATAAATTATTTTTTAATTAAATTTCAAATTCATTCGCTTAAAATTACATTTAAATTACAACATTTACACACAAAAATATTTATTTTTAAAATAAAAATGCTGGAACATTTAATGCTCGTCTCCGAAAAATATGCAAAAGATACATATTTTTTTTTTTTTTTTTGTCAAGATTAGATTAATATTTTAGCTAATATGATTTTGATTTACTTAAAAAATTTCAACATTTTAGTAAAAATTAAGTTTTGCATCTTAGTAACAAAAAAAAAAATTTGTATTCTTAATTTGTATTAATTTTTTTTTTTAATAGACGCGATCTTATAACTTGCACGAATTAATCTATAAGTTATTCTCGCTAATTTTTTAACTGGGTTCTAATTTTTTTGAATACATTTAGCGTTACTTTGTATTATGTAATAATAAAATATGTTTTTGTTTTAACTAAATCTTAAGTATCTATTTGACGCCAGTTACTTGTTTTAACCATGGTTTGTAATATGTTGTTCGCATGTAAACACCAGGTAAATATGGTGCTGCGCATTTAATACCATGTGATACAGTTCCAACTAATTCCCACCTTCCATCAGGTCGTTGTAATACTAATGGGCCACCACTGTCACCCTAAAAATAAAATAAAAAGGAGTAACATTAAAAGGAGTAATTTATGAATTTAATTATTCTTGTATTATAAAGAATCCGGAACCATTTTTGGGATCCTTATAAATATCCAGAAACAGATTGTATAGTCTTAAAAATGTAATGTCCAAATGCTTTATCTCATTCCGAATCTTTCCAATTGTAAGTACAGGAAATAATTATGACATTATAAGCAAAGCAATCAAAAAATAACTAACAAAATAATTCACTTATTTTTCAAAACCAGAGGTTTTCTTACTTTTGAATAATTTGACTAACTACAGCAAATGAGTTTTGATATCCATTCAGAAATCATAGAGGCACATATGCTTAAAATCAACTATGAGGTCAAAATATTTTAAAACTTTTTTAATGTTCAACTCTCATCATTAACTTTTAATTATTTGTATTAAATCTGTATTCACAATTTATAAATAAAATAAGAAAATGTAGAAAGAATAAAATTTTATAATTTGACGAAGCTATAACGAGTTGCAAATTATAATAAATTTTTAATCAGGATAATCTTAAGAGATCTTTCATCTTTATTCATTGTGAATTTTTGCATAACCTCCAGGGGTTGATGTTTAAAAAGAGAATACAGCGATTGAAAATATTTTATAGAAAAGAAATTCAGGAAAGAAAAATTGTTGCATATCTGAAAATGGTTGGATGAATACACGTTTCTACATTTTTTATTTTAATATTATAAAAAATCTAATATAGACAACGAAGTACATACAATTTTGTATAAAAACTCATTCGTAAGTCATCATAATATATATCGTATATTACTATGTGCATAGAACAGTATAATATGTAGGATATTTTAAAAATAATTTACAATGCAAATATCTTTTAAATTGATTTTTCTAATAAAACATAAAATTTTCCACAAAGGTCAATCTTATGTAAGAAAATTCATTATAATTGAGTTATTAAAGTTTATAGTTCCTTATTATCAATGGTAATTATGTGTACTTTTAACATGAGAAAGACGTAGTTAAAAATTAATTTATGTGGAACGTTGTTGGAAAAATAAAATTGTGTTGTGTTGCAAAAATGTTGGAAAAACTAATTTAAACTATAAACCTTCACCCGGCGCTGGAGTACATAAAACTGAAATAAGATTGTACAAACAAAGTACCAACAAGCTAATAAGAACTTGTAGTTTCTCAAAGAAATAAACTAAAAAAATTTCTTTATACAACTACAGAAAGGATGACAAAACAAGATTCGAACCAGTGACCCACCGATTTTTAGTCCGGACGATTAACCAATTGGATTACAGAGTAATAAATAAATTATAGGCAAATTGTTCCCTACATTGTTTTTTGCAGTATTATATGTCTTGCTTACATGCGATCTGTTCGATCGTCGAAAATCGAAACACACAATCACTAGACTATTTTTAAATAAGATATTGTCCACTACAATTATGCAATTACGAAAATTATTCTTTCTGTTTTTATTATTCTTTAGTAACACAAAAATTCCCAAAATCGCCAATAGAATTATGATCTATAACATAGTAAAAAAGATATTCATAAATCATAACATAACTTCTATGTCAAGTTGTGGCCGGCAAAATGTGATACATGTCGCAACTTACATCAAGTCACTCGTCCAGCGTACACTATATTCAGCAATGTATGTCTCTAAAAAAACCCAGCCAGTACAATTGTAAATAAGTAAGAAACATAGAGGCTATGTCAAACAAACTGGCAAGAAAATTCTAAATGCTTGCTTCTATTACAGAAATTGTTTTTCATTTCCTTTTCTTACACATATATCTTATACATGTTCTTTTAGATATGTTGAACTAATATAATATGTATTCATAAATATCATCACATGAGTATTAAGTGTGTTCATTTGGAGTACTTATTTTTCCTTATTATCCTTATAATCATGTGGAGTACTTTAATATATACTCATTTATGTACTCTTCCGCCCTACATGTAATTATACTTCTTAAATTAAAGATAAAAAATAAATATTTATAAAAAGAGGAAAATTCTAGAGAAAATTTTCAAAAATCATAAAATGAAATGATATAATCATTTTTCTTTGAAAAAATTATAAAAATATTTGCTTAAAAGAAAATTATACGTTACATGAAGCAAATTTATTTATTTCCTCAAGAAATAAGTGAGCTCTTCCGATAAGGTTACCACCTTATTTGTATTAATTAATTATCTGAAGAGGTAAATGTGTAGGCGAATTAAAGATTTCATTTACTTTCTTGAATGTTCGTACCTATTATAGTAGAGTCATTTTATACTAGGTAGATGTGCTTTCTAATATTCATAGACTCATTTAATTAGAATTAAAATTAACACAAGCCTTATAATACACAATAATCATGAACCTTTGAAACTGAAACGTGATATGATTAATTTTGTTTAGGAAGTTAGATTAATTTTAGCAAATTAACGCACTTTAAGGTTTAAATAGCAAACAAGGGAGATTGTTTACACTTTGTCACTATAAAATTGCGAAGTAAGATGGCCTGCGTTAAACTAAAGCTATTTTTGGTTAGGTAGATTTTACTCAACACCTTATTGTTTTCCCTTATTTTGCTTTCTAAATTTTAGGATTGAACCATTATACCAGTAATAATTTTAACCCTTCCATAAGGAAATGTTCCATGTTCCCCATGCCATTTCATTTGTTTATCTCTAACCCTCACTCGAAAATCTGCTCTGTGGTATCAGGACCACAAATGCTCATTTTTAGATTTAACAGGGTGTAAAAGCATAAAATTTCTGTGCATTTTCTTTTGCATGTGACATTTGCAGTAAGAATTTTATCTTTTCGAATATCTAGCAAATTTCGTCAACCAAATATCCACCCCTAAATAATCCGATTACTCAAAAATTGTTCGCCAATGTCGATAGAGCTTGACAACTGTGAAGGAGTGTACTCATTGCCTGGTTTTTACGGAAATAATGGAAGAATTTACTTGTGTTAAAATTTGTGTCAAATTTAGTGTCAGTGTCAATAAAGATTTTCCTGAATTGAATGGGCGAAATGTAAAAATACGTATTATTTTGGAAATAAAAATATTTTTGGAAATAAAAATATGTGTAATAATATTTATTCGAAAACATTGCAGAAATATATATGAACTATTATGTATTTTAAATTGAAAAGTGCATGAAAATTAAAATTGAACGCATTCAGGCATTTATGTAAATTGTAAACTTGCATAAATAACTATCAAATGTTTTGAATTTGAAGCAATGAAAATATAGTAACGCGGAATGAAAATTAAAATTAAAAATCAGACTAGATAAAGTTATTCGTATCAATTTTGTGATACTACTATGAATGATTGAATTGAGTTCTATCTTAAGGACCTGTAGTTTGAATTGGTTTTATTTTAAAAATAATAAAAGGATCGTCTAGATATGGCTGCTAAAGTTCAGCGCCGGATCTACCATATATGCAAAGTAAGCATTATGCAATGAGCGCTGGAACACAGGGGCGAAATTATTAAGCGCAATAAGCAATAATGATTGCATATTTTTAATTTCTTTGAAAATGGGAGGGCGTACGTTACGGAAAGCGCGTAAAGCGCCGAAAAAGTCAGAACCGGGCCTGCTAAAGTTATAGAATATCTTTGAAATATGATAAACGGCGGATTTGTGTAAGCAATTGAGTACCTTTGTATAAAACGTAATTATGTTTAATTTAATAATTTTTTGAATTCTGAAAGAGATGTTTAAATAAAAGAAAGATCGAATAGAATATTGCAAAATATGTTTAAAGTTTTACACGTAAGTCTTAAAATTTTATTCGACAGCGAAACATATATCGAGTGACAAATTTATAATAATAATATTTTACAGATTCTTACAGCAATTATTATTTTATAATTTTTATTAAAAAAATATACCGTACAATTGTAATCTATTACTCGTATAAATTGTTTTCATCTACAAAACTGCACATCACTTGCTGGTTCTCAAAATTTAATTGCATTGCACCTACGGTAGTTGCATAAAAGTTTTATTTCATTTTATTTTCGAATAGTTAACGAGCAATATAAATGCACATATGCTATTTGAACCATGTATTTCTACCTACATACATATGTATATATTAACAAATTTAATATGGATACCAAATTCGTATGTGGATGAAAAAAATAAGTAGGATATACAAAAATAAATTGCTTCAATTTAAAGGTCATAGAATGTTACAAATACCAGAAGGATGTAAATTTTTACAAAAATTATTATCGTTTTTGAATTGGATCCGTTTTTATAATAATTTTTTTTAAATTTTTTTAATATTATATAAACGAAATTGCATTTTGAAATTTTTAATTTACTGCAAATGTTTTTCTTTCGGAAATGTTATGCAGGTAATGAGAATTTAATTACGTAACGAGATAGGTGTATGTTACTTTAATGGAAACGAAAAAGGAATACTAAAATATTTTTTTTTTAAACAAGCCTTAGAACTTTTCACAAAGTAAAGAAATTAAAATGTAATTAAAATGAAGGCGTAAACAAGAGTAACAAAAATAGCTTTATTTCAAAATACTTTGCAACTAAATCAAACACTACTTCATTATTTTTTTTATTCCAATGAAAAAGTATTAGAATTCAAATTAATTAACAACAAATTAGACTTAAGTTAATAAGTCTTTCTTTAAATTAGCCATAATTAAATTTAGACTATTTGTAAACTAATTCTAATTAGTCGTGTTTTCGTTTTCATGTAATCTGTAAATGCTGTGTCAGTAAATTTGGAGCGAACGATAATTTCGTTGTGCTATACATGGTCATTAGCATTTTTGATGTGAAGAAAATAAGTGTTGGAATAAAGAAGGAACTCAATACGTTGATTAATAACATATTGATACATTTTTTGTGGCATTATGACAGATATTACATGCGATTGGAGCTCTTAAGTAGAAGCAAAAGATTGAGAAACTCGTTAATAAATACCGGCTCTAAAATTATAATTCCTATCGGAATACCTAACTCCTGCCAAGGATGACCCGCATCACACTGGTTTACAAATATGGAAGTAGTGGTGGCATCAGCATACTTCGTAGTTTATAGGGCAGCTTTCTCACCATAGCATAGTCTAGTTGAGTATGCAGGCAAGCGGAAATGGTTCAAAGTTGCGTTGAGAGCCTTAGGGTTGTCCAAGAACCGAGTGAGAATCCTCACAAGTCGCCTAAGTTGGCATTACTCATGGCTCATTGGGCACCTTCGAAAGCTGGGTCAAAATAAAATTTCAAATTAAAATTTCATAATATTTCATTTCAAATGTTGTAATTAAATGCCAAAATAAGTCACGAAACGTAATATTCGTATATTGTGAATAAAAAATAGTATGACATTTTGCAGTTATTCTGAAACAATGCATTCGAAGACCGGTCCTCATATTAATATGCAACTTCAAAAGGCAGTTTAAAAATTTTGAGTTCTACAAAAATCTTACAGAAACGATTTACATAAATGATGTTGTTAACATTTTTACAAGTTTAATAAATTTAATAACGTTTCACTGAATTTTATATTTTTTGAAGAGTAAGTGAGATAAAAAAAAGTGTGTAGGTTCTAAATAAAATATTTTTATATAAAACAAATTTCAGCTGCGCATCTTATAAAATGTATAAGCTTTGTAAATAGATCAGGCAGATGGATGGTGTTAAACTAACAAGAACTTTTTTAGATATGCTAAAAATTTTCTAAAAATACGTAAGTTTGGTACTAAAAATGTTACAAATATTAAATTTGAAACAATGAATTTGATTAATGTTGTTCTATTTATAAAGGATCCTTCCCTCTAATATTTATATAAAAATTTCGTGTTGTTTTTCATACTTTACTTGAAATTTGATTAATTGTCAATGAATAGATGTGAAATAAATGCAATTCCCTACATAGTCCAAATTTGGCAAGTCCCTACATAATCCAAATAATTCACATACTAAAAGTTTTTATTATTCCTATGTATTTGCGTTAGTTTGAGACTATTCTATACATCAACGGCAAATACACACTATCTATATAATATAGAACAAATTTATGTACAATACAGATTAAAGTTAAAATAAAATTTTCTCGCATTAAATCTAATATAATAGATGGGAAACAAATTTTTTCGCTGAATCTAAAATACGTGACATTTTAAAGTTTTTGATACTCAATAATTTAAAGGTCTATAGAATAAAAGGTGTAATATATGAATATGAATATTAAAAGCTTAGTATACTTACGATACTTCATAACACTGTACAATGTGCACATACAAATTTACCTGCGCTTTTCTTAAGCAAAATGTTAAAAGTTCAATTTAATTTATTAAACAACGAATTATGCTGATTTTTCCTTGACTTTCATATCCAATATGAAGGAGAATTATTAGTTTTAAATTATATTTCAGTTTCACAAATTTTCTGATAACATCTTCAGGATTTTGGTACCATTTCAGAAAAAAATATTAAATTGCGAAAAAAAACTTCCTTAATACAACCAGTGTCAATTCCTTAATCATTTAGTATTTATTTTTCATTCTTGAAAATTTGTAAGAATGAAACAAGAATCTTTTTTTTAAATTTCTATCAAGAGTATGCCATCAAATATTTTATCGGTATTCACAATGGCATAATTTAAATCTCTTACTCAAACTATGAATATTTTATATTCCCTTAGTTCCCTTAGTTTTGAAAATATGTTCTTTTATGAAATATGAAAATTTTTTAAACAATCTTCTCTTCTTCTATTCCAGAAGACAAGGTAAAGTAAAGCAAGCTCTGTAGTAATTTGGAAGGCTTCATTAGAGGCCAAAGTAGGTTTTCAAGATCAAAAATTGGTTAAGCGAAATGTGCTTGTTCGCAAAGAAGTGATTAAAAATTTTTTTCTTTTTTGTGAACTACCGTATTATGTTTTCAGAATTTCAAATTTTTGTAAAATTAATGTCAAAAGTGAATTTAAATGATTCGCTTTCTAATGCTTTTCAAATGAGAGGTATAGTTTGAATCTCTTTATATAAATTTTTCATTTATGAATAACTACTGAAATTGAAATTTTTCTTGATAATCTAATTTGTTTTTTATTAAGAAATGAATTCGAATAAAACGAAAGATCGGAAACGAAGTACATTTTTCTTAAACAACTGGTTATTATTTTTAACAATTATTAATGTTTTCGAATCGTTTTTTTTAGGTATATGGTTATGACGACATAAAAAAACTGGTTTCACATAGCTGTTGATTTCAAGGGCCATTTATTATACCCATCACTTCGGTAAAACTAGTTTTTCTAGGGAAATACTCAATTTGAAATGTAACCATTTACTTATTCAACTCTTCAAAACTTCAACTCTCTATCTAAAAAATTAAGACATTTAATAAAAAATGGACGGACGGACGGAAGAACTGAGAGAAAGAAATAAGTAGATATATTTTTCTTTTTTGAAAATAAAATCGTTTGTGTTATATAGAAAAGCCTAGAAAGCAATATATTTTTTTGTTTTTCTGATCTGCAAATGCACAACTAAAAATGACATTCCTCCGTAATCATAACATTTTAAACTATTTGCGAGTTGAAATAGCAAAGATTAACAGATTGTAAAAGTACGAGCTTACTTAGTTAATATTAAAATTAAATAGCACTTAATTTCACAAGCTGTCTAATAAATTCAGACAGCTTATGGAACAGATTTCGAATAAAAAAAGTGTTCGAATCAGTTGAACGGGATAGAATAATTCTAAATTGCTTTGTTTTTATGTCACTTTAAGTTTTAAAATTCTGAAAATATTTGATATTAATTTAATAATTAAGTTTCAGTTATATTTTTCTTTTATTAAAAACCAAGATTTTTAAAAGATCCACAAGCAAAACTTTCTGAAATTCCAACGATTAAGCTACAAATAGAGCCTCTATTACAACTTATTCCGTTAATGTAGATGATTAATTAGTTTTTTAAGAAAAACAATTTCCTCAAAAAATGTTCAGAACGAAAGTCAAATGAATGGAAAGATTATGATTTTGATTTGGAAAACTTTAAATTCGTTGTAAGCATTAAAAATTCATCGTCGTAACGCAAATTCGATAAAACTTTTATTTTTTTATCAAAAAATTTTAAACATTTTTTTTTTTGTGTATAAGAAGTAAAGAAAATGCAAGTCATACGTACGTGCTAGGATTTTGATGAATTTTTAAAAATAATTTTATTTATTATTTTTTTCATGCTATTTGCTAATAAATTAATTAAATATTTTAAAGGAGAAAGCTTGAAAGATTTATGAAGAATTTTTTTTATTTAATTAAAATTCCTTGTATTTGTTATTTTTGTACCAAAATAAATTTAAAGGAATTGGTGTTGATATATTTTACCTTTTATACTCTTGTTCACTATGCTTTATTGGTTAGCACACAAAAGGATCTTGTGTAATTCCTTAAAATTTAAAAAATAATGACATTAAATTAAGGTCAAATTCATTCGTGAAAATTAATTTGGAAAATTAATTTAGAAGAGATTTGTATTTTACTTATGTAACAGTGTTTGTGAAACAAAATGTATTGATTTGGGAAAATGTTTAAGCAATAAAAGGCTTTTTTTATTTGTTAATTGTACAAATCTACTTGATTTCATCCTAAAAGTATTGAAAACATTTGCATTATTTAAAGCGTATTAACCAGTGGCTCGGGATAATGATTTGCGTTCCAAAATTCACAAAATATACAGCACCAAAATCACCTCACTTTATTTGAATTTTAAGGTGAAATTTTAAATACGTAAAAAATAATTTTGTCTATATGAGTTTTTCAATCGATACCAAAGAGATGTCCTTGAGAAAATCAGTTTTTTTTTTAAAGTAAAATGAAAAAAAAATGTTGAAGGAACACATACATACAAAATTTATTGTGTATAAGTAGCTTATATTTTGCGTTTTTTTCTTCTTGGATGTAGTAAATTAAAAAAACGAAACCTTTAAAATGCGACTTCAAAAATTAAAATCACATTTTTTGTATAAAGTGGAAGTATGAGGCAGCTAATTTGATAATATTATATCGGGGAAGAAGAACTTATAGATCGAGGGCGGTTTTTTAAGACATGATCATAATATCTGAAAGGTATAAAGAACCGTATGGATATCTAGCTGTGTTTTAGGGGAAATTGTGATATTAATAATCGATTTCAGTACTGCTTTTTGCATCCTTTAAGTTTTTATTTTAAATATCATTTTCGATATCAAACTTTTGAATTTGTAAATTTTTTTTCTTGAATTTAAACCTAAAAAGCAACTTATATGGACCTTTTGTCAAGGCATTTTGAATTTGTTTTAAATGAATAAGTCATTCACGTATGAAATAGGATGATAACTGTATTTTCCTTTATTTATAGGAAATTTTAGCGTATATTTTAAATGACACAACCTTCAACGACAACTTGTGAGCAAAATTTAAACTTAAACGAGTTTTAGTTGAAATCTACACAAATATTAATTGAATTCTCAATAATAAACAAAAATATTTCAGAAACACACATATTTCGTGAGTGGTTATGGGCAAACAATAACGTTCGCGCGAAAAAAGGAAAAAAGGATGTTCTGTTTTGAAATGACATTACAATTTTTCACTTTCTTATCTCATTATAAAATATCTACTTTCTCGTTTTTAAAAATTTTTAAAGGAATTTTCAAGTATTCCCTTTTTGCCAATATTTTGATAAATCTTTTTAAATAATCTAACCAAATTTACAAATATTAAATTTAAGCAAAACGAAATATCTTTGATTTAATAAATGAAAGTCTTTCAATGTCATTCACCTTAAGATTTAAGTGCAATTAAATTTTAAAAGCATTAAGGACTTAATTTTTTTTTCATTTCTGCGACCAAATCTAATTTCACTATACCAGAGTATAGTTAACTTAAATAAACATAATTAACGAGCCATGAACGTGTCACCTTTCAAATTTTAAAAAGGTTTTATGTGAGTATACAAAAAAGAAACCAGTAAATTTATTTTGGGAGACAAAATTTCATAATTTAAAATATTTTTAGATTTCTTGCTAAAGTCATTATGGCTTTTCTTTGCCCTTACTATGTAAATTTAAGCAAAATATTTCCTTTTTACTTTTTCCCTTTGTTATTTCCTTTGTATACAATGCTGTAAATAAACTGTTTTTAGAGAAATTTCTGTCGGTCTGTGGTGATGTGTATCTCAAGTTCGGCTGAACCGATTTCCATAAAAATTTGTACATGAGTTTACTTTAGTTATTTAGATTGATAAATTTTTGGTATATGTATATCAGATCTAAGACTTAACTATGCGCCAACTTTATATTTTGGTAATTTTTAAGAAAATATCCAAGAGATTAACTTGAAATTTTATATATTGCTTCATTTGACAGTATGAAAAACCACCAAACATTTGGAGGAAATTGGATGCCAGAGGAAATTGGCTGGACGTCTACTATGTATAAAGAGAAATAATTAACCGATTTGCTTAAAATTTAGATTTCACGAAATTGGAAAGTAAGACTCTACTAAAAGCAAAATTCACATGGTTTTACTTATGGTAACTAAAAGCTTACTAGCGTTCTTAATATTTTGAGTGCACACATGTTCCACTTTTGTCCAGCAATATTTTAAAAATCGAGAGATCGTTTGTAAATTATTTAATTAGTTTACTTTCAACTCTCAAGAGCGAATGCAAAAAATTTGAGAATATAAGAAACTGTAAGTGTTTCTATTACACAGAGATATTAAAAAATTTGAGCTCTTTTTTTTGTAAATTTAAGTACAAGAGACAAAAGTGGTACATGTGTGTACTCAACGTCCCTAAAAAATAAGTGTGCACTCAAATGGCTAAAATTTGAAAGAAGTTTATATAGGTCGTTTTCATAAACTAGAAAAGATGCGAAAATGAATAAATATTTGCTATAAAATTCGAAAAAAAATCTGCTTATTTACTTCATTTTGTACGCCTGCAAAATAGAGCAAATTGCATTCCGAAAATGTGCTTTGGTTACATTTTCTGTTTTCATAAAATTCCATTATTAAGGTATAAATAAACTTTAACATTTTGTGTATCACAAAGTTACATACAGGTACATTAACAGAAGTTTGTTGATATTTCAGAATAAAACTAGTTAAGTTGACCAATTTTTAGCATTCTAAAGACTAAGAAATTTCATTTCACTATAAGCAGGTTTTAGATTTTTATAATTTAAAAATCTAATTTTTATTATTAAAATTAAATTATAATTTTGTCTTTCTTGGACTAATTAACTTATTCTTTAGTTCCACACTTCATTTTAAATTTTTAAAAGAAAATTGTCATTTTATATTATAAATAGAAGTTTTGAAAATTGCGTACTTCCTACATTATGGTAAACGAGCATAGAAGTAGCAAATGTATAGGTACATACGGTATATGAGATCGAATATATAATTTAATAAAAAAATTAATTTGCACCGGAATTCGTTTTATTTTGTTTAAAAAAAGTTTTACCTTGAAATTCATATTCTGAAAACAGAAAATTACTTAAAGGTATGATTATAGAAAATTTAAAAAAATTTTATTATATACATAGATTCCCCAAAGATATCAAAGATATTTCTAGAAATTATTTAGAATTATTTTAAATTGCATTAATATTTATTATTATTAGCAAAAATAAAAAGATTAATTGCGGATAATATCACCCTTGGTTATATAAAAATAATTATTATATGGGATGAAAAATTTTTTAACATTTGTTTAACAAAATCGATGAAACGAAGAAGGTGTAGCAGAGTGTTTTTTCCTATTTTACTGGAAGAATTTCCAATATAAATGTCTACAGAGGAAAGAACAATTTGAATGTAAGCACGTAGCAATTTCATAATAATTTAATTATTTTAAAAGAAAATTTTTATTTCAAATTTAGCATTCTTAGAAACTACAAGAAGGTTTCATCGAAGCAGACAAAAGAGTTTTGAATTGGAAGCGTAGTAGTTATTAATATTTCCGAAAATTCACATGATTAGATTTTAAAATCAGAATCAAAAAATGTTACCTATTTCAACTGTACTTAAATTTTAACTAGGTTTGATATGTTTTGGTACCACACACTGAAACAAAAAAAACCATTTCTGCTCGTATGAATGCAGCAAAGTTTGATATAATAATGCATTCACTGTGAAATGTTGGGTTTTTGCAAAATGAAAAGTTGCGCAAAATGGAAATTAAAATTAAATTTAAACCTATATGTTTTAAAAAAAATTATTTATATTTAGCTTAAAAGGAGGATTTTGAGTTATTTAGAGAATTTCGGGAAACTTAACACGTTTTTCGTTTTTTTCAAATCCGTTAAAATTTCATCATTTTTATGCCACATTATTGGACATTGCGACAGTGACAATTGCATGAAGTGTGAAGTTCACCAATTTGAACAGCACATGAAACACTAATTTTTCATCTTCATGTTCTTCTTAAACTGGAAGGAATCTGGATTCTATTGAAAATTAAGAATTTAATATTAAGAATTCCAGAAATTAGTGTTTTGGGTTAATATAGATATAGGTATTTTGCTATCTGGTACTTTGGAATCTGGTTCTTTTGATCTCCTTTCTAGAACTTGTGCTCTCAAGGAAAACTTGTAAACCATTTTAGTATGTCAGGAAAAATGAATTTGGGGGAAAACGAAATAAATTCTTTATTTATTGCTTCTTTGTATTTTTATTTATTCTTCTATGTATTTTTCGAGTTGAAAACAAGCCGATACCATGGCAATTATTTTTTTTCTGGTAAACAAAATGACAAAGATTATGTTCTAAATCAAAAATCCTGACGGTAAACCAAAATGTAGCGTTTATTCACAGGTATCTTCCATAATTGTTAAATTTGTTTTAATTTAATTTTAATATTCTGCTTAAAATCGGAATTCAAGCAACATAGAAAACATAATAACTTCAACATGAACATTAAATTACCTCACATGAGTCCTTTTGTCCATTCGCATATCCTGCACATAAAAATGATGGTAAAATTTTCTTATTATGTCCAGCTGTATGGAACATCTCTTGACAAACACTATTTTCTATTACTGGGACCTATAAAATAAAAACATTTTTATATACAATATTGGTAATCATAGTACTTATATTAAAACAAAAACAAATAAAAATAAAGGAAAATGTAAGTGAAAAATGTTATGTTTGCCATGACGATTAAAATTGATTTGTGTTTTTATTAAACTTTTATCATCATCGTATCCATAGTAAATGTTAAGAACGTATGGAATTAAAAGATATTAAAGAAGAATAAATAAGAAATGTAAAAATATTTAATAAAAAAACTTTTTTGAAGATTCCGAAAGGAAAAATCAAAAAAGAAAAGAATAAATAGAAGTAATAAACTAAAAATTAAAGAAAAACTTTTTTCATTTATATTTATTTTCCTCTTTTTATTCTATTTTCAGTATACCTGAACTTCCTGAAGAACAGATGGCACACCACCACCGTATTTAAGACGCCCCCAACCTGTTACTGTTGCCATGCGTCCCGTAAAATCAGCAGTATCTGGTGGCATACATATTGGAACTGGAAAATTAAACACAAAAAAAAATCAATGAAAAGAAATTAAAAAAAAGACAAAATCAAAAAAGGTTAATTAAAGTCTAATAAACAAATATAAAAAAGTTTGTGAGGATTCAAAGTGAAAATTAATAAATTTATTAAGTAAAAATATAAATTGCGGGAATGAAAAACCTGGGGTAAGGTCTGAAGTTTGAGACGGAAGCTTCTATTGGAATTTAATAAAGAGACAGAAAATCTTACGTCAAAGAATGTCATTACATACACAACATTTCTTTAAAAGCGTGTACCATTTGACAAATTGACATTTTTCAAATTGTATAATTATTTTATAAATTTAAAAATCAAATATTTAAATATGCATATGGTGAATAAACTCTCCGCTACAATCTCTGTAATTTCATAAACAATCGTTATATTCCCGGAGTTTGTCTTCTAATAGATTTTTATTACAACATGAATAATAAAGCGTTCCTTATAGGTTTAAATTGAATTGTCTCATTTAATATTAGTAAAAAAATTTTGTAAGACCGTCTATTATTATCAAAATTCTTCAAAAAAGAATTCATCAAAACTAATAACTGTCAAAATTCTCTTTTATTTCAACACACCTAGTTACCCGTTAAATTGAACAAAATTGGTAAGACAACAAATAACCGATAACTGTTATCTCACTGGTTTTTCATCAAAAACCTTTTAGCTATTTTAACACCTACAATTTTAAACATCCCTTAACTGAAAAATTTATGTTATACGTAGGTCTTTACTCTAAAAAATCTCTACTCTGGAACAAGTGATTCAGTAAAAACTCAAATTTTACGAAAAATGAAAGTAAAACAGATGTCTGTGTTGAAGAAAAAATTTTGAAAAAAAACCGTTTGAGTAGCACATTTCCGATTCATTGTTCCATGAATCACTGAAAATATTCTATATAAGAGTTTTCCATTCTCACTAATTTGAGAATAATTTTGTTTCCTCACCAATTTTATTCAATTTGACGGCTAATTAAGTGAGTTGAAATAAAAGAGAATTTTGATTTCTACAAATTCAGACTGCAAAAATTTGGCATTTCAAAGAAAAACTATACAAAAAATATGCAAGAAACGGGCGTAAGTTAACGATAACTTTAAAAAGTACTTTGTAAATTCGATTTTAATGTTATGCTTTAGCTATGCTGCTGGTTTTCTACCTTTTCGGAATTTAAAAAATGGTTCTAGCTTTTACTAGCTTATTGAAATAAATTTTTAAAAAGTTACATTTTAGAGCGCCTGAGCTTTAACATTGTGGAGGCAATTAAAAATTATATTTCTATTATCTTATTAATATGGTCTATCATCGAGATTTATCTGCATATAAAAATTTTAGAGTTTTATATTGAAAGATGTATAAGTTTTGTAAACATATGCATGACCGAACGGATTAAAACTAATCAGCACATTTTTTTTTAATTTTGTTGGAAATGCGCTAAGATTTGAGGAATATCGTCATTTATATTATAATACAATAAATACAATAAAAATTATAATACAATAAAAACAATTACATTTTGTTTTTAAATGTGTTGTTATGCAGTTTAGCTTTTACAAAAAAAGAAAAAAAAAATCAGGATTAAGTGTGAAAAAGTGTGGCAACTAGCGTACAAGCACCTAAATCTATTTTTCGTACGGGCCTCAGAGAGTTGAGACGGTCAACTCTACCTATTCTCATTTTTTGATTTACATTTAAATTTCTCATTTTATTATTTACTCTTCAAGTTATATGGCAGCTACCACAAGAAGTCAAGAAGTCTCAACGATTTTTATCACACATAACAGTAATATTAATACATTCTCTTGTACAAAATTTCGGTTCTATATTTTCTCAGATATAGCCAAATAGCTTTAAGTTGTAGGGAAACTACTAGGACCACTTGGCTCAATCGCAAGCAAATTAAATAGGGTGTCTGCTATACTGTACATCATTTGTGAAAATTTAGTCAGCTTAGGTCAATTAGTTTTTGAGTTATCGTTGGGACGGACGGACAGACTGACAGACAAAGTTAAATCGACTCAGAATTTGACACTGATCAAAAACATACATTAATGTCCATATAACAGACCATTATTTCTTAGTGTTACAAACGGTAAAGCAAATTTATAATAGTCTTCGAACAAACGTTCGAGCTGTACAAAAATAAGGTACATATATGCGCTAAAACGATTCTCAGAATGTTTTAGGACACACGTGTATATTTTTTATATCGTAATACAAGTAAAAAGATTAATAGAAAAGTTTTTGATTTTATATTTCAAGAATACGCAAGTACAATTTTTTTCAAAAATTTAATCAATATTCTATTAAATTTCTATTTAACTATATAATCAGTTTTCGCAATATCTAATATTTTCACAAGAAATAGTTGCTAAAAGAGTTTTTTTAAAATGTTTTAGTATACTTAAGTTCAGAAGTATTAAAAATTTATATTAAATTATATTTGATAATGGCATAGCACAAAAACTATAGAATGAATATGTTTTCGCAACAGAATATCCTAAAAAATTTTTATTTATGAATGTCAATTGTAGTTAAATTATACTCACGAACTATATTGTGTATAGGTGTCTCTAACAATATAAGGACATAGAGTAGATAAAAGTATAAAAATCAATAAATGTATTCTTTTTCCTAAAGGACATATCTTGAATGGGAATCAGTTCAAGGTTGACTTTATATAATATATAGTTGGTTTATCTGCAAAATGAAAAATTGAAAATCAGGTCAAAGACAAAATGATATCAAGGTCAATGTTTATTGTAGTATGTATTTAACAGTGACCTAATTTGAAAATATGGAGGTACACACTTTTTCCAGGATTGTTTATACTCGTACATTGGAATCTTTTACATTGTTATACGTTATGTACGCTTTGAAATATATTTAAAAATAAATACTGGTAGTACATGTATATAAGGAAACTAGTTAAAATTTTTTAGTATATATTTGGTTCCATTTAAGGCCAAAACCTTCAAAATTATTTACATATATCTATATACATACATACATACATAAAACTGGGACATATTTTTTATCTTTGTATACATTGTAAGCTGTAGAGATATAGAGATGCTGTAGGGATGTAGAGCTGTAGAGAAGTTTTAAAATGTTAATTTATTATATTTTAGTTTTCAGCATCGAAAATAATATAAAATTACTTATACCAGATATCACCTTTGCTGTGTTAAAATTTTATAGATCTATTTGAATTGTTATTAATTGCATTGGTTGAATGTGAACTTAGTGCGAACTGAACTTTGTATATCGATCACTTGCTTAAATATTTAAGAATTTTAAAAGAAGTTCAATAACTCTTCATTCATAAAATTAAACGGTTCGGAAGGAAAATATTTATATTTTGTATATCAAAATTTTTTGTGTTTTTTGGAGGCGATAAAATATTACACACGCAAATTAGTTCGAAATCTTTTATTGTGTTATAATTAAATACACAGTTTGTGTTTTGGATCACAATGACCTAAAGGCGGTTTGAATTCGGTTTGAGTAATTGTAAACAAAACTATAAAATTTTAACTTACAACGGGAGTGTAGTAATGGATGTATATGAACTTACAAGTGTATGAATTTAAATAAGAGAATATTATGATTTTAAAAAATTTCAATTAGAATAATAAACTCAAAAAATTAAATAAATTATTTAATATGATAGTAAATCAGATTTCAATTCATACTAACACAGATTTCTAGTTTATGCAATTCTAATTAACTTTCTCTTAAGATATTTATGTATTTACAAGTTTCAAAAAGGTTCTGGGCAAACTTTCTTGTTAAACAACTCTTCATTTCAGACTTTACAATTTCAATTGGGTTTGATATTGTAGACTCTATAATAAAACTCTTCTTTCTTTAAAACTTGCTGAATGTTGCTGCGACAAAATTGTGTATAAGTATTAAATTTTTTAATTTAGTGAGCTTTTTTTTTAAAAATTGCTTATTTGAATGAACCCTTTCTTTTACCAACAAGCGCAATCGCTTTTGGAACATATTACATAAATTAATTTTAGACTGAATTAATTAAGATTTCGTTTAGATGTTTTCATTTTCACTTTGAAACTAAAATGCTATGGTTGTAGAAGATATTTATCGACAACTTAATTTAATTTAACTATATCTGCCATTGGAACACTCTGAATAAGGCACTATTAAAACTTCACTCGCCTTATAAATTACTTGTGTTGCGGCAGCATTAATATACAATTATTATCCTGTCTGTTCTTCTAAGAAATTACTTCTTATATATAAAAACTAATAGCACTAATTTGGAGATTCATATATTATATATATACAAGTAGTATTTTAAAAATTATGTTATATTTAATATATTAATGTTCTAAAGAGTATAAATAACTTTTGTATGCAAAACCAAATTATATTTTAAAGGATTTGAAATAAGTTTTGCCAAAAAAACGAAACAGCTAAAAACTACTTTGTCAAAATTAAAGTTTTCAAGGTCAAAAAATTTTAGGTAATTATATGTTATGATCCTAGATCTTTGGAAGAACTGTTAAATAGTTCTGTTAAATAGTTTATTTCTTTAGAAGGAAATTTTTTTAGATCTCCACTCATCCATAACCATCTAAAGTAATTATAATGATTTAACTTACCTATATGAGTATCATAATTGATAGGACTTTCCAATTCTAATAAAGCTAAGTCATTCTCGAATGTTGCTGCATCATACTGCCTATGAACAACAATTCTTTTTACATTTTTCGTAACGGATCGTTTGGCTTCTAAGTCACCAGAGATGTCAAATTCGCCAAAAACAGCAACTAAAGATGCTAAGAATCTAAATGGAAGAAATTAGAATAAATTAAAAGTTTAGGAATTAGAATATGTGTGATTAAAGAAATATTTTTTGTTTGTTTGTTTCATGTATAAATAATAGTGAGTACAGTATTCACTCGTACTAGTTTTGTATGAACAGAGTACGTAAAGATATATACATAATTTTTTTGTTAAATTTGAAATTTTTTTATTTTGCAGTAATTAAAAAATTACCCTGGTTGACAATGGGCTGCAGTCATCACAAATTTATTTGTAATAAGTACTCCACCGCATTTATTTTTTGTGAAAAGTCCCAACCATGTAGATTCACGTACTAAAACTTGCCATGGCCATTCACCAAAAGTTGCTCCTTTACCTCCAACAATACGACCAGATTTTATATGAGGTCTTACGCCGCATTCTGTAATTTATTAATTTAAATCTTATGAAAATATACAGACTAAATTATAATTTAAATATACATTGGAAAGTTTTCATTAATAACTGCATAAAAATCTTATTATTTTAAATATCGATTTTTATTGCAGTATTTCAGAACTGATGTTTTAAATTTTTGCGCATAACAATAAGATATAGTTAGTTCTCAAATTATGGAAAATTTACTTTATGATTTTTTTTTATTTTTTGAATAATATCCACCTTTGTATTAACAAGTGGCTGTTATATAATGTGTGGAACATATTGAATTATTGTATTCTACATGCATTAAAGCATGTGGATCAAAACCTTCCATTAATGAACTGATGCTAAAACTTTTCGGAACGTTTTAGTTTTAATCGAATGTTATTAAAAAGTGGTTCTAACAACCTTCTTTTTGCATGTTTTTAACAATATTTTTGATTTTTAAAATCAATTTTGACTGTCTATATTAGGTTGATTAATAACATCATAGTAGCTATGTAATACAAGTTAAGCGTTTCTTTCTTCAAAATATGTATGGGTAAATAAATATAAAAACTTACGAAATTTTCGTGCTCCCTCATCACTATCTTCCTCTTCAATTTCATTTTCCTCTTGATTTTCTTCAATTATTTCATTTTCCTGAGGCTCTTGGGTTGTTGTAGTTGGAACGCGTCTTGTTGGCTTTGGTTTCTTCGTTGTAGTTTGCGGCTTTCGAGTAAGAGGTTTTTTGGTTGTTGTTAATTGAGTTACTACTGTTATTGGTTTCTTAGTAATTACTGTCGGTCGTTTCGTAATTTTTGTCGATTTTGTAGTTGAAATGCGTACTAACTGTGTCGCCGGCCTTGAAGTTTGCGGTTTTTTTGTTGTAACTCTGGTAGTTTTTGCAGTTGGAAAAGTCTGAGGTTTTTTCAATAACGTTGGTCTAGATGGAAGTTTTGGTCTTGCTGTAGATCTAGTTATTGAACTTGGAAATGTAATGTTATCATCTTCAACCAAATGAGCGAGGGCTTCGAAGTTTCCTTGTAGGGATTCAACAATTTTACTAACAAGTAAATTCATTTTATTTTTTAATGCGTCATCTTGAATAAAAGCAGGTGTAGACATATACAGATCATTTGTTACTGAAGTAGAAATTGCTGACATGTTTAAGTTGGGATGACGAACTGGCGGGAAATTAACAAAATCATTTGGTGATGTAAATGTTTCTTCTTCTTCTTCTGTTTTGTCTACTACTGCAGTTGGTAAATTTCCGAATGTTGAATAGGACGGGGTAGATGATGGAACATAGTAACCTGGGAAAGAAGGTCTTTCATCGATTGGTTTCGTTGTTGAATAGTATAATAGATTTGACGTTTGTTGTGCTTGTGGTGTATACGCTGGACGATTTGTGTTGATTCCACCATCATAATAACCAGGGTCGTCGAAGTCATTTGATGTAACAGGTGGCAAATTAACATAATCTGCTGTGCTAGTTAAGAAATCTGGTCTCTTAGTGACAATTGGACTAAAAACGTATGATGTGCTAGGAAGCTTTTGAGATTGAGGAACAGAAGTCGTAGGATACTTAATTGAACTCGTCGGTGTAGGTTTAGGCGTAATCAGTACAGTAGGATGAGGTTTTAGTGTATTAGGAGCATCATTAGAAATTTCATGTATAGGTATTTTATATTTATCCATAGGATCAGATTGCTCCACGTTTTGTAAAGTTCCGTATGTTGATGTTGGTATTTCATGCTGCGATTCTGCACCTGGATAATTTACAGAACCAGTACTGTCAGAATTTACTTCGCCTGATACAACGGTACTAATACGATTTACTAAAGTGCTAACACCAACGTAAGATTGTGTCGACGGATGCCTCGGGGGGGTTGGCCCAGTCACGTAGCTTGTAGAAGGAGGCTTTCTCGTCACGGTGGATTGTAAAGGATATTTGATTCCAGGACGTCTTGTTGGTGTGATAATAATTTCGTTATTATAATTATCATGTGATGATTGGCTAATAACATTGTAAGTATTAGGTTTGCTTGTTGAGTGTGTAGTTTGTTGAGCGGTCGTCGAAGACGGTAATGTTGGCCGTTTTTTATGAGCCGTGACTGTTGGTCTTCTAGTGCCACTTGATGTTATTATTACAGGGCGAATCGTAGAAGTTAAGATTTCGGAATCAAGTTTTTGTGGGGCGAGCTCAGTTGTTGTAATTTTAGCAGGAGGTCTTCTAGTTGCACTAGTTGCTGTAACATGCGGATTTATAGGGGGTTTTAAAGTGCTTGATGGAACATCTTGATCCCCGCTTATTACTACTCCTGAACCTGTTGTTATGACCGGTTGAGGGGTAGTTATTGGCGTATGAGTGCTAGATCCTAATTGATATGTTTCTGGTCTAGGAGCATAGTAATGATTATTTTCGCCATATTTATCCAAGTTAACCGAATTTGTATTATAAAAGGGGGGTTTTTGTGTACCATAAGACGATTGCAAATTAACCTTTGTTGCTTCAGTAGTTCCGTTGTACCAATTGTAACTTGGCCCTGGATTCGAGTCATTTAACATTAATATAATAGATTCAATAGAAGCCATATTATTTGTTGTAAAAGTATCTTCAGTCATTGGCCTTTTGGAAGTTTGTTTTTGGCTATTACTTTCTGTAGAATAATTTTCATATTCATATTGGTTACCATTTTCAATTGGCTTTCTTGTCGTGGTGCTGATGCCAATCGGTTTTGGTTTAAAGACCGGTTTTTTATGTGTAACTTTAATTTCTACTAAAGTACTAATTTCAGGCGTTCGTGTTGTGGGGGGCGTTCTAGTTGCTTGTGATTGCGCTAAATACACTGTTGAGGGACCATACCCATTCGAAAAAACCTGGTCCTCATAATTATTAGCGTCATTTTCAATTAAAACTGACTCTGCTGCTGGATGAGTAATATCACTGTGAGTAAACTCTCCATTCGCCAATATATTATTTGGATCGATTTTTTGTGGTGATTGTGTAGGTGTTTGATATGGTGGTCGTAAAGTTGATGATATACCAATAGAAGGATTGGGATTATTACCATATAAAGATGAGATTTTCATTGGTAGCTCAGTAGAAAAACTCGAAATCCTATCATTATTAGGTTTTGATTGCAATGATGGTGGTAAGTAAGGCTCAACTTTCGTGACACTTTGAATTGGTAAATACGAGTCTTGCGTACTAATTTGTAATGGTGGTGGAGATGATGGTGAAGACACTGTTACAGATTCTTTTTCAACATAAAATTGATTTTGAATTTTATTTTTATTACTACTATTATTATTTTTGTTGCTATTTAAGTTATGATTTTGGTTAGAATCAATGTGATTTGTATTTGTGTAGACATTTTCTTGTTGTGCAGATTCATCAATATCTAATTCAGCTGCACTATCATAAAAACTGCCAGTAGGACCTTGTTCACTACTTGTAGCCTGCTGGCTGCCATAACTTTCATAAGCCGATGATACTTGTGGTCGCGGCTTTTGAGCATTTTGAATTAATGTTGTATCAACAATACCTGGCACTTGACAGCATGCACCAAATAGAAACCCATCCATACATGCACCAACAACTTCTCCATTCCTTTGGGCACATTCATGATTAAACATACATATCGTTGGACCTGCTGATCTTGGATCAGATCTAGGTAATATTTTTGATGCTTTACATATCCTAGGAGTTATTCTATAACCACCAAACAATTTTCTAGCACCTGTAAAATTCAAAAGAAAATAGGTATAAGTAATTTTTTCTCTGAAATATTTTTTTTTAGTCAGAGTTGTTAGTTATATATATACATAGATACATCCTGCTTAATTATTTTATTTTATATATCCAAAAATACATGATAAATAAAAAATATTCAATCATTAGCGTCTCATAACACTGTTTATAGAAAATAAACACATACGAGTATTACAATTGGATTAAGGTAGCATATATTATTAATTTTCTAGAAGTGAAAGTTCTGACTATGTGAAAATATAAATTCAATTGATTAGAAAATTGGTTGCTAGATAATTTATACATTGTAAAAAAATTTTATTATTTGAAGGAACGAAGCAATATAATTTCAATGCGCACACACCATGTATAACAGACATTTATTGAGCTGCATTTGAATTATGAAAATCAATTATCTTATATCTTTAAACATCAAATTCACATCATGCATTTATGTAAACTTTAGTAATTTTTATATACGCTCACTTACTATTATTTCTCTTACTTTGTATGCTATTTGCATTCGTGTATTACAATATGTAAATTTTAGCGACATAAAAACCTAGTTTTGTTGTATCTTCCAATCATATGTACTCATGTAAAAACTAGAATATCTGAACCAAATTATTATTTATTTTATTGTAAGCATACCTGTATTTGCATTCGTTTTTCTTGAAATCGTGAAGAAACCATTTAGCAAATCAACTATCATTTTCGGTGTATAAAAATTAATTTTATTTCAATTTTCAATATTATTTTCAATATTTAAATTATGTATAGTTAAAAGTTAGTGTTAACACTTTTCAATAATTGCATGTTCAATTCACATTTGTAAAATTTCTATTTGAATTGATATCAAATAAAATTTACAAAGTTTATTGATTGCACTATATAGAATTTGTCTTAAATCTCTTAATTCCAAAGGCAATTTACATAGATTTGCAAAACAAATGATAAGAAAAAACTTTGAAATTTTGTTTAATGGCACTGTAATTTCAATAGTATTATTCAATATGGTAAAGCGTCTTCCACAGAATAAACATAGAACGATAGATATTTTGCATAGATTTTAGGTTCAACAATTATTGGCGAAACAATAAATTCTGAAACGATTTCTATTCATCCTGTATTCGGGACCTAATAATCATAAGACTCGAAGATTTAAGCTTTTTCGCTTATTATAAATGCTCGCGAAACTTAAACAACAAGAAATAAAGTTAAGTCAAACCAAAGGTTTGTATTGTAGCACTTTTCCCTTCAACAAGTGAAAATACTGCTTTTAAATACAGTCTATATATACTTACCACTCTATTAAAATTATTTTCGTTCATACACGAAACTTTTTCTAGGATTGCATAAATTTAGGATGAACGTTTTATACAGTCTTTGAAATAAAACAAAAATTTAAAGAGGGGTTAGCATAATGATCGATTTTAAGGGTTAATTGCGTGGGTTAAAAAAATAATTATATTTTTTAATGTCATGGATACGATAACTTGAGAGGGGGTGGTGATGGGAAGAAAAGTTTTTCCAAGGAAATGAACTGTTTGTTAGTGCCCAAGAGCTACTAAAATTCCAGGCACGCACAACCCGAGGTCTAGAAGAAAAACAACATCAAAAATTTGAAAAAAAAAAACGGATTTTAGATAACGGTAAACGTTAACGGCCATTTTGTTTCTTTAAAGTTTAACTATAGAATATCGCCATAGAACAAGCAAGCCATTGTCTTTCTCTGTTTGCAAAATTTGAAAAATGCTTATGGTTTCACTGCAATAAATAGTTAAAAAATGACATTTTTAGGGTTTTGGGGGGGGTATAATTTCTAGAGGGGGTCAGATAGGTCCTCGGAAATAAGTCTCTTTCTTCCTCGGAAATAAGTTTCTAGTAAGGATCTATGTATATATTAAATTTCAGGTTTCTATCTTCAAGGGTGTAGAAGTTTTGTAAACATGTCCACGGACGAACGGACGGACGGACAGAGTGAAACTAATAAGCCCATTTTTTCAAAAAATTTTTGGAAAAGTGCTAAAAAGGTTCCTTTGTGTTTTGCCCAAAATTTGAATATCCAATTATATTTTAAATAATTCTTGTTCATAGAAATAATTTATAAAAAAATTTTTAATAAAATTTAAAATTTTTGTTTAATTAAATAGCTGATATGAAAGTTTAGAAGTAATAAAATTACAAAATAAGTAGTGTTGAAGTAATAAATAGTAACTGTTCCTTTTTTGAACTGTCACATACTCTTGAAAAGCATTCGTATGAGTATGAAATATGAAAGAGAGGGAAAGCAAATATCCCTATGTTTTCCTATCATAAAGTTTTCACTATGAAGGATCTATTATGTATCTACATAAATGCTATTTAAATACTTTTATATAAAAAAAACTGGTCGTGTGTGCTTGCATTGTAAGCCTTGCAAGTATAATGCCTGTATAGTTTTGAAATTATTTTAAGTTTACATATGCATATAGATATGTTTTTTTCCTAATAAATAATAACATAAAATTTAAAATAAGAAAAGATCTTAAAAATAATTAAAACAAAGAACATAATTAAACAAGTGATTAGTTCTTTTTTGATCTAATATTTTTTTAGTAATTTATTTTAAAACCTTGCTTTGAGCTTATGTTACTTAAAATCGTAAATTACTGTTGGCAATAAGCATTTTAAGCGATCGTTACTAAATTAAATACGCGTAAAATAATTGTCTACTAACTAAAATTCAAACACATATGTGTTTGGATTCTATAATACACGCGAATAAAATGCGTGAATGTATAATTAGGTAATATAAATAATATATAAGCAGAATAAGGCGTAAAACGATTTTCATGAAAAAGTTCTCAGTAGAGAACTAAGAGAAGTTGATCCTGCTTCAGTGAATGCTCTATAACCATGCGAATGTGCATACAAATTTTTATACACCTAGCTTCAATAGAAATTCCACAATAATATATAAAAACTTTTGTTGTAAGTTGTTCAAGAGGCTTTCAAGTAATGCATTTGTACTTGGAGAAGCAAAGTTTTTGGAACATTATTTTAAAGTTTATTAATTTAATTTATTTTTCAGTTTTTTTAACCAGATAATTTTGTAAGAAATTTTTTAAAACCTTGAATTTTTTTTATAGAATTTTGCCCAGCTTCTCAAACTTCAATTTAAGTCCTCACATATTAAAAAAATTTTTATGGTTCAGAAGATATAGTACAAAAGCCACAAATCCAATTAAAATCAAACCAGATGTTGATAAAACTAAAATTAAATGCAATTTAATAATTTTTTATCACAATATTTGGAAAAATACGAATTCCTTATCCAAAAATTTTACAAATTTCCCAAAACAAGCACCAAATCTCTTAGGAAATTCTCCTAATTCGATAAAAATTCATGTTTTTCTTCTTTCAAATACTTCTTGTTTTTCTCTATTTAATTGCAAATTTAAAATTACATAACTGTTTTACTGGAACATGCAACTAAAAAGCATCAACCATACACCAATTTCAGTTTTTGTGGAAATTTGTTTAAAATTTATTAATCCCATTAAAATATTGATTTATTATTTATTAGCCTCATAATGTTTATTCTATATAATTTACAAACTCCATTTTGTGCAAACAAAATAAAAATTTTCCTATTGAAAAAAAAAAATTCTATTGGAATAAATGTCAAAATTTGTATGTCATGTGTTTAAAAATACGCTCCAGCTGGATAATTCTAATAACTTCAGATGCGAAATGGTGTCTAGATTCCGAAAATTATTTTTTCAAATTTTTAAATAGCACCTAATCTGAGAAAAATGCATTTAAAAATTTCAAACCATATAGGTACCATTTCTTATAAAATTTGGCAAAAATTAAAAACCTATTATTTTTTTTACCAAGAAAAGTTTCGAAAAATAATTTTTGATTACTAGATTTTTTTTGTTTTTCCAAAATGAAAATTCTAGTTTTTCTTTTAAAAATTTAAAGTTTTTTAAAATCAATTTTTGATTTTCGAATTAAAAGTTTTTATAAAATTTCGTTTCAATTTTATTATTATTTCTTACAGTTCAATAAAAACAATAGAATTTTGATTTTTTTTCAAAAAAACGGCTCTTAATAAATTTAACTGTTTTTTTGAGTGACCTTTGTCATCAAAAATTAATGATTGTTGAGAACTACAGTGCTTAAAATCAATAAAAATCGAAAATAGTGAAAAATAAGGTCTTTGAAATCTTCAGTTAGAAATAGTTTTTGTGCTATATTTCTGTACCATAAAAAAATTTTAATGCTTGAGCACTTAAATTAAAGCTTAAGCAGCTTGGCAAAATTCTATTAAAAAAATTTCAAGGCTTTAAAAAATTTCGTACGAAATTTGATTTTCCCTAAAGTTCGAAAGCTTGGTATTCCGAAGATACATAAATTACAGAATCAAGCAATCATGTTTATTTTAAGCCCTTTACTAGGCCTTTCAGAAACTCTTTGTTTGAAGATCCTATCTGTTTTGGAATGGAATGGAAAAGTTATAATCAAAATAACTCGGATAAGTAAAAATTTCGTGAAAATTCGTTAAAACCTCTGGAACCCGGAAACCCTTAAGATCTGGCACCTAGTCCGGAACAAAAGCTTTACCCATTTTCGACCTTCTAACCCATGATATATGTTGTTGTATAACTTTCAGAATCACCCTGAATATATACATAATATGTTTACCTTAAAATCAATGCAACGACTAATTTGAAGCATACAATTAATTACTAGGATACATTCGATGTACATACGTGATATTTAAATTAATTTTTAAAATTCCAGCAATGGAGCATTTGAGGTTAAAAATGGAGCTGTATATTTGCTGTTTTTAAACTGGAACATTACTTATTTTGTTAACAAACGAATACTTAATTAGTAAATTGTCTGCTATTAATTTCAAAATAACACTGTGTTCTACTGGTTAGTTTAGTTTTTCTGGTGATGTGAAAGCTATTGTTTTGAAATTTATTTCTCAAATACAAAAATGTGAATAGCATAGGAAATCTCTAAATACCCGCCAAAACATAAACTAGTTCTTCAATGTAAGTTTTGCGTAAGGACTAATTTAATAATTGAATAAATAAGTGTTTTTTAATTCATCTCATAAATTAAACAAAGCAAAATATGCAAATTAAAATTATTGTGATGTAAGGTATTTGAGAAAAGAATTGTGACTTGGCGGTAATGCTGACTTACAATTATGCTACAGTCTTAATGAACTTTAATCACAAATAAGCGCATTTTGCCAAGAGCTAAATTTTTAATTAAATTCATTTTAGTGATTTTAAAAATCAAAAAATGTATTAGAAGTTGATTAATTTTGATTAAAATTTAAAATATCAAAGTTATATAAGAAAAGTAAAAGTTAAAGGTTAAATGAAATTATAAAATTTAATCAAATGAAAAAATTGGAAATGGGAGGAAAGTTGTAAAATAAATGCATTTTTTCGTTATGTAAAAGTAAAATATTCAAAAAATTTCAATAAAATTTGTTTTATTTAATAAGTAGTAAAGAAATCTAAAATATTTAATATGATACGCTTGAACGGTATTAATGACACATAACTTTACATTATTAAATTTATTGACAAAACATAATCTTTGTACATTTGTGATTCATTTCCATTTTTCTTTCACTTTTTACCTAATTTTTGCTTTTAAAATTTTGATTTTCCATCTAGTTTTTGTGAAATGTTTTACTCGTATCGCATTTACTTTAACATTGTTTTTCTTGTGAATGAATGCATATTTAAATTATGCACAAACGTAATAAAATTTTTTCATTATAATTTTTTAATATTTTTTGGTTGTTAAAGTATTAAAATGCATTAAGAAAGTGAACTCAACAAAGAGAAATTCTGTGAAGAGGAAGAGGAAATTCTTTATTGTCCACTTTCATTCAAAATTTACTGATACTTAAAATTTTAGATTGTTCAAACTAAAGTTTATTTGTTACCCTTCGACTAAGTATAGAAAAATTTAATTTTCAACATTGATCATAACACAAATTTGAAATAATTTTTCAATAAAATTTACATTGAAGGTTGAACAAAAAATCGGTTGTAATTAGCACATAATCGACCGCAAGGTGTATTGCGTTAGATATGACAAAAAATGCAAAATTGACCCCTGTTAAAGTATGGTTTCCGAGTTCTGATGTCCCCAAAAAAATTATAAGTTCATTTTTTTAACATCGTGAATTTATATAACAATATTCGAGGAAATTTAGATTTGATAAAGTTCATTTCACCTGATTTCCTCAAAATGACACTTGTTCAATTGTAATTCAGACTATATATATGAAATTACAGCAATATTCGAAATAATCTGATTATTTTCTTAAAAATATCCAAAAACATAAAATCAGGGAAAAAAAAACCAGTTCCAGAGACCTGATATATCCTAAAAGTTGGTCTAACCATAAAAGTTCATAAAAGTTTGATGAAAACTCTTAATATTGGATACTGTTGAAAAATATTTGGGATACATACAGGGAATGCAAAGTAAAGTGGAGATGCTCACTCTCATAATAGGTCCCACATCCTACCTGAGATGGCCTTGCACATCATGAGCGCTCTTGCAGCCCTTGCTCTTACCACTTCTTCGTGTCTTCGCCAAAGAAGCCCACTGTCAAATACTACACCAAGGTGTTTCACCTCTGTTTTCCTTTCTAATGTTTCTCCCAATATTTGTATAGTGCGCAGATGCTCCACCTTTTTTCTCTTAGTGCAGGGCACCAAACTCGTCATGGTCGGGTTTAGTTACAGCCCCCCAGTGCTACACCAGGCCTGTGTCACCCGCAGGCCTCTTTGCACTATGTCCTAAAGAGCTTCCTCAAACTTTCCCCTAATAATGATAACAACATCATCAGCGTAGGCTCGGACGCCTATTGTTGACAATTTAGCATTGTTGACTATTTTTTCTAAAATTAGTGTAAAAATGCAATTTGTTTTTATAAAATATAGCAAAATAAAAGTATTTTTCAAATAAGTATGCATAAATATTATTAAAACTTTAGACGCCGCAAAAGTTTTAATGTAGCAGTATTAAAAAATGTAGTCGTTTTAAAAACTTTGAAATCATAGTAGAACCGTACTGATTACCTTACTAACACATTTTGAAACGCATATTTGAAAAAGACCCCATTGTTTGTCTCCAGAATTAAGCATTTTATTCAAAATAAATAATTCATTACAAACTTAATATTTTATAAGTAATTATGCATTTATTTATTTTGTGACTATTTTAGGGCAATTTGTTTAGCAATTTAAATTGATAATTTTTAAAACTTTCAGCTAAAAGTCACTGAGTTAGTTTTTTTGATTAATTAAATTTTCTAATAAAATTTTCATATTGTAATTTAAAAAATAATAAATATTTTAAACAAAGCATTGTATTTTATCAAATTCACTTTATTTTTTATTTACTCTTACAAAATTGTAATTTTGGAATTTATTAATTTTTTATTTATTAAATAAATTACCATATAAAAGAAAGTTATATTAGTTTACAACATTTTATATCTTATTTTATTGTTAAAATTTTAAAATAAAAAATTATTTAAATTTTTAAATAACGCACTTTTATAAATTAATTTATTATTTTTGAATACGGTAAGTTGAAAATAAATAATTTCAATAAAAATAAATAATAGATTTTCATTTTAATTAAAATTGTATATTATAATATGTATGTATATGTAAGTATAACCAGTTATAGAGGTTTGCCTTAATTTCATTAGATGTTAATTAAATTATGATCCAAATGCTATTTTGTTAACCTCTATAACTCAACAATAGATAATGTTTATATAATGGGATTTTTATTAGTTATTTCAACTTTCTATTAAAATTTAAGTAATAAATATGTAAGTTAAACGGTATTAAAATGTTGTAAAATTTAAAAGTTGTTTTTAATATTTTAAACAAAATTATATGGCTTTATTTTACTAATTATTAATATGTTTATATGTGGGATTGAATATTTAATGCTCCTTAGATTATGTAGATTGTTTAAAATCTATTATTAATTATTTAGGTTATACAGGATGAACGATTATTTTGTTCACATATTTACATCAAAAGTAAGGGAATATTCCAGTTCAAGAGACACCTCCTTTATGGTATGCACCTTATTTTTAAGATATTATGAGGTTTTTATATGCGGTCAGTCACGTGTAAAACAAACAAATAAATTGGCTAATTTTGGTCTTGTCAAGTTTGTAGTTAAATACGAAAAATAAAGAAATTAAAGCATAGAAAAATATATATTTTTAAAGAAATTTCTCCGAATCTGAATTCCTATATGACAATTGCCGAGAACAAACATTTTCGAAACTTTTTCAACAATATTTCCTATGACGGCTTTTGCTCATTTGTAATGTCTCTGCTTGTAGTAAATATGAGTAATAATTATCTTTCTCTGTTACTATATAGAACAACGTTTCATAACAACTTACGAGTAAAATATATGTACGTACATTGTTACATGATAAATGCTTTTTAAAAATTTGATGGTATGCAGATCCAAAATTTTCTGTATTTTCCCAGCAAAAGCGCAAAATGTTTGCAATGTCTAATGAAAGAATGAAATGATTCGTGGATGGGTTAAAAAGAAAATAGAATTAGGAACGAAAACTGTCACAACATTAAACAATCCTTTAATCATTTTGGCAAATTGTGTTTTATTTATGTTTTTTTATATAATTTTTTACAGAATTCAAAATACAAAGTTTTCTTTAACACAGTATAAAACTTTAACTATACTTCAAACATAAATTGTTACTTTACTTGACAAACGGTACGTGAGAATGAAAATTATGTATAATTAATTTGTAGAGGTTAAAGCTATTGCTTGGAAACGGAAAGTCTGATATCAACCATTACATCACATCAACAGTAAATCTAACTGTCATGCGGGTCTATTACTTGGGTAAAAGAGTTTTAGGTCTTCTACTTGAGAAAAATATACGGTTCTAGCTTCAACAGCTTTGAAAATGTCCTGGATAGTCATCACGTAGAGTTTCTTAAATATATGATATTCTTTAACCCTTTAAAACTTTTTGACAAATATACAAGTTATGTAATTTAATACATTTTATTGTCTACTTATATTAGGAAAATTAAGACTCCAAGATTAAATCTTAACACAATATACTCGTATACCACAATCTTTAATTTTTTGCAATAGCATTTTGATTCTGTTTTTGAGTATTTTTCTGAGACAGTTTTTACGAATTAATCAAGTTGTTTGTATTTTCAAATAAAACGCGACTAAAAGTTTTGAATATAAACTTATGAACAACAATTATTATTGTTGAACATTGTTTTCTCATTTAGTAGAATTTGCTAATTGGGAAAAAGTTTCTAATTGCAATTCAGCTTTTGTTACCAACTCAAGAAAAAAAGAAATTTAAGCCAAAGTTAATTTTTTTGTACATTTATTAAATATTCATGTGGTGAATTGCACAATCATATTATCTACTTTCATTGATATTCCAATGACCCTTGTGTTTAAAATTTCAGAACGCTAAAAAAACGGAAAAAATTAATAAATATTTTAACCAATATTACTGACTCGTGTATGTATGTATGTGGAAACGAACATTTCTCTATCGTTTGTCATGGCTATCGTTGTGGTTATTTTTGTTGTTATTAGGTTCCATTATTATGTATCATGGCATTAAATTTTTTTTCCTATAAAAATTTACTTTCTCTTTCTAACAATTTTGCTGTAGCGTTTAAAAAAAATTGATTTGTCACCACTTTTGCCAAAAAATGTATTTTCTTTCTTTATACTAAATTCAATGTGTTTCTGTTAATGGAATCAATTTTTGTAACTGATACTTAAAGTAAAAAAATATTTACAAAAAAATACCGATAAATAGGCAATTAACATATTTGCATGAAAGAGGATAAATGGTTAATAACTTGTGCAATAGCCAGTCGCCTTAAGCAGCACATTCCATAATGTCAAAAAATTTTGCTTTAAAGAAATCTTATATTTTTTATGTACCTACGTACATATTTAATTTTTATGTGTATCATTTTTTTGCCACATTATTTTACATTTTGAAATTCATTTATAATGTATAACAAAAACCCTAAAATTGAAATAACAGAGCTATAATTAATTAAACACTAAATATTTTTTTATGCACGACTTCTATTTTTATGAGATTTATTAAGAATATTTTTATATACGTAAAAGTACGTAACTCAAGTCCTCAGTGTATTCATTGCAAGTTTTACCACATCGCATCAATCGAATCACATTTTTATTAGTGCAACGATTTTTAAAGAAACTATCGCACTTTCTCTCATTTCACCATTAATGCATAAAATAGTTGTAACAATAAGTAGTGTAAATGCCGCAAATTTAAGATAAGCATTTATTGCTATTATTAATTCTATTAACTAATAGCCACCACAAATTTTTTAAATAAGAAGCTGGTGAATCTTGCCCGAGTATGGTCATTGAATGACGAATCATTACTTTAACTGATATAGATTCACATTTCATATGTGTACAAACTAAGTCTTTCGAAGCAATTACCGAAAGACGAGTTTCACTAGAGCCATCGTTACCAATGCAGAAGTTTTTCTATTTGTCAAGGGAGAACAATAGAATAAATCGTTTCAACTGAACCATTGCTTAATTATATGATTTACTTTTATTTTAATTTAATAGTAATTTGAAAGTGAAATTATATACAAAATGATTTTTAATATCTTAATGGTTTCTAACCATTAAAAATTTTAATATCTTAACAATTTTAGATTTTCTGTGGTTAAATATTAATATTTTTAACATTATATTAGTATTTATACACATGCAGTTGTATATTCAGCATTCTTTAGAATTCACTAGTCGGAGAGAAACAACAGGTTTTTGTAAGAATAACATAAAATTTTGTTATGCGATCACAAACCAATTGACCGCAAAAAACTCATTAACCGTGAATTTGTAAGAATTCTCTGTTTTATATAATATACTAAATTATACATAATTAAATCTCCGAAAATTTTAAAGTGAAAATATATAAAAAGGCAAAAAGTGAAACCACAAAATATTAAAGTCATAACGATTTAACATTTTAAACGTTAGTAATACTACACTATAATTATGGTACGAAAAACAAAGAAAATTTCATTTTGGTATTTTTGATTTTTAAATTTATTAATGTGTAATTAATAGGATTATTATGAAAGCGTTGTAATGCTTAATGTAATAGTGCAAAATTGTGTAAATTGTATTTGTTTGCATTTTTTTCTACCACATTACATATAAAAATAAGGGAATTTCGTGAAAGTTGAGTCTTCGGCAGAAAACTCTTTTGTAAATGAACTTTTTTTTATAGAAAGATGTCTGTTTGCGATCTCTTATACCTCAAGATGAATCGATTTTAATCTGAGTACCTATAACATCTATCTGAGTGACTATGGAAATATACTCCGAATATGTAATGGATGGTTCAACTTCAGGGATCTTCAAGTTCTTGGGATACATATATTATATACATATGACATACAACTTCATAAGCTTTTTGTTCACAGCCCTGTATGAGACTGTATGTAAATTATCTCCAACATTGTAAATCTTGCAAAAGTCATCTGCGGTGTTTACATGTATATATATTCTTGCTCAGCGTAATATTCTGCGTTGATTTACACATGTCCGTCCGTCCGTCTGATCGCACGATAACTCAAAAACGAATAAAGCAAATATCACCAAACGTTCACAAGTTGTTTCTTTTGTCGGACGAATTCTATTATAATTAGACCAATTCAGATAAAGGGTTCGGGTAGGTGCTATACAACTCAAAAATATTATTTAACCCCCATACATCCTTTAAAGCCAATATTAGGTGTCAGTAAAAATTATAAAGTTAGGTTCATGAAATTTGGCAGTCATGTGTCAATTATAGATCACGCATATACTTGAAGTTTTTTCGCAATGATTTGACGGATCCGAGAAACTGCCATAAAACTATGAAAGCTAATTCTAAATATTTGAAAAACAAGTTTTTATATTTTTATTGTTAAGGTGCAGGGTATAATTGAGTCGGTTTAGACTAATTGAAACGTTTTACTTGTAATTAATAAATTGAGAGTTTCATCATTGATAAAATATTGTTATATTTATAAATTAATAAACAATAATAGCATATTTTTAACAATTAATTGTTAAAAAATTTAATTTATAAAAAAATGCCTTTATTGCATTAAAAATGGTTTTTTAGCAACTTAATTTCCTGCGAAAGTGTTAGTGTAATTAATATATACATACATATATTGTATATATAAATATTTACATTAGAAGCAAAATTTTGATTTCTTAATTAATATTTATTTTGACTGTTGATATTCGATATTTAATCAAAACCTCAGACAAACTTTATTCTTCACTACAAACTAAGTTCTTCAGAACAAAATATTTCTATTTAAGAAGTAGTTCGACTTTCCGTTTACATTATACTAAACATTTATAAAATAAAGTTGGGTCAAACCAATGGTTTGTATTGTAGCACTTTTCCCTTCAACAAGTGAAAATACTGCTTTTAAAAACAATCTATGTATATCCACCACACTATTAAAATTATTTTCATTCATAAACGAAACTATTTCTAGGATTGCATATATTTAGGATGAACGATTTATGCAGTCTTTGAAATAGATAAAAATTAATATAAAGAGGGGTTAACATAATGCTCGATTTTAAGGGTTAATTGTGTGAGTTAAGAAAAATAATTATATTTTTTAATGTCATGGAATTTACCGTTAGCTTTTTGTGTTTATATAAATTTGAAAAAGCTTGCGGTTTCGGAAATATAAGGTGTCAAAAATTCAAATTTTACGAATTTCAAGAGGCGATAACTTGAGAGGGGGTGGAGATGAAAAAAAATTTTCTTCTAACGAAATTAACTATTTCTTAATGTCTAAAAGTCCCTAAAATTTCAAGCTTCTGCAGGCTGGGGTATAGGAGAAAAACGACATCAAAAATTTGGAAAAAAAGGACTTTAGATAACGGTAAATTTGAACAGCCATTTTGTTTTTCTAAAGTTTAACTATAGTATACCGCGCTAGGGAAAGCAAACCGCTGCCTTTCTGCGTTTGCAAAATTTCAAAAATGCTTATGGTTTCATTGCAACAAATAGTTAAAATGGGCCATTTTTAGGGTTTTGGGGGGGTATAACTTCTAGAGGGGGGGAGATAGGTAAAAATTTTGTTCTACGAAAATAAGTTTCTAGTAAACATCTATGCACGTATTAAATTTCAGCTTTTTATCTTTAAGAATGTAGAAGTTTTGTAAACAGGCACACGGACGGACGGACGGACGGACGGACAGAGTGAAACTAATAAGCACTTTTTTTCAAAAATGTTTTGGAAAAGTGCTAAAAACTCGCTTAGTAAAAAGAGTTAAGAAAAATATCTCCTTATTTCCGATCTTATATAGAAGGAATTTTTGGGAGAGAATATATTTTTATAATGTATTTTAAAGGAATTTTTTAGTATAAAAACCGGGAAAAATATTAAAAATTTCAAAAGCGGGGTTTTTTTTCTGTAATTCATTCCAGTACAAGGTGACAAAAATGGTATACTATCTACATAATAAAAGCGAAGCGATTTAAAAAAAAAAATTTAATGTTCAAATAAAAAAGGAGTTATGGTTTTTGTAATATAATCTTAAAAAATAACAAAAAATAAATTATACAAAGATAAAAATTATTTGAAAAAAAGTTTTAAATTTGTAGCTGAAATTTTTCAATAAATAGGAAAAATATAAATTGTGAATTTTTTTTATTTGTTTGTTTACGATATAAGCATATGTATTTTGTTTGTTTCTTGCCTACACAACTCTTATCACCATCTATTTCCTAATAATAATGGAATATTTTGACAATAATGGAAGTGACAAGCAAACGGAAACTAACGAATTGGAATGAGTCGAACTACTTGTTAAGTAGGTATACTTTGCTTCATACTTTATTGTAAAACATGGATCATGTCATATATATAAACACCATACAAGTCATATTTTGTCGCTAATGCCTGAAATATTTTTTTATAGCTGTTCTCTATTGAAAATCAATTAAAATTTACTTAAGTTAATTAAGTGCTGAATGCTTAGAAAGTAAACCGCTGCAAGTTCATAAGTCCATATAGCCAAAATGAAGTTCTCTTAAATTTGATTTTGATGAATTTTGCTATTACTCACTCTGCCTTTACTACACAAACATACATAATATGGATTTATGCATAGATACATATGAACTTATTCATGATTAATGATAGGTCAAAAGGCATGTAGTAACACCTGAATACACCGCTTTTTTCATCAAATTATAACAGAGTGATAAATGAATTGAGTCAGGTTTTTTTTGTCATTCATTGAAAAAATACTTTTGTAAACGAGACAATATTGTTTTCTTTTATTATGGTAAAGTATTTGTGAATGGAATTTATACTGAATTTAAAAAATTTGGTTTAATTTATTAAGAAAGAAATGAGAAAAAGAGAAAAAAAGAGAAATATCAATTATTATTATTTTTTCTTCTTTTGATGGTTTTTGTTTCACATTTTTCATTTGCGGTTTTATTTTCTTTTCAATTTCTGTGACGATTGTGGCTTGTGTTTCTGAAGTTGCTTTTTTGTGTGTCAAACAGATAAAAAAAATTGAACTTTTTTTCATGGCTGTAACTTTTTCATTCTTATTGTACATAGTATGTAGGTATGTATACTGGTTTATTTAAAAAAGTGTTAATTCGTATATTTACATAAAAAACTATTAGCGCACAAATTATGTTAAAATTTTGTTACTCTGTGGTTCTAGTGTTATTTTCGGTCTCTCTTTCATTCCGACATACTTTTCGATATACAGTCGGGTTCGTCAAAACAAAGTCAACAAGAAAATTTTTGATGATGAGATATTTATTCCATTAATCTTGCCAAAAAAAAACACGTAATTAAATTTGCTATATGCCGAGTTATACTAACCGCAAAGCATATTTAAAACCTAGCACGTAAGACCATAAAAAAAGAATGTTGATTTAGCCAAGAAATACGTAATCTGGGACATCGAGCTGGAATGAAACTTGGCAGATTTGGTGACAACTTACAAATTTATGACCTCAGATAAGAAGAGTTTTGCCTGGACAGATGACGTGTTTGATATGGAAATAGAAAATTGTGAAATGAGTACTATAACATAAATCAATTTTACAATTTTCGTTTTTGAAATTTATTCAAATTTTTGAGATTATTTTGAATTAATTTATAAATCTGACGATATTGGGAGATTTTTATGAATTTTCCAATACGATAACTTTCTGATTCATGCAGCTAATTCTAATTTACAATACTACAGCAATGTCGCGGATGCGGGCAAAGATATTAAAGTGTTGCTATGTTTACAAAAAAAGAGTATAAACTGCTGAAAAATTTTTGGAGTTGGCTATTCCGAAAAATGTACCAAGATGGCAAGCAATACGAAAATAAAGGGTAATTCATTAAGGCAAGTAATAATGTTTAGGGTTGTATTTCGTTATTTAATTGTTTATTTTATACAGATTAATAAAAAACAGAATTTGTAAAGTATATTTTAAAGAAAAGAAACCTTAATGAATTCAGAATTCAATTTCATATCAACTAAATTGAATTTAATACAAAATTTATTTTCTAATTTTGTAGAAGGGCTTTAATTTGATGAACCAGACTGTATATAAGTTTCCATTCAATATACATATTTAAATAATATAGAAATTGAAAACCAAATGAAGGAAAAGAGAAACAATGTGAAAAAATTTCACCTTTACTTAATGTTGATGGTTTTTTAATGAGATTTTGTATGAATTGTACTTTTCGGCGTGACATTTAAAATTATTTAACAATATATTATATTCTTTGAATTTAATAGTAGCTATTTGTTCTTTAAAATGTACGCACATAAATATATTGAAGTTGATTAATGTTAATGTGTTGTAAATTTGTTTCTATACTTGAAACGCATTGAACTCTTTTGTTTGAGACGCATTGGATCGAGTTTGTCCAATCATCCACAACGTTTTGTTGCAAGTTAGTGAATTTTTACTTAAATATTTAGATACTTGAAAATTTTAAGATTTTAAGACTGGATTTTCACTTTCAGTAAATGAAAATGAGCTATGATTTGCAGTTATTCATTTTTATATTCTAAAAGTTCCTTTTACTTTTTCATATACACATAATGTAAGTGTACAACAAATCAAAATAGAAATTGTACTATCAGATGCCCCATAACTATAGACTAAAATTAGTTGAAGTTTTTAAGAAAACTAATTTTAATTTTATTTTAATCTTATTTAAGAAAGATATAAGCATGAAATATGAACAACCTGAATATTTATATAAAGCGCAAACATGAATAATTATTTTGCTAATTTATGCATGTAAATTAATATGAATATCATGAATATATGAATTCTCTGTAAGAGAGTAATAGTTACTACTTTAATATTTTCAGCCTCAGAAATCCGATTTGCAGGTTCTCTAGCAGAAGTTAGATTTAATTAATCATTAGCCTTGCTTTTTGTGAAAAATTCTTCAAAAATTTTATAAATTAAGTACTTAAATGAATAGTAAACTCAAATTGTGTTTATTTAATTTTGTATACATATAAATTTCTTTTGTGTGTATATAAGCATTTTACGGAAATTTTATTGAAAAAAATTACTGATAAGAGATAAATCTTTTTATGAATGAAAAAAAAACATGATTTTTTGGAGTCTCTCTTATCGAAGCTGAACTGTAAACCAAAGTATTTATTAACACATACACAGTCTTCGTATGAAAAATTTAACATTATTAAACAAAAAAAGTAAATAATGTTGTCAACGAAATTTCTGTTGCTCTCACCTCCATAATGTACTCTATTATTCTACAATAATTGTATTATTGTAACAATAAGTACTATACGGAAAAAAGAGTAGACAATCAACTTATAAGTTAAGGCCAAATGTAATAAAAGCGTTGGAATCGCCAACAAATTGTATATATATAATATGAAGAAAATAAAAAAACGTCAAAATAGAATAAAAATAAAATCATCGTTGAAGCAAGAATAAGTCGAGGAAATTTATTTCATTATAAAAAACTCTGATTTGTTTAACACATGTTCGACCACAATGTGTATTGTCTAGTTTAGCGAAAGTGTTCCACAATGTTATCAATTGAAATGCCTTTTAAATACTTTTTTACAATTTCAAGGAAGTTAATAAGCTTTTAGCTCACATAACTGCGAAAATATGAATTTGGCCCTTAGTTTTGCTTTGTACTATCCGAATATCCTGAAAAGTTCGTCAGTTCAAATTTAACTTCACGAAATTCCATCAATTAGTTCCGCAAAAATCGCCTCCTAGTCCAATTTCCCAGTCCTGATCTTTCAAAAAAAATTATAAGTTCACTGTTTTGATACTCCGATTTTAAATATTTAATTTTAAGAAAATGGGTTAATTATTTCTTCTTATACGCGCAAAAATATAAAATCGGCTCACAAAAAAGTTCTAGTTCCCGAGGCCTGATATATCTTAAAAGTTGATCAATCCGAAACATAGCCAAAATAAACTCACATATAAAACTTAATCTAAATCGGTTAAGCCGAACTTGAGATACACAAACCTAAACACACAGACAGATTGACAGATAGACCGAAAGGCTATAGTCTATTTACGCTTCCCCACCATGGTGAAGTGCATTTCCAGCGGAAAATTGACATCCGAAATTTGCTACCATTTTATAGCCACAAGGAACATTAAGGTGAAACAGAATTATTGTATATGCTATATCTGAGTTGTATAAGTTTATTAGCTTAGTTACGAGTACAAAATATCAAATGTCTATAACTAAAAGTATTTGTTTGACTTGATAACTTAAAACTGGAAAACAATTAAAATTTCCTTTAATATTTTTTTCTGGTTTCAACGCTTATTTTAAAAATGCATACGTAGTTTAATTATCGGAACAGCAACATTCTATCAAAAGTATTAAAATAAGGAACGTTTAAATGCACATTTTCAAAAAAAAAAAGCAAAAACCTAAAGTTCTTGCTGCCCTACAGGCTTAACATTAATAGAAAGTTCACAAATGATTTCTGATGAGAAATTTAAATCTTAACAGAGTTGGAAATAAGTTAAACATTTATGCCAATTGTTTCCGTGTGGTCAAATTTTTGGATAATTTTAAGAGTGTAGAAAGAATCACGCCACTTTTGAAATAGAATTATAAACAGCGGCTTAGTTTCTTTTAAATTATTTAATTTTCGTTAAAAAACAAAAATGAGATCAAAAATTTTCAAAAACTTTTTTCAAAGTATTAGTCAATTTCCTGTTTTTTCCTAGGAACAAGGGCTATTCGGCGGGGTTTAATAAGAGGAACTTCATAGATATTTGATATAAAAACGTTTTTAGGGTTTAGAATGGATGGGATAGCCAAGCCTTTTTTTTTTCATTTCTGAATCTTTTGGGTTCCGATTCGAATGTTCAACTGCTAGTGCAACAACTTCCAAATTTTTTTTATTCTATTAGCTCGTATTTTTGATATGATAAATTCATACTTGGCGGTATCATATTAAAAATGTCAAATTGTAGTCAAACGCAATATTTTAATTCCGAATGCGAAGTTGAAAGTAGATTTTCCTTTGTATTCCAATTTTGAGTTGTCAAACATAAAAATTGTGAGTTAAGTATATTGCCTATGCATTCGTATAATGTATTAAGTATATATGTACATTAATTTTCGCTATCTAATATTTTTATATTCGCTATCTAATATACCATGTACGCGACTTTATTGTTTCATTTATGGACATACATTATGCAGATATACACATCTGTATCATGTATGTATGTTTGTATACGACAAAACAGCGGAAATACGTACATATAAGCCTGAATAAACTTAAAACTTTATAGCATAATATTAAATTAAAATAAGCGCAAATTTTTACTTTTAGAGAGTTCTGAACTTTTAACTTGTTGTCTCTTATGCTAAATTTGATGTTATGTGGCACCAATTTAATATTTTACAACAAGTTTTTTTTAAATAATTATGTTATTTTTTGTATTTATTATTGTTTTTAATTGAATAAAAAAAAATTTTTTATAAAAAAAAGGCATTATTCATTATTGTGTACGTATATCCACATGCAGAATATGTACATACATATCTATATTAATCCCGTTATGTCCTAAATACTTGACTGAAATCAATGCTTTATGTTTATACGGTTGGAATGCACCTAATATTTCCAAAGTGTGTAAGTATGTGTAAAAGTATGTCTACATAAATAATTATTATAAAAAGTGTATTGTGCTCTGCCTGCACGTTAATTGCGATGTGTATATGTATGAGTGCAATAAAAAGCGCAAAATGAATAATACACTTATAGAGTTTTGCTTTTCAACTGGAACGAAGGTTAAAAACGCATATATGTACACGTTCCTCTAGAATATTTATTTTTTATGTATGTAGAATATGTACATACAATGTATTAATATGAAATATAATTACATATTATTATAAGTTAATATTGATGAATTTGTTACATGTTTGTTATATACAAATGTATGTTCGTATGTTCACAATATAACAATATTGTGAGGAACCAGCAATAAAAATGTAGTTATAGAATAGCAGGTTATTGAATTTGTGCATTTTACAAATATGTTCGTGTTTTGCATTTGCGTATTATAAATGACATGTAAAGTTGTCAACATTTGGTTCGTAAGTAAAGAAGATATGGTTCGTCAGTAATAAATGGAAATAAAGAGATAGAAAGTTTATGTACATATGTGTGCATATTTAAGAAAGATAGTAAATGTGGAGAAGAAGATATTTCGCTATAATAATAGTTTTTTCTATGATGTAAGCAAATATTTGAGACATTTTAAATTATTACTATATGTATGTATGTAAATGTATGTTAATAAAATTTATGTGCATAATATTTAATAGATTAGAGTAGAATTATTGGTATTTGTATATTGAGAAAATTTGCATCTTCCCTTGAAAAAGGCGAAGATATAAGATTGCAACAAAACCTGAAAATTATTATTCATCTCTTAAGTGATGTTTTAAAATATAAAATTGCCGGGATTCAATGTACTATAAAATCTGATCAAATTTGATCCACAAAAAAGAAATCAGAAATAATTTTACTAAAATCGGTTCAACGAATTATTTTACTCTAAACTAATTGCAGCCTTTCCTTTCTTTCTCGTAAATTCATAACGGCCTTGTTAGGTAAGTAATAATCGAGTATTGTGACTAGAAAGGTAAATACGCCTTGGTTAAAGTATCCTCGTCTGATTATAACAATCTATTTATTATGCAACTTGTAATGTCGTGCTTCTTGCGTTCTCAATCTGAATAGAAAATGAATTGCTTGGCCTTTTTCAAATTTGCTTTATTATGCTCCAATTAGTTTAACCATTTTTTTCAAACAAACTTGTATTTATTTGCAATTTTTTTGCAATTATTTTTTTATGGTCTTTATTATATTAAAATAAATTTGCAACGATGGAGGAAAAGCAATAATTTGATCTAAAAAGGTTTACAAGTTATTAGATTTTAAAATTTTTTCTCATTCAAATATTATTTTAAGGTTTAATCAACATGGGATTTCTTTTGAAGTCTTGTATGTACATGTATGTATGTACATATGAACATTGCGTTATCAAAATTTTGAATTCTATTTTTTGCTTTTTAACAGGTTTTAAATATCTTGTATAATTTTATTTTTTTAAAAAGAATATTCCTCTCAACAAAATAACTAAATTAACTCGAACTTGTTTATTCTTTCGATTGGCATGGTCATCTTAGTGAAAGCAGTAAAGTCTTTAATATTACATTATATTTATTATTTCGAACCAGTTATTCGTGGCAATTCTGAAGCATAAAAGTACTTTTAAATTGAAACACACTCGCTTATGTATAGAAAGAAAAGTTTTATAACTCATAATTTCAGAACAGGTATGAGTTAAATGAAATTTTTATGTAAAATTCAAGTGAAAAATTTTCTTTTAGCTCTATGCCATTTGTTTAATTTTCCTGATACATAAAGTTCATACAATCTTGCGCTATGTAATGCACTCATGTAAGTTCATTCGATTTGTCGTTTTTGACAAAAAATTAAGTTTACTCCTAATAAGCCCAAATTGAATTGTTATATTAAATTCATATAAGTATTTTTGTGAAATTTTTAGAAAGACTTGTTTTTAATTAGTAAAGAGATACACTTTTGCATTTTAGATAGTTATCAGATCTCTACCAACCCAAATTTCCAAATTTATACACCGTAACTTTACAAGCCTTGACTTGACAAGCTCTACATCTAAGCCAATATATGTGGTTCGAACCTCCCGTTACTATTGCAAAGGAGCAAAGAAAAATTGGAGAATCATTAACCACTATGTCGAAAGTGAAAGATTATGCATGAGTACATCAAAAAAACCGCCATTAAAATATTAAAATACTGCTACCAAGGTGATATTTTCGTCCATTCTATCCATGCCAATCATCTTTCTCTCACCTAAACTGCTGCTTCATTTGACGGTTCAATTAATGTAGATCTAGCATAATTCAATGTTCATTTGAAATGGTTTATTGTCTAAGTAGTTTAGTGTTTTTTGTGTGATAGATTTATAAAAAGTCCCAAAAAATTCTGAACGTTGCAGCACAAACTACAATAAAAAATTTTATTGCAAACAAAATTGTAAAAACAAACGACGTATGGAAAATTTATAAGCAAATTACACATATATGTATGTATGTTGAAATTTTTACATTTGTTATAAGGTTAATTGGGCTATATATCCTTAGGTACTTAGAGAAAAAACTAATTAACAAAAACTAAAAAACTATTAATTCGAGTGACTTTATTTCACTGCAACAAAAAAATCTTGTCTTAAGTGTCGACATATGGTAACGTAGAATTTCGGCCAAAATTTCTTATTGTAATTGTTTTTTCAAATAAATGTTTATGGAAGACGATTTCACTCATTTTCAATAAATCCCCACATTGTAAGTGATCAACTCTTTAAAAATATCACTTATCCAGAAATTTAAACAACTTTTAAGAAAAATTTTTGCCATTAAAAATGCAAGGTTTTTTAAATAATTTTGTTTTGAAAACTTTTACACATGTTTGGAACTCGGGCTTAAAAATTTTATATGATTTATTACACGAACTGAGCCTAGTTGGTACGAACTCTGTTACAAATGCAGATGAATAAAAATTTCTATTAAGATACTCAAAGTAAATTATGGGAGTCAAAAAATTTTTAATATAAGTTCATAGAAGAAAAGCTTGCTTTTTTAAAATAGGCATTATAAGTTAAGCCGATAGTAGAGCCTTTTGTTAAATATTTTAGTCTTTTATAATAAAATCATATTCGAAATCATAAACGAGTCTATTTTGGCTTATTATTTTGATACAAAAAGTTTTGTTTCAAAAATTCAATCAAATTACAGCCTCTAGTAAAACTATGCACATATTCGTATTCAAAAATTTTAAACAAGAAATTAATTTGAAAATTATTCTTGAGAATTTATTTAAAGGTCATTTTGTTGAATGAACTGCCAATAATTTTAATTAAATTTAAAGTAAAATCTTTTCATGTTATCCTAATCAAAAGCGTGTTTTTATGCAGAAAAACTATAATACGAAAATCACTAGTAAAACTAGAAAATCTTGAAAAAGAAAATTCTAAACATGTATTTTAAATTAATGATAATACTTTTATTGGAAAAATGTTATAATAAGTAAAAATAAAGAGGTTGAGAAATTCTGATACTTTAATACAATTATATTAGTATGTTTGCATATTTTCTTGCAAAATTTATCGCTTTAACCCCAAAAACTATTTTACAAAACAAGCAAAAAAAATTTGAAATGTGATTGCTCTTTAAAATAAAATTTTTAAAACAAATTTAGATTTTTTCAGATATTTTTTTGTATAATTTATTGTACATATAGGACTAACAAGTCTGCAACTATGTGCAGATGGTACGAGTATTGCATCTTGCAGAAAATAAAAAGGTTAATGTAGAGAATTTTTTATTGAATCAAGAATGTAAAACAAAATTATACGCATATTTCCCATTAATTTTTTATTTGTACTGAATGTTTTAATCACAAATGAACTAACATAGCCAGTCTTATTTATGAATGGCACTAAGGAATATTGCTACAGCCAAGACAATCGCAGGCGTTCAAGCAGGCGTTCGCTTTATGCTGGCCCAATTCTCTGGAAAAGTTGGCCATTTAATTTTGGTAGCAAACAGAACACAAGTGTATTAAATTTCAAGAAATTCCGTCAATTAGTTCGTTAGATATAAAAAATGTAAAATAATGTTCGGGTTCCGATCCCTTATATTCCTAAAAAATTTTGGAATTCTTTAGTAGTAGAATTCTATTCTAGGCACCACATTTCTTCCAAAAGTTTTACTTGCTGTTAAGCGAAACTTATATGTGTAAAATTTTAGGTTTATCTGATGAATATTTTCTTGAAAATGATCAAATATCAGTTCTATTTCCTAACTTATTCCAGTAGTTTATCAATAAAATTTGTTGAGCTGAACTTGAAACAGACCGAAAGATCGAAACTTCACAAAAAAATAGTTTATATTTACGTTTCCACCGAAAACTCGACATGCGAAATATGGTGCCATCACATATATATATGCAATGCTGTCGGTAAAAAGAAATTGGGTTGAATATTTTGAATAAAATTATGTTATTAACAACAAGATATTTTTCATTATCTTTTGTACAATATTCAAATAATAATTTTATTTGATATTTGAAAACAAAATTATTTTAAGAGGAAGTATTTAAAATGTAATCGCTCCAGTAGTTTTAACTTCACTTTTATCTTAAAGTTCACAAGCGGTCAGGAATAGACAAATTGTGTTGTAAACTTTAGAAGTTTTAAATTTTGTGTGTAAGGTAGCGTGTTTGGCGATACATTACTATTATGCTTGTATGTATATGTTGTGAAATTGTACTTATTTTATAATAAAATTTTATTACTAAATATAAACGTAAAAATCGTTAATCTGCTCAAAGATCTCAAATTAAAAAACAAAACATATGCTCACTTAAAAAATTTGCTTTTAACATTTTTTTTGTGATTTTCGCAAAAAGACATGTAATTTGAAGTTCTAGTCACTTACTTTACGTACTTATATGAAATTTCCTTAACAAAACAAAAATTAAGAAAAACATAATTTTGAAAGTAAAACTGAAAAAAAAATTTTTTTCAAGTTTGTTTTAAATCTAAGATATCATTTGCGTTTTCTGTTTTCATTTCAATAAACTTGGAAACACCGTTTTACACAACTGAATCTGGTATTACACATTTTGCAAGATTAAAAAGTTTAAGCATAGTATGACAAAGCTTTACTGAATATTCCATGTTTTGGTAAGTAAAGTAAACACGAATTTAAATTGATTTTGGTAGAGTCTGTTGTATGGGCTTTAATTACTATAATTAATAAAGTTATAGTTGAGTTTATGCATAGCTTATAAAAAAGTTATTTTTCTAAATTTTATTGATTCGATTGGCATGTTATTTTAATTTCAAAATTACATTATTGCCTAATTGTATTAGGTTGTATAGCTCGTTAAATCTAACAATGGCGTATTTTAATTTATTCAAACTAAACTCAATACTAGTATTCAAAGTATTCAAAAATGCAGCCCAGAATTATTTTTTAATTTCAAAACGCTAGCTAATTGAAGTGGCAATTATTTTGCATTTTGAGAATTTATATTTTATAAAATTATTTCTTTTCTTACAATTCCTTAATAACCCGAATTCACAACATTAAACTAATTTACAATAATAAAAATTTTTTATATTTTTTGACAAAATATTTGTATACATTTTGTAAGTACTTTCTTTTTCTTCTCTTTTAGTTGAACATAGTATCATGTAGGTCATATAACCACTCAGTAGAATATTGATAAAATCAAAAATTTGATTGGAATTGTTCCGTAACTTGAAATTTCACTTGATAAAATCATCACTACAATATACACGCAAATTAAAATATTTTTAACTGAAACTTTTTGGAAATTTGAAATAAAAAAAATTTTACTTTCCTTTACCTACGTTTTATACTTTTACTTATGTAAATTTTTATTTCCGTTCTTATTTTTGATCTTTTCGTATAGCTACTCGTATTTATAATTTTATAAAAATCGCAAGCTTGCTTATTTACAAAATACAAGTACTTTATGTAACACTGAAGTTTTATTTCTGATAAGAATTAGATATGATATGATGTGGGGCAGTGTAAGTTTTTTATAGGTGAAAAACCCCTAAAGATGATATGTTATCAATGGAGATTGCAATCATGAATAAATTTGAATTTATCAAAAAAATTTTTATGAAAAAAAAATTAATTTCAATGAGCATATATATGAATGTGTTGGTGGCACTTACTTTCATTTTTGTGTATTTCATTGTAAACACAACAATTAAATGTGAGATGAAAAACTCAGCATTTGGCATACTCTCTGAGTTTAAAATTGAAATTACCAACTCTTTATTTAATTAAAGGATTAAAAGCATTGGTTTACTAAATAATTTTAATGGGCGAACTTGTGGTGCTACAACATCAAATTTATGATTTTTATAATTGTACAGCATTCTAATACTAAAAAATTTTTATAATTTTTATGTATGAAGCAAATGAACTTCTTTTAAAATGAAAATCTAAGTAAAATTAATGGTTTGCCTTAGATTAAAGCAAACAAAGTACGTGTTGATATAAATTTAAAGTTGCAAGTTTACGGATGCAATATTGTTATAAATTTTAACGCATTTAGCATTTCCTTACAATATTGTAATTCGTAAGAATGATAGTTTCCTGAAAGTTCCAATTTTTTTTTATTATGTACTTAAGTACTCATGTCAATTTTGAAATTTAATTTAAAATATTGCTGTTTATATTGAATATGGTTATGTCTGACTTCTATTGATTGATATGGCGTTAATGGTTTCAAAATAAGAAATATCTTAAAATTTTACATAAATACTTTTATTTAAATGTAAAGATACCTAAGCGGAAGACTAGATATGAATGTGTCAAAATTATTCTTAATTTTATTTAAACAATTTTAATTAAAAAACGAAATTTAATGAATATAATTAATTGCTCTCATTTTTATATACTTCCCTTAAAGTAGCGGAAAAAAATATATTTTTTTGAAAGGAGGAAATTGAAGAAATTTGACTTGACTGGAAAACGTGTTCTCTTTCCGACAGTAGAAAGAAAAATAAAAGAAGATCTCTGGGGGAAATTTTACTTTTACGTATGTACGTTTGTATGTAAATGTAAAAATAGATTTAGAACATATTTTTTTTTTATTTATTAAATGTGACAGGAATAAACAGTGAAAGAAAATTGAATTTGGTCCGCTGATAAAGTACATAATGTTCGTTCGATTATCACAAATTTGCGTTAAATTAGTTACAATGATAATATTTTGTATTATTTATTCAATTAATTGTTGATTAGTCAAATTACCAGTGTGAGAAAACATAAAAAATCAGCCAGAAAATGAATTGTGCTCTACGCGCTCATTTCCTGCATCTAAGAGTTTTTAATGAAACAGCTATTTGTATTATTGAAAGTCACACCATATTTGCATATCGTCCAACTGTTTAGCGAGGACTCAAAAACACAAATTTTGAGACAAAATTTTCACAAAGAATCAGTTAGTATGAATTTAATTTAATTTGTATTTGATCTAAGAAGATGTTTGAGTAACAGCTTTTTGATAATGTAGATCTAACTTAGTACTTAATGTGTTCAATGTTTGACAATAAAGTACTTAAAGAAATGTGTTTGACAATGTTGTACTATTTTTGCAGTTTATCTTATCATTACAATTGGCTCTTAAGATTGTTAAGATATACGAGCAACAACTCAGTTTTGGTTTTATTGCTGCAAAAACTATTTTGTGCTTAAAAAAATAAAGTCCGATTTACAGGACTTATTAGAATAAGTTTCTTTTAAATTTTGTTATTACTTTAATAAAAAATTTAAATTTATATTTCAGTGAACTAGAAATAATAAAATATTTAATTTTGTGATTTCATTTTTAAAACTTCAAAAAACATTTTATGACAATCTTAGAACTTTCATGAAAAAGCTGTTTTTTATGCTAATGTAAAATTTAAAGTTTTTGCCTTGCTGTGGTCTAAGCTATTGAAGTTCTCAGCTAGAAATGCGAAAGCATATTGAATTATCAAAAAGGCCCTTAGCTTGTATACACTTTCAAAAATACTTTGGTTATATCCTTGAAACTAAACGTTACAGTAGTGTTCAAATTTTGAATAAAATATTTAGTAATACGATCAGGTGTTCAGATAAGATTTGGTAATGATTACATAAGTCCTTAAAACTTCCGCTATATAAGTTGAAACCTATGCAAGTAAATTAAATTCGTACAAGTAAAACAGAGTTGACAAGGTTAACTCTATCTTTTCCCACTGTTGTTAATTTTTTTCATACAATGATGACAATTTTATGTGTATGTTCAATATTTTATTTATAAAGTATCAGCATACAATTTCATGAGTATTCTATTAAATAGGTTCATTAGCATAATACATACATATGTGAAACATAATGTATGCTGTGAGTGTCGTAACAGTGACCTAGATTTCGCATGAAAAGAATTACGTTAACTTTATTTTCTTTAAGATTGTGTCAACAAAAAATAAAAACCAGAAAATAAGAAACAAGAAAATACTTAGATATTTTGTGAAGTTAAGTAAAACGATAAATGTTTTTCTATTTTCAGGGTTTTGTAATTTTTTTGATCAATGGGGCCGCAACCGTTTATTTCCTTTCATTTATATACATATTTATTTGAATGATTGAATTTGATTAGCTGTATATTATGAATTTTAAACTTTTGTTATCTTTAATGGAAAGAGCAAAATGCACATTTGTTTAAAATACAGAAATTATGTTTGATTGCTGTTGCAACTCAAATATTTGTAAGTAATATTGATGTTAAGTTATACAGAAGCTTATTCAGTAAATATCCACACTGTGAGATGTCTCTTTATTTGGAAGAATCCGTTACTAAAATTATATCTTAAATCATAACCTGCTAAAATCTCATGAGCTATGTACGATATATTAATATGGTTGTGCTTCACAACATTAACAAACTCTGTAATCTAGTTACAATTACAGTATTTATTTACCTTTTGCGTTATTTCCATGGTAGCTTACGTTTCGCAAAAAAAAAAAAATTAAAAATTATTAAAAATCAAATTTGAAAAACTTGCTTTGGGGTAAAGAAAAAAAAACTATTTCAAATATTCGAAACAGGTTTTTCTAGTCTGGTTTATTTAGGTAAACTAAAAAGCATACAAGAATGCTGAAATAGTAAAATTATATCAATGAAATAACAGGAATGCTAGAATGCTATTTAGAATTTTAACTAAAAGCAGGTGTTTTTAAGCTTTAAAAACTGCTTGTATACAATAAACGTTTATGTTTGTTGTACTTTTTTGTTGTTTTTCAACGAATTTACATAAAAATTAGTGTTTTATGATACAGTAAATTTGACACTATATATTGATACAAAAGATGAATTTTAAGCGCATTTTAACACTCAATTTCAATCAATCTTCCAATAAAATTATAAGCCTAATTTTGAATTATGAAGACAATTTGTAATTAGTAATAAATATAAGTTCTAATTTTAAATTACATGTTCTTTCATTTTTGTAAAACTATCCTCTTCAGCTCCAAAATGGGACTAATAGTTTTTGAATATGAAAAAAAATATAGCTATTCATATCATACTATTTAAATTTTGCAAAAATACGAGTATGTGAGATTTAGTAAACGAGGATTCAGTTGAAAGTGCAAAACTAGATATAAAAAGGCCGAAGTATAGATCATGACGGTAGGACCTAATAAATCAATGAAAATCATGCATTTTTAATTTCCACAATTTCTTTGTAATTGAAAAGTAAATTTTAATTTTTTTTCGAATTTTTAATGGGTCCCTGTATTATGTTAACTGGAACAAAATTCAGAGGAGGTTCCATTTTCGGTTAAATTGTTTATTAAAAATATTCTTGTAAACCCCTTACGTAAAAGAATATATTTCCATATTATCGCATCTGGTATGATTCAATTTATTCGTATAATATTATTAATATTGCAAATTTAGTTTTGAAAAATTATAATGAAAATTTCGCTAAAACAATAAACAAGGCAAATTTTTGTTATCTGCCATAATTTATCTCACAATTTTCATCGTTCGAAATTCAGAAAGAGTAAAGTTATGGAAAAACATAAAATATTCAGTTGCAAAAACGAAGAAAACAAAATCACGTTATTGTAAAAGAATTTTGAATTTAATCTTGTGCAACATATTTTTGAGTTTTCCCGTTATCTAATGAAAATCAGGTTCGGTAAACTGCATCTTAGAAATACAATAAAATGAATATGAAAAATATTGGTTTAATACATAGGAAATATAAATAAACTGGAAATCTATAAGTAAAAATTAAAAAATAACACAATAGTTTTACAAAATACAATTTTTTGTTTCAGAAAAATGTCAAGTAAAAGTTTTGAACAACAGTTTAGTTAGAAAACGAGAAAAAATAGAGTTGACCGTGTCAACTTTGTGATACCCATACGAATCCTATGTGATCCAGTGAATATGTCATACCTGACTATTGAACAGACTATCATGACTTTTATCAAATACATTGGCCCTACTAATATATTTACCTGTACCAAATTTCTATATCACAACTTTCATTGTTTTTAAGATATACTCGTATAGACAAATAAATTTTGAAGTTGTATGGCAGCTATCCGACCCAGTACTCCTATCATGTCCAATTTAAATAGGGTTCTGGCATTTACTACACTAAATCATTTGTGAACATTTGGTGAACTTAGCTCAATTAGTTTTTGACAAAGCTGGGACGGACCCAGCTGATCAAATTAATCGCCGGGACGGACGGACTGGCCGACAAAGCTAAATTTATTCAGAATTTCACGATGATCAAAAACATACACTTGAGTCTATATCTCAGACCATTATTTCTTAGCGTTACAAACGGTAAGGCAAATTTAGTATACCCTTCGAAAATACGTTCGTAGGGGTATAATTAGCAAGAACATATTCTTCAGCTTTACATACATGTAAAGTATACATATGCATTTTAATCAATAAATAATATAAGAATAATATAATATAATAAATTTGTTTATTGAAAAAACGGGGGGATGATTTCGAACTTCTAAAAATAGTCGTGCAAAATAAAGAAGGCATCAAAGCTAGAATAATGCGTTTTTCGCATTTTTGTAGCTTAGCTAATAGATTTACAAAATTGTAATGTCAACGATTATTTTCAGATTTACCGTTTTCGAGCAATAGCTGCGCTCCAAAATGAAATTTTGATTTGTCAAATTGAAACTATTTCAAAAAACCTTAATTATTCGACGTGCTACATTGTCCTCTACAACTTGACTATAAGAGTATTCATTTTACAAATGAACAATTTTTTTCTAATTTTGTCTGAAAATGATCAATGTCTATGATTTGTTCAATTTATTCCTCATGGGGATGTGGTTGGAAATGAATAGCAATTTTTTTTTTGAATGATAACTGATAATATCAAAAATTTTGTGTTTAACAAATGAATTAATAAATTTTATTACAAAATATGTTTGGGAATTGGTTTAACTTAACAATTTTGATTCAAAACTAATTAATTTAATTGATAAATATTTATTAATACTAAGAAACCACTTACTTGAAACTGTAAAGCTGCAAGTAAAAACTATTATTTATGCCACATTTATCATTTTTAACCTATAATTCGGTGTTTGTCTCTACTGTTTTTCTAAGACATTAATACATAAAATAAATTTATAATTTATTTAGCTGCTGCTATCAATTTAACAATACAGTTAGCGAAGACATTTGCAGTCAATTGGACGTTCTTAATTTTGGTACAATCTAATTTCGTAACAATGGTAAGAATGTACTGAATTCACCTTGTACTATTAAGGTAAAAACAAGCAAAATTGACGCAGACTTGACATATTTTTGCAGACAAAAATTTTCAGTATGCATTGAAAAAGAATCATCAAAAAGTAAGTGGAAAATTATTTTGTTTTTTTTTTTGTAATTGAAGGTACACAGCTGACTAAAGTAAAATTGCCAGTCTACACTTGTTTACCAAAATGTTTAATAAAAAGTAGATTGCATATTCTACGTAAAATATTTGCAGTTTTGGTAGACACCCATTATGTTTTTAAAAAAGAATAAATTATTTTTTTTGCAAAATTGTAAAATTTAAAGGGCAATATTTAATAAATTTACCACTTAAATTTTTAAAAGTAATTTAAATTTTTTATATTTTGAATCATACTTATTATTTGTTGTTGAAATTTTTAAAAACCATGCTAAATATATATGTTCGTTTAAACTACATCTAGCGTAACGTAATCTGTATTAATTGTATTTAAAGTATACATTTTTGATCTTTACTTCTTGCACATGGTAAATAAAACCAATAGAATATTTAATCGTACATTTGTCTGTTCCAATTGCAATTTAATTATTGTTCATATATTGTCTACTATATAATCTATTTATAAAAATTTTAAAATAATTGCATGTTTTTTCTTAATTAGTGCATAAAGGTGAATGTATAAAAATTGCACTTCATATAAATATTAAACATAATGTTAAATAGAATTTTAAAATTTAGCGCCAAGAAAAGAAAGAGCAACTATGTTTATAAATTGATGCTATATAAAAATAATTATTTTAATTTAATTTAATTGTTTTATTAAAAATTAAAGTTTAAAATAATATTTATATAATTGAGAATAATGGAAACGTTGATTACTGTATTACTTTTTTTCTTTTCTAGAATCTTAATTAAGTAAATGATCATAACACTATTAAATATTGTTAAATGGATGTGCTGGTTACCTTTTTTTCTTTGGAAGTTTATCAATAAATTTCTTCTTGTTTATAAATTGGATTTCATTCAATAGCACTTCACACAATTTTGAAATGATTGAAAATCTTTAAATTTTCCTTACTGAACACTGATCCACAATATTCTGATTTCACAAATTATCATAAAGCTGATTCCTCCTACAAAACTCTACACACATGAAAAATTATTTTTTTAAGGATATTTAAGGGGGATCGCTTTATTTTTATTGAATAGTCATTTTATTTTAAAATTTTTTTGAATCGCATTAAATAAATTCATTTAATTTGTAGTGATTTTTGAATAAAATATTTACTTATTACGAATAGAAGTTGGAGGCAGTGCAGTTTGATGTTATGGATAGTTGTTGTCTCATAATATTCCTAGGAAACAGAATAAGTATTTTTTGCAGTTAACTTTCAAGTGCTAAAGAGACTCTTTTTGGAACGATTTTTCATGTAACTTATCACAAAAAACTTTATTCCATTCATTGAATAATATTGAAAGCCAAGGCACCACAAAAAACTTCCTAGAGAATAGTTTTATAGCAAAGTCTATCAGCATCCATTTGGATAAATTATCTTGAAAAAAATTATTCGACTTTGAAATGCTCTTTATGAATTTTGGGTTTTTTACTTCTATAATGAATTTTAACTAGTGCATATATTTAAATTTTATTCAAAATTTCACCTACGATTTCTGATACGCTATAAAAACTATTTTCAATAATGCAATTGCCATACAAATTTAAACATGAAAAGATAGATAGAAAGAAGAAACATTTTTCAACATTTTGATCACAAAACCCATGTTTCTTTTTTTCAATTTGTACCTTAGGACCCATATTATTTGTTAATCAAAAATTAAAAAGAAAATAATAACTATAAATAAAATAATATTTTCTTAGCTACCTGAATTTTATGTTCACCTGCGTTTTAAGTGAATAAGTGTATGTAAATAGGTGGTTATAATAAAAGAACTCTAATAAACCATTTAAAAAATAAGAAAAAAACACTTGCCATACTTGTACAACACAATAGCCATAAATCGATACATTCAAAATATCAAATTACCAAAATCATTTGACTTCAAGTAACAATTTCTGAATATAAAAATAACAAAGAATGATTAGAATAAATTAATTGTGTAAAAGAATAAGGTGAATGGTATACAAAACGCGTTTGCAAAAGGAAGGTAAATGAACGTAATGAATTTAATCTTTTTTTTTCAAACTTATGATAAATTACAGACTACCGCAAAGAAACGAACGACAATAATGAAAAAAAATAAAAAAAAAATAATCGAGAAATCAGACAGAAAAATAAATTTCTAAGAAACAATTTGGTATCCCGGCTCAAAATATTCATAACTAAGTAAGGTATTGTTATTAAAAATAACAAAAGAAAAGCTGAGTCGCCAGACAAACTGAATTACCGTTTGAGAAATTTATTATAAGTACAAATATTCAGTTTTTCTGGATACAGAGTAACGCTACACTACAGTTATATTTATGAATTTAATTTGCTCTCAACTTTAACAGATATTCGATATTGGCACACTTCTCCGCAAAACCAGCAAATCCTATCAGTATCTAAATTCGCTTTCCTCAGTAGTTCTTTGAATTTTAAGCATTAACACAGTTCTACAACATTATTTGAACGTTCAAGCTAATTTTAAAAATCAGAAATCTGATACAAATTGATAAATTGTTTGTCTTGATTACAAAAAAGCCACAAAAGCGAATTATATTAAATTTTGTAAAGTGGTAAACGACAGTCATACGGACAAAAACAGCTTCATGCGCTTTAAGCACACTTTTCCCAAAATGTTTTTGAAATGTTAAAAAAAATTTTTTTTTACTTGTTTCAATTATTATTTCTTTCATATTTTTAGTGCTTTGGAATTTAGTTATAAAGCAAGTCAATGGTTTTGATATTTTGAAGTTTTCAGGTACGTTTCCAATATATTTGAAATAATGTATTTAATATAATCAAAAAGTAACTAACACGAAAAAAATTGTTGCAATTTTACGTTGCATAAAAGTCATTTTTAATAATTCAAATCACGTTAAATTAAAACAAATTTGTTAGCATCCTGTGAATTGAGCAAACTAAATAGAGGAAGTAATATCTATATATTTTTAAAGTTCTTTAAATGACTTGAGGATATACATAAGTGCTTTTTTTTGAAGCAATTTTATTCTTTTTTATAGCTGAAATATAAGGTAATATATTTGTATGCAATAGTTTTTCAATAGTGACGTTTTGATTTTAAACTGTTGACGTTTCCATTCGCAAGATAACAAATCGGCATTTCAGTCGATGAGAAACGTCATAATGGAAAGACATACGGCACTTTCGAAAATTTGTTATCTATGAGACGAGACTTCAAGTATTGCATAAGATGATTGAAAATCGGGTTTACACTATATTGTCCTTTTAGACCGTAGCAAAATACATTTCAATTAGTTTTACCAATTACCAACCAAATTCGTATATTATTCTTGAAGAAATCTATATAATATAAAATTTGTAAATTATAAATATTATACGTATACGTTATTTATAACTATTATAGTAAGGTAAATTTTATAAAATTTACTTAAAGGTACAAGTACAAGTCAAAATAAAATACACTTTAAAATTTATTTTTTATAATTTTCGAGTCCAGAGCACTTCTGTAATGATTTTAATTTAATTTTTAGTTTTTGTGGGACATTTATAGTTCGATTTTTTAAGGCAATGTTGTAATTTCATATAAAATTTAAAAGAAATAAACCAAATGTTTCGTGTATATAATAATTCTCCACAATTTTATATAACTTACAAAGCGATATATCTAGGTTCACTAATTAATTAAGTACTTCGCACTAAGATTTAAAAAATATTAATTTTAAATAAATATTTGTTTAAAACCCTCCTAACCAAAAGTAGTAATATGTTTTCAAACATGCCAATTTTGTGGGGTCTTATTCTTAAAACGCTAAAGATATTGAGTATTTTATGTTGGAGATCTAAAAAATAGGTCCCAAATAATACCTTATTTATAATTGTTCTTAAATTACTTAAGTTGTAAACATGATGGTTATATTGGTTGAGAAATAAAATATCTAAAATGGAAAAAAAATTCAAATATAACTTTTTATGCAATAGTTTTTCCGAGTTCAGGTAATTCTGAGTATAATGCTGCCAATAATACTGTCAATTCTTACAAGAGTTTAATCTAGCAATATTTTTTCTTTATGATTGATTTTTATTCAAATATTAATTTATGTAAACTGAATTTATGTTTTGAGTCTAGTTTTCTATATAACTTTTAGATTGTAGTAAGTGCAGTTTTTTCATAATATGCACAGTTATTAAGATAGTATATGCATATGAATATCAAGAGAAATATTTATGTTCCATAATATTTAAATAGTCGGTTTTTATTCTAATAATTTTCTTGTTTCAGGACAATATGAATATTGAACATATTCCGCTATACACTTAGCAAAGATTAGTGTATGTATAATACATACTTAAAGCAGGTAAAAATATAGTTAGTTTTAAAAAATTGTTTACAAAAAGAGGGTGACAGTTAATATTAGCTAGAATTTACAAAATTATTTTTTAAAAATTTGAAGCTTCAGAACTTTACGGAAATGCAGGTCGTATGTATGAGTGGACATAAAAAGAATATCTGATTGATATTTAAACATTTACAGGTCATTTAGAAATCGAATTAAATTATATAATTAACTTCAGTAATAGATAGATAAAAGTGTTCTTGATTAACATACCACGTTCTGAATTTATTGAATATAATCCATTACTAACATTAAATGTAGATTGTTCTTGTGCATATGTAACTAAAGGTGTTATAAATGTAACAAATAACAAAGTTGAAATGATTAAAGCTGAATAACACTGCCGTTGATGATTTCTTATTGATGACATTTGAAATGTTAATGATGGTTTTATTAAAGGTAATGACGATATTTTTAAATGATTTGTTAATCGTTTATTTTTAATAAACCATTTAGAGTTTATTATTGTTTTAATAGTTTCTTTAAGTTTAACTGACATTGTAATTAATTTTTTAATTTAATTGTTAAAGTGAAGTAAAATTATTTCTATTTTTAATAAATAAACTAATTTTCGCCGTTTTTAATGCTGTAATATTTGACTTTTTCCGTTTACAATAACAAAATATAGGTATTATTTTTTATAAAAATACCAAAAATTTATTTATGAAAATTTTTAACATACGAACATAACTTGTAAATTATGATATGCTCATATAAACAAAATCACCTTTAAAACTATCAGAGAAATTTTCTCTTTTTTCTTCTTTTTTATTATTCTATCCGATTCAATGAAATTTTTTTGATATCGATTAATCGATTTATTTTTTTTATTATCGTTATCTTTTGTTTTTCTTGGTTACCTATCTTCTATTGCGTTCTAATATTCTGTTAAATAACCGTAAATCGTTTATATGTATGCATTTAAGAATTGATCTTAAAATGTAAATGTATGCATAAGCTGTTATTTCTCTCTTTAAAACACCTTAATTATCTTTTATATACACATATATCAAAAGTGATGAAAAGTTAAACTCGATATGTTCTTTTGTACATATTTTCAACAACTAATCACTATTTTTTTTATTAGATAAAATTATTATTAGTAAGTTAAAAAATTTTTAATTTAAAAATTAATATTGAGCATTTTAACATTTTTTATAAATAACTTTTTTTAATACGTGTTTTACTTTTTAACATTTTTAATTAAAATGAAAAAAAAGAAAGAGAAACAGAACGATTTTTAAAACATTTTGAGCCAAAAAAAAATATAAAACTTTCACTGAAATTTTCGTGACTTATTTTTGGCAAAAATTCAAAAAGAAGAAATGGAAAATAGGGTAGAATTACACTGAAACACTAGCAAATTTTTTTTTGTACATAAATCCACAATTTTCTTCTATTTTCCTTTCGTACTTTTAAATGTAAGAAATTTAATTTTTTATCAAAAAGTTGGAAAAATTGTTTTTTTTTTTTATTTAAAATTAAAAATTTTACAAAAAAAAACGAATTTTTAATTCTCCCGCGTAACTATTCACTACCGCTAACAATATTAAACTAAAAGTTTGTTTTGATATCTTAGCGGTATAAGACTTCCGTACAGTCATAAACTTAAACTTTTGAAATTTAGTTTATTATCAATAAGCAAACGACTTATAACTTCAACTCTCTATATTTAAAAACAGTAACAGTGTTGTTTTATTTTCCTTCATTCTCATTCTTTCTTCTCGTTTTAATTTTTTTAAGTCAAAATACAAAGTTGCAGGTTTTTTATAATCGGAGTAGTTTTTACTCCGAAATATTTATGAGGTTTAATATTTTTAATTTGTTGAGCGATTAGTTTTTCTTAGACAGCTCGATTTACTGTGCTGAATTAATTTAAATTTTCAAACGAAGACGTGTATTTACGAAATTTTATTAACAGGGAAATTTTCGTTGTTTGCTTAACTTTAAATTTCATAGCAAATGCAATTTTCTTTTTCGGCATGACGCACATACACGACATTAACTAAAAAATAAACTTTTGAAATTGACGCTTATATACGACATAATTTCTTAACAGGTTAATAGCCCTCAAACAAATCTTCTAAAATATTTTCATGTGACAAAGAGAAATCCCTTACGTATAAATAATCCTTTATTTTTAAATATATGCGGCACGTATGAAAGTACAAAACAGCAACTCCATTAAAACATCTTATACATAATTATGTACATATCTGTTTTGATAAGATTATTAACAGTGCCACACTATAATTTAATAATTTTTATTATTTACAGCATTTTTATTTTACATTGTGTTTATCTTATTCTAGTTTATAATTGAGAGCATACTCAATTCAATAAAATATAAAAAGATCATACTCAATTCAATAAATCTTGAGCTTCGTTTCTTACATAGGTTATTTGCTTACATGTACTTTTATTTATTTTGTTTAGTTTTTCTGAAAAATTATTTTCTAAATAACAAAATTAGGATTATTTCAACAACATGTCACATCATCTGGTTTACAAGTTTCTAAAACAAATGTTTTTTTAAATCTACTTGAACTAGGAATTTTCTTTTTAAAACACAACGGTAACTTTGTATTACATTTGCCTCTCCAAGAAATTTTATGTTTTAATTTTAACTTTACCATGCAATCGCGTATGTATATGTTTAAAACTATAAGTTTTTTCTTTCTTCTGTTACGTATAGTACATTTGCATTATTAAAAATTTCTTAAAGAGAAATGTGAAATTTTTTAAATTGTTTGCTCTGTGTCGTATTGTTGCAATATTAAATTTTGAATAGAAGAGATTGATGCTTTTTTGACTTTTGATGATTTTGACTTTGAACTTATGTAAATATTCCAGGATGAATAGTAAACAAATTAAATTCAAGTGCTTTGAATCATTCTTTAAAAATAGAGCTAAAAAAACTGCCTGTAAGTGTTTTAATAAAACAAAGTTGAAGTCACTAACTACTTTTTATTAATGTTGTGTGTGTATTAAAAGCCAATCACATAACATATGTATAAATTCATTATGAATTAAGACATTGTAACTGTTATTCAAAAAGTGTTAATTTTTGTTGTATGTCAAATCGTGGAATTGTACGTAAACGAGTTAGTTTAGATGTGATAATAAATACTAGTTGCCAGTTAAAATCTCATACAGCTTCAAAATTGTTTTAAAATATTTAATTTGATTTTCTTTCAAAGTGGTTTTGGGTACAGCACTTTTTTATCATAAAGCGCATTATTTGCAAATTTCCTGCAATTTCAAAATTTTAAGATGAGTGAATAAACTCTTGGTCTAAAAATATGTATTTGATAAATTCAATATTTTCCAATGGAAATTTTATTTTTCTCTGGCTTCTTTTCAAATTCATCATTGGCATTGTCTTGGTGCATCCATATAGTGAGTAGTAATTGCATAAATTTGTTTAAAGTGTTTAAGTGCATGAATTTATTATCTTACAAGTTAAAAAAAAATCTATCAATATTTTCTGCATTTATACCATAAATAAAGTATTCAAACCAGGAACAAAAAATTTTAAATACCATTGCATTCATTGTTGTAAAGGCACTGAAAGACTTGTAATGCAACTTATGCTCATCGCATTTATTCTTTTGAGTTATAGTAAATTTTTAATTTTTAATTTAGTAGCACTACAAGAGTTGCAAGAAGTACAAAAATGAGAAGAGAAAAAGTGTAAGAAAAAGTTTTCACTCGTCAGTTTATGGTTGGCCGTGACTTTGGTTACTGGGAAAATTGCTTTTTTTCTTTTTTTATCTATAGTGTTATGTATATTTAGAATTATCATTCATGAGTAAGAGAAGGAAAGAAGAAAATAAAATAAAAATAAGTGTCATTATCATTCGTTGAAAGTATTTTTGAGTTGAGGAAAAAAAAAAACTATTTTTTGGTAGTTTTGTTTTATTTTTATGAATTCAATTTTAGTACAGAATTTTCTGTTAAAATAATAAACAGATAAAATATTTCTGTTTTTAAAATTACATGTAATTTTTAAAACATAATTAAATGATATTAAAAAAAAAATAACGTTGTTATTTCAACTTGGAAGTGTTTTCCTTTTTAATTAGGCGAAATTTATAGTTTTAATAACAAAATATAAGAAATCGTAAGCAACATTCTGTCAATAAAATTCTAAATTTTAAACAAGTACTAGATTTTGATTTCGACTCAAAATATTCTTTTCTTTGACTATAAATCAGCTACAATTTAAAGCTGTGCTGGCACAATATGCTTTGACTTAGTTGTCATAAAATAATAAAAATAGAGCTGCAATGTAAATCTGCAATTTAATTTTTAATCAGTATTAGTTGTTTCAACTTGGGTACTTTTATAAATAAATTTTGGAAAAGGAGTACTTGGATTTTGAATCATGAAAATAGAACCATTTTCCAATTATTTCAATTAACATTGCAATAATATATCGTGATCCAATGGAAATTTCTACGAACATGGGGATTAAAATTTAGTTTGCAGATATATTCAATACGTTTTTCAGCTTTTTATAATATTTGTTGTTCGAATTTTTATCAGACTTCTGACTATTTTAATAGATTTATTCAATAAGTCTGGCTGCTTTTGCGATATTTAGAATCCTGTTCTTCCACAAAATAAACACTTTACTCTATATTTTCCAACAAGAGATTTTAAAAATTCTGGCAAAAATTTTCACATTCATTAAAAGGGAAAAATATGAAACAAAATTCGAGAGCAACAGTTAAATAGCTTGAAAGACGTTGTCATAAGCCAATTATAACCGTAACAGTAATCAAAACCGTAAAATTGACAAAGAAAATAATTCTCATGCAGAATTAATACTCAGGGGTCAGAGTATAGCTACACTATAATACTGTTATACGTTTTTTAAAAATATTGTAGTAAAAGTTGACGATAATAACAGAAATTTAGGATCAGTTCCGTAGTCCTGCTCTAAATTTTGCTTAATTAACTGTCGTTATATGTTTGTTTTCATCATCACAAATATTATATACTTAAATGGTACAGTTTGCTTCATAATAGATGAAAATTGAGTGTTCCCTGGACACTTGGATAGGCTTTGAAATTACAGTGACATAATTGCCTTCACGCCGACTGCTGGATGATAGTTAACAATTTCTTATTTTTTATTATTTCTTTATATTTTGCTATATCAGTCATCAAACATCAATTAATTAGAGAGTTAATTATGAAAAGAAAAAATAATTTCTTTTTCCAATTACCAACAGCTACGTATCTGAATGGTACCCTAAATTAAGTCACCGAGTTATTACATACGCAGATCGTTTAAATGATTAATTTTGCTTTTACTTTCCAAAAATACAAAATGACTATTGAATTTTAATTGAACTTCCACTGAATATACATAATAGATTGGAATTTTTCCACTAAATGTAAAAGTGAAATTTATCTATAAGATAATTTTTTTTATTTTATAAATTAATTTAAAAACTGAATACACTTAAATTGACTAATTGAATTTCTTTATAAAAATATCGCCGCTATAAAAGAATATTTTTTAATGATGCCCCCTATTAATAAAGGGCTACACCTACATTTTAATTTTAATGCAAATGTTTTGTTTGTTGTTTTTTTTTGTTTGATGATTTTCAATAAACTTAAAAATTAATAATTTAACTTCTTACAATATTCCATACGGAATGACTGGGAGATATGGCGAAAGTCTCTTAATTTCATTTGGTTTTCTTTCTTCTAACCACTGCATCTCTTATGAGATAGTCATCAAGTTTATTTATATTTATTTTAATATTTTACCGTTTATTAAACCATAGAAAATTAATTTTTCAATTTTTGACTTACATTTGAACTAAAGCAATAAAGGGCATACAATTAATGTTGAGCAACTTCACTTTTGCCGTTCCTTGCTTATTGATGATTATAATTATATTAAGTCAATGCCATTTCCATTAAATCGATTCTATCAGAAATTATTGAATTGACAGGTAAATGAATTTACTTGTCAATACCAAATTCACATAAAATTTACTGCGCTATTTCTGCTTTAAAAATTTATATTTTCCCGAACTTAATTTTAATTAACATTTTAATCAATGTTGAACCCTTAACATTCAAAGAAGTTTTTCAATACCCTTTGAAAGTTAAACAAGATAATAGTTATATTTATCATCAAAAATTCAAATTAGGTTATTAAAAAACATAAACGCAAGCATTCGGAAAAGATATTGCACTCGCCACTGCAAGATTTTGCACAGAGTGCATTTAAATAATTTAATTTTTTGCTGAATTTACGAGTATAAATGAAATAAAATTGAATTGAATTGAAATTGAGAAATCAGTTCGGCACAAAATACTTGTATTTCAATTTACATATAATTACGAAAATGGTTTATCTAATTCTAACTTGCTATTTTGTTACTTGAAAATTATTAGAATTACATAAAACGCTTATATCGCAAAATTTTCAAAGATTTTTTTAAAAATTATTACTGGTAAATTATTAATATTAAAACTTTATTTTCATTTTTGTTTTAAAGGTGACAAAATCACTTTTAATGCGAAATAAACTCAATGCGAAATAAACTTCCATCGGCTGAAAAATTAAAATCTTAGCCTTATATTGTGGTACATTTATCGAAGGTGTAGATATGTTGATTTTTTTGGCATGTCAATATGCGATTTACGATTTCTTAAAAATTTTACACTCTTATACGAGCAAAAAGTACTGGTATTATCGATGTGGCAATGACATTTCTTTTTCTAAATTAACAAAAAACTTTGAAGTAATTTGAAAACTTTGGCCCATGTGCTGAAATTTCCCATTCAATCTTATATGTAATCCATGTAAAATTATTTTTAATGAATTTTTACAGGTATAATGTAGAAAAGGTTATGCTTTTCAAGACGATAAAAGACTAATCGAAATCATTGTTTATACTTTTTACCGTGCAATCCCAAAAATTTTCGAGTGTCCTACAATTTTTCTAACTAATTGTGTAACCCATGTATAGTTTAAAATTCTTTTCAAATCTTGTTTTGTACTCTTGACTTCAAGAGTAAATCATATATAAACTTATAAGTTTACCTACAAGTTTACTAGAAAGTTCACTATAAAGTACTTAAAAATTTAAGATGACTTAATAATAAAGCGAAATTTGCAGTTGCATCTTTAGCTTTTACCACATGTTTTTATTTTCCATTTCTTTTTATATGCCTTACTGCAAATACTGCAGTTAATCGTTTCCCAGGGAACACTTTTCGTTTTAATGCAGAAAAAACAACAACAAGATTGTGTTGATCTCAAATGCAAATGATTCGAATCTTCTTTCTTCATATCTACTTATGTTCATTTGTATGTGTATTTCATTTATATAGTTGTTGAAATTAAATACACGGTGTATGTCACCACGAATATTTTATTCCTTATAAGGTTAAATTTTACTTTTTACCTTGTTTATTAAATAAAAAAATTTTTTTTTTACGTTTTGAAGAACTTTCATTAGTAAGAAAAGGGAGAGAATGTTAAACAAATAATAACAGAGATATTAAAAAATATAAAAGCAATTAAATTAAACACTCAAAGGGATTTCAGGAATGAATAGTGAAAGTATTTAAAAAAACAATAAACACACTTCGTGTTTAACTGTGTTGCATCTATGCAGCATTTTGATTCTCTTATTATTTTTGGAATTTGAAATTGAAAATTTACTTTTTTTTTCAATTGAATGTGAAATTATTGAATTACATCACGCAAATTTATATAGACAAATTTCGTTATTATTATTGTTACGAACTTATACATTTCGAATGCATTAAATAAATTGCAATAAACAAAGGTATGCCTAGAAAGAAAAGGTTCAGAATAGAAATGAAAATTATGTTGTAGATCGAGAACATAATAATTAATTAGTGTACAATACATGCATGTATGTTCGAAGATTATACTAAATTTGTCTTATCGTTTGTAACGCTAAGAAATAATGGTCTGAGGTATAAACTCAAATATATGTTTATAATCAGTGTGGAATTCAGAATCGATTTAGCCACGTTTGACCGTCTGTCCGTTCGTTGAAGTAAAAGGTCATATGAAACTCTATGTCAATTATCTCCAGCACTTAAAATCATATATCACAGAGTTGATACGGTCAACAATATCTATTCTCGTTTTAATTCATTTCATACTTTTAAATAAATATTTTTCGGAAAAAATTTTTTATGATATTAAAATTTGGAATTTTCTATTTAATCAATGTTTTACTTCTTAAATATAGAATTCAATTAGTAAAATATTAGTAGAAAATAAAGTAGCGTTATTGATTTCTTTCATTCTTAATGCAGATGCATTACATTATCAGACATATTAAGCATTAATCTAGTTAGCCGAATTCCTCTTGCATAACATATTTAATTGGCACCTTATTTCGTCCAAAAGCTTAGTGGTACGTCATTCTGTCAGATGAAAATTTATGTATTTATAATTATAAGAAAATCTGTTTTATATTTTTCTAAACATAATAAAAATACAAAATCTACCCATTATTAAAACCATTTTGCTGAGACCCTTTCCTGCTTCATTTTAGAACATTTTCATGAAGTTGCAAAAAGTAAATTAGGATGCACAACTTCTTAAACAACTTCCTGAAATAAGACTTGTTTCAGAATAAAAAATTGGTTATAACTTAACGTCACTTAAGTTTGTTTTCAAATGACTCAGCGTCATTTAAGCTTTTAAATTGCTCTAAAACATAAGCTGAACATTCAAATTTTCAAAAAAATAATTTTCTGTACATAAATTATATAATTAAATATAACCTTCGGTACATATATTATATACATAATTTTGCCCAGCTGCTCAAGCAATAAATTTTTTTTAAGGCTACAGAAGATATAGCACAAATACTCGTAAAATTTCTAAATGAAGATTTCAAAGGCTTTATTTTTCGCTATTTTTGATTCTAATTGATTTAAAGCGCTGTGACTATCAACTATTATTAATTTTTGATGACGAAAGTCACTCGAAAAAACAGTTGACATTTTTAAGAGTCGTTCTTTTGATAAAGAATCTGAATTTTAATGTTTCTATTGAAATGTAACAAATAACAATAAAATTGAAAAGAAATTTTATACAAACTTTTAGTTTGAAAAACAAAAATTGATTTTAAAAAATTTTAAATTTTTGAAAAAAGAAACTAGAATTTTCATTTTGGAAAAATTAAAAAAATCTAGTAATCAAAAATTATTTTTCGAAACTTTTCTTGGTAAAAAAAATAATAGGTCTTTAATTTTTGCCAAATTTTATAAGAAATGGTACCTATATGGTTTGAAATTTTTAAATGCATTTTTCTCAGATTAGGTGCAATTTAAAAATTTAAAAAAAATATTTTCAGGATTTAGACACCATTTGGCATCTGAAGTTATTAGAATTATCCAGCTGGAGCGTATTTTTAAACACATGACATACAAATTTTGACATTAAATCTAATAGAAATTTTTTTTCAATAGGAAAATTTCTATTTTGTTTGCACAAAATGGAGTTTGTAAATGATATGGTATTCACATTATGAAGCTAATAAATAATTAATAAATAATTTAATAGGATTAATAAATTTTAATCAAATTTCTGAACTAAAATTGGTATATGGTTGATGCTTTTTAGTTGCATGTTCCAGTTATGTAATTTAATTACATAAATAAGCAATTATGTAATTTAAAATGTGCCATTGAATAGAAATCTATTTCTATTCAATCATGAAAAGAAGGAAAACATGAATTTTTGTCGAATTAGATAAATTTCCTAGGAGATTTGGTGTTTGTTTTGAGAAATTTGTAAAATTTTTGGATAAAGGAATATTAAGTTGAATTTAATTTTAGTTTTATCAACACCTGGTTTGATTTTAATTGAAGTTGTTGTCCACAATATTTGTGGTTTTTGTACTATATCTTCTGTAAAATAAAAATTTTTTTAATTTTTGAGGACTTAAATTAAAGCTTAAGTTGTTGGGCAAAACTCTATAAAAAAATTTCAAATTTTAAAAAATTTCCTAACGAAATTATTCAGTTAGAAAAAATTTAAAAAGTAAAACAAGGGAAAAACTTGATTTTCCCCAAAGTTCGAATGCTTGGTATTCCGATGGTACATATAATACAGAATCAAGCAGCATATCTATTTTAAGCCCTTTACTAGGCCTCTCTGAAACTCTTTGTTTGAAGTTCCTGTCTTTTTCGAAATGAAAGTTATAATCCAAAAAACTTGGATAAGTCAACATTTCGTGAAAATTCGTTAAAACGTCTGGAGCTCGGAAACCCTTGAGACCTGGCACCCAGCCCGGAACAAAAGGTTTACCCATTTTCGATCTTTTAACGGTGTATGTTGTTATATAGCTTTCTGAATCACCCTGTATATACACTAACCTTTTTTTTTCAAATTCTGAAACGAACCTGGTTTGGACTGAATAATTTTTCATGCTCACAAAGTACCTTCGTTTTAAGATTCGGGACCTTCCATTGCCACAAATTTATTCTGCCGTAATAGGAAGGTAAACATTTGTTTAAAATATGTTACGCTTTTGTGTACTTATTTATTAAATTTTAATAACAAATTTTAATAATTTTTGTGAAATATGTTAATATTACGCAAACACATTCAAATCCACTTTGAACACTGTGTAGAAATTCATATTATTAAAAAGAAAATACAGCAAAACTTATAATAAAAATAAAATTTACAATAGTTAAATCACCTGTTAATGATCGTTTGAACTGAATTCTAAATATCGTGAAAACCGCAGCTATTATAAGCTGTGATAGTTAAAAAAGAAATAAAAATAAAGTTTTTTTTCCGTTTAATTTTAACTTTAGTGTGATTTTCTTTCTTAGACTTCAACATTTTTATTACTATAGTGCCACAAATGTACATATGTATGTATGGATCACAGCATATTTATTTAAAATTTGGATTAAAGTATTGAAATCATTAGACTAAGTTCTTTTCATTGAATACTGTTGGAATGATATTTTTTTTTTGATTCTTCTATTTTTATGATATGGGGTGTTATGCGGTACAATATGATTGAAAACCTATAAAAAAATTACAAGCACAGCAAAAAATATTAACGTTAAAGAGAAGAAAAAGAATGAAAGAAAATTAAAGAAAAACATTTGGTTTTCCTCTCAAGTGGTCTCTACGGTCAACGAATACCGCTAACGTGCGCACTAGTGCCCCAATTTTTTTTAGCTTTGATAATGATTACTTATCTTCATTTTCTGATTTTTTTTTACTTATGGTGCTGGTTTTTGGAATGAAGTTATGTATAGCATTTTTTTTTCTTAATATTTTTTTTAGGAATGCAAATATGTTAATTAACACGTTATAGAACATTAAATTTAGATTATAATGAAGTCATGTGAAGTTGTGAAGAATATTTTTGTTTTTAAAAGTTTTTAATAGGCTAGTTTTATGTCGATTTAGTTCTGTATAAACGAAAAATATAGTTTAGATGCATGATAAATAACATTAAAACAGGGTGTTTTATATGGGGTGTTTGCGGTTTATTGACATTCAAGAATTCTGCAAACAAGACTTCTTGTTCGTCAAGACAAGATATTTTATATTTTCATTGAAATTTTCTATTTTTCTGAAAGCATGCTTTTTTATGTTTATCCTTTCAGCTTAGAAATTATGTTGAGAGTTATAACCTTGTTTTCCCTTTGCATCTACAAAAACAGTTAAAAAATGTTTATTTTAACAAATAATTAAATGTAAAACCAAGACTTGAACAAGTGAAAATACTGCATAAATCACAATCGACTACATTATTTAAATTGCTTTTATTCATGTACCAAAATATTTCAATTATTCCATACTTTTAGGATGATCAAAAAAAAAAACAAATTTAAGGAACATTGACATAATGGAATTCAAGGGTTGATTGCGTGGGTAAAGTTAAATATATATATAATATATCAATAGCATTGTGTTAATCGTTAGTGTTCTATATTTGTAGAAATTTCTACTATTATTGCAGAATTTCTATCAAAATTTATTATTCATTAGTATATAAAAACTGTTAAAATTTTAGACTTCTAAAATTACCATCTAGACGAAAAACGATATCAAAAATTTTTTGAAACTTCTGCAAATGTATTTTATCGAATATTTATTTTCATAGCGGCGTTTCATTGATGACAATTAACTTTGATATAACTGCTGCGTAGGCAAAAATGCAAGAAATAAATACAAATTCTTATCCTTAACATCACCCTAATTAATCTAAGCGTATTTAAATTAATCAGCGGTACGTAGTGTTGCTTGGAATACAATGTTTTTGCCCATAATTTTTAAATATCTGTGTGCATATAACGAATGTATACATATTTATAAAATCATAAGAATAAATATACATATACATAATCATTTTAATCATTATCATCATCACTTTCAGCAATATCGTGATCTTTATTAAAATTATCACAGTTTTTCTTTTTTTCAGTTGCCAGATAAAATTTATGATGTCGGAAGTGTTTAGTCGTGGGAAAAAGTTTTTCTTTTTACTTGTATTTATATAGTGTGTTTGTTGTCTGGACAATATTTCTTAACTCTGCTGATGGCTCGAAAATGAATGTTAGAAACAAAATAAAAAAATGTTCCTGCAAATGTCGTTGTTTAAACAGTGGTTTTTAGTTATTCATTTTCACATTTCTTGACTGTTAAGTATAACAGTCAAGTATAATATAGTACATATTTTTTATATATAGGTATGTTGAATAAGGCATAGGAAATTTTGTTTATTTATGAATATCTACAGAAAATTGCAAATATTAACAAATTATCAATCCTTTATTTTAAAGTAAGGCTTAAAGTTATATAAGGAAAAACATAAGTTTGTTTATTTAACTATTTGTGCAGGTATGCTGAAAAAAACGTCAACAGCGTGAAACTTCAAAATATTACATCGTGTGACAATATTGTCATGTACTCACTATTACTTATGTTAGTTATGTTAAATGTAATGACAGCAAAAGCAGGCGTGACTTTTCGTGTACTGTATGAAACTTTGTTTTTGGAAAGAAAACAGCAACAAAAAAAAATTTTTTGCTTAATTTTGGGCTTCATTTTTATGCAATCAGTACACAAACCTCTTTCAAGTTTGGATAATGTTTTGATATTTTTGAGCCAGTTGATTGAATTGAAGAATTTTCATTAAAAAGTATAATTTTTCTAAAAACTGTTACAAAGAGAAAACTAATTTTTAAGAAAATTAGAGAGCGAAATTTTTTGTAAAAACTGTTTAACTCCACCTGATTACAATATGCTATCTGCCGGTCTCAAGCCTAGAAAAAGGAGGAGGGTTTAAGGCATATGTTACTTCGATCCCCAGTAAAATCTACCCCAGTGTCTGTGAGGACAGTCTGACCACCCTCTCTTAGGAGTTATAATACTAATTGCCAGTGCTCCTGGTAGGGGATTGAGCGCAAGACTTACAACCTTGTCTCGTGGAACACATTTCTGTGTTGGGACCTAGAAAGATTGCCCGGATGAACAGCAGCTTGATCAAACGGGAAAAGACCTTGTAAAGAACACGGATTATGAGATGAAAATGGAATTAGGAACATGAAACGTATTAGGTTTATTTAAGCCTGGCGCTCTTAAAAATATAATAGAACGAATAACGAAACATAAAGTACAAATTACTACGATGCAGGAAACTAGATTTTTAGGAGAAAAAATCTTTAACTCTAGTCAATCTTAACTCTAGTGGTAACAAAACTAATGTACATATGTTTGGATCGGGTTAACTAATAACATTATAGACTTTAAAGCAAAAAATGAAAAATTATGTGCTTTAAGAATTAAAACAAAATTTTTCAACTTAGCGATTATTTGTGTTCAAATAATGAGAATACCTAACAAAAGATAAAAGTAAAGCAGAAGAGAATTTATTTTATAATAACTTAAACCAGTTGTACGATAAATTTCCGAAAAATAATTGAAACAGATTTTTATGTTCAAATAGGGAGAACTGCACCAACTCCACATAGTCTGCTTACAGAAACAAATGACAATGGTTGTCGAGTAGTAGATTTGGCACAATACCGTAAAATGATTATTAGTAGCACGACCTTTGAACATAAACGTATTCTTAAGGAGACGTTGATTGCCCCAAGTACAAATTGTAAAACCCAAATAGACTAGTTTCTATTCGATTCTAGACATCGAAAAAACATTCAAGATGTCAGAAGTTTTAAAGGGACATCACATGATACTGGTAATTTCCTGGTGCGAGCTATTTTTAAAGCAATATATCGTCCGAAAGAAGAGAAAGGAAAAGGAGAAAGAAAAAATAGGATATAAGTCGTCTAAAAAATAGTTACATTGAAAATCAGTTCGTTGATCATACATATCAAAATTTGACAAACAATAATTAGCAGCAGTAAATATGATACGGACATTAATAACCACTGGAGCAGAATTAAATCGGCAGTCACAGAAGCCCAGATGAAGTTCTAAAAACCACAGATAGAGCTCAAAGAAATAGTTGGTAAGATGATGAATGCCTAATAGCAAATAAAAAAATTATGCCAAGTAAAAGAAGGTTACATCGAAATACAAGAACTACTTTTCTGGAATATAAAGAACTAAGGAATGCAGCACAAAATTTATTTAGGAGAAAGAAAAGAGGGCTGCTAGAAAGCAAACTAAGAAATATTGAAAATTTAGACAAATCAAAGACTCAAAAAATTCTACAAAGAAATTAAATGAATTTAGGATTGATTTTAGCCCTACTATTCTCGTTTGTATAGATATACTGCAAGAGAAAATATCAAATAATCAATTAATGATTTACATAATTTAAACATCATCATAACAAACGAAAAAAATATATGATTTTAGTACAGCTAAAGTGTATATCGAAGAGCCCATAGAACATGATGTGTATCCAGGTATAAATAAAGTAAAAAATTCCAGAGCCAGTAGTATTGATGAAATACTGGGCGAAATATTTTAAAATGTTGGTATTTTTTTAGAAGAAGAACTACATAGACTTGTAAAAAAGATTTGAAAGGAAGAAAGTATGCATGATGAATGGATAAAGATATAATTGTACCTTTATATAAATAAAGTCGAGTCAAACCAATGGTTTGTAATTTAGCACTTTTCCTTTCAACAAGCGAAAGTACTGCTTTTAAGAACAATCAGCTATGTGCTATATTATTAAAATTACATTCATTCATATATGAATATATTTCAAAAATTGCATACCTTTAGGATAACCAATGTATTCAATATTTGAAATAAAGCAAAAAAATTGAGAGAGACATTAACATAAAGCTTGAATTTTAGGGTTATTTGCGTGAATTATACTTTTTAGTGGTATTAAATTTATAGCTAGCTTTCTCCCATTATAGAAATTTGGAAATCCTTACGGTTTCGAAAATAAAAGGTGCCAAAAATCAAAATTTCGTGAGATAATAACTTGAGAGGGGGTGGAGGTAGAAAAAATTTTCTTCCAACGAAATGAACTTGTTATTAGTGTCTGAAAGCTGTTAAAATTTCAGACTCCTAAACCTTTCGGTCTGGAAGAAAAACGATATTAAAAATTCGGAAAAAACGGACTTTAGATAATGATAAATTTTAAAGGCCATTATTTTTTTTAAGGTTCAAGTATGCCGCGATAGAAGAAGTCAGCTTCTATTTGTCCGCGTTTACAAAATTTGAAAAATGCTTATGGTTTACCTGCTATAAATAGTTAAAAAACGGTATTATTAGAATATTTAGATGCTATAACTTTTAGAGGGAAGGAGATAGGTAAAAATTTTCTTCTATAGAAATAAGTTCCTAGTAAAGATCTATGTACGTATGAAATTTCAGCTTTCTATCTGCAAGAGTGTAAAAGTTTTGTAAACATGTCCACGGATAGACGAACGGAGTGAGACTAATAAGCACTTTTTTTAAAGTTTTTTTGGAAAAATGTTAAAAAGGAGATAAAATAGATTGCCAATATTATAGAGAAGTTAGACAATTATGTATAGCTTATATAATATTCACTTCTATATTAACCAATACATTAAATATACCCAAGAAATTATTGGTGAGTCCTAAGCTCGTTTCACGTTTGGAAAGTCGAAAACTGACTAATTCTTAACCATCAGACAATTAATTGAAAAAAGCACATAATTTAATTATAAATTTCATCACTTCTTTATTGATTTCAAACAGGCCTTCGACTCTTTACACGTGATAAATTATGGATGTCCATGGTGGAATTCGGTCAACCTAAGAAACTGGTCATCTTATCAGAAATGGCCACAAGTAAAAATCAAAACTACGTCAGAGTTCAAGAAGAACTGTCAGAGCCCTTTGAAGCAAATTATGGAGTGAAGCACTTTCTCCCACGTTATTTAAAATTGAAACAAATGGCTGCCTTTGAAATCCTCACCAATTTGACCTTTTGGAGACGAAATTGATCTTGTTACAAGAAGATCAACTTCGTCTATAAAATCTTATTATCCACACTTTTCAAAATTCTATTAGTTATAAATGAAGCAAAACGAAGTACATGAGTAACCAGCACACTACTTCCAAATCATCGTTCTAAATGAACATAGTTTTGAAAAGATCAATCGTTTCAAATATCTTGGGTAGATTATCAATAAAACAAACGACTGTCCCGAAAAAATAAATGAACGGTTAAAAACAGCAAACAAAGCTTACGCATCTTTATATAAAATTATGGGGTCGAACTTATTTAAAGAAAAGTCAAGGACCCAATTATACAAAACGCTAATATTGTACCAGTTTTTATATATGGTGCTGAAACTTGGACAGCGGAAAAGAGTGATGAAAACTAACTTGACATCTTTGACGGAAAAATAATTAGACGGATTTTGGAGCAAAGAATAGAGGACGAAGGTTCGATACGCGTAAGAACCAATGAATAATGTTATAACTTTCTAAAAGAGTAAACATTTAGTAGTCAACAATTTCAATGAGCTGGCCATCAAAGATAAATAAAACAACAGCATAGATAAAGCAATATATAAGATATTTAAAAATGGTTCAGAAGGAAAGAGAAATGTCGGTAGGCCAAAACTATATGTTGGCTAGAAAATATCGAAAGAATTGTTGAAAATGTAAATCGGAGAAATTGGAGATCAATCGCCGCAAGTAGAGAAATCTTTTAAAGGAGGCTAAGTTTCAATATGTTTCATATGAAACTTGGCTTCCTTTAAAAGGAGGCCATGTTCAATATGAAATACATATACATATGTACTTATCTATTTGTTGAAATTTTTAAGAGATTAAATAGTTTTCTAACACGTAATGTATTCACTTTAAAAATTACTAAAAAATATTTCAACGTCAGCTCTGTAGTCATTGCTTTTGAATGCTATTCAATTCAGCTCTATTGTCATAAATTTTTCTGATAACAGTTGTCGAAAAGCAGCGTTAAAATGTAAAAGGGTCATTTAAATTCAGATGATGCCGGATTTTTTAAAATAAAATGTTATTTGTGTAACAAATTACGCCACGTCAACTGAAATCAAATATTTTTTTTTCACCCTAATACCACAACTCCTAATTAGAAGACATTGACTCGAACTTTATTCTCATTAAAATATAAAAACTATATATTTTTTTTAAATTAATAATTTCTAATTGAACTTAGAAGCTGACCAAAACTACTTTGAAATTATTTTTTTTGAATCAAAAAAGAGGAAGCAAAACTTGATTTCACTTGTTTGTTAAAGTTTTTAAATAAATACATACTTATGTACTTATATGTACGTGCTATGTAGATATGCAAAAAGTTTTCTTTCAACCAAAAATTTATTTTTCTATACAGGTGTGTTTTATTTATAATAAGTATACAATAACGCTCTGTCCACTCTAACTATTATTGACTTGAATTATAAATAACACTATTATCGGCAAATATTTATCAAAATATTCAATTGCAAAAAATAAAAAAATTAAAATTGTTAAAAAGTTTTGGCGCATGATGCCTAAAAATAATGGAATTAAAATATTTTATGGTGTGACCAAAATTTCATTTATGATGATGTAATAAAAGAAGAGACTTCAGTTAATCACGTGTTGAAAGAAAAAGTGTATTTGAAAAACTTTCCAAAATAATAAAAATACTGAAACTTTTTATTACAATTTGAATACAATTTTTTTTAAACTTCGATCTCTTTTAATTCAGCCTATTCATATGAACCTGTTTGAAATTTGCAAATAATTTTTATTTCAAATAAAGCTACTAACTTTTCTCAATAAAATAATTTAGTTTTTAAGGCTTTCAAAAATAAGTATTAATTTTTAACACTATTGATAACTGTAGAGAAAATGTGAAAATTGTTGAGAGTATAATTTTCTGCTTTAGTATTTTAAAGTTTACGTTGGAAATAAAAAATATTTAAAAATCTGATGTGGTCAGCACATAACCGACCGTATTGTGTATTGTCTAGTTGAGTGAAAGTGATACAGAATATTAAAAAAATGTCTGTTAAGTACTTCTTTCCAATTTTAAGGACATTTGTAAGCTTATAGTTAACATATCTAAAAAAATGTAAATTTGGCTCTTAGTACAGTTTCGCTTTGTGCTATCCGAATTCCCTGAAATGCCCACCAGTTAGTTTTGGTAATGGCCAAAACTCAAATATCAAATTTCATGAAATCCCATCAATTCCTTCCGTAGATATGGTGAAAAATGTAAAATCGGCCCGCAAATCAGTTTTCGAGCCCTGATGTTTCCAAAAAATTTATATGTTCATTGTTTTAATACGAGGAATTCAAATATTTAATTTCAATGAAATCGGTTGATTATTTCTCTTTATATTCACAAAAATGTATATTTGGCCCGTAGTAAACGTCTAGTTGCCGATGCCTGATCTTTCCAAAAAATTTACATGTTCATTGCTTTAATACGAGCAATTCAAATATTTAATTTCAATGAAATCGGTTGATTATTTCTCTTTATATACACAAAAATGTATATTTGGCCCCTAGTAAACGTCCAGTTGCTGATGCCTGATTTCTTCCAAAAGTTAGCAATTTTCGCGGACGATCGAGCAAAGCTTATATATGAAATTTCAAGTAAATCGATTGAATACTTTTTTCAAAATGTTCAAAAATGTAAAACAGGCTCGCTAAAAAGTGCAGTTCCCGAGGCCTGATATATCCCAAAAGTTGATCAATCCGTGCCATGGTGGAAATAAACTTACATGTAAAATTTCATCAAAATCGGTTCAGCAGAACTTGAGATACACGCGTGCACACACAGACCGACAGACCGACAGACCGACAGACCGACAGACGGACAGACCGACAGACCGACAGGTTGCTAAAAATAGTTTACTTATACTTCCCTACTATGGAGAAGTGCATTCCCACCGAAAACTCGATATGCAAAATTTGTTGCCATCACATAACCTACCTATTGTTTACACAATACGGTCGGTAAAAATGAAAATAATGTTAGAAATAGAATTTGGGAACTCTACAAACTCGCTTTGCCAATTACATTGATGAAAACTGTTGAGCGTTGATTAAGTCTATTGCGATCAACAATATTGAATTTTTTATTTCAGAAACTATAAGTACATTATCGATCTTGTATTCAGCGACAAAAGTCTTTGTCATGCACATTTTTGTTGATTTCTAGCCAATTTGTGTGTACTGCTGCAAAATTTTAAAGAAAGAACATTTTGGTTTATTTGAAGATTTCGAAAATCAAATTTTGTTTAACAAACGACTTATGCGCATTATTTTGATGATACTTGCGGGAAATAAATTTACTTAATTCTTTAATTAAATTTACTTAATTCCTTTCCACCGACCGCATTGTATACAGTAAGGGAGTTTAATTGATGGCACCAAATTTACGCAGCCAATAGAGGGAGTTTCATGAAATTTTATATTTAAATTCTGGTTGCTACCGAAATTCAACAGTGAACTGAAACAAATTTATTTTATGGGTAAACAAACAAGAGGTTAACATAAATAAAATTACATTTAAAATTACATAATGTGCAGGTATCTATATTCGATTGCTGCAGGTATACATATATTTATTATAATCTGAAATAACAAAGTTTACCCATAAGAATACAATAATTCTGGAATATTTATTAACTTCGAATTTATTTACTAATTGGCTACTATTGCATTACAATTCATAAATAACTTTACGTTATACTTACTTGTTCTACCTTAATTAGAAGTTTTTATACCCTGCACTTCGTGAAGGGTATATTAACTTTGGTATGGAGTTTGTAACTACTTGAAGGAGTCATCTGCGGTATGGACATATATATATATTCTTGCTCAGCGTAAAATTCTGAGTCGATTTAGACATGTCCGTCTGTCCGTCCGTCCGTCCGTCCGTCCGTCCGTCCGTCCGTCCGTCCGTCCGATCGCACGATAACTCAAAAACGAATAATGCAATCGACACCAAACTTTCACAAGTTTTTTCTTTTGTGCCAAGGACGAGCCCTATTGTTATTGGACTAATTCGGACAACGGGTTCGGGTAGCTGCCATACAACTGAAAGAGTTTATTTTAAATATTTCAAAAACTAATAAAGGTATAAATATAAAATTTTGTACACATGTGTCCAATTATATTCTACACATGCTATAAAAATTATAATGGGATAGCTGCACTGGTTCGGGTGGCTGCCATACAACTTCAACAGCAAATTTTTTATATTCGGCAAAATAATAAAGTCAGATTCATGAAACTTGGCAGTCATGTGTCCAATTATAGGTCAAATATATTTCTGAAGTTTTAGAGGAATCGCTTGACAGGTTCGGGTACCTGCCATACAACTCCAGAAGCTAATTTTAAATATTTGGAAAAATAATAAAGTCAAATTCATGAAACTTGGCAATCATGTGTCCAATTATGGCTCAAATACATTTCTGAAGTTTTGGTGGAATTGCTCGACAGGTTCGAGTAGCTCCCATACAAGTCCAAAAGCTTATTTTAAATATTTGGAAAAATAATAAAGTCAAATTCATTAGACTTGGCAGTCGTGTGTCCAATTATAGGTCCGACATATTTCTAAAGTTTTGGTGCGATTGCTTGACAGGTTCGAGTAGCTCCCATGCAAGTCTAAAAGCTTATTCTTAATATTTGGAAAAATAATAAAGTCAGATTCATGAAACTTGGCAGTTATGTGTCCGATAATAGATCAGATATATTTGTGAAGTTTTAGTGAAATTGCTTGACAGGTTCGGGTGCTTGCCATACAACTCCAAAAGCTTATTTTACATATTTGGAAAAATAATAAAGTCAGATTCATGAAACTTGGCAGTTGTTTGTTCAATAATAGATCAGATATATTTGTGAAGGTTTGGTGGAACTGCTTGGCAGGTTCAGGTACCTACCATACAACTCCAAAAGCTAATTTTAAACATTTGGAAAAATTATAAGGTCAGATTCATGAAACTTGGCAGTCGTATGTCCAATTATAGGTCAGACATGTCCGTGAAGTTTCTATAAAATGATTTTAGAGGTTCAAGTAATTGCTACACAATAACGAAAGGTGCAGGGTATAATTCAATCGGTTTATACCGACTGAAACGTTTTTACTTGTTTCAATAAGATTTTGATCTAAATTATGCAAGACATAATTTCGCTTTCTGCATAAAGAATGAGAGATATTAAATCTCCCCTGTGCGATGTTAGTTTTAAGTTGGGCTTCAAAAGAAAACAGAAAAATGAACTCAAATTAAGAAGATTGGTATTAATTATTGTCTAAATTTTATAATTCACCATAAAAATAATTATATATGTATTATATATATGTACATATGTATGTGAAATCTACATATTATAAATAAATTCCAAAGAAAGCAATCTTTTTCTTTATTCATTATTATTATTTATTAATCACGGATATTTAATGTACTTTTCTTACATGTTGACAAAACAGACAACAATATTATAATGAGAATAATGAAATTTAATGGTTTTTGTATGTATGTAGCGTGTACATTAACCGCGAAATTGGCACACAGCGAAAAGAGCTGAAGAGAAAAAAGCAAAACTTACTCTGTGCGAACTTTTCAAGCTTTTCGCGATTTTTTTTCACAATTTTTTAATCGGGTAAATGATTCGGCAAGTATTCATCGCTATATAGTCTTGTTACTTTGAACATCTTTCTTGTATTTGGCAAGCTGGGTACTTTTATGTTTGCCTGACACAATATAAGTTGCAATTATTGTTCTTTTGAAGCTTTACTTTTTTTATTTGTTTACTAAAAACTCAGTTTCTTTTTCTGCACAATCTATTGTGCGTTTATACGAAAAAATGTTAAAAAAGAAGATAAACAACAAAGTTTTAAGTGAAATTGAGTTTTTGCAAATATTTAAATAAAATAATAGAAAATAATACGAAAAATGAAAAAGTAATGAAACAAGGAAAAGCTGATATTTGTTTTTCCTTTTTATTTTTTTAAATTTATTCATTACTTTTAGTTTTAATAGTTATAAAAGTTAATGAATAGGTTTTTGTTTTGCAATTAATTCATTTCTATTTTCACTTATTTTCTCTATAGACAATCTTTTTATGATTTTGTCAAATTAATAAAATTCGACTTACAAAGCTTAACGTACTGCATTGCCATAACATACCATGTGTAAAGTATTCCTAAAATTATATTTTGAATATTAGAATATTAACTTTCAATTTTATCCGGGATATTAAAGTTAAACAATCGATTGGAATTCTGTTTAATTTAGAAATTAAAATAACGAAGAAATTTTAAAGGATTTCGAAGTAATTTTGATACCCGTACGAACGTATGTTCGAAGGGTATACTAAATTTGTCTTTTTATACCCGTACGAACGTATGTTCGAAGGGTATACTAAATTTGCCTTACCGTTTGTAACGCTAAGAAATAACGGTGTTAGATATAGACTCAAGTGTATGTTTTTGATCAGCGTCAAATTCTGAGTTGATTTAGCTTTGTCTGTTCGTTCGTCCCAATGATAACTCAAAAACTAATTGGGGTAAATTTACCAAATTTTCACAAATGATTTATTGTAGTAAGTGCCAGAACCCTATTTAAATTGGACATGTCCGGGGTACCGGTTATGGTAGCAGCCATACAACTTAAATAGTAGTTTGGCCATATCTAAGAAAATATTAAAAACACAGTAGTAAAATTTTGCATAAATTAATATGGTACTACGACAACTTAAAGTCATAGTTTGTCCCATAGTCACCTATGGCATATTTATTTGCACATAGGATAACAAATTCGTACGGATATCACAGAGTTGACCCGGTCAACTCTATCTTTTCTCGTTTTTCATTATAATTGTTAAGTATTCCCGAACTTATCGTTAGAAAGAGGTGCTATATTAAAGACTATTAAATTTTCGGCCTTTTTCCAGTTCACGAATGTTTATTAAGTGATTACACTTTTCAACAGTAACACAATTCAATTAAATAATTATATTGTAAGGTCATGTACTTTTCCAATAAATTTTTTTTTATCGATAAAAGGATTGATTTTCACGGTTTTATTAAAATTAATTTTTTCTAATTAATCATGATAATTATCCGCATCTAAAAAGTAAATAATGAAATATAGAGAAAAATAAAATGTAAGATTGCCTTAGATTTTTATAAAGGTGGTAATAAATCATTACCAGTAACAATACCAATTATAATAATGCTAATATAATAGAAAAACAGTAATATGAAAAAAAAAATAAGAAAAGAATAAGATTTCTTTTGAGATGGTAATAAATTTTAAAAAATAAAGAGAAAAATAAATTGATTGTATGTGTTTTTAAATTCGTTTTCTATTTATTGTGTGATGTAAAGGAAAAAACGTCTAAATCAAAATGTCAGTATATTGTAATAAATTGTGAAACCTTCAAAGACATATTCTCTAATTTAAAATATTATTTTGAATCCACAAGTAGTGCACAATCATTTCTCTTACATTTCGCGTGCATTTCAAATTTTAACAATTAATATTTGTAATTGTTTAATTTTCTCAAGAGTAAAGGAGGAATACAAAAAGTTTTCTTTGTAATTCCTCCTTTTAGTTGTTACTTCTTAAACATTTCAATTTTTATATTTTGGGAAAAATGTCTTCGAAACTATAAACTTGCCATTAAATTTGCATAAAAGCTATAAATATAATGTGCGAGACATGGAACGACCCTCGGTATTCTACCTGAAAAGGAGAACTTGGGCATGCGTGACATGGAACTTGGGAGCTGCTGTGACGAGGAGGAGGAGGAAACGTTGTTTAAAGGAAATAATCTATTTTATAAGCCATTAAACATGCGAGTAGGAATTGTTGTTTTTAATCTTACAATTGGTGTGGAATTTTATATTAATTCGACAAAATTTTCCAAATTTTTGTAAAACTCTTTTAATTGATATACACATAGCTTGAATTAGTATTGTAATCCGAAAAACTAATTTGTTTAGTTATTTAAATAAATATTTAAATTTCAAAATACATGCCCGATTTTTTATTCAATTCATTTAACTTTTTTTTTCGAAAATATTAATTTTGAGTTAAACAGTTAATGCTGTCGTTAGAGCATAATTAACTCGATTTTGCCCAATGCATATACTTACATTGTTATTCTATTCAGATACATACCGATGTGAATAATTCCAACAAACAAAAAAAACCATGCATGAAAAGAAGAGAATTTCTCTTTCATTATAGCTTTAATTTTGATTTATTAGAAAGATAACACAAGAATCAAATTTTTCTAATGTCGCCTAGAGTAAATAGAGTTTTGAAATAATTGTAGACAAATGATTATTGAATGTTTTATTTTACAAATAATATTTTTCTACGTTCAAGACAGCATATAAACATGGAACAGCATATAAGTTTAATTGAAAAAAGGGAAAGTTTATAGAGTGTCATATGAGTAATGAATGGTTGCTGTTTATTTTGTTATTAACATTTTTATGTAGGTACATAATATACATAATGTACATACTACTTGCATGTAGGCTCATAAAAATTTAAGTGGAAATTTTTATTTAATTATTTATTTAATATCTCTTTTATGTAAAATATGTGTACATATTATTATTAAATGCTATATCTTCGAGATGAGTTAGAGAGCTCAGAAAATTTTTTTTATCAAAAATAAAAATTCATATAGAAACTCAAAGACTAAGAGTTTGAAAGAGTATAGGTTTTGTGGAATTTATAATTTTTCTTAAATGTGCGTAAGTAAACACGGAGAAATCAAATCTGTAAGATATTGAATATGCGACTTAAGTGTATACCAAGTTCTGGTGAGCTGAATGTTATTTTATGTATTAGTTTATTATATGAAGTTAAATTAATCTACCCAGAAATACTAGAAATGAACCAAATATCATTATAATCTTGTGGGATACCAAGAGAAAGATTTTAGTGTGTTCGCGAAATTTTTAAAATCTCTAGGAAAAACAAATTCCTCTCTTCTAAGATCGCAGAATGCGTCTTAGTTATATAATACTCATCTTAACTAGTCAGCTTCAAGCCCTACAAAAACTTTTAACAAAAAAGAATTTTTTTGCTCATCCTTCCGTGCGTTCGTTCTATCAATAACTTCCGTGCGTTCGGTCTTATAAAATTTACAGTTTAAATACACGAAAAAGACCTATTTGATAGACATTAACAGTAACTACACTTGTTAGTAGAGTACTGTTAATATCTACCGTATACTTTATTTAAAAATATAAGAAATTTCTCAGACAGAACTGTAAAAAACTACAAAAAATTTTCTGTCTTTAACTTAATAATCATCTTGAGAAAAATATTAATTTCTAGATAAATTTGCATTTCCTCTTGAACAAAAATTTCCCTGCTTTAAAAGTAACTAAGCCTCAATTGCACATTAATTCCAAAAAAAAAAATGACTGAATTTTATAGAAAGAAATACTTTTCTTATTAAATGTTTCTTTTTTAAGTAGGTAATTTTTAAACAAGATTTTATAAACGTACACACAACACATTATTTCTTATTCATAATTAAATCATTAGATTGCTTTTATTTCCTGTCTAGTGTTGTTTTTCTTTTAACATTATTACCAACCAACTGACTTCCATAATAATATTTTATTGTTATAAAAAGTTGAAATATAATAAACCAGATTCAAGTCATTGTCCTGAATATAATATTGTCTATTTTGTAAATGATTCCAAATACCAAATTGAGTGACGCAAGTAGGAATTTTATGAATGTAATGGAAAATGATTTTTCGATTTAAGAAGTGAAATTACTTTCACAAAATAAACGATGATATTTTTTTTATTGCACACAGATGACAGAAACTAAATAAAAATAAAAAATTAAGTATATTGCATATGAAAAATGAAAAGTTTTGTAGGTAGCATTGAAAGCATTATAGGTACTATATTTCACAACTTGCGACACTTTAATTTTAATTTAAACATTTTGGTATTTTTATTGGGAACTTCTAATCATTTTGGAATTAAATAAGTGACATTAATTTGTGTGTTGCATTATTGTCGACTTTCATAACCATTTGATTTCATAATTAAAAGCATATCAATGTGACAAATCTCTAATTGAAAGAAAAAATGTCATTAAACATATGTACGTCATATTGCTCTTTTGCCGCAACAATGACGTGGCTCAAAAAATGCAATTTTTGGGTTATCTTGAATACTAACATACGTAGCAATTACATGTTTCAAGACGTCTTTGTAATATTGCAAATGGAATAATAAATTTACAATATTATATGCACTCTAACAATATTTATGAATAAAGAAAAAAATATGTGTTATGACGTTTTAAATCTGACAATTGCAATGTCATCAACTTCATTTATTTTGCACTAGTATATTCACATACAATTTATTATAGTAACGTGTTGAAACAATATAGCTACAAACTATATAAGTAGGTACAATATAGGTTTTTTATTTTTGCTGCTTTTGCTGCACTTTTTGTTTGAGACAATTTTCTTTTCATTAAATTGAAAATATCAGTATTGTTCAGATATTTTTCCAAATAATTTTTGAAAAAGTTAGTGTCTGTCCACCTGTTTACAAAACTTCTACAACGTTTGAGGCAGAAGAGTGAAATTTTGAAAAATAGATTTGAGCGAACATAATATTTTTTTTGTAAAACATTTTTAATATATCTCGCCTTTCCGTCAAGTTATAGTTAGTAAAATTCAAATTTGTTAAAAAACAAGTTTTTGACAAGTAGATGTGCCAAATATTTTAATTTTTTACAGCAAAAAGATTAATAATTTCTTTTTTATAATAAAATTCTAACTAATTTGTCTCCTACTGTAATACTTTTTCTCTCTTATACAGCAATTCTTTGTATATTTCAAATTTGTAAAAAATTATGAATTTCGTTCCCCCCTATTTCTTGAACAATATGCACTTCTATAAATGAAGAAATGAGATACAAGTGTTCCTCTTGTCATAAAGATTGACTGATGTAGGTTTTTAAAAAATTTGGGACTTATGTAACCCATAACTTTAAAATGCTTGCATAATATAAGAAATGGAATATTGCACTAGTTTTAAACTTGAATTCGTTAAATGGAATTGTGCTATTTTACCCTCAATAGGTTTGTTGGCTATATTCTTTTCTGTATGTACACTTATGCATAGTTATGATTTTCATTTTTGTATAATATTATTGCCAAAGAAAGGTATAAAAATTAATATAATTTCCTGCATTACCAAGACGATAGCATCAAAACTATCCAAAAACATTTTTGGAATTTCAATTTTGTTTTTGCTATACTCGCATAAACATATATGCGTAGGATATAATAAAAATTCCAATCTATTTGTTACGAAATTTAGAAATAATGGTTATACATATAAATGCAATAAATGCATATACATATGTATATATAGGTAAACATATCTGTAAACATTATCACAAATGGTTCATAGTAAAAAGTTTTATGCATTTAATTTGAATGTGATCAAGTGTTTCGGGTATACATACCTTCTATGCAATTTCAAAAGTGATTTGTTGCCTATATTTTAAAAACTATTGAAAATATCGTACGACAATTTCGAATACGAGTACAAGCAACAGGGCGAAGTTCTTTATCATCCATAAAAATGGAGTTAAGCTTGTGTGAGTTGTTACGATTAGCTGGAAAAACACAATTCTATTATTTTTCAAAAATATACATATATTCAGGCCAGATGTTCGCAAAATATTTAGTCGAAGTTGTTTGAGGTCTCGCGGTATTTTTCATCAAATTTTTATAGTATCATTTATAAATTTAACCGGAACTGTTTTATAACCAATATCATTTTTTCAAAAAAAAACTTTCGCTGAGATTGTATGAAAGGAAATGATATTTCTCATTGAATTCGTAGATGACTAATTGGTTCATATCTATATGGATGGGTGTCACAGAGTTGACATGGTCAAACCAACCTATTTTTGTTTTTGTGATTTTACTTCTGTTTGTTATATCTAAATTTCATAATTTTGTGTGTCTATTTTGGATTTCTACAAAGGTTTGGTCAAATTGATAATTTTATACATATACATTAATAAATTATGTTTGCAGGTACATACAAAGATATGTATGTCTTATAGTTGTTATTATAAATATTATAAATGCTATGTATTTTATACTAACTTATAATTTTAATGAGAAAAGTGTATAAATTAAAACAGTAACAACGTAATGAAAAAGAAAGAAACACTATAAAAAATTTGTCGGCATCATAACAATGTCATAGTGTCACTACAATTCATAAAATATTTAAAACTTTATTCCATGCCATTATTATTATAACTATATTACTATTATTGTTATTATTATTTAAAAATATATCTATTCGATTGCGATATATGTATTCGATAGCAGTGGTTCCCAGCCCGGAAAGAAAAAGTAAAATTGAGCGGCCACGGAACCTTTTTGGGGGCCACAGTGATTTTCACTAACATATTACTTTAAATATGTTAAAAAAGAAAACAAAATAAAAAACAACTACATAACTATACATACATGTATATTAACAAGAAAAAAAAATATTTTCGTGACAATTACTAATATTTGCAAACGCGGGTAGATTACTCAAACACGCGAATATTTGAGCTTATCTTCCGGTGTAAGTTGTGTATTTATTTTTAAGAAAATCGTATAAGAAATTGTTATGAAAGCGATTCTAAAATGTAAAATATTCTGGGATATAAAACATTTTACTCAGCAATTTTGCAAAAATTTGTAATGAGTATGCATTGTTTCTGGGTAACGTAAATCTAAGATAAAATTCTTAAAATATTAGCAATTTACTAAATAGAAACTATTTTATATATAATAAAACAATAAATGTTTCTGTTTATCAGTCTACATATGCTCTGAGATATGCTGCAAGCTGCTTTAAAGTCGAAATGCGGCTAAATCGTTATAAGAAAATTATTTAAACTTATGCGATAAATGCTAGAGAGAACTCTGGAAGATATTTCCATCTAATGAAGCAGAATCTAAACTTGTAAAAATATTACTTTTCATTATGGAGCCCGATTTGAGAAAATTGGCTTATTTACATCAGAAAAAAGTTCACTAAGTGAAACTTCCCAACGAGATTCATGAATTTTTAATGAGTTTTATACTGCAATTTTATGTCACAAAGTAAAAAAAAGGTTGAAATCCACTGGTATATAGAAATCACCAGTAGTAAAAAAAAATAATCTGAAGTGGTCATCACAATATGACAACAAATATTTTATTATGTACATAAACTGCAATCAGGATGATCATGATAGTGATGTTGACAATGATGAAATGAAAATGCGTTGACCCATATTTGGCCTATGTTTGATTTACTTTGTCTTACATTTGAATAATAAATTTTTTACTTATCTTTTTCACTCTGATCTTATACCGTTTTTTAATGAAAATGTTAACTACATCATAAAATAAATATTATTAACACATACTTACATATTTTATATGTAAGGTGCTATGTTTTGAATGCTGAACTTTACTCTTCTTTTGTAATTTCGAAGTTTTTGTATTTAACTTTGGTCATTTAACTTTATGTTGGTATTTATTTAAAAAATAAAATAATTATGTTGAGTCAACAAGTGACACGTTATAATGTGTTTTCTTTTATTTTTAAGGTGAGATTGCTATATTGGTAAAGTTAAGAAGAGATTATTTAATGAAAATGCTGATGAATCAATATTTTACACATAAAAAAAGTAGGAAGTTTAATAGCAGTTAATCAATTTACGTATTTACGTACGGTATAGAGGCTAACGTGTAGTTAATATAGCTGACTAATAGAAAAAATATATTATGTACATTTTGTCAATAGTTTTAACAGCTAGTATAATAAGAATAAAAAAAAAATCTCATTTTATTTTGTAAGTTATTTGATATAAAATTGGATCAGAATAGAACGAACCGTCAATTTTAACAAATCAAATATGAAACCAATTTAGCATTTAGACAGAGAAGAATGAATTCGCATGAAAAAAGAGTAAGCAAACGGAAAAAAGCATGAAGAAGCTCGATTATGAAAGCGGTCGAAATAATTGAAAAATTTTGGAAACGAAATAAGTGCAAGTGAAGGCGTTACGAAATTATTTTACGCTCCTTAAGCGAGTAAAAATTATGTATTGTTTATAATATATTTGATCATATACATACACACATATTCAAATTTACAAGTGTAAATACTTTCCAGGGTAACGTTTCACAGAGAAGGTAAAATTTTTGTAGGGAATAATGTTCATATCCCAACAAGGTTCGTGATACTCGGAATTGAAGCCAATTTTCGATTTAAACATATTAAATGGTACCAAACATGTAAACTGGTTCGCTATTTGCGTCTCAACATACAAATCAAAAGCCAAAATGTTGATATGCATAAACGTTAATTCGAAGAAATTCTACTTACCGTTTGACTTTCCTTATAATCGCCCTTTTAAAATCTATTTTATAAATATCTTAAACTTTACTCCTGCATCTACATAGTTACATACTGATTACATACTGATAATATTGATCTTATTTTTAAAAGAAACCATTGATGCGATTAACAACATCTTTTTTATGTCTTTTTTTCATGAATTTTCCTGAATTTGGAACTATTTTCACAAATAGATTTCATTATTTTTATTTTTCATAATTTTACTTTTTGCTTGCAAAAAAAACATTGTAATTAAAATGTTATTGAAAGCAAAATTATCCTAATCCACACAACATCGTAATAAAATTTACAATTACAATTGAAATCATCTTGAAAAATCACAATAAAAACTTTCTATGAATGCCTTTTGAATCTGTTTTCCCTTTAAAACTTAATATTCCTATTATTTTTCTCTCATTTCTCGAATAAATTTTTGTTTACCTATAATTAGAAAAAAAAACTCCATTAAATAATACAAAAAATACCACAATATACGAGTAGTAGCTTTTCCTTTATTTTACAACTAATTAGTGTTCCAATTCATGTTCATTTAAATTTTTTTCTTCTTAACAATATTTACCTGGCCGAAAAATGTGAACAACATGCGAAAAATTCCTGCTCTTTTATGAATGAAAAATATGGAGAAAAACGAAACAATAGAATGAAAGTAAATTTGTCCATAAATTTTAATGACATTGTCATATTTTTTGACACACACGCACATAAACTTTTACAGGCAGAAAAAAAAGATAAAACGAGAATAAAAGAAGTTTAAAGAATGTTTCGGCTCGGGTGATGGTGTATGCATTGAACTGGAGTAAATAAGATGAATATCACATTTTCTGCGTTTTTAATTGATTCAAATTTTGAATGAATAAATTTTGTTTCATTCATATTTCTCTCTCATCAACATCTTAAATCACCTATGCCAGAAATTATCATTTATTTTTTATGATATTCATTTACTTTATTTTTAATATGAGTTTTTTAACATTAAAGAAAACTCATCCTGCGATATACAAACATACATACTTATTATAATTTTTTAATTTTCTATTGTTTTGTTTCTCGTGTTAAAAATTTGGATTTTATTTTCTGTTTTTACTCAATTAACTATGAATTATTGCAGAGTAGATACAAAAAATTACAAATTCTCATGAAAAGTAATTAAAGACAAAACGAAAATGTAAGGCTATTGTTGGGGTTATAACAGGCGACATAGGCTTCAATATTGTTAATAATTTTAAGTAAAAACTTAATAGTAAAATCTTTAGCGAGAGAAGACAATTAAATCTAAATTTAAATGGATGTCTTAAAGATATAATTTTATTTTTCAAGTTGCACTAAACTAAAGAATAAATTAGATTGCTAATAAAGTTTGTTTAGACATAAGGGTGTAGATAAGATTTTGCTTTCATCTTTTTTACCTTAATAGAAAGTTGATGAAACTTAAACTTGAGGTTTCGAAGCAATGGGTTACCAAAAATAGTTATTTTGGCAAAATTTTATTCGAAGAAACCCGAAATGGGGAGAGAAGTGTTCAAATGGAATAATATATTTTCGAGATTTGCACACCATTTTAGAGATTTGAAATTTTTGAAATAATTCTAGTTTTGAATATTTTTAGATTCTAGGTTCTGTCATATTGTATGAACATATATATAGGTATAATAGATTTTAAATATTCTGCATCATTTATTTTTAGATGAACGACTAAGATGAATTAACAGCATACCTTTAATGCAGTTAGTGGTACCTGTTAAGGTTATTTCACTTTTGATATCTGAATCGCTTCTAAACTTGAATTTAAATTGATGATTTCTTTTGAATTTTTATTTTGATAAAACTATAACAAATTCTTAATTTAATATTAAAATCATTTTAATGAAGAAATGTCATGTACTTATTTTTGTTTTCTCTGAGAAGAAAATTTTTTTAAACATATAATTTAGATGTTCATTTAACATATAATACTCGTATACGTACAAGCACAAGTAATTTTCCATAACATTAAAAGTTCCTGTATGAATGGGAATTTCTAGTACATGTGAAAAATTTTCCCTTTTATTTATTTCTCTTATGTTTTCCCTTTTACTTAATTACTTATAATAATATTGTTATACAAACATTTCGTTAATATAGGCAACCTCATACAGATTAAGCATGAAATTTTATTGTTAAATGATTCAAATTTTACTTAACCTTAGTTTAATGATACAAATAAATCTTTCTGTTATTATGTAACTAATGTGATATTCGGTTTTTGACAATTTGAAAATAAAAGTGATATTTTTTATGAGATTAATATTCTGAAAATTTTCTAATGTAAATATTAGAAAATTTTCAGAGCATTAGTCTCATAAAAATTTTCACATTCGCGTTTATATATTATGGTATGTCTATGATTTCTTCTGCAGACAGTTGTTTTTATATGATTCAGTTTTGCTATTTTACAGCATACTACCTTTATTAAGCTGAGCATATGATTTTTCTAAAATTATAACTGTCTTACTTATATCACGTTGGAGTTAGTTTTGTAAATCGCCTATCTGTTGGTCATAGAAAAATCTGCAGTATAAGATTCCGCACTAAGATAATAGTGTTAAAAAACGTTTTCTCAGCGGGCTCAAATTTGAGTGGGTGCTTCTTATCATTATCTTAATTTATGCTAATGATTGTCCGGATATATACAAAAAATGATAGATAAAATGCAAGGAAGAATTACTGCATATGGCATGCCATTCTTTATAAATCCATCTCCTTCGCAGGCCGGCATCTTGGCGTTTATGGGATCAGTGTATCTAATGGACAGTGCCGGATATTAGAGTTATTAAAATTCATGATTGTATTAAAATCCTCGGTCTCTGGTACCACTGGAATGCGATTCTAGCCATTAAAACGTTTTCTCAGCGGGCTCAAATTTGAGTGGGTGCTTCTTATCATTATCTTAATTTATGCTAATGATTGTCCGGATATATACAAAAAATGATAGATAAAATGCAAGGAAGAATTACTGCATATGGCATGCCATTCTTTATAAATCCATCTCCTTCGCAGGCCGGCATCTTGGCGTTTATGGGATCAGTGTATCTAATGGACAGTGCCGGATATTAGAGTTATTAAAATTCATGATTGTATTAAAATCCTCGGTCTCTGGTACCACTGGAATGCGATTCTAGCCATTAAGTATCAATAAAAAACCTAAAAGACTTGGCAAAGTACAATATAAAATTCGTAGGCCGTTAAAATGTTGAAATGTTTGGGGAAAAGGCACTTGGAATTAATTTTATTTAGACCATGAGTGGCAGTTAGAATGAAAAGTTAACCACTTGTATATACAAAAATTGTTAAGGATTACATGTGAATTAGAAAAGGAGATGATATTAAGAGATATTCATCTGGTAAAATTGGCCCTGTCTACGGTTTAAAAGAAAAAATTTGCGCTGGTTAGGACAAAAAATTTGTCACGAAAGCCGAAGAAATTTGTGACGAAGAATTTACAATTTAAAATTTCGACAGAAGCAATCGTCGTTCGACCATTATTTATCACATATTCCACCGTTAAATTACGATTATTGTTATAAAATTTTGAAAAATTATCTTGAGAGCGCAAAAAAGAGTTCTGATAACATAATTAAACTTCGAAATTCTGATAGGCATAGCAGAATCATCTCTAAAAACTGGAATTGAAAGTTCGTTTAATAAGAGCAATAGCTAAAAAAATCGGCATAGTAAACACTTAAGTCTTAAACAATCATATGTAAAACTCCTTAAAACAACTGCAAGCATTCTGTATGGTAATGCAAGATTCAATTTATTGTTATACATTCTTTTTGACTTTTTAAGAGAAGAATTAGAATGAAGCAAATTTTTTCGTTCTTTCTAGAAAAATATAACGGCTTATCATTGTTCTCAAGATTACCATAAGAAGTACATTTATTTAAAGAACTGAAAAATTTTACTTCAATGAAGATTATTGTATGCAATTGTTATAGAAAGGCAACAAAATTTGTGATGACCTCAGATATTAAATATGTGAAGACTACGCGGATATACTCAATGCACGTAATAAATTCAAAACTTAAAATTCTTTATGTATCCAAATTCAATTATGCTAAATGTCATTAGAAATTTAAATTATTTGACTTCTTCCAAACTTTTTTTGGACCTCATTTTATTTCCCTCTTATGGTATTTTGTATAAAATACAAAAAAAATTAATTTATTTACCGGATAAAAGTAAAATTTTATTGCCACTTTTGTTTTAAAATTCCATCTATGCTGTACGAGTATGATTTGGAAGACAAAAAATTTTTCAGTAAGATTTTCTGAACTTTGTTGATTTTTCTGCAATTATTTTTGTTTTTGACAATAAATTGTATTTATTCAATATCGAATTTTACAAACTATGATTGTTGCCTGATGCGTGAAATAAATATGCAAAAGAGTTTTACTTACGATTTCTTAAAGTTAAGAAATTAATAAAAAACAAATTAAAAGAAAAGAGAATCTTAATTTACAGTTGTGTTTTTGTTTAAATTTTTTGATTTATGATGATCTCAGAACTATTCGGAACAGGAGAGGAAATTGTGTTTGAAATTTTAGGATAAATCCACGCTGATAACCTTTAAAAGTGAAAAGTAAATATTGTGCAAAAAAGTGAAAAAATTGAAAACTTTAAAAGTGAAATTTTTTTTATTTTAGTGATAAAAATTTTGTTTTTTTACAATAATTTTTAGTGCATTATGAATAGGTATGTGGAACTTTCATTTTGGGAAGAAATTGAAAATAATTTCTATTGCGTACTTGAATAATTAAAGTTCAAACAACTATAATGTATGTACAGACATACGAGTATTATGTATGTGCGGTAATAGTAAGAGAAACTTTTATTATTCCTCAAGGATTTTTCTTCTTTTTTTATATTCAGTTTTATTTTATCAAATCATTAATTGATTAATATATACGAGAACAGTTTTTTTTTTCCTTATTCACTCCTAGAAGGAGCATAGGGCTAGTGCTTGATATCATGCACTAGTTTCATAGCGTCATATAGTTTAACTAGGTAGGTGAGTAGCCTGCCGTAGCTTTGTTTATATTACAATTATTTGAGGTTATTAATATTTATTGTTTATTTTTCTTAGTTTTTTTAATATCGAATATTAGGAATATTTGAAAATTACTTGTATAATATTTATTAGTATTGTATATATTAAGTTATAATAATATTGAATATAATTTTTATAGTTACCTGACCGGGGTTTGAACCCGAGACCCTTCGGATAAAGGACCGGTACGAGAACAGTAGACACTACAAAAATACTGAATTCATTAACTTTAAAGTTTGCACAAATTATCACAATCCCTACAAATATTATCTAAAGTAGCGCATTTCATTCACAATTTAGCAGAATTCTTAATTTTGCTAATCATGTTAAATAACTAGTAACGTACCATTAAGTACCTTGAGAAATTTTGGGAAAAATTTTTAGATTGTTTGATTACAATTTTAACGTGTAATATCCAAAAAGCTAAGAACTCAAAAAAGTGTTGAAATTAGAATAATTTTAGAAAGTAAAATAATATTAGAAAGCTTGGTAAGAAAAATCATTAAGGAAGATGTTTTATGACTAGGTAGAAGAGAAGAAAATCAAAATTTCTAAGGTTTTTGTTTGAAGCAACGCGAAATGTGTATATAGAGAAGTAAACTTTCAGAATGTTCTTCAGTATCCATAGCTTTTTGCATGTTTTTCAAACATATTTAAAACGTTTTACTAGCGAAACTAGGGGAAATAAAGGAAAATGTTATATGGGTTAACTTTTAGCTCTGATTGTAGCGTAGAAATGTAGATTTTTTCCAGGTTGCATGGTTTCTAAGTTATAAGCATTTATTTATGTGCAGAAAAAATCTGATACTTTTTTTTCAACAGTCTGTAGTTCGAAAACGAGTGCATTTCCCCTTCCCCCAAGCAATCAATCTTTTGCTGGAAATTGACCAAAGAATCATCACTGAATTTATTTACACCTTATGCAAACATATAGTGCAGAATAAAATGGAATTCCGTATCAATTGCTAAACTTTCAAGTTGAAATCTTACAAAATCCTATAACTTTCCTATCTATGTAATAATATATAATAATAAATAATATGTAGTATAATTATTGCTTTGAAAATTCATTAACATTCGAATTTATTTCCAATAGTTAATAATACCCGCCCGGTAAATATAAGTATATATGTAGATACAAATGTAAAGTTTTCATTCAAATAAAATAATTTCATTTTATTGTGTCGAAAATTTCCATGTTTTTCTTGTATTTTATTGAAACATTGATAGGAAAGTAAAGAAAAATTGTAACTGGCAATGTATAGCAAGCCGTTTCCTCCTCATACACCGCCTTTAACTAATAAAGAATAAGAAAAAAATTATTATTAATTTTTCAATGTTTACATTTCAAAAATCTATAAAACTATAATAACTATAATATTATCAAACGTATACCTACAAAGGTTGAAAACTCTCACCCAAATCATTCAACTAATTCTTAATAAAATCATGAACATAATTGGAAATTGGAATCAAATGCAAGAGACTTACTTGTAAGTTTGAGTTTTTTCCTCTCCTTTTCTTTTTTTTATTTTTATTTTTTGATTACAAAATCCATAATAGGGTAACACTGGAAAAATTAAAGTTTCATTTTCTTTTAAGAGAAAGAAAAATTTCATTTTCGTTGAGGCTATCTCTGTTTCGATTGTGATCACAACATATAATGGGTCAAATTTTATAAAAATTTTCTCTTCAATTCTTATGAGTGTATAGTCGAATGAATATACTTAATATTAAAAAATCCCAATTCATCATCATTATCATTTTGTTATCCTCGTCACATTCCGTCATCGTTGTCTATCAATATCAATAATTTTTACTAAAAATAATAATAAGCAAATAAAATTTTTATTAACTTTAAAATGTTGTAATAGAAATTGAATATTTTGGCTTATCATTTTTCTCCAATATTTTTTTAATATTATTTTGTAGCCATCTATTAGAGAGTACTTTGTATTATATATATGGAATGCTTTGGGTACTTAATCACCTGTGGCTATATGGGTAATTCTAATATAGTACTACTTTAATTCAGAAATTTACTCATTACAACTGAAACTTGTTAGAAATTCCCATTATGCGTTCATTTGGAAATGAGTCAAAAATTTTAAGTTATGATTGTTAACTTAATTTAATCATTTATAATGTTCCAATACGTCCTCATATTGCACTTAGGCTATGTTATTTTATACGAGTATACTTTTCAAATTGATTTCCTATACTTAAGCAAGTGCTATGAAAGGATTCCTCGCATTTACGATTGCGAGGCACTCAATACATCTTCGAAGGTCGCGATGCATCGTCAAACTACAAGTGCTGCCTTTAATAGCAATACAAGTTGCAATCCATTACCCTACTTCTTGATAAATGGAAACAGGCAATGAAAAATATTCAAAAATAACTCTCCTTAAAAAGATGTTGATTTTCGTTCAATTGACCAAGGTCGAACAAGATCGGATTCAATTGACTCTTGGAAAATCCTCTTGCAAACTTAGAATTAAATACTTATTTTAATATTAGAAGCTTTTGATTGACACTTTTGATTGGCACAAGAAAAAATTTTTTTCAAATGTATGTGAGTGGACATATTTATTCAATATTATCTATATACTTATTTATTACCGACCGCAAATTTTGCATATCGAGTTTTCGGTGGGAACGCACTTCTCCATCGTAGGGAAGTGGATATAAACTATTTTTAGCAACCTGTCGGTCTGTGTGTGTACGCGTGTATCTCAAGTTTGGCTGAACCGATTTTGATTGAAATTAATATTTAAATTCTTTCTTAACAGAAACTGATCTGAGGGCCGGTTTTACATTTTTTACCACATCTACGGAACAAATTGATGGAGTTTCTTGAAATTTCATATTTGAGTTCTGGTTGTTACCAAAACTAACAGACAAGCATTTCAGGGAATTCGGATAGCCCAAAGTGAAACTCTACTAAGAGCCAAATTTACATTTTTTTGGGTATGTTAACTATACGCTTACTAATGCCCAAAATTTTATAAGAAGTATTTAACAGGCATTTTTATAATATAAACTGTTACAGAATATTACTAATAGACTTAATTACACAAAACACATTATGGTCGGTTATGTGCTGACCACTTCGGATTTTTTTAAATATTAGACTATTACGATTTATAGACGTTGCTTAAGCACTTTAAGGTTAAGAACCTAAATGGAAACATCCTTAAAAATATTCTTAAATTACATATGTTACAAATACATATATTATAGCAAGTTTATGAGTAGACAAAAGAACTAGCTGTATAGTATGTAATTAGTAACAGCTGTTCTATTATGTGGTTTCTATATTTAATTATAACTTGGCAACCATATTATTTCTCAATGCACGTTCAACCGTTGTTTAAACCAAAAACTAAATTTTTTGTATGACCAGTGCAACTAAAATTAGAAAAATATTGTTTTTGCGGAATATCCCAAACATACAAGCAATAATACTGATTTTCCTCTGGATACCGTATGTAATTGCAAATTTTATAGAAAATTATTATACATGGTGTGTCTATAAATACATACACGCTGCGAATAGGTCTATTGTCTATTAACAGCACAAAATTGCTTAAAGTTGTTTTTGGCTGCGAACTCTTACTTTTATTATAATAAGGTGGGTACATACATAAAACTTTCGTTTATAAATGTTTACATACATATGAATATTGCAAGAAAGTTTAATAAGGACTGCAATCACTTCATACATAATTTTTATGAATGGTTTTCTTATTCCTTAAATGTGAATACATACATAATATGTATATACGTATAAATTCTATATATACATACGTAAGTCTATAAATATTTTGAAATGTGTGAAAACGAAAAAAAAAATTTTTTTTCTGACTTCGACAGAAGTTTTTTTTTTTCGAATTATTTTTCCTTCTTTTTGTAATAAAGAAAGTGCAATTCAAATGATATTTGATGAAGGTTATTGCGCTAGAATTATCAGTAAGCAAACACCATCATCTCCACTGCATGGCAATATAAGTAGAAAAATTACAACAAAAAACACAGTTCATCATTTACGGTCATCATCATGTTTTTGTTATTATTATTGTTTTATTTATTAATCTGATAAATCAAAGCAGTAGTAGCAAACCTGGAACCCATTTTTTAGTTTCGGGATAAAATTGTATGATTTAAACTTTTAAAATGGCTAATTAACTAAATTATTTAAGAAAATTACATTAACAAAAAAAAATAATTCCTAAATTAATAAAAAACCATGCCCCGACTGGAATTAACTTAACCCCGAATAAATAATCCAACAAAAGTACGCAATATATTTTTATTCAACTAATTTTCCCATGTGTAGTTCGGTACCAAAAGGACTGGCGTAATACATTAGGCAAAAAATGTTCTGTATCTCTGCTCGGGCCATAATGCCCATAAAATAAAATTAAAGAAATAAATAATTTGAACAGAAATTATTAAATAAAACTTACCGATTTTTGAGAAGTTTTTTCTTTTTAATTCAAGAATTCTTGTTTTTTAAAGCGTGACTGTAATTAAATTTTTGCACACGTACTTTCTTCCTAGGTTTATTGTTTTTATTAAAAAAAATTTCTATAAAACGATTTTTTATTTTATTTTCTGTTTCTTTTTTAGGAATTCTTTATTCAATGATGTTGGGGCGTTTTTATGTCAAAAACTTCTGTTGTGTTCATTTTGATTAATAAAACTCGACGAACATATTTATAAATTAGATTCACAAGAGAAAGTTTGTTAAAAATATCAAGTACGGGTTTAATGCAAAAATAAATAAAGTAGGGTCAAACCAATGGTTTGCAATGTAGCACTTTTCCCTTCAACAAGTGAAATACTGCTTCAATTTAACTTAATGGAAATTTCTTCATGCAACTGCTGCAGAACAGATGGATGACGGCAGAAAAATTAATTAAAAAATTTTTCTCCTCGAACTGGACTCGAACCAGTGACCTATTGCTTTCTAGGCGAACACTCTACCAACTGAGCTACAGAGGCATGAAGAAATTGCCGGCGAAATATTCTCTACATTGCTTATACTGTAATTCACATGATTACTAAGTATTTGTTTTGCTTACATTGATTGCTACATACAATCTACTATTGAAACACACAATAACAAGAACATATATATTTATAGGATTGTGCCTATTGCACTAATTAAATTATGAATTTTACTAATACAACATCATAGTTGCGGAATTAATAAGAATGTGCTTATAACACTACTGCTTTCGAAACTCGAAATACTGCTTTAAAAACAACCTTTGTACCTAGAATTATTACATTATTAAAATTGCTTTCTTTCATATACGAAATTCAATGATTCTATTTCAATGGTTCCATACATTTCGGATGAAGAATTTATGCAGTCCTTGAAATAAAGCAAAAAAAACAACAAAGAGGTGTTAACATAATAATCGATTTTTGGAGTTAAATGCGTGAGTTAAGACAAACAACTATATTTTTAGTGGCATGGAATCCACTGTTAGTTAGAAATTTGAAAAAGCTCGCAGTTTTGGAAATATAAGGTGCCAAAAAATCAAATTTTACAAATTTCGTGGGGCGATAACTTCTGAGTGAGTGGAGAAAAAAATTTCTTCTAACGAAATTAACTATTTATTAGTGTCTAAAAGCTGTTAAAATTTCAGATTCCTAAAATTTGCGGTCTAGAAGAAAAACGATATCGAAAATTTGAAAAAACGGGTGTTAGATAACAGTAAATTTTAACGGCCATTTTGCTTTTTAAAAGTTCAAGTATGGTATGCCGCGGTGGAAGAAACGAGGCGCCATTTTTATGCATTTGCAGAATTACAAAAATGCTTATGATTTCGCTGCAATAAATAGTTGAAAATTGACATTTTTAGGGTTTTAGGGGGATATAACTTTTAGAGGAGCGGAGATAGAAAAAAATTTTCTTTTACGGGAATAAGTTTCTAGTTTTATATTATATATGTATAAAATTTCGGCTTTATATCACGAAGAGCATAGAAGTTTTGTAAAAATATCCACGGACGGACGGACAGAGTGAAACTAATAAGCACTTTTTTCAAAAACTTTTTTTTTGTAAAGTGCTAAAAGCATTTTAAGAAAAGAATGTGATTGCAATTTTGTTTTAGTCTATGAAGCGTAAAATTCAGAATTCAAGAAAAAGAATTTATACCAAATGAAATTTAATTGTTGAAACACTTTTCCAAAAAACAATTTATTTATAATTTTCTATATGTTCAAAGATAATTATTTAATTGAAAATTTATGAAAAATTTATTATCGTTTCAGGGTTCACTAATGTTACAGCCGTTAATTACCGACCGTATTGTGTATACAATACGAGTAGGTAGGTTATTTTAGTTTAAAATTATATATTAAATCATAATTAAATTAAGAATAAGTACAGGATGAAAAACTCTATTGTGCAATAAGTATGTAAATAAATTAGGCTTTAAAATTTTGCATAAAAAAATATTGGACTGGAAAATTTTTTCAACTAGTTTTTTCTGATTAATTTAACTTTATCTCAAATCACAGTGAAGGTGATAATAAATAAGAAAATCCGATGTGGTCAGAAATATACACATAGGAACGAATTATGTTCCTATGTGTATATTTCCGTTCTATGGATATACTCCGGTTCATATGAATATAATTTCACCCCATGGATATAATTTGTTCCTGTGGATATATTTCGGTCCCATCAATATTTTTCGGTATTATGGATATATTTCTGTCCTATGGACATAATTTTGGGCCTATGAATACAGTTTGGTCATATGGATATAATTTGTTCCTATCGATATAATTTAGCCCTGTGGAAATAATTCGACTCCATGGATATAATTCCGTCCTATGGATAGATTTCGGTTCTTTAGATATCGATGGTTCCGGTTACAACTATTATATCTCCAAAACATAGGTTTTTAGGGGAGCAAAAAACTTCTCATATTGTTATAAATAAGAAATATCGTAATGTTATAAAAATAAAATATTGGAAATAATTTTTTTTAATAAATCCTGCTTAAAATTGAATGCTTTTGTTTTAATTCAACAATTTAATTCAAAGTTTTTTTTAATTACCTTTAAAATCAATTTTCTTTCTTTAAAAAGTGGAAATTTTTACTGAAAGTCGACATACAATCGCGAAGTAAATAAATTTTTTATTGTATTATACTGTGCGATATTAGTTTATGTCGATGTGCAACATTTTTTGTAATATAATAGTATATGCAAATTATTGAATGTACCATTTGTACTAAACTTTATAGTCAAACTCTTAAAACTATAATAAAACTACTAACAAAAATTTAAGAAATCCCATCGTTTAGTTTGAAATAAAGTGTTATTAAACTTCAAACGCGATTTTCTCGATTCAAAAGTTATGGCGTATGGATCAAAATAGTCCTCAGCCGACGATATTTAATAATGGTGCATACAATTATAAAATAGCAATGTTTTCAAATGTAAGGAGAGCTAGAGTTAGAACAAATGCATTTTTTATGAAAATATTGTAACTCTTTCCAAAAAATCTTATTCTTTACACCAAAAGTTTTTTTTTTGTTGAATTTCTATTAAAACTAGACCATCAAAAATTAAAATGGTGTTCAATCAAATAAATCGATGTTCAAAAAATAGAAGCAGAGAAGGCTCTTATTGTAAATCAACTTCGAATAGTTTTATTTGGAGCAGCCGATATATATGATATTTCGCGCTTTTAGTTCTGAAAAGGAAAACGAATTTCATATATGATAATATGTCATTTTTGTTGAAGCATTATTTTTAAAACGCTTTAGAGTTTTAAGCACAAACGCAATTTCCGAATTTGCAGTGTTTATTAGTCGAACGTTAGTTTACGGAGTTATTCACTAAGCTCACTTAAGTAATAAGCACAGCACGGAATATATGTATGCTAAGAGTTCATATCTTTAAGCAGAACATAATTTTATGATACATAATCTACATTCTTACACACATACATATATAAATTTACCTAAATTGCATAGAAAGGCTTCGACTTTATGCAAAATTTTTGCATTAATGCATATAACCTTGGGATTAAACTGCTCAAAGCTCGTATTTAGTATTTTTATCAACCTCTCACTGATATCGCACAATATGAAGAATGTATTTGAACCGAAATCGGATATATAACTGGAAATATTTCTTAAGTACTCTTTTTAGTTTTTAAAATCTTCTTGTATTGCATGGCAGCTGACCGAATTGATTTTTCCAATTATTTTAATTACAATAAGATTCATCTTATTGTCAGAAATCCTAATTAATTTTTTCATTGTAATTTACGCAGTATAAAGTTTCATTCAATAACTGAAATGATAAAATTGGCAACGTTATCTCATATTAAATTTTTGTTCTTTTTTAACGCGACACTTTGGTTCTTTTATAACGTAAAACATTTGCTTTTCAACACAAATAAATCGAAATTTTCACTACAATATCGCGATATACTTTATGAAAAGACTTTATAATTTTTAACTAGCACTCTTTTTACTTAAATTCCTTTTATTACATATTTTATAACAGTCTTATAATTAGATCATAAAAAAGTAAGAATTATATTAATACACACGTTAAAATAATTACTTGTGACAAATCGTATATGAATATACTATAAACTATAGGTACACACTATATATATGTACACATACGCATCTTATGAAAAAAAACACAAATCAACTTAATCGGTCATGTAGTTTTTTAACGCTAATAATTTTTTGCATACTTTCAGGAGAAATATATTAGTAGTAACATATGTACCATATGTCTCCAAAATAACGTTCGTAAATGTTATTAAGTATAAAATAAATTTTTTATGTTATTAATATTGGAGAATATTAAAAATAAGTAAAAATATTTTAGAAAATTTAAAGATCAAAACAAGTTCAAATCTAATCAAAAAAAGTCAGTCCATTTGAACTTTAGATTGAATTGAAAATTTTTACCTTGTAAGACATTCTATTTAAATTTAATCTTTGCATAGAAAATGCATAGATTAAGGACACTGAATTTATATGAACAAAGATCACAGATTAATTCATCACTTAAAGTTTATTTTAAATTCCACTTTTCATACTGAAATGTTAAGAAAATATTCTACTGAATACTATAGAGAATGCTTCCAAGAACAAGAAAACAAGTTGTAATAAAATTCTGTAATTTTCTGATGATTCAGAATTTGATTTTTATCATAATTCAGAATACACTCAAAAATAAAATTATATTAAAATATCATATTAAAATTTAAAAACACTGCCGAAAGTATAACCATTTTTGTTTTCAAATCTTTAGATTACAATCGAAACAATAAAATGTTTAGAAGTTTGATTAAAAAAATATGATCTTTTTCTGAAAACGCAGCATATGCGTACGCATTTCTTGCTTAAAACTAAGTAAGAAAACTTATGGTTTGTTTTGTAGTGGTTTTTTAAGGACTTTTTTAAGATCTTAGGTTAAGCTATTTTTAAAAAATATAGTTCTAGTACTAAATTGAACTTGTCATTATTCTATTTGTCATACATATGAAAATTAAAAATAGAGCTATTTTTGGAAAAAGATGATATAAAAAAATTAAATTTGTACATACATTTTGTCTGATCGCAGACAAAATGTATCGCAGTGAGAAAATGAAAAATGCAAATTTGCGTGAAATTTCAAACACAGTCTTACTTGAAGTTGTAATTTTCAAAAAGCTACTAACAGTTCTATAATTTCTACAAAAGGACCGTTTTACAGTTTAAGCAGTTCTTATCAAATACATACAAGCTGTAATCCAGTATTATGTTAGAATTGCATTTTCAGAAAAACCTAATCTGAAAAACTATTGCTGCTAAAATTAGTAAGAATAAATCGGAGGAGAACACAAAAGCAAAAAAAGTACATACCTTAAAGAAAATCTTTTTTTTGTTTTTTGTTTATTTTCAATTGAATTTTCTTAATATAGTAAAGTATTAATATATAAATAAATAAATAAATGTTCGAAAATTAATATATATATGTATGTAATATAATATGTATATATATATATATATATATATATATATATATATATATATAAATATGTATATGGTATAATTATTATAATATAATTTTTGTGAAATATAATAAAATTGTTCAATTGCTATAATTTTTTTTTGTTTCTACACTATTCTTTTAACTTAAATCACTTATGAATGTATATATATATATATATATAGAATTTTTGAAGCTAAAATTTAACTTTATATTCTCATTCACTAATAATAATATAAAAAAAATTAACAAATGAATAATAAAATTTAATTTTTATTTACTACTTTGTATATATTTTGATTATATTTAATACACAAACTAAAATTATTCTACAAAAATTACGATTAGCGTTGTTATTCCTATATTCTCTTTTTTTGTTAAACATTTTATAAATGAATATTTTTAAAATCACTGGTTGAGAATTTATTAAAAATTAATTTATAATTTATTCATTGTCTCTACTTAATATCGTTACTTAGTTTTATTGTCTTTTAACCTATTAAACATAATAATGTCGTGAATTTAAATGAAATATTTCACTTTTAAATTATAATTTAATTTTTTATTTAAATTAAATAACTAATAAAATTTAAGTTACATTTCTTGTTTTCATTTTTTTATTAAAATCATTAAATATTAAAAGTATTAATTTTTACTTGCGTATGCCGTTTTTTCTAAAATGTTGAACAAAATTTGATCATTATTTATTCACTTTGTTTCTGAAAGTGACAGGGTCAGTCGATAATTTGGAATTTATTGGAAAAATATAATATATCCATTAAGAAAAAGGAAAATCCTGATTTGAAATTGAATAAAAAATGAGATAAAACAGCGAGATACACGATTAGTTTGTTATTATTTATCATTATTTAGATTATCATTTAGTTCTTTAAATATATACCAAAATCGTTAAAGTGCGCCAATAAAACCAAATGTTTTATTTTTTTAACATTATTTTCATTATATCAAACTACACAATTCAATTTAAATGAAATAGTCATGTAATGAGATAATATTAGACTTAATAAAGTTTAGAATTTTCTTTTTGTAGTGGTACTTAAACAAATTGAAAATTTTCTTACATTCTGTTACATATTTTCGAGTGTTGGACTAGTTATAGGATGTTATTTTTTATTATTAGGAAAATTGAATACAATCAAAACGTATTTAAATTGAATTAAATATCTCGAGACTAGTCTATTAATAGAAAATATATGTATATATATGAAATATATTAGAAAATCTGAAATTTCAGCTACAAGTGCATATTAATAATTTTTTTTAAATCAATAAAGATAAATTTTAACTTGTAATATTAAATGATATTAAATGATAATTTAAATGACATTTTGCTTAGCTGATAATATATATATATATATATATGTATATATATATATATATATATATATATATATATATTATCAGCTATACATATACATATATATATATATATATATATATATATATATATATATGTATATGTATATACATATATATATATATATATATATATATGTATATGTATATATATATATACGTATGTATATATATATATATACGTACCTACAGAATTTTTTAATTAAATACATAATTTATAATTAAAAAAAATATCTCGAAATTAACTTTTTATAACAACAAAAAATATCATTAAACTAATCCTTGTACCAGTTTGTTGTATTTGTTAATTTAGAACTTATATATTTTCTAACTTGAAATCACAATTTTTCATTTTACTTTAGCAGTGACAACAATTCTAATAAATTTATATTTTCTTAACTTTATTTATATTTCCTTAATATTAACAAGAGCAGTTAAATTAATCTTACATTATACGATTGGTTACAATTATTGCTTTAGATATTGGTTCCAAAAATTAATTAAAATCTTTTGTATAAACAGTATTGTCATTTGATTTTTTATAAATTCTAATTTTGTAATAATTTTTCTATAAAAATACATAAATTTTCATTATTACTGTTAATATTACAATTATAATAGTTTAAAATTGAAGAATTTGATTAATCCAATCCCTGAACTCAGAAATTCTTGTATAAACACCAGGCTGATTTGGTTCAGCACAACCGATACCCCATGATATAACACCACCCAATACAAATCTCTTATCTCTTTCTCTTTGTAAAACCATTGGACCACCAGAATCACCTAAAATATTTAAAAAATATATTTAACATTTAAAAATAGTTATAAGAAATGCTTTTTGTTTTCATAACATTATATGAAGAGCACGCGACTTACCTTCACAAGAATCATAACCACCTTTTTTCCATCCGGCGCATATAAAAATATGTGGTATATGTTCAATATAACCGGCAGCTCTATACATAGTTTCGCATATTGTATTATTAATAACTGGTACTGAAACTTCTTGTAAAACACTCGGTAATGGACCATCTTCATAAAGTCGGCCCCAGCCAGTTACATATGCTGTCTGCCCAAGGAAATCATAGTCATTGTCTGGTACACAAACTGGTATTATGTTTGGTTGAAATATTACTGGCTCATAAAATCTAAAAAGGAAAGAGCAAAAAAATGTTAAAAGTTTTAAGATTAAACTAATTAGCAAAAATATTTATTATGCTTAGTTGTATAAAAGTTAAAATATGCATTAGTTTGGTAACAACTTTAACAAACAGTTAATTTTGTAATTTCACTGTGTTTCAAAAATTTGACATATTGTGACGTTGTTGCAAAAAATTTGGCCTACTCAGTTCATTTTCTCTTAGTCAAGTCTTGAATTTCTTGGGAAAAATGCTCACAAAGTCTTAACATAATTCTGATAAGCATCTCCACTTTATTTTATTTTATTAAACAAAGTTTAAGTTTTATTGCAATTAAAACCTTTTCTTCACTTCAAATCTCTATAGGTCTACATAAATATTCATGTATATGAGAGTGCAACTGTACAAAATATTCTTTTAAAGAAAAAATTACCTTAATAATGCTAAATCATATTCAAATGTTCTTGGATCAAATTGTGGATGTGATGCGACAATTTGAACACGTCTCTCCTGGTAACTGTACGGTTCTTCCTCTTCAGCCAAGTCGTATTCCCCTAAACGCAACAATAAATCTGATGGTGGTACACTATAATCAACAAGAAACGATAAAAAAATGAGAAATTAAAAAATAAATAAAATAAAATGAAATTTCATAAGCCCATACGTTAACACTATATTTAATGTGTATTTACAAAACATTCACACATACAATAGATAGTTTATCTACACAACAATATATTTTCAATAATCATTTAACCTGCTACGATAAAAAAAAATAATAAAGTAATAAAAGCAATTTGTAGGTATAGTTAAAGAATATAAAAATTGTTTTTACTTATCAACACAGTGCGCCGCAGTAATGGCCCAATTTTCATTTAATAATGCTGCACCACATTTATGCAAATAGGTTGAAGTCCTCCACTGTCTTAGGGATATTTGCCAAGGCCAACGTCCAAATGCAGCATTTGCTCCACCAACAATCCTTGGTTCAGGATACATACGTTTACCACAAACTACGAGGAAAACAAAATCACAGTATAAGAAGAAAACGATGATAAATTAACCGCGATAAAATTAAAAGTAACATAATAAAACTTTGAAAATACACAATGCTGTAAACAAAACAAAAAAAATGTTCGACAACGAAATCAATAGCACTAACAAAATATGAAGCGTTTTAAATCAAAACAAAAGAAAAACGAATACGCAAAATATGGACAAAACAACCAAAGAGAAGAAGAAACTGAAAAATAATAAATCTCGCGAACTAAAATTAAAGTCTCATAAATATTTTAAATCCTTTCCTCCTCTATAGTTTCTTCCTCTTTATTTCTCTTCACATTTTTCTTTACAAATCATCAATTAAATGAATGCAACTAATTTAGAAAGGATTGTTAGCTTTGGTGTTTCATTTGAAATGCAGTTGGCTTTAGAATTTTTGAAAGTACTCGTAAGCAGAAAATTTATTTTTGGAATTTTAAAGAATTGACTATAAAATCCGATTATTACACATTTACATGAAAACGATCTCGAAACCAAATATACAATTTTCTTGGCGCATTTTACAATAAAGGTTCACTTATCTGACCATTTATTACTTTGAAACTACGAATTTTTAAAAATTCCGATGTTTATAACTTATTCAAAAATCTAAAAAATATTATAGCTTCTCACTTTGTTTATAATCTATTCCTTCCAATGTTGGAATTGGTGACACGGTTGATGATGTGGCATTTCCAAAACCTTCGTTGATTGATGCTGTTCCATTGCTTGTTGCATTAGCTGTATTTTCAATTGAACTTGATAAAGTCGTGCTTGAAGTATTAAGTCTTGTTTCAGTGGTCCAAACCCACGAACTGTCAGTTGTATGTGTCATGTTGTTTGCAGTTATATTATTTAATTGATCTAGAACTGATGTGATACTGCTGGCTATAATATCTTCCGTTGTCGGTGCTAAAATGAAAGGTTCAAGAAATAGTTTTTGTTTTTAATATAGATATGTACTTACTATTGGGTTTCGGACTGCTTGAAGGAGTTTCAATTTTTGTTTTATTTATTTCTAACACAGAAGCTGGTTTTAGAGCCCAATCTGGCATAGGTTTTGGCTGCCAACTCTCATTATTTATATTGGAAGTATTAAACGAAACTGAAATGTTATTTTTAGGTGTATTGTCAATATTTGTCCACGTTACTAAGCCAGTTGGCTTCACAGTTGTTGTTGTTGTTGTAGTTGTTTGTGTTAGTTGGAAAATAGTGGATGACATAGTTTGCTCAGGCTTTATAGAGGCTGCTTTTGTTGTAGAGGAACTTGAAAAAATTGGCGGTTTTGTTGTTAAGGGTTGCTTAGTAATTATTGGTAACTTGCTAGGAGATGCTGTTGATTTACTTAGGTTGACAGATGGACCCTTTGTTGTTGTTAGTATGGAAGTTGATTGTGAGGGCTTACTTGTAATAATTGATGGCTTAATTCCAGGATATCTGGTTGAAGATGGTTTGAATGAAGGTTGCTTTGTTGTAGGCTGTTTAAATGAAGAAGTAGATGTCGAAGAAGTTGAAATAAGTGGTTTCTTAGTTAAAATGGATGGCAATGGTTTGACTGTAGTTAAAGGAGATCTATTAGTGGTTTTAATTTGTAATATTGAAGTCAGTGTAGTAGATAAAGTAGTCAATGGTATCTTCGTTGTTGTTGAAAATTGTGATGTTATGGGCGAGTGTAATGAATCTGTTTTTGAGGTTGTTGACGATAAATTTACTTTTGAAATATCCTCTGTATGCAAAGTTGTTGTGGTTTTCGTAGTAGTAAGGTCTGTGTCTGGTTTCAACGTAGTATATGGAACTCGAACTATTTCTGCTGTTGGTTTTGGATTAGGCCTTGGTGCTTTAGTGGATTGAGTGTCAATTTTTGTTGTGGTTAAGGGTATTTTCGTAGTTGTAGAAACGTCCGTTTTATATAAATCAGTCCGCTTCGTGGAAGAATTAAGTATATGCGGTGTAGAAGTTGTAGTAAGAGTAAAAGGTTGGACAGTTGAAGTAGGTTTGCTTATTGGTGGTCTTGTGGTCAGTGGTCTTTTAGTAACTATTAAAGGTTTTTTTGTAGGACTAGTAGTAGTCTTTTTTGACGTCGAGTTTATTGTCGTAGTAGTTGTCAGTTGCTCGTTTGAAGGAATTGTCTTAGTTGGTTTTGTTGAAATTTGTGGAGGACGCTTCGTTCCTTTAGTTCTATTTGTCGTCAATGGTCGTTTGGTATATAATGGTTTATTCGATGCATAAATAATAGGGGAAGGAGTCTTAGTTGATGTTTGTGATGCAACAGTCGTTTTCTGTGTCTCAAATTTAGTAGTAGGAGTTGCTGTTGGTACGAATGTAGTCGTTTCGACAACCTGGAATGTAGTAAGTTTAAGTGATTCAGTTGTATCTCTTATTTGACTATCGGAAGTTATAAGTGATGGATGTAGAGTTGTAAGAATTGGTGTTACAAAAGTTGATAACTTAGTTGGGTACGTATTTTTAGTACTTGTTATGATTTTATTATTGGTGATGGTAGTTAAGTCACTTGTTAATGGTAAAGGTTCTTTAGTAGGTGTATGTTTTGTTACATGTGTTTCTTTTGTCGGATGTGTACTTGGAGTCTTTGAAATTATTGAAGTTTCTTTTAACACTTCATTTGCGGCAGTATGAAAGGATGATATTTTATGTGTCGATGTGGTTTTATGTGATGTTGTCTTTTGTGCCGTTGAGGTTGGCTTGTTTGAAATAATCATTGGCTTGGTTGGCAACGGTGCTTTTTGTGTTAGTGTTGTGTTTGATAATGACAAATTTAATGACGATGATAAAAGCGATGATAGAAATGAATGAGTTTGCAGTGATGATGGTGTAGTAAGATTTTCAGTTGAACTTAAATTAAACAATGTTTGTAATTCATTTAAAGATTGTTCAGTCACGTTTTGTGATGGTATTTGCAATGGAGTTTTTGATGATGATAATGGTAATGAAGAGGATGATACTGATACCGAAGATGTTTGTGAGGATGATAAAATTGCAATTTTTGAATTATTTATTAAAGAATTTGTCTCAAAAAGTTCACTGGAAGAGGAGTTAACTGAATTTTCACGATTTTGCATTGATGGAATTACCGTTGAAATTGGCACATAAGGGACTGGTAGTGTTGGCTTCGTTTTGTGATGAGTTGTTAACTCCTGCTGAATTGTGGGTTTGTATGAACCAATCGTACTTGGTGTTGTATTAATATCATTTAAAAAATGTGATATAGTGTTTTGATCTATGCTATTGTCATTAATATCTTGTGCAAAATAATCATCCTGAAAAATTAATAATCAATATATGATATTACATAATTACAAAATGAGGAATTTACCTTTATCCTACAGCATGAGCCAAAGTAAAATCGATCTATACATGTTCCAAGATGTGTACCATTTTGCTTAATGCAATCAATCGCAAACATACAAGTACCTGATAAACCAGATTTTCTAACAATGCAGGGAAGGTGTCGTATATTTCTGCCTGATTGAACTGGAATAAAAATTAAAAAGAGAAATTATTTCTTAAATAATATTGGAACAATGTCATTAGATGCAACGTAATACTAAGTAAAATTGTTCTAGTTTACAAATATTTTAAGTAATTTGTTTTGCTCTTATTACAAGTTCAGTTTTTTATCCTTACTTATCACAATAAAAAATATTATTTTTAATTAGATCTATGTAATGCAAAAATAAAGACACAAGGCAAGTTTATATTGTTGACATTTGTATGAAGCCTATTATAATAATAATAATGCATGGATTTTATTGGTAAAGGTAAACCTCTCTAAAACAAAGATAGAAGGTCTTTTAAGAATCATCTTCTTTTTCCTAAAATATTTATGCCAGTTTCCTGCTTTTTTAACTTCAAATAAGCCGTCGTTTAATTTTTTATCAATCAAATTTCGATTGATAGAAATTTCAATTCTTTTAAGTGAAAAAGTTTAGCTATAACTTAAATTGTTAATTAAACCGCTCTTACAATCGTAAAACTTTCTCTTCTGATGACACCAAAAGCAAAAATGGAAAATAGCAACGGATTGAAAATATTTCCCACATTCTTCCGCTGGAAACATGGTCTCCGTAATACTTATACATAGGTTTACACATGCATAATATTTTCAACTGTAAATATAAATTTATTTATATACCTAAATTAACATGTTTATAGATATTTTTACTATCCAAACAACATCTGTTTATAAATCATATTGAAGAATCTGTATATAGTTAGTATAATATATCCGTACAATTTTCTTACTCTTTCCTTTATTGTTATAGCGGTTTTTACATTGCATTCAAAATAAGAAAATTAGTTTTTCCTCGTATTCTTTTTAACATAGCTTCTAGTTTTTTTAATGATTCTTACACTTCCCTCACTGCAACTTAGATAATAACGGATTAGTCATACTCACATCATTAGACTAACATATTAGACTAACACAAATGTAATAAAAACAAGTTAGGATTTCTTCTTAAATTTATAAAAAAGCACATTTCAATATTATGAATTTTTACTAGAAGGTTTCCTTTCTTATGTTAACACAAACTGAAGGTCGTAGCAGATGAAAAAAATGTATGCAAAAATATGGAATATGTGGGCAGAACCGAATGATTCTAAATGAAATTTTTGCTATAAATCATCACTGAAATGTTGCGTAATTGATAATTCATGTTGTCCAATCCTATGATTTTTAAATTTTAAAATTCCGAATTTTATAGAACAAATAATTAAGTATCTTAATATACAATCTTCTTAATATATTAAGATAAGTAAAAACGCTGTAGATTTAAAAAACCCAAGAGGCAGTCAATAGAACAAACTAATTGGATAAAATATGCTGTTGCAATTACCGCTTGATTGCTTGAATATAAACTTATATGGAATACATAAGCAATCATATAGTTGCAAAATAGTTGCTTGGCTGCCTGAGCCGTTATAAGAATAGTTGTGGAAAGCAGTAACATTTCTATGTTTTGGGAACTTTTCAATATAAATTTCTGGGCTCAAATTAATAATTAACATCCTCATTATTTTAAATACCGGTGAATTAAATCAAATGTATAGTTTTTAAAAAAAGACATCACAGGTTCTAATAACTTTTAACTTATAATATTTGCAAATGGCCATAACCCATAAAATTGAAATATTTTCATTTTCACATTCGTTTGATTTGAGAAATAAATGAAATTACATAGGAGCTACTCTTTTTTTATCCGTACGAACGTATGTTCGAAGGGTATATTAAATTTGCCTTACCGTTTGTAACGCTACGAAATAACGGTCTTAGATATAGACTCAAGTGCATGTTTTTGATCAGCGTCAAATTCTGAGTCGATTTAGCTTTGTCTGTCCGCCCGTTCGTCGCAACGATAACTAAAAAGCTAATTGATTTAAATTCGCCAAATTTTCACAAATGGTTCCTTAGAGTAAATGCCAGAACCCTACTTAAATTGGATATGATCAGGTTACTGGTTCGGGTAGCTACCATACAACTTAAAAATTTATTTGGGTATATCTCAGAAACTGTAAAAGCTATGGTATTGAAATTTCACACAAGCAAATATATTAGTAGAGCCAATGTGTTTTATAAAAGTTGTTGACATTACTTGGTTCCTTCTGGTACCTACCATACAACTTCCAAACTTATTTGGCTATATCTGAAAAACTATAAAAGCTGTGGTATTGAAATTTCACACAAGCGAATATATTAGTAGGGCCGTTGTGCTTGATAAAATTCGTTGAAATTCCTTGGCTCTTTCTGGTAGCTGCCATACAACTTCAATAGTAGTTTGGCACACACAGTATTTTGAAAAACGCAGTACTGAAATTTTGAATAAATTAATATGGTAATACGGCAACTTAAAGTCATAGTCTGCCCCATAGCCAGTTATGGCATCTTTGTTCGCACACAGGATAACAAATTCATACGGGTATCACAGAGTTGACAAGGTTAACTCTACTTTTTCTCGTTTTCTTTTTAAGTTATTGTGCTTAAAAGGAACAAAAATAAATGCACAATCCCAATTATGCTTTTCCTTTCTCAAGAATTTTTAATTTGAGATGAAAGAAATTTTTAAAAGTAACAACAACAGAACAACGATACTAGCAACAAAATAAATAATAGAAGAATTAAAAAAACAAAAAATACGGAAAGAAAAACCGTTATAATAAAAATAGTAATGCAAGATCATTACTTTTATATAAAAGAAGAAAGAGAAGTGGGAAAAAGTACAATGAAATTACTTTCGAAAGCATAATCATCCCAGTTGTTTAAAAGAGAAAAATGATGAATGATAGAAATTGTAACCGTTTATAGCTGAAAACAGCTATGAGACTTTATTTTCTGTCAACGGAATTTCTTTTTATTTCATTTTTATTTTCTTTCTTTGCTTTGTTCTTTTTGTATTTTTGTGCATTTTTTACTGACCTTATTAACAATGAAAGTTTTGTTTTCTTTCTCTATTACAAAAAAAAACAAACAAAATAAAATGAAATAAAGTCAAAAGCACCTGATGTGAAGGAGGATGCTTACTTACTTGAAAATTTCTTCTTCTCTTTCATATTATATGCAACGTGTTTTGTTAATATCTTAACTCTAGTTCATAGTCCACGATTTAAATCGTGTAATTGAAAAGAAAGACAATAACTCCAGTTTCGGTTTTGAAGCTATCAATTATTACACATTATATTATTACCTTACTATTATTTTAGGAAAGTAGACTTTTTTATATAATAGAAATCAGAAGCAGAATCATAGTGGTTAATTGAATTTAATTTTGTTTTTCTGTTTCCTTTGCCCCCTACTGTTAAGTTTGTGCCAGTATTTACTAGTTTCTAGACTTTTTTCTTAGTTTTTTTTTTTTGAAGAGTTACTGGTGATTTGTCATCATAATTTTAAAGACTTATTTTAACTTACATACCATTACCACTATGTAAGTTTATAGTGTACACATACCACAGCAGTGCGATTGTATACAATTATGTACGATTTTTATAACGAAAGTTTTTAATTCTTTGAATATGACGGCAATAGTAATTGTTTTTTCCGCCTTGAAAGAGCTAAAGTAAATTTCTATACTATAACACAATATTTCATACATACTTTGTAAATAGGTATATTGTACAACGTTCATAACGTATTGTAACAGATATATTATGTATCTGTGCATGTACAAATGTGGATATAAACATTAACTTCAGTCTCAATTGACAAACTGGATTTTAATAAACACTTTTTATTTTACTTAGTGTAATTTTAAAGTTATATTTATTGACCTTAACTTTCTCTCACGTAGAATTTTAAGTACAAAAAAAGAATGCCATAAAAAATATAAAAAAATTTAAAGAAAATAAGAAAATTTTATACTTTTCTGTTTGTTGGTTTTTTTTTTTAATTTTCTTATTAAAATTACCGAAGCAAAATTTTCTTTGTAATAAAGTTAAATAATTTTCATTAAAGATTGGAGTAATAATGAAAATAAGTGATCCATTTCATTAAACCCCAGTGTGATCGCTGATGAATAATTTGTAAAATTTACCAAAATCTATTTGGCAGCTTTTTTACTTTAATACTTGCTTATATAATAACTACGATTTTAGAATTTTTAAGGAAAATTTTCTCAATTGTTTCATTATTTCAATTTAATTAAATTTGAAAGCTTTAAGAGATGCTGTTTTGATAAAAAATTAAAGTTCTAATGAAAATCTTTTTTAATATAATCTTTTACAACTCTAAAGGGGTCTAAAAGAATGTTGAAATACTTTTAAAATAGTGTAGCAGATGGTTACATTTGCACAACCACTTTTCCTTAACATTTTCACAAGGGCTATTTACTTAATATTTTGTGAACGCGGTATTCGTTATGAAAATTTTTATATCGTTGTGAAATTAATTAGAAGTCATTAATGATTATTAATTAAAGTATAAGAATCCTATTCAAAAGTTGACCTTTAAACTGTATTAAACAGTTATAGTTTACCGAATGTATAAGAAAATTCAAAAATGCTATTCGATTTTAAGTTTTGTGCTAATTGACATTTCGTTTTCTGAGCACGGTTCATTTTTGTTAAATTAATATTGTTTCATTCGCACGATCCGTGACTTCAATAATGCGCTTACAACGCAAATTTTACAAAGTACCACATTCCAAAAAGTTTGGCAAAAGATACGTAAAATAGAAGTAAATCGGGCATCGAAAAAATCGAGCACGCTTTTCTTATACATGTCATAAAAATGTTGCCAGAAATAACCAATTAAGTTTTTTTCATAAAATGCGACGTAAAAATGCTATGTTTTTAATGATGTGGTAACGTTTGTTGAAAATTAACATTTGCACAGAACTTTAAATTGAAGTTTTCAAACAAATGTCAAAGTAAATGTATTAATATTGTAAAAATGTATTAAAAGCTTTAGCTTTTTTTTTACAATGTAAAGGTATTGAAAACTCTCAGATGGTACTACAATCGTGTTAATACCGTGCTTAAACTTTTTATAAAGCATTATTAAAGTCACGGGATTTGGGGGAATACGTTTGCTGATGATTTCTTTTGCTATTTAATAATTTTAGTTGTCGCTAATCGACGTGAATAAAATTTAGAATATCTTCCTTTGTGTATAAGTAATTAGCGTTTCTTGAGAAGAGTTGAAGCGTTTGTGCTGTGCTCATCTGTTCCTTTCCTCCCTTTAAAAGTCATGCGGCAAATTATGTGTTAACACGTTTTTTCGCGCGTTTTACTATCTAGAGTTCTTATAACGCTTTGAAAAAATTAGGCATACAGAAAACTTTATAGAAGTTTTCATGCGTTTTGTATATATTTGCGCAACTTTGATTAAAAGATTAAAATTATAATCAATATTTAATAAGAACACTCAAACTCAAACTCGTACAAAAACAAAATCTTTTTTGTTTTTCTCTTCATTTCAAATACTCAAGTTTAATGCACTCATAAAAAACAAAAATCAAGTTCTCTTCTTTTTTTTACTGCTTAAAAATTTCGGATTTAAAGCAAAAACTTTTTTTTCTTGAGAATTTCGAACTCTACTTTCAAGAACTGGATATTCGTGGAATCGTCTTTGTTTTTTGTTATAGTTTTTGTATTTCAAGAATTTTAAAGATGATAAAAGTTTCATTAATTCTTAATCTATAAGTGCACAATAAAAATATTTTTATAAAGTATATTTCATATGGTTGCTAATTATACTGCGCCGAATGTTGTATAGAAAGCGGTTATAAATAACTTCGTGACGCATCTTTGTCATAGCTTCAAATTATTTCACTCGAAATTAAAAAAAGAGTAAGAAAATGTAATAAACTAATAATGTACGAGCTTGACCACGTAAGGATAATTTTAAATTTTTCCGCTTATTACAATTTAATTTCCTCGTTCTCAAGATTATATTCAAATTGATATTGAGAGTTTACTTGTTTGGAGTGTATTGGTTGATTTTTTTTTATTCTAAGTTTAAAATTTATTAATGAAGTTCACCTATCTGTGTTTTGCAAAAAAAAAAATAATTTATTCAGTTTGATTGTTGTTAAAATTATTTTTATTTAATTCAAAAATTCTTTATTTCTGTGTTAAGGAAAAATTCTCACTCTATGGATATAATTGAAATATGTGAAATCTATGAACTGAATATTTTTATGTACATCCGATCTAACGATATTTTACACAATTTTATCAGATATAATCGAAAAGACCGACAATGACATTCGTCAGAGCTGCTTTGAAAAATGTGTCTTTTTGTGTTCTAAAATTGCCGAAACTTTAGACAAGTAAATATTTGAAGTGAAAATAAAAAAGAAATGGGAGGAATTCCTGACAGAGATAACTTTTTAAACTTACGTTGTTTTAATTGTGAATTAATTTGATTGTTCAACGAAGTTTAAAGATTTGTGAAAATGTTGAATAACACTATGTTATTTTTCACAATAACATTTATTCCCAGAGTATTTGCGTTATTTAAGTTTACTAACACTACACATCTTAAATAGTCTTCGAATAATAAACATCTGAAAAAATCTGATACTGTCTGATAACTCATAAACATCATACTTGCATTTTACTCATAAAATTCTACCTGACCTATCTCTGGTACCGTCGTTAAATAATTAATTCATTAATATTTTTCTAATTTTAGTTTTATTTTGACATCTTACTCGTGTACAATATCTTAAACATATTTTTTTTGGATAAACAAATTTTTCACACTTACATAATGCTTGTGCATTGCAATTATTTTTTGTAGCTTCGAACGTTAACGAAAGCTAATGCACAAAAGCGCTTTTTGTGGTTTTTAAATGATGATTAAAAAGCTTTGTAAAACCGCTTAAAATGGAAATTATAATTCTTTAGTCAATGTTAAGGTGAAAATGTAGGTCAACCTTAAGGTTTTTTAGTGGTTTGGCGGCGTATATTTTCGTATTGCATTACTTTTCTTTATTCGTGTACACGTCACATCTATGTATACTATCGTGTATGTATTTTAATCTGCATATACTTAAATAACGAAGGTATTGTGAGCATACCAAATTTCACATGTCGAGATATAAATCTGTTTGTCGGCTCATCTGTGCACTAATATTTTAACTGAAACAATTTTAACAAAAATTTTTAAAATTTTTCTTTCTTAACCAACAATACGGCCTTCTATTACAAGCAAATTTTATATTTTCCACAATATTTCACAAAAAAATAGTATTTTGAATATGATGTTCGAACGATATTGGGAAATATTGGGAAATTTTCTCCTCAAATTAATAAGATTAGTTACAAATTAATAGCAGTTTTTAAATATTTTTTGGAAAACGCACATTGCTTCGGTTATAGGCTGATCACATCAGATTTATTTCTTTATTCTGAATCTAAGCGAATTAAATTAATTACTTATTGCGGTTTAGAACAATACTCAACTTATTTTTATCTTGCTTAATTTCATTATTGTTTTTATTTTTTTTGTTGCAAATTCAACTTTTTTTTTTTTTTAAATTAAGCTCATGAATAGATGCCTAACAACAGTTTTTCTATTGTGAGTTACAGTTAGCTATATATTGTGGATTAATCAACGATAATTTAACAATTATTGTTAAATAACAAAAAAAAAACAAAAGGTGTAAGCTAATCAAAGAAAAACAAAACGAAATTCTGTGCTGCGTCATGAGCGGAACATTTGTAATTCTTTCATTCTTTTTATTTTATAATAGGTACGCGAATAACGTGTTGATATATATATATATATGTATATGTTTCTAATATTTATGTGTATGCAAAAAAACACTAATTACTGTCATTCCTATTGGTAGAAGAAATTTCGAAAGAAAATTTTACAAGAGAGTAACTTTGGAAATGATAAAAATTCCAATCTTATTTATAGTACGGTAAATATTTTATGGTTCGTTAAGTTTATGAAAAACTTGTTATGAAAATTTGTAGAAAAAGTTAAAACAAGAGCAATACCTACACGCTTTATTGTGATTTTGATGAGCGATGAATTCGTTCATATAATTTGATAAAAATTCCTCTGTAGGCTTATTAATAAAATATAATGATAATTTCATTCATAAATGATCATGGTTTTTCTGTTATATCTTCTGTACCTTAAAAGATTTTTTGACATTTAGTGAGTGAAATTTAATTAAAGCTTAAGCAACTAGACAAAATTCTGTAAATAAAAAATTTTCGTACGAAATTATCGGGTTAGAGAAAACTAAAATATTAAAGTAAGGGGAAAAATTGTTTTTTTTAAGTTCGAATAGTTGATATTCCGAATGTACATAAAATAAAAAATTAAAGTAAAATGTTATTTTAAGCCTTTCAAATACTAGGCCTTAAGGAATTGCCCATTTGAAGTTTTTATATTTTTCGAAAGGGAAGGTATAAACAAAAAAGCTCGGGCAAGTACAAATTTCGCGAAAATTCGTTAAAACCTCGGAAACCGTTGAGATTTTATAACTAGTTCGGAAGAAAAATTTTACTCATTTTTGATGTCCTACACATGGTACATAATATTGTACTCTTTACTGAATAACCCTTTATATAACCTAGTCCAGAATAGGCCAATCATTTAAAATTACTTCTATACCTTCAATTTAGTTCGCCAGAAAAATTGTAATTTTTGAAAAACAAATTTTTTTATCCTAAATTATTTTAATCCGTTTAGTTTAAACTTTTGAAAACGTTTTTTGCACAGAAAATTTTTAAGGCACGTAAGCCCAGTAGGATATTTCGGATATTTAAAAAAATCTAATAAAACTTCTATTATTCTCCAGTATCTTTTATATTATAATATGCCGCACGAGACAATTATCATTCTTTTCATCTTCTTAGAAACTACTTTTGAGCCAAGACCCTAGCAGAATCGATTTTCAGTTCTGTCCTCGAACAAAATTTATACAGCATGTCCAGATCTCTTCAGCAGTACCCACTTGGCTACATTTAGGAGTCTTTAGTTTTTTTTTAGCAGAGAAGGGACTGGAAGTGTTTTTTGAGCACCGAAAAGCTGTTTGGGGTCAATAGGATTGAAGATCTCATTTAAACCTTTCCAACAGGCACTTCCCCAGCTCGGTAGGTCATCTGAGAGCTGAATTATTAGAACTTAAAAATATCTAAAAAATTCAATTACATCTGATTCCCGGACAAACACAGAAATTAGAATTGAATTTAAGAGAAACGTCGTAAAGTGGCAAGTTTAACTATCTATGTCTTGAGTTTGTAATGAATTTCAAATTGAGAGTAATAAATTTCGAAAAATATGAACATTTTGAAACTCCAAAAAGTTTACTTATCCTACCTTTATCCTTCTGTTTTTCTTTATAGAAGTGTTATAAAGTTTATAGCGTAAGAATTTTTAGGGCACTGAAAATTAACATTTTGCAAATTTTGAAGAATAACTGTAGAGTATTTTTTTTCTAATAAGAAGAAAAATTGCTCCAAAAATTAGGAAAAACCGGTATCAGATAATGGTTAAGTGAAAGATTAATTGGACATTTTATTCTAATTTTTTAAAATTTTTGTCTATGTTCATAAATTACTGAAACTTATATGCACTTTGTTTTAGTAATTTTTTTTGGAAAAGTACCAAAGAGAATCAATGAATTACGTTAATTCAGCAATTCAGAAATTTCATCAATTGTTCTGCGTATTATTCTATAATGCTAGTTTTAGACTTTTAATTTATTTAAAATTAAAATTAAATTAATCTAAACTAATTTAAAAATTCTAAAAGTTTTGCAATTTCATCAACAATTTATTCACACACTCTGACTAAACAGACGCTGACTAGAAAATCGCCATAACATTAATTTAAGTAGTTTACTTTTAAGAATTCTAATGATCAAAATCAAAACAATACTTTCTCAAACTATTAACTATAATGATAAATATTAGTTTAAATAAAAAGTTGAGTCAAACCAATGGTTTGTATTGCAGCACTTTTCCCTTCAACAAGTGAAAATTCTGCTTTTAAATACAGTCTATGTATACCCATCACACTATTAAAATTATTTTCATTCATTTACAAAACTATTTCTAGGATTGCATATATTTAGGATGGACGATTTATGCAGTCTTTGAACTAAAGCAAAAATTAATATAAAGTGGGGTTAACATAATGCTCGATTTTAAGGGTTAATTGTGCGAGTTAGAAAAATAATTATATTTTTTAATGTCATGGAATTTACCGTTAGCTTTTTGCGTTTACAGAAATTTGAAAAAGCTTGCGGTTTCGTAAATATAAGGTGTCAAAAATTCAAATTTTACAAATTTCAAGAGGCGATAACTTGGGAGAGGGTGGAGATGGAAAAAAATTTTCTTCTAACGAAATAAACTATTTGTTAATGTCTAAAAGTCCCTAAAATTTTAAGCTTCTACAGGCTGAGGTCTAGAAGAAAAACCAAATCAAAAATTTGGAAAAAAAATACCTTAGATAACGGTAAATTTAAACGGCCATTTTGTTTTTCTAAAGTTTAACTATAGTATATCGCGCTAGGGAAAGCGAGCCGCTGCCTTTCTGCGTTTACAAAATTTCATAAATGCTTATGGTTTCATTGCAACAAATAGTTAAAGAAGGCCATTTTTAGGGTTTTGGGGGGGTATAACTTTTAGAGGGGGGGAGATAGCTAAAAATTTTGTTCTACGGAAATAAGTTTCTAGTAAACATCTATGCACATACAAAATTTCAGCTTTCTATCTTCAAGGATGTAGAAGTTTTGTAAACAGACACACGGACAGACGGACGGACGGACAGAGTGAAACTAATAAGCACTTTTTTTCAAAAATTTTTTGAAAAAGTGCTAAAAATAAATCAACTAGAATATCTTTAGGTAATTATATTCCCATGTGTGAGTGGACAGCAAGTATTTCTTTGTAAACCAAACTTTACTACACATAAAAATAAAACTTATATATTCGCGGCAATATGAGCACAAAATGAAAAAGAAAAGGTAAGCTTTACATGAATATATGTATTTATATACAGACATGGTATAATTTATGTAATGAGATAATTACAAACAAATATAACTGTTTTAAAGAAGCAATGGCAAATAAATAGGAAGATTTAAAGAAGAAATAGCATTCCTAATAATTTTTAAGCTCTGATTATATTATGGTTCAGTCGTAATTATGTAATTTTAGGTCGAATTCCAAATGTAACGTAATTTGTATTTTATGAACTTCTTTTTAGCAAATTCGACAGTAAATTAAAATTTTATTTTATTTTAAATTTTTTCATTTGAATTTTTATACAAAAGAACGCACAGTTTTGTATAAAAATATTTATTAGATTGAGATCTTTGTAGCACATATTTCTTGAAAATTATTTTTACATATCTTGATTTTTTGAAATTTACAAAACAGATTTAAGAAGAATAATAAAACTTTCTTTTGAGTGAAATTAGGTTAATATGGTGAATTTTTCTAAATGTGTTTGCACAGTATAATGTAGTATGAATGAAGGAAGGAGTGGCATTAAGAATTTCACTGATCTTTTGAAAATTTTTGGTTTTCTTTATTTCTTGATTTTATTTTAACCTGATGTCTTAGCAATTATTATATTAGTAGTGTACTAATAACAATTATTATATTGGTATAGTGAACTTAAGGTATTTGTGTATAGTTATTTATGAAGACTGAATATATATACATATTTACATAAATGAATACTGTAATCAATTAATTTTTTGTTTTCGTAGAATATTTGAACAAAACAAAATGCTAAATTTAGGTAATTTTTATTTTTATTAAGCATTTGAGTATGTTTTCCAAATTTTCTTAATAAAGGACACATATTTTCATAAAGGTAAAAAACTGACGAGTCCCGTCATAAAAGACGGCACATTTTGATCATATATAAATGTAGATTTTCATTAATGTGTTCATACTAAAATTAGATTTTTATTGAATTTAAAAAAAAACAAGAAAAAATAGAGTTGGCCGTGTCAACTGTGTGATACCCGTACGAATTTGCTATCCATATGTGCGCATAAATATGTCATAGCTGACTATGGGAAAGACCATATCTTTAAGATTTCCCATATTAATTTATGCAAAATTGCGGTACTGTGTTTTCAATATTTGCTAAGATATGGCCAAACTACGATTCAAGTTGTATAGCAGCTACCAGAGAGAAACGAATTTAATTAAACACATTGGCCCAACTAATATATTTGCTTGTATGAAATTTCAATATCACAGTATTTTGAAGTTGTATGGCAGCTATCAGAAGGAGCCCAGAAATTTCAACGACCTTAATAAAACACATTGGCCCTACTAATATATTTACTTGTGTCAACTTTCAATACCACAGTTTTTATAGTTTCTAAGATATAGACAAATAAATTTTTAAGTTGTATGGTAGCTACCCGAACCAGTACCCTAATCATATCCAACTTAAGTAGAGTTCTGGCATATACTATAATGAACCATTTGTGAAAATTTGGCGAATTTAAATCAATTAGTTTTTGAGTTATCGCTGCGACGAACGGACGGACAGACAAAGCTAAATCGACTCAGAATTTGACGCTGATCAAAAATATACACGTGAGCTATTTCTTAGCGTTGCAAACGGTAAGGAAAATTTAGTATAACCTTCGAACATACGTTCAAACGGGTATAAAAAACAAATGTGCTTATGCGAAGTATTACGAACTGCGTCAATTCATAAATTTCATCAGATGGTTTAAAATAAATTTGGAATGAAATTCTTATTACACACAATTTTTTCATTTGCTAAAAATCTGCAAGTTCTACAAATTTTCTCACGAAGTGAAAGTTTATTACTTAGAAATTTCAATGAACCTAACCTCTTGTAAAGTTGACACTGTTAAAGGGTTTCGTGCCAACACAGCGACCTCTGGTTGGACATTTGTTTTACGCAGCAATTAACCCCTCACTTCGATGAATTGCTGAACAAGCAAAGTGGTTAAAAAACTAGCTGGAAAAGGGATATGTAACCAAAATTTAGAAGTTGAAAGGTTAGGTAGAGATTCCACTATCTCTGAGCTAACTAAAGGGCTCCACTAACAGCTGTAATAATCAGAAAAACAATTATTGTTGAACTACATTGTATCTTTCAATCTTAAACGATGTAAGGGTTAATAAACTGCACGCGTGATCACGAGATAGGTAAGAAGTGAATATTGTGAACCATATATGCATACGTATAGAAGTTTTTTCCACCAAAATTGTGAGGAAAAAAAATGAAGTAAAAAATGAGATCAAATGGAACACCTTCAAAACGTTGAATAATGTGAAATATGCAGATATATATGATATATAAATAAGCTAGAACAATTTTCAGATGAAATTTGCCATGGAGAAATTAACAATTTGATGAGGATGTAAAATAAATAAATAAAAAATATTGAGGAACATTATAAGTACAGTTGGTGAAGCTAGTGCTGACATTGAGAACAAACTTGATAAAGCTAGAGACATTTAGAAGGCTAAGAAAGATTTAGAAATATTTATTTATGGAACATATACAAACAAGACCAGGTAAAAAAACTAATAAAAAGAAAAACATAAAAATGCGTTGGTCATATATTGAGGGGTCAAGTCAAGAGCAATCCCAAACCAAGTAAGTGTAAGAATGGAATCTTAAGTAAGTATAAGCAGAACATTGATAGACTTAAACTTGTGTAAAAATAAAATCGATCACCTAAAATATAGAAAGATGGAAAGGTTTAATCGAAGTCCTATTAACCTCATAAAAGTTAAAAAGGAAAAAAAGACAAAATATTTGCTGTAACTTTCAAATCTACAGACTTTCCCAAACTTTTATGGTAATCAGATGATCGAATTGTTTGAGTTGAATTACTTTGTTAAAATTTGAGAAAAAAAAAAAAGTTGATTAACATTAAAAGCAATCAACGTTGAATATACATTTTCTTTACAATAATTATGCTTTGCCCTAAAATTTCTTTAGATTGTTATTCATTTTAAGTTTTTTACAAATATTTTCATTTAGTTTTGAAATAATTTTTATTAGTAAAATACTTACATTGTGCTATACTAGGATTATCCACAAAAACTGGACTGCTTAAACTATTTTGAATTAAACCTAATAAAATAGTTAAAACTAAAACGGCATAATTTCTTTCATTTTTTCTCATTGTTAATGATGATAATATTGATGGAAGTGTTGATAATAAAAATGATAATGATGTCGGCGATGATGACAAAAATGGTAGTTTTCGTAAATTATTTTTTTGAAATTTCCTTCGAAAAAAGTTTCTATAATTGCGATTCCTTTTACTATCTTTAGTGCTATCAATTTTCTGAGTTTTTATATTCTCTACTTTACCGCTACTACAAAAGGATTTCGTTTCTAAAGATGAGACTCTGTCCATCTGCAAATAAATAAAACAACAAAATAAAAATCGTCATTAAAAATGCAGAAAATGGTCAAGAAATACAAAATTTCTTTTGATAATTTTAAAAAAATAAAAAATGATTCGCAGCAGTATTTTGTCCAGTTGAACCTTAAATTTTTTAAATATTTTTGTTTTTCTATATTTTTTTTATAAGAAAGGCTAATTTTTTATTTTTTTGCATAAATAGATATTTAATTTCAGTTTTGGGCTTTAATGCTTATTTTATTCTATAATATGTTTAAATTTATTACAATAGCAGTAGCCAGTTTTTTCTTTTTCTGGCTTCAGCATTACTGCTTTCTTGCTTTCTTATTAGTCTTTCCATTGCTATAGAAAACTGCTCTAAAAAAATCATTTCAATGTAGAACATTAATTAAAACTGATTCTTTAGGTTCTTGATTCTTAATACTCTAAAATTCAAAGGTATAGGCAAGAAAAAATAAAGAAGAATAAAAAAGAAAATTATAGCAAATATATTGTTTCTTTTGTGTAGTTTTGAGGAAGAGCATTTCTTTAAATTCTTATAGCTGTATCGCATATATTCATAAGTTATAATAAGCTAAGAATAAACAAATGTACAGTATATTATATCCCTAGCTTATATATGGAGGAAATGAAACAAAAAAAAATTAGTGTTATGTACAAGTCAATGACCGAAATACGAATTAAAGAAGCAAAAATACCGGTAAACTTGGTTTTATTTTATTTCATTTTTTTTTAAATTATTTAAAGAATAAAAAACGGCCAATAGAAAGAAAAAAAAAATATAATCAAGATTTAACGTGGAGAAAAGGAAAGAAGAAACCATGTCTAAATAGTTACTAACATTTATCATCATGTACAAAATCATAATATACATACACACGTAAATAACACAGGTTGTTTCATAATAATACAGCGTTCAGTACAAGACTATTGCTGTATTAAACTTGACAGCCGCAAATATACATTACTAATTAGTGAAATTAAAAATAATCTGAGAATTCAATCATATGTAACATCACACATATGATCTGTTATAAGCATCCCACTTAATCAACGGTGAAAATATTCTAACACGAATCTTTCACATCCTGACCATTTTATGAAGCTATACAACATAAGTAATATGGGAGTATTCGAATTACATTAGTCATTCCTAAATAACATTACCTAAAAATGTGACAAATTTTGTACGAGTATACTTATTATACCCGTACGAACGTATGTTCGAAGGTGTACTAAATTTGCCTTACCGTTTGTAACGCTAAGAAATAATGGTCTGAGATATAGACTTAAGTATATGTTTTTGATCAGCCTCGAATTCTGAGTCAATTTAGCATTGTATGTCCTTCTGTCCATTCGTCCATCCCAACGATAGGAAAAAAACTCATTGAGGTTAGTTCACTAAATTTCCACAAATGATTTATTATGGTAAATGCCAGAACCCTATTAAAATTAGTTATGATCGTGGTGCTGGTTCGAGTACCTCCCATCTTACTTCCAAATTTATACACTATATCTCAGAAACTTTAAAAGTTGTGCATCGAAATTTCACACAAGCAAATATGTTGGTAGGCCAATGTGTTTGACATACAATTCCAAAAGTTAATTGTCATTATCTCAGAAATAATAATAACATAATATTATTATGTTATTATTATAACATTTTTTAATAATAACATACATTCATGTCACTCAAACAGAGAACATCTAAGAGCTTTTTAGCATATCAGACATTATAAGACGTAGACAGTTGAATTTTCGGGTATAACAATATAAACAAATACACAAAGAAGGTACATAATACATTATGAAGACAAAATTTCACTAAACTTAAGAACACGAAAACTGTATTAACCCTTTCATGCCCACTGTCCAACGGTATGCATTTTATCTACAAGAATTATTTGAACAGTAACATACATTTATATAAAAAATTTTTTTCAAATGGTTATGAGTCATTATATAAGGTTTTCTCTTTTTTGTAAGAAAACTTGTAGCCAGCTTGGTGTGTTTTTCTTTACATTAGTTTTATCAAAAACTTACATGTTAGTTAAACCGAAACAAAAATTAACTCATGAAAAAATAAATCACTTAATAAGTTGGAAAAATCGAGAGATGATAAATCAGAAAATAAGCTTGACGAACTTATTAAATTGGACTTACAAAATAAAATGAATCCAGAAGATGAATTTTAAATAAATTTGCTACATAAATTGATAAGTCAAGATAATAAAGGTTGATTTACTTGAAATGCCAAGTTTAAATCAGAATGGCAAGTTTAAATTATAGGTTGGTCTATTTGTGTTCATCTCAAATTCAGCTGGGTCGATTTTTAATTGAGTGAACGTCATGTCTCAGAGATTGAGCCTGTACAACTAGGCAGTTACAGGTTTTTGATTATTCTTGAGAATAATAAAGGTTATAAAGTTTTAATAAAGACAAATAATTAATTTTTTAAGCGACTTTTGTAATATTAGATATTTCAACTCTGTTTGTTAAAGCTGAGTTTTGCTAAAATTAAAATTTTTTAATTTCATATTTATATTCTGTTCATCGACTAAATTAACTAACAAGTTTTTACGAAGAAAGCGATTCCAAAAAATGAAACTGCGATGAGAACAAAGTATAAATCCTTGTAAGTATAGTAACTAGAGGACATTTTCACGAAATTGTACAGCTTAATATTTTCTAAATTAATATCCATACAATTATTCATCACACATTATGTTATATTAAGTCGTTTTCTCAAATTATGTCATCTAAGCTAAATAAATGTAAAATCTGATATATGAATGTCTTAATGTTAGCAGTGTTTACAACAAAATTTTTAAAATTTGTAACCCATAGCAAAATACACAAAATTAGCTAATAAACGTGGAAAACAATATAACACATTTTAAATTGACTAACAAAAATAATAGATAGTTTTATATTATTATATGTGATGCTGAGAGTGAATAATATGTTTAATTATTTCCTTTAGAACAATAGAATAGTATTTAATTCATTCATATGTACATGTATACACAATTGATAGATGCATGTGATTTATGAATACACAAGCGCTTGTATCAAAGCGTTCTAAAGTCCAAATATAATTTTCTATATATTTTCTATCCACTATAGTTGCCATCTAATAAAAAAATTATACAATTGAAAAAAAAACGTTTGGCGACTGAGGCTTGTTTAAATACCTTTCCAATGTGTCTAAAATATAAAATGAATTAAAAGCCGACTTTTAAAGAGTTTTATCTGTTGAATGAAGTTTAAAAATCTTCTTAAAAATTAAAAAAAATCGTTGCCTATATTGTGATTTTAAAGTCAAATTAGAAGCTACTTTTCAGCTTCCCATTGCATATTAATTTTTTAAATCGGGTAATAATTATGGAAGCTATAGCCATTTAAAACGCCACCTTTTTGTCGAAACCCTGAAAATTCAAATGGGATTTTGGGGGTTAAAATTCGTTCGCAGGTCCCCCAGGAACAATTTTTACAAAATTGTCTCACCTTTTGGCCCCTGAGAAATTATACCACGTTACAGGCTCACCCTGCGATATGCACATTTTAATTTTTTTTAATAAGTTTTCATTTATTTTATTTTTAGCAATGCAGTTGAATTAATTTATAAATACGTAAAATTAGAAAATTAAATTTTTTCATTTACATTTCGAATGGATGTAAAAATTCTCGAGAAACTACCTAAAACAAAAACTAATCCTAAATAAATTGATCCTAAAACTATTAAAAATTTCAGAAAGTAAACTACATAAAGTAATTTTAAAAATGTCCTTCTATGACATATTTTAGTTAATTTTTCGTGATTTGTTAATGTTGTCTTGTGCATAGTTAATAGTTTTATCTTGATCTCCTATACGTTTTGGGACATTCTATAATACATTTTCTCTCAAATTTTCTTAGTTTTTCCATCAGTGATGCGCTTACATTAAAACAAGTCTAACGCCCATAGATATATCAGAATTCGCCTAATTAACGCCTAATAAGCGATCAACTTTGCATGTGCATTTAAATATTTTGCGTACAAGAGATACCAGGCAATTCCAAATGCCTTTTTTTGCTTTTTCAATTTGTTTTTTTATGTCTAAAATTTAGGTTATGCTCAAAATGAATGCCTAAATATTTGACTGATTTGTTTGTGTTAATATAATTACCATTTTCAGATTTAATTCTAAATTGTTTCCAATTTGTCCAATTTGTTTTTTTACAATTCGCAATATTAAGGAACCGGATAAGTTTGCATTTATTATTCTCAGTTTCCGAGGTATTTCTCAATTTAGTTTATTCTCAGTTTCCAAGGACAAGTATAATTTATAATAGCATTAAACATTTTTTGTAGCTCACTGTCAATTTCGGCCAATTCCCTTTCAATTATATTCTGCAAGCGAAAAAAAGAAACAGGCGGCAACTTTAAATTTAGTTCAAGACACTATTCATTTTGAGCAACGAAAATTTATATATGTATATATTTGTACAAAAGCTCACAAAATACAATAATCAAATTTGTTTTTCAAATGAATTAATTTCTTCAAGAACCCTTGTTGATCTTTTTCTTTACTATATAATTATTGACTTCCGTTAAATGAGCATGAATTTTTCGCGAAATTCAATTCAATCGGGTGGTTTAGGTTTTCATGACCTTGGAATGAAAATGCTTAGTTATTATGTTATGTACATATGTGTAATTATTTAACGTGATGTTAAATAATAAACAACAGGTAATTTTTAATTGGGGATGACCCTTGATGTAAAAGGTGTTGTAAAAGTAAATTGAAAAACATTGTGTGTAATTGTTCGAGAAAAAAATATATATTTTATGGGAAAACTGTCTGGTTTTTAGAATTTTTACAATACAAGTTTTATTTTATTTTTGTTTTCAAAAATAAAAAATGCATAAACGTATGTATGTGATAGTGAAGTAAAGCATAAATGAGAATTTCATTGTTTTCTAAAATTTCAATGGCGTGGTGCTGTATTTATTGAATCGATTGTAGTATTTTTTAGTCTTAATATAAAAATTTATAATTACGATTTTACTTTAAAGAAATAATTTTAAGTTACAAGAATTAAAGGTAAATTTTAACTTTCTTTAACATTTTGTAAACCAGCTCAACTCAAATCAACATGCCCAAGTTTTCTCTTGTATGGGGTTGCTGGTAACCCATTAATAAATAAGATTATCAATTTGCTCCTTACGAGCTAATTTTAACAATTCCACAATTTTAGAAATTAATTGTTGAATAAAGTTAGCAAAACAATATTTTAATAGTAGACAGAATAATTTTTTTTGTTGCTGGAATTGTGTCTTCTCACTAGATTAGCAGGTTTCATTTATCAACAAAAATAAAACAAAAAATTTTGAGCGAGGTGCAATTTTAAATGCGCGTTATCATTGGGCGAGTTATAGGAGAAATGAACAAAGCATCAGACGTTAAAATGAGTCCATAACGTAGTATCAATTTCAATCTTTAGTAATTTGATACCAATATTAGTAACGCCATTCTTAAAGGTAGATTGTACGATGGATTAGATTTGAATTGGCTTGGGGTAAAGTGGTGTTGTTTTGGTTTAAAATAAAACTCTCTTAAAGGCTTTAGAATTATAACGTTTTACCGACCTTCGTATTCTTTCCTATCCCTTTCCGTTAAATGAAGACCTTTTTACAAAGCAAACACAACTAAATGTTGCTGTTTCTAATTTCTTTCTTGTACATATGTATATATATAGCATATTAACAGTAATGCTGATCTAAGCAACTGCCTAATAATAATAAATGAAGTTATTAAAATTAAAAAATTTACAGATATCTCTGTGACAAAATATTAGAATAGCTAGGTGAACAATGTCCTAGAATTAGTGGCACCCAATTTTGGATGTCAAGTTTTCGGTGGGAACGCATTTCTCCATGGTAGGGATGTGTAAATAAACTGTTTTTAGCAATCTGTCGGTCTCAAGTTCGAGTGAACCGATTTTGATGAAATTTTATATGTAAGTTTATTTCGACCACGTCACGGGTTGAACAACTTATGGGATATATCAGGTCTTGCAAACTGGACCTCTTAACATGCCTGTTTTACGTTTTTGATAATTTTGAAGAAAATATTCAACAAATTTACTTGAAATTTCATATATAAGCTTCATTCGACCGTACGCGAAACCTTCTAATTTTTAGAAGAAATCAGGTTCAGCAACTGCACGTTTACTACGGGCCAAATTTACATTTTCGCGTATATAAAGAGAAATAACCAACCGATTTCATTGAAATTTCATATTTAAATACAAGGTGTTTCTATAAATTTTTTGGAAATATCAGGATTCGGAAACTGATCTGGGGGCCAATTTTACAGTTTTTACCATATCTACAGAACGGATTGTTGGAATTTCTTGAAATTTTATATTTGAGTTCGGGTTCTTATCAGAAGTTACCGACGAACTTTCCGGATGAAACAAAATGAAACTCTACTAAGAGCTAAATTCAAATTTTTCTAGGCATGTTAGCTAAAAACTTATTGGTGCCCTTGTAAAGAAGCATTTAAAACGCATTTTCGTAATCTGTATAAATATGCATGTGGATTGTACCCTTTTACTTCTTTCTTTTAAACCGACCAATGAATGATTAGGTTTTAGTTTCATGTTGTATGCAAATATTATGATGGTCATAAACATTAATATCTTGTTCTATAATATAAACAGGAATTACTCCAAAGTTAAAATAAAATTCAGCTTCATAAATATGTGAATTACCTTTAAATTTTTTATGTCAATGGACATATAATTATATGTATATGTATATATGCAACAAACTCTTCATTAATTTTGAAGAAACCAAGGCTATACAAAAAGAATTAGCAAGAACTTTCTCTTTATAATGTTATGAATAATGTCAGACGTTTTGACATACCTGGAATAATAATATACTCATATTTAAATGAGTGGGTATATTTTATGTATATGTATTGGTTTATTTAATTCATTTTTGCAAGTGATTTTGGTTTTAATATAAAACCAAAATCACTTTGTTAAATAAGAAAGAAATTACATCGAAAAACACAGTTGTGAGCGAAAATTATGCAAATAAACTTTTTTTCTCACATTCCTTTTCATTTGTATTGAGAACAAAATAGAGGCCTATATGTTTACAGGAGGGAGGTTTTGTACATTTAAATATAAAGTCAATATTATATGATGATTCATATTATATCATTGGTAAAAAAAAAACAATTATTGAAAACAACGACATTAAAGAAAGGTGGAAAAAGTAACGATCACAGTAGCTCAAATGTTTGGATATTTCTTTATAACCTAGAGGCTTTGTATTTTTTTAAATATATACAAAGCTATTGACCTAAAATACATACATATATTGGAATTTACAACCACATAAATATTTAATTAACTATAAGAAAAAAAGAATAAAAATGTTTAACAAAAATCAACAAACAAACAAACAAAGGAAACACGCGATCTAACCTAGTTTCAATAACTTTTCTCGCGAATTTATCTTTATTTTCTGGAAATTGGAAATAAAAATAAATTTAAAATAAGTTTTTACAAATGATAAAATAAAAATTTTGTGCGGTTATACAATAAAAGAGTGCCAGTCGGTTAAATAAATAAAAAATTATTTGTAATTCAACAAAATTTTTTAACGTGTTTTCAAGTTCCTAAATATTTGCAATATTGAATTTCAAAAATGTAAACGAAAAAAGAAATAATAAAAAATCCCAAAAGATGACTATGGTGACAAAACTTTTAAAGTAAAAGTAATTCGCGTGCTATCTGCTTTCTTGTTAGCATAGGTAACCAATATTTTGCATTTTTGTAAAATTGCAAAACATAGTGACGATAAATTCAAAATATTATGAATTAAAACAATAATAAATTCGTGATTCACTTTAGCAAATTCATCTTTTATTTTTTGCTTCATATACTTTTGTTATTGTTTTCGTTATGAATATCCGGAGGTTATATATGGTGACTAGTTGAAAGATTAATAATACAACAAATATTTTATATGTACAAACTGTGTAATGAAAAAGAAAGTGTTGATTGCTGTCTTTGGTTTGGATTTGGAAATTTTTTTCCTTTTTTATTACATTTTGTAATAAGTAAAAGTAGAAATTTTTTAATTTTTTTTTTGTCACTTGAACTTAAAATTCAAATTGCTTCAAAATTAATTTTTGATTTTATAGGAACTTTAAATATTTTTAAATTTTAATAGTCTGCGGCAATTTCCTGACTTAATAATAATTTCATTCCAACGTAGTTGTAGCAAATCTACCCTAAATTAGAAGTGGTTCTAAAATCAATACTTCGACTAATAAACTGATTAAATTGATGTAAGAATGAACACTACTATTAGTGGCAATGCATTTAATTAATACTTATGAACATATTTAAAACAAAGTCAAGTATAAAGAAGTTTTGAAATTAGTTTGAATATTTTGCCCATATTCATATATAGCAAAGATTTTTCTAGACTTAACTATGAAGGGTTGATGTTTCGCTTAGGAGCTATTTACAAGTGATTGATTTAAAATGAACAGCTTCACTCTTATCCTCTATTTATTATTCTAGGTGGAAATTTAATTATGTATGTCCCTGAAAACGTTCAGAGAAGATAATGTAAGGATCTGAGCTAATGTTTAAGTCTAAGCATAATGATAGAAACTTGACGAAAGCTCTACACGAAAAGGAGTCATATACCAATAAAAACAAACATACTAATTAGAGTGCTGTAGACGCAGAGAAGCCTAGGACATTTAAAGTGCAATAAATAAACTAAAGCAAATAAAGACGAGTAATTTCAGCTTTTCTTCTACTATGCTAACGTTTTCCAAACAACAGAAATGAGAATAAAGGGTGAAATGGATTATATAAACTGGATTAAAATATAAATATTTTGAAAAGATAAGCTTTCCCGGAAAGCAGAAGGTATTAAAGATGTGGATACACAAAAATTTAAAAATAAGAAAACGTAATTGCAGTAAATGTGAAGGCAGAAACCTGACTACCACAACAAAGAGCCTAAATTTTCAAAGCTGTATTACATTATGTGTTTGAAAAATGCAATCGCAACGGAATGACGTCGTGTTTAAATAAATCTTCCCTAAAATAATTCATGCAGAACAAATCCGGTAAGTACAGGTAGAATAATGAAACCAGATTTCAAAGATATGAACAATATGCCTGTTTTTTTATAATACGGCAATTGTAATTAAAGAAAGTATTATAGGCAAATATAATAATCTTGTTATCTTCATCAAATAGACTCAACAAGGAATTGCATTGATTGCAATAGCCTCAATCAAACTGCAATTAAAAGTAGCTGCTTTACACTAAATATAACATTGTCACACAAAATAACAAAAGCTTTTAAAGACATACTTCCCAAGCTTTATGGAAAATTTGTGCTAGGAACAAAAATATCGCCAAGCACGCTTATTAGAATTCTTGGATTTGTTCAGATTTTTCGATTTGTCCAAATAACAATGGTTCATTTCGATCTCTCTCGAATTATATTAAAATTGCCGGAAGGTGTTGAAAAAAAACAGGTAAAGAAGGTCAAAAGAATTTACCACGGCTTAGATACCCGAGTTCAAAGCTAATCCTCTAATTGATTTTTGGGTTTTGCTCGACCAAAGATTAGAATTTGCTAATTTTGGGAAATATCTCTGCTTATTACATGTTAGGCCAGTATTGCAGTATTTGAAAGCCGTACCGTGCTCTAGATATCTCTAAAATTGGATCATTTCCAAAAGATTTGAGCAGCGCTATATGGATCATGCAAATCAACCATTACAAATTGAATATTTTATTGAATATTTTATAAATAAAGGTAGTATTTATTTGACTGAATTTTAGAGTATCTAGTTTTTTAATAAACATTTTATTAATGTTCTACTTTTAAAATAAATTAAATTGTACAAAAACAGTTTAGTTCTATAGAAAACAACACAATTAAAAACTTACCTCAGATTAATTTTATTATGTTAATTTATTTAGATCAATGGTTGGATCTGAACGAACTATAAGCAATAAACTATGCTTGTCATTATTTTCTTTTGGTAGTTTTATAACTTTTTTTTAATCTAGATTCTAGACTTGAATTTTCCTTTTTTCCTTTCTATTTCTTATTTCTATTTTAGTTTTAAATCTGCACAGGTGATTATTACGGAAGAATTATAATAATTTTTTTCTTTTTCTCTTCAATCATATAACCTTTCTCTTTCTGCCAATATGTTTTCCTCTCTTTCTTTCACTACTTACTTTTATTATTATTTTCTTCAATAAATTTTCTTTCAAGTTTTTTATTTGGATATATTTAACGAAATATGTATATAATACACATAATATGTATGTACATATTTACCTCGGTACGAGCATAGAGTATTAAAAAGAAAAGCAAAACGAAACTGTCTTTTTACATATGTAATTCTTGTTACATTGTGTGTGTGTGTTTTTAGAAACAAGTATTAAAGTTGCGGTGCAAATCAGAACTTCTTTTTTCTTTAATTTTGTTTTTCTCATACAAAAATAGTTTTAATAACGAAAAACAAGATAGTATTTAAAAATAAAGAAAAAATAAATAAAATAAAATTGTGAAGTTCTGGATTGAACTCTTCATCTTGACCAGTTTGTAAGTAGTATCATCAACAGCCACGAAAAAAGTAAAAGATATGATCAAAGAACATTTTTAACTCTTTGGTTTTCTATGGTATTTTTTTTATGCGTTTTTTTTTATGTTTTTTTTTTAGCAATTTTTCTTAACTTTTTTAACGTACACCACAATTACACCAATAATAATAAAAATATAATTTTGCTTCAGGTCTAAGAATTTATTAACTTAGTGAAATTGCTAATATTCTCTTGCTTTCATATAAAGTAGATTGGTTTCTTGCTTTGTTTTTATTTTTACTTGAATACAGTAGCTGAAAATCTCGAAACCCTAGGAATCCAAAAATAAACTAGAAGAAAGAAAATACAAATCAATAACACAATAAAAAAAAAAGAAAGAAGCACGAGTGAAGTTCAGAATTTTTTGCAGAAATTCAAAATTCTCTTCATATGTATATATAGTATGAAATGTTGGTTTTAGTACTAATGATGATAATGATGATGGTATTTTTTGATTTTTGTTGTTGATGATGTCGATGGTACTAATGATAATAATCATAGTTTTGATGACAGTGATGATAATAATTCAAGTGATGTACTTGATAAAAAGAAAAATATGTTTGTACACATGTTGGTATAATTCATAATATATCTATATACAAGATTTTATAAATATATGATGCTATTAACTATTACAAGAAATGTGTATAAATTTTAGCATACGAATGCAGATGCACATATAAGTAAGAAATAAAAATGTTGCAGTGTTTCTACAGCTTGATTTTAAAACAAATTAATGTTAAAGTTGCCAATTTTATTTCAACTTTTCTCATACGTGCATGTCTGACTTGCAGCCCAAAAAATATTGCATTTGATTTCTCGTAGACATTATCTTTGTAATTGTACATTTTGAGTGTTTCACATTGTGGTAATACGGTGGCAACTAATTTGAAATCAAACGAAAGCATTTATATTCACATATCGAATTGAAGTACAATAATGATTGAAATTAAAAAAGAGATCTACTACATTTTGTTCTACATTGCATTATCATTTTTATGCTCGTAAGAACGTGAAAGTTATTTGTCTCCTTTTTAATATACCATTGATTCTATGTCGTTGCGCTAGTAAGTACTTCTTACTCTCAACAATTTAACGCCAAATACTTGTTTAACATTAGCCCTGTGGTAAAATTACAATTTATGTCGTTTTTAGTTTTAGGAATACTATAACTCTAGTTAATAATATCATAATATTTATCTTCACTGTGTGTAGAAAATAATGTTGATAATAAAAATGATGCCGATTAAAAAATTGCAATGCTGATGATGATTGCGTTGAATTTTTACTTTAAAAAAAAATGAGAATTTAAATTATTTTTTTTGCCTTGTTCTTTATTTGTAAAAGTTCGTTAATTCTTTTAATTCAGATTATTATAGGACTTATTTTAACTTCAGTTTTTTTAACGTACACATCAAAATTGTTTATATAAAATGTTTAATTTTTTTACTTTTCTGTACATAACTATATTGCATTGATTTGTTTTTAAACTAAATTAATATTATGTTGAGAGTTTTTCTTTCGATTTCAGTTTTCACTCATATTCCCTTAATCATACTTATTCACTACGCATCATCAACGCATCATACTTATTCAACTAATAAATGATAAAATTAGATAAAATAAATGAACCATAAAAAATAATTTTCTTATTTCACTAAATTCTCTATAACGATCATATGAATATCAAAATTTCGCGGCTATAAACGCGTGGTAAGCAGACATAATACTGACGCATTTCACTCAAAAAAACTTTCTAAGAAAAATCAATCACTTGAATAATTATACATATACATATAAAACATATTTACGAAAAATAATTATTTTGCACCTTATTTTTTGTTTTACAAGAATAAATTATAAATAAATTTATAGTCATTAGTGAAGAAAACGTATAAGAACACGATTTCACGTTACGTGTTTCTATGAATCTAAGTTTTTAAAACAATTGCAGTATTATGTGTATTTGTATACACACATATGCATATTTAAATTAGTGTAATAATGGGTATGTAAACAGCGTAAAATGTTAATGTTACCAATTAGGGTTCATGCAAATTTTCAAACAGAAGTTCTTAAAAATTACCAATTTTAAATTTTAGAATACCTTTTTTTCATATATAACACATGAAAAATTATTATAATTAAAACTATATTATTTCCATACGAGTAGCTCTTAAATCTTTCAGTTATTAACGTAAACAACCAATTTGGGTTCTCACTAGACTGAGGTTAATGTAAGTGTTAGTTAGAAAAAATATTCCGTAAAAATCTTTATGAAGAAAAAAGGTCGGAATTCATTTGATATAGTAGCTAAAATTTTAGATCTTTAATCTTGTATTTATTTTAATCATTCAAACAACACTTCCTTCCATTAATTTTTTTTTATAAATGAATTTAATAAATTTTGACGTATACTACCGCATCCACTATTAAATTGTGTACAAATATTCAAAATTCACGATGTAGATTAATTCGCTATAATTAGTTTAAAAGAAATTTTCCAAAATTTCGACAAAAATATGCCTCAAATTATGTAGTTGTTTTCAAAATATTCTTTCTCTGCCTGCATCTAAAAACTAATATCTTTATTTAACATGTTAATTAAAATTTATTTACTTAATTATTAAAACACAAATACGTACGTAGTTAAAGTTCTATTCTAAAAATAATTATTCAAATTCTATTTCGCAATGAAATTAGTTCTACACCTTAGCATTTTTTTAATTCAAAAATTTAATCACAAATTTTCGCAAATACACTTATCTAAAATTGCCAAAAAACTTCATCAATTTGTTCAAAACTAATCTTATCAAGAACACTATTGTCAAAGTCAAAATAACATATCACACCTGACACATTAACACAACAACAAAAATCAAAGCTGAGATCGAAAAGAAGAAAATAGAATTGAAAAAAAAACCAAAAAAACAATGACAAAAAAGTGAAAAAAGTCCAAAATTAAAAAGCAATAATTAGATACTAACAAAAAACCAATAAACTCAATCCAGAACAAGAAAAAAACAAATAAATTTTCTATCGTACACAACTCTAAAAACATATGTATTTGCAGTTATGTGTATGTATCCATACAAAAACTACAAAAAAAAGGTAAATATATGCATATCGGACACACAATAACGGTTCTAAAAAAGAAACTATAATATAATTTTTATTTATAGTAGAAATTCTGTAGGTATGTTCGTATACATAAAATTGTTTATCGATGCATATAATCGCGTCGTGTTATACCTACGTATGAAAATATTATTTACGTAAAATATTTATACCCTACGCTGTGACAAACATATTACACATACACACACCATTATTTGTAAAACACAAAACGGTAGCTTCTTCTATGTCATATGTTACCAACACTATCTAAAAAATCTGAATAAATATTTGTGCTAAATACGCAATATAATGAATGTAATTTAAATAAATGCATACCAGCATAATTATTATGTCGCCTGCATTAAAAAAATTATATTCTGAGCTTATATTTTAAACTAAATACTTTACGTTGAGTGTTTATGATTTGAAACTTGTATTATTTGACATTAATTTGAAAATAAAATTTTGAAAATATTTGGAAATTAGTTTTCAAGAGATCACTTAATCAATGCGTTTCTTTCTTAATACATAAGTATGCGTTACTTATGTTGTACTTATATCCCATTATGTAATATTAATAGAAAGGCTATAGTAATTAGTTTAGCCAATCGATGATATGGTGAACTCATTTGTACATTTTAATTAATTTGACATTTGTAACTATTGAATTCATTTTGTCATGTATTTCGACTTACGAAATCTCTTGTGCAAACAACTTTGAAAAAGTTGTTACATTCATTTTAATGAAACTCAATTCAAAAACTATTCAACTTATGTATCGACATGTCACATATTGTTGTTCATCTTCTGACATATTTCAAAATAACGTTGGATATTAGGAAACTAAAAAATAACACTTGTCAAACTTTCATAATTAATTTTAGTGTGTCTTTTTTTTTAAGAGAGCAATTTCGTATAATTTTTTGATTATTATCCAATCTTCTATTTTATTTTAATGAAGGAATTTTAAGAAACCTAAATGAGAAAATTTTTTTACTACGTGAGTATTAACTTTTGTTTTTTTATTTTTATTTTTGAAAACTTCGATCACACGCAAAGTTTTCATATATACAAGTACGTACACGCATATATGCGTGTACATATATAAATATACATATTTTTGTAGAAAAGCTTAAATATATTTTTTCTCATTTATTTTCTTCCTGCTTTTCTTATTTTCTATACCAAAAAAAAAAAAAAAATAAGAAAGAAAATACAACAACAAAAAAATCACTCTTAGAATTTGAAAGTAAGACACAAAATTTTTTTTTTGTAATTTCTTTTCCTCTTTGTGTTTCACTTGTTATTTATACATACACATAAAGCGTATGTAATGTATGTACATCGCATATATTAAATGATATTCTGCTTTCTTTCCACATATACGTATACAAAACATTAATCATTCCAAAATGTACATTCATACATACATACATATATACCACTCTGTTCTTTATTATTAATATATTTATAACAAGATTGGAATAATAACAGCAACAAAATATAAAAAAAAAGTTATTAACTTTTTGTCGGTCACTAAAAGTTATCGACATTTCAAAAAGTCACAAAAGAATGAATCTGAATGAAACAAAAAATATATTTTTTTTTTCGAATTTTTAATTTTATCAAGAACCTTTTTGATAAAAAAAAATTTTTCTTGATTTTATTCATAATATGTTTACCAAATTAAAAAAGAAAATAAGAAAGAACGAAGAAAATACAGGAAAATTAACTACACATACAATTTTATATAAATATGTATGTATGTATAAGATACATAACGGTTATTTTATTATTATTATAATTTTAGCATATCATATTTTTGTAGCCAAGATTAAGTGTTCAACACAAGAAAAAGCAAAAAAAAGTAAGACAAAAGAGAGAAAATTTCAAAGGAATTTCTCCTAATTTTACAAAAATCAATTCGAAAAAAAAAAAAACAATTTTTAACCTAAATTTCTTATTAGTTATTTTTTTCTTGTTTTTCTTTTGTTATGCATGCAAATTACATTGAAAATTTTTGAAATGAGTGTGAAACGTTATGCTAAATATAAGTATAAAACATTGTAGATAAATTCAACTTTAAATGAAATTCTATGAAACATCAAAATTTATTTAAATTGATTTCATCTCGGCTACAAAAAAAAAGGCACTAACTAAAATTATTTAAGAACATTGAAAAAAGCAAATTCCAAATTAAGTTTATAATTGAATATTTTAATTGAAATTAGTTACAAATTTGTGTACATAAAAACGTGTACATATATTTCTTAGCACAAATGTAGGTGCATCTACGTACACATTCATTTAAAATAATTTCTCTAGTCTTATGATTATCTGTCACGATATTTAATTATTTTTTTTATTTTGCTTTTATAATTTATTATAATTAACTTTTTTTCTTCTTTTTTAATTTATGGGAAATTCTTACTAACAAAAAAAAAATGTATAGGTACTTATAATTAATTTCATTTTCTTTCACTTTAATTTTATTAATTTTTTATTTGTAATTTTTAATTTATATAACAATAATTATTATGTTTTTCAAATAAATTCAATCGTTGGATCATACTGCTATATTTCAAAATTATAAATTCTATATTGAATTTACTTAATAACTAATTATGTGATACGAGTATTTTTTTTTTGCAAAAACAAATTAATAGTCATAATTAACATAATTTTCTAAATAAACATACTTTTTCAATACATACATATATATTAAATTATTTTTGTTGTAAAATTTACCTTAAATTTTAATTGCAAAATTATTACTCAGTTAAATATTTTAATAATAAGCTTTGAAATTATTTTTTTTTGTCAATTTTTTGAGTATTTTATTCACATTATTCACTTTTTTAATTTCATTTTATTTTCTTATGACACAAATAATATATTTGAGCACAATCAAAATTAGAAATTTCATATAGGTATGTATAGAAAACGAACACAAAAAACGAAAAATTTAATGAGTAAGTTTTTCGCTTAAATCTTCTGTAATTAAAACTGCATTATTTTTTCATTTCATAAAAGTAGATATTCCAAAAAAATTCTTTTTTTCAATAAATTACTGAAATTTTAATATTTAATAGTCTTTAATCTTTATTTAATATTAATAATAAAAAATAATAAATTAGATATTCCACAAAAATTTGCAATAAAAATGCACCGGATTTTTTTTTATTACAAAAAAAGTTGTCTGTTTTTTTTTTATTATTTTCTGTATATGTTATATACCAAGATCTTCTTGAACTTGGTAAAAGACCTTGACACTGAAGACGATCATCGCCGACTGACTTGAATATTTCTTATAATTTCATTTTATGCTAACACGTTATGTTGCTACAGTGCTACTATACCTTCTTCGCTTTTAATTCAATTTCTCATTTACTTCCTTTTATCCAATACTACATACAATCTTTTCTTATTTTTCGAGAATACCACACAACTATATATATTTCTTACAAAAGCAAAGTTACAAAGCTATAAATAATTAACAACAACAATAATTTACTATATTTCTTTCATTAAATTTATTTGAGTATAAAAATATGTGGAAAAAAAAACAAAAAAAAAATAACATTGTAATTTCTTTTTACTTTTACTAATATTGAGCAGGTTATTTTAACTTGCATAAGTATTGTATTTGAGATTTTTTGTTTTTTATTCTCTTAAATTTTATTTGAGAAAAGAAAGAAATTTTTAGTCTCTTTTGTTCAATATTTTATTCTCTTTGATTTGTTTACACCTACATTAATTTTTACGATGTAGAAAATCGCAGTAATGGTCACGTAAAATTATTTAAAATTTAAAACATTATTGCATATACTTTTAAGGTTTTTAAATTTTGATTTTTTTTAACTTTTAAAATTTTCCATACAACATTTGCTTTTTCTTTTTGTAAATATTCTTTAAAATTGTGTCAAGATATACCAACTTTAGTTTTTCAAATTACACAGCTTTTTTTATAAATGTGTTCTCCCCAGCCCACGATGAAACAAAACCACTAGCGTAGTTTTTTGACATCATCTGTTTCTGTGTGTGAACAGTCTTTGCCGTACCGTTGTTATTCAGTTGTTGAAATGTTGTTGTTCAAATGTTGTTGTTCATGACAACGAAATTTGTCCGTCGTTGCCGTTTACCGCTTTGATTATGCTTTTCCAGTTAAATTATAAGCAAAAAAACGCTTTTCTATTCATCGACTTCTTTTCTATTGAAAATTCTACTCTTTATCATTTTACTCTTTATTATTCTACTCTTCTATTTTCAGCGAATATTCAATCTCACATTTTTAAAGTCTAAACTTAAAACGTTTTTAAAATCTAGAAAAAAACGTATTTTGCTTAGCCCACAATATTAAATTCTCTTATCCAGAGTTTATTCTGGTTTTTAAACAGGAGACCGCAAATATTTTGCGTATTTCAAATAATTTTGTGCATATATGTAATTAAACTAGTGTTTCTGTGTTTTAATTAATGTGCCTATAATTGTGACTTACAATTTTTTTCGTTTCTATATTATGTCTTTAACAAAGTTAATGCAAAATAAAGGAAAATTAAGCAAAGTGTAGATCATAATAAATAAAACAAAAAAAATTATAGCTTTTACAAAGAGAAAACAGTGAGAAAATTGAAAACGAACAAAAAAATAATAACTTTTTTTTCTCTTAATGTTGTATTTTTATAATTTCTCTTAATATATATGTAGTTATAGAGCTGCCATACTGATTCAAATAAATAACATACTGCAAAATAAGGTTATAATTTTTTTTCATTAGTTATGGTTTTTAAAATATTGTGGTTTAGGTTATAATAAACAATTATTTAATTAAAATTAACAATAAAATGGGGCTATAAAAGGTAAATATTTCGTACAACTCAAATTTTTTTCATTTTAAGATGAAAGTTAACAGAAGACTGCGAAAGTTTGTTCAAGTAATATGCAGGGTGATTTTGTACGTTTTTTAACGTTTAATACCATCGTTTAGATTTGTGAGTAAGAATTGGTAAATTGTTTGTATTTAGTAACGTATCATATTTTAGTGATTGTATAAAGTACGGGAATTTCAAAAATATTCCAGAAAATTTCTGTCTGTTCTGGTTTTTTACTTAAAATTCCTGTTTTCTTCAAGATAGGAGCTTCAAGATAAGGCAAACAGTTTTTGAAAAGGTTAATAAAGACCTTTAAAATAATATTCTATTCTAGTTTGTAATTCATTTTATTTCAGAACGCGAAACATTGTAATTTTACAAGAACTAATATTATTCTAATTCTTTGTTTTTTTTTCAGTTCTCTTTATTGGAATTTATCAAAAAATTTCGAATTTCATGAGACTTTCCTTTTTGAAAAACAAGTATGATTGGTATGCATTCTCATAATTGTTTATTACTATTTTGTTCACTTCTGTTTTAATTACTTTAATGAATATATAAATAATATAAATACAAAATATATTTTTCTTATAAAAACAACTGCAACTATCATTATATACGTGTGGCAATCCTGTCTATTTGTGTTCTCTCATTTTAAACAATTTAAATAGGTGTAGTATAATATGACATCTAATTTAATTCATAAATATGACTACCAGACTGGAAAACTGAATAAAGAGAAATGTCAGCCAGGGTACCTTACCTGAATTACCTGAATAAAAGAGAATCAGAATATAAAATTTTAGTGAGTAAAAATTAAATTCAAAACAAATTTACACGTCGTAGCAATTTACTATGAGAACAAAGATTTTAATTTGATATTTATGCAGGTGAATTTCCGATTCTTAAAAACTCTGCTTTTAAACCGATGTGAAATATCTAACTGCATATTTTGTGATTGAAATTTTATTTGAACATATTTCTTTATTTATATATTCATATGCCTACATTATTTATATAATATTTTTTAGAAGATAAAACGCACGTGCCATATGGTATGAAGACATAATAATGATTGTAAACATTCAGAGATTCAGAGGTCGTTGCTCAAAGTAAAATTTGAAAAAGATAAAAAACATTTTATTCATTTATATTAATATGAGGTAATGAATACGTTATTGAAATTGTAGTTTTTAAGATGAAAATTTTAAATTTAAAAATAAATTATTTTTCAATACTATTTTATAGCCTAAAAATCTTAAATTTAATTCCTATTTTAGAATTTGAGAGTTTTTTCATTTCCTTACCTCAATAGTTGCATTAAACTAAAGGACAAATATTATTCCCGTCAATTTCATTTCTGAATGATATAGGGGGCAACAAATACATTATTATTCAAAGCGTATTGCTTCAATCCATTTTCTATTGAACAAACAATTTTAAAAAATGATTTTAAAATTCAAGACAAAGAATTAAATCCTTGCAAGAAGATCAGAATAATAATAGGTTTTTAAATGTAAGAACAAAATCTTGTTCTAACATATTTTATTGTTTTATGTTAAATTTCTAGTAATAGTAAAATAAATTTCATTTTCAGCTTAAATCTTTTAAAATTTTTAGAAATTTTTTTGAAAACTATGTTGGGTTCGTAATATTATTGGTTGTGTACAGAATATTAGAAATAATTGTTGATTTAACAGCTTTATTACTGTTATTTTTTAATGAATGAATAACAGAGTTTACACGATATACTTATAATGTACTTTGAATGTCTAAAAGAATAATTTTTTAAAGAAAAGTAGAAATAATTATACTTTAAATACAAGTTAATAAAAACAATATATTGAAAATTGGGAAGAACAATTTCTGAACAAAAAAGCTATGCTTCAATTTCAATAAAAAATAACTAATGCAAGATAACTTTCTGTTTGGTACTTGTATACATTATGTACAAGTTAAGAAGAGAGGACAAAAAAAGAATATAACTAACAAGATTATCTACATACTCAATAAATAACCACTTACTACTTAATAAATTCTTCATTTGCCATACTTACTTTAATTAAAAGTATGAGCAATTAAATTTTTGTTTAACAATTTCCTAAAGAATTTTGTAAGATTCAATTATTTGGTTTAACAATAAGATGATTGAGATTCTTCTAAAGACAAATCAGAAAGAAAGAAAATATGAGGGGCTCAGAAGCAGAGTGGCGTAAGCCACAATGTGGGTTATGCCACTTTGCTTTTGAAAAATCAGAAAATTTTTACAAAATCATAAAATTTTCACAAAAGCAAAAGTACTTTTGTGAAAAATAAATAGGAAAAAAGTTATTTCAAAATTGGAAACTAATATCACTAATTTTAGAAGATGTACATAACCGATGTACATCAAATGTTTTTATTTGTTGCTTACGCCACTCTGCTTCTTGGACCCTCATATAACCATTTAAAAGAATGTTAATTTTCAATTAATAAAATTTAATAATTTATAAACTTGAAATGAATACCGCAAATACGAGAATTAATTGATCTTCGAATACTACTGGCACTACCACAGTACTTTTATCTAAATTATGAATGAATTATGGTTGACAAAGTCAATTCATTCTTTTTCTAGATTTTGTTCTATTAATCTTATAATTCCCTTAAAATTTTTTAATACTCTTTGAAATTAATTTTCCCATACTGAATTATTAATATTGTTACAATCTAATACATTTTTTGTTAATCAACCATAACTTAATTGAAATTTTTAAAACTAGGTTAATTGGGTCACTAATAATCCGTTAAAAAAATTAGGTTTATTTTTTGCTTCTTAGCAAACAAAAATTTATAACCTGAATTAAAGAATGTTTTAAGTTACTTGGGAAGATTACAGTTAATTTATTCTTCCTAATTTATGTTTATTACCCGTACTGTAACCTGTGCTGTACTCTAAATTGTTATATTAGACAATTTTCTTTGCACATGATAGTTAATGAGTTTTTTGATTTTTTTAGCTTGGGTAAATAATTAAATTTGTTTTAAAAACTGGTTTATAATTACATTTTTCATTAAACGGAGTATTGTTCCCTTTTTTTCGCGTAACCTTTTTATCAATGTAATTAAATACTACAATAAAAAATTTATTAAAAGAAATTTTCCAGCAATAGATAAAAAAAGTACAAAAAAATTGAATATTAATAGCGTTTTGCTTTTAGAATAAAATTTAAAAACGATTTCACAATTCCTAAAGGAACTAATGTGTCATTCAAAAATGGGAAGGGTCTATTACGCGTGCAGAATTTACTACAAACGAAGTATCAATAGGCATATGTACAACTTTGGTATGAGTACGGCCATTCTTCGCTCTAATAGGCTTCTTCAATCAGGGCAGATTTTATATTTTAATGTTACCCATTAATTGTGTAACTATTAGAATAAAAATTATGTATGTATATATACACGAATTGTAAACCTAAATGTAAGTTAGGTAAGTAACTTAGGCTTAAGTTTACAATTGTGTAACCTAAAGTTGATTCATATTTGCTCAAAGATTTTTGTTGGTTTTATGAGCCTTTTATAATTTTATATGCAGATATATGTATATACACATCTAATGGGTGCATTTTTAATTTAAATGAAATAAAGAGGTAAAATGCATTTAGAAAGATAAACCATGTTACACATTTTACAAAATTGGAACCGATCCAATTGAATTTTTGTGAAAATAATTAATTACTATTTTCTACGTAAGCTTTTCGCTTTGCGGCAAAGTTTCGTGTAATATATCTAGGCCGTAAAGCAAGATATTGCATTAATTTTAAGCTAACATTTATAACTTATATAATATTTATAATGTTACATATCCTTAATTAAGTTTAATCAGGAGATTATACTAATTTTTTAAAAAAAATTATTCAATTATATAAATAATTGTGTTAAGACTTTTACGCAAACTTTTTAAAGCCCTAATACGCTTCTACTAAATTCTTTTAATCTGAACTCTCAATATTTTTAGGAGTCTTAATTTTCTTGTTAAAACTTTCTTAAACTTCTGTTAAAAACGTGTTTATATAGTTACTTAGATGTTCCGATTCATCAAAGAGGAGGTTCTCAATTTTATGTTAAATTTTATACGGAAGTTAGAAGAATGCTGAAGTTCTTAAAATAATTCACACATTCGTTCATTCACATCAAAAATTTTCAAATTTTTGTGAATTGTTAGTAAATATTTTTAACAGCTTATTAAAATTAAAATGTAAAAATTTTGTTGTGAAAAACCTTTGATATTGACAACTCTTATACCATCTACAGAAGAAAAGTCTTCTGCTTCATCTCAAAGAGAAAAATAAATCTGCTAGCCTAAACATATGCAAAAAATTCATATGAACGTTGCTAAAATTTACAATGTTTTATTGCGTTCAAGATAAATTTAAGTTTTTATTGTAGAAAATTTGTATTTGTATTGAACTTGTGTAAACGAACACAGTAAATGCAATACATAGTATCAAACACTAATCTTGGAGTTCGAAATATGAGTACATGTACGCAATTCATAAGTTTTTTGAAAAAAAATTTAAATTTGAACAACAGTTGAAATTGAAAACTTGTTATTTTTGTTTTTAAATTGCTGTTATTCTTTGAAAATTCTGGTTTATTTAGTGTCCGTCCTTCTTTGTTTGTTCTTTAGTGTTCATTGTAAATGAGGTCTTGCACTTCTAAAATTGAAAACACTTTTGAATTGTAAAAAACTTTTTTTTAAACCATTAATAATTATTTTAGTGAAAAATCTGACCTAACATATAATTATTTCGTTATAAATTCTATATCCATTGCTCCAAAATGTATGCAAATTTTCTCACCGAAACTTTTCTTTGGAATTCAGTATCTATATAATTACATGAACTTCTTCTCAGTAAGGTTTTCTCGCATTAAATATTTCGATATTAATTAACTATTTCCTAAAATTAATGCTGTTCTCGTTGTGCTATAAAATATGAGAAATATTATGTGGTTCCAGTATAAGTATATCGATTTCCCTTCGTCAACTTTTGAGTTCTTTTGGAGGCAAGTATATTAAAAACACTACTGAAATTATTTACAAAAAAATTTTATTGTTATTAACTAAGTTTTATAATACATTTTTAAATACAAAAACAAAGCAAATTTTGTTCCAAAAATTTTAACAAAAATTTTTTAACAAACATAAAAACTCGCAATAATATGCGTCTACTAAAGAATACCATTCAGAAAAAATGATATGAGATTCAAATAAAAAACCACAAATTTCTTATTACATTTACATTGATTAATTATTAAATTTTGATTTATAAATTCTTTCTGGGTATTCTAATTATAATTCATAAATAAAATAAATAAATTAAAAAAATAATTTTCCTTCTACAATATTTTAATTAAAATTATTTTTAAGGTAATTTTTCTATTTTGTCTTAAAAATTTATTCAAATTTGTTGGTTATGTTTTGCGTATTATACCAAAAATAAGAAACATACTAAATTTTATGTAAAATTAAAATTAACAAAAAATGCTAAGTAGAAATCACGCTAAATATTCCTTTCCCATAACTGTTTGAATCCAGGGCACAAATCTTTGTATATTGGTATAGACTCCAGGTAAATGTTCCCTACCACAGCCTATTCCCCATGATACAAGGCCTATTAAAGTCTTTCTTCCGTCTAATGATAAAGTTAGTGGACCCCCAGAATCTCCTTGACATGAATCTCTACCACCTTCTTTGTATCCAGCACACAAAAACACTTCATGAATTGTTTCTCTACGGCCAGCTGCTCTAAACCATTTTTGGCATCTATCGTTTGACAGAACTTCAACATCAACTTCCTAAAATAGATTTGAAAAAATCAAATATTAAATATTAGACTTTAAGTTTTGGGTTAAATTTAAAATTAAATATTGAATATGTTTACGGCGCTATATTCTTTAAAACCATACAATACAACTTTGTGAAAATAATATACTAAATTTAAAGCATCCTTTGTTTTTATCAATAATTTGTAGAAATGAAAACAACAAAGATTAAACAAAGAATTGCCACGTAAACTTTTAAATAATTTCACTTACAAACCCTTTACAGACCTTTAAATATGGCATACTTTAGGACAAAAATAATGCTGAGATATGTTAAAATTTTGTTAATGAATCAAAACTAATTTGATCTTACCTGCAATACAGATGGTACCGTGCTTTGACCGTGTCTTGTTCTTCCCCAGCCTGCTACAGTTGCCATTTTTCCAACTAATTTTGTTGTCGGAGGTGGTAAACAAACCGGTAGTATATGCTGCTTGAATTTCACGGATCTATCTAGTTTCACCAGTGCAACGTCATTTTGAAAATCTGAAGGAGAATAATTTGGATGAACCTCTTTTCTTTCGATTCCAAATTCTTCATGTGCCAATTTTTCTTCTTGATCTCTTACATCCCACTCACCAAGTCGAATTTTCATATTTGAATTGGGAGTGCTAAAAAAAACAATTTAGATTTTTTGTCATACTGCATAACAAATTTTCTAGATAAGATAATCAATTTTTAATTCAAATAGTTTTTTATGTAGAAAAGACCGACAAAAATATTCCCTTGTCTTGTCAAAATAATTCTTGTCAAATAAGAATTTATTTTACAATTAGACAAAAAAGTTGAACCAAGATTACTAACATAACTGACTTAAACAAAATAAAATAATATTTTTTAATAATTACGTTGCAACACAATGCGCTGCTGTTACGACCCATCTATTTGACACTAAAGCTCCGCCACAACTTAGTTTCCTTGATAAAAATCCTGATTTTATGAGAGCAACTTGCCATGGGTGTGAGCCAAAACCTGTTGAATGACCACCAACAATCCGATTTGTTCTTGAGTATATCTCTCCACAACCTGAAATGCAACAAGAAAATTTCAATAAATAAGAGCTATTTCATAAAAGTTTAAGAAAAGACTATGAATAAATAAAAAATAAAAATATAGTAACGAAAGAATTGAAAAAGTGCTACGTGGCATTGGAAATCAAGAAAAAAACTTAAAACCAAAAAAATTTGAGCAGTGTGAAATTGGAAAATAAAGTAACTGATTTTTGTTAAAATTTTTATTTGTACCAGGATATAATCGAAAGAAACCATCATAACTATATTCATCATCAGCTACGGGTCCCATATTTCCATTGCCAGTTGTATATGATGCAAAGCTACCTCCATTTGGATTATTTATTTGAACACCGGGATTACCAAATTGATGATGATTTTCTAAATTAAAACCATTGTTTCCGGTATTACCGTCATTGAATCCAAAATTAGGATCAATATGATTTGTGATTCCGGTGATATGATTTGATTCGACTTCCCACTGATTTGGTTTATATGGATAGGTGTTTGGTTTCAGGGATGGTTTTAAAGGAACTGATGATGTAGGCAAGTTATATAATTGATTATATGGATGTTTATTGTTGTGATGATTGACATGGTGATGGTTATTATGCTGATCTAAAGGTGAACCTGGGTATATGTCATGTAAATGTATTATGTCACCTGGAAAAGAGTTGTTGATATTTTTGCTTTTTTGCTGTTTAAAAAAAATTGTTTTAAAGTAATAAATATATGAAGAATAACTTTAAAATTGGTGTATGCTTCAAAATGTGAATTGGAATTGTGCTATCATGAAGGAAAAATGTATATAATAGGGCATGCAAACTTTAAATAAGAGAAATTTTATCAACTCAGTGCTGTTTAAAATTTGAATGGTAAATACTTTCAATTGAACAAATAAATTTAAAACTCGGCTTTTTTATAAAATTCTTACAATATAGGTACATGCATTAATTATAGCAATATCTCAAAAACTCTACAAAAGCTGTTAAGCTTAATTAGTTTACATTATTAGATTTTTAGATTTTTAGCTCATAGTAGAAGCACCTTGTTCTTTTAAGATGTATAAATTTCTATTTGTGTACATATTGCATGTATTCGATACAACTTTCGACCAAAATACTCGTAATTATTAAAAAAAATCCGAAGTGGTCAGCACATATCCGACCGCAATGTCTTGACCGACCTGAAAATGTCTTTTAAACAATTCCTTTCAATTTTAAGCAAATAAGCTTTTAGTTAACATACCTATAAAAGCATAAATTTAGCTCGTAGTAGGATTTCGCTTTGGGCAACCCGAAATCCCTGAAAAGTTCACCAGTTAATTTTGGTAACAACCAGAACTCAAATATCAAATTTCAAGTAATTCTATCGACTTGTTCCGTAGATATATTAAAAAATGTAAAGACGGATTCCAGTTCGCTTTTCGAGCGCTGATCTTTCCAAAGTGTTTATTAATTCATTGTCTAAATACCCCGAATTTAAATATTAAATTTCAAGGAAATTGGATGATTACTTCGGTCTATATGCGCAAAAATTTAAATCGGGCTTGCGAAAAGGTCTAGTTCGCGGAGTCTGATATATCCCAAAAATTAGTCAGTGCCAAAGCCAAAATAAACCCAAAGATAATATTTCATCAAAATAGGTTCATGAGATAATCGCGTACACCCACAGGCCGACAAACAGGCAGACAGACCGACTTCTCCCTAAAAGTAGTTTATTTACCGAAAACACGACATCCAAAATTTCAAATAACCTTCCTTCTTATATGCAAGGAAGGTTGTGTGTTATATTTAAAAAAAGAGAAATAATTAACCAATTTTCCAGAAATATAATACTTAAACTCTGGTTTCTAAAGAACTGAATAAATTTTTTCGAGAATTTCACTGCTAAGAAATTGAACTTTCGATTTTTTTTATCAATTTTATTTTTTGTACTATATTTAAGGAATTATACTTGACAGAAGATGAGCAAGAACCAAAATTTACATTTTTCTACATTGAATAACTAATAGATCATTTGAAATTCTTCATAGAATTTGAAATAAGTGTTTTAAGGACATTTTCATGATTTTATACGATACTTTGACAATGCGCTCGGTTATGTGTCGTTCACATCAGATCTTTTTAAGTTCGTAATTCTATCATTTTCATTATTCAATCTACAAAGAAATTTCACAAATATTGTAGTATAAATAAAAGACATGTTTTATTATATTTAGTAACTCTACCAAAAAATTATAGTAATTCGTTGTTCAAAAAGCTATCCAAAAATCTTATATAATATAATTTTTAAAATTACTAACATTGCGTTCATCTATACAATTTTTTTCGAAATTTGTTAATATTTTGACAACTTGCTTAAAATAAAAAGGTGAGAAAAAATAAAAACACATTGTGAAAAGTGCCATCCTATATAATTTTAAATTGATGGCTGGTTGGGTTTACCATATTTTTTCTAAACTTTTAATATCTGTGTACAATTTATGTGCACAAATATTTCTATATAAGTTTGGGAGTATGTTTTAATGGAACATTTGGTTTTCCCATTCATTATCCAAAGAAACTTATTGTTTTTTTCACTGAAGGGCCTTGAAAACATTAAGATTTTTAACTTCTTTTAACATAATAAAATGTCTAATAGACAATAATATGATTTTTATGAATTCAGGAAATACAAAATTTCACTTTTAAATTGTCTACATTTGATTTGATTTCTTTCTCTTTTGTTTTTCCTCACATTTGTTTTCTTTCTTGTGTTTCTTCTTGTTTGTGATATAATCAAAAAAAAAAAAAAAAAGATTGGTGACTAAGAAAGAAGTGATGCGGATGAGGGAAAAAACTTGGTTTGTGAAAATTTTATATTATTTGAGTACATTTTTATTAATTTAAGTTGTATGGTTCAATTAAATAGAAAAATGCTATTACCAAAATGATTTCGCTTTCATTTCAAATCAAACAAAAATACTGAAAACGAAAGAAATTTTAACTGAATTAAAATTCGCAATGTAAATTGAAATAAAAAATTACACAGGTGATCATTTTCTTCTTATTATAATAGAATGCAATGCAATTTTAGAGGAACTATAAATCAAAGGAACGTAAGACAAAAAGCATTCTAAAGAGATTATTTTGTAAAATGTAAAGGGTAACTTAAGAATTTCAAGTTTAGGAATAAATTATTTTTATTCTAATATTTTCCGAAATCCCAGATTTTTAAGTATTTAAATTTCACTTTTGCATTAAAAATTAAGGGCTAAATAATTTTTTTTTTAATTTGAAGAATGTAGCAAAGATATTATTTCCAAAAATTTTTAAACATTCTTTCCATTTTGCTAATAACTAATTAGAATTAATCTTCAAATTCTTCGAACCAAAGTTTAGAAAACCATTTTAAGCACATTTTCAAGATATTTGGAATTTTAACTTTTAAAATCTTGAAATTCTATTTGATCAAAATTTAATACAAGTGTCTTACATTCAATTACATTCAATTATAATATTGTTATGCCATTATGCCGTTTTATGTTGCACGAAATAAACTGATTTCTTTTCGCTTTTTGGAATTCATCACTAAAGGTCATCAAAAAAATAGATTTTGAGAGAATTTTCAGAGGCTACATTAATTTTAAAGGATTGGGTATAGTCTTCTTGTATAAAAATAGATTTCTGATAAAATCGAGACTTTCCATCTTTAATGCTTTGGTGATTTGTAAATAGACATGCTAACGGAAAAATAGAAAGTCAGCATGAAACTAATAAGTAAATTTGTGTCAATTTTTGTTGTAAATATTTTTAACAAAGTGAATCTTTTTTTATAGAAAAATTTATTAAAATTTATTACCTAACCGACAATTTAATTGAAACAACTTCCAGAAATATTTAATATATGAAATATGTAGAAACGACTTTATGTATAAGCACATTTATATTACAATACAGGCGACATTGCTGAGAGTTTTAAAGTTCTAAATCTTTTTTATAATTATTTTTCTAAAAGTTTTTAATTTCTTCAGGTTACGGCTTATGTATAAGTATCAATATTCTTATTCAAAATAACAAGCCATTTGCAGCTGTAAGCTGCCCCTACAAAGCTACAGTTTGAAAACCGTTTCCTAATTGATCAGGTTTATAATTTTTTGTGCCAATCGAACACCTACCCTACAATTTTCGAACAACTGAAAATATATTTAGCAAATTTTACTAGGATTTTTTTTTTAACTTTTTGGAAAAGTATCTACCAAGCCCTAAAAAACTCGAAACAATTTATAGATTTATACCAAAACCAAGCATACATATATGTGTATGTATTATAAGCACTTTATAAATTTGAAATCATTAAGGTTGATGAGTTGCTCATAATAAGTATTTTACTAGTTTTAACGTTTTTTGATGCAAGTTAACTTATATTGTTTGTTTTTAAATGTTTTAAAGTAAATACTTTCTTCAATCCGAAAAAAAAATTTATTTGTGCAAACATACCTTAAGCGTGCTCATCGAGAACTTCTCCTAATTGCAATATCAAAATAAAATTAAATTTAGTTCTCAATTTTAAATGGACTTTCTAAATTTTGACATTAATTGACCTCATGTATAATAATTATTTTGCTTTAAAAATATTACGTTGTTTCATGTGAATTTTATGATTTTAAATTAAGAAAGAGCAAGCAGTGACATATGATGTGGCAATACAACTTTTGACAATAATTGTAAGGAAAACTGTTGTTTTAAAAGCAACTTAAAAATGACAAAAGTTGATCATGTATTTTGCAACAAAATAATGGTGACAATTTCTTTTCATTTAGTTACTTAAAAAATACTCGCTTTTCGTGTAATTATTCTAGTTTAATTTTGTTTCTCTTCCTTCTTTTTTTTAAAGAGAGTAAGTAATTAATTTTTTCTTCTTTTTTTCGTAACTTTTCATTTTAACGCTAGTAACATTTCGAACAATAAAAAGTAGGAAATGAGTAAATGAACGTCACAAAATTAGTTAAGTAGCACATTATTTTAATGGTATTACAAAATTAAAACAAAAGCAATTGTTTCAAATTTAGAATTATTTTTTAGTTTTAAAATAAAGTAAGCACAAATTACATTATTTTCATTCAATGCACATTATTATGTATAGCGATGCATGATTGCAATGACAATTTTAAAATTGATGAAGCTTTCAAATTTGAAATAATTTTTATACTTATATCAGAATAATTTTACATGATAACTTTGTAAGGTAGATATATAAAAGTTTTATGATTGTGAAATTTCAACCGTATCATGTTATGATAGTTGCGCGATATCACACAAATGTTGTGTTATAAGTACATTGTAGTTCGTTTTACATTAAAACAATGGTATTGTTATATTAAATTAAGTAACTTACTTGCATTCTGTACTAATCCAACCTGAGGTTCAGGTTCAATCGATGATTTATCTTTGTCAACACAACATGACCATATCATTCCGCCGGAACATAAATCCATTGGTTTGCCACCACCAAGAACACAAGATATCGATAGACCACATTCGAATTTGTGTCCTTTAAAGCGGCATGATTGTGGTATCACTGCAATTATAATTGAAATTTATTTAATTTTATTTCTATCTACTTACGATTTATTTGTTTAGTTTCGGAAATAACTGAGTATTTAAATGCAGATGGGAACAAAACAACTTATCCCCTTTTGAACAAAATTTAAAACAAAATGAGTCCTGTGTGGGTTATATGCCCGACTGTAAAATTATGTGTTGATTTAACGGTCTTCTAATGGATTTTAAGTCAATTGCTTTTACCAATACCAATATTCCTAATTAATACTCCTAGGGCGTTGAACCTATAACCGAAAATTTTTGCTTGAAATTCATTACGGAATAAATTTCCCTGTTAAAAATTTTTAATCAGTGTTTCGTTGAAATAGTTTTAAAATAAGTTTAAAAAGGAATATCTGGACGATATCGTAAATTCAGCTCAATTTTTTAGTATCAAACCTAAATATTAATAGAAATCTATTTTTTTATATAGACTATGCAAACTCATTCTAAAACTCTAAAATATTTATTTTAGAACTTTTTTAAAAATCTTGTCCAATTCCCGAAGAAAGATCTGGGAATGCAACTATGCAGTATGTTACTAAATGTTTACAATAAAAAATTTACAACTCTTTGTCAGTTAAATGTTGGTCAATTTGTGCTGTGTAACAAGAAAACTGCATAATTTATTTTTATTATGTATAAATAATATGAGGAAGGTAAAAAGAATAGATAGGGTAGATAGCTTTGTTTGCAGAAGATAGTTTAATTTGTACTCTAGGTAGCTCAGTGGAAGAATGTGAATCAAAAATTAATGAGGAATGGCTTATACAATTCTAATGTTCAAATTAAAATCGATAATGTAACAATTGACATTGTTATTGAAATAAAGTATTTAGGTATAGTTATAGAATTTTAAGTAGCACTTGGATTACATATGTATGTGAACAAGCAATGACAATTTAGGATTTTCAAAAATAAAAAAAATTTGTCAATATGGATTGCAACATAGCTATTTAATATTATGATAAGACAACACTTTGAGATGATGATCAGACCAAAGATAACAAAGTAGAGGTATGAGAATTATTCTTAAATTCAATAGACATGCCTCTAAGTCTTTTATACTAAGAACTTTGAAGTGGATGAGTGTATCTCAAAAAATTAAAATAAATGTGTTATTAATTGTGTTTAAAATAAAAAGTAAAGTGGTGCCACAATATTTCATAAATAGGTTGACACATACGAGTACATGTTCAAAATAGCCCTATTTATTTTATAAAAAACATTTATGGTTTTAGATTAAATTTATTTAAAAAAGAAAAAGCAAACTAACAATAACTTCCCTAAGTGATAAGGAAGGCAAATAAACAATTTTTGGAAGTCCGGCGGTACAACTTGTATTAGCAACCAATCATACAGAAAAGATCAACTGGTTTCCTTTGAATTTCAATGTTTTTTTGTAGAACAAATTCGAAGTCAATGTTGGTCAGAAAACAAGGAAGTTTTTCAAGAAAATGGCATATGATGTAATGGTAAAATAGCAAATTTTGAAATTATGTTTTTTTGTAGTAAGTTACAGTCAAGTACAGTATGTACTATAAATACGTCTTTGTTAAAACTAAGTTTTGCGGAGGGGTGCAAAGTACATATGGAGCATCTTTGAACTAATAATTTATTGCAAATTATTGTGAAGGGTTTGCAATAAATTACTATACCATATTAGTATCATATTAATTGCCGGCGAGTTATTTTGACAACATTACACTTTTCGAAATCTGTTTTTCGCAAGACAATGTTTAACAAATTTTGCTTCAAAAAATTTAGTTTGCTGCAATTCCTTATAGCTTTCCACTAACATTCAAACTTTTATTCTTCGATCGTACACCTTAACTAGCAATTTAAATTACAAATTATAAAAGAGCATTTTACGAAACATTTTATAAAACACAAATTGTTTTTATATTTTTCACAAAAAACTTTTCTGATGAATATACAATTCGTACAAGTGTCTAATTATTATTATGCAACATGTGAATTGCTGGAAAGGTAATCAGCGATAATGAATTTAATTACCATAACGTTTTCTTAAAACTGACACACCGAAAAAAAATTTGTGATTGTGTAAGTTAATGCGAATTTTTTTTTTGCTTTTCTATTTTTCGGTTCAAACTTAAATAAGCGAGAGCATTGGACATCTTTCATGGTTGTTGTTCTTTTTAATTTAATTTAATTGTGAGCTGTAACTAAATGTATGTTGTCCTTTATATTTCTCAAGAATTATAAATGTTCCTAACGTTTTGTTGTATTTTTTTCTAGATCAACTCTTGGATCGAAATGAAACGTGTTAAACAATAACAATATTTCTGCATGAAAAAACTGCTGTAGCAAATTCGTACAACAGTGTTAAAGTATCGAACATCTGAACATGGACACAGAAATCTTGCATTTAAGTGAAAATTTTATAAAATACCTTTCAACTGAATGCCTTAAAAAATAAATAAAACACTGCCTAAGTTGAAATTATCAAAATTTTAGAAATTGCGAGTTATATCATACTGAATGCGATTTAATGGTATAATGTTTTACTCAGAACTATTAAATTGATTTACAATTCTAAACAGAAGAAGCTTCGCACAAATTAAGAAGCTTTCAAAGAAATCTACTTTATTAAAATATGCTTTTCAAAAACAATATTGTTATAAATTAAAAGAGAAAATTTCAAAATGTCAAACAATAATTTTGTGTAAACATTTGTGCCTAAGTCAAAGTAAATATACTCATCCTTGGCTTGCACTATCTGCAGAAATTAGTTTCGGTCTGCGAATAGAATTTCAGTCTTAACAATAATTTAGGGCAAATTAAATAATCCATAAATAATTTTAATTATATAATTTTAAGCAGCCCATACAAGAAAAACGACTAACATAAAAGAAGTTCGTAAAGAGACACTCGGCGAAAAATTTTGTCAATCTAACATTTTATGTTATCTTTATCAAAATATATTTATTATAACGAAAATAAATTCTAAACACTGGTGGGAGGAAAGAAATTGAAACCAATTAATTTTTCAACAATATTTTCAGTTCATAGTCATTAGCATTGCTCTTATTATTGCATATCAATGTCATCACTTGCATCTTTATCATACTTCTTCCTAATAAATCCATAACAGTATTTGCTGAGCCATATGGTGAAAAGCCCTGTCGCCTTGATAACGCATCTAATAATAAAAGATCGTGTTCTTGTTGTTGATTTGGTGGATATCCATTTGTTATTTGATTAAAATGTGAAAATATACAAAATATTATGAAAACTATTTTAAAAACACTATTAAATAAACGAAACCGTATCATTTCACATTAATATAATTAAATTTACCGCTAACTTTCAAAGTTCAAGAATAGCAGTATAAATTTGAATAAATTAAAATTGATTTATTAACTTTAAGATTAAAACATAAACAAAAACGAGAATTTCAGTCAAATAAAAGAGAATTTGTTCTCGACGGATAAAATTTAATGTGCGTATTTTAAATTTTGGTGTCTTATTCAATTCGTTTCAACTAAAATTGTAAAATTAAAGAGTTAGAGCAAAGTGTAAACGACGGAAAAATGTGAAAGTTTTCACTTTTGTTGCATGTTGTTGTCCTTTTTGATTACTTTTCTCTTTCTACCTGCTACTACAAAAATATTTATATTGTATTTTTTCTCTTTTCTTTTTTGATAAATTTATTTTTAATTTTAATTTATCTTTATTTTTAATAATCACTTTTCTCGTATTTTTTTCCAATTTTTACAATTATAATTTTTTTAAATTTGGAATTTCTTCTTTAACTTATTTATAAATTGCACAGTTATACATTACAAATGCGAATTTCTTTAGTTTTCCAAAAATATATATATATTATTAAATTATGCATATTTTTCCGTGCACCGCGGTTAACGTTTTTATTAACAACAATATTAAATGAGATCCGAAATGAACTGAAGAAAGCTTACTAAAGAACTGAACTTCAACTTGATGATTTTCAAAAATGGATTTTATTTTCTTGCTTTTTCTTCATTTTTATTATGCTTATTTTTATTTTTAACTTTTCTTTTTTCATTTTAAATAATTATTTTATTTTCACCGCATGTGAATTTTCGTTGTCTTAAAGCGTGCAATTTGCTTGTGCTCCTCTTTGAGTTTTCTTTGTTTTCTTCTTCCATCATTTTGCCATCAGTTTTCGTTTTCTTTAATTTTGTAATTGCGGTTTGAAGCAAATAAGAGTATGAAAAATGATTAATTTAAATTTGCATGTATTATGTTTAACTTTGTATGAACATTTTTTTATAAGTATGTATTTGTAATATTACATAGCAAGCATGTAAGACAAATTTAATAGCAATGAAAGAAATTTGGTTGATTCTACTTATTCTAAGATAGCGCCAAGGTGATCCTATTGTTTGCAGAAACCTTTTTGGATATGATACACAAATTAGTTGCTAGTAGTCTTTTTTCAGCTTCACTTCCATAACTTTGTTTAACGACGCGCTTAATGTATAATGTACTTAATACCATTAATTTAGTTTAAAAAATTAAGAAGTAAATATCGAAGTATAAATGGTCTTATTACAGAAGAGCTATTTAACTTATGTAGCTACAATTGTCGACTAAACAAATAGTGAAGCTTAAAATTTGAACAAAATAAATATGCACTAAATGTGCCATTGTGGAATAAGGAACTTGTATGTTAGAGAGATAAAAAATTCAATCACAACGTATCTCTTTAGTGCGAACTATGAGAACAAACTATGAGTATTAAACAAAAAAGCTAAAACTTCTGTCTCAACAAGAGTTATAACATGTCAGCTGAAAAAAAGGTTTCGGATGGATCCTGTTAGAAATTTGGATGGATGTTATATTTATCAAATCGGTATACATTCAGAATACGCTAATACTTTCAAGTTTACATGTTAGCATTACTAACAAAATGGCAAATATTTAATACCCTTCAACATTTCCTAAAAACAAAAGTAAATAAAGTGTCAAGTTTTAAGAGTTGACATCTCCTTTAACAGACCTAAAGTTAAAAAAAAATAACAAAAAAAGAGATGCAGAGAGTATTAAGAAAATATTTTTTTTTATTCCTTTCATACTTAAGAAAATGTTTTTAAATTTTATATAGCTATCATAGCGAAAGAGCAGTTGTGGTATATTAAAATGGTAACATAATGTTGATTGATCATACAAGAAAGTTACTCTGTTCGTAGATACAAAAAAAAAATAATTCGATACCATTAAAATTTTAGTAACTCAAAATTTTGTGTCTAGTTAAATCTGCTACATAATTACACTATATTAAATCAGAGAATGACCCTTCAGTAGTAAACCATTTTTTAAAGTTTCTCTTTACGTACTTAATTTTTTTATTGCACGTCTTTCGTAATAATATAATAGTTTGCGTGATTTAAAACAATTTCAAAACTTTTATGTTTTTGGCTTAATTTTTCCATTTCCCCATAGAGGTAACACATTTATAGGATAAAAATTTCAATGTTAAATCTGACAATTCTAAAAAACTCTAATAAAAAAAGTTTCAATTAAAAAATTGTGTAAAAAACATGCGAAAAACGATTTGTTTAATAATATTTCGTATATACATGACGATTTACGGTTTCTTAGATTTATAAAATATTAATTATATGCAACATTGTTTTGCTAAAACTAGATCTTTACTGGAAACTTATTTCCATAGAAGAAAGTTTTTCCCAATCGCCTTATCCTCTACAAGATATAGCCATTCAAAGTCCCGAAAAGACAATTTTTTAAGTATTTATAACGAAACCAAAAATATTATTTAAATTCTGCAAACGCACAAAAGTAGTGACTGGCTTTTGAGCCGCGGCATAATATGATTAAGCGTTGAAATTGTAAAGAGCCGTTTAAATTACCGTTATCAAGTCCCTTTTTTTCCAAATTTTTTAAATCGTTTTTCATCTAAAGCGTAAGTTATAGGCGTCTGAAAACAGATAATAATAAATAGTTTATTTCGAAAGAAAAAACATTCCACCTGCATTCCCCTGCAATATGAATTATTTTTGCCCAAGCAAGTGAGAAAATAAAGAACTAAACATAGGGGGCGTTTGAGACGACATGTGAAGAACAAAAGTAATGGTTAGTCAGTTTGAATAGTTTTAGGAGTTTATGATCATCCAGGTGCGTTTTAGGTTGGGTTAAAGTCCTTCACTATTGATAGATCTGATGACAGTTTGGGTGTGCCTATCTTTGTTTTTGATTATTTTTTACAGCTGTATTAAAAAAAAAGTGCATTTCCTCTTAAGTTATTGCCTCTCAAAGTTTGTAAAATTTGCATTTTCAGAACTACAAGCTCCGTTTCCATGCTCCGTTATAAGCTTTAATTTCCGAAACTACAAGCTCTTTCGAAGGTAATATCTAATTATTTATCTTAATTTACACAATAAGCCTTTGACTTCGACTATTATGTTAATGCCTCTACATCAAATGTAGCAATCATTCGAAATATTTTGACATAAGAATGAAAGTAATTTCAACAATGTAATAAATCGTTTATAACAGCAATATTTTCATTTGGTAAAGGGAAAAGTGCTACTTTAAAAACCTTTTGTTTGATGTAACATTATTTCATCTAATCTTAACTTTTTTTTGACAAATATTTATGACCCAATTTTCCAATTTAAAATACCTATATTTCGAAAAAAAACACCCTTTATGTAACATGAAGAATACTAAAATAGTAACCGTGATAACTTTATTTTTAACTTGAACATAGCATTCCTTTATTTACAGTGGCTACTGAAATACTTTTATTTAAAACGATGACTTCGTTGCTCATATAAGAAAAATAAATATCAGAGCATTGGTGTTAAGAGTGCATAGTTTATTTTTTCGTTCTATATTTCTCTTGTATTCTGTTATTAAAACCTTTCTCTAGATGTCCGACCAATATTAATTTGTGAATTCAGATTAAATTGTTAAATAAAAATTATTAAAAACAAATTATTAAAACTTGCAAAATGTTTGTGCCCAACTAAAGTGAAATCAAGCTTCACAAATATTATTATATGTACATACATATTATATGTATGTATGTACATGATTATTAAATATGATAAGTAAACAACCGATTTTCTTTCTTAATTTTCTTGCAAATATTAAAAAGTGTGAGCGGAGCGCTTGTACCACATACTTTTGCAAAGAAATTTCAAACAAATAATTCAGCAATTTTAAAGTTTAATCTTTATTTGTACTAGAAAATACAAACAACAATAACAACAACAAAGATTTATGTATATTTTTCATCATCAAGGTTAATGTTCACATCTTTTATTTTTCAAACTCTTAATAATTGTGAAATTAAAACATTAAAACTATCTTGATATTTAAGAAAACAAAGAAGTACGGTGCATTGATGCTTTATAAAAATATTGTTGAGAAACAATTAAAAATTTTCTTTAAATTGCAAAACAAATTGGAAAAAGCATATAAAATGTTTGTCTCTCCTAATTTTTCATCTTTTTGAAGCTCTAACTGTAAAAATGTGTAATATAAACTGTGTTCCTTAAAAGATTTAATAATTTTGGAAAATGAAAAGATGAAAAAAATGCAAAAGTAAAATCAGCTTGATGCAGAGGGTCTACTGTACCGATAAATTAAACGCGTGTGACATACGATTGTAGGGTTAGACTAGCACCATTGTTACTATATCTTGGCAATAAATGATTATTTTCACTTTATCGTAAGTTCGTGATATTTTGCACTACATATTTTAATACCAGTAAACTCAACCTTTACCCCGATCAAAACATAAAATTTTTTGAAGTTAGAAAAAGACAAAAGCAACTCAAACAAAATTGCTGTTGAATGAATATGTGCAAGAAACTTCATATTACGTTTTCAAATAATTTTATATTTTATCACCTGAAAATAACATTTTTGCCAACTTAATTGACGGTACTATTTTTACGCTATATTTTTTTCCCAACTTGAATTTTGAGTTTTACATCGCAGATAAATATAAAAACTTCCTTTGCATACATCTTTGTACTTTGTTTCCTCTGTAATTGCTCTTTTATATTGTTTTGTGTTACATTTACCCCATTTATAATTACTTACTTTAACTTAATAATTCATATTAATTATTACTAAAGAAGAGCAACAAAATAACCTAATTTTTCGCGATATAGGTATGTTATATTACACAATCTAAGTAAAAGATTTCTGTTATGATGCCGTAAATTCCCAAAATTCAATTATTTCAGTAAGTACAATAAAAAATAGAAAACTGTTATGGAAATACAAGAAGTAAAACTATGTAAATTTATAGTTGTAGGCATTCTGATACAAGAAAAGATTTATGAATTGGACAAGTCATAATTTTAATTACTTTATTTGAAGCAAAATAACAAAAGTGATAGGCGCAATTTCATAAGTTTGACTAGATATAATTTTTATGCATTTTGCTTCATACATACAAGGAAACTAGAAACATAAATTTGTTTTCCTAAAATTCTTTGCTAAATTACAAATTGTGTTCAAAAAGAATTCTTAACTAATTACTGTACTTGCAGGTTTACATTATCTGGAAGTATTTTCTAAGGTGGTTGTCAGTTTCCTGCTTATGCATTTATAATAGCTCACCAAGATCTATCTGCAATTTGAAACTAAATTAAGCCAGGTTTAATGTTTATATAAATTTAATAATAGCAGCACCACATTTAAAGCCCAATAAATTGTGATTATATGAATTCTTATACAAGCTGCTAGAAAAATTGCAGAATAGTTTCATTATAAAAAAGAAACTCATTTGTCTAGTTTAGCGAAAGTGTTACAGAAGATTATGAACATTCCTTTTAAACACTTCTTTCTAATTTAAAGGCAAGCTTTTAGTTAATATACCTAGAAAAATGTAAATTTGGCTCTAAGTAGAGTTTCTTTTTGTGCATTCGAATTCCCTGAATATTAAATTTAAAGGAAATTGATTGATTATTTTTCATTACTGGCACGCGAAAAGGTCCAGTTCACGAAGCCATATTTCAAAAGTTGACCAATCCGTGAAATAGCCGAAATAAAGTAACATATAATATTTCATAAAAATCGGTTCAACCGAACTAGAGATACATGCGTTCACATACAGACAGACGAACCGACATTTCCTTAAAAATAGTTTAGTTTATTTATGCTTCTCTATCATGGAGAAGTGCATCGAAACGCACTCTATCATGGAGAAGTGCGTTTCGATGCACTTCTCCATGATCAAACTTAACTCAAGTGATCAAATTTAACTCAATCGTCAAATTTACAATCGGTTCTCCTAATTTATTCATTCCTGATTATTCATTCGTATGGGTTGTATGAGTTGTACAAAATTGAAAAGCTACAATTCAGCACACAATTATTCTTCCAAATCATTTGATTATGTGAAATCGAATAGATTTAGCTAAACTGGTAAACGTAATAGGTTTAATTGCTTATTATTGCATATGTTTAAGGATGAATTTTATAAAAATATGGGCAGTATATATTATGTAAACAAAGCTGCACTAAGTGTGCAAGCTAGTATTATAATCTACTATACTTATGTATTCTAAGCATCCTGTAAAATTACGATTCTGAAATTTGGGTTTTGATTAATAATGTGATCAATTATTGATCAAGAACAGGGTTTCGTTTAATCTTGTTAAATAAACTCTTTCATTAATTAATTTTCAGTTATACACTTGATATCGACCATTTCTGAACTGTACATGAGTATTTGGTAAAAGTAGATCTCAGAAAAAAAATAATAACGTTGTCGCATTATTGTGACAGAAACCGTGATTTCAATAATACACTTTCAACGTAAACTTTACAAAGTATCACATTCCAAAAAGTTCAGTGAAAGCTTTTACATTGTACACTTTTCCTAAATGCGTTCTATACGTAGTGGATACGTAAAATAAAAGTGAATTGGGTATCGAAAAAATCGAGCACGCTTTTCTTATACCAGAAATAACCAATTAAGTTTTATTCCTAAAATGCAGAATAAAAGTGCTATGTTTTTAATGATGTGGTAACATTTAATGAAAATTAACATTTGCACAGAACTTTACCTTGAAATTTTCAAACAAACGTCCAAGTATGTACTAATATTGTAAAAATTGTATTCCAAAAATCAAAAGTTTTAGCGGTTTTCTTTACAATACAAAGGTATTGAAAGCTCTGAGGCGGTAGCTTAATCGTATTAATACCGTACTTAAAATTATTACAAAGCATTATTGAAGTCACGATTTATCGCTAGTACCATCATATTCAACATAACTATTACGGTAATTTTATTAATATCCATTAAAATGGCTGTGTAACGCATTAAATGTATATTTTTATACCAAATGAAACACACGCGTGCTTTATCAAATTTATTCATTTTATTTATAAAATTTAATAAAAAAGTGACAAAATGTTGGCGAATTAGTCATAGAGTACTTTTACCATATACATATAGTCAATTAAAAAGTAACTTTTCAAATTTGGTAAAGGCAGAAAAATCAGAAATTATTTCTTCTATCATAGGAAGGTATAGCAGATTTCAACATAATAAACATTCTATTAGAACAAAATTTCTTTGTACCTCTTCTTGTAATCACTTTCTTGCATCACTTTCTTCTTTATATCCTTGCCCCTTAAAAAATGATTTACAGGCAACTAATTCAATTTTATACAATTTCTTTTTAAAAATCGAAATTTTAAAATTTCTTGGAAATTGTACAAAATGAAAAAATACTTTTCCTAGAAAAGACCACTGTAATTCCGAATTTGAAATTTCCTATGAAAATTTACCTTATATAAAAGAGCATAGTTGATGCATTTCAAGAGAATAACTCAACGTTTAAAAGATCCAACTTCGCGTTAAAGCACGACATCCGTAATCATAAATAATTATGTATCAGTTGTGCTGATTATCACAACACAAGCACAATATCAAATTTTTAATTTCCTTCCTTGTCTTTTGAAAGGATGTTTGTTAGAAGGGTAGGTGGAAGTCGCTTTTTCTCTTAGAGCGTAAGCAGAAAGACGTAAAATAACGGAACAATTGCGAAGTTAACAACATTTCTTTATTTTTACATTTTTTCTCCAATACGATAATATTGAAAAATTCACACGCAATAGATTAAGATCTAAGGATTTATTAATTTAAGCTTGTTATTTTATTTCATTGGGATGAAATGAGATTTTAAAATTAGAAAATTTATTATTCATGTTTAATACTTACAATCTAATTCATCAAAAAATTTTGATTCCTTTGGTAATGATTTCGATATTAAATTTTTTAAATTATCTGGTATTACATTATTATATACAGAATTATAACTACTAGTTTTTGTACAATCGCTTAACATCACGAAATTATTAATAAGTAATAATTTTATAATATTTAAAATTAATACTAAATTGAAATTCATTAGACACATTTCTCTCTTTTTTAATATTCCTGCCTCCGATGTTATGCAGTAAATATTTCACAATATGATATCAAATTAAAGAGGGGAAAAGTCGATCCGGTTTTTGAACTGTTTTTGGTTTTCCTTTGTTAACGTCTTTTAATAAATATTATTGCAGTTTTTATTGTTATTTTATTTGAATAATTAACAGGATAACGATTTATACAAAATTTTAACTTTATTTTTTATTTTTTAAATATTTAAAATTTCGCTTTTATTTCACCTGTTTTCAATATGAAAAAATTTTTTGTTTATCATTGGAGTGCTGAACCGCACAATTTAGTTTTTATAAGAAATTTCAAAAGGTCATAAATGTAGTAAATAATTTCCTTTTAACGTTAATTCCATATCACAATTTTTTTCTTTTTTTTTTTTTTGGAATTTCACTTTCTTTTAATTGAGTCAAAAAATTACAACTTGCAATAAATAAAAAGTAACAATCAAATAAATTAGAAATTTTCTAATTAATGATTTTTTTAAGGGAGAAATAAAATAATTTTCACCTTATTTATTTGCAACATAATTCTTTCATGTTTAGATTTTTATTTATGGAGTTACCCCATAAAATTTCCTATGTTGATATCTTCTTTAGCACTTTAAAATTTCAAGATAAATTTTATTTTTGATTTTGCAAAGATAATAACAATTTTTGTTATATTAGGTCTCTAAACACATTGTGTAACTTAGAGTGCATACTTATTTTGTTTGATTAATTAAAAATTTCCTTACGAACGCCGATATCACGAAAACTCTATACGATTTATAAACAAGCAATGATCCGATTAATTGTTAATTTTTGACCAAAATACAAAATTCAACTGATATCAAAGTCATCGCATTTAAAAGAAATGTCGAAAAACCAAAATGAAACAAACAATAAAAAAACAACACGCCGATAAAAACACAATAAAACTACAAGAAATACACGGCGTGCATTACACCCAAATGATTGGAAAGTATAAAAAATTTTCAAAAATAAAAAAAAAATCATTTTCGTATTATGTGTTAAAAAACAATAACAATAATAACTTGCGACTTTACAAATAGTTACGTATGTACAGCAATATAACTCACTATGTGTACAATGTACATATACATGTGCATTGGATTAAGAAAATTTAATATTAAATAAATAACTGGAAAAAAATGTTGTAGGTAAAAAAGTAAAATATTAGGGTACTCACACATTTCATATTAAAAATATCAGTTTTCTCTTGGAATATATGTAAGCGCCTACAGTTATAAGTCACAATAGAAGTTATACAAAATTTCAATACTTTTGAAATATTATAATTGAACGATTGAAGTCAGAACACTTTTAAAGGTTTTTTGCTTATCTCAATCTATCAGTTGTACGAAACAAAATTTCATAAAAGTATTTGGTATTTAGTTTCAGAGCAACAAGTATTATACTCGAAAAAATGCCATTAATTAGTTCAAACACAATGAAATGATGGCATTGTGAAAAAATTCGTCGATGAAATAATTCAACACTCTGAGTTTAAATATTACACTACAAGAGAATAGAGTGGACATTGCTTATATACATATATTATTTATAAAAGCACTGTTTTAGTCTCTATTTTAATCTAACCTCTCAGTGAGGACTAAAACGCAGGCATATTACTAAGTTGCCCAAAAAGCATAATGAAAATTAAAATAAATTTGGCACAAATGTTGCTTTTCATACAATCTCTTTTTGATAGTTAGACTGAGCTTTATCATTACAAATGGAAAACCAAATTTACTAGCTCTTTCAATTAAAATTTTACACAAATACAATATGAAGAGACTTTGATTTTTATTTAATTTTTATACGTGGTGATTTTGCATCGAAAACTTTTATAAGCTTAAAACACATGATGAACACACATACATCTTATATACGAGTACATAAATATTTTTTCTGAATTTAAAGAAAAACAGCAACAGCAAAATATTTAAAAATTCAAAATAAAATTTTACAAACAAGAAATTTTTTAAATGACTGAGTGCAACTTTTGTGTTTATTGCTGTCGTTACAATTATAAATGAATTGAACAAGTTTTGGATATTTGATTGTAATTTAAAAATATGCAAAAAAAAAATTTCCAATGTCAAGTGCATTGAAAAGCTTAATTTTAAAAATTTTGTTTAAATTTTTTCGATTACCTACTTGGCTCTATTTTATAAGAAATCAAAATCAATGAAATTGATGGATCACAAAATGCCGCTGTTCACATAAAATAATCTCTTCTCTATTATGTCACTATAGATACTTAATGCTTCTGCAGCAAATATCAGAAAACTATAAACAAGGAAAAGGATCAATATTTTTTGAAATTTTAAAAAGTTCCAGAATTAAAAAAAAAAATTTAGTTATACTTTTACTCTGTCCTTCCACCCAACTATGTGTCCCTTTGTACGTCATTAAAACGAAAATAAGAAAAAATTAGAAAAGGGTTTCCTCTAATTACTTATTTCCTTCACCCTAAAAGTTATTGTTTTTTATTATTTTATTTACAGAATGTTTAAAAATTGAATCAATGCAAACGAATTCAGTGTTAATTACTACACGTATTCACATCGCAAAATATATTTTTTTCTAATCTGATTCTAACATAATGTAAATATAAATGTATGCCATTAACGCAGAACCATTTCGGTTATTTAAGTTAATAAGTTGTGCAGATATTTTATACGATACGAATACGATATCATAATATGTACAGGTACATAAAATAATATTTAATCTTTGCTCGTTATTTCCTCTGCTAGCATTGGAGATTTTAATTAGGCTGATATATATAAAAAAAAGAAGAAGATAAATATATTTAGTACTTAACACGTATACAATCATGCTTAGCACGCACGTGCATATAACAAAACTGTACAAAACAATGCATTAAAAATCGTTAAATTGGCATATTAAATTACACCATTTATTTAAAATAAATTTATAATTTATTACCAAATTCCAAAATCGTTTCCCAACCATTTTATTTGAAAATTATAATGATTGAAGATTTAATTAATTAAGAATATAATACATAATAATTTTCCACACCTGCTCGTAAGAAATGTTCCCATTAATTTCGCTATCTAACGTATCTGCCCTTTATCATTTCGTCCGTTTGTACGTCTGCTTGCGAGACTTCTCAACTATAAAGGTAAAATTTTGTGCAGAAAAAAATTTCAGGGATGATATTACTTCTCTACAACAAGTTTTTTGGTATTTTTTCTCTCCTTCAAGCTAAAGCATCCCAAAGCGGTAAAAGCAGTATACCTTAACCCAACGCCATTTGTAAATTCTATATACATAGAAAATTCAGAAATTATTTTTCTTTCATAAGGAACTGTAAACAAATATTTGTTTACGGAATCTTTATTTCAAGCCGGGTTTTTTCAAAACTTGGATTTGTACCTACTTTTAACAATTTGCAGAGAATGATAAATACTTTATTCTACTGTTCGGCTTTTTATTTCTTCGAACTATAAAATCTTTCAAATTAATATTAGAGCAAAAATGTATTTGTAATCGTCCCCTTATCGAAAAGTATGCGCTTATATTTTACTGAATTAATTGTTTGCCATTATCCAAGTGTTATTTATAATTGCTCTTTTTAATTTTATATAATTAAAAAATTATTTAATATAAAATAATGGATGTTTGTATCTATGCCTTTAAAGCAAAACATATTAAAACTCATTTTAGCTACATTATCTGCTTGTTCATCTTACAAAATAAAAGGAAAACAATATGGTCTTTAGGCATTTTCCAATACCCAACATTATATGCAAACTCTATTAAAAATTATATAAAAAATTCAGTTAATATCGTAACATTATTTTAAACAGTAAAAAAACAGTTTTAAAAACATTCGATTCGGCTTCATTAAGTTGAAAATAATTAATTAATTGGAAATATTCTCTTATAATAAAATTCTTATACTCGTATTCAGAAAAACGCATCCAATTCCTCAATATATTAAAGATTAACAAATACGTATATGTAAAATTATGAAAATTTGCTGTTTACGCAGAAAAAAAATTCCAATTAGCGTGATATTCGTTTCATTTAATGCCTATATACTTCTTTAATAAAATGATTTATTAATTAATAAGGAAGGTAACAAAACGAACCTAATAAATAACAATTTTATTAATTAAATTTCGTTATAATCGATGATTTTATTTAGAATTGGAAACTTTTCAAAAACAATCGCGTAATATTTGTTCCAAATAAAATGTTTATACAATACGAATCAATAGGTATTTAATAGGTACATTTATGTACATACCTTAAACTATAATATGTAGGAAGATTAATATGCATTCATATACCAAAACGATTAATAATATCAATTTAGATCGAAGCACAGTTTGGTTTCATAATAAAATTTAACTTCAAAAGGCACATGATAAGTGCGAAATATTATTTTTTATTTTTTGCTTTTTCTTTTCAACATGACAAATACAAAAACTTATTTAATGTTATGTGATAACAGTAACAATAAAATATAATACATACAAACCTTGACATACACATATTTGTGTTTTTAACTATCCTACAAACGAGTTATGTTAATCAAGTAATTCAGGGAAATATACATGCATCACAACATTGCATATAGCATAGGACCAACTGATTCATTTATGAGTCATTGATTTCAAATCTATTAAAATGCCATTGAAACCACAATCACGCAGAATATAAAAACAGTAAAAAAGAGTGACCACGTAAAATGTAATAACAATTACAAAAATTACTGTTATAAAATCATTTTATATACACTGAAATGTATAGATGAACATCAGTTGTCAGAGTAGAATTGAAATCACATTTTTTTAACAAACAATTATGTTTTTATGCGACAGGAACGGTGTTTTCAATATTTACACATACACACATGCATTGTGTAATACATACAATACTTTGTGCTTAAAAATAAAAAACAAAAATGTCTAGATAATTTACCTAATCGCTTTTGCAAAAAAAAAAAATTGTTTTGTGCATATTTCCAATTCTCTGCGTTCATTTCCATTTTTCCACCTATGTATAATGTTGTGTTCGTAAATACGCAATGCCTTTATAATTTACCATTGCTGTACAGTTGGTGTTATTTCAGTTTCCTACTTTATTCACTTTTGTTTTGGTTCAATCAAAGAGAAAGTGAAAGCTTCTCTGTTTATTTTGTTTGGTTTGTATGTTTTGTTTCGTACGTTTTCAGCTTTACACCAGTTTAAAAGTTTTTAAAATATTTACACATAACAAATATATGTTCATAACAAGCTCTAGCTTCAATTGGATCGTTATAATCAACGACTAAAATTAATATTTAATTGAGATTTTTCATGATTAGAGATAAGATTTTTTTAATATTTAAATCCATATCCAAGTGTTTTTTATTCCTATTTCTCTTAGTAAGAATCATTATTCTTGATTGATACTCAGATTTTATTTGATAAACTTTAATATAAAAGAATATGAGTATATGAGTGCGTATATGAGATTATTATTAAAATTGAATTCACAGTGAAATAATTTTGACCTTTGAACAAAAATAGTTTATTTCTTAACACTTATATATTTACACAACCCGTATGTTAACATTTTTCTCTTTTTGTTATTTTAACATTTCCTACATAATAATTGTAACTAAGAGCAAGTAAAGCAATTATTATCGTAAAAAATTTTCACTTTTTTTGCAAAATAAAGTAGTGATCATTTCCATTTTATGTTGTTAAGAAAGTAATGATCATTCCTTATGGTAATAAGCTTGCGGTATTGTAACGCCATATTTTCTTTTAATTTTCATCAATTATTTATTGTACCGTTAAATTAAATTTAGCAAGAAAGTAATAAATTGAAAATTGTTCATCTAATCACATGTACACTGTATAGTTAAAAATATTTTCTTATGTGGAATTTTCGATTCATACTAATAATAAGTGCATTATATAATATTTACATTTATATACATGCACAGTTGATTATATAAAATTATTCTTGAAAATTTAAAGCCCACTATCACTACAATAAATAAATTGAAACCAAACCAATGGTTTACAAAGTAGCACGTTTCCCAAAGATAATAAATTAAAAGAATTTTTTTAAAACATAGTCTTCTTCGATTGCTCTAATATCTATAACAACCATTATATTGTAATATACAATAAATAATTATAATTATAAATATTGAAATTTTGTGAACAACTTAAAATTTATTTTCTAAACATTAATTATTACCATTATTTGTTTAAAAATCGGATCAGAATCTGCATCCGAGCCAGTTTTACTTATATTTAAATGGGGTAAAATCTTACCCTTGTGGACGGAAAGATATATTAGTCAAATGAGTGTGATGCGAGTTGATTAAAATAAAAGGAAGCTTTAAAACCAGTTAATTGAAGGCTGATATAGATCGGAGCTAATTTTATTCAAATCTAAATTTGTCTGATGCAATATTCTACACCCACAAACGGAGAGAACGTTAATTATATTTTTTGATATACAATTGTAATTCTAAAAAAACATACGGAGATTTAACGTCCCAATATTCAATAGCCTATAAAGAAGAAATATCGAAATATTTTGACATAGCGATATTTGATTCATTGCATAATTCTTCAAAAACAAAAATTTTCTTGTCTTTTTACAAGAAAGTCATGAAAATAATTCTTATTCTGATACTTCGCTTAATCGTCAATGTAACCTTAAGCTTTAAAAATATTTTCCAAACTTCACAAGCACCTGCTCAGAAACATTTAACTAATAGGAAAAGTGCTTCTATTTAAGATGATATTTTGTTACAGTTTTCTCTTTCTTTTTTATATAATAATAATACTTAAGTTTTCGAATCTGATTATATAAAAGTAAAAACAAATTATTTGCTAGTAAGTTCAATCAATTGATTGTGTTGTAAGAAAAATATTATACTAGCTTAGAAAAACTCTCACATTTTCTTTTATATTTGTTTTTTCTCTTTCTTTTTTATATGAAAGAATTATGTAAAACGAAATTATTTAATATTTGCGGAGAGGCATATCTTGGTACACATATGAATCGATTATAGAGAGAGAGAAGCATAATTTGATGGTCACGCAAATTATGCTAATTATTGTTTCAAATAATAAAACGTTAATATTAAAAATATGACATTTTCGGAATTTTTTTTATTTTATATAATAAAAAGTGAAAGGCAATATAAAAATAAGCTTCATTCCATTAAAAAAATGTTATATGGTCAACAAAAAATCGAACGCATTGTTTATTTTTTAAATTTGTTTTTTCAATTTTTGCCCACTTATTTATAATTTTGAGAAAATTCGCTATGTTTTTCTTAATATGTTTAGTAGCTAGTTTTATAACCCTATCTCAAATACTAAATTTCAACAAATGGTTGATTATTTTCTTACGTATGATTTGAAATGTTAAATCCGCCTCTAGTAAAAATGAAGCATAAATTCTATTGAAAAAATTTTTAATAAGTTTTTAGCACTTTTTTTAGTTTCGTTTTGGCATCTACGATCTAGAAGAAAAACAATATCAAAAATTTGGGAAAAACGGATTTTAAATAATGATAGATTTTAACGGTCATAATACGGTATGCCGCGATGGAAGAAGCCAGCCACTATTTTTTCTGCATTCGCAAAATTTGAAAAATGCTTACAATGAATTGGTTTTTTTTTACAATGAAATGTTAAAAAATGGCATTTTCAAGATTTTGGAGGGCTATAACTTTTAGAGGGACCGAGTTAGGTAAAAATTTTCCTCTATGGAAATAAATTTCTTAAGTTGAGATTAGAATATGATTCTAAATTAGTGCTTTAATAAATTAGTGATTAACATAAAATGATAAAGTTGAAGCAGTATCTATGTAGTTTGCACCTTTACAAGAATATCAGGATATAGCAGGTTTAAATTTTCATTCACTATTATGTACTGCAATAACGGATTTAACATTTTACTTTCTCTGTGAACTTTGGAAAAAATTATTCGTTTTTTCAAAATTTTATTAAAATATCATTTTTCTTAAAACAATTTTGGTGATAAAAATTTTTGATCCGTGGAAATTTTAAAATGAAAATAAATACAAAAATTACAAACAGATTCTCTAACCCTAAAATACCAATAAATACGAAATTGTTGAAAAAATTTAATTTTTTAGGTTTCCTCCATTTTGATTGATAACATCTCGTATCCATTTTGCAGTCTTTTGAACATTGTGATAAATTCCTGGTTGATGGTCAACACCGCATCCAAATCCTGCGCTTGTAATTCCGGCAAGTACAAAATGACCATGATTTTTAACTATTAATGGACCACCAGAATCTCCTATTATTTAAAAATTAAGTAAATAATAAAAATTTCAGTTTAGTTAGTAGGTGTATCTGGAATAAATGCAAAAGGTAGTACACAATATTAAACTCTTCATTTATAATAAATTTCAAAATGGCTAAGTCATGATTGCTTTGAAAATTCCAAAATATTTAAAACTTGAATTAATTAACATAATATTTTCGAATTACCAATTACATTAGAAATTGGGTATGCGATTAAAATAATTTGTGATATTTTATTTTACCGTTTTTGTTACACCATTTCATTACATAGCTTCATATTTGATTGTGAGTATGTAACAACATAATAAGTAATAGTGATGCGTCAAGATATTAACTACAACTTTTTTGCATACTTTTAGGTTCAAGATATTTTCAAAAAATTTGCATATACGCCAAGGGCAATTGAAATCATTTACGTTTTACATGTTAAAAGAGTTTCTTTTGTTATGCAAAAAAAATGTACTCGTAGCAGCAACTAATTTAACAAATTTTAAATTAGTCAATTTAACAAATTTAATGGTTAACTTTAAAAAATTTTATTCAAAAGGTAATTCAATTTTTATGCTAAAAGGATTGTAAATTGTTAGTTAGAGGAAATGGAAATTAATTTTTAAGCATATGCAATTCATATTTTAAAAATTCAGATAAACTCATTTGAATTGATTTTAAAAATTCAAATTGGCTTAAATCTTTGAAATATTACAGAACAGATTCGAGAATATTTTCAATTAATAATATTTGCAATGATTTTTAGTCAAATATTTATAAAAATTTAGAATTTGATTGGACTGATTCATGCAAAAATAATTGAAAAGGCAGAGGAGAGACTCCTACAATCTTTAATGTTACAAAAAACTTTTTTATAATTAAAATGTATATAATCAAAAATAAGTATGTATTACCTAAACATGCATCTTGATGACCGTCTGAATGACCAGCGCAAAACATTTCATTGAATAGTTCAACCCGTATTGATTTTTTTCTATGCCATCGAAGGCAATCACTAGTGCCTGATCATTTTAAATTATCAGAATTAATATTTTAATGATTATCGATCTTTTAATTATTAAAATAATACTTATGATTGGCACTGTTGCTGCTTGTAATATATTTGTACCAGTATGACCCATTTGTGCCGCAGTTTTACCCCATCCGGCAATTAAACCTTTCTTACCAATTATTTCTATTGGTTTAATTGGCAAACATATTGGTAGTATATGGGATCTACAAAACAAGATAAATTTATTTCTCAAATACTTGAATATAAAGAAAAAAAAATTAGAACAAAATTACGAATATCCAGTAGATTTAGCTAATTTTAATAGAGCGATGTCGTAACGATCAGGTTGGGTTATACGAAATTTAAATTTCGGATGAACAAATTTATGGGTAACTCTATGTTTTTCGGAAGGAATGGGCTCAGTAATGAAACCAGAATTTTGTGTGTCTAATTCGCCGAGATAAACAACAATATCATCTAAATCAGCCTGTTGAATACAGTGAGCTGCCGTTGCAATAAATGCTGGCCTTGTTGAAACTAATACACCACCACATTGATATTCAGAAATGCGAATATGCACTTGCCATGGATATTCAGCAAAACGTGCAGGTCTTCCTCCAATTATTCGTTTTTGTAAAGTATTTTGAAAAGTATTAGGTATTCCACACTCAGACTATAATATAAGAAAGCATTTGTTACTATTTGATTCAACTTATCAATTATAAATTAATTTTGTTACTTTAAAATTACCTGTTTAAAAATATTATTGTCTTCATCGCGGCGTTTCATCATTATCCTTTTAGGCAAAAGAGCAATTTTTTTATTACGTTTCTGTTTAATAATATTAGTTGTGGTTGCAGAAGTTTGAAATTTGTCAGAATCTTTAACACAACAAGAAAATAACCATTTATTACCACCGCATCCATTTGCATGCCGTCCACCTTGAAGCCAACATTGAAATGATAATTGACAAAGATGTATAGAATTTTCATGGATGCATTCTGACGGATACCCGAGAACCGTATTCAAAAGTGCTAAGAAAACCATTTAAAAAGTTTATATAAAGTAGGAATTATGGTTACATAATAATACCTGAATTAAGAGGCCGTAAATTTATCAACAATTGAAGTAAAATTTGAACATTGAAAAAGAATTTCCATTCTCTCATTATAGCTTGTAAATGTTTCCCATTACATAATTGCTTTATATCCGAAAGAATAGTCAGTTATGTTTTAATTAAGTGTACTAAAATACCTCATATCTAGAAAAATAATTGAAAAGAGATCTTTGTTTAGTTTTAAATTTAATTTAAAAAGGGGGAACAAGGTATTATTAAATTAATTTATTTAAAAATTCAAATGATATTTTTTCTGGAAGCCTCAAAAATCTGTGAATTCTGTTATATTTACGAATAAATTTGCAAGTTCATTTAGTTCTTAATAGTTTAATAACTTAATGAAACTTCAATAATTATACATTACCAACAATATATGTGGAAAAATTTGGCCGCCAAATTCGATAAACCTAAATAGAATTGATAATGTTTGGAAAACCCTTTTTTTCTCTCATGATTCTCAAGCAAAATGTGGCTCATCAAAGAGATGGCCTTAATCAACCTTAAAATTATAAAATCTGTAAAGCTTCCTTTTGTATTAAGTAGTTTCATCTATGCAATTAAGTGTTTCCAATAGAAAAAGCAAAGTTCAATATTAAATTCCGAAATATGATTTTCATTTATAGTTTTCATTAAAAGGCATTATTAAACAATTTCAATCCGATCCTCAACTTACAGTGAGTTTAACCATTTGGAAATAAAAAGTTTGAAAAGTTGAGTGTTTTTACTGTTTTGTTTTTTTCTTTTTTCCTATATTTTTCTTATTCTTTTTATTATTTCTTTTTTTTTTGGCAATGAAATAGAGAAATTTTCGATATTTCATTTGAGAAAACTTAAAGCTGCATTAACGTACTCAAATTAATGCTTTTTTCTTGTAGTCGCTTTTCATGTAATCTCATTGTGTGTATTTTTTGATTATTATCAGAGTCAATGTTGAAAATGCTTCAGTTATTTTGTAAATAATAAATTATAGCATATTATAGAATTAATTTATTAAATTATAGCATATGCAAGAATTTGGTGTAAATTGAGGAAATCATGCTAAAAAACGTTGTCATTATGGTATAAAAAATTAAGTAGGTTGAGAAATGTTATTAAAAGAAGCATGTAATTCTATAGTTATGCTCATATACCCAATAGTAAAAGTCTGAAAAGCAATGAAATTTTAAAGGTTGTTAGATTTTGTAGAGTTACGAAATAAAATTTTGTTTTTAAGATTTTGCTTTAAATAGTTGTGTGCTTAATTTATATAAACAATTTTTATTTTAGTTTTAGTTCAAAAATGTACTATTAAGCTCAGTTTACAACAAATTATTAAGAGTCCTCTAAAAACCACATTTCGTTTTAAAAATAAATTTATTGCAAAGTACGTATCTGAATAGTACTGCGATCTAAATGAATTACGAAAAAAAGCTGGAAAATGTGACTATAGGCTGAAGGAACCATCTCTTGCGGGAATTAATCAAAAAATTCTGCCAATCAAGTCTGTCTTCAAACTATTGTTTAAACAAAATCTGAGAATTACATTTTATCAACACAATACTTTGAAGCTGGAAATGCGTTTGTGAGTTTCGAGATTATTATTTAAAGCAACATGCAACACCAAAAATCTGCAGCAATTTAAACAATATTATTTAACTATTTAAAATATAATTGCAACATTATTTAAAGAAGACGAACAAAATTTCCACCGTGTATGAAATTCCACAATTATTACACAATTGAATTTTGTTTTTAGGGTTTTCCAGCCTTTGTTATGTTATGAAGCAATAAGTCCATATCGGGATAAAATTACGTTTTATACTTTTTGCATCTTTATTATTAAAGTATTTAAAAATTAAAAAAAAAAAAAATTTCTTGCTGTGTACAGCATAAAGTAAAATAAAAGTTCAGATGTGTATGAAATATTGCGAAAAATATTTTACCTGTTCATCATCTGAACATACTCGTAATACAAAAGACTTAACGGTAATTACCAAATTTGCTGATTGTTAGTGTTTTAGATTTTTAAGTCAAAGCTATTATAATTCTCTAATAAATAACTTTAATTGCTTTAAAATTAAACGAAATTCGAAAAATGTAAACGAAAAATTAAAATTTTTTTTTTTTGTTGCAGAATTTATCGGGATTTTATGAATGATATGCACATTTCTCAGATGACCAATTTTCAAATAATTAATTGAATTAAATAACATATGCTTCAAAAGTGTCAAGAATTAGTTCCAGAACTTACAAAAGTGACCAAGAAAACTCATCCTTCATTTTCAATACTAAAACCACTACTATCACACTACACAGAACCAGCAAAATTTTCGTTCAGAAATATCGAGGCTCGGAAACAGAACTTTTACTGTTCAGATTTCACATATTCAACCATAACCCAAGAAGGAATTTAGAGACTGTCTTAAAATTTCTGGTTGTTAACTGAGAGACTCTGCAGTGATTACAGAAAATAAACCTCCACTGTTTAACCAAATTTAAAAATTTAATAGATAACATTAATAAAATCTAATTTTGATCTTTTTTAAAATTCGAAAAAAATTTTATAATCTTATGCAACACTTTAAGAATGAGGTCACAACATATTTTTTTCTTTTAAAATATATCAAAATTCTAAGCCAACTTAAATGTTTCTATTAATTTAAATGAAATTATCTTTTGCAGCATAATATTTTACTTTCAGTGAAATGTACAAAATTTCAAATCTAGTAAAATTATCTTAGAGTTAAAGTTAAGTTTACTTGGAAGAAGAACAAATAAAATTCATTTTAGAAAATTCATTCAATTTTTTCATTTAATCTTTAATTTTCTTAAAAATTTTGATATGCATATAAGTAATGTTTTTTATCCTACATCGCTGCTATTGCAAGAGCATAAGGCTGGTGTATAACATCGTTGAATCATGAACCAGTTTCTTGCATTATTGAGTTTACTAGGTAGGTGACAAGCCTACCTTATAGATACATATAAGTACATATATATATATACAAATTAAGTATAGTAATATCCAAATATTACGTAATTGTAAAATATTTAATCCTAAAGCAAATGTATTTTAAACTTTTAAAGATTATAAAAAATTAAGCTGATATTAAATTAAAAATCGCAACTCGATCTAATATTTTAAAGATGCAAAACTATAATTAGAATAATATCTATTATCAAAAATTTCACCTTCAACTGAAATAATCGAGTTTTTTAGTATCATACTCTTAATTCTAATTTTGTTTTTTTTTTTTAGCGTTTACCATCATAGCTAAATGAGTAAATAGTCTTCTTTTTAGTTTTAATAAAAATTGAACTCTAAAATATTATACAAGTCTTTTAATATATGTTAAACGATACTTTATATATCGAAATCAATTTCGTTAAATAATATTCATAAACTTTTTCAAATTTCTTATACACTACAACTAAATTATCATTCGTTTTTGTTCTACATATAACATAAACACTTGTTAGACAGGTGCAATTTGTAACATTAACCTAGAATATGCCTACATAGAAAAACTTGTTCCCATGTATATACTCTATTGAATGATATAAAAGTGTTATATTGTATAGTATTGAATTTATATAGAACAAAAACTTGGTATTAACAAAGAATCTGGAGAAACTATAAGATTGTTTTTATATTTGTTAAATTATAATTTTATACTTACTATATTTATATTAGGTGTAAGAATTTCCCGAAATTTAAAAAATATTGTTTTGTTCTACTTTTTCTTAAATTTGTATTGTATGTAAAAATTTAATTTAGATCCAAATCTAAATTTGAACGTTTCCTGGAATTTTTTCACAACAATATAAAAATTGTATTAGATTTCCTTTTATGTAATTTTATAACTTGTACAGCAATTAAGAAAAATAGTTTTAATAATAGTAGTATATAGGTAGCCCAAGCAATATAAAATTCTAAAATTTTCCTTAATACTCGTAGCCGTTATTAATGTACTTTTTCTACTAAAAAAGAAAAACAAGAAGGAGATGAGACAACGATGTTAACACGTTACCGTCACTGTGAAGACTAAATGCACGATGATCGTGTAAATTTCTACTTAGATTTTTTTTTTTATTCAGTTGACTTTACTTTTAGTTAAAAGACTTTTTTTCATGAAAAACAAAACAAAATTTTTGCAAGATGTTCACATAAATTTTTTCCTTACTTTTTTCATTTGCTATTTTTTGCTGTGAAGAAATAAAAGAATGAATTAAAAGGCATAAATAAATTTTTTAGTTTCTTGAATAGAAAACTTTTAAGAAACTGTCTTTAAATATAAACTATTATATTTTCAGGTTTCATTTATAGTATAAATAAAACCCTATTTCAACTACCAATCGAAAATTAGAAACAAAACGAAATTAAATATGAAAACGATTTCATACGAAACCGATTATTTAACGAAATTTTAAATACTGAGCTTGATAATTTAAGACTTAATTTTGTCGAGAACTTAAATATTTTAAAAATCCCAAAGATTTCTCAAAATTATTCTCAGAATAGGAAATTTGGGATTCTTTCTTTGTATTGAAAAAAATAAATTATTTTGAATTAAAAAAATATCGCAAACATTTCAATTTTTGCTTTGTACTATAGGTGGCGTAGTAGTGTAATAAGAAAAAAAGGTTGACTCACCAATTCAGATCTTATGTATTTGGAACTACACGTCAACAGAACTACAAAAAATATAGTGAACTAAAATTCAGAACAAATTTTAAAATAACAAGTAGAAACGTTTCAGTTGATCTGAACCGTCTGAATAATACACTGAACCTTGGCAATCTGAGTATAAAAACTTGTTATTGAAATATTTAGAATGAGTTTTTACGGTTGTGTGGTAGTTACTCGAACCTGTCAGACCATTCCACCAAAACTTTACGGATATGTCTTATCTATAATTGGATACATGACTGCCAAATCTCAAGAGTCCAACTCTCTTATGTTTTTAAAGTTGTATGGCAGCTACCCGAAGCAGTGAAATCATTCAATTGAAATTTTTAGAACCTCTAAAATGTAATGGTACACACGAATACAAATTTCATATTTATAATTTTATTAGTTCTTGAAATATGTAAAGAGTTTACTCTTTGAGTTGCATGACAGCTGCCCGAATCCTTTGGTCGAATTGATTTAAGAACAATAGGGTCCGTCCTTGGCACTAAAGAAGCAACTTGTGAAAGTTTGGTCGTATTTGCTTTATTTGTTTTTTAATTATCGTGCTATCGGACGAACGGACGAACCCTATCTAAATCAACGCAGAATTTTAAGCTGAGCAAGAATTTATATACATGTCCACATCGTAGATGACTGCTTCAAGTGGTTGAACACATTATTTTGACTTATAAAGAAGGAAAACTATCGAGAAATTTGTATCTCGAATCTTGAATCTTTTCCTCGAGAACGAGAAATTCATAACATGGAATGCAAGTGACCAAAAGTAAACTTACAATCATTGTACTTTAGAAAATGGTCAAGCGAATAGTCATTATTCCATATTATTGCGATATTGAAATTTAAAACCAATACAATTTCAGTTCTGTTACACGGGATCCGTTTCGAAAACTAGTAATAAAATTTTTAAATATTGTCTGTTTTGTTTTTCTTTTTCTTCCTTCGTACTATTTTCTTTCATTTTTTATTTTTCACGTACTTTAAAGTTCTTTGTTTGAACAAAAAGATACCATTTTCTTGTCATCTTACCATTCTATATACAAATTTCCCATTGCCTGATATTGCTCCGTTAACCATTAAAACTAGATGAAAATGGTAATCTTAAACGAATATATGAAAATATTTACAAATATAAGTTTGAAAATAAGAGTAATAAGTGAGAGCCAGATCATTGTACGAACATTTGCACCTCCGAAATTTTAAGCCAATCAAAATTTAAAGAAAAAAACGAAAAGCACAATAATATTTTTTTTTATTTCTTGTTAAATTTTTTTTAAATTCAAAAATTGTGTAATATTTTCCCATTAGATTTTCATTGTATACCTTTAATCCTATACATTCATTCATAATATGAGAAAAAAATTGAAAATATTTTTTAAAAAATGTGAAAAAAAAATTTTTTCTCTTTGTATGCTAAAAGGCACATATTTTATGTTGTAATTTGTACTGTAAAGGCATGCATCATTTGAAAATCCACTGAAATTGTGGGAGCTGGGAGATTTAACTTGAATGAATTTTAAACTAATGTTCAAAAAATTCACAACAGTGAATCAATAATGTAAAAGGCACGATTTTAATTTTTCATTAATTTCATAATTTGAATAGAAAAAATTGGGCAAGCGTGTACAACATAAATTTACTTATTTCATATAAAATTGAATAAAATTTTTTTCATCTTCAATTAAAATGCAATAAAAACAAGTTTTATTTCCTTAGAATTTTATGAGGTAGTTAAGTAATTGCATAAGAAATTTATAAAAACATTAAAGAAAATAATCGTCAACAACTCGTAAACTTACATTTTTAGTCATTTTGGAAATGAAAACTAACAACATGTTTATGTGTTTGATAAACTTAAAAACCTTGAGCATTTAACACATAACCTCATTTACCAATAGATCCACTTAAATGCTAAATCAAAAGCACAATTTCGAAACGTATAGACTTCAAGGCTCCGGAATTCATTCCATTTTCTATACTTACTTTTTGACATTTAAAAAATAATTAATTCCCTTCAAAATTACCACCTCTCAAAATTAGCAAACTTTTCCGAATTATAGTAAAAATTTAACGTGAAAAATCATCTCAGTGAAAGAAAGCTTTACACATATTTCAGAACAAGGAATTGACTTAACGAAAAGGAAGTTGACATTTTTTGGTTCTTTAAGTACCTTGCTTTTTAGAACAATTATTTCAAGGCAGCTAGAATTGTTTGAGTTTATACTTTGTCCTAAGACTTTCAAAATCTTGACATTAAAATGATTTTATTGGAAATTGCCATTTGCCATACTGGAAGTGCCAGCAAAATATTCTTTATGTGTGATTGAATTAATTTTTTGTTTCTTATAGCTCATAGTTTATTTAAAGAATTTTTATTCAAATTATTCTTTGCAATTCATTTGTCAGAGGACAAACTAAATAACAAACATTTTTTTTTTTTATTTACACAAATCTTTTATTTACCAGTTTTCAAATAATATGCAAGAGAAATTTTACTATTTCGCTTAAAATATTTGTAAAATTAAACTAAGTAATTACATTTTTAATTAAATTATAATTAATTATGATTTATAGGTAGTAATTGATTTTCTTAAAAGATCTGAGATAAAACAATGTACTAAAAAAAAAAACAAAAATATAAAAAAAATTATTAACAAACAAAAAACATCGTTTCAAGAATATTTACACCTACTTATTGTATAAAAATTAGTAATTGCTAAAAATTAGTAATAACTTTCTGCTCTAACGATTAAAGTTACTTTTACATTAAAAATGAGCATACGAAAATATAGTGTTTCACTAAAATCAGAATTTTTTTCATTAAAATAATGTTTTAAGTCAGGATCTCAAGCCGTAAACCTGGATTGGAATAAGTCGCTATTATAATAAAATTATAATAAACATCAACTGATTGATTTCAGTTCTTTAACTTGAGAGTTCGGTTAATTGATCAATTCCTGATTTCTGTGAGATTTAGGCCTTAATCTTTTACAGTAATTAGGATAATTGAGATTTATCACTTAAAACGATTTGGCTTGCAAGTATAAATGTACGCCTACAATTAATTATATATCTGGTCTAACAGTAGTTGTAAAAAATTCTGACTTTCTTTTTGTTAAATTAAGTTTTTTTTTTATTAAAAAGTTTTTTAATGTTTACTCTTAAAAAATATCACATAATTATTTAATTTTTATATTACATTTACTTTTTTTTTCGATTTTTCGATTTTTTATTTAATGCTTAATTTATAAATTTTTTTTGTTTAAATTTAGTACTTCAATATTAGATTAGTGGTAAAAATACGGAAAACATGAAAATGTCATTGGGAACAGAATTTGAAAAATTATAACAGAAAATCTATGAAAATAGTTTTATATAAATTGTTAAACAAAATCTGTTCATTTTACTTGCTGGCAGGTTTTATTGCACAAAACTGCACAATTAGTATGTTCTTTAATTTCTTTGTTGCTTCCAGAAATTCCTTCACAATTCAAGTAATTAATTCAAGAAATTGAACAATTCGCGAACTGATTATAGTAGAAAGATGAGATGGGTTTTAATGCATTTGAAAGTAAATTAAGGAACTAATAAAAATTTAAAATTTGAGAAATTCAAGCAAAATTCATATTCGCACCATCCTCTAGCTTTAAAATGAATAATTTTCAATATAGAAGTAACACTATTAAAACATAAAGATTGCCGTCCCCAATACGTCCGTAAATTTTCTCAAACTTCACATTGTTTTAGTACTAAATTTAAATAGATTTGTATTTGGAAAATTTTTTAAATTAATATAGAAATTTTGAATACAAAAAAGTCTAATAAATAAAACGTATAATAAATAATTAAAATTAATAATTAATTTGAATACAATAGAAGAATAACATTTCGTTTTAATAACGGAAAATAATTTTGTGCTTTCCTGCATTAGTTTCTTTTTTTTCGAATTGGTTTAATGGTTAAGTCTTAACTTTAAAATATTAGAAATTTAATTTCTGCTTTTACTATGATGTAAGGCCAATAACATAAGAAATCCAATCTACAGTATAGGGAACTCGATGATAAATGCCAGGTTGTCCTCTTGAAGCACAAGAATAACCGGCTGAGACAACTCCTAAATATCAAAATAAAAATTAATAAAGACCAATCATTAAATCAAACATATCTAATTACCTATCAAATACCATCTACCATTTTTTTCATGCATTAATGGTCCACCAGAATCACCTTGACAAGAGTCTTTACCACCATTTCGATAACCTGCACACATCATTTCAGGATAAATTACAACATTTATTCCATTGGATCTATGCCACCTTTCACAAACTCTAAAATAATATTTTAATAAAATTTTGTATGAAACTAAATTTTAATAAAAAATTTAAAAGTCCTTGTATCAACTAAAATTTCAACTTGTTCTTTTTAAAGCAAAATCTAAACATATTAAACTTTTTTAAATATTAAATTTTATACTTTAATTAATATGGTTTTTGTTAAATCTACAAAAAAAAACTTTGCTTTCAAAAATTTGTTGTGCATTAGGAATAAAATTTTTAATATTTTATAAAGTTTTGGTTTTTATTTTTCTAACCGATTCTCTATAACTGGAACGTCCACAGCTTGTAACGTTTTTGGTCGCAATCTTGAACCAGGGTTCAAAGCACCCCATCCGGCTGACCAACCAAATTTACCAAGAAAATCTTCATTTTTTTCAGGTAAACATAGTGGAGCTGTATAATTTTTTAAAATAAAATTTTTTTAAAAACTTCAACAAATATACAAGAAGCTAAGAGCAAAATACAACAATATAAAAAAATAAAAATAGTTTATACCAATGTGTGGCATAAAATGAACTGGTCGTTCTAAAGTTAATACGGATATATCAAAACGATCGGCTTGAGGAGTAAATTTAAAGTATGGATGAACATCAATTCGACGAACACCAAATGTATAAGCTGGCAGCGGTTCTACAGCCGAATTAATAACATAGTCACCAAGCGTTACATGAACCTGGCGTGGTGAGGCGCGTGCAACGCAATGCCCTGCTGTAACAACATGTTTCCTAGATACAAGTGATCCTCCACACCTAAAATGTAAAAATAAGAGAAATATAATAATCCATTTTTATGAGATCCAAACACAAAATGTGTACATTATTTATTAAATACAAATAATTTCTTCATAAAAAACCAATGTTATAATTTAAATAACTGCTTAAATTCTAAACATCCTGTTTCTATTCTTAGTCTGAATATTTTAAATAAAAGCTTATTAAAAAAAATTTTTTAAATTTAAATAAAACCTCTTTACATGCTCAATATCGTATTCAATTTAGTTCCTGAAATTAGTACGAAAACACTTAAAGAGCTTAGTGCAAAATATTCGGAACCAACCAAATCCGGTTGGCTTTAGAATCTCCCCGGAATTTCTTAAAAACCGACTAAGGTCTCTAGCATTTACGTTCGCTAATAAGGCCCAAAGAATATCTACCTAGAGTTCGCCAGCGCTTCGCCAGTTAGACATGAGCATAGCATTTTCTCTTTTCCTTCATCGCAGCAGCCTCTACAGTGATTGCTTGCGAGGTGGCTAACCCTCCTGGCTTGTTCGCCAGTCAGATAGTGCCTTGTTAGAAACCCCATTAATGCACCAATATCCTCACATCGGAAAGATATCAAATATTTTGAGAAGCAAGTCTAGCTTTGACCACAGCTTTCTTGTCTCGTAACAAAAATTTGTAAAGTATTTGGGAGCAATTTGTAAATGAAACGCAGTTTTGCATGCAGTTACTAATTTATAAATTTTAGATTGGGAGCTTTATTAAAAAAATAATTTTAAAAGTATAGGGATTTTTTACTTAAAAAGCGTCCTAGACTTATCGAATTATTATCATCGTAACTATTTAGCTTTGTTAAAAATAACACCTTAATTATACTTAAAGTAAATTGTTAGGAATAAAATTAATTAATTTTCACAAACAAATTTAGGTTTAAAAAAATAATAAAATTATTTTAATTTTTATCACAATTTTAAAGTTTTTTAAAGACAAAATCTACAGAGTATTATTGGGAATAAAATTGGTTTGTATTTTCTCCCAAAAATATGCAAGGTTTTTCTTATTTTGATGGATTTTTTTGATTTTTTTTGTTCCAAAAGTTTGCATATCCTACTTTCAAGTTTCAATATAAAAATATAAAAATCAACTGTGCAAAAGAATTTATTGTGACAAAAAAACAAGTATTTTTTCATTAAAGATAAAACTGAGAAAATTGTCTAAGGTTTACAATGGTTGAATTTAAATTTTAAATAAGACCTAGTTATAGTAAAACAAATAAACTCCATTAGCTTTCAATGAACATCAACGAACTATTGTTATCATAATATTACCTTGAAGAGCCAATTCTAATGTATGCTTGCCATGGAAAATTACCAAATCCTGCATCATCTCCTCCAACAATCCTTCTTTGAGCTGTTTGCTTTGCTAATGATATTCCGCAGCCTAAAATTTAAATATTAATTATTTATATATTGCTTTATCGGCACGTAAATTTAAAAGTGCCCTGTATCGTAAATTCAAAATTATTACTAATTTGTGTTAATCAGCAGACGCAGAGTCAGTTGCTGAATAAAGAACATAATTGAATGATAATTTTGTATTTTTGACTAAGGGGGTATATGCACGTTTATGTAAATAAAAATTTAATAAAAGAACAAAACATTAGTTATACATTTTAAAGCACTTGTTAAAAATTTACTTATGTTAGTAACATTATTAAAATATACAAAGCATATAATTTACACAAATAGACAGCGACCCAACAGATCTTTCACACATTTATATAACAAGTAATATGATATGAAATAAAAGAAATGTCTACTTTTAATCCTATAAAAACAAAAATAAAATTATTGATCTCGCATATAAGTGTTAGAAAGTGTGCATGCAAAAGCGATTAACGCAAGCTTTTGATATTTTGAAGGGTTAATCAAACGCATCGTACATTGCGTTCAAATTAATTTACAATGTAAACGTGTGTGTTTGTGTGGTTAGATAACAAAAAAATAGTTAATATACTATGATTTTAATCAAAAAAACATTACTATTATAAAATATTCACTAAATAAATAAAAACATTAATGAAATATTGTGAACTGATTGAACAACTTTATAAAAAAGAAAAAACAAAATTTTTGCATGCAAGCTTCCCAACACTTTTTGTTTACAAATGTCTTTCTCTTTAGTTAACTGTTTGCTCCCCTTCAAAACTATATGCATTATTTTTTTTCTTTTAACATAATGTGCGTTTATCCTTTTAAACACCTGAATAAGAACAAGAAATAAAACTAAAAGCTTAAGATTTTGCATTAGAAATTTTCATTTTATTTGTTTTTCCCTTTCTTTTCCTTCCCCTCTATAAAACTCAACTCACTAGCATCATTAATAGTTGGTCCATAAGTTTTGTGCGGTAGATCTGTTAAGTCAACTGCATTCACATAATCAGATGTTCCCAAATTTGATGATTTGGCAGTACGATGACAGCATCCTTGTAGGATGCCCCCACATGTTCCTCTTATTAAACCAGTAGACATCCAACATACTAGGAAGAACTCACAAGTTCCACCTTGATGCTGGCATTGAAGTTCCGTTGTTATATCACCTATATATTTGTGTAGGTATATTTATTATATAAGAAAATTACATTTACAGATTTAAAATAAAATTACTGTACAACTTTTGTTTTGCATTTTATTAAAGCAGAAAATTAAGCTACTGCTAATTTTGTTAGTAATTTTTTGGATTAAAGGGAGAATTTTAAAAAACTAAGTACAAATGTGTACACGAAATGGACTAGGTTATCTCAAAGATGTCAAATTTTGTGTAAAAAAATATTTCAACCTTTCGAATAAGCACGAAGGCTTTCCAAACCGATAATTATTTTAGGTGCAATTGGGTAACTAAAATTTTCAGATCCGATTCTCAGTACAGCGCACTAATATTTTTGAAATTTAGTAATTTTATCAAACGTGGCATTATACCCTTTTCGTTTTAATTTATGCAATGCTGGAAAACTCAATTGATCAATAAATGCAAATTTTTTAACTTTACTGAAGCCACATGGCGTTTTCATTTATACAATTGAATATAACAATACAATGATGTTTGCTTTCGCACAGAAATAAAAATACTATTGCTATAATCAGTTGACTATACAATATTTTGAGAATTATTTTGTATAACATTTGCTTTTCCTGTTAACTGTACTACCATATATTCTTCCGTCTGATCTATTTGCTTTCATATTTCTGTCATTATAATTGTTTTTCTCTTATTTTAATTCTAGTTTCGTTTATTTGTAGTAAATCCTCCTAGTTTCTTTAGTAATTTTGAATGGTCTATACTCTTTAAATTGCTAAATCGTTTAATTTTTTCAGTATGATTATTTTTTATTCAGCTTCTTTAAATGAGCTGGAGATTCGATGGACTGTATCATCAATATATCAACAAAAAGAACAGATGATGGCTGGAACAGAAAAGCAACCTTTTCACTCGACGCATAACGAATAACATCTGTATCTTTACTTTTGGTTATCGTTCAATCTATTTAATATTACACGTGCGATCATCTAAGACTTTCATCAAATATCAATTGAGAAACTTATTAATCTCTACCAAACACAAATTCAAAAAAGAGAACGCATACGGTGATACAAAATAAAATGTAACAATTGTGAAAAATCCCTGATCGGCCAAACGAAGAGACCACTAACTAAGAGATCGGTGCTTTTGAGGAATTAAGTAAAACGATCAAGTAAGCTGGGAATTAGCAGATTTTAATCTATAGCTTTCATATATTTATATGAAACGGATGATACAATCAAAGGTTGATCATTTGAATTTTGAAAAGAAATAGGAACGAGAGCATACAAATATAAAAATTCTACGAAAACTGTCCGTTATGGATGACGATTATCTGACTATTGATCTGAAAAAGTTTCTATCATTTTAGATTGAAAAAAAGAATATTTAAAAAAACTACAACTTCCTTAATCTAGGAATATGGATTTAGACAAAATCTGGACACTTTGCATACGAAATATTTTAGCGTAAAGAAGAACTTCTTTTACTAATTCAGGAAAGGTTTCTCTCTTATTTGAAAAATTTTTAATTTATTGGTTTTTCGGAAAATTATAAATTCTTTAACAGAATTACTTTTGATCACAGAATTTTGTAAGTGGAGCTAAATGAGAAAGGATTATCAATGCTTATAATATATGCACTAAATTACATAATTTAAAACAAGTTACAAGTGATTGACAGATCCTGCACAGATAAAGTCACACCTTGAAAGTTCCAAAAATGTAGATCATATACTAGTATTTCATAACATACTAGTGTTGTGTGAATCTTGGAAAATATAAAACTTTAATTTTATTCAAAGAGTTTTTGAAAAAGTAATAGGAATCTATATTGAATAAACCCCGAGCATGAGCATAATAGTAGTTAAGTAAAGCTAAGAATTGAGAGTGTTAACAACATTAACTATTTCATCAATATTAAAAAAAAAGGGGAAATAGCATGTAATTAAATAACCAATGAAAATGTTATCTTTACTGATAGGCGATATAGTATTTAAGCAATTTTAGTACCTACAGTTCCATTAAAATCTTATGATATTTCTGCAAAAAGAGATTTTTCTAATACCTTTTTCGTTGAATGAACTAGAGCTATCTGGTTTGGCTGAACTAGGATTATCGTTATTAATGTCTTGCAAAGTAAATTCATTTCGTACATCTTGAATAGCTGATAATTCATTTAAACCAAAATTTTGATCCCTAAAATTTTATAAAATGGAAATTTCGATTAAAAATTGAAATTATTGAAAAGAAAATGTTTTGAAAAAAAAACAAGTATACCTGAAAGCTACTGTGTCACTTGAATATACACCACTTCCACTGCCTCCGACATTATCACTTGCTGGAAATACAACTCTTGGTGTTCTTGATGATTTAAATGGAATACCTCTAGAAGTTTTCAATTGACCTGGGAAATCATTATATTCAACATACATTTTTTGTGGTGCCGGTAAAAATGGTCGACCTGGACCACCAGACCGAAAATCATCTGTAAAAAATAATCCTCGATTCGGCCCGCGCTGTCCTAATGGTCCATTTAAATCAATGAATTTTGTTAATTCATCGCGGAAAATTTTACCATTATTACTATGAGCTTTATTTGCTACTACCGATCCCGGAAATTCAACTTGAATATTTCCTGGTAATGTACCAGTTGTATCATCAAATATTAATTGTCTCGGAAACCTATTATCTATATCAAATCCAGATGGAAATGTTATTGGAACACCAACAGTTGTGGCTGTTAATAATTCTCCATTACCAACCCCGCCGCTGCCGCCATTATTATTATTATCACTGAACTGTGCTATTGGTGGTCCATTTCGAAAAATTGTTGGATCTGGGAAACTTAGAAACGGTGAATCATAACTACTAATTTGTAGCGGAAATTGAAAACCAATACGACGTCCAGATAAGTTTGATTCTTCTTCCTGGGTATCACGGCTATTACGCTGATCTGGATCAAGTAATTGTTGTTGATTTAAATTCAAATTTGAAAATTCATTCGAATTATTCAATTTATTTCGAATGTTAGTATTTTTTAACTTCAAATGATGTACATTACTTCGTTGCTGCTGTTGAAATTGTTGATTTTGTTCTGCTTGGTTTGGTTGTTGTATAGATTGATTATCAGAATTATTTTTGCGATTATTAATTGGTCCAGGACTTGTTGGTTCAATAACTTGTGCAATATAAATATATTGTTGTGCATAAGGTGTTGTACTTTCAATTTTTTGTTCTTGCAAAAATGAATGAAATTTTTGAGGATATTGAATTAATTTTTCAGCGATTGGTTGTTGTAAATTTTGCGGATTTTGTAAATTTAATTCTAATTGATTATTTGGTAAAGTAGTAGTTGTTTGTTCTATTAGATCATTATTAAATTGTTGTAATAATTGATTATCAATTGTTAAATTATCATAAGATGGTGTTCTAGCTAGATTTTCATTAATATTATTGATAGTTGTTGTTTGATGATCATCTGATCTACGATTACTTTTAAAATTATTTCTATTTTTATGATATATTGGATTATATGAGAATGAGGGTTTTAATGCTCTTACATCATAAAAACGCTTTTGTATATTAAAATATTTTTTATCGTTAATAAGATTTTTTTTTGGAATAAAACGTTGATGTAAATCTAATGACGAAGGTGGTGATGACGATGCTACATAAATATTTCGCCTTTCAAGATTAAGACTAGATAATCCACGTTGTGGTTGTAATTGTTTTTGTAATTTATACGATTTATTTTGTATTTGTTGTTGTTGTTGTGGAATTATTGGCTTTTGGTAATGATTTTGAAACTGTTGATGATGCTGATATTGTAATTGTTTCTGTTGCTGCTGATATTTTACAATAGACGATGTTGATGATGGAATTTTTCTTAAATCTCTATTTGTAAATTTTGCTATTGTATATGATGCAGGTGATTTTAAATAAGGTAATTGTGTTGTGTATAATGTATATCTTATTGGATGATTAGAATTTTGATGATGTTTTGCTGGAGTATCAATTGCATTCGCTAATAATAATCCAGCTATAATAGTAAAAAATCGCCATTGATTATGTCCTAACATTATTTTTGTACAAAGTATTTTTTATTTTTATGATTTTATTCAATTTATAATATTATTTTTTTAATTTCAATGAAATTATTTTCTTTTTAAATTGGAAATGAAGCAATTATTTTAGATTAATTAGAAATGAAATTCAACACATTTCCAAAATTATTTTTAATTTTTAAATTATTTTTGTTATTGATTGTTTTACAATATATTTAAAAATTGTGTTCAAAAGTTACGTAATAAAACAGTTTTTTAATTGCAATTGGGAAGGAATATAAAATGAAGCATAAAAAAATGATATTTTTTTCGTTCCTAATTAATTCCTAATTATTATATTAATAATTAACAATTTCCCAGTTTAATAAATTTTCCTGTTGTTAATTATTATGAGCATAAGTTCATACCGGTTTTCAAGTTCACTACATCTGTTTCATTATTATTCTCTCTACCATTTTAATAATATATTTTTAAATATGTTGATAATATAGATACTAATTTCTTATTGTCCGTTTCGTATAATAAATTTATATTTTTTAAAATTATTGTATATATACAAAAATATACATATTTATTTATTTTTACTTGACTTATTGTTTTTGTTTCTACTGGTAACTGTTATAGAAAAAGTCGAAAAAATTTTAGTACCAGGTTAAGATATCTCGCGTGAAGTATAAGTTCAAGAGAATTACGATTCGTAAATTTTTTTTATTTACTTTTATTTTTATTGTTACTATTTATTATTTATTATTATTATAACTTTTTATTAAGATTAATCATACATATAAAATATTCCTTTCTACGTATTATTTCTGTTTTAGAAAAGTATTCATTTTCATGCACAAAATATTAAAATACATTAAATATATCATACATATTTACATATACACATATATAATTAAATGATTACACTGGTCTTTTCTTTTATACAACTTAAAAATTATTGTATTTCATTTTATAAGCACACATATGTATATATTTGTAATAACGGTATATTAATAATATTATATTTGTGAGTCATAAATTAAATGAAAATATATACATACATATATGTACGTAATTTATTGTATTACATCTATATGTGTACACATACAAAGTTCATGCAATTTGTAAAGAAAAACATAAAATTCAATCCAGTTCAAAAAAAAACAAAATTTTACTCTTCGAATTTTTCTTTCTTCTCTCTCCTCTCTTCTTTATTAATTTCTTTTTATGCCTTGTGATTATTTTAAAAATTTTTAATTTTCTTGGGACACCACACTCACATACACAATTTAGTTTTTTTTTTATTGTATAAAGATGAAAAAACGTAAACAACTTTTTTATTTTTATCTTAACACGAAAACTAAAAAGAGATAGCAATAATAAAATTTTTAAAGTAAAAGAAAAAAAATTGGAAAAACTGTTTTTTTTTTTCGTTTTAAAAAAATCAAACCATGAAAATTTCACTTTTTCGTTATAATCTCTTTTGTTTTTTTTTTGTTTTTTATTAGTAAAACGGTAACAAAACGTATCCACCTTCCACACTTAAGTGCGTTTTTAACTTTTTTAATAATAAATGTTAAAAATGAAAATTAAAAAGAGAAAAAAAAACAAACGTTATTTTCTGCATAATGCACTCAATTTTATAAAAAAAAAAGCAACAACAAAAATGAAACTGTAAATTTATTTTTATATTTCTTAACTATGAAATTTCAATGTTGTCATTGTTGTCAAACTTCAGTAACTGTATCACTTTTTTCGTTAAAATATTGTACACTTCATTATCGATTATCGAATTAAAACTGTAAGGTAATAACTGTTATCATTTAGTTTCATTCAAGTGTTGATGTTAATATTTTCGCCACTATATATTGTCACTGCAACGGTTTCTTATTTCTTATTGATCAAAAATCAAACCAAAATCCCGTCTACTTTAAGTTTGTATTGATGATTTTGAATAAATGTCACCATTTTAGCTTTAATTTGGTTTTTTCTTGTCGATATAATTTGCCTTTAACTGCTCTTGGTTGTGACAAAATATAAGACAAGAAGTGCAATGCACTTGTTATTATTTTCTGTTTTATTTTTTAATTTATTTTGAATTAATTGTCTTTTTTTTTAATTTCTTCTGTTATACTATTTTCGCTATAATATATAGGAAAATAATGTAAAAAGTAAAAAAAATAAAAAAAAAAAATAAAAAAAACAACAAGAAAATATTAAGAGACTTGTGCTCTTTGAACACAAGAAAAATTGAATTACTTGAATAAAATATTGGTATTGGATTAAAATTAAATAAAAATAATAAAAAATATTGTAAAAAAGAAAGAAATAATAAAGTTAACAAAAGCTCCAGCGATTAACATACAACACAAATATATTTAAAATGTATATAACAGTATTTAATTTAAGAGTGTATAACAATATTTTAACTGTAAAATACAAACATCATTTTAACAACAAACAATAATTAAAAAAATTTTTAATTTTTTGCTTTAATATGTTTTTATCAAACTTTGTTTATAACAATTTCTTTACTTCAATATTCTCTTATAATCAAGTGTTATACTGATATTCCACTTTTATCCTGATGCAAATGTTATTGTCCTCTTATAGGCAGTTGTTTTGTTAGTTGTGCAAAAAATAAAAATAAAGCAAAACAAAGAAAATATGAGCATTTAAATTACATTTTTTGTTTTGTTTTTCTTTTCACTCCCTTTCTTTCTTTCTTTCTTTATCACTGTCGTATTTTCATTCGATATAATTCTTCGACATACGGAATTACTCTTTAAATGACACGTTATTTTTGTTTTCAAAAACTTATATGCTTATCGTTTCAATTTATTTGAAGCGACTGGTTTAAAATTGATTATTATAATAGCATTACTATATGTATAATACTTGTTTTTTTTAGTCTTCTTTCTCTTTCTTTCTGTAATAACAATTCAAATTTTCGTTATCCTGTTACCAACCGGCTTTTATTTTTCAATTTAATTTTGAATGAAAATAAATATATTCGGAGATAAATTTAAGCTTCGTATTCAAACGATCAACAATATTATTTTGTTTTTTGAAAAATTTACAAAATGAAAAGGAAGACTTTGTTTTATTTATATATTTCTTGTAATATATATCGATTATCAATTAGTACCCACTTATGTATGCACATATGTATGTAATATATATGATAATTGTGATGTTTATATAGTTATACATTAATGCTTTTTAAGAATTTCCTCAATAGTAATTTTATTCTTTCCTTCATGCAATCCAATAAACTTCTAACAATCAAGTTCTGAGTATTGAATAATTAATGATATATAGAAGGAGGAAATCCGTTTCGCATCTGAAATTTTATAAAAAAAGAAATAAAAAATTAATAACAATTTTTAGAATTTATAAATTTAGTTTTAAAAATTTTTGCAAAAATTTCAATAATCAAATTCATGTTATCAAAGAACGTGGAATGTAAAGCATAAATTTATAAGAGAGCAATGAGTCAATAAATCGAAATTTTCTCTTGAGCGAAGTAAATGTTAAGATTGTAAACGAATTTTGAATTAAGCTTAATTGTCTTAATTTGCTTAATTTTAAATCAATTTTTATATTCAATCGAGCACCAATACCTAACAATTTACAAGACATTGTACTTAAACGCAAAGTTAATGAATTTTATAAAACCATTTATCTTTAAAAGAAAATTTCTTTAAGTATTTAATAAATTTTTATTAATTTGAAAATTGAATTCAAAGTAAAAACATTTATTAAATACTTTGAGCTCAAGAGTTTCTCCCTGGAGTCTTTTGTAATTTTTAATCCACGTTTTTTATATGTTTTACAATAACATTTAGCCCGGAAACATGTATGAATAGCATTTATAGCAACAACACCATAATATATTATTTTACAGAAAAGTAAACATAAGAGTAAACAAACATATAACGCCGTTACACTATTTCTACTAGGGAAAATCTATAATTTAAAAAAAAAATTTTAGAGTTAGTGCTCCGTAACTAAGTCATCAGGGTTTTCGAGTTCAAGGCCACAGAATTCAAAATAAAAAACTATTAAGCTACTTTCCACATCAAAATATAATTAGAAAATTCTAAATGGACTTTGATATTTTTGCAAAGTTAGAAATAAAGAATTCAAATTCAAATTACTTTCAGGTTAACAAGTTCTCAAAGGATTTTTTTACAATTCCATAATCAAGATTTACAATTTGATAAATTTTGAAAAAAAATATAACTTATACTTTTGTTTAGTTTACAAAATATTTAACGAGTATTTATACATGAGAGTTCTTCATTCGTAAACCAAACTTATGAATTAAATTTTTACAAAACATTAAAAAAGTAAATAACAAAAATAAATAAACAAAACCAATTAAAAAACACTTTAAATCTAAAAACAATTTTTAACATTAAAAAAAACCTTTATCGTTACCTCGGCTACAATTAAGTAATTAATTAATTTATTCATTATTCAATAAAACACAAAAAAAACGGAACTTTCACTACACATTTGTAAAAAATAAAATTATCAAAAAACAAAAAGTCTCTCAACAAATTGTTTTCTTATTTGCTTGCAGTTAATACAGACTGTCCCTAAATTTTACCATTTAGTTTTCACTTTGACTCATAAGAAATTTTTGACGTATATTACGTCAATTTGTATGAATTTACTAGGTATATTAAAATCAAATTAGGAATAAGGTAATAATTTTCAAGAAAGTTAATTTTATATTTAGTCTTAACTCATAACTGGGTTCATCGTCATAGTTTCCCTTTTTTACTTCATGAATATTCTATTTTTATTCTCTATTCCTTGCAAATTTGAGTTTAAGTTTCAATTCAAACTAAATTTCATTGTTTATCAACAATATTATTTTGTTTTTTGAAAAATTTACAAAATGAAAAGGAAGACTTTGTTTTATTTATATATTTCTTGTAATATATATCGATTATCAATTAGTACCCACTTATAACTACTAGAAGATATTCAATATATCTTACAAAGGTCTCTTTTTTCAATATGAGGTTTACCCAAGACGCTAAATAAGCCAATAACTATTTATTTTTCTATTCAATTACTAAAGAACTTATTTAAAAAAATTTTAATTACAAAAGTTTTCCCTAAACTTCAATGCAATGTTTCGAAAAAAATCTTGACATTGACTACATATATTTTTAGATAACGTATCACAACTTTCCCTAACATTGTAACAAAATAGTATCAACATACAATCCACCAATTGACACTGATAAGCTGAATGGTTTGTTAAGCAAGTATTATGCAGGTCCGACCTATACGTATTATTAATCATTTTCACAGACAATAATTGATTCAAAAAAAAGTTATGAATGGATCAACGGGTAAAATGAACTTCACAATTTTCTTCCATTAAATTTAAATATGAAAAATATGCTAAAAAAATAATATTGCTAACTCCATTGTAGTGTTGAAATGACGTCTGAAATTTTCCATAATTAATAGGATGCTTTTTTTTATACAGCATCGAATTAACTATACGAGTAACAAAATAAACGATTTAATGATATTTTGGCCGTCAACAAGGTCGACTTGTTTTGAAGTTGAAATAAGGTTTTTAACAAAAGGGGTATATACAATTAACATAATATTTTATTTCTGCATTTTGGAGGCACATTTAAATCAACAGAAATACATATGTATAAGGGAACAGATAAAATAATCAAAAATAATTGTTGAACCTCTGTTTTTTTTTGTTAGCATCTTTCTTTTTCATCTGTCTTTGTTTTATAATGCTCTTATATCTTGAGATGTGAAAATACTTTATTTCATGCTTGTATACTAATGTGGAAAATATGGGTACTCTTTTAGATTGCATAAAATTTATGGGCGCGCATATTATGTGAAATTCATTCACTCAAAACACAATTTATTGATTTTCGAAAATAAAATACACAAGCATATACCCCAAGTATGTTTGCATACCCTATTTTCATAGTAATAATGCGAAAATAACAATAATGAAACGATCCCGATGTAAAATTTTTTAATTTTCCATGCTTTTTAAATAAGATGAAGCTTTTAAAAGACGAGATAAGTTAACCTTTTCAATACACATCATACCTTTTTAACTACTAGAGATTTGAACATTTCAAAAGTACGTAAATTACGTCGTATTTGGTTGAAATTTGAACAAAAATGTTTTTCAACTTGTTGTAAATAACAACGAATGTAGTTTTACAATATTTGTTTTGTTATTCGGCCAATTCGGCCAATTCGGCCAATTTCAATAAAATTTTTTAGCGAGAATGATTTATAAGTAATATAAATTGACCAATTAGGTAAAGGGGTTCGGAAATTTTGTTTTAGTGACATAAATTTGTTCTCTACGAATTTTTTTTTCTTCCTGTTTAAGCTAATTCATTGCAAATAAATATTGTAACAACGAATTTTTTCGCATACTGATAAACTATTACACCATCTCGCTAAGCACAAACTCTTTACATTCAACAGCTAAGGTCAACTACTCCAATATGTTTTATGTTAATTGGTCCTTAATATCTCCATATGAATTGCGTCGAGAAAGGGTTAAGAATTTCTTAGCAGCATTTTTTCTTGTTTTTTTTATTATTTTCAAAAAGAAAGTTGAAAAAAATAGCATTTGAGTCAAAACAATGAAAGTCTTAATGTAAAAATAAAAAAAACTGATGTGTCATTTTCTTGTAAAGTTTTCTTAGTAGATTTCTTAATAATTTATTTATCAAGAGTTACGACATCGCCATCTCAATTCAATTAGGTATTCAATACAAGTTTTTTGGCTAATTGTAATATGCAATTTTCAAAGTTCGTAAACATACAAAAAACAAAGAAGAACAGCTACGTTTTCTGTGTTCGTGCTTCGTCAATTGGGTTAAGTTAATTTTTTTTTTTTTTGGTTATGTATGCATTAATTTATGCGTATGGTATTCGTGGTAGAGTTGTTACGTTGCGTACATACCATATTTTTTTAAGTATTTTCAATGAATTTTAAATGAATTTTTGAATATTTGACCGATTTTATTATATTTGTATTTTAATTGTATTTTTTAAATAATATCGTCGTCGTATACTGCACAATATACTAAAAATATTAAAAAGTTGTATTGAATAAATTTCAAAGTATTAATAAAACTTGCATATATAAGTACGTTATGTACAAATATTATGCGATTATAATGGATCGCAATTTGGGGAATTTCGATTGTTATGCAAATAAATTTAAACTTTTTTCCGATTATGTAATAAATATGCATTAAAAAAAGAGTTTGAAAAAAATTGTATTTTTGTTGGTTTTTTTTTTTAGGTTATTCGTACATTTTTCTTATGTAACATTCGATTTCGTTTTGGATTGAATAAAAATCTAGGGTTTTGATTGGAATTTTCTTATTTTGCACTTTGATAATGAAATTATTTATAATTTCAATAAGGTTTTGTTATACAAAAAAAAATTGCATAATTAATTTAAATGCGTGAATTGTTTGAAAAACGTGAATAAATAATGCAAATTAAAGTCCATGTTTTGCAATTTCCTATACTTACAGTTTCATACACAAATACCATATTACTTTATTTTATAATTTTCAATCAATTAATTGAATTGAATGCATGGCAAGTCTTATATTCTTATAAGAAAGTTCAATTTAAAGCAGATGGCAGTTTTGATATTGGCAAAGATGTAAAATAACTTTCTTACTTGGTACTGTTATGATTTTATTTGCATTATAATAACTTAACAAAATAGTACTGTAAAATAATTTACACCAACTAAAATAATGCGTTATAATTTCACACATATAGCTAAACATTACCAAAGATGGGATAACGGTACCATGGGTTAATCGGGATGAATTTACAACAATATTGGTATATAATATAGAACAATGTGTTTAACTAATTTTGTATGGGAAATATGTTTAGAGAACAAATGACATTTATCAGGCCTATCTCGTTTTTAAATTGCTGCAGAAAATTAAAAAATTATTTCGTTATTTTCCCCTGCCTTAATTAAAGTATACCTAGCTTATTAATCTTAAAAATATGAGTTAACATTAGACCTTGAAATCTCAGAATAACAATTTTTTATATGCACAGTAAGGTTTTTTTTGCATTGGATGCCATGTATGCCTTGAATTATTAATAAACAGCAAAATTATTGATAAATTATTTCGGAAATCGAGCCCTTGTCGAAACTATTCATGAAGTACAAATTCTTGTCTAAGATGTACATATTCTGTTTAGCTTTCACAGCTATTATAAACGATTTAAACCTTTTTTTTTATCACTTTGTAATAAAAAAAGGTTTAATTCGGTTTTTACTTTGTTTTTTTGTTACAAATGGCTTCATTATAACAATATTAGTTTGCTTAAGTAAACGGAATAAAAAAAACGTTTGTAATATTTTAAATTTGACTTTGAACAGAAACTTAACCTTAATTAACATTTACATCAAAGTCAAATTTATTGTTTTATTACAAATTTTCATTGTCTGTACAAAGCACGTAATATTTATCAATACTTTTTACAATTCAAATTTAAGCGCAATTTATAAAAGACAAGGAATTATAGATTTTACGCTCACCCCTTCCAAAATTTTTTTATCATTTTTATACCCTGCACTTTGTGAAGGGTATATTAACTTTGGTACGGAGTTTGTAACTACTTGAAGGAGTCATCTGCGGTATGGACATATATATATATTCTTGCTCTGCGTAAAATTCTGCGTCGATTTAGACATGTCCTATAGCACGATAACTCAAAAACGAATAATGCAATCGACACCAAACTTTCCCAAGTTTTTTCTTGTGCGCCAAGGACGAACCCTATTGTTATTGGACCAAGTCGGACAACGGGTTCGGGTAACTGCCATACAACTCAAAGAGTTTATTTTGAATATTTCAAAAACTAATAAAGCTATAAATATAAAATTGAATACATGTGTCCAATTATGTTCTACACATGCTCTAAGAATTAAAATAGGATAGCTGCACCGGTTCGGGTGGCTGCCATACAACTCCAACAGCAAATTTTTTATATTCGGCAAAATAATAAAGTCAGATTCATGAAACTTGGTAGTCATGTGTCCAATTATAGGTCAAATATATTTCTGAAGTTCTCCAGAAGCTAATTCTAAATATTTGAAAAAATAATAAAGTCAGATTTATGAAACTTGGCAGTCATGTGTCCAATTATAGGTCAAATATATTTCTGAAGTTTTGGTGGAATTGCTTGACAGGTTTGAGTAGCTCTCATACAAGTCTAAAAGCTTATTTTAAATATTTGGAAAAATAATAAAGTCAAATTCATGAGACTTGGCAGTCGTGTGTCCAATTATAGGTCAGACATATTTCTAAAGTTTTGGTGGGATTGCTGGACAGGTTCGAGTAGCTCCCATACAAATCTAAAAGCTTATTCTTAATATTTGGAAAAATAATAAAGTCAGATTCATGGAACTTGGCAGTTGTGTGTCCGATTATAGATCAGATATATTTACGAAGTTTTGATGGAATTGCTTGACAGGTTCGGATACTTGCCATACAACTCCAAAAGCTTATTTTATATATTTGGAAAAATAATAAAGTCAGATTCATGGAACTTGGGAGTTGTATGTCCGACTATAGATCAGATATATTTCTGAAGTTTTGTTGGAATTCCTTAACAGGTTCGAGTAGATCCCATACAAGTTTAAAAGCTTATTCTTAATATTTGGAAAAATAATAAAGTCAGATTCATGAAACTGGGCAGTCGGATATACAATTATAGGTCAGACATGTCCGTGAAGTTTCTATAGAATGATTTCACAGGTTCGAGTAATTGCTACACAATAACGAAAGGTGCAGGGTGTAATTCAATCGGTTTATACCGACTGAAACGTTTTTACTTATTTTATAATTTTTTTGCCATTTGATTATTAAAAATAAATTCCCAACATTTGCAAGCATACAAACAATGTTGAAATATTCAAAAAGTTAGAAATCCTGAATTTTTTTTTAATTTTATATAATTAAAATAAAAAAGAGGATAACATCTTTTTTCATCTAAAAAAAGAAAAGATTTGAAAGTAAGTGTTTGCAAAATTCAATTTACAAATCGCAAATCAACTCAACTAACAATCAACTCCAAACTCAACATCTTAATTTCGATACAACTAAAACTGCGTACATGGTTAAAGGATAAACTTTTGTTTATTGAATTGAAATGAAAGCGGCCATAACAAATAGTTTCAATCTAATAGGCGAACCAATACTGTTAGCCATTATGCAGATAATTAATTTTTTGTAATCTTATCAACACTGAGAATAATGAACAACGAAAAAATTAAATAGAAATCTGTTAGTTTTTTTCGTGTTTAAACATGCCTCCGTAACAAAATTTTTAAACAGATACATATTTAATTTTAACAGATTTCTGTTTGTGTTACCAAATTTCTGTTTAAATTTCTGATTAAAAATGAATGAGTTTGATTTTAACAGAAACCTACATACAATTACCAAAAATTGAAAACAAAAAATCAAACACGTTTCAGGTTATTTTAAATAAAAATATGTCAATCCGAAAAGTGGACGCGTATCGTATGCATATGCGCAAAAATAAATTTTAATGTGCCTTGTTTTCTTATACTATTAATTCTAAAAAAAATACATAAATAAGTGAAGATATTGAATAATTAAAAATAAATAATTAAATAAAATGTTATGTCTACATATTATATTACCGAGATCTTTGAAAATACATGAAAAAGTGAATATAAGTGAATAAAAAATTTTTCAAAGATGTCTACATTTGAACTTGAAAGGTCAAATATTGAAAATAATAATAATAATAATGGTGGTTCCTAAACATATTTTATGGAAAACGATGAACCGGATAATGATAATTTTACCTCCAGAATATGACGAATTGCGTAAAATTTTAGAAAGCTGGAGCTAGTTAGCGTTGCGACCTACACTTGTTGGTAAATTGATAAATACAGTTATATTTTATTGCAAAATCTTTACTTAATATCATATATAATATAAAACTTTTGCTGCAAATATATACAAGTATCAATCTTTTCTTATATGACAGAAAATCAAGCTACATGTGAAAGATTAAAGTACCTGTCTCCAGAAGATGCTGAAGATTTAATTTCTAAAATAGGTTTTAGAGCAGAGTCTGGAAATATTATTGAATTAGATGTAAAAGAAGGTCATTATAGGTTTACAAATGAAATTATGTATAAAGGAAAGTTATATAGCCAAAACTATTATCTTTCTTCATATTGTCAACCAATACGTTGTGGACTTGTACGTTTCAAGTTGTTCCATTGAAGTGAAGAACTTTGATCAAATCCGTCTTTGAAATAGTTTTGCTAACAGTTTAGGTATTAAAAATATTTCATTTTTTTGAAATCCTCCATTTCGTACTATAATATTGAAAAATGTTATTTTTGAAATAAATTCATTTCAGAGTAACATGATTTATTAGTTAATAATTAAATAAAATGTTACAAATTTAACATTTAAGTTAATTTAATCGTAATAAAATAAGTAAATGTAAATACTCGTATGCATACATTAAAATATATTTTATGTTTTTATTGATTTTTCCAAATTTTTCAGTACTTATCCGTTTCAGGAATATTACAATAAGATTGGAACGATCATGAAAGTTATTTGAATTATGCATCGCAATTTAGTTATACTTCAAATTAAAAAGTAACGAAACATTGTATACTTTTGAAATAAGTACCAAATTACGTTATCTTTTCAATTTAATTATACTTAATTGATTTGCTTAATTAAATTAATATTTCTTAATACTGCAAACAGGGCTTATTAAAGTTAAATATAAGACAAATTTAATTTAACTGTGTATCTATTTAAAATTTTCGACTAGCGACTTTGATACTCGTACATCAAAACATTTCACATTATAGTCTAAAATTTTTTTTTATTATTTAGCTCTGCTTTAACTTTTAAAACTACTACATCAGTTTTTCTATTTGCTTTTCTATATGCTTTATATGGATTATTTGCTGGCAACAAATTTTGCATATCGAGTTTTCAGTGTGAACACACTTTTCCATAGTAGGGAAGTGTAAATAAACTATTATAGCAACCTGTCGGTCTTTCGTTCTGTGTGCGCATATATTTTAAGTTCGGCTGAACCGATTTTGAGGAAATTTTATATGTCAGTTTATTTTGGCTATGGCACGGATTGATCAACTTTTGGTCGGGCCAATTTTATATTTTTACGTATATAGAGAGAAGTAGTCAACCAATTTCCTTGAAATTTAGTATTTAACTTCGGATTGTTAAAACAATGAATCTATAAATTTTTTGGAAGGCTCGAAAACTGAACTGCTGGCCGATTTTACATTTTTTACCTTATCTGCGGCAATGATTGATGCAATTTCTTGAAATTAGATATTTTAGTTCTGGTTGTTACCAAAACTAACTGTTGAGTTTCAGAATATTAGGGTCACGAAAAGCGAAACTCTACTAAGAGCCAAATTTTCACTTTTCCAGGTGGTGTTTAAAATGCATTTTCATAATTTTAACTGTAACACTTTCACTTAACTTGGCAATGTAGAATGCGATCGGTTAAGTGCTGACCATATCAGACTTTTTTTGCATTGCAATTTTTGTTTCAAAATTAAAAATAACATTTCACGATTCGATATTCATCTATAATTGTACGCTGTAAAGGCAAATAACATTCGATTTTTCAAAATTCTGCTAACATTGATGTTCTAAATCATTGCAATATAAACTACTACATTTAATTCAGTGAATTAAATTTATACTTTGACATTTCGTGCAGTTGTGTGTAGCAATTGTGCCGTTATAATGTGAAAAGCCAATAAATATATAAATTGAACATAACTGAATTTTTGTTTTCTTAATTACTCGTATTTAGTTTTTTTTTTCTTTCCATATACGAGTTGTTAATTTATTGAAATTACATATTTCGAAAAGTTAATTTACATCTCGGCCGTAAAACATGTAAAAGTGGTGGGTTACATTTTTCGATTACTTTCAAATAAATATTTTTTTAACTCAAATTTATGATTGATTTGAATTCAAATCGATAAAGAAAGTTGAATTTATGTGTTATTTTTTTTTATGGTACAGCGTAAATGTTAGCAGATCGAAAATCATGTAATAAACAGGAAACAAAAACCAAACTAACAATTCCATAGTTGAAATCTTTAAAAATAGGAAAAAAACAAAAAAAACATAAAAGTGATTTGTTTTTTTTTTTTTTTTTTTGTAAAAGATTTTTGTTTTAATTTTTTGCTATTTTCAGCAAATTTTCCCCTAAATTACATTCAGCATCACACTGACTGCGTTCACTTTCTTTTTTTCTTTCCTAACAAATTGTTGTTATTGTTGTTTGGTTCGGTTCAAATTTGTTCATGTAGCAAAAAAAAATTAAATTTAGTTTTTTTTATTATAGGAATAAATAAAATAATAAACGAACATGGTTATGAGCATTTCACGCTACTTTTCCAGCTTAAAATACTTCCTAAAAAATTTTATTGAAAAAAAACAAAATGAAGAAGAAAAAAAATAATAATTTGGTTTTTTTTTTTCAAAAGCTAAATGGTGTTGTCTATGAAGCTCAGTTAATTTAAAGCAATCACCGCAGAAATAGAAACGTATAAAAAATATAAAAAATAAACCCAAACTTAAGTTGCTACATTATTACACATCAATATAGAAGAAAGGTAAAGCGGGGGCAACCAAGCCGTTTGTAATGTTGTGCGAATACATTTTTTTGTTTTTTGTTGTGTTTTTCTTTGATTTTGTTTTCTTTTACTGTAATTTTTTTTCTGTGTTGCACTTCTCGATTTTCGTGTTTAACAATCACTTTCATTTTCATTTTTAAAATTTTAACTTTTCCTTTCCTCAATCAACCCGAATTGCTTTCGCTTGATGTTTATTTTTTTTTGTTTTTCAATTTCGTAATCTTTTAGGTAATATGTTGGCCATAAACACAACATAATACTAATTGTATATCTACATACACATTTAAAGCAAATAAAAATATGCATAATGTTACGTACAATAGACATTCAATGTAAATATATAGCTGCTAAATTGATGTATATAACTGTATATAAATATAAACTTTATAAACGCATTGTTGTATTTATAAAACACAAAATAATGAGGATAAGTTATTCATCTTTTTATCAAATCGAACTATAATAGTGTAAACAAAAAAAGAGCAGATATTAAAATATTTATAATGGTAAGATTCAAAAAAGCAAATAATAAAAAATTTTTAGTTTCAGGATGATATCAGTTGTTATAGCAAAGTGATAAAAATTCCAATGGGCCAAAAATCTCACAAATTTTTTTTTCGAATTTTTATATCCTGTATCATATGGACACTACAGTAAAGAAGAATACAGTAAAGAAGTTGTTGGTGTTTAGACTATTATGTCAACCAAATAATTTGGATCCACAAGATTTTTTTAAATTTTTTTTATTTTATTTTAATTAAATTTAGAAGAGCGAGTATCATTGGACAACCACTAAGTTTTTTTTTGTTGTAACAATTCAAATCTATTCGGGTCTTTTACTGTATTTGACATTTATTTTATTAGGTATAAATTTTATTTGTAGATAATTATTCTTTTCTTTACAGCATTCGTAATGAAAAAAATTGTCCTAGAATAATGTGAGAAACATACTTAATTCCTATAACCAATTTATGCCTATTACAAAATTTCATTAAAACTTTTCTTCGAATTAAAAGAAAATATAAAATCCCTAACATTTCTTCAAGTATAAGTAGTGAGATGTAACGAAAATAAAAACTTACCGTTATGATCATATTACTATATATTGTAATTGTAAAACGCTAACTGGCTAACTTCATGTAATTCAATAACAATAAAAATGATATTGTAGTGCAATCAATACATTGAACTATTGATATGCTCAGACTCTTATATATATACTTATATTTATGTATATATATATACATATATGTATATATATGTATGAAAAGTGCGCTGTGATATATGCAAACTGGTAATTTACAAAACAATAATAATAATAACATCGACATATGAAACAGACACTCATATAAAACGTAAAAATAACAAAAAACAAAAAATCAATATTTAACTGTAAAAAAGAAAAACTGAAAAGAAAGATTGGTTGAGCATTTCATTTCTCCTTTCGATGTTTTTTTCACACATTTTATAAAATTTGTTTCGTAATCGAGAAATTTTTTGCATAACTTAATAATCGTAATCAGCATAATACGCAAGCTAACATTATAACTTTATAATCATAATCATCATCATCATCATCATATAATAAAACGGTTAATGATGATTATTATAACTACTGTCTTCACACAACACCATCTTAGTGATTAAACTAACCATTGAAAAATATTATATTAATTGCACAAAATTTTTTTTAAAAAAATGCTTATTAGTTTCACTCTGTCCGTCGCCGGTCCGTCAGTCCGTCCGTCCGTCCGTCTGCCCGTGTGTCTGTTTAGAAAACTTCTACACCCTTGAAGATAGAAAGCTTAAATTTAATACGTACATAGATCTTTACTAGAAACTTATTTCCGTAGAACAAAATTTTTACCTATCCCCCCCTCTAGGAGTTATCCCCCCCAAAAACCCTAAAAATGGTCTTTTTCAACTATTTGTTACAATGAAACCATAAGCATTTTTGTTAGAAAAACAAAATGGCCGTTCAAATTGACCGTTATCTGAAGTCCTTTTTTTCCAAATTTTTGATTTAATTTTTCTTCTAGACCCCAGCTTGTAGAACCTCGAAATTTTAGGAACTTTTAGACATTAACACAAGAAGTTTAGTTCGTTAGAAGAAAATTTTTTTCCATCTCCGTCCCCTCTCAAGTTATCGCCTCTTGAAATTTGTAAAATTTGAATTTTTAATACCTTTTAATACCCATGACATTAAAAAATATAATTATTTTTCTTAACTCACACAATTAACCCTTAAAATCGAGCATTATGTTAACCCCACTTTATATTAATTTTTGATTTATTTCAGACTGCACAAATCGTTCATCCTAAAGATATGCAATCCTAGAAAGAGTATCGTATATTAATGAAAATATTTTTAATAGTGTGTTTGATAGACATAGACTGTATTTAAAAGCAGAATTTTCACTTGTTGAAGGGAAAAGTGCTACAATACAAACCATTGGTTTGACCCAACTTTATTTATTTGTGTTAAGAGAAAAACCCTTTCACAAGATTCGTGTTTACCTCAATAATTTGTGGTTTCATCTACTCATTTATACTTTTTTTTTGGGTTATTTATTAACCATTAAAGTTTGTTTTGTAATCAAATTGTAAATTAAGACTTGTTTAACTATGAAATACTAGTTTTAATATCGTAATTATTATCAAAGTATATTAAACTTTTACTTAAATTGAATCTTAAATATTAACCTTTAACTATGATAGATTTTTTGACACTTTTGAGAAAAACTGCAAAAATTTTTTGCTTAAAATGCTTGTAGTAGCATCATCTCACTTGTAGGGTTCTCTCTTTTGCGGCTAGCTTTAATTTAGTTTTCATTTTGGTTTTAAAAGGGAGGGAGTAATGACTTAAAATTTAGTTTAATGGCAAAAAAAATACCACATACAAGTAGTGTGATTTTTTCAGAGTTTTTTTTTTTTGACTCATGTGCATGCGAAAGTTTCAGGAATAAATTTTTTTTTCTACTCATACATATGCAAGTAAGTTTTTGATGGAATTATTTTTGACACGCATACATCTTATAAAGATTTTTTCTGAAAAACTACGAAAAAAGTCTTCCAATATCGTTAAAGTTGGCGATCCGAAGTTTAAAGAAAAGTTTTTTGGCATAATATTTTACATATAGAAAGAATAGAAGTATGTTCAAATGAAATTGATACATTTAAGTAGTGCTCCATAGAAGAAAATGTGCTCTAAATGTCTTCCATGACTTAAACGTCGAGCTGTATCATTGATTGCCATTGATTATTTTGGTTTTATCAAAAGATTTTGCACAAACTGAGCAAAAACGTGTAATTATTAGTGACAATACTGAAATTTTTTAAGGTCCCGACTTTTTTTATCTTTTGAGACATTCAAGTCGTATTTTTTGTTTTTATATTATTACTATCAATTTAATTAATTTTTGTAATTAAAGACGTTTTTTTTTGTAAAAAGTAAAATTATATTTTTGTTAATTTTGAATTAATTTCAACTTATGAAATAAATATTATTAAAAAATACGTTGTGATACACATTTTTAAATATTCAAAGATAAAAAAGGATATTTATATAAAATATAACATACAATTTGAATTAAAAATTTTTAAAACTAAAAATAATTCCAAAATTTGCCACACATGCAAAGAGGTACAAGTCCAAACTACGTACATAGTTAAAGGTTAAATAAATATTTTCACCGAGTATTTTGTGGTTATTAAATAACAACTTACACCGTTATTTGTTAATTAAAAATCATGTAATTTTATGATTTGCAAATTTTTCGTAGGGAACTTTTTTTTTAATTTGTTTTCGTTTTTCGCTATTTCCTTTTAGTAAATTGCCAACCACTTTTCATCACTCTTCGCGCTGTGTTTATTTAAATCAAAGATTATACACTTTCACTTTTATGTTATTATAATTTTCTTTTAAAAATTTAATTTCAATAGGGTGATTTATATTGTGTGATTTTTATTTAAATACTCCAATATTTTTAGTTTTTTTCTTAATTATTAATATTGATCGATCGATACAGTTTTTTATACGTTTAATAAAACTGTTTTATAAAATAAAAATAAATTGTAGGAGTATTAAAATTTAAAAAATTCAAGACTATATCTTACATATTTTAAACAAAGAAAAAAAACTACTGAAAATATTGACAATATAAAGCTTTTATAATTTTTTAAAATTATAAACAAATGTTAGGTTGTTGAATTGACTCTTCGATTATGATTCCAAACGTGATTTTGAATAATTTTCCAAGTCAGTTTTCACGGTAAATCAAATGATTTATCAATTTCAACACATTTTAGAGATGTTGATAAATACTAACAAACCTAAAGTTTCAAAGAACACCTTCCTCTCACAAGTTATTACTGCAAAAAATTCGCAAAATGTCATTTTTCGCTTACCCGGTGTAATCGATTTAGGTTTATTTTTTAGTCTTGTTCTGCCACTCACCGTGATAATCCAGTAATCGAGTATTATCATTTTAGATTTTGTTGCGATAAAAACAAGAAGTTTAAAAAAACAAATATGATTTTCTAACAAAAGACAGATGTATGTATGTATATCGAAAGATGACTATTTTGCTAAAAACGATTTCTTTAAGTTTCTCGCGGACAGTGTTACTCTTAAGATAACTTATCCATTCAAGGACATTGAGCTTAATCATCATTATGTCAAAAATAAGTAAGACTAAATATTCACGGCAAACGAAACAATATCAAACAAATCCAATTTTTGTGCCACATTATTGAGAATAACCTTTCTTATTTCATTTTAAAAAATAATTTTGTGTCTATGTAAACTGAGTTTTTTTTGTATATGTTTGTGTATTATATTTTATTGACATATTTAATTTTGTAATTTTAATAACGAAAAATTCTTTGTTCTTAAAATTCTATTTTGAAAAAGGAATACAGTTGGAAGAAGCGGAATGTTTTCAACCAGGTCATATAATTCTCCTAAAGATTCTTTGAATGAAAATGTAAAAAAAGTTCTTCAATGCCGTCAACTTGAATACAGAAAACATTTATACCCTGAAAAAATTCAACAAAAATATAAAGCTTGCCTTATGTCAATTCCTGCACAAATATATTCTAATGTATCAAAAATAAGCATTGGAAGTCCAGTTGGTGCTACATTTGGAACTATGTCAATTTATCATTTTAATCCGAGCAATATTTCAATGCAGGCATATTCTTGTTGTTTAATAGCATTTGGAATGGCATATTCTGTTCCAGAAAAGGATTGGAATACTTTAATAATTAATCAAATTCTTGAAGATGGAAAAAAATTGATTGAAGCTTCGATCGTTAAAGAGGAAAACAACCCAAAAAAACTCAACGAAATAACGGTGAACAGAAAATTTGTCGTCAATAATAATGTAATGGAAATTGAAATATTAGATCCGGAATACACTGGAAAAGTTCAGTCTAAAGATTTAACAGTTCCAATATTATTAACATCAATGAAAAAGTTTTTCCAATATTCTTCATATGGCTTGTTATTGTTTGGTAATGAAACCTACTACTTCATATGGAAAAGATACGGAATGTACTTTTTATGGGATTCATACGGAAGAGATCATGAAACTTTGACCGTAAAACCGAATTCAAACGCTGTTTTAGTAGCGGTTCGCTCTCCAGAAAATTTATATTACTACATTGTTAACTTAGGAAACATGAATATAGATGGAATATTTTCTATAAGAAAATTACAAATGTCAAAAATTATCCCTAATTGCTCCAACCTCAAAATGGATCAAGTTTCCAAAAATTCTATTGAAACATTTCAAATTGTTAGTAATAAGTATGCAATACTTAAAGGTCATATTCATATTGGATCAATTTGCTTTAAAGAACTTCGGTATAAACAATCGTTGACTGTGGCAATAATAGCATTGTTATATTCAAAAATTTCGCCTACATGCAGTTGGGATAACCTTATGATTGATGAAATTATTGTTTTTGGCACAACATTTTACAAAACCTGGAGTAACTGCTTACACTGTTCTGAATTTACTCTTTATGATATTCCAAATAAGATTACTATTGGCCAGTATATGATAGATGTTTCTGTTAATCTCAATATAGAGTTTGGTCAATGGAAATGTGTTTCAAATTATAAACGAAGTGGACTAACGAAAGCACTTAAAAATTGTTTTGCTAAAAACGTTAACCTAATTTTACAAATTGAAAGTAAAAGTTACGCTATATGGAAAAGGCATGATATTTATTACATCTTTGATCCATACGAACATCAAGCAAATCGTGGAGATTTTGAACGATATAAATCAGCAGTTCTTCATATGTGTAGCACAATAAATCAATGTTGTTCAATTTTGACTCAGCTCATTCTAGAAATTCCATCCGCAACCAATTTTAACTTACATTCTGTGCGTATATTAAATATAGTCGATCGCAGAATTGAAACAAACTATGAAGAAGGACAAATATTTTGCATTACCCGTACGAGTGGGATACTGAAAAATGAAGAGATTAAATCATTAAACGAGTCAGTTGAAGATTTAGTTTGTCACGAAACGTTTAAATGTACTTGTGATTTGAAAAATTTAGCTGATAAAATTAGTGTAGCAGATTTAAATTCACCTGGAATTTCAGAAACACAAATAGCAAAAGATTACTTTGATATTCAAAATCAAATAATGTTTGAAACACAAGTAGCAAATGCTGAGAAAAAGTTAAAAGAAGAGCTGCGCAGAAAATTAAATGAAGACAACATAGAAGAATCAAAAATTCAGGATAAAGAGGATTTGTATGAAGAACAAGAAAAAGAAGCGGAAGATGGCATAACTGTAGCACAATTATTTGAAGGTGAGAACCTGCCAGATGAGGATACCTTTACCATTTCAAGTCAAAAAAATGATATTCTTCCAATTATTAATGATGATCTGGATGAGCAGAATAAAAACCACTTTGCAGATACAGCGCATGTTGATGATGATAATGAGCTCGTCCAGAAAGTAGGTGATTTGGCAAAGGGAGATAAAGATATCACGCCAAAGGGAGGTGAAGATGAAATATTATTAGATAAACTAGCTAAGTCGACTGAGATTGATAAAATGGAAATGTTAGCAAAAATATGTAAATCAGACGAGTCATGCGCACCTAGTGTGAGATCATGTCCCAAACTTGAGATCAAACAAGATATTGAAATATGCAATGCAAAATATTTAGAACCGATTACTTGTGCTCCACATGCAAAACCAAAGAGACCGACAATTCATTCATTCCGTAAGAAACTAGCAATCGTTGGTACAGAAAAATGTACTTACAAAAATCTACGCAACCTTCTTAATAGTGCCTTCAAATGCACTGATCGTTTATTAGCAATAACAAAATATGGCAACTACATAGTTTTCAAATATTTTCAAGAATATTATTTGTACAAGGGTTGCATACATAATGTTGGAAAGTTTCGTTGCCTTGACTTATCAATTAGTAAATCTGATTTTATTTATTTAGCGACATTAGACGATGTTATCAGTTTTATGAAATATGATGCCGCTAGTGAAGATTGTGATTGGGAAGAAATAAATGTTCAAAAAAAGATTGAAGATATTTGTAATGAATATGGCACATAGTTACCTAGAAAAGTAACAAAATTGATAAATTTAAAAACTGCAAAATATTGGTCTTACAATTCTATTTATTATATAACGTGAGCCATTTCAGTGATAAAAGTTATACAAATAACTGAATAAGAGATTATATCAAACTCTAAATCTAATCTAATCGAATAAGAGATTATATCAAATAACTGAATAAGAGATTATAATTAATTATGTCATGGCATGATTATATCAAACATGCCATGACAAGCTTGCCCTAATAGAACTTTAAATAAATTACTTCCAAATATATAATCTGCTTTTTAGTCAGCTTAGCACTCTGTAAAGTTATAAAGAGTTGTAGTTGTTCCTTTAGAATTCATTGAAGTTAAATTATATTAGTTAATCATTAAACTAGAATGCAATTTTGGTATACTTTACACGAAAGATATAAAAAGTTAATTCTTTCACTATTTTGTCTCGTAGTCATATTTGCAAACAAAGAAATGTTGCTCTTTTATATGAGGCAAATAGAAAAACAATCAAAACCAACCAATAATACTTATGAAAATAATTCGGAATTTAAAAAAAAATATTTTCTGAATAAAACCTCTCCTTAAATTATTTTCTTTAAACCAAAGTAAATTTATGAAATTAGAAGTAACAATATTAGAAAAATATTTATGCTAATATATCACTACTGTGCCACACTACCTCTTGAGATTGCCATTCAAATTTTCAGGAAATTTTTAACTTTCAACTTTAATTTGTAATTAAAGCTTGCTATTTATTATTTATTAATTAGCTAAAATATTGCAATTACTCGTTTAAATCACCTTGTTTCTCATTTTCTCACCTGAACCATTCCCCCATTTTTAATAAAATAAATTTCAAAGATAAAATAAATATCTTTACAAAAGTGAAAAGAAAACTGCCAAGAGCATGTTTTAATAAATTTTCTATCAAGTATGAAGGAATAATTAAAATTCCTTGAAATTTAGTAATATAATCGACCACAAATAGGTCCTCTGATTATGCGGCTATTAGTTAGCCTTTTCAATACAAATACTCTGATTTAGTTCTTTGCTAATCGGATCCGATGAGTTTTCCCTCATTTGCGTCTGCCACTATCAATATCATATGGCAAAATTGCTACTCCATTTCATAAATTCCATTTTCTATATTTTGTTTAAATTATATTTTGTAAATAAATTTTATGAATACTTTATATACATACATATATTTACTTTATATATGAATTAATTTGACTAAACATGCACACACATTGACATACATAAATGTATGTAATTTTAAATCCTTTCACTTTTCATTTCCGTAGTGAAATTTTAAACTTCACCTCTATTATAATTAATTGTTTATATAAAAATTTATCTATATATGTATGTATGCATACATGAATGACAATAAAGGTATAAAAACAAGAAAAATTATAATTTTTGTTATACAAAAAATTTCTTCAATTCAGAAACAAAAATTATGTTTTTTTTTTCACTTTACGATCATTATTTTAATAAGGTGTAAAAGATGCTATCAATTTCAAAAGTTTTTTTTAAAAATAACAAAGACCTTGCCATGTCTCACAAAAATACAAAAGAAGAATAACTAAAATTAAAAAAGTCTTATGATAAGATTAAAATTGTTGAAAGTGGATTGTTTTAAATGAAAATTAAAAGAAATGTACAAAAGTATTTTAGAGTTGCGATTTTTTTGAGTCCCCTAAGTCATTATCATCTGCTTAATTTTTTTTTTGTTTTCAGCAGCTAAAGTAATTTCTCTATTCAAAATTACAAAGTGTTTAAAAAGAAAGGGTAAATGCCTGAAGAATTGAAAGTACAATACCCATATAAAATGTTAATCTTTCTCTTCTATTAATATTTTTATTTTAGAAAATTTAATTGTTAGTCTAGTATTTCACTGTATGTTTTGCTGTTTTTAATGTGATCTGTAATATCAGCTCTCCACTTTTAGCACATTAAAGGAAAAATCGCAAGTGAATAAAAAATTATTACACTTATTGAAAAGGTGTATTAGAAATCGTTAAGTTTGATCAAGTCAGTTAATCATAAAATCTTGCCTAAAAATAAAAAATTAAGTATAGAGCCTTTAAATAAAAAATAAATTAAAATTATATTGAATGGTACGAATACCATTACATTGGTGCCTATAATGTTGCTTCCAGCTCCTCATGCACTGCTCTTCATTATTCATGATTGCCGGAAACAGAAAAATCATTAAAAAAGGGACAATATTTATTGGAGACTAAATAATCTTGACATAATTTTAAATATTTTAACAATCTGAGTTTTATCCTTATAAAATCAAAATTCATCCGAATAAAACTTCATTGAAATTTTTGATACATGGTACAAAAATATTTTTTAAGGAGGTTTCCTAAAGAAAAAATTTTTAGTTACGTCCTATAGATTAGTAAAGCAATACCAAACTTTGAAGCCATAGATATTTACGTGAAATTTTGGTATAACAACGTCAGACTTTTTGTTAATATGCCATACCCCCGCGAAGTATTTTAACAAATTATTCAAAAATTGTGTTTGAATTAAAATAAGTATACAACTACAATATAAATGTGCTTATTTTCAAAACTTCATTCCAAATGTTTCCTAACTTTTATATTTTCATTAATAATTTAGAAGAATTTGTTGTTGGTTTTGTTTAAAAATCGCGCGATTGTTTTCATTATTATATGGTACTGTAAATTTATAACACAATACGCAATCTAATTTTATTTAAAATTTTTTGACAACATTTTGATATTGAAATTTCAGTTACTTTTTAATATTAAAGTTGTGTTAAAGTACCTATACATATTGGGTATAGTGTGTATAATATTTTTTTTTTTTTGTAAAGCTTCTCATTCGGCCAGAAAATGTATAACATTCAAATTTACAGCAAATATGTTACAGGGTTCTGTAGAACAATTTATGTGAATTTTTTTTTATTATTGTTTATAAATTATATATGATTAATAAAATAAATATCAATTTACATTTTAAGCTTAAAGTTTTATGAGCTCATCGAATCTAAATTTTTAAAGCTATTCAAAAAATAAACAAAAAAAAATTAATTGGTTCTTTTACCTTACTAGCATATTTCAAAATATTTTCCAACAAGATACTTCTTTTTTTCAGAAGCATATGATTATGTCTTTTCGAGTAAGACATTTCTTACAATACAAATTAACTCGAAATTACTGCAAAAGTACTTTCTACAAGTAAATTCTATAAAAAGTTCACCACGAATTTCGTCAAAAACTTTAAAAATTACGGAGTCTGAAATAAAGTTGCCGGAAAAATATTAAAGTGTTTAAATAAATTTGTGCGATAATAAAACAAAATGTTCGTGCGAATTCATTTACTAACGCTTAGAATGTGTTCAATATCATTTTGATATTCTGAAAGTTGTCAAAATTTTAACTTTATCTCCCTGTAATGAAACTTAATTAAGTACATAATAAGTGCACACACTCATACATAATATGTTCATATTGTTTAATATTAGCTGATTTCAAAAACAAAATGAATCATAAAAATATGCAATGCAGTATAACGAATACAATTGAAATTGTTAAACTTGAAAATTTAATGTTAAACAATCCTTAATTTAATTTGAAAAAAAAAACGACCTTGCACCACATATATGTATCTTCAGAGGGAACAACAATAGTCAACAATACTAAAAATTATAATGATACAAGAATACCAGCATCAAATATAGACAATGATAAAAATAACAAAAAAATACGTGAATAACCGTAAATATGCATTCGTTTTTATTGTGCATTCATTTAAGCTAGTTTTCTAATACGATCACACGCATTATGCATTTTAAATATTTTGTTTTTCATTTCGTGTTATAAAAATTTTCAGCACTCTTTCAGTTCTCTTAGCCATCAGCCATAACATTTTCTCATAATATTTCGCGATTAAACTTTACATTAAATGTAACTAAAGTTAAAGGTAAAGTTAACTTGGTTTTTTGCTTTAAAAGAAATATTATGATTTAATGACGAATTTAAGAAATCGACTAAGTATGTTTAAAAAATTTCGTCCAAAATTACATCCCAAATCATTTTAATATTTAATCGAAATTTATTTTAGAAGAGGTAAACAAATCAAACATTTTGAGTTTCGTGAGACCAAAAAAATTTCATAAATCATTGTTACTTAAACTCTAAATGATTGTTAAAATTAGATTCAGCTCCCAATTCTATTTGAGTTTTTCACTTCTGCGTTTTAGGGATTCTATTAAATTTTGAATTCGGCTTTAATAAGACAAAGAGTAATGAATCCGGATTTTGTCTTATGATCACTGTAGAAATGGCCACAGCTTCAAATCAATTTGTCGAAAGTTTTAGGATTTCTAGTTCTTTTACAATTTGAAAATAATGGGTAAAAATTAGAAATTATAATTTTAAAAAATGTATTCCTCTCTTTACAAATTTCTAACATAATAATTATTGATTAACATTGCTGTATTCATCTGAAATTGTAAAATGAAAATCCGCCAATTTTATAAATTTTCACAGTAGGTGGGGCAATGACATGTGATAACAAATTCTTTCGTTATATGGGTAAATTAGAAACCTAATCATAAAGTTAACCATAAATTAAGTAAGTCATAAAATTTCCAGTTAAATGGGCCTTTTTTTTTGGTTTTGATTTTTGGACACTAAAGTTCAACAATTAAAAAATTTATTTTTTTTGGTATACACGAGGATTGGTTTCGAGTTGTTGCGTACAAAGTCTGAAACTTAGGATCTCGGTATGCGTCAGAAAATTAAGTATAAGTTAAACTGACGAATAAACACATAAAACTAAATCGATTAAAAATTCTCAGTTGAGTAAGATTATAAAAATATGCTTATAACATAAAATGACTAAATCTCAGATTTCTATTCCTTAGCGTTATTCAAACAGAGTGGTTAATTTGTAATACCCTTCGAAAATATGGATACAAAACTAAAAGTGAAAATGATATAACTGTACTTACTAATAACGAGGGTAGAAGTTTATTTGTAGAAAGTGCTTTGTATTTAAATTTCACGCATTATGATTAAATTAAATGCCTATACGTCTACTCTACATTTTTATACGGTATAACAAATATCGTGATATTTTAAGATAAATTATAATTTAACGTTTTACTTTATTACAACTACATTCCTACAGATCATGTGACAACCTTTATATATTTACTATAATATTCGTTTTTGTATACACCCACATGCTATACTAACAACTTTAACTTATTTTATAATAAAAACTATTTTAAATAAATTTCTTTTATTTTTTAAAGAATTTCACCTTAAGTTCAGCAAATAATTTAACATTGTTATTATTCAAAAAACAATTTTATAAAAATTAGAATCAAAAAAAATTTCTAAGACAAACTAAGTGAAATAGTATGCAAAAAGCACATTTCCTGAAAAAAGACGTATATTTAAATATTTTTTGATTTTTCATTAGAATATTCGGTTTAAAAGAAGATTATGCTCATTTAGATTTTCAATAACGTATTCCAAAGAGATATTTAACTTTCCTATCTTTGTTCAAAATCATATTAGACCAATTTTTCTATTTTAAATAACGCTATTCGGTGTAATTTTTCGTAAACTTAAAATAAATTTTTATTTTGGAGCAATCCAAAATATTTTCGAAAAATTTTGCCATTGCGTCTGTTCTTTGGTCTAAATGAGCAGACTTATTACCTTTAGCATAAAAAATTAAAAGCAAAATTAAGATTATTAAACTAATTCTAATCTTAAAACAGATTTTTGCTATTTTTAATATAATATAAGATCCATCGATCATTATGCCATGACTAAATTAATTCGAAATCAAATCTTAATGGTGACACTTTAAGATTCATCAGTTATTTCTGCAAAATTTTATTATAAAACGTATTTAGAGATATAAAATTTTATTAGGAATAAAACTTGGACTTAAATTGTAAAGGAATGTTTTTTTTAAAAATAATAGATTTGGTTGACAATACATGTTTTAATTGACAAAACTCTTATACAGTTTCTTAAAGACGGCTGGTAACCATTAAAGAGTTTAGTTACATACACACAAATTGTTTGTCTTAGCTTTTATTATAATATAGTATTTATTAATTAACGAATACTATATTATAATACAAGCCAAATTTAATAAATTCCTTTAATACTTCCTTAATCGATTAAGTATAAATTTTTAAGTTTTTTATTTAGTTCGTAGATTTCTTTTGCAGAAAAAAAAAAGTTGCAATTTTATCAATGGTAAATATCAACATTATATTCAAACGAATTTATTCGTGTCTTTGTAAATATTTGTGGGATGTCTACAAATCTTAAGACAATCAAATTACACTAAATCGGTTAACTAAATTTGACCATGACATTATCGTTGTCATAAAACTATAGGAATGACAATGATAATGTTACATCCTCTCTGATTCATTTTACTTTATAACAATACTGAACACAGAATAAATCATAGAGTGTGTAAAATTTCTTCAAAATTTTAGGTAAGCTTACAGTGAAAATACAATGTTTTCTTTTATCCACCTACACGCTTTCATATTAAATCACTATTTAATTATGTATATTAGTATGTACCAAATAGAGATTGAGAAAAAAAACTGCGAAAGTAAAAAAATTTTGATCCGGAAACTAATTTTTTGGAATGCGTCAAAATATATTTGTTATTTATTTTGGTGTTTAATCAGATTTATTTACTTTATTTTGAATAAAGATATGACTTCAGGCCAATAATCGACTGTCTCAATACGGAATGTTGCAACAAAAAGATTGAAATGCTTACTAGCTATATGCTTTCTTAATAGCTATACTTAAAACCTGCTTGATTCAAAAAAATTCAAATGTAAAGGAAATGCAATGCTAATGCATTACTTGTTTCATTAAGACAAAAAAAAAACCAATTTAAAAATATTCCTTGAAAATTTCCTTATTGGCTAACAATAAAATAAAACCACAGGAAGTAGTTTCGTTTGTAGCAAGTAAATATTATACATCATAATGCACATAGTTATAAATCGAGGGTTTTCTTGTAAGATTCTTTAGTAAGTATACACAACAAGTATAGGCATGTTTTTGTATAGAAATTTAAATCTTTTTACATTTTCTCCTTTATGCAATCAATGCTTTTGCAATGCTAAATTTTCACCAAAGCTATCCCAAAGTTCAACTTGTTTGCTGTTATGTAAGTATATGAGAAAAAAAAACAATTTTATAGCAAATATCATATGAAAATTCAACACAATATACGAGTATAAATGACAAAGATTTAAATTCAGATAAAGGCATACTTTCAATAGCGGAAATTTGTATAGTAGACATTTATGCGAGTACTATAAGTTTAAATACAAGTTAAAATAAATTTCTTTAATGCTTTTTGGTATTAAAAGAAATTTGTTACTTTAAATATTATTTATTACACAAAATGTGCAAATTTACATAGATTCTACGTAAAATGCACATATAGGTAATATAGATATCTTATATTATAGTTAGAAAGTTTAGTTAGTGATTAGAAAAAGCATATATGTACATGTTTATTTAAATAAAGAGTTTCACATAAGGTTTTCAACAATGCACAGTGATTTTTGCATAAGGTTTGAAATAATTTAAGACTCGATTCTTTTGCAATTTCCAGTGTAAAAATTACAATGGGGATTGAAGATGGTCATTCTCTAGCTGTTTCCTGTTGGAAAGATACATAATATATTTTTCGGATACGATTTTCGTGTTTAGAGTCATAGGAACTCAAAGAACTTTTAAGACCCTTCAGGTTGCCATAAGTTGCATATGTCGTCGTCTCGCTTTACTTGTAAGAGTTTCGTTCAAATTACCTAAATATTCTATAACTTCACGATTTAAAAAGATTCATGCAGAAGATTCAACGCCAAATAAAGAAATACAATTTTATTTGGATAAAATTCTTGAAAGCTATGTTTTGGCTTAACTCGATTGACATAAAAATAAAGATAAAACTTGCCTTAGTGAAATTTTTAGCCATTCATAATTAAAATTCTCAAATCCACAGAAATTTATTTATTTTTCATTTTGATTTTAAACAAGATTAATTCGTCAATTTCTATACCTACAAGTACGAACGTATGTTCGAAGGATATACTAAATTTGCCTTACCGTTTGTAACGTTAAGAAATAACGGTCATAGATATAGACTCAAGTGTATGTTTTTGATCAGCGTCGAATTCTGAGTTGATTTGGCTTTGTCTGTCCGTCTATCCGTCCGTCCCAGCGATAACTCAAAAACTAATTGAATTAAGTTCACATAATTTTCACAAATGATTTATTGTAGTAAGTGTCAGAACTCTATTTAAATTGGACTTGACCAGGGTACCGGTTCGGGTAGCTGCCATACAACTTCAAAATTTATTTGGCTATATCTCAGAAATTATAAAAGCTGTGGTATTGAAATTTCACACAAACGAACATATTAGTAGGGCCAATGTGTTTGACAAAAGTCATTGAAATTACTTGGCTCCTTCTGACACCTGCCTTACAACTTCAAAAGTTATTTGACTATATCTCAGAAACTATTAAAGCTATGGTATTGAAATTTCACACACGCGAATATATGATTAGGGCCAATGTGTTTGATAAAAGTCGTTGAAATTGCTTGGCTCCTTCTGGTAGGTGTCATACAACTTCAAAATTCATTTGGCTATATCTCAGAAACTATAAAAGATGTAAAAATTGATATTTCACACAAGCGAATAAATTAGTAGGGCCGATGTGCTTGATAAAATTCGTTAAAATTTTTTGGCTCTTTCTGGTAGCTGCCATACAACTTCAATAGTAGTTTGGCACACACAGTATTTTGAAAAACGCAGTACTGAAATTTTGCATAAATTAATGTGGCAACAAGGCAATTTTAAGTCTTAATCTGTCCCATAGTCAGTTATGGCATATTTATTCGCACATAGGATAACAAATTCGTATGGATTTCACAGAGTTGACAAGGTCAACTCTATTTTTTCTCGTTTTCTATCAAAATTTGCAATTTTGAAATAAAAATTTTATACACATAAAGTTTCATTTATTTTTGTTTTTTAAATTATCTTATATTTTTAAATTTTTCTTAAATAAAAATTGAAAATTAAATTTAAATTATCTTCAATAAAAAAGAAAATATTTCATTAAACCAAAGTTACGAAAAAAAACTTTAAAAATATTATTTTTTTACTTAACAAATCAAAAAAAACCCATAAAAACTAATTCAAATTTCTTTCTTCATGCTAATCGTAAAATTAACCCAAATACAAATAAACGAATTACGGTATATTTGTAATATGGTATATTTGTATAGTACCGTACAAATTAAAAAGAAAGTCAAATCTTTATGACTGTGATATTTCCAAAATGAAAAAGAAATCATTTTAATTAAAACAAAAAGAAAGGAAAAAATCTAAATCTGCTTGGAAACGATTGCATTATTATTCAGATTAATATTAATTTATATTATTATTGTTATTATGATAATATTTTTAAATAGTAAAAAAAACTAAATATCATCGAAATATTTGACAGTTTTACATTATTTAGCTTATATTTTGTACTGGAACTAACATTGACAAAACTTGAATATTCATAGTTTCTTTTTAGCCATTTTCCAAAAATAGTTTCACTCTGTCCGTCCGTCCGAGTGTTTGTCTACAAAACTTCTAAACCCTTTAAGATAAAAAAATGAAATTTTAAATATAAATATAAATAGATCTCTAGAAACTTGTTTGTGTAGAAGCAAATTTTTCCCATCTCCCCCCGTTCTCTTTTAGTTTTAGTCCCTCAAGGTCCTAAAAATTTGGCTATTAATTGCAACGAAAGAACAAACAGTTTAAAAATTCTGCAAAAGCAAAAAATTTTTCAATTCAAGGTTTCTGAACTTTAAAAAGACAAAATGACCGTTAGAAACCCTTTCAAGTAACCGCTTTTCGAAATTTGCCAAATTAGAATTTTTGCCAATAGGAAATAACCGGAAGCTTTCCCAAATATCTATTAACGCAGAAGGCTAAAGGTAAATGCCATACCACCAAAAATTAACAACCTTTTAAAATTTTTTTTTTGTCTGATCCTAAATATATGCTATTTTTTGGCATATTTTGGTATATGAATTAAAGTAATTCAAATATCACAAAATATAATAAAACAGTTGTCGAAAGAAAAGGTGCTACTTTACAAACTTTTGTTTGACCCAACTTTAACATATTTATATGTAGTTGATTTCAATTATGAACTAGAATTTGCTAAAAAATAAGTTGCCGGCTTTCAGATAACTTATTTTTTGACAAATTTACTTAAATGACTAATTTTTGGACAAACGGAACAATTCAACACACAAATTTTCTACAACAAAAAAAATTTTATTAAGTAAAACTATCTATTTTAGGCACTAATCTAAATTTTTCAAATTACAATTTACGAAAATTTATAATTTTGCGAAATAGGTTATGTGGTTCCTGCCTCTGTATCAAATACTTTTGACTTTTCTAGCAAAATAAGATGATTTTTAAGTTGTGAAGTTTTAGAAACAATGACATGAAGAATGGCAAAGTTAAAATACTTTAAATTAAATTACCAATCGTTGGAGTTATATAATTTTTCAAGTTTTATTATACAAGTAGGCTTATTCATAAGAAAATTCTATTAGTATATACATACATAATTTCATTTCCTGATATTACTATAATAAGTGAATTTCAAACTAAATTGGACTTAAAAGAAGTTTACATTCAATACGGAAAAAAGTATATTCCAAACTATAGAGTTTTAAAAATGATTGAAACACAGTCTTTTAAGCTTAAGAATGACACGGTAGTAATCAAGTTTTCCTATTATATGTTTCACTATATACGCAAATATAAGCCCACCTGTATTCAATAAAAAATTTTAGCAGATCTAACTCATGTATAACTATATTTCAATTGTTTACAAAAAAAAATCATCGCAAAAAATAATTTCTAACATCTGCCTACACGGTAAATAGAAAACATTATGGAATTATAATTTTACAATTTAGAGATTTTTATTTTTACGAATTTTAAATCTATGTCAGTAAAATACATCAACTGCTACATATAATTTTCAGTTTTTGTTGACAAATTAAATGAAAAATTAAATAGTTTTTCCGGATATCCGACCTTTTTTTTTGTTGATTTTTTAAATTTAACAAGTATACTAATAAAATATAAAAAACCAAAAAATAAAAGTTGAGAAATCTTGAAAAAAAAAAATTACAAAGTTGAAAATAAAGTAATACAAGAAAATAAAAAACTTTAAACTCCATAATGCCATCTTGTTCAAAGTTACTACACATACATACATAAGTGCATATACAACAGTTATAATTTGTTTTACGTTCTTAAAACAAAATGACAAAAAAGACAATTTTTTTTAAATTAAAACACACGAAATATTTTCGCAATATTAAAAGAAGACGGATTTGTGATTGACTGGAAATCAAAAAGTTCATGCTAAAAATCATGGTATTAACCGCACTGATTGAAAGAAACTGCTGTAAAGCAAAACAATCTTGTCATGGTGGACTTGATATTTGGCACAAAAGTATTTTAATTTAAATTTTTATTAATTTTGTATTGCCTGAATTATAAATGTGTAGAAAAATTATTTTACGATAATAAAATTTAGTATATTCGTACAATAGATGAAGATTTTATTAAAAATAATTTTATACTCAAGCACTATACCTGTACATTATTATATATTTAATGTCCAAGGTTGTATATGTATATATATATTTATACGTATTTCAGATGTTTGGTCATCCTTTCTCTGTGGCAAGGTAAGAATAAATCATCCTTTGTAAGTCGGTCTAGTAGTTTCAAAATTAAGTTAAAATCTTGATATGGTCGCATATATATAAGTCTTCGAGATGATCACATACAATTTATTTTTGTTATACTTAAAAACGACTTTACATACAAAATACCTAGAGAATTGACTTAAATAATTTTCTCGCTTTTATACCCAACGAACGCATTTTCGATACGATCAAAAAATAAATTTTGAAAATTAAGTTCTTTTTCTGGATTTTATTTTTATTAAAAAAGAAAAAAAAACTACTGACTTAGGTTAACGAAATTGTCGTTGAATATTAAAAGTTGTTGGCACAAGCACCCTTTTTAGTACGAGTTCAATTAAAAAGTGCTTCGTGTAGTCGCCATACAACTCTTAAAATAATTTGGTTATATTTCGGCAAATGTGAGGTTAACAGTATTAAAACTTTGCATAAATAAATGGAGCTACAGAACCATTGTTCCGTTAAAACTTGATTATAGTTATATAGATTCTTATAAAAGCTGTATAGATTCTTATAATAACGTGAAGTGATATAAATGGTAATAGAAGATTTTGATAGTACTTCCATTACCAAGTACGATCAACTTTAGTAATAGAATCATTCTGAGAAATGTTAATAATATGTTAACTTGTGAAATTGCTTTTAAAAAAACATTCGGATGGTATCACAGAGATGACACGGTCAATAACTATAAAAATTATCAATATACTAAAAAAATGAAAGGACAGCCACAAGGTGAAATACATAAAAATAAAACAATCAGTCTTTATAAAATCAGTAAATAAATAAAACTAACAATTTAATAACACCATTAAAGCACAACTTTTAAAAGTTACTCGATTTAAATCTGATCCAAGTTGATGAGCCGAAGTTTTAACTTATACAAAAAGAGTTCAGATTTCAAATATTTTCAAACTTCATTGAAATTGAAATCAATATAAAATCTAATAAAATAATTCACTGGTTGCTTCTAGGAAGTATTACGAGTACTCAAATTATTAAATTGATAAATTGTGTACAAATGCAGATTATTATTATGCGGCTTTAAAAACTTTACTTGCAATACTACATAACCGCTTTTAAAATTTTTAATATTTTCTCACATACATATTTATATTTATTTTTCATAGGCACTTCAGGCATTTTAAAATTACTTTATACAACAGGAAATTCAAAACAAAAGCTGTTTATGAAAAGCCTAAAGTTTCGTCTAATTATTGTTAGAGCAAGAAAGTTTGCACTTTATAAAATCAGTTGCTTAATAAAATAATTAGATTACGTATATATATATATATATATATATATATATATATATATATATATATATATATATATATATATATATATATATATATATATATATATATATATATGCTGATATTTATCATTAAGAGAATACGTAATTTTAAAAGAATACATAATAATTCAGATATGTTGACTGAATTTTCTCACGTTTCTCAATTCTCATATATTAATTAAAAATTGAATAATATCACTTGCGGCTGTGTAAAGTAAATAATTTTTTTTAATTTCAATCAATAAAAAAATAAATTAAAATTAAAGTTTTTATTTTATCCTTTTACCATTGTGAAAACAATTCCATGCAAAACTTTTAATTCGTTATATGGATTATGTAAATGATTTTCATTTACTAAAAAAAAATTAAACAAATTAGGAATACGTCAAGAAAAACCATAATTGTATTTTAATGATAATTTGATCTTTTCTATAGGAATATAGGAAAATATAGGATTTTATGCAGTTTGGAGCTAGTACATTTTAAAATTGGTTTCATATTCTCAATTTTCAAATAATATATAGAATAAAATATAATTTTTTTGGGTTTTTTGGGTATTCCTACTAAATACTCTATAAATACGCTATATATACTCCTTATTAACACTTTTATAAATATAGTTTTATTCTTACTACATTTAATATGTAGTAAGAATAAAAATATATAATATTACATCAAAAACTTACAATTCTCCACAATAACTTTGAAATATTATAGAAAACAAAATTTTGCTAAATAACATATTATTAAGTTATAAATAAAATGTCTCAAAGAAAGGTATCATCATTTATTCTTACACAATCTCTTATAACCAAACCGAAGTTCTGTTCTTCACAGACTTAAATAATACAAAATTCTATTCGAATCTATTCGAAAATTCTATCGGGACTATTCTAAATTCTTCACTTTTTATACACTGAAATGTGAAAATAGACATATTGTGGGCATAACTATTGTCACATTTCCGTGCATTTTTATACACTAAAATTAATTATAATTCAAACAAGTATACTAGTTAATGTAATACTTTCTCTAGCCTTTGCGCGACAAAAAAGTAGGTATATATAGTTCAAAAGTGTTTGTTTGCCAAAATTTATAAAAATGAAAAAGCTATTTTCATTGGAACCTAATAAGCTTTAATATCATAAAATCAATATTTAAATATTTGCAATATTAAGCCATTTATAAGAATAAATATTTGAAACAGCTCTCCTCGGCTTCTTTTTGACTTAAACTAGCAAAATCAGAATAATGCAGAATTTTAATATATTATCTTTAATTAAAGCGGTAAATTACGATACAACTATATAAATTACTAATTTTATTAACTATTTAGAAATTTATCTTTTAAAGTTAAAATAAATTAAAAAAGTCATAACTTCATTACTTTTAAATAAATCCAATGCCTAAATACATATATGCAAGTATGTACATTTTATCCAAATATACCAAAACTATATAAAAAATTCTGTGCTGCTAGCTAAAAATTTGTCAAATTCTTAAAACGTATTGAATACATTAAGTTTAACATTTACTTTAATTTTTATACCAGTACGAACGTATGTTCGAAGCTTTTAGAAAATTTTGCTTTGTTCGTCTGTCCGTTCGTCCCAACGATAATTAAAAAACTAATTAAACTAAGTTCACCAAATTTTCACAAATGAGTTGTTATAATAAATGACAGAACCCTATTTAAATTGGATTTGATCGTGATGCTTGTTCGGGTAGCTGCCATAAAACTTCCAAATTTATTTGGTATATTTTAGAAATTATGTAAGCTATAGTATTGAAATTTATTACAAGCGAATATATTATTAAGGCCATTGTGTTAGGTAAAAATCACTGAAATAGCTTGGCTCCTTCTAGTAGCTGCCATACAACATCAATAGTAGTTTGGCTATATCTTAGAAAATATTGAAATTCACATTAATATGGTAATACTGCAACTTAAAGTCATAGTCTGTCCCATAGTCAGCTACGGCATATTTACTTGCACATAGGATGACATGGTTAACTCTATTTTTTCTCGTTTTGATTAATTTTACTTCAATTAATTTTCCTTTTTTTTGAATTTAATTACTTTATATTTGACTAAAAAATTAATTTGTAGTGATTTCAATTTTGAAATAAAACTAAAAAGGACCAAAACTTAACCTAGACAGATTTTACTTTTAACAACAATTTTTCATACCTTAAGAATGAGTCATGTGGAAATTAAACAGAAACTTTAATTTCATAGTTTTGAATGTAGAAATTATAACATTAAAATTATAATAATAAGATTTCATTTATGAGGGATAAGGACGTGAGTTTAATAAGTAGCTGTTCTGTCTAATATGTAGCTTTCCTGAAAACTAAGCGATTTTTTTTTTGGAAACAATATTGACTTTGAAATAATTTAAGAATCCGTGTAGTGTATACGAGTATATATTTACATATCTAAAAGCAATAAAAATAAGTATGCAATCTAAGTACTTAAATCTATCAACTATGTAAACATAATGTTCAAGTTTTGAATACTCACCCAATCACTTTTTTCTTAAATTTTTATTAATAATCCTGTTTTAATAGTGATTGCAGACTGCCGTAATACATTTACCCAAAAAGAGCAATAATACTGTTTAATTAAGTGAAAATTCACAATTTACAGTAAATATTAAAAGTACCGAACTTCAATTAAAAATTATAATACGAGTACCTAAAATTTTCAAATAATAAAAAATTATAGGAATTTTTTAAAAAGTAAAATAATTTATTTAAATGTTTGCACTCGAAAAATGTTGCTATTTGTATTATTTTACATCACTGTAATTACTTTCGATTCACTTAGCTGTAAAAAATATACGCACAAATGTAAAAAATAAATATTTATACTCTGTATGCGCATACACTTACAAATATATTTTATTTGGTTATAAAACTAAAATTTTATATTTTATTAATTACTTAAAATAATTTAATAAAAAAAATATTATTTCTTTTACACAATATTTATTTTAGTAGCTCACTTTCAGCTAATTCTTATTTAATACTTATTTTTTTTATTTTAAATTAAAAAAATATTTATTTTTACATGAAAAAAAATAACTTTATTTTTTTAATTATATATCTATATTTTTTTGTTAGTATTTATGTATATATAACGGGAATGTATTATATCACTAGTTTTGTGTTAAAAAAAAAAACAAAAAAAAAATAAAAAACAGAAAAAGAAACTTTCACTCGTTGAATCAACATTCCGTTTATTTTTTTTTCAGTTTTTCATTTCTTTTATGGACCACAAATTCAATAAAAAAAAATTAAGAAAAAAATCCAAAACAATAAATCCAATATAATTTAAAATGAGCATTACTTTTTTTTTAATTTTGATTGAGTAATGATTTTTGTTTAAATGTAAATTTTCCTAATTCCAAATAACAATAATCCAATAGTTTCCAAAAATTTGACACCGAAAGCTAAGCAGCAAAACCCGTTTTTTGTTTTTATTGTTATAGCAGTTTGGTAACAATCCTGTAAGATAATCAAATATTGTCTAAGACAAGGATTGTATTTTGATGACACCTATAATATTTCCTTCTTTTTTTTTTTAATTTTTCTTTTAGTCGTTTAACAAAATTTTAAGTACATAAATAAACGACGCAGGCAGACGCACACAGATTCTCAAATTAATTTTATAATTCATTAATTTTTATTTATTTTTCCTTTTAAAATTTTTTTTTTTTATTTTTTATATTTCACTACCGAAAATAACGAATAATAATGCACAATTTTTTAATTTAGCAAAAATAATAAAAAGAAAATGCCAAGCGTTACAATCGACCTTCTTGAGTAAAAGCTCAAAGAAGTCTAACGAAGAAATTAATACTGAAGATTTAACGAATAAGAAAATGATTTTCAAAATAAAAATCAACGGACTTAAATTTTACACAAGAGAAAAAGTAACAAAATATAAAAATTTCATGTCTTATGTATTATGTTCATAAATTCACGTATGTATGTAGACATATTTATAATGTATGGCAATTGGATCATGTAATTTGTACATAGTATAAATGTTGATTTAAAAAAAGTGACAATAACGACATCTTCAGAGACATTCAAATGTTAATTTTCTTAGTAAATTCAATTTAAATTAATAGTTTTTTTTCGTCTTTGATGACTTTTGGGAAAGAGAAATTGAGAAAGTTAGAGTTGCTCTTTATAGAGAGCTTATCTGAACAAACAAAGTTGCATATTGAGAAAACAAAAATTTCTCCATTAATTTAAAATATAACTTAAAATCAATTTAACCTTTATATTTTTCACAAATTGCGAAACTTATGGTGCTTTCTGCTTATAATCCTATGCTTAGAGAATTGCAAAAAAACAAATGTTGGGTCAAAATGAAGTTAATTTTTTCTTGGAAAAGTGCTAAAAAAAATTGGATTTGGCAACAACAAATGTCAGTAAATAAGGTTTTACTTGTTTCAACATCTGAATGCGAAGAAATAAGCAATCCAGCACAAGATCGGTAAATATTAGAATAGCTTTATTTTATTTCGCTTTTTCACTTCATTGCGTTAATGTTATTGTTTTTTGATTCGTATCAAATAATATGCTGTGACTTACGGACTTCATTTAGGTTACCAAAATTTTTTAAAAAGACAATTTTCATTATAGTAAAAAAAAACCTGCTTATCTAGAAACACAAGCTTTTAACCACACGTGAGATGTTAGCAACGTTACATCGATCTTTTAAAAGTTTTTTTATGTTTTTAAAGTTTGTTTGTGCACATACATACATTTAAGTTGTACTTGTATGTTAAATTAATAAATAAATTTGACTCTTTTTTCTTTTACCTTTCTACCAGCATTTGACGGTTATTTTCTTTAATATTTTCCTCATTAACTTGATATGAAAAGTAAAATTGTAAATATGTATACGAAGTTAAACAGTAACATGTGTGTGTGAACTACGTTACGCCACTTAAATAAAAAAAGGTAAACTAAAAATTAACTAGGTGCCTACCTACTCAGTCATTTGTTTGTAGTATGAAATTTTCAAACTGCTTTTTCGCGAGTGCATAGATGTTTGTTAATTTCTTTTGAAGTTAAAATTTATGTTAAACTGAATTGTTTTTGATTATGGATCAGTAATTACACTTTTCCAACGATTTTTGTATCTACAAAATCTAATTTTTATAAAACTCTATTTAAACGTTTTAAGCATTTTCCAATTAAATTTTTTTCCTTCTCCCTCCCATTTAAAGTTATGGTCTTATCAAATTTGAAATTACAATATTTATTTCACCACATCAACATTTTCAGTAGATTGACAATAAGAATATGTATTTGAAATAGAATAGGTTTTTAAAAAAAATGTAAAATTACTTTACAAACCATTTGCGAATTTATTCTTGATTTAATTTAATTTCTCTTTAATTATTCTAAAAAAATCATTTTACATAATGATGATAACATAAATTTCAATTTTTTATTTTTAAATATTTTTCTGGGTTATTTATAATAAGTTTTCTGGCCAATTCGGACAACAGGTTCGAATAGTTGCCATGGAATTGGCAGTTTAATGAAACTTGGCAGTTGCGTGTCCAATATGTCAGACATATTCTGAAGTTTCTATAGAGTGGTTTGACAGGTTCGAGTAATTGGTATACAATAATGAAAGCTAATTCCAGATATTTCAAAAACAAATTTTTAGAATGAGATTGTCTAGGTGCAGGGTATAACTCGGTCAGTTTATACCGATTGAAATGCTTTTACGAGTACTTGTATCTGGCTTCAAAATAGTCAACATCAAAATTTTAAGACATTATATTATACAATTTTTTTTTTCTCCTCAATTCAAATATCAACAATAACACGTTATCAACAATATGCAAATATTGTTGAAATATAAAACGAATAACTTTGGTTTAGTTAATTAATTACGAATAAAATTGTTATTTATATAAGTATTTATTTTAGTAGATATTTTATTTAAGAAACGTATATCTACGCGTTTATGATGTTGAAAATTTAAACAAATTTTCAAACTAAAAAAAATATGGGAAACTTATAATAATTACAAAACCATTAAGCACTTTGTGCAGCAATAGCTTTAAATGCTTTTGAATAAAAATATAAATTATATTTGCTAATACCAGTATAAGTGTTTACAAACATTTCATTAAATCGTGAAATAGTTAAAAAGGAAAATAAAATGCCTACCCAAAAAAAAATACACAAAAAAAAGGAAACTTGGAACAATTTCAAATTGTAAGAAAATTTCTTTCGTTTTAACCACTTTAACAACACTTTGTAAATTAGAAATTATTTTAATATACTTATTTTTCAATTATAGTATAATGTATTTCATATTTAAATAAAATGAAATGAAGCCAGACTCCTGTCTGTTGAACTAAACCATTTGTGAACTAAAAAACAAATAGTTTGTGGCATAGGAAAGAAGTTGACACAAGTATTTTGAACCTAATTGTGTATCTCACTTTTTCGTCTCGCTTTTAATTCATTTTCAATTGAATTTATGCATATTTTCATCAGACCCTATCACTTTCAAAAACAAAGTGAAGATAAATAATGACTAAAAATTGTGTACATTTTAGAAAAAGTGAGATACACAGTACGAAAAAATTCTTCTTACTCGAAAATTACATTGTACAAATATATGATAGATTGACTTTCAAAACGCAGTATAGAAAATTTTATGCGGTTTACACACCGTCCAAATACAGTTTTACAACAACAAAAAACTTCTTAAACCGCTGCATTGTATGTAAGTTTTCTCTTACTTCTTGTGCGTTTTGGAATAATATCAATGTGACGACAAAACATTGCACATACATACACATACATATTTTTGAAAAAAAGTGCTTATTAGTTTCATTTAGTCCGTCTGTCCGCCCGCGTACATGTTTACAAAACTTCTACACCCTTGAAGATAGAAAGCTGAAATTTTATATGTACATAGATCTTTACTAGAAACTTATTTTCGTAGAAGAAAATTTTTACCTATCGACCATAGAATTCATACCCTCTGAAACCCTACTTAAACTTAAAAAAACCCAAATGACCGCTAACATTTACCATTATCTAAAGTCCGTTTTTTCCAAATTTTTGATACCATTTTTCTTCCGTACATTGTAGAAGTCTGAAACTTAGAAGTATCAGCTTGTAGACGCTAATAAATAATTTATTTCGTTACAAGCAAATTTTTTCGCACCTCCTACTCCTCTCAAGTTATCGCATCTTACATTTCCCAAATAGCAAGCTGAAAAATATAATTATTTTTGTTAACTCACGTATTTAACCCTTTAAATTGAGCATTATATTAGCACCCCTTTATATTTTTTTTGCTTTATTTCAAAGACTGCATAAATTCTTCATCCACAATGTATGCAATTTTTGATATATATTCGTATATGAATGAAAATAATTTTAAGAATTTAGGACATTAGGAAATTGTTTTTAAAAGCAGTATTTTTACTTTTTTAAAGGAAAAGTGCTATATTACAAGCCATTGGTTTGACTCAACTTTATTTAAATCTGCTTCTAATAAATCTTTGTTCCAAAATTTTTTTTTTTTTTTGTATTTAAAGTTTTTGACATAAGTACCCCTGCAAATAAATATTTATAATAAAAAAATACTAAAATATTTTCAAAAGACTTGAAATTTGTTGTTCTTACCTTTGTGTTTCCTCGATTGTTTTAAGAAATATTTTAAAAACCTGTTAAATGCTTCTCAGAGATAATACCCTAAATGAATGTTTTAAAGAATATGATTATTAACAACGCAATCGACTAAACTAAAAATAATAAAAAATAGTTAAATAAACAAAGAATAAGAAATGCTATTATAATGAAAATAATTTTCACTGTATTTTGGAAGTTTAGAATAGTCACTCACTTTTTTCTCACTTGGCGAGTAAAATAGATATACGATCACGCCCTTTATTCATTCTGTAAATAAAATAATTTTGTTAACAAAATAGCATTCATTTACGCTGTCTGTTAAATAAATGAAGAAATCAGTATCTGAACCTGTTGTTGTCCATAAAAATATCACTATAACTTATTGTGTCTTAAAAACCTGTACTTGAAAAGAAATTTCCAACCGGTATTAATATTGTATTGATTAAACAACATTGCATCTTATTTTGATAACCTTTTTGATAACAATGAAGCATTAGAGTTGGAGCCTTTGTGAGCTTCGCTGTTATCTAGTAGCCCAGCGCTAGATTCCTTAGTGGCCTTTTAATAGCCCAGCGCTGAGCGTTTGGAGTTGGCGATTATTCATTTTCAATACTTTTACTATACACGTACTAATTTCATATAAGAAAAAATCACTTTGACAGTTTTGTTTATTTCGAATTCATAATAGCTATTATTCCAGATTTTAGTCTTACTAATTAAACTAGGTAGTATGTATTTAATATTACTGATGAAATTGCTAGTATATTAAATTAGTTAGTGAATACACACTATAGTTGGAAATTGTAATGTCAAAGCTTAAATTTAACTTGTTTAATTTAAAATATAATTAAAAGCTACTATTTATCTGATTCCACCCCCTCAGATGACCTTTATTTTGTATTTCAAAAATTAAACGAAATCAACTTCTCCTAAAACAAAATAGGTAAATATTAAACTTCTATTATTATTATTCATTTTTACGCCATTTGAAAGTCCTGATTTTTTATTAAAAATTTATTGTATTGTGCAATTGACCGCATATTAATGGTCTTCTTTAAAATAATTTTAGAAACCAATACACAAACGCTATGGAATAATGAGGATAAACAAAATAAATTATTCCATTTAACTACGTGTACGTATGTAAGTACATATACATACGTACTTCTGCTTAGGCAATAGCCATGCTTGATTAGGTATCCTTGTTTTGCTTCATAATTATTTTATTAGTCAGATCAAACCAGTAATTGTTTTCTAATATTTTTAATTAATTGTAAAAGTACTACGCAGGCAAAATTTTGAAAAATGAGTTTTTCATTTTGCCCTTCATTTCTGTAAATGCAATATAATGTAAAACCAATTTTTATTTTTAATATTGATTTTGTAATGCTAAAATGACTTTTAAACTTATTAATAATATCCCAGCTCAATATATGGACATTTTTAACTTAAAATTTTTGGTGGTGGTTTGTATTTGGTATAGCAGTTTAATATAAAAATAAATTTTATTAAATCATTTTATATTTGATGCTATTATTTTTTTCAAGCCGGAAAAAACTCAAAGATATACGAAAGCCAGTCTGTTTGAGGAACTCCAAAATATAAATTAGAAATTTAATACGCAATTTCTTTATAATTTTTTTTACCTCAACATTTTCACTTTCCATGTTTTTTAAACATCATAGATTGTTAACCTTAATTTAAAAAGTTAAGCAAAAATTAATTCAGACAACAAAAACATAACAAAAAATAAAAATGCTCATAAAAGAAAGTGTTCATATTTTTAGACATAGCTAATTTTCTGATTCGTTTCTAAAATTAAAGCAACAAAAGAAAGGCAAAGTGATCTTTGCAATCGATTATAATCACATATTTGATTATTTGAAAATATTAGAGAGTATTTTTTATTTAAATTATGAAAACATGTAATGCGAAAGTTGAGGAAGAATCAGATTGCGTGATTAATACAATTTATAGAAAACAAATATATACGGGGAAATAAATATAAACATTTAGCCGTTGTAAATTAAACAAAGCAATTAAAATATCTACCCATTTGCAGTTTTTTCTATTATTTTGAAGTAATTTAATTTGTATGATAAACAATATTTCAAATTAAATCAAAACATTACTCTTATCAATTACTTTTATAAGTCTTAATATTTGCTATACTATGCTCATACTTAAATTTTTAATGAAATTTATAGTAAAAACTCAACAAATTTCGTTTATTCCCTAATTCATAATAAAATACACATGTATCAAATCTGTATAATCTAACCAAAGTCCAATAACTTGTGGACTTCCAATAACTTAATGAAAAATGTAATTCTTGAATTTCATCCTTTCATATGTATCATATGTTGCATAATAAAGTTGGGTCAAACCACTGGTTTGTAATGTAGCACTTTTCACTTCAACAAGTGAAAATACTGCTTTTAAAAGCAATCTTATACTACAATATTAAAATTACCTTCATTCATTTCAAGGATTGCATACATTTAGGATAAGCCAAAAACAAAATTGAAAAAGCGTTGACATAATGCAGGAAATTAAGGGTCAATTGCGCAAGTTTACCGATACTACCGTTAACTTTCTGCATTTATAGAAATTTGGAAAAGCTTGCAGTTTCGGAAATACAAATTGCCAAAAATTCAAATTTTACAAATTTCAAGTGGCGATAACTTGAGAGGAAGTTGTGCTGGAAAAAAATTTTCTCTCAACAAAATTTACTATTATAAGTGTCTGAAAGCTGGTAAAATTTTGGACTCCTACATCCAGAAGCCTACAGGAAAAACTTTACAAAAAATTTAGAAAAAATGGATTTTAGATAATGATAAATTTTAACGACCATTTTCTTTTTTTTAAAGTTCAAATATGGTATGTTGCGGTAGCTACTTTTGTACGTTTGGAAGATTTCAAAAATGCTTATGCTTTCGATACAGTAAAGAGATAAAAAACTTTTAGAGGGACGGAAATAGGTAAGAATTTTCTAGTACAGAAATAAGTTCACTTTTTGTCAAAAATATTTTGGAGAAGTGCTGAAAGCTTTTATTCAAAATTGAAATGAATTTTTGCATAAACCTATATTAAAATCTTTAAAGAATGAGGTTGTTTTTGAAGTGGACATTAAATGTTGATACTTTAGTTATGATTGGCAAATGTCAGCAAACTTATTTTTATATCGCATAGTGTAACTTTTGTGCATAATACTCTACAACTGTATAACTAGCGAATTCCCGTACCTATGAACCTACGAGTAGATACGGCAATCTACCTTATAAGTGAATCAAAGCATTAAATTAACAATAACAAAAAATTTATTACGTTGAAATGAAGTTCTGGCAACCAAAAAAGTCACCATTATATTTAGATAATGGAGAAACACTAAATGAAGTAGCTTTAAAAAATTCCCTTTTTTTAAATAAAAGAAAAGTTGAAATGAGAAAGTTAATCGATTCAACAATAAAATCTTTCTTTTTTCCCACTTTTTCTTTAGACTTTTAACCTCTATATCTGCTGTCTCAATAAGATCAAGACATGAAACTCAAATTGAAAAAGTTTAACTTACATCAAAACAAAACACCTATTTAAATAAGAATTATTTTTATAAATTTTTTAATGTTAACTACTCAAATAATCACATAGAAAAATTAAACGTACACATTACAAACCTTTTTTTACCATTATGTTAAAAGATAATCTTAACAATTTTTTACTAATTTGCAAATTTGGCACTTTAAACATTCATAACTAAAATTGTTGAGAAAATAATAAACAATAGATTTGATTTTTAACGACATCCAAAATGTCTTGTTTTTGCTTTTTGTAACATACGAGTATAAAATTAACACTAAAGTACAAGTTTAGACGCAACACCATCTATAGTTAATTTGTGCCACGTTTTCAAAATATTATAGTTAATCATTTGCTTATTAATTTCACTCTTTAATGTTTATTGTCTGTCGAAAACTTCACTACCGTTTAAGATGGACAACAGTTTAGATAATTCTTCTCTTAAATATGTTTTGACGAATTCTTTTTCTCAAAAGCTTCAAATTATAAATTGAAGCAAATTTTAAAAGCTTATTCAAGATGCCAAAATCTCGACCTGACAAAAAAATTAGTGTGAACTCTAATTTTACACTTATATTTTTGTCTGGTAATAGTAAAAATTATTTCTGAATTTCTATTAAAACGATTACCCTTAATCTGAAGATTTTTAAATAAAAATAGAATTTCAATAGTATTTCAAAAATTCAATCATCTTTTTCGCGACGTTTCAACTATAATTCGATTATTCCTAAGGTTTCTTTCAGAAAACAAATTTAGGAAACGAGATTTTATTGGAGATTATAGATATTAGAAAGCTTTCTAACTTACATAATAATATATTTCACCCAGGTCTTCCTCGGTTATTGAATCTTTATATTATATTACTTTTGAAATTGTTACTATAATCTGAGTCTTTTTATGATTTCTTAGTCATTTGAACTAACTGGATTCAAAAATAGATAAACCAGATGAATGCACAGACAAAACAACCTGATAAAATTTACAGAAATCGATAGATATGAAAACTAAATATTAAAATACTAAACTAAATAATATCGAGTATGGAACAACTTTATTTATGAAACAATAGTGAAAAGTCGGTATATTTCAATAAAATTTTAATTTTTTTATCAAAATAACAATTATCAATAAGATAAGTAATAGTTAAGAGTTACACATAGCACTTAAAATTAATTAAAACCTAGAATTGGGACCATTCTGTGAGTTTTTGAACTTTTTATTGAAACCTTCTAAATTTTGAAATTCAATTGGCTTTTTTGCTGCATCCTCAGAATCACTAAAGATTTTCCAAAATGTGTGATCTTTTAAATTATGGCTAGGAAAATGAAAATATCCTGCGTAAAAATTTCATACAAAGTTGAAATCTAAAACAAGTAAAAACACTGAATTACACCGTGGACCTTCACAATCTGAGTATAAAGACTTGTTTTTGAAATATTTAGAATTAGCTTCCATGGCTCGAGCCTGTCAATTTTAAGGGTATATGTGCAACCAATAATTGAACACATAACTGTCAAATCGCACGAACCTGACTTTATTATTTTTCCGAATATTTCAATTTGACTTTTGAAGTTGTCAAGCTAGCCGAACTTATCCAGTCATGCAATAACACTTTGAAAATACATCTGGGCTACAATTGGACACGCGACTGTCCAATCTCATGCAGCTAACTTTATTATATTTTCCAATATATAAAATTAGCTCTTGGAGTTGTATGATAGCTGTCCAAATTAGTGCATTCAATCTATTGAAATTTTTAGAGTACGTGCAAAATATAATTGGAAACATGTATACAAAATTTCATATTAATATCTTTATTAGTTTTTGAAATATTTAACATAATTTTTTTGAATTGTACGGCAGCTACCCGAGCCCGTTGGCCGAATTGGTCCAATAACAATAAGATCCTTGGTACAAAGAAGCAACTATGATTTTTGAAGCCTCAAACAGCTCGTTTTCTTTGAATTTGCTTGATAGTTCAAATGAAAAACTTCTTGTTGCTTGGTTTGACATTAATTAATTTATTTATTAAAAAGCTAACCTTTTAAAACAAAAATTATACTAACGTACTTAAAATTAATTATTTCCCACAGAAATAGACTAGTAAAAATTTTATGCGTTTAGGAAATTCATAATTTTCTAATGTTAACTTACGTATCATATCGGGTTCAATTCTACTTAAGGTAAAATTAACAAACAATAAAGTTGGGTCAAACCAATGGTTTGTATTGTAGCACCTTTCCCTTCAACAAATGGAAATACTGCTTTTAATCAATATAGTCTATGTATACCTACGACACTATTAAAATTATTTTCATTCATGTACGAAACTATTTCTAGGATTGCATACATTTAGGATGAACGATTTATGCAGTCTGAAGTAAAGCAAACATAAATTTCAAGAACGGTTCACATGATGTTCGATTTTAAGTGTTAATTATGTGAGTTAAGAAAAATAATTATATTTTTTAATGACACGAAATTTACCGTTAGCTTTCTGCGTTTATATAGAAATTTGAAAAAGCTTGTGGTTTCGCAAATATAGGGTGCCAAATATTCAAATTTTACAAATTTCGCGAGGTAATAACTTGAGAAGGGGTGGAGATGGGAAAAAATTTTCTTCTAACGAAATAAACTATTTATGAATATCTAAGAGCTGCTAAAATTTCAGACTCCTGCAACGTACGGTGTAGAAGAAAAATGGTATTAAAAATTTGGGGAAAACGGGTTTTAGATAACGGTAAATGTTAACCGACACACGGACAGACGGACGGAGGGACGGACGGACGGACGGACGGACGGACGGACAGACGGACGGACGGACAGAGTGAAACTAATAAGCACTTTTTTTTTTTAAATTTTTTGGAAAAGAGAATTTACAAGACCTGCAGTTTATTTGTTATGTCTATTTTATAACTATAATCACAAAATGGCCTTTGAGATTTACCGTATATCTTAAATCTTGTTTTTTTTTTCTTGAAATTACTTAACTTTTACACCCTTGAAGATAGAAAGCTGAAATTGAATACGTATACATAGATCTTTACTAGAAACTTATTTCCGTAGAACAAAATTTTTACCTATCTCCCCCCCTCTAGAAGTTATACCCCCCCAAAACCATAAAAATGGCCTTTTTAACTATTTGTTACAATGAAACCATAAGCATTTATGAAATTTTGTAAACGCAGAAAGGCAGCGGTTCGCTTTCCCTAGCGCGATATACTATAGTTAAACTTTAGAAAAACAAAATGGCCGTTTAAATTTACCGTTATCTAAGGTATTTTTTTTCCAAATTTTTGATTTCGTTTTTCTTCTAGACCTCAGCCTGTAAAAGCTTAAAATTTTAGGGGCTTTTAGACATTAACAAATAGTTCATTTCGTTAGAAGAAAATTTTTTTCCATCTCCACCCTCTCTCAAGTTATCGCCTCTTGAAATTTGTAAAATTTGAATTTTTGACACCTTATATTTACGAAACCGCAAGCTTTTTCAAATTTCTGTAAACGCAAAAAGCTAACGGTAAATTCCATGACATTAAAAAATATAATTATTTTTCTTAACTCATACAATTAACCCTTAAAATCGAGCATTATGTTAACCCCACTTTATATTAATTTTTGCTTTAGTTCAAAGACTGCATAAATCGTCCATCCTAAATATATGCAATCCTAGAAATAGTATTGTATATCAATGAAAATATTTTTAATAGTGTGGTAGATATACATAGACTGTATTTAAAAGCAGAATTTTCACTTGTTGAAGGGAAAAGTGCTACGATACAAACCATTGGTTTGACCCAACTTTATTTTTGGTAATTTAAATAGATGAGAAAATAATAATGAATATAAAAAAAATATAGAATTCAGAGTATTTGTTGTTCCACAACAGAAGACTTCACTCTTATGCCCGCCTCTAATTGTTTCACCTGAACGTCTTGCATCGAACAAGATGTCTTCTTCTTTTTATACCTATTTAAATAGCTATTCTTGTAAAAACCTATTTACAAGACCAGCAGTTTATTTGTTATGTCTATTTTATAATTATAATCACAAAATGGCCTTTGAGATTTACCGTATATCTTAAATCTTGTTTTTTTTTTCTTGAAATTACTTATCTTCTACGTTTGAAAGTTTAGTAGCTTCCCTAACCATTTTTCTCACCTTCAGAATTTTCTTCCCTCTAAATTGGTAAAATTTTAATTTTAAGCATCTTCTATTTCCGAAAGTGCAAACTTTTCCAAATTTTTATTCAGTGTAACCCAATTAATTCAATCAAATCCGACCATTGTTTTAACGTCTCTTTTAATTTTTTTCTCATCCTAAATGTGTATAGAATAATTTGATATACTTTTATATGTTATCTACCGAAAATAATTAAATAAAAGATTATTTTATTAAAGGTCTTTAACTTGTTCAAGGCGAAACTGCTACTTTATAAGCAATAAGTTTAATCCAAATTTTTTGATGATTAAAAATCCTTGATATAAAATTAATAGACTAGCTTTTATCAGCAATACATTTATAAATTACTCTTCTCTACTTTAATATTAAAATTTTTGTTTATTCTTTCATATCTGCAGGGCAAGTTATTTTTCTACATATTTTTTTGTATATAAGTACTTTTAGCAATAGGAATTCCCAAAAAAAAAACAAAAAAAAAAAACCAATTTGCTTTACGTTCAAAAAGTGGAGAAACCTATGAAAGGGAATTCCAATTCTTTTTGCATAATAAATTATTCACATATGGGTAGTTTGAGAGTTAATATTTTTATACAATCGTCGAAAAAAAAATTTTATTGTTTACCATTGTTTATTATTGAAATGTTATCTTGATTGATTTTTAATCGCAGAGATGAGATTACATAACGAAGACATATTTATCGCTTTCGTAAACTCAAACGATGTCAAACATTTGTCATCATAGCAGTTTTAAGTGTATGTCGAGTGACCAGTACAAGTGAAATCACATAATGCTTAAGAAAATCCGTTTTGGTATTAAAACAAAATAACTTCGTTAATAAAATATTCATTTCTAGGCATTATCGAATGTGCGTGCATCTTTTCCACTCGACAAAAATTTAGCATGATAAATACTAATATCAGAGCATTAGTAATTAAGGCAGTTCCTGAGAAAGCAGTATGGGGAAATTTTGTCATTAATTTTTTCATACCTTTGTTGATTGTAGCTCAGTTGGCACAGTACGCAGGTAACCGCCCGGTATCCAAAAAATGGCAGATCACCCTTCACACAACTGCATTTGTTATGCACAAATTTGTTTTGTTTATTTCTTTAAGAAATTTGTAAAAAAAGGCAGCTTCACGTTGTTATTTTTTATTTTTACTTATAAGTTCATTTAATACTTGCTTATAATTACACAAATTAATAGTTTTCTAGAAGCTCCTAGCTCGAATGACATCAAATTCAAATATGTTCGAAAATATTGAAATAAAATAAAGTCATTAATACCTACATAAATACTTTATTTAATGAAAGAAGAACAGTTTAAAATTAGATTAGGTAATAAGCCGTTAACTCGCAAAATATGAAAAATTACTTTACCAGCCATTATAATTAATCAATGAGTAATAATTTCAAACAAAACAACCAAAATCTTACAACTCTTGTAAATCTTGTTCTAGCATAATGTTCATGAATATTATATAATTTAATATAAATCTATTAATGCTCCGCAAAAATATATCAATATTGAAACCACAAGCATGTCATAAACACACATTCTACACTATTCCTATATAAACTTTACTAAAGATTTCAATATCGTTCTTTGCAAGCTTTATCTACACCAAACAAACATCTGACGTAGTCAGCACATAACCGACCGCATTGTGTATTGTCTAGTTAAGTGAAAATGTGTAACATATAAATATGAATATTATAAAAATGTCTGTTAAATACTTCTTTCCAATTTTCAGTGCGTTAGTAAGCTTTTAGTTAACATAGTTAGAAAATTGTAAATTTAGCTCTTAGCAGAGTTTCGCTTTGTGCTACCCGAATTCCCTGAAATGCTCGCCAGCTAGTTTCGGTAACAACCAGAACTCAAATATCAAATTTCAAGAAATTCCATCAATTCGTTCCATAGATATGGTGAAAAATGTAAAATCGCCCCACAGATCAGTTTTCGAGCCCTAATCTTTCCAAAAAATTTATATGTTCATTGTTTTAATACGAAGAATTTAAATATTAAATTCCAATGAAATCGGTTAATTATTTATCTTTATATACGCAAAGGAAAAAGGAAGAGATATTTAATAACATAAAGAACCTGGAAGGAAGTAAATTCTATTTGAAAGGGGATTACACGAATGAACAAAGAGAAATTCGAAACAACTTAGTAAAGACAAAAAAACAGTTAGAGGCGGAAGGAAAACAAGTTTCAATTAAAAAGAATAACTTGTTTGTGAACGGCAAAAAAATTGAGGTAAACGCGTATACAACCAACTCAGACAATCAGAAAAGATTAAGGTCACCAGAAGAAACGGAAAATATCAAAAAAGACAAATTAAGAAAAAATTCAATAAGAAATGAAGGTGAAACTATTTAGTTAATCTGTGTAACTCATTGATCAAACGGCACGACCAAGGCAAGAAAAAGGACAAGATTATAGTTAAAACTTAAAAAGATATGAGGAAGGCAACGGGAAACCACCTCATAAATATCATCCCTAGTAAATCACCACTTAAAAATAAAAAAAATGGATTCTCGATTGCAACATGGAACGTAAGAAGTTTAATGACACCAGGAAAATTTGAAAATTTAGAAGCAGAAAAAAAACGACTAGAAATAGATATACTGGGAATTAGCGAAACTCACATGAAAGGCAACGGAAGGTATGTAAAAGATGATAATTACTTTTTGTTCTCAGGACTCGATGAAGATCAGGCTCAATTATTTGGAGTTGGAATTCTGATAAACAAAAACTTAAAAGACTCCATAACTTGCGTCATACCAAAGTCCGAAAGGGTAATTTTTAAGCAACTCAGAACAGACAAGACTAACATGAATATAATCCAAGTATATGCTCCCACGGCAGCAAGTAGCGAAGCTGAAATAGAGAAATTTTATGAAGATCTACATGATATAATGAAGAATACAAAAAAGAAAGATTGTACAATAATTCTAGGTGACTTCAATGCAAAAATTGGAAAAGGTGTAGTAGGGAACATAGTTGGCAATTATGGGCTTGGAAAAAGAAACGAAAGAGGTGACATGTTAATAGAATTCTGTACAGAGCACGAGTTAGTTGTTACAAATACATGGTTCCAGCAACCAAATAGAAGGCTGTATACATGGGTTTCGCCAAGGATTAATAGTACAACACTAATCAAAAATCAAATTGACTACATATTGATAAACTCAAGATACAGAAATGCAGTCAAGAATGTCAAAACGTATCCTAGTGCGGACACATATTCTGATCACAACTTGTTAGCAGCAAAAGTTAAGGTGGCGTTAAAAAAAGTAAAGAAAAAATCGAGCATACCAAAACTAAATTTAAACCTACTTGAAGACATAACACAAAAGAATACAATGGCAAACACAATCAACGAAGAACTAAAACCATTAAAGGAAACAATAGAAAATGAAAACAACATTAATAAAGCGTGGGAAGTTTTTAAAGCACCAGTACAACGGGCTGTGGGTTTATTGAGAGCAACAAGTAGCAGGCAACCAAGGAACAAATGGATGACAGGAGAAATAATGAATTTAATGGAAGAGAGAAGGAAATGGAAACTGGTCGACAACATAAAATATAGAAAAATCCACAAAATGATAAAAAAAGAAATTAATTTAGCAAAGTCAAGGTACTGGGAACAAGAGTGCAGAGAAATTGAACAATTCGACGAACGAGGTGACAGTGCTAAACTACATAAAAAGCTTAAATCTGCAATGAAACCAGTGAAAAGGTCTGGTATTGATATACTAAAAGACGAGAATGACAAAATAATCCTAGATCCAGACGAAAGATTATTGATGTGGCAAAAGTATATCAAAGATCTGTTCAGTGACATTCGACCAGAAAAATCAAACATAGAAAATACTGAAGGTCCAGAAATTCTAGTAGATGAAATCAAGGCAATAGTAAATAATGCAAGGAACAAGCTAGCAATGGGTCCGGACCAAATTCCAAATGAAGTGCTAAAAATACTGAATGAGGAAGGCATAAAAATATTGACAAAATTATTCAACAAAATATACAACTCCGGAATCATACCTAGCGAATGGCTAAAATCCACTTTTGTTGCATTGCCCAAAAAACAGAAAACCGTTAAATGCGAGGACTTCAGATTGATAAGCTTAATGTCGCACGTGCTGAAAATTTTCTTAAAAGTTATACATAATCGCATATTCAGGAAGCTCGAGATGGATATGCAGGATACGCAATTTGGTTTTAGGAATGCAGTCGGCACGAGAGAGGCCTTGTTTATGTTAAATACAATCTTTCAAAGAAGCTATGAAATGAATTCAGATGTCCACGCTTGCTTCATCGATTTCGAGAAGGCATTTGATAATATAAAACATGATAAATTGCTCGAGATATTAAGCCAAAAAAACCTTGACGGAAAAGACATAAGAATCATTCAAAATTTGTATTGGCAACAAAGGGTAGAAATAAGAACAGAAGATGGTACATCGGAGGAAATTGAAATAAAAAAAGGAGTTAGACAGGGATGTATCTTGTCACCCCTGTTATTCAATGTATATGCAGAAGCAATATTTAATAACGTGCTGGAACAGAATCAGAATGGAATTATGATTAACGGCGAGAAAATCAACAATATTCGATTTGCTGATGACACTGTCCTGTTAGCTAACAAAATAAATGATCTCCAAAAACTGCTCGATGACCTGAACGCCCAGTGCAGACAATATGGCCTAAAAATCCATACAAAGAAAACAAAATATATGGCAATATCAAAAAAATTTGGAGCAAATACTGAGTTGTTATTAGAAGGGAGAAAACTGGAAAGAGTACAAAGAATTCGGTACCTGGGTGCAATGGTGGACGCTAACACATCAAATCAATGTGAAATACGTTCGAGAATCCAGCAGGCAAAGGCAGCATTTACAAAAATGAAGAAGATATTGTGTAGTAGGAACATCAATCTCAAGGGAAAAATCAGGATTCTTAAGTGCTATGTTTGGTCGGTCCTACTATATGGTGTAGAAACGTGGACTATGAATCAGACAGAACTAAATAAGATTGAGGCTTTCGAGATGTGGTGTTACCGAAGAATTCTGAAAATATCATGGCAGGACAGAGTTAGAAATGCAGAGGTTCTAGAGCGGATGAATTGTTCAAAAACCTTGGTGCAAACCGTAAAAATAAGAAAGTCACATCATGAGAAATAGCAAGTACAGAGTGCTCCAACTGGCATTACGAGGCAAAATCTTAGGAAACAGAAATAGGGGACGAAGGAGGAAATCGTGGACTGACAATCTAACCGAATGGTGCGGATTTCCTCTCACTGTACTCACCAGGAAGGCTAGTTCACGTACGGAATATAAAGAAGTGGTGTCCAACTTTCAAAGCGGAGAGGAATAAGAAGAAGAAGATACGCAAAAATGTATATTTGGTCCGTAGTAAACGTCCAGTTGATGACACCTGATTTCTTCCAATAGTTAGGAGCTTTCGCGGACGGTCAATGAAGCTTATATGTAAAACTTCAGGTAAATCTGTTGAATATTTTCTTTATAATGATCAAAAATGTAAAACAGGCTCGCTAAAAAGTGCAGTTCCCAAGGCCTGATATATCCTAAAAGTTGATCGATCCGTGCCATAGTCGAAATAAACTTACATACAAAATTTCACCAAAATCGGTTCAACTTGAGATATACGCGTGCACACACAGACTGATAGACCGACAGGTTGCTAAAAAGGTTGTTTATTTACACATCCCTGGAGAATTGCGTTCCAACCGAAAAATCGATATGCGAAATTTGTTACCATCACATAACCTACCTATTGTATACACAATGCGGTCGGTAAAAATTAAATAGACCACGATATGAATAAACACGCTGCATGTTGTCTTTCTACATGCAAGTGTTCTGTCCATGTAAAAACTTTAAGCTTGCTTTCACTTCGTCAATGAATAAAATTAAATGTGAATAAAAGAAAATGTGTAATAAAAATGTGTTCTACGTAGTATATGTTGCAAACCTGCAAATCATAAATAGCTGTGGCGAATTTAAACTCCTTATATATTTTCTTCATTAATTTATGTTTTTTACAAAAAGACGAAAATGTTGCAGTAGCAATGTTGAGATTTTAATTCTTTTTTGTTAGAAATATTCTTGATTTTTAACGATTTAATATCATCTGCTTCAATCTTTTCATTTATTCCATGTTTAAACAATGTGATTATATTTTCCTTAACTTTTATTGGAGAAGATTCATAAGGCATACCAACAATATCAAAATTTATTCCGAAGGTCTCTTTGTTCCAAATAATTAGCCTTCGATTCAAGAACAGAAATAGCTTTTGTTCTTTTAATTTTGGCTAAGGCATCTGAGTATACTTGTTGAAGTTTACTGATCTCCTCGTGGGTAGATAATGGTATTTGAAATATTAGTTAGATATAAAGACATGTGCTTGTCCGAACTGATAGATTGTCTCCTTTTTTCTCTTTAATAGCAGTATTTTCTTCATAATAATTACCAGTAGCTAATAAGAGCTTTGTTTGTGTTTGTTTCAATTGCCGGAGAATCCCTTAACATTGATTGCCTGAGAAAACGGATACATTTTACACAATTGTAACTTACTTTATTTTTTCATAAAATTATATTTCTTGCTCTTGTTTTACACAATTCCCATGTTCAAATTTTTTGCAAATTGAATATAGAATTTTTAAATTAATTCTTTTTAATTCAATCAAACCGGTAAGGCACTTCATTATAATAATATAAATTTATAAAAGAAAGTTTATAAATTTGGTATAATGAAAAAAAGTTCTCCAAATCTCCACTGCGTACCCATCAACGATAGAAAGAGAACTCTAATCTCAGTAATACGGTATCAGAATTGACAACACAATACAATTTTTTTTTCGTTCTCTCTTTTATTTTTTTTTATTTTCTTATTTTTATGCGTATTACTTCCCTTTTATCGTAAAAATCTCGTTACAAATTGTCTATTGTAAATTAAAATAAAAATAATTCGTGTTTGTATTGAAAATTTGAAACTTTTTTTTGGGATTGTAAATACTGAATGGCAGTCTACTATAATCAAATTCTACAAAAATGATGTTTTTTGTTTCGAAAAAATTTTATCAAACCTAAAGGATTAATTCAATAATACATCTTATCTCATATGTATCTTAAAAAATACTCAAAACATAACATGAACCATAATTGTATTAACTACGTAATATAAGGCTATTATTTGAAGAAATAATATAATCGCACTGCTGTCACATACTTGGCACAATTAACTCTTCCTATACCTGTACATAATATTTTATCAAAATATTTACACACAATTTTGTTAGGTATCTACATAGCATGTACATATTTCTTGTTAGTTATTATGTAAAAATAAAAAAAAATCCAAAGAAAAATCTATTGGAGAATGCGTAAAATTTTTATTCATTCTTTTAACATATTTTATACTTTACAGTATTTTCTAAGCACTTTTTATTGGACACGTACGAACGAATATTCAAAGAGAATTATAAATTTAACATTCCATTTGTTACATTAAGAAATAGATGCCTGAGATATGCCAAAAGTAATATTTTCGGTCAGCGTCAAGTAATGTTTTTGGTGAGTTGATTTAGCTACATATATATGTTCGTCCGTCTATCCGTCTATCTGTCCGTCCCAGTGATATGTGGATTAATAAAACGCTTTCCCAACTAGGCTTACTGAATTTTTGCAAATTACTAATGGTAGTTATGAACATAAATATATTAACGTAATTAGAACCTTGTTTAAATTGGGTTCGGTTGAAGTAGTTTTTCAAATAGCTCTCTTACAATTCTAGAAATAACTTAATCATACCTTATAGAAACAAGTAAGCATAGATTTACCAAATTTAGCCTAAACAGTTTTAGTAATAGGGTCTTCAAATTCCGAATATACAAACACGGTAATACTTAATCTAATTGGATTTTATCCGAATTTTTTTTTTTTGATTCACTATTTTTATAATATTTTATTTTAATTGATCGTGGCTTCACAATACTCAAACTTCACGTCCAGAAGTTTAGTAACATGACCACTATTCGAAAAACATATTATAGTAAAACCACATGGCTATCACACAACTCTTAAAAAATATTCACACGAGTGTAACACTATCACAGAGTTGACACGGTCAAAACCATATTTTTTCGTTGCAGGATTAGCTTTAATCACGTACTGATTTAATATATTGCAATTTAAATACATAATTAAACTTTACACGTACAACAGTAGAAAACCAACACTAAATAAGAAATCGAAAAAAAAAATAAAAAGCAAGAAACTAAATAGTAAAAAATTAATGAACTGAATTACAAATATTATTCAGAAAACTGAACAAAATGTAAGTTCTAATTTTTGGGTCATACTTTATGGCGCAAATTTTTAATTTATCGAATTCACATTTAGCTAATGCAATTCACGCAGTAATTCCAGTCAGATGTGACTTAAGGCTAAATTTAAACCAAAAACTGTTTAAAAATAAAAAGTATAACAATATTATTACCAACACAACATACCATCATTTAATAATATTTAAATCACATGGAAAAATATTATTACATATTAAAAAATAGGTTCTCATTTTAAATATAAAAAAACAACGTAATTTTGTGCTACACAACTTTTATTCTTATTTCAAATTTATATTATCTAATATATTAACAGTCGCCAATTATTGCCAATAAACTTAAACATAAAGTGTAAAATGTTAAAGAGTTACATTTAACGTAGATAACGAAAAGTCATTTATCTCCTCAAAGTTTCTCAAATACTTGTTGAGATCTTTCACAAAAGGTTCTCAATGCCCTGACTCAATGTTTATATTATTGCAAACACTTTCATACACTTAAACTTGGCTGAATTATGTATATTTAAATTACCTATATATACGAGTAATGATTCACTTACATATGATTATATAATTTACTTATATTTCCAAAAATGAATTAATTGTAAAATATGTTTAAAATAGTTTGAAATTCTATTCATATTCTTTTATATGAAAGTAGTTACAGTGCAACCAAGTTGAAATTAATTTTAAAGTTAAATTAAAGCAAATGTCGTTTAAAAATTATAAAATATTTTTTTATTATGATTAAAAAGGAGTTGAATTAAAAGCATAAAATAAAATTAGTGAATATAATTTTAAGATAAATAAATATATATAAATTAATAATAAAGGCAGTAATAATAAAGAACATTATAAATAAATCTAATCTTTTGTGATTTTTAAATAAAATACCGTGACTTCAATAATGCTTTATAAAACGTTTAAATACGGTATTAATACGATTGTAGTACCATAAATAAATAATTGTGTTTAGCTGTAACATTTTATAAAAAATTTAAATTAAAGAACACATACATATGTATGTATATTTTTTCTCTTTAAACTATAACAAATAATTATTGACTTAAATATTAATTTTAAAAATTAACAATATTATTTAATTATCTAAATTAATTTTCTTATTTATGAGATATTGTCTTCGGTGTATATATGGTCTGCATATACACATATACATAAGTATATTTAATTATTCAATATCAAATTGACAATTTCATTTACATAACATAAAAATAGCATTGGACCAAGAGAGCTTTACTGAACCACACGGTAACACATTTTGCTAAAAACTTTTAATTCTATCCGATTTAATATATTTTGTTTTCTATCCTTCAAACTATTTAAAAACTTTTTGTATTCATTTCATTTTCTTCCCATGATAAGTAAAACACTTCATAAATTTTCCTGCTTTACGGAGACAAAAACTTTTAAAAGCTATGCGAAAAAAAATATTTTTAAGTATTAAAACTTTTTCTGAACCCCCAATGATTAAATTCTATTTATTTAATTAATAATATTGATTTACTCAATAACAATAGCCTCTATAGTTTTCTCTATATGTTGTTGTATGTATACATCGAAATTGGGCAATAATTATTTATATTTTCTGGCTCAATTTTATAAATAGCACACTACAACAGGTTCTATAAACTTGTCATGAAAAGTACAGGTTTTTCAGATGTACTTGCACCTTCTATTACATATTTCTTGGAGTAAATTTCGTTCAGCACCACTCTAATAATAATTAAATTTTTAGATACTTATGCTATTACGTTATTTTAACATATTTAATACAACTTAGGCTGCCTTTTATAGAGTATACTTGCCGCTTATGTTCGTTTATATCAAAATTTCATTAATACTATGCTAAATATAATTACGTTTTCGATAGCTTTCCAAGCTATCGAGCAGAGAAAAATTAGTATTCAGAATTGTGGAACGTAAAATAGGGTCATTGTACATCACAATGTGTTTAGGGAATTGCTAGAATAGAACGAAATTTACTTTAATTTAATAAGCAGCTTAGTAAACTTGCGTAAACTAACAGTCAATGCTGCCAAAACGAATCAGCTCTATCATGAATTCCACTCGTAGAGTTCTACGAATTACGACGTAGATTTTTGAATGATCACAAATTTCTTTTGTCAAAAAACGCAGTTTGCGTTTCTAGCCGATTTAAAGTCAAGTGCTCAAGCTACAATATAGACGAGGTATAGAAATAAAGCAATTTAAGAAAAAAAAATGCGTAATATTTTAACAATAGAAATATAATTATTACCGATACATGCGTGTATGTTCAAGTATATTAATAGGAAATATGTGTTTTAAATTTATAAAGAAATTATGATATGGATATGCCATTTTTGCCACTTTGTACTGGAATGAATTACAGAAATGGTTTTGTGCTTCTTTAAAATGCTTTATATTTTTCCCTATGCGTAATACTTTCCTCTTGAATGTTAAAGTATCATCATCATGTCAGAATTTCCATCATGTCTTACCACCTAGGCCACCTAGGGTCCAATGAGTACTCGGTATAATATATGATATAATATGATGCGGTTTCTATTTTTTATTTTATTTTTCCTTTCTTTTTTCATATTTCTTGTTTCTTTTATTTTGTTGTATAACAAAAATTTATATTTTAATTAATAATATTGTTTTTTTTTTTTATCGAAGCTCAATAAAATCATTTTTCATACTTATAAATTTTATATTGGATTGGCAGCCTCCTTATTTCTAGTTTTTGGTTTCTTCAGTATTGTGTAAATTTTCTCTTCATAAATAATATATGCCTGAAAAAGAGCATATATGTATATATATGCATTTATAAAAATAATATGTAACTTAAAACTATTTATATAAACATACTATTACAAATAAAATCACAGAAGAAATGCATGTACTTCCTAAAACATTGATATAATTGTGTAATTTTCTGGAATAAACTAACAAACATCCTTCCTTTTGAAAGCTAGGTTCTAGTTCAGTACAATTTTTTTCAGAATTTACAAAACCGCAGCATGCCGAAGGATAAGGATGGTTAAAATTCCTCCAAGTTTTTGAATCTTCTAATCCACAACATTTGTGCTAAAAAATATTATTTTATTAATATATCTTAAATATTAAAAAGCTAATGTATATAAAAATATAAATCTTTAATAATGTAAGGTAATATAACAACCCCTACTCACATCTTTAAGAAACTGGTTAAAATGATTAATGTTGTATCCTGCCTTATAAGCTTCAAACAATTCAGTCAATTCTTCCTTCATGGAAAGTTCGTAAGTAAAACTTTGTAAGTACAAAAATAAAGTGAACACACAGAAAAATAGAGTATTCATAAGAAAAGGGAAATATAACTCGAATTTAGGGCCATAACTGCCCACAATTTTACCCCATAATATACAAACAAAATACAAAAAATTTACATAACATATAAAAACTACAAAAAACATGGGAAGATTGGCGTATGGACATAAATCCATTATTAAATAAACTAAATATAACTGCACTATATGAATCTGTAAAAAAGAATGTGAAAAAACTAATTTAGTAAAATAATTTAAAGTAACATGATTAATTTGTTATGAATGATATTTACTGAACAAATTTATTGAAAAAACTAATTTAGTAAAATAATTTAGTAAAGTAAAATGATTAATTTGTTATGAATGATATTTACTGAACAAATTTATTGATAATATTTTAGTAAGAATTATATCTTCATTCTATTTATTTATGTACAACCCTTTTGAAATCTGATATCATTTAATGATATAATTAAAAGATTAATACTTTTCTAATCAGCAAAAATGTAACATTTTTAGCATCACAACTTCAAAAAAAATTATTTTTTGCATTGAAGCAAAAAGTTTATATTATGATTTAACAATGCTACTACACTTATGTGATTGATAATTTAACAATATTATAAACAAATTAGATTAGCACCATTTGTTTTTGAATATTAATATAGCGCAGTTCTTAATATTATATCACGGTAATATATACTCTACTATCACGATATATATACTCATAATTCAAAGAGCACAAAATCGAATTTTGTGAAAAATAATAAATGCCCCTTGGTATGTGCGAACTAGTACTCTCCGTAGAGACCCAAACGTTGCAGCGGTCCAAGAAGAAATAAACCAAACCACAATAAAAACCACAATAAAAAACACAAATGCAGAAGTGAAGATCATGAGAACGCGGAGATGCTGCAACTTCTTGACAATCTGGAAGCGACACGTAGGAGGCTAAAAGAAATTGGGCCTCTTGATTTGATAGCAAATCCTAGCTAAGATAAAATAAAAAGAATAATTCTTTGGGAGACGTCACTGGATATCTACCCAGTGATATAAATTGATTAAAAGTGGTAAAAAAAAATTACTAAATAGGTTGTCATTAGGCTTAGTTGTAATAAATAATTGATAAAAATATATATGTATATATATCGATATACTGCCTTTATGAAAATGCATCAAAAGACAAACCTGCAATGTACATATGTATATTGATATTTATGAATTTTAATATATGTACATTTCTGGTTACGTGGCCTATAAACTAAAAAATGAAATTAAATGCTCGACATCCGTACCGTTTCAATTCTTTTGTTTAATTAAACTAATTTCGAATTTCAATAGTCAAAGAGCGGACTATGTTATCCATTAAATTATTAAAAATATGTAAATTGTGTGAAATGTAAATTGAATAAGGAAATTAAGTGGGAAATAATTAAAGATTTTTTAGTCGATAACAAATTTAAGACATAATAATACATTATATGCATGTAAATTTTATAAATTCAAATAAATTATCATACCATAGAGCGACAAAGGAGAATAGATATAGTTGACCGTGTCAACTCTGCGATAGCCTTGCGAATCAATAGTTTTAAGTTCTGTAAGTACTGAAATTTAAAAAAACTATAACGGTAAGTTATATATGTATTCTGCAACTACCAGAAGGAGCCAAGCAATGAATTTTATTGGAATTTATTTTTTTAGAATATTTAATATAGATATTTTACTGAAATCTTAATCGATATGGCGCTAGTGAAAAAGGTTTATTAAACCAAAAATAAGGTAAAAATATACGTTAAAGTATTTCGTTTTTACCTTTATAAAGGTTTGTTTACATATCCATATTAGTTTTATCTTCAACTTATCGTACATAATTATGAATAGTTTGCAAACTTATTTCCATATACATATGCTGATATCAAATGTACAAGTTAACTTAATAGGTACTTCGCAAAAAAAAATTTTTTTTGTTTCTTGTAAAGTAGCATTTATTAAAATTTAAAAAAAATGAACAAAGTTTGCAAGATTTTTTTTGGAATAGATTTTTCAAAGTTGCTATACAACAAAATTAGAAAAATGTTGGTACCAGGAATTGATTTCTGTGGGGAATTTATGAAAATGGAGCCCTGGTTATTATCTATTCGTAAACTGCGCATAATCACATGTATAACATATTTTTGAGGTATTATTTTTGTTGTAGTATTTTTTTTTATTTTCCACCACAGAAAAACAAAAAAAAAACATGACAGAACCTTTAGAAAAAAAAATACATATACTATCTATGTATTGGACATGGGATAATAAAAAATATAGAATTCATAATAATTGTTGTTACACTTTTTATAAATTACAATTTTTGTGTATTATGAAGCATATTAATTAAATTAATATAGTATACACACGAAAAATATGTAGATATTCATGTATATCTATATGTTAATAGATTATATTATAAGAATACAAATTGTGAGGGAACATCACACATTAGCAAACTTGTTAATATCAAATGTACATTTTCTTAAATTTTAAAAAATACACAAAAATCAACTTAATACTTCGAGAAATTGAATTTTAACTTTTTCTAATTAAAAATTTGAAAAAAGGTGATCTTGTGGGAGGTTTATTATGTTAAAAAGGGTCCTCTATAGCTTCCATAACAATGCGTGTAAATTCTTCAGCTGTGAACTCTCTTTTAGGCTCTCTTTTACTGGCTTACTATGTACATATGTAATTCGAATTTGATTTCACTGTGATTTTCGTCACAGTAAGGGCCCTGCATTGCTGTCAGTCGAGGTTTTCATACTTTTTTAGTTTAGTTTATACAAAGGTATAATACATACAGTATACTCACAAAAAAATTAAAAACACCAAATATTTTATCAAAATTGTCTTCCTTCATCAATTTCTTAAAGCAGTTTTGCATCTTGTACCGGATTTCTCGCTATATCTAAATGCACGTTGATAGCAATATTATGCAGGTATGTACATATATACATACATATGTATGTGTGATATCCTGTATATTTTGCCACTTTAATCTTTATTTTGCGATACAATCGTCAGAGTTTAAATAAAGTTTTTGTATTTAAATAAAACATATTTTTAATTCTAAGAATTTCGTTCAAATGCAATATTTTTCAAGACCGATGATCAAGTTAAAATAAAAATGTTTTGCGAATACTATTTGGTTTTTGTTTCAACTAGTGTTGCCAGATCGTATGAAATTTCCATTTTGGCAAGACTAACTAATTGTTTCTAACCCAAAACCAACAAATTATAGAAGTATTGCTGTCAGAACAGAACCAAAGCAATGAGCGATAACGGAGAACTATATCTGCTGTAAACGAAGAACAAAAGCGGTAAATAGTTTGACTACTATAGAAACAGATAAAATGTAAAAAAAAAGTTAGCGATAAAAAAGAAATTATATGTACTAAACTATAAATATACTTAAACTATATTATACTTATTTATTTGAAATATCTGTAAAAAAAAGTCAAATTTAAACAAAACACATTAATTTGTTTTTCTCTTTGAATAGATTTATTTTATAAATCCAAATGAAATATACATATTTTAATACCACAATATGTCTCTTGAAAATTAACATATTTTTTCAAATACTTTTGTCCTGTGTTAGATTTAGTTGCAATGTACTTGCTGTTGATGACGATGATATTTACAAAACATTTTTTAATGCAAGGCGTTGTTGCAGCGACGTTTCACCAAATTTTTTAGTTTCGAATACAAAATAACTCTAAAACAATATAACTTTTAAGAAATGTTTGTAATATTTCAGTTTTTACTCTCTAAAGAAAATTGTTTATTTTCGTTTGCTTCATCATTAGTTAACTGAGTTTCACATACTTATTCATTCTAAAACAATATACATGTGCATTTAATATATTATATTTCGCACTAATATTCTAATTTGCTTGCACTCAACGATATTTCAATTTATTGTTGCATTCTTTTTATACAATTTCTACTACACAATTTCTTTTTATATTTCGAATCTAAATGTTATGAACATACAGTACTATTTGATAAAATATTTGAAATAAAAACTTCTTCAGTCCCCTTTCTTCACTTTTCGTTCTGTAATCCACTTTCTTTTCATATAATAATTTGAAGGAAAACGGTAAATATACATATATAAAAAAAAAGTTCATAAAATCAAGCACAAACTAATTTTGCTTAGAAAAAAAAGCTACCTCTTGGTAAAATTATGTCATCTGAAGTAATTTTAATTAACAATAAAACAAAAACAAATGTTTTTTTTCCAAAATTAAAAATTTAATAAATTTACGTATTATAAATTAAATTTAACACTATTGAAAAATTATTCGTTTTGTTTATTAAGATAAATAATATTAATATGTAAATCGTATAAAACATCTATTTGTGTTTTTAAATAGGAATAAAAATCTAGATAATTTTGTTCTTATCTCGATTTGTTATATTTTGTTATAACAAAAACCTAATGTCTTTATATCTAACAAGTCCCAATGCTCAGAGAGAAACTTGAAAGCACGACCTTATTTTATATGGGTTTTTTTAAATCGAAGTGGCTATTTTTTGAGAAGAAATATTAAAATAAATTCAGACTTATTATAAAGCAGGTAAAATTTAGAAAATATATTTGAAAAAATCAAAAAAATATATTAATATTTTCATTGATAATTATTTTAAAATTTAAAAAAAAAGCGAAAAAACAACAAGTACAACCTTCGCCTTCAACGTTTTATATGTTACTGAAAGCATTTCATTATTTTAAAGTGAACAGCTTTTTTTTCTCATACGGTAAGTTAACTCAAGATATGGGAAGTAACTGTGATATCAAGTTGAAAATATAATTAATGAAAGATAATTCTTAAATATTGATATAAATACATAGTAAAGAAACAATTTGAAGAGGGAATTAGAAAATAATATCTAAAATACAATCAAATATTATTTGTTAAATACAAATTTTATATAAACTTCAAAATTTTACCTCTATTTTAATTTGACAAAATATTAAAAACTTACTATCATTTATATCAATTACCTAAGAAAAAAAAATATTTAAAACGTTTGGAAAAAACAATCATATATTTTTATGACCGGATTTGAATATTTTTATATTTTTGAAATAAATGGTATTTTACCAAATGACTCAAAAATTCCGACTGTAAAATAACAGGTATTTTAAAATTTTTGTTCTTTATGTAATATTCTTTCCGTTTAAGATAGGTCATACATACACATGCACGGACATTTTATAAATAGATTGCTCTTGTTTACCTGCTAATAAAATATGAAAAAAGAACACAGCAAAATTTTTGAAGCACTCAATATAACATGTTTGAAATAATTTTAAAATAATTATTTAAAAAAAATTTATTGGAAGTAGGTACATACATATTTATTTTTAATAACTTAAAAACTAACTGAAATTATTTGAAACAATTTTATAAGTAACATATAAATAACCGAAATGAGATAATTCAAATTGTTGAAATGTGTCAACCTATATTATTTTTATTAACATTTTTGTTAGCCGACACTACTCAACTTACCTTATTGGGAAATACAAAATGTGCATGAAAAATCATACATCCTTCCTCATTAACATTTGAAACCATACTGAAATATGAATTTGAAATTTTTTCTCATTTTTTCTTTCCTCCTACCTTTCTTTCTTTTTCGTGCAATAGAATTTAAATGGGAAGCTTTTTAAAAAATGTGTATAATATCCTGAGATTTTTTTAAATATTAAACTCTTTTTTACGTAAAAAGAAAGAAAAAAATAATAAAAAATATGACACGATCAGTGGCACTTAAAGAAAAAACCAGCAACGAAGCCAAAAATTCGTAATATTTCGTAAAAAAAATTGAGTATCCAATTGATTATTTATGTTCATCTCAAAATGGATAACTTACCCTATGAGAAAAAAAAGCTGTTCACTTTAAAATAATGAAATGCTTTCAGTAACATATAAAACGTTGAAGGCGATGGTTGTGCTTATTGTTTTTCCGCTTTTTTTTAAATTTTAAAATAATTATCAATGAAAATATTAATATATTTTTTTGATTTTTTCAAATATATTTTCTAAATTTTACCTGCTTTATAATAAGTCTGAATTTATTTTAATATTTCTTCTCAAAAAATAGCCACTTCGATTTAAAAAAACCCATATAAAATAAGGTCGTGCTTTCAAGTTTCTCTCTGAGCATTGGGACTTTTTAGATATAAATAAATTACAAAAAATAATTAAAGCAAATAGCTTTTTTCAAATTATAAATAAACAACAGCTGCCAGCAAATTATTGCCAAAGTATATCTAAGTATTAGTATATCTAAGTATATCAAAGTATTAATAAGTAATTCGACTCTTTGCATCGAACTAATGCAATCACTCACCAAAGTATGCAAAAAATTCCCTTACCTAAAAGAGTTAAGCAGTGTACCTTTTTATTTTCATTTTATACACATAAGAATTTTTGGGAGAGGAAAAGAGCACACAATAGATGTCTACCTGGTTTTTTATAATGTATTTTTAAAAGCGGGAGTTTTTATTTTTTCGTATATAAAGTATAGGAAAAAATATTAAAAATTTTAAAAGCGGGAATTAAATTTCTGTAACTTATTCCAGTACAAGGTGGCAGATATGATGTATCCATATTATAAAACCGAAGCGATTTAAAAACAAAATTTGACTATTAAAATAAAAAAAAATATAATTTACATATTATATGTATATAATTTGGAAAAGACAAATAATATTAACAAAAAATTAAAATTTGTAATAATAATAACAAAAAACTTAAAATTTGTAATTGTCATTACATTTATTGTACTATAATTTTTTTATTTTTATTTCAATTTTGTTTTAAAAATTTAAAACAAATATTTCTTATGAATAAACATACATACACGCGTATCGGAAATAGGCATTTTTTTTATAAATTGCTTAATTTCTATGTCGCATCTTTGGGCTTAAAAGCCCAAAAACGACGTTTAGCTATTAAATTTCAAATTATTAACATTTCAAGTCAAGTAAGCGAATTGAGTGAAGCCGGCTTCAGACCAAGTAACGTTTATATAGACAATAATAATGAATAAGTTTGTACCGTATAACAAAGTATGAAATTTTAAATTTATAACTATTACTTTCATACATTCGAATGCTTTTATCAATCTTTTATGAAATGAAAAATAAAATATTAAAAAAATGTTTTTGTTATCAAAATAAAAATAACACAATTTTTACATAACTTAATTTTATTTTATTTCCGTTCATCGCTTTTGATACACTCGTTTGTTTACAATATTTTGTTTCTTTCTTGCCTATACAACTCTTATTAGCATCAATTTCTAAATAAAAATGGAATATTTTAAGAATTTGAAAGCAAAATGCAAACGAAAGCTAACGGAATGGAACTAGTCGAACTGCTTATTAATAGACATACTTTGATTAGTACTAATTCACTTGTCAAAATCTCTGTGGCATAACTTTCGACGGATTGCAAAATAAAACGCACAACTGTTAGCTTTTATATTATACTAAAAGAAACGAGTTGCGAACGATATTTTAAATTAGAACAGTAGATACGAACTTACCCAAAATTTTTAATGAAGTTTTACACGTTTGATTTATTTTATGTCTTTATTTTTTTAAACTCTTAATAAATAAAGTGTGTTTATGACACATGCAGACTTTTTAAGAAATTTAGCTCTGTAACATTATTGTTAAAAATCCGGCTGAAAAATTGGATAATAATCGAAAAGTTTGCTATTTTGTATTTGGTTTTAATCTGGTATATACATTTTGCGTTTGTTTTATTTAAACAAAAAAAAAATAAACCTTTACGTATCAGATTGATTTTACACCTTTACGTCAAACTTTTGTCACAAACGACGACAGATTTCGATTTCATATCAGATTTTATAAAAGGCTTGTAATATAATTTGTTAAGATTATAATAAAATCTTTAAATAAAAATGTAAACTATAAGAAACTATGGAAATTGTTGACAAGTTCTTGAAAGATTTTAGCAAACAATAAAAGAACCGCACAACTCTTTTCGTCATATAACATGAAGTTGTCAGTCTCACATTGTCTCTGTGATGTCCATGCATTTTTTGTAGTTATAAAAGAAAAATAGAAGTTTGCATAAATTGTTAAAAAATGGAGTAATAATTTAAGATGCAACCTGTAATCTCAGAACAAGGTATGGTTGGAATTGGAAATTCCCTTCACATACGATTTTCATGCCCGAGTGACAGTTTTGGTATTATAGGTTTAATAGTAGAATATATTTCGTGATAACCGCATGTCGCGTGCATCAAGGTCGCCTTTGATGTATCAATTAATAAAGCATAAGCGTTTTCTTTCAATCTGTAATATTGCGTTTTCGCTTAATTTTTTTTGTGACAAAAGGAGGTGACAATCGACAAGTACTAAATTAAACCTAAACGTCAAATTCTTATTTGACATATTCATTATTCACACACGAAAATATTTTTATACAATAGAATTATAAATCTCATTCAAAATAAATTAACAAAATTTCGTTGCTAGAAAGTAAAACACGTTCTATAACCAATTTTGAATCTTTATATATACATATATTTGCCCAATAAGTGCTGTTTTGGCTGAATTGAATTTAGAAACTACTAGTAAGTATATTATATATGCAGGTAGGTAATATAAAACCATGAACTTACAATTCATTGTTAAAAAAATAAAAGAAAGAAAGTTTATTTGTTTTTCAAAATATAGGACATGGCTGTAAAACAAAATAGTGCGGAAAACTCAAATCATGCTTCATCAGCTAAAAAGCAGAAAAGCTCGAAACAAAACCAGCAACCTAAACATGAAAAAATTAATCCCCAGGCTGGAAGTTCGCAAAATTGTAGTATAAACAATGAAGTCAACAAAGAGAATCGGTAATTTTTGCTTTACTATTAGCTTAGTTAAGTTCTAAATCCTTTTTTTTTGAAATGTTACTTTTAAGCTAATCAGTTTATAATTATTTTAACTTTTTATTTGCAGTTATGAAAATGTTAGCAATCATTTAACCATCGAAATGATTCTAATGTGTTTTGAAAAAGTGCATAAAAAACAGGATGATTTGACTTTAAATGAAACTTTGAATTATTGTTCAGATTTTATACGAAAAATGGCAGAATTGCCAGAGCCTCATGATGCATCTGAAATTAAGTTATTTAAAGAGAATATTCAGGGAATTGGCAAGCTGCTTGAAGGCATTGCTTCATACAATCGAGAGCATACTCAAAATTTCTATTTAAAATATTTAAACGTTGTTTGTGAGCTAATAGCTACAGATGGATTTGATCCATGTTATGCTATTGCCATTATTTTTCAGTTATTTCCTGATGATTTCATTTTAAATGCAGTTATATTACCATTAATAACGCGAACTCAGAATGATGAGAGAATTATAAAGAAAAGTGTTCGCATTTTATGCGATTGGTTGAGAAAATGTACATTTTGTTCTAATTTAAACTTGTGGATATTAGCAATATTTAGTGAACTTAAAAAAGATGTAACTAAATATAATTTGCTCATCGAAACATCTCTTTTAGTAATTGAGCCCCTTACAATTGCTTTAATTATACCTATTCTCAGGCCTAAAGTTTATCCAATAGTGTTTGAAATTTTGACTTCATTTAAGGATTCGCCTGTTGTTTTTCATAAAGTAATATAATATTTTTTTTAAAAATCAATTTTTAAAACAATTTTGAAATTTTAGACGGTTACAAGAATGCCTTTAGTACTGAAACAGTTGAAAAAAGAATGTGAAACGACCACAGAAAATCAGCAACAGACAAAAAAAATATTTCATGAACTAGTAGATTTAATGGCAGCCTTAACGGAAAATTTTCCAAATCATCAAGACTTGTATAAACAATTGGTAAATAAATGGAATTTTAAAAAAGTGTTATGTTATGTTTCTGCTTTATTTTAGAATGAAATTATTCTGCAGTGTCAAAAATCATATGAATACAGATCCGCTTTAATTGGTGGGAATTCATTATACCTTAGCGATCCCCAAATGGATTATAATAACGCAGTTATTCTAAATAATCCAAAAGTTGGTTTAGTTAATCTTGGAAACACTTGTTATATGAACAGCGTTTTACAAGCATTGCTTATGACAAAGGAGTAAGCCAAATTATTCTTATATTTTTTAAGATTTTTTTTATTGTAAACGATATCTTTGCAGTTTTTGTCGGGATATATTGCTTTTGAAGTCGAAAACGCAGATTTTGTACAAAATACAACAATTTTTCGCATTACTATTGCATTCATCCCGACCAGAACTGACACCTTCAGTTATATTGCAAGTTGCAAGACCTCCAGGATTTTCTCCAGGGTTTCAGCAAGATAGTTCTGAATTTTTAGGTTATTTCTTGGAAACATTACACGAACAAGAATTGAAGTCTATTAAGGCAGGTGAACAATTATTGAAAAGCCACAATGATAAATTAGGTGAAAACAAATTAGCAATTGCTCAAAACGAGCAGCAGATCAATGGCGCTGTAGCTGAAAACTGTGATGTTGATGTAATAGATAGCGTAGAAATATCAAAAGGAGTAAAGCTAGAAGATAATCTAACTTTGGAAATGGAAATTGATGAAATACCAAATAATAATGAAATTGACGTTTCAAAATCTAAAGATCTTATACTCACCACGATTGACAAAAACTTTACAGGAAAAATTGTTACAACTTATAAATGTTTAGTGTGTGATTTTGAATCAAAAAATATTGATTCATTTAGAGAGTTACAGTTGTCATTTCCTGATCAAAAACATATTGAGGATGGATTTCCACTTACTTCACATTCTTCTGATAATAGTAACAGTTATTCTATTCAAAATTTATTAGGTATAATCATGTTGATTAGTTTAATTAATAACTAATTTAATTAATTTTATTACTATTATTACAATATTACACAGATTTTCACTGTTCGACCGAAAAACTTAATGGAGATAACCAATACTTCTGCGAGAAATGTAAAAAATTGTGTGATGGTGAGCGATCACAAAATTATGTTATACCACCAATTAATTTAATTGTGACACTTAAGCAATTTAAATATGATCAAAAATATAACATGAGAGCAAAACTAATGCATAGAATTCATCTAAATCAAAATTTATCTTTAAATATAATTTCGCAAAACGATAACAACAAAATAGAAACCATTGATTATTGTATGTATGCTGCTGTAGTTCACACTGGTTTTAATATGGATTCTGGACATTATTATACATATGCAAAAGATGCCAAAAATCCAACGAATATAGATCCAAATGGTGAATTAGATCAAATTTGGTTTAAATTTAATGATAATTATGTAACAGAATGTAGTGAAATAGAATTATACAATATAAATCCACCAAATACCCCTTATATATTATTTTATAGAATGAAATCACGAAGTCGATTAGATGGTTGCAAAACTGAAATTAAACCTTCTATTTGCCCATTTTTGGATGAACTACCCTTACCTTTAAAAAATTATGTCAACGAAGATAATGTGGAATACAAAGCTGAAAAGGAACGCTGTACACAACCGGATAAAGTTAGGTTAATATTGCGTTTAGATTATTAATCTTTTATATGCAATTAATAATGTCAATATTAATGACGACTGTAGGAGTAATAATAACTAAATAAGTAGGGGTGGATCATTTTGAAAAATTTATCTGACCATCACGTAATTGTTGGTGATAATGCGCTTGGCAATAACTTCTAACTTAATTTATTCATTTGTGTAAAAATATGAATTTTTAAAAAGAATCGTAAATATACATATATTGTTTTAAACATATTTGATAATTATTAAAGTTTTCCCATTTTTTGTAAAGATGTTACAACAAATTTTCCTTGTACATTAATTTCTTGAGGCTTAAATATATAAATTTAAGTAACATTTATAACTATAGCTTTTATTTTTTAAAAAATTTGATTTAGATATCGTAGATATTGTATGTTTACACATATATTAATGTATGCGTTTATTAGCTTAATTAATAATATTAAATTTATATAACATTGTACCACTCCAAAAGCCCTACAAAATGTACCTAGTTACTTAAATGTAAATTTATTATTTTATATTAATAAATTTTCTATATTAAGTATTTATATCATATACATGTTAATATCATTGTTAATTTTCTGTTCTGAATTATTTGCTTACAAGCAAACAGTTTCTGTGAATTAATTATTTCATAATTATTATTTTTTTAAATTGGCCAATTCAAACAAATGATATTATGTTCCTTGAAGTATTTATGTATGTGTATTAACTAAATTTTAATCAACTAAATTTTAACTTGACATTTTCAATTTTTTAACTTAATTAAATTAAATCCCACCAATTAATTGAGATAATAGATAAAATTTTAACCATTCTCTAAGCAAGCTAAAATATTTTAAGAAAAATGCATTGAATTGGAGCAAACTAAAAAATCAGTTATTTATTTTTTTTTCAAAAGAAATGGGGAAAGTAGACTAAATTTAGATTAGTTATAATTTTGTAAAGAATTTTAAATTTTAATTTTAATATAACATTGAATATTTTCGAAAAACGAAACAGTAAATTAAATAAGTTCACATACGTGTGTGTAATATGCATTTCTTTTAATATAAATATTAAAATCGTATATGATTTCACCGGAACAGATAAGCAAAGATTGTGCTGCACCATAATAGTATTTTGGTTTAATATTGCCAAAATAAACGCTACTTAAACACTATTCTCGTCTTACAAAACACGACTCTTGCCATTCTTCTTGCTATTTGACACAAAATTTAGAAAGATAGCTAGTTCAAACCAAGATTAATTGATAACATTAATAAAATAAATCTTACAAATTATTTAATGAAAGTAATGACTTAAATCAAACTATAATAAAATAAAATAAAAAAAAAGATTTTTTAGTAAATTCTACAGTCTATTGATTTTTTTGCTTCTTCATAAAATATAGTTTTCTAGAAAAATTGAATTGGAATGTTCATACATAAATAACGACTTATAAAACAACATGTACTTAATTTAAAAATTGCAACTTGTTTAACGAATCCTTTAAGTAAAGTTGGAAATAAAAGATTCGTAATAAAGTACCTTATGTAAAAAAATATATTATTTGTTATGCTATTCTTATTTTAAACATTTTATTATATATAGATAGAAACAAATAAAAGTTTGTTGTTATTAAACTAACTTTTTTAACAAAAATTGAAAAAAAAAATTGTTTTATTTAATTTTACAATGTTGTAAATGTACAACACGTGTATAAATAACTAAAGCTAGTGAAAGTTTTCACTCCTTCAGGCAAATATTCTAGCATTAATTAAGTAGTAATAATTAAAGTATAGAAAACATATGTACGTAGTTTGAAGCATATAATATAATTGGATTGTAAGAACCTATTTCAGGAGAAAATAAGAAATCAATTCGGTAAAATTGATACTTTAATAATATATTACGACGTCGGTTGGAGATTTTCGTTAACTCAGACATGCACCGAAAATGCTAAATTAAACCTTAAAACTATTTTCTACAAACTTGAACATCTGCAGAATATTTTACTTTTGCAAATTTCTGATGTAGGTACTCGAGTAACAATATCCAATATTTTTCTATTGTAGTCTTCTTCTAATTCATATTTTTGCAGCAGTTATATAAAAACTAAAAAATCCTCTAGAAATTTCTATAGAAATACATAATCAGGTTCTAATAATTAGGTTCTATGAATATTATTCGATCCTGTGGATATAATTCGGTCCAATGAATATAATTTTGTCCTATGGTTATAATACGCTCATATGGATATAATTCGGTTCTATAGATATATTTCGGTGTTATGGATATAATTTTGTCTTATGAATATGGTTCGGTCCTATGAATATAATTTTGTCCTATGGATTTAGTTCGGTCTATGGGTATGAACCTGTGCTACGGATGTAATATAGATATAGAAGGGTTCTATTGGTATAATTCGATCTCATGAATATAATTCGTTCTTTTGAATATAATTGTGTCCTAGGAATATATTTGGTATCCAACGGATACAATTTGGTCCTGTAGATATTATTCGGTCCTATGGATATAATTCGGTGCTATTGATATATTTCGGTGCTAGGCATATAATTCGGTGGTATTGATATAATTCGCTCCTACAAATATATTTCTTTCCTCTGGATATGATTCTGTCATAATTTGGCCGCATGGATATAAACTAGTCCTATGGATATGGTCAGGTCGTGAAAATATATTTTGATTGTATTGATATATTTTGGTCCTATGGATATACATATATTGGTCGTATGAATATAATTTGGCCCTATGAATATAGTTCAGTCCTATAGATATATTTCTTTTGGTCGTATGAAAATAATTCGGTCCTATATGAATATATTTCGGTCCAATGGATATATTTTGGTTCTATGGATATAATTCCATCTTATAGATATGATTCAATCATAGATATTTTTTGGTCTTATGGATTTAAGGCGGACCGGACCGCTTGTAACGGAATAATTCGAGTATAATTCGGACATAATTTTGGAATTATGGATATAATTCGGTCCTACGGTAATATTTCAATATTTCGGTCATATGTATATATTTTGGTGCCATAGATATAATCCGGTCCTGAAAATGTATTTTGGTCGTATTGATATATTTTGCCACTATGGATATATCTCGGTCGTATGGAAATAATTTAGTCCAATGGATATATTTCGGTTGTATGAGTATAATTTGGTGCTATTGACATATTTCGGCGGTATAGATATAGTTGTCTTATGAATATAATTTGGTGTATAACTCAGATATCTATAGATATAACTCAGTCATATGGATATATGTATTTCGGTCCTGTGATCATGTGAAATTCGGTGCTGTGGATATAATTCCGTCCTATAAATATATTTTGATTTTATGGATATATGTATTAAATAAAGTGCAACCTGCGAAACAAGATTGCAATGATTAATCTATTTCGCATGGTTCTCAAGTTATAAGCATTTATTTAAGTGCAAGAAAATCTGGTACTTTTGTTTTCAATAGTTTGTAGCTCAAGTGCGAGTATCTGCACCTCCTTTCCTATCCATACAATTTTAATACAAGCAAAATTTACCCTAGTATATAAAATATATTTACCCTAGTACAAAATTCCGACAATTTCTATAAAAAAAACTAAAGAAATATTTGCCTATTAAAAACAACGTTAACTCATCTCCATATAACCTTAAGTTAAGCGTCAAATTTAACCATTGAATTAAGACTTCCTTTAAATTTTTGTTTTCGTCCTAAATATATGCAATATCAGCAAGATGCAAAATAAAGATATGATTTAAGTTGTGAAATATTGGTTTCTAAAAAAGTACTTATTTTTACTTGTTCAAGTAAAATGTACTACTTTACAGACCATTGGTTTGGTCCGAAGTAATTTTTTCGAGTCACTTACATTTAGGTCCACTTTTGGTTTACAGAAGTAGTAAATTGACCAAAAGTGGACCTAAGTGTAAGTGACTCGTAATTACACGCCTGAATTACTTTTTTTGAGTGACGCTAATGAGTAATAAATTTTAAAAGAATTTTTTTTTTGAATAGTCACACTCAAAAAAGTACGCTTGTGTAATTACAGAAATTATCTTCTGTATATCGCTACACTATGTACCAAAGAGTTACTCTCAAAATTTTGTAAATTTAAAAAAGTAGCTGAAAAAGCATTTCCGTGTCTTACTTCACGGTATGTAGACTCGAAAAGATCGGTGGAGCAAGAGTTATAGTTAGTTATTTTGACTATTTTTGTTGAATTTGAGTTCATTTATCTTTGTCTCTCAAAATTTTTAACATCTGTAATAAAAAAAGAAAAATTTGAACATTTTCAGTTCCCAAGAAAACTGGTGAGCTCAACTTATAAATGCGAATAACGAACTGAACTCAGCTTAAGAGTCTAATTCATATATTTTTCGGATGTAAGTAGATACGTAGTTGAATTTTTTTTAAATAAACATACATATGGGTGTATGTATAAAGTTCTCTATAAGAAAGAATATGTACTTTAAAATACACAGATGTCAATAAAGTATTGTATGATTTGAATAAATTTAAATGTATTGGTGTGTATGTATGAATATTTAAAACAGATAATACTTGGAAATACATATGTAAATATGTTGATAACAAAACTCTGGAAATGTAATTATTCAAAATATATTTTTTAAATCAAAAAAGGAAAGACTGCAATTCAAAACAATTTCACATAGGTAGGGAAGGGAAAAACAAATATAAAAGAAATCACTATAAATGCGTGGGCGTTAGTGCGCTTGCTCGGAAAATTCATTAAGAAAATAAAATTTTTTTTCTTGTATTTCTGTATAAAATTATTTTGTTGGAATTTTCAAGTTGCTTTCAGTTTATTTTTCTAAAGAAAATTCTCTTAGATTTTTCGTACATCATATATATATATACGTAACGTGAATGCATATTTTATGGTGTTTGTATATTTGTAAAGGTGTTTTCGAAAATGAAGATTTAATTAAGAATCCTTTTCGGAAAGCTTTCACACTCATTTTTTAAGTTTAACAGAATTTCCTACACTGTTTTCTATATTTATATGTTACCCAACATACTTATATTATATATATTATATGAATAGACAGATACATTACGTATTTGTGAAATTACACAGGCTGTCTTGTATTTAAGTGCACTGCTATATAATATGGTGTATAAATAATAGACCTTTATATGGTACAAAAGTTTTGTGTGGAGATTACGTTCATAGTTCAATAGGTTCCGAGTTTCAGAGGCTCACATAAAAATACAGAAATATAAAGCGGCATATATACTTGTATATATGTACATATATTCATGGATATACAGGTTTCAGAGTTAGTCTCGGCTGATTTTTTACTTTTTGTAAAAAAATTTACTTCGTTTCTGTGTTATAAAAGCGCATTACTAAATATGATTTGAAAGCCCCAGAACAAGGACTTTCTTGTGAATATCATCGTTGGTTATAATCTGTTCAGATTTCGGAATTGAAATTTTAACTTTTCATTTATAAAAAATTTTCCTTAATTTTCTAAGTGAAGTAAAATTGTAGCTTTCTCTAATTTTTAAACTAACTGTTTGTATTAAACTTAGAGAAAGCTACTGCTCAGAAATGTACATAGCAACCAATTAAAATTGCGTCTCTTATGTACTTATTTAACTTAGCAATTAAGTTATCTCTACATTAATACGACTCGGAGACATGTGCGTTTAATAAGTTACGTTTAAGGTTTGCTAAAATCGAGTTTAGCACTTTTCCAAAAAAATTTTGTGAACAAGCGCTTGTTAGCTTAACGTCCGTCCATAATAAATAGATGGTTTCGTTAGAAGAAAAATTTTTCCCACCTCCACCCCCTCTCAAGTTATCGTCCATCGAAATTTGTAAAATTTGAATTTTTGGCACCTTATGTTTCCGAAACTGCAAGCTTTTTCAAATTTCTATTAATGCAAAAAGCCAATGGCAAATTTCTTGCCAATAAAAAACATGAGATTCAATTAAATTATTTTTAGTACACAACAAAATTATAGGGAAAAATTGCTCATGCTCTTATGGGATATTACTATATCAATGTTAAATACGTCCTCGTAATAATTTAGGTTGCAACTCCAGTCAGCTATGAATGCTCTATGTACTGGAAGTTGAAAATTATAATTTCGAGTCTTAATTTTGGCAGTATCAATGTAGATTTTCCAGGTTAATTAACTTTTGTATATATACATACTTAAATTTTTAAACACATCTGATCAATGGTGAGCTGAAAGGTCTCGGGTTAAAAGCCCAATCAGGTCACTATAAAAAATTATATTCAATATTATATATAGCTTTATACAAATTACATATAAATTTAAAAAAATTAATATTAACTAATTGCCATATTCCAACAATATCTAACATTAAATAAAGTTGGGTCAAACCAATGGTTTGTATTGTAGCATTTTTCCCTTCAACAAGTGAAAATTCTGCTATTAAATACAGTCTATGTATAGCTATCACACTATTAAAATTATTTTCATTCATACACAAAACTATTCTAGGATTGCATATATTTAGGATGACGCATATATGCAGTCTTTGAAATAAAGCAAAAATTAATATAAAAAGGGGTTAGCATAATGCTCGATTTTAAGGGTTAATTGTGTGAGTTAAGAAAAATAATTATATTTTTTAATTTCACGGAATTTACCGTTAGATTTTTGCGTTTATAAAAATTTGGAAAAGCTTGAGGTTTCGGAAATATAAGGTGCCAAAAATTCAAATTTTACAAATTTTCAGAGGAGATAACTTGAGAGGGGGTGGAGATGGAAAAAAATTTTTTTCTAACAAAATGAACTATTTATTAATATGTAAAAGCTCCTAAAATTTTAAGCTTCTACAGTCTGGGGTCTAGAAGAAAAACGACATCAAAAATTTGGAAAAAAAGGACTTTAAATAACGGTAAATTTGTGCGGCCATTTTGTTTTTCTTAAGTTGAACTATAGTATACCGCGCAAAGGGAAGCAAGCCACTGCCTTTCTGCGTTTGAAAAATTTGAAAAATGCTTATGGTTTCATTGCAACAAATATTTAAAAAAGGCCATTTTTAGGGTTTTGGGGGGGTATAACTTCTAGAGGGGGGGAGATAGGTAAAAATTTTGTTCTACGGAAATAAGTTTCTAGTGAAGATCTATGTACGTATTAAATTTCAGTTTTCTATCTTCAAAGGTGTAGAAGTTTTGTAAACAGACACACGGACAGACGGACGGACGGACGGACAGAGTGAAATTAATAAGCACTTTTTTCAAAAATTTTTTTGGAAAAGTGCTAAAAACACCAGCAAAATAGAGCAATATACATCAATATCATGATAGTCAATAAGAATGTAAAATGGAAAGAAGAAGAATAAGGGGGTTAAAAAGGTAGTAAAGAGCTGAAGTTTTCATTCAACATTTTCCCTATTAAATGAGTATACCTGTATATCCATGAATATATGTACATATATACAAGTATATATGCCGTTTTATATTTCTGTATTTTTATGTGAGTAAAATTTTTGTATTTTTATTTTCCTTCATTATGCTTGCCTTCATGCCTTCAATAATGAAGGAAGGCATTTTCTTTAATGTATACTGCATGCTTTAAAGAGTTTTCAAATTTAAAAACAATATTTACATACGTGTATATTTTACATAAAGTATATTACATATTTAAAAGCAAAGAATTGATCGTATCATTTGTGTGGTACCCGTACGTGTGAAGTTTCAGAATTGCAGTTTGCTTAGCTTGTTGGGATAGGATAACATTTTTTTTTCAAGTTTTCTGGCAGTTCTTGTAAGATCTAATACTCGTTTATGCAAAATTTCAACACAGTAAGCTTTAAAGTTTCCAAGACATGCAGACCAAATTATTTTTGGAGCTATATGGCACTCCTTGCTTTAACCCAATCTAAATTACGGTAACTGAATCCCGGTTCTTACAGTAACTGAACAAGTTTTACGGACAGGCAAACAGACGGACATAAGGATCGACGCACATGGATAAATCGACCCAGAATCAGATGCTAAGTAAGAATATGTATACTGGGTGATTTAGTGTGACATGTACTGTAGGGTTCTCAGCATTCCAATTTAAGGAAAACTTGAATTTTTCCCTTTTTGTTTCGCTCTTTTTAGTCGACCATTTAATAGCCAATTTTTCGAAATTTTAAAAATAATTTTTTCAATAACAATAAATTATGCAATTTGTTAGATATTTTTAGAAAAATTTCGTGCAAAAACGAATATTAAAGTTTGATTGATTTTAATTCAATCACTTGTATGCAACATTTATTTACTTTAACAATTCGGGTGGTTTAAAGTGGTAAAGACAGCGATAACCATTTATTTAAATAATTTTTAATGCTTTGTCTATAAAAGCTAAATATTTGTAAATTTTTAGACTAATTTTAATTTATTAGCTTAATATTACTTTCCAAATAATATTTTTTTCTAAATTAATATGAATTTTTTGGTGGAATTAATATGAATTTTTGGTGGAAAATTTAAGGGAATTGCAGCTACTATGGGTTGTTGTAAATTATTTGTAAAGGTATTTAAATTAATATAAAAAGGTACAGCTTATTTCTGCCAAGCCTAATTTAAATTGCGTTCGTGTAAAAATTATTTCGCTACAAAAATTGTATTCATAAAATACTAACCATACAGTAGCATAGTTACCGCTATAAATAGTCAAAAACTTTAATTTTTGGAAATTAGCTATTACCATTAGCTCTTTCAAAAATCTTTTATTTTAAGGTTTTATTTCGCTTAGCTCGAAGTTCATATAGCTAATAAGTGAAAAATTTCCAAAAATTTTCGTATAGAAACGATTTTCTCTCTATTAACTCTATTCCTAGATTGACGTATTCAGTTCTGCCTTTAACAAACTGCAATTTCCAACTGCATTGTAATTTTAGGAAAACTTGTCTTTAGCAAACTGCAGAACTGAATACGTCAATCATCGAGGGACAGGGTCTTGTGAGTAGATCTACCACTAAACTCAAATCTGGACGGTTTCCATGTTTCCCCTATGTTTTGCCAGGAGTTTCTTGGAAAACGAAAGGTGTGGCCAACCGTTATATAAGAAATTTATTTTAAATTAAAATATTTTTGTTGTATCTAAAAAATTTAAAAGAATTTTTTTTTTCTGATTTTGTAGAGGGAATTGAAAATTTTTTTTTGAAAAAGGTATACAAAATACCTACATACATAGGAAATGGTTCCAATCACAAGTGCAAACAATTAATATTTTTCAATTACAATGCACTAATTTTTTTTGAATATGAATACATAATATAACATTAGATGTTGAATCTTATTTTTTGTTTTCACTATCGAAAATTGTATTTGTAACTACAAAAACTAAGTTTTTGCCACATTATTTTAGAGGGATTTAACAAAATATCATAGAGACATTAACAAAATATCATACAACTTTTGACTATGTTTTACCTTACAATAATAATTATTACAATGCATGAAAAAACTAAAATTGCAATAATATTTACAAAACATTTAGTTTTACAGTTATTTGTTTTGTTCTAAATCTTCTTACATTTAAAAACACTAGTATTTACAGTGGCGAGCAAAAATGATCAAATAATTTAAAAAATTTTTTTATATGTAATTTTCTCTTTATTTTTTTAACAAATTTATTTTTATTATATTACATAATTATTGCTTCAATATTAACCTATTAATTCACACAATAAAAAAAACAATTCATTGAAAACAAAAACAAACAACAATTAAAAACTCTTGGAAGTCCCATTTGATCAATTTTGCACGTTTTTACATGTTTGAAAATTTAATAAGAAAGAACCGTTTTAAACATATCTTATTTCCAAGAATAGCATTATATTACTTCATATACTCAAAAACGTTCGTTCTGAGCAGAAGTTTTATTTATTTTTGTAAAGAAATTTATTAAAAATAATAAAATGAAAAAAATTAGTATGCAAGTAGAAAATAATATAGTTTCCATGATTAAGCAGGGCTATACTGCAAGGAAAATTGCTCAATTATTAAAAGTATCTGTAGGAACTATCTCTAATGTAAGAAAAAAAAAGAAATTAACTGAAAAAAAAATGTACGGGGTCGAAAAAGTCTGTTGTCCGAGGCCGATGCTCGCCAAATGTATCGATTTTTAAAAAATAACAAAGCTAGGACACCAAAAGAAGCAGCTCTTGCGCTAAATAAGAATGTCAGCGAATGGACGGTTCGAAGAGCTTTGCAAAAAATTGGTTTAAGAGCTGGGGTCAAAAAGAAAAAGCCTGCAATTTCTGAGAAAAACAGAAAAGCTCGTTTGAGTTTCTGTCAGAAACACCGAAATTGGGGTGTAGAAGACTGGAAACGCATAATTTGGTCGGACGAAACAAAAGTGAACAGGTTTCAGTCTGACGGAAAAACATATTTTTGGCAACGGTCACATGAAAAAAAACTCCAAAGGCATCAAATTCAAGAAACTATGAAGCATGGTGGTGGGAGTATAATGGTATGGGGTTGTTTTACATGGTGGCACATAGGACCTGTTGTCAAAATTAATCAAATTATGACAAAAGATTTATATTTAGACCTCTTGAAAACCTATTTGCCTAATTTTGTTGAAGAATGTGCTTATCCAATCGATGAAATCATTTTTCAACAGGATAACGATCCTAAACATACGGCCAAAATCGTTCAAGATTGGTTGGGAGCTCAAGATTTTTCGACGTTAAAGTGGCCAGCACAGAGTCCAGATCTCAATCCTATTGAGAATCTTTGGGCCATAGTAAAGAAACGTCTACATCAGTATGAAAAGCCTCCGAACAATATAAAAGAACTATGGGAACGATTTTCAAAGGAATGGCAAAACATTGATGAAGTAGTCATTCAAAATCTCGTTGAAAGTATGCCAAGGAGGATAGAAAGCGTCATTAAAAACAAAGGACTATGGTCCAAGTACTGAAACCGAAAAAATATTAAAATTTACTATGAAATTGATAAACGTGCAAAATTGATCAAATGGGACTTCCAAGAGTTTTTAATTGTTGTTTGTTTTTGTTTTGAATGAATTGTTTTTTTTTATTGTGTGAATTAATAGGTTAATATTGAAGCAATAATTATGTAATATAATAAAAATGAATTTGTTAAAAAAATAAAGAAAAAAATAAATATAAAAATTTTTTTCAAATTATTTGATCATTTCTGCTCGCCACTGTACATACAACAACAAGAAGAATCACACTGTAATGTTTAACAATAAATGTTGCAAATCTACATTAAATTGTATTGCACACAGTATTATGGAATGTCTTTTATTGTAAGTATAAATATACTGCGCGGTTGTATCTCAATTTACTGTACCATTACTTTTTGACAATATTGTAAGCATTGTTGCCTATTACAATATTGTAAACATTGTAGCCTAAATATCTTCATTTCAAAGATTTCATATCTTCACGAACCCTTCAAGATCTTCAACTCAAATTCTGTTGAAGAAAGTGTAAGGCAACAAAAAAAAAAGCTAATAACATGCACAATCATATATCATGGCAGGAGCCGTATGCGCATTTTGTTAATGCGCCAATTCGGTTAATATAGAATAAATTGCAGCGGAGAATACGAGTATCAATAATTTTCTGTCATGAGAGTAGTGTTACCATGCGTTACATATTAAATTGACTTTTTGGTATATTTTTTTTCGCAAACTTTGGAAAATATGGAAAAAAATGTATAAAATTCTAGTTTTGAAAAACTTTAGTAGCATTAAGAAAATTTTAAATTTAAAGATATTTTTGTATGTAAAATTTTAAAAATCTTATTAAGAAATTTCGCTCAAAAAACATGCCTAAAAAATCTTATTCGAAGAAAATTGTTATTTTAAATATGTTAGTTTAATAAAATTAAAATAATTATATATTTAGCGGGATGTTCATTATATTTTTAGAGGGATTTATAAGAAAATTAGAAGTTTTTGCTTTCCTGAAAATCACATATTATGTTATATTGAGATACAATAATTGTACATCCGGAACCGTTAATATAAAAGAATCATATGATTATACGGATCAACTGTACACTTTTTCTAATTCTACATACACACATTCAAACAAGAAAAACAAAATCAAAAAGCTGTACACTCATTACCCAAATAAAGCTTTCAATATTCAATTTATATACATTATAATACGTATACGTCGAAATGTGTATATATAGTGGTATATACATATAAAATTTATATTATTCGAAATATCCTACGTCAACCTAGAACTTTCAAAAAAAAAAAATTGCTTTTTGCTTTTCATTCCTTCTGCAGTCTAATTTAGAACTTCGAATTGTGTAAAAGCATAAAAATACGAAAAATAATTTTTTTTTAAATTTATCCGAATAAAACAAAAACAAAAAAAAATAAAAATGATAATTTAATTAATAATTGTTTGCACGTTTAAAAATTTCAAAGAAATTATCAGTAAAAGTGTTTTAATTTTTTTTTGTTCTTAATTCTGAAATAAAAATATAAAAGATTTTAGTGGTGTTTACATTGTAAGGCTATAAGAAAGATTAAGAGGTAGTGCGGGCGTTTGGAATTCGTAAAACACTAAAACAATTAAAAAGGAAATGAAAAATTCTCAAGTGCGATGATAACGTAAAGGAAAAAATATTGTCGTCGTGGAAAGAAAAACATTTTTTTTTTTGCATTTATTCGACGAGAAAAATAACAAAAAAAATTTTTATTAAATTTTTCAAAGATTTTCTATTTAAATAACATTTTTGCATGTCTTTTTTTGTTTTCTCAAATTCAAACACAGGAATGGATTTTTGCAATACACTCCTAATAACATAATTAAAGGGGCCCTTAAAATTAGAGTTTTTTCACTGCAAATTTTGTTATCTTTTTTTATGGATAATTTATTTGAAGTTATAGATAGACTCAAGAAAATTTTTCTTTAATCTATAGAAATAGTATCAATCCCCGTATAAGAGCAGATACTTTGTCTTAATTTGCAAGGCGATTTCGAATTAAAAATGAAAAAAAAAAAATATTCTGAACATGATTGTATCAATACGATTATAACAAAGTGTATTTTAAATATTTTTCAAAATTATTTAAAATATTTAACAAAAAAAATGGGATCAAAAGACAAGCCTATATTTTTTCTATTTTTATTACTAAAAATTCGAAATAAAACAAGAACAAAGCGAAGCAAAAATATTTTTTGCTATTGATTTTAAAATAAATTTCATTATCATTTTTTTTTTTTTTCAATTGATTTGAGTCAGTCTTTGATATACCACAAAAAAAAAAAAAACTCATTCATGGATATTTGAACTTCCATTCAGATTATTGATTTTTCTTCTATTTTCTTGTGTTCTTTCACCAAAAAGGATATTTTCTTTTTTTTTCTATTAATTCAGAAACAGAAAATAATAAAAACAAAAAGAAAAAAATTTCTAACCTTTTGAATTTGTTTTTGTGTCGGTATTCGTTTGAATACGAGTATATATAAATTTAAAAAATTTATACATATATTTGTATACGTTCTTTATCTGCATATACATATATATAAATATATATTATATATGAACATTAACGTATACATGTTTTAGTATATGTGTATACGCATTTTTATCTACAAATTATATCGATGGTGAAATGTAAAGTTATGCTAAGTAACAAATTTTTTAAATGAGTTTGCGAAATCGATGCGACTCAAATAGGCTAACTGCAAAGTTGAACTAGCAAAAAAAATGCTAAGTGTTTTTTTAGAAAGTTTATAATACAAAAACTGATGTAATGGTAAAACACAAATATGCAAAGTACATCAGTTGCTATTACAACAATGTTGCAAAGTACAACAATTTTAAACTATCAACCATTTTATGCTATGTGCAAGATCTTTTGTTCAAAATTTCAAATTTTATTTTAAAAAACTTATTTCAAATAAAAAACTAATTTTAGAAAAAACAGAGAATAAAAATTAAATTATATAATACTAATCTAATTAACTGCCTTCTTTTCGAAAATTTGCTAAATTTCAAAGCACTCTCCTGCAAAACTTTAAATTTGCTACTTAGCATATTTTTGCGCTTCAACAACGATATCTGATGTGTGTGCATTAAAGTGTGCATTATTTGATTTTCTTTCCTTCTGATTAACTCAATTATTGAACATTGTTTTTTTTTTTATATTTTGATGCTATTTATGTTTCCATATATGTATTATTTTAATATATAAGATTAAAAAATTAAATAATTTAAATATTTTTTTTTCTCAAATATTTAATAGTCTCGCCATAATATGTACTCGTAATATTGAAATTTTTGAATAAAACGTGGTTCATAATTCAATAATAATGAAAATAATTTGTAATTTAAAGTTTAAATTGCATTAAAAGAAAATATAATACACAATTTTTGTTTATCACAATTGCTCATATACATTTATATATATATGTATATCTTAAAAAACTATACTTACAATTATAGAGCGCATTGCAATCAAGTATATACATACGCATATTTATACATAATATAAATATGTTTTACATGTTATCATCAAATTTCTAAAAGTGAACAAGAGGAAGTGAAAGAAATGCAAGAACAATTTAAGTTAAAAATGTCTATATAAATTGCATATACATAAAGTATTAACAATATAAAATTATTATATATGTATTTATTGAAATCATGTTATTAAAACAAAAACATGGAGTCGATTTTAAATTTGTGCTTTTAAAATGCAGAAATTTCTTTAAATAATTCTTAATTTTTGTTAAATAAATTAATATACTTAATATAATGTGTAAAATAAAATGTGAAAATTATGTTTGTGTACATGTTAATTATTATAATGTGAAATTTAATAATTAAATTTAATTAATTAGAACATAAAATATCAACATAAAACGATAACTATAGTAAATACACATACATTTAGAACAAGCGAAAGAAAGTCAGAAAAGGAGTGAAAAATAAAGAGAAAACTAGAAGTAGAAAGAGAAAATAAAATAAAATTCAAAATGTTCAGAATCAATCTCTTTATTACATATTTACTCTTAGGTTATGGATGCTTCATTAATCCTATTTCCGGGAACACATACCCTGGTAATATTTATTATTATATTTTATATTTTTTTTTTTTACATTATATATTTTCAATATTAAAATGGAAATATACTTAAACAAAAATTTGAATTTCAAGATTTTTCAAATTTCAAAAATCTAAACATAGTTTTCTTGTTGAAAAGTGCCATACCCATATTTATTAATAATGGTCATATTTATAAATAATAGGAGAATTAGAGCTCGATTTATTATTTTTATTGTTTAAAACTCAACCGCCTTCTCGCCTAAGTCTTTAGTAAGGACGTGCACCTGTGAATATAATTTCAATTTTATCAATTTAGTCATGTTTTTTTGCTATATCTTTGTGTCTGTAAGTTTTTTAAAATATTTTTATGATATTATCTTGATTTAGTTTTGAATTATAATGTCGAAATTTCTCACAAAAAAATTATTATTAACTTATGAGTTCACTGATCATTGATAAAACTGAAAAATTTTGTGATTAATTTTTTTTATATAAAATTATTCCATATAAAAAAGTAATTTAGTTAAAATAAATTGCATGCGGTGGTACTGTTGTATTGCCACACAATTTCAAAGATAGATATATCTCAGAAAATATGTATTAAGGTTATTCCGTAAATCAACGTATATGAACTGTTTATAAACTAAAACTGTAACAGCAAGAAACGAGTCGGAATAGCATAAATCCCGATTGTAACCTATCACCAACTGTAATCGCAAACCTTAACCTTTTCCTTATAATTATAACCTCTATGTTTCACAATAGAAAGAAAATATTCTACTATCAATATACATTTAAATACAAAACTGATACGCTATTAAAGGATTTTACTGCAAAGCCTTGATTTTGTTTTATGACAGACGTTAAGTGTGATATTTTTTATGCAATTAAACTTTTTAAAAACTTTTAAAACTCAAACAACAACTCCAATAACTTTTATGGACTTAATATAAGGTAGAAATAATATACAACAGTGAAAAGGTATAAAAAACTGTTCCATGTAAGTTCCCAATTTATTCGCACAATTTTTCTAACAGATGTTAATGAATAAGAAAAGTATTTCACAAATCTTTATCAGAGAACAAATTAAATTTTAGTTTTTCATTTTTTACATTTATTTTAAATTTACATTTGATTAGGGGACCTTTTAAATAAAAATTTCTTATAAATTATGAATAGTTAGCAATACCCCGTATTATAATATTATGTGTGCTCACTAATTTAATTATTACAAATTTTTACGTGTATAACTTTAAAGAGTTTAAGTTTTTATGTATACGTAAAGTTAAAATTTCAGTGTATAACTAAATTAAATTAAGTATGGTATGTAAATGTATCACCATTGAATGATACTATTGACAACGTGTCAACACCAATATATTTCGATATCATATTTTTAGTTGAGAAATCGCAGTTTTGAAAATAAAATTATACACATTATAGTTACATACAAGCATCTAGCTATGTGTCCTTATGTATTTTTACTCAAAAGCACACAAAAGGAATGTACATGTGTGTAAAAAGAAAAGTATTTTGAAAATGTTTAATTAAAGTCAGCATTTTTGTTTTTTACAAATTTAGACGTCATCCTTTGCTTAAGTACAAAAATATAAAATGTTTGCAAATTAAAGGTTATAGTTTTTAACACTGTATTAATATTTAATTTCAGCAGAAGTGTTCAAGAAAAATTAAATGTGACTTTTTCTATGAATATTTTTGAGTAACACAAATTTCACCTTTAATACGTAAAATATATTTTTGTATTTTCGTCTCCTTTGATAACCCATATGGTTATACCAAAATTTTGTTTCACGTTTAAGATTTCCACCCCAAGGGTTTTCGTGAGATAAAGAGTGGCGTGTTAACAAACTTCTTCTTAAACCTTCTGAAATCTATTAAAAATCAGTTAAAAAAAAGTCTGTTAGTGTGTATTGAATTTATGTTTAACATGATTTTGTTTTCTGAATTTCTTTTCCGGTTTAAAAAATCTTCTGGAGCCAAAGTTGTACATTTCGCCAAGATCATCCCGGCAATACACTGTATGTTCTAAAAATACCTTGAAACAACATTTGACGTTTTAATTCTATTATAAACACTACAATTTCAAATCGACAAGTTTTTTAAATAAATTTTTTAAAACTATTATGGTTAAGACCGATAACACAAAATTTTGCTTTCATTTTTATGTAGGTCTCCGAAATTATAGTTTTATTATTAATAAAATCTTAGTAAATTTCAAAAAAATAAAATTGGGTCAAATCAATTTATTTGTAATGTAGCACTTTTACCTTCAACAATTGAAAATATTGCTTTTAAAAACAATTGATTTAACTACCTTAATCGATTATTAAAATTACTTTCATTCATACACGAATATATTTCAAAGATTGCGTACATTTAGGATAAGCACTGTATGCAATTTTTGCAATAAAACAAAAAAAAATTTAAAGAGGTGTTTACACAATTGCATGAGTTACGAAAAATAATTATATTTTATAATGACATGGAATTCACCGTTAGCTTTTTGCGTTAATAGAAATATGAAAAAGTTTGCAGTTTCGGAAATATAAGGTGCCAAAAATTCAAATCTTACAAATTTGGAGTGGCGATAACTCGAAAGGAGGTCGAAGTAGAAAAATATTTTCTTCCAACGAAATGAACTGTTTATTAGTATCTGAAAGCTGTAAAATTTAAACTCCCACGTGTAGCGTTCTAGAAGAAAAATTATGTCGAAAATTTGGAAAAAGCGGATTTTAGAAAGTGGTAAATTTAACAGCCAGCCACAACATTTCAGCTTTTGCAAAATTTTAAAAATCCTTATGCTACAGTTAATAGATAAAAAATGACACTTTTATGGTTTAGAGGGGAACAACATTTAAAGGAGGGGGATATAAGTAAAAACTTTCTCTTATAATTTGAAAAATTTAGGTTAAAATACCATTTTGCATCAAACCTATTTCAAAATTTAACGTGTCTGTGTGTTATTAATTTTAAAAAAAATTTTAACATAACGTAATCCAAAAACCCCTTACAGTATGCAATTTTGATAATCTTATTTAAGACGAAAAGTCGATTTCTTGTTTTAATTAAAAAAGCATTATTTTATATAAAGTATAGATAAAAATATCCATAATTTCGAAAGTTGTAGACATCTTAAATGAGGTTCGGTTGGTTCCATTTTCTTTATATAACATGAATATAATGTACCTGTCAAAAAATTTTAATGAAAAAAAATTGCTAATCGATTTATAAGAATGTTCAATAAACCTAATTCTTGATTGATTAAAATATATACAAAAATATTTCATGAGAAATTGTTATTTTTGAAACTAAATTTATAAACTTTAACAATTCCATAAGTATACTTATGTTAGAAGAAAAAAATGATTACTATTATCAAAATAATTACTGAAAGAACATAAAAAAGAGTCACAAAATCAAATTAATAGGGTGAGGAATAAAACAGGAGAACTTAAAGAGCTCGATAAAATCTATTGTAAATATTATACCGACATTTACCAAAATATAAAGTAAATTACCATATACTTTTAACTCGCAACGTAAAGTTAATTGATAAATTAAAATCTGCTGGTTATTTCGCTTGATTTTCAATATACTTACAAGAACAAATAAGTGCAGCTTGTGGCATAGTTGTACTCTACTTAGTAAAAACTAAATTAATTTGAGATATTTTCATGAGATTTACTTAAAATAATTTAAAATTTTATACGATATAACCTTAATCCTTTAAGTCGAAAACATTGTTACCTTTTATACAATGTTTAATTATTTTTATTCGAATGTTCAAAATCTCAATTCATTTTAATATGAAAAATTATTTAAATATAAATAATGCATTTTACAATTATGTGAAATAAACAATGTATAATTTTCTATTACGTTAGAAAATGCTTACATAAAAGCAATTCTACATAATATGTTTATATTATAAAATATAATTCTAGGAATTCTGTTCAGGACAGCATTTATATAATATTCACATATATATACATATAATACATAATATAATTTCTTTATTTTTAATATTGAATAATTTATTTAATTTACAATAAAAATTTCATGAATTTGAGCATAGTTAGAGAATTAACGTATATTGTACATATTATATATGTATTAATATATATGGACTTGTATGTGCGTGCAGCGAATTTCCTTATTTGTGTTCGTGTGTATGTAAAAAAGACCCATTCTTTAATAAAAGAAGAATGAGTTCGTTTTTTTTTTTTTGGTTTTTTAATATAAAAATAAAATTGCATTGACGTCAAAAATTCTAAGAATAGCCTTTTTTTTTAAGATATAAATTCAAAATTATATTATTTACTTGTGTTTATATGTATGTGTATAGTTAAATGTTGCGGACATGTATATGCGGACACGTTTGAGAATCTCTTTAAATTAAAAATACATCTATAAATATCTATATGTATTCATGTATGTGAACTTTTATATTTTAGTAATAAAGAGCCTGGACATTCCTATCTTCATACACTCTCATTTTTCAATTGTGATATTTAATTTACAGAAATTTTTTTGAAAATTTGATTTTTTTAATTTAAATAAAACATAAATTTTTTAATTGAATTTATGTAAGTACGCGCATTTTTTAATCTTCAAAATTGTTTGAAATTATACTTGTATACTTAGTAAATTCTCTTCTTCTCTCTTAATGTCTACAAATTTTCTGATTAAATAAAATACAAACATATATACATAAATACATACATACAGACTCATATCGAATATTGCAGAGTTATTCTGTTTACATAATATAAGAAAGAATCAAAGAAAATTAAAATTTGCGTCGCATTCGCATTTTTCTTTGTTTTTTTACATACATACATACGCAACTGCATATTGCACATATGGATTTTTATAATATGTATGTATGTATATATATACCTATTTTGTTTTTGATACCCGACGGCAGGTTTTATTCAAGGATTTTATTTTATAATAAAAATAATTGTTTAACGAAATAGAAACTAGAAAAGTAAAAAATTTGAATTTTTTTTAAATCCTATTACTTTTTTTTAAAAAAAATCAGTACACTTTTATTTAGAATAAAAAGAAAATTAAAATTAATTTGACAATGGAATATTACACATATTATGTATGTACATAGTTTTGACCTTCAATTAACTAGCAATGCATTTATAGCAGATTCTCTATATAGCCACATTATTCTTTCTTGAATGTTTTACGGTAAATTATTGATATAGCTGGCTACCGTGATCATATATGTACGCAATACAAAATATTGGATACATTCAGGATGAGAATGAAATTTTGCAAAAGAAGCATTGATGTAATTGTCGAATTCGACGGCTAAAATAAAAAAACATATTATAGTTTTTTGCTTTTATATATATTTAGAAAAGCTAGCAATTTTTGGTAAATTTCAGTTTTTTTTCTCTACTGAATTTTGTTATCGAATTTTCTTTACTGGATTTACACTAAAGATTTGGTTAAGCAACTATTTCTGAAGGAGATTCTAATCAAATAAAATTTCAATTTTACAACAAACAGCACAAATATTTGTGCAAATAATATAAATTTATATGAAAAATATGTAAGTATTGCTATTAATCATTAATGACCGCCCAATAGTTTCATTACTAAAACTTTGATTTTTGGCACAATTGAAAATTGCGTTAAGTTCCCTTTTCCATTTTCCATTATTTTGTCATGTAAAACAGTTTTGTTTACTGAAAATGTTGAAAATTTTTCTTTTAATCTTTAATAAATATCAAACATTAAAATTATTGTACAACGATATCGGTGCCATATTGGACAAATAAAAAAAAAAATTAACAAATTGGGATAAATCAAATATCGTTTGAAAATAAAAAATTTTTTTGTTAAGAACTATTTCCAATTTCAGCTAGAATTTATTTACTGTTGATGAAAATAACAAGTTTTTGGAAATCTAAAATGGAGAATATTGAGTGAATGAACTTTGAAAAAAAATATTGTGTAAGTAAATTAGGTTGACAAAATTCTAAAACTAAAATATTGTAATATAAAGATAAAAAGGTTTATGAAAATTGCTCTATTGAATTCAAGTCATAGTAATTATGGACGGGTTTTAAGGCCATAAATGGAATGTGCTCATGCGATCTTGTTATATAAAATTTTTATTGAAAATTACAAACATTTCAAGAGGAACTATCAAAAGAAATATAAAAATTTAGAGTCCAGAAATTTGAATTTCACTCCCGTCTCTTAAATTTCTTGGTTTCTCATTGTAAATTCAATTTTTTTAAGCAAAGTTTAAAAATTTCTATAGAAAATCATTATACGAGTAGTTATGAAATAGTCGCATGTAGAAATAAATTTGAATCAAACCAAAATTTTATAAAGTAGCCATTTTTCATTTAAGAAATGAAAACAATTGGAAGGAAGTATAAGAAAGTAAAAACTTTTTTAAAAAGCAATCATGTAGCTATTTGAATAAAAATGTTGCATACTTTTAGGGAAAAAAGCAAAAATTAGTTGCCATAATGGCCGAAACTTGACCGTTCGAGAAATTTTGAAATGCTCGCAGTTGTTGCAATGCCATTACGCAACAGAAAAATTTTTTGGTGAAAGATACAATAAATTGTAAACTGTTGTTAGAATAAATAGATTGCTATTTATAAGAAATATTTAATTTCAGCTCTCTATCTCAAAGGTTGTAAAGATTTAGTATGCAGACGGAAGGAAAAACGAACAGACGGCTACTTTTTTTTCAATTTCGTTGGTAGATTATTAAAAAGTAAAAATATTTTTTATATATATTTTTTTAAACATTACTTTGTACACAATCTTCATTTCGTTGAAATGTGACATAAATGTTAAGATAATTTCTTTTATACATACATGAATGTATTTATACAATAAAAATTCATTCAAAAATCATTATGAAAAATTTAATAAAAATTATTAAATTAAAATCTCAAATGCATTTTATTATCTCGATAAATCACATTAAAAATATGAAATAATTAAATTTATTTTGTAAAATCTTGAATTGTATTTTCATTTAATTTTTTTATATATGTATATGTTTATGTATTTTATTTGTTTGTGTCGTACTTATACAACCTAGACAAAATTAAAGCTAAAGAATACAAAGAATTTTTGCATACAAACTCATTACGCTTATTAAGGTTATTACTTTTCGAATTTTTTATTCATAATGTCCAAAAAAATGGAGTTTTGATTTACTATCAGGTAGAGATTTCAATACTTGTGGAAATTATAAGTTTTTGGACAATCTTATAAGTACTAAAAAAAAATTTCTGAATTTCAATTACTATTTAAATAAAATTGATAACAGGGGCATGAATTTAAAAAAAGAATCACTCGTGATTGTAAATTCGGCTATTGTACTCGCCAAGTGAGAAAAAAACAACCTACTGTTTAACATTCTAATTAGTACGCATTACTTAATTTTATTAAGCTTAACTTAGTGCTATTTAGCAACTTGTAGTTAAGGGGACTGCAAAATAAATATACCTATACATTTTTCCCATTTTATGATATCACAAATCAAATCTTAAATTAAATGTCAAATAAAACCATGTATCCTATAGTTTCATTCATAAGACTTTTACAAATTTTATTCGTTTTATTATTCATCCTACACTTTTTCGTTACACTTACATTGATTTCTTTAATAGAAAATCGATTTTGCCTCTTGAATATTTTTGAATTTTATTTATTGCCTTCTCGTAAAACCATTTTTATTTTATCTAGCTATTTATTAACAATAATTTTTTTTTCTAAAACTTTGTAACGTTTCTATATATTATGTACTTAAAATGAAGAACCATTGAAGCGAAGTAAAAAAAAAGTAAAATTAATTCGAATTAAACGCGAAAGAAATGTAAAGCGATGGCTGATTCATTAAACTGATGAAAATTTCCTTTTTTAAAAACAAAAAAACATTTCTACTTCAAATATTTCATTTGAGTACAGCTGGTTCTAAATAACTATCTAAATACCTTTATCATGAAAAAATTGCATACTTAACAGATTAGTACAAAAATTAAAAGAAATTTAAACATAAAAGTCGAATTTGACTATCAATTTTGTGAGTTAAGATACGCTAGGTTAGGCTAGACTGACGCGTAAACTCCAAACGCTGCATTTAGACCAGTGGGTATTTTTGTTACGTGAATTTTCTGTTGAACATTTCCCGTTACCATTACCATTAGTTTAGAAATTATGACGTTTCGAAAAAATTAAAAGAAGAAAATTGAAAATTTGTTAGTTAAGAGCATCAATAACAAGTAACATTTCACATATAGGGATTTTAAAGAAATTTTCCACTTACCACTTACCCAAGTTTTTCTACTTTTGACTTCCCTTCGGAAAAAGATAGAAGTTTCAAATAAACAGTTTTGGAAAGAGTCCTTTACTAGGCTTAAGACATCGCTTAGGTCATCTTTTTATCAAAATATATGCCCTATACACTTTATACTTTTCTTGTTATTCATTTATAATTTACAAGTAAATACAAGCAGTGTAATTTTCACTCTCAGAAGACATATAATATTTTAAGATCCATTATACATAATTGCCATAAATATACTCGTATTGTATATTGTACATACCTAATTGCTCATCTATGTGATGGATGAATAATGATAAGGTATAATTGATTGTAATCAGAAAAAAATCTAAATTACGACGATAATAAAAGTTATATAAATTTTATAAAAAAAAAATATATAATAAAATTTATAAAGCAATACACCTACGAAAATTTACCAAAAAAAAAATCTTTGTAATACATAATATACATAAATTTAAAACGTGTACATAATAGAGAAAAAAAAGGTCGGCCTTATATAAAAAATTACAAAACGAAAAATATGTTTTTCTTTATCTTTGTTTTTCAATTTATTTTTATAACGTAATTCTAATTCCCTATATTCACCCCTAAAAACTCATGTTATTTACTTGCTTTTCAATTCTAATACTGCAATAATACAATAATATTAAAGTAAAACAGATAACTGCCATTCGTAACTAAAATTTTGATATTGATTGTTTTTGTGAATGCAATAGTGTTGCCAATTCTGTGGGATCCAGAAATAGCTTAATATTTTTAAAAATAGCATCTGTAAAAAACTTCATAAATTAAGGGCTAACTGGAAATTTTATAAATATGTTTTAGCTAAAAATAAACTTGTTAGGAATTAAAAATAACCCATCAAAATTGTCCCTAAAAATCTTAAAAATTAAATTTTATAACTTAAATTATAATATAAAAATAGGAAAAAAAAAATTATTTATTAAATTATGTCAAAAAACATGACTTACTATCAATACATCGAATTAATTAGCAAGCAAATTTTCTTCTAAACGGAAAACAGGAGAATTTCATATTTACCGATAACATAACTTCTTCCAACTTATTTCTACCGCTTCTTCACATAATCCGTCACTAAAATTACAAAAATGTGAAAAGTCGTCTTCTTATTTGTTTTAACTTAGAAATATTATCAAAATTCTGTGAATCCATATAGGGTTTGAATCAAAACTGTGCTGATATGAAATTTTCATCACTTATTTTATTTATACTTAAATAAAATTTCTATCAAAATTCACATTCCTCTTTAATATTCTTCCTAAGTTTATGAAACTAGACAAAGTAACAAGATAAGAGTAATAATTTCAACGACATATAATTTCGTTAATGTTTTTTTTTACCTAATTACTGTCTTATTATTTCCATTCAATTCTTGAAAGCCTAAAACATTCTAGTTTTGTAAAATTTTAAATTGATTCGATGAAATAAGAATTTTTAACAAACCATTGCTTTCAGGAGTTTGGTTTTAACAATTTTTTTGTGCAACACCTTTTTTCACAACTATGTTGCTTATATTTATTCTTGCATAGTATATCTATTTTATTATTACCATATACTTAAATGATCATACATAAAATTATTCTTGTAAAGCAGTACAAAACCACAAATATTTTGAAACAATCATTGAATATTTGTTTTAGGTTAACGATTTTCATGAAACTTTTTTATTAAATAGCCTTCTTTAAAAATTTATTTTAATTAATTGCTAAGTTTGAAATTTTGAAAATTTAAACTGACGGAACATAAAGATTACGGTTTAAATCAACTAGTCATTAAAACAAAATAAACAAATTTCTAAAAAAATACAAGAGACAATCAATCAATTTTACGCCAAACATGCTAAGAAAACACAAAAAATAATATGAAATTTCGGTTATCGAAGGTAAAACTCTAAATCTTATAATATATACTTACAAATATTGAATAAATGTACTTGCTTATATTATGTACATTGCATTAAGGATTCTATTTTTAATTTTAAATATTTTCTAATTATCAAAAAAAAATAGATTTTTCGCTTTAAACCTATATATACTTCCGGGTTATTCAATATCGTGCTTAACACAAATTTTATTTAAAATTTTCTAATAAAAGTAACATAAATAACATTATACATTAATATGTAAATACATGTATGTACGTATCTATGTATGCAATGAATATAAGCAAAAGACTGTATATACTATAATATATTTGATTGCCTTAATGGCAACACTATTATATTTTACGATATTTTGCATTAAATATAATATTAGCCTACATCAAATTCTCTGTCTCTGTCTCTCTCTCTCTGTCTCATTTTCTTTATTTATCCCTTTCTTTTTCTCTATAGTTCAATTATGTAAAACTAATGTATAGAAAATTCAACAGGTTTCGAAAAATAGAGCGCACACCTACACCATAAAAAGAAAAAAACTAAATCTATATGTAAATAACCACATACATATGTACAAATATTTATTATAAATGTATTCATGTGTTTATAATCACATTATATTATGTGCGACCCTTAATCGACAATAGCAACAACAACAACAGCAAATGTGTATAAAAATAAAAATAACAAAGAAAAACAGTTGTCATTTTGATAAGCAAAGCTCTTTGACTCTCAATTCTATTTTCCTTTTTAATATTCGTCTTTTTTTATAACGGCGAAGCGCATAATAATGAAAATTCTATTTTTATCAAAAAAAAAAATTTTTTTTCTTTTTTTTTCATTACAATCTTTTGTTTTTGACATTTTCTTACATAGATAGACCTATGGAAAATTGTTGAATAACGTTTGTACTTGTAATGCCATGCCATCATATAAACGTAGCCTGAAAGAAAGAAAACTAAGAGAGTTTAGACCACGTCGTCAAACAAAATAGATTTTTTCTTTGGCTTTTTTTTTGTTTCTTCCATTTATTTTCATTCCTATGTATTCATTTTTTATGTAACCACAAAATCATAGTAGTAGAAGTAATTACAGCAGCAGTATTTTACGGTAGATATATATGAAATAGTACGTACATACAGATGAACACACATTTATACCCATTACAAGTTATGAGATTAAGTAACAAATTGTAATAGAATATTAATATACAAACATGATTTCGTTTATAGTATTGGAATAAAAGTTTTGTGTTCTTATAAATTATGATTAAAAGAGAGAAAAAAAGTAAAAGTCGTGTTGTATAGCACATAAATATAATGTATATATCCTTGAATGCCAACTCAATTCATTTTTGGTATTTCAGAACGTCAAATACCATGACCATAGACTATACAAATTACTTTTTACATTTTTAATAAAAATTCTATTAGGTACATAAATTTTATAAATTCATACAAACACATAATGTAAGTAAGTATATGTATTTGCATAAAACTTGTACATTTAGGTATTATATAGGTTTCCTACACATAATAAACATAAATGTATATGATCACAAGCTTTTTAATATCATCAAAGGAAATGACTATGCCTAATTAACCGCAAATTTCAAATTTTTTTTTGCCTTAACGACTTAAAGTCAAAAATATTAAAAAAGGAATATTAAAATTCAGATAATGTTTATTATTATAACTTATGTGCCCGTGACATCGAAAATCTACCGTTAAAAAAATCCTGGGTTATTTTTTTAAACATTTCCGATCATGTTAAGCACAATGTCTTCAAAATAGTTATGAGAAAATTAATTTTTCGCATTAACAGCATGAAACACGGGGTGAAATCAAAGAGTAAACATAAAATGTAACATTGTGTTAGCATCTCTGTAGAAACACGGCAATACTATGTTGTAATGCTTAAGTGTTGAGATGGTACAGTGTTTTACGACATTTTTTTTCTATAAAATTAATTTTGTCTATTTGGTTTAAACTGGTGAATGATAGAATTTGATTTTTAATATAGTTATTTTTTTGAATAATAAAGTTGGGTCAAACCAATGGTTTGTAATATAGCACTTTTCCCTTCAACAAATGAAAATACTGCTTTTAAAAATAATCTATGTACATATATCTATACACTACACAATTAAAATTACTTTCATTCATATACGAAACTATTTCAAGAATTGCATACATTCAGGATGAGCAATTTATACAGTCAAATTAAACAAGCGTTAATATAATGCTTGATTTTGAGAGCTAATTGCGTGAGTTAAGAAAAATTATTATAATTTTTAATAACGTGGAATCAACCGTTAGCTTTCTGTTTGCGGTTCCAGAAATATAAGGTGCCAAAAATTTAGATTTTACAAATTTCGAGAGGCGATGGAGGTGGGAAAAAAAAAATGTTTTCTAACAAAATGAATTATGTATTTATTAATTTCTAAAAGCTGTAAAAATTTTAGACTTTTACAATCTGTGGTCTAAAAAAAAAACGACATCAAAAATTATAAGGATTTTAGGAAAAAAGGATTTTAGATAACGGTAAATTTTAGCGGCCATTTTGTTTTTGTAAAATTCAAATATAGTATGCCATGGTAGAAGAAGCCATCTCACTATATTTCAACGTTTGCAAAATTTGAGAAATTTTTAGAGTTTTGGGAAGGTATAACTTTTAGAGGGAGGGGGGCGAGACTTCTAGTAAAGATCTACTTACATAGACAATTTCAGCTTTCTATCTTCAAGGATATAGAAGTTTTGCAAACATGCTCATGACCGGGCAGAGTGAAACCAATAAGCACTTTTTTCAAAAATTTTTTTTGGAAAAGTGCTTAAAAAACAATAAAAGCTACATGGAATTTAGTTTTGCGAATATTAACTAAACATGTTAAGTTAATGTAGAAAAATTGATTATGCTGCTTACGTCAGGTGACCTCGGAATTACTCTTTGATTATGTTGCTATATATACAATTAAAATGTCAAAATTCATAGAGAACACATATATATATATATAAATAAGACTACAAATGAGGTGGAATTTCCGTAATAAATTTTAACCCTTGGTGGTAAAATATTCTAAAATTCTTTGTTATCGATGACGACTTTTTTTGACATCGCTTTGGCTCTACTTTAACTGTTGAACTGATAGCTTGGTTTGTGAACATTACTTCCAATCGTATTGTAAACTGAATTACGATGTTTTAAAGTAATGTTCATGCCATAGTTTATCGCGAAAATACATTAAACTACTTTACAAATTTCATATATGCTGCTAATTGAAGCTAGTTAACAACCTATTAAATTTGGAAATAAATTTGACTCAATTTTATTATTATTCGGCAAAATGTTAATTATAATCTAAAACTATACAATATTCTTGTAAAAATTATAACAAAATGTTAATTATTTGAGATAATATTTTTGGTATACATATGTATACATATGTATGTATATGTATAAATATTATATGTATATAGGTGAGTTAGTTTTGTATAACAAAATTCATTTAGACAAAAAATTTAATTTACCAGGTAATAATTGTATTTCTGTAATAAAAATTTTTAATTTTAATTGTATGAGATGATCTACTTCCATCTATAGAACTTAATACAAGTATATATATGTACAAACACAAATAACGTTTTACAATTTCTATTGTTTCTATTAATTTTATCGCTTTGTTTTAACAATTTGGTTTTTAATGATATGATCGTAAATTTTTGTGTTTAGACGAAGTAAAACAAATCAAATTATTTATTAAAAAAATATAAGATTAAAGTCACCAAAGTTGAGTTCGAATAAATTTTTAACATAAAGGCTTTATACGTGTTTGTTTAAATTAATTAAACCTTAAATAAATATTTATTTTTGGTATAATTTAAATTTTTATATTATTTGGTAATTAAATTTTGATTGAAAATTATTTTCATTTACAAAATGGTTTTTATTTTTTCATTGTATAAGAATTTATCGTATAACGCTTAATAATTTCCGTAATTAAGCTCAATATACAATGAACATCGTACATACAAATTAATTAAGCTTTGTTTTAAAACAGAGCTCAATAAAACTCTAATGAAAAATATTTCTTCGATGCTCAACAACACACATTGCATTGTAAAAAAGTCTGATATGGTGGCACATAACCTACCGCAAGGTGTAATATCTAGTTTGACGAAAGTGTTGCACAAGATTTTGGAAATGCCTAAATTTGACGCTTATTAGAGGTTCACTTTATGCTTTTAGAATATTTTGAAAACATCGTCAGTTAATAACTGGCTACGGGTAGCAAACAAAACTCAAATAATAAATTTCAAAAGATATCGTTATATAACTCTTTAGATATGGTAAAAAAAGTAAAAGCGGTCCCCAAATTGGTTACCGAGCTCTGATATTCCTAAAAAAATTATAAGTACATTGTTTTAACTTCCGGAATTCGACAATTAAATTTCAAAGAAATTGGTTGGCTATTTCTCTTTGTATTCGAAAAAATGTAAATATGACCTGCAGCAAAAGTACTTACACCAATTCTTCTTCCAAAACTTAGGTGGTTTCTCGTACTGTCAAACGAAATTTTTGAATAAAATTTCAAGTTAACCTCTAGAATATTTTCTTAAAAATGATAAAAAAATGGCGTAAGGGACCCATAAAAATATTCAGCTCCCGAGGCCCGACATATCTTTAAAGTTAATCAATCCGTGACTTAGCCAAAATAAAATATTGTATAAAATTTTACCAAAATCGGTAGTTTATTTTGCAGTTTATTTGCGTAACATTTCCATCGAAAAATCGACGTCCGAAATTTGGTACCACCCCTTACTGTATGCAATACGGTCGTGAAAAAGTTTTTTGGCTGCAAGAATCAACTATGAATTACGATACGTTATCTAATTTTTAATTTAATTATAAATTTGAGTTGTCTATAAAATAGCCTATCTTTATTATCTAACTATAAAAATGTTTTAGAAAATTGAGTTCTATATTTCATTTCATGTATGTATTCAAATTAAAAGGCATAAATAATTTTTTTTATCCTTTTAAAATCTATTAAAGTTAAAATGTTAGCTTTTCTTTCAAAAACCAAATGAAAATTTGTAAAGCCCTATATTTAATTATCTGAAACCTCAACATTTTGATAAATACTCGTTTTAGGGATTTTTCCAAAACTATTTTGCAAAAAATGCTGTTTAGTTTAACTCTCCCCGTCCGTTTGTCTGTGTGTCTGTTTTGCAAAACTTTTACACTTTCATAGCCCCGCAAGTTAATAAAACAGGAATTTTTTGACTTTAAAAATACATTTTTTATTGTAACGAGACAAAAAAAAAATTTTTTTATTCTGGAAATGCAAACGCAATTTAGCATCGTTGAACTTTAAAATTGAATGTTATATTTCCAAAACTACAAGCTTTTCCAAACTATATTAACCCTTGAATTTAACATTATGCTAACACTTCTTTATTTTTTTTTGTCTTGCTCTAAATGTATGCAATTATTTAAAATATTTTGATATAAGAATGCAAATTGTTTAAATAATGTAATAGACTGATTTGTTGAAGTAAAAAGTGCTACTTTACAAACTCTTGATTTGAACCAACTTTATTTTGTATTCTTTGCAAAAATCCGGCGCAAGGTAGCGTGAATCTATTATGATTGTTCATGCCATGGAAAAAATTGTGCTGTTGCAGAAGTTTAGCATTATTTGTATAACTTGATAGAAGTTTAGCATTTATTTGTATAACTTGATACGCTTTTTGTAGATTTTTTACAGATTCGCTTTTTTTTTTATAAAAAATTTGTCTAACTCGTCGTATATGCTTATAAGGGTTATTTTTCTCGAACATTGTTTTTCTTTCCTTTGTTCTTAATTGGTTTTTATTCATTTAATTATTTCCAGCTTGCAATTTTCTCTTTAATGATTTCTGGTTGAATTTTAATGTTTTGACATATACACAAGCATTAAGTCAAACCATAAAAAAGTATATACATACTTATTTTGTAGAAATTGCGTAAAGGAGTAAGAAAATTTAAATGCAGACTTTTATAATAAACAAAAAATTTTCTTTTTAAATGAAATGTGTTATTAAAAATACAAAATGTAAATTACGAAAGCTCTTCAAAACTTAATTTTGTACATGCATATAAATATATCAACATATTTGCTCCTTGTTATTAAATCGATTATACACATATGTAGTTTCATTTACTGCAAATGAAACAATTTCAATTTGTGGTATTTCGGTTTTTGAATTCTATAGTTGTTTCCAGGTTTAGAATTTTTGCAGATTTCTACTAAAATTCGTTTTATTTGTATGTTTAGTACAATTGAAAGATTTGGTTGATTTTTAAATATTGTAATTTTTGTAATAATAAAAGTGAGTAGGAACTTCGTGGAAAATGATTTTTCTGCTCTTGATTTGGTTATTCTTCATTTCGTATTGAATTTACCTAATGCATACATTTTTTTGAATAAATTAAAATAATAGTAAAATTTATATTGCTCTTTTAATTCAGAAATAGTTAAGAACAATAAAATTATAGCCAAAAGTAAAAATTATTGTATATGTGCGTATTGAATAATAATTTCACATTTTTTAGACAAAAAAATCGCCTTTTTAATTATTTTGTTCAAAATAAGCGAATTGCGTTATTCGTTTTTAGCACTTTTCCAAAAAGTTTTTGAAAAAAAGGGCTTATTAGTTTCACTCTGTCCGTCCGCCCGTCCGTGGACATTTTTTAGTTTACAAAACTTCTACACCCTTAAATATAGAACGCTGAAATTATACGTACATAGATCTTTACTAGAAACTTTTTTCCGTATAGAACAAAAGTTTTACCTGTCTCACCCTCTCTAAAGGTTATACCCCCCAAAAAAAACCCTAAAAATAGTCTTATCTAACTATTTGCAATACTTCAAACAAAAAATATTTTCGAATATTCGACAAATCTATATTTAATGATAGAATTTATTTGACAATTATTTGTTTTCTATATTTAGTACGAAGACTCTACAAAAATTTTGTAAAATCGAAAAGCTTCCCAAAACCCAAAAATAATAATTTTTTTATCATACGTTTACATAAAAATTAACTAAATTTTATTATTTATTTACTTATAAAATTATTTACAAAATGAATTATGAAAAATAAATAAGTTTCCGTAATAAATTCCGGTTGTTTACATCTAACCACATAATGTATTATGTATGTTTGAATGTATGCATGTACATATGTAAGTTTTTTGCATGTTTATTTATTTTACTTAAAATTTTTCTTGTTGCGGTTTTTTTCATATTGTTTTCCTTTTCACTTCTTATTAAAATATTTAATCAATATTAAAACGGTATGCCACGAAACATTTACGTTTTAGTAAAAAAAAATATTTTTGTTATTTATTAATATTTTATTCAATGCATGTGCACGTACATAAGTTTGCATATACATATGAAAAAATAACAAGACCTTGCAATTTTACTTAAAATTTGTAAAGACTAGACAAAAAATAAATTATTGTAAGAAAGGGGATGGAAAATATTTTTGGGTTTAAGTAAAATGTAATTTTCTTGAAATGTGAAGTTTTTTATTTTTAGCACTTTTCCAAAACAAAAATTTGAAAAAAGTGCTTATTAGAACACCAGCACAACTGAGCATTGAAAAGACAAAATGGCTGTTAAAATTAAACGTTTCCTAAGGCACGTTTTTCTCATATTTTTTATATCACTCTTCTTTTATAAGTCTGAAATTTTAGTAGCTTTTGACCGTATAATTTGTTTGGTTAGAAGAAAATTTTTTCTCACTTGCACCCTTTTGCAAGTTGTCGCTTCTCGTAATTTGAAAATTTTAATTTTCTATGAAAAATTTATATAAAAAGGAAGAGTAGACTGGATAGTAGGTCATCAAGAAGTATAATTATTTATCTTAACGCACTAGCCATGATAACACTATTTTAAATTTTTTTCTTCTCCTCATCCTAATTATAAGCAGCAATTATATATTTCATATATCTTGGTATATGAACAAAAGTACATAAATAACGCCATACGGCATAGACTCTAAGACAGCATTTTTGTTGTTCAAGTAAAAAGTGCTACTTTACAAACCATTGTTTAGATCCCACTTTATTTATTATGTAAAATCGAAATTGCGGCCAAACCGCGATGCAGAATAATAATTGCGAAATCAATAAATTTTTTTTTGAAAGTATTTAAATTCAGTAGTTTTATTTCGAATAAGCGTGCTAGAGTTTTCATTTTATTTTTATTGCGCATATTATTTACCGTTATTTTAATTGAAATAGAAAAATTAGTTTAACTTTTCATAAAATTGTAAATTGGATCGATGCATCTTTATTCATACAACAAAAGTTAAGTACGTACGTATTATAAGAAGCACATTGAAAGAAAATCTCCAATAATTCAATTTAATAGGTTTAAATTAGGTATATTTCGCTAATCCCGGATTATCTATTCAGAGTTTAATTAGCAACGTTGCAAAAGAGTAAATCAGAGACGGTGCTTATAAAATGCAAGTTGTATAGAAAAATTTATAAACTTTAATACAATAGACATATTTTTTTAAGGAAATTTTTTTTATTATGTTGAATTTAATTATTATTTGAATACACACATATGTACATATATTTAATGTATAATGGTGTAAATATTACATTTTAAAATAATGGAATTTGTTCCTTTTCAGTTATAATTCTAAATATTATGGCGCTTATCGTCATGCTAAAATATACTCTCATAATCAAACTGTATATATTTAAACAAAATCTGCGTACCTCACTTGTTAGGGTAATTAGAATCCTGTTTAATCAATTCAATTTCTTTTAAGAATAAAAATATTTCATAGCTATTATGTTATCATAGCAAATTATGTTTTTGATTTTATTAATAGATTTAAATTTCAATTTTTATCCAAGGTTTAAGACGGCGTCCACCACAATTAACTTCTGTCGAGGAAACAAATATTTTAACACAAATCGTTGAAGATTTAGCAAGACGACGTTTTCAACAAAAATTAGTACAAGATCAATTCTATAATCATTTAAGTCAACACAATCAAAATGGACCAAATCCAAATACAATTCTTGATGAAGACTATAATTCAGCACCTGGACAAAGTTTCACATATGAATTTCCAGAAGCGAATCACGAAATCGAACCAACTGGTAAAATTGAATTTGCAGTAAATCCCTCCGATCCTCGTTACTATGAAGGTCACAACAAAAATCAAATTTCATTAAATGATGATCCATTAAGTAGTGGTAGCTTAGCTGCTACAAAAAATTTATTAAATTCTTATGATTCTGTTATAACAAATCCTAATAACAATTTTAATATTAATAAAGAAGTTAATGGAAAAGGGATATTTGCTAATAATAATAATAAAAGTGTAAAAGATATTCTGTTTAATAAAGTTAAGCCACCAATGGATTTTACCTCAAAAACAACTCAATCTTTGCAATCATTATTATTACCAAAACCATTTCGAGGACGTGATGATATTGCAAAACTTGTACAGAAATTACAGCAAGAGGGTAAAGCAAATACTGTTATTAATGGCAATCCAAATTCATTACTAAGTAGTGGTCAGAGAACTCAAGAAGTAGTTGTTAAAGAAAGAGTTGGGGATAATGACGTCAGTATGTATATGGTTGCCTTATTATCAGGAATTACAGCAGCTGTTTTAGTTGGTTTTATGGCTTTGGGAATCGCGTGGATAACGTAAATAACTTGAATAAAATATATTTGTGAATAAAAATTAAATTATATCAATTTTTTTATTGTATACAGATTACAAAGAAGAACAAAAGCGGCTGCTGATGTTGATTATCCTGCGTATGGAGTAACTGGTCCTAATAAAGATTTATCACCTTCTGGTGATAAACGGTTAGCACAAAGTGCACAGTTATACCATTATCAACATCAGAAACAACAAATTATTGGTATGGAAAATCGGCAACCGCCAGAACAAACAACAGGGCAGTCAGATGTTGAAAGTGATGATGATAATGATGAAGGAGATTATACAGTATATGAATGTCCCGGATTGGCATCGGTAAAGTATATATTATAATAATGATGTTAAATTTACAGTCAATTTTTAACATATAATGTATTTTTTTATTTTTTTTACATTATAGACAGGCGAAATGGAAGTAAAAAATCCTTTATTCATAGATGAGACACCAGTTTCGACACCATTGAGTACTACTGCAACAACAGGAACTATAACAACTGCAACTACAACATCGACCGCTGCAACAAATACTACAGATTCACCAAAACATACACAAAAATTACAAAATAAACCGCAATCACAACAATTACAATCTGTAAAACAACAACCGCAAGGTAGTAATATATCATCTTCATCCTCGTCATCATCACCATCATCGTCAATACAACAGCAACAAAAAATCTCTCCAAGATCACAATCACCAAATTCAGTAAATAAATCACCGAAAACTGCAACTAAAAAAGAAAAACAACCACCACCAACACCACAAAGAAAATATAAAACAGGAAATTCAACAACAACGTCAACACCCTCTCAACAACAAACATCATCTACAGCCAATGGACAACAAGATCAGGTGGAAAATAATCCTAAATAAATTTATAAAAATATAATTAAGCAAAAAGAGTGAGTCTATTCATAAAGTTGAAATCAACACAAATAATGTAAAGGAGAATGAATGCATTGAATTTTATCAAAAATTAAATAAATAAAAATATTTAACATCTTGTAATTAATATACATAACTACATAAATATGAGCAAAGAGAAACTATATTTATAAAATATTTATTGTAATTATACTTCCAAAAGAAAAAACAAAAAAAATATAAAAAAATTAAATAAAAATTAAATAAATAAATTGAAATATTACAAAAAAGGGGCTAAACTTTTCACTATAAATATAAAACGAAAAAAGGTATGTCCTTTCTTAATGCTTATTCTAGTAGCTAGAACTTTTTTTCAAAAACTTTAACCATATGAACTCTATTGCAAAATTTTACATAATTTAAACGTATTTATATACATACACAAGTAAATATTGGCAGATATTGTATATATATTAAATTCAAATCAAAAATTGTTGTATTTTGAAACGGGACTAATCCTCTATACTCAGTAAACTAAAAATCTTTTATAATTAAGTTCTTCAATTGATTCAAAATATTTTAATTGTGATTTTTAAGAGGCGTGTTAAATTTTTTTGGCATGAGTCAAATATAAGAGTAGAATTTTAGTTTATTTCTAAAGCTCTATGGTAATCATGATATTCCTAAAAAATTATTATGAAAAACCATAGTTTGCTAATATTTTTCCTTTTACGGGCAATTTATGTAAATATTTCAAGGTACATAAAAAATGTTGCATGTACTTCAATTAAAAATCTTAATAATTTAATTGATTCAGATTTCTATTTTTATTTACCATGATTTAGAATTGCCATGATAGAGTAGCTTGATATTTGATTAAGTAAAAATTTAAATTTTATTTATTATAAGAGGATTCCACAATTTCAATAATTTTAAACTGCTACAATGTAATAAAATTAAGTAACAACAAAAAAATTTAATCAATATAAAATGGCTTCGTTCACCTAAATGTATGCAATATTAACAACCATTATATTATATTGCATAAAATTGTTTTATTTAAAAAGTTTAATTGAAGTTTTACTTTACAAAGGCTAAAGTAAATATTTTTTTAAAAATAAAATAACTATATATATATCGTTTACAAAATTCAATAAATTATTTTAATTCTGAAAAATTTCTATTCACATATTTTTTGAAATTTCCTATATTTTAATTTTGGAGTGGAGAAAATAAAAATTAAATAAAAGCTAGCTAGAATTTGGTTTTATAAAAAAATTTTTCTTAAATTTTGAATTTAATATATATAAATATATAATATGTTATATAGAGATTATGTATGTAAATTAATAAATCAACAAATTTCAATTCAAGAGCTTTAAAATATATTATAAATATATATATTTTAGTATATAATATGGCACATATATATTGTATAATAATAAATTAAATTAATTTTTTTAAATACATATGTATATATATTCTGAAATTAATAAACAAAATAAATTTATTGTTGTGTACAATATACAACGTATAACAATTCATATATACATATGAACAATTCATATATACGTATATGAATATATGAATTGTTATACGTTGTATGTTGTATACGTTTTATATATATATACATATATATGTATATGCAAATATGTATGTAAGTTCTATAAGAACAAATGTTTTTTTATTTTAAAATATTACAAATATTTAAGTAATCACATACATATACACCTATTATATATGCATACAATATTAATACGTGGCAATTTTTCTAATAAATTATAACCAAAAAATTATGTCAATTTTTCAATTAAAAGAAAATTTACAGTTATTATAAAAAATTATATATAAATATAAAAGAACTATATATATTATATATATATATAAAATATATATATATATATATATATAATATATATATATAGATATTTATATATATGTATATATATATATTAGTATATATATATCATAATATATATATTTCATATATATATGTATGTAGATATATTTATATATACTGTTATATCTTTTGTTGTGTATATGTGTATTTGAGTATGTAAAAATGTGTATGTTGTATACTATATATTTTTTCTTATGATAAATATAAAATTGCTAAAATCAATTTTCAGAAACCTAAACAGCGGCAGCTATATATCGTTTTAAACATTTAAGACGCTATTTCAACCCCATATATATTTATATAAATACACATATATACACATTTATATACTGTATATACATATATATATACTTAAATAATTTGATATTTTATACTTTAGCCTGTGAATTATAGTATGGAAACATGATAAATACATATAGAAACAAAAAACCATTTAATTCCATTTTAAAATTTAAAGTCATCAAACATACCGTATATATGTATGTATAAAGACCTAATTTTGAAATGAGGCGTTATATTTTTCATATAAAATTTAAGTTTGTGTTTGTGAATAAAAGTGAATGAGAAGTACGTACATATAATATTAATATTAAATTTTAATAATATTTTTATTTTCTTTCTGTAAAAAATTTTTGAAAAAAATCAAAAAATCAACATGCTTACGTTAAAATGATAAGAAAATCGTCATTACATTGTGTGTATACATTAATATTGCTACAGTCTTTAGATCGGAACATTTAATATCTCTATTTCTTGATTTTTTCTAAATAGTAACTAACATAATTTACGTTAATGTACTATAATATTATTTTTTTTAAGAAATTTTATTGAAATAATTAAAGTTATTTAAAATAGAGCTAAATCTGAATGTATTTCTTTAAAACTTATTTTGTCAGCCTATAAAAGTAAAGTATAAGGTGTTTTTTGAATTGCAAAGCTTTAAAAGTTTTACATTAAATTTGTATATGCAGCTTTAAAAGCTTTGCAGTTTTAACCTTAAGAACTTCATTTTTAAAAACACTCATCCTAATATGATCATGACATAAGAACCTTATTACCTACTCGAATAAAATTCTCTATTTTGTCGTTATTGATAATGATAACTGAACTTGAGAAACAGGAAAAAGCAATGAATAATTTTGCTGCTTCAGACATTTTGGGATTTAATTAGTAGTTAGGTTTAATTGTGTTTAATATTATGATGTTAAGTTATCGTACAGTAGAATAGAACTTTTATATATGCTGGTTTAAACGTAACAGCCATAATTGCCAAATAAATATCTTTATTTGTCAAATAAATAATTAGGTCTGCGCAAATTAAAATTTTCCCATAAAAAACAATGTTTTCGATTTTTTCATATAGTCTCAAAAAAATTAGAATAGGTATAGAATATGTACTTCGAAAAAGTTTCACTTAAATTTAAAAGAAACGTCAATATAAAATTAATATAATTATTTATTATTTGACATCAATATGATATATGAGTTAATTGAAAGAGAAATGATCAAGTGATATATTTCTTTCCATTTTCTATTGCTACATTTCTCATTGAAAGTTATATCATATTACTGAACGCTTTTCATAGAATATTATAAATGATTAACTTTCATTATAATGTATTATAATCAATTACCTATCTTGGGCAACCCTATCATGTGACAGGAAGTCAAATTACTGTCAAATAATTATCTGTTAAACAATTCATTTAATTTACCTACCTACAAGTTATAGGCTGATGTTACAGGTGTGGAATCACTATATTTGTCACCTTCCAACGATATTCGCTTTATTTTCAAATATTGTAGTAAAAATTATAGTTAAATTATTAATTGAACAAAAACACCCAATTACCATACTAAAATGCTGAGCAAAAAATACAAGGTTTAACATATTATAATAAATATATAATTAATTGTGTATTTTAATTTCAGTATATATGCCGTTATAAATTGAAATAAGAAAAAACGCACGACACTACGTACTCGTATTAAGTATGTATATTGAAACTAATAATATTGACTGATTTATAATATTTTCAAGCTTTACTTTTAAAATTTTTTTGTATATAATACAAATTATATGAAATACATACTAATATTACATACATGTTAATATAATTACTATACATGTTAATATAAACTATATGAAAATAAATAACATATATTTTTAAAATGATCTACTTGCATAAAAATTACACATATATTAAAAAAGAATATATAGTTACAATATACTTATATAAATTTTTTTCCGTCTTAAACAATTTTTTAAAAAATTTAAATATTTTTAACAAAATATATGTATATATACTTAAAGTAAAACAATATAAATTAATACATATAGATATATATGTATGTAACAATGTAATTCAGTGTCTTGATCAATTTTTAAATTAAAATTATTAATATTTATATATAAAAAAACATAAGATATATATATGTAAGCGTACATAATATATAACTATAAATAACGTTATGTACGTATATACAAACATACAAGAAATGTACATACTATAAATAAATAGTTATGAATTGTATAATGGAAAATTTATTATAAATATAATAAAATAAAATAAATACTATAAATATGTATATGATATTATTATACAATTACAAAATACAAAAAATATGTAAATAATGAACTTAATTTATGTCCGTACATAAAAATCTTCATAAATTTATTAATAAACTTACTAATAGTAAACAAGAATGCAAATATTAAATCAAAGATTCATGAACATAATTTTATTCAAATTCTTCATTTCGCTATCAAATTTGAAGACCAGCAATTTAAAAATAATTTACGAGTTTTTATGTTAATTAAGTGAATGGTTTATTTTGAATGTGACCTGTGTTCACTTGCAATTATATTGTCCAATTCAATAATTGGAATTGAAATTTATGTTGTTGCATAAGCAAATAAACATTTACTTGAATTTTTGGTCACTTTAAATTTAAAAGAAACCACTTTTAACCCAAGTTTAATGTTTTGTTAATAATGAACCTCCATGTTTCATATTATCCAGATTTCATATTTATATATCGGTACAACTATATGTTATACACAACTCATAATTTTTATAAAAATGTATAACTAAAATATAGAATTAATTAACACAAATTAAAATTTTTTTAATCTTGATTTAATTTGGATTTTTATATTTTGGCTAATAACACTGAATTAAAAAACTAAAAATGTAATATATCTAACGTTATATGAAAATCTGCAGCCATTAACAAAACTTTTAAAAAAATAATAATATAATATTAAATTTTCAAGAAACTACCTTAATTGCTTAAAAGCACTAAATAATTAAACAAGTTGAATATTTCATTTTTTTGTTTTAGCTGTCTGGAAAAAAAGCTGAGAAATTTTTGAAATGGACTCATTTTTAAAATATAGGCAAATTTAGAAAAAAAAACAATGTATTTTTATAAAAAAGATGGAGTTTTTAAATAATTTTAACTGGGCTAGTCAAGATTGTAGATTTGTTCAATCGGAGTAACACCGCACCGCGACCATTTATAAAGATCTATTTTCTTGTGGGGATGAAAGATTCACAGTCTCTCAGAAAGTGTACCGAAGTTTCCGCATCTTGCTCCAAGAATCTGCAAGTGTCTTCACTTTCCAGGTCAAGCCTACTGCGATATCCCTCATTTTATTGACTTTATTATATGTTTTTGACTTTTCGTTTTGTGTTAATAAAAGATGCAATTAATTTTAGAATTTTTAGATTAATTTAATAATAATATTGTTTTCAAAGCAATAAGTGAAATGATTTACACTTTACATAATTCTAATTATAATATTTATATTGCTTTAATGGATGCACATATACATATGCGGTACAATATGACATAATTTATATCGTTTATAAAAAACAAAAATTAAGAAACGATTCTTATGCTCAAATATAACAAACAATTTTTTAATAAATTTAAATAAAAAAATTAAAATACATACATACATATACATATGTATTTACATATTGACTGTTTGTGGCTAACAATAAAATGTTTTATGATTAATAGCGAATCACAATGAATGTAAACAACAATTATTTCATATAATTTAATTATAAACATAAATAATATTACATAAAATGCAAAATTTAAACATATAACAACCATTCTTACATTGAAATTTATTTTAATTAAAAATTAAATAAAAATTTTGATTTTGTTAAAAAGTTGAGTAGTTCTACATGCCATTTATGTACATAATAGACCTTTTCATAAATGCAGTATATCGCTATTGATCATTAACATTGCCAAATTTTCGCAATATCGTGAAATTGGTATGAGCAGCACAGTTAAATCACACGAACTGTTTTGATTTTTTAGAATAGTCAAAAATATGTTGTAGTTATATTAATTATCACGTTATGTTTTTGGAATATTGCGATTAATCGTTTATGAAAATCTTTAATATGTATATGCAAGTGTATAAGACTGCAAAAAAAATTATTATTTTACATTTTAGGTTTTCAAAATTTTGAAGCAAATTTGATATTTTATTGTATAAAGTATTAATAATACTTTTGAAAGTTTATTAAAGATTCAAGTAAACACCTCTATATTATAAGCAATTCACAGCCAATAAATATTAAAATTAGAAAAGATAAGGCCAAAAATCAATATGGAATTATAAATTGCAAAATATCTAACGTAATTTTATAATTTTGAAGCAGCAAATTTTAAGTAATATGGAAGCCGTCAAATAAATTTTTGATTTTATACACTGTGTACAAATTAACAAATGCCACTAAATTACCTTTCCTTAAAAAATAATGAGAATGGCTGCAAGTAACAAAAAATTATAAAACTAATTTAAAAATATTATCTTAAAAGTGGCTTATAAATTATGCTTAATTATCAATATTTAATTTTTAAATATTTTTTAACTTAATATCAACTAATCGGTTTTCTTACTTTTCAATAACAATAAAATTATAATAAAGGGGTGACTTATTTACAAACTCTCCCATAAGATCAAAAAAAAATTTTATTTCAAAGTTGAAAATTTTAATTTAATTTATTCAAATTTAGTTTTTTTTATTTGATTGAGAAATGTTATGTTATAACATCATTTCACTCGCGTTAATTTTATTATTAACTTTAGGCGAAGTGATAATATATTTTGCTATGTTGGTAGCGTTTGCTCTTGTCGATGACAATTCATTATTATTTGATTACTACAAGTAATCAATGAGTGAAATAATTCATCAAAAATGAATTACAACAGTTTATATAAAGCTAAATTCAAAATACGTTTGTAGAGCAAGAAAAAGTCATTTTTGTTTTTGTTGAAAATTTATTCATATTTAGAAAGCTAAGCATAAAGGTAATGGTCCTAAAGATTAAAATATTTTGCTCGCTTTACATAATGCTTGTTTAAAGTTCATAAAGGGACTAATAAGTAAGCAAAATAATCTATAGACTTAATAACCTGTTAAACTTTTTGACAATAGCTGTCACTTCCATTTGTTAATTTTTATTTTTAAAAGACTTTCTTTATTTTCAATTAATTAATTTTACTTATTCTATTCTGAAAAAATTTCAAGTTTTTAAAAAAATTAAAATCAAAATCGATTAAGAAAGACAACCATCGTTTTTCTGTCAAGAACTTGAATTTCGAAATTTTACTTCCATCGTCTACGTACAGTTTGTGATTTCATTATAGCTGTCAAAGTATGAAAGAAATGGAGAAACCCAAATAATCATTGGGTCCGTTACCTTAATACTGGCACAATTCATTTCTATTTTAAGGAGCAAAATTTTTTGAATCTGGATTAAAACGAAAAATATTATTAAAAAAATTAAGGTTCCTTATGTTATATAAATTTTATGAAGATAATCAATTTTTGATTAAAAAAAAGAATAAAATATATTTGAATATAAAAAAAATTTGTAAACACATTTTATGCAGTATTATCTGTGTTCCATTTATGTGTGCATATTTTAAAGTATTCCAAAGTGAAAAAAAATTCAATTCCTCTTGGTTTTAGTTTGAAAAAGGGCTACAGTTTAAAAGTGTTAAGTTGAAGAAAAAGAAAAGAGTGTGAAAAATGAAATTCCTACAGATGTACATAGTTAGGGCTTTATAGCAAAGCTCTGTATTTTGAAAATCAGAAGTTGAACAGTCTTGATTCAAAAAGTACTGTTATATATAACAAAAATGAATATGTATTCCAAATATGAATGTGTACTAAAAGCACTTATATATATATATATATGTATATATTTAAAGTAAGAGCGTTTAAAATGCATTTCATATGTACACTTAAAAGATGAACGTTTATTTTTAAAAAATTAACATAATTGTTATTTTGTTTCTTCTTAATTATTGTTCCATCATTTTTGGCACACTCATCTGGTACCAATATTTTATATCTTTCTTGTACTCAAAATGTGAAATGTTTTGAAAAATTTGGAAGGCTCAGCAAAAATAACCTTACGATTTTTGGAAAGTGAATATACTTTTAATAGACATAAGTACATACCTTGGCTTTTAGCTACAATTTATCCCATTAAAGAATTATTGAATATGTTTTAATTTCACTTCGGAGCAGAAACACTTTAAAAGAATTTATTTTGTATAAATAGAGCACAGCTTTTATTGTACATAAACTTAAGAGTGCTTTTATGATAATGAAGTTTGCATTTGTGCTATTATTTCGGAACTTATAAGATAACTATGGGATATGAGCAAAAGTACTCGTTACAAGAAATTAAAATTTGATCTTTCCTATGCATACATGTATAAGGAAAATTGATATTAATATGTAACATGGCAATTTTAAAAATAATACTATGCAATTGCGATACACACAAGAATTTCTTTATAAATTTATTTCGTAAATTTATATTGTTTTGAAACGAAACATTAGGATGCGCAAAATACTTACTGTATACTAGAACAGATTTGCTAATAGCACTCAAAATTATGTATGTATGTACGAGTATAGCTCAAAATATTGTTATACCATACAACATAGTTTATCAGATTCTTGTACACAATTGTACAAAAAAAAGAGATAAATTAATTAAATAAATATAAAATACATACATACCTACACAATTTTATATATTTTCTTATAAAATTATAATATCTTTGTAAAACAAAAGAAAAAACATAAAAAAATAAATCACTTGTGGTGAAATAAAAATTTTTTAAATTTTAAGCATTAAAACTGAGAAAAGAAAAAGATAAAATTTAAAATATTTATGTACATATATATATATATATATATATATATATATATAATAATTATCCATATAACTATTTATACAAAAATGAAATAACAAAATAATTATCTTTAAAAGACTTTTAACTATTAAATATGTGGAAAATTATAAATAATTGTTTAAATATTAAGAAAAATTTATAAATTTATTAAGAAATTTAATTTATTTAAAATATTTTTGCATTATTTAACTATGTAAAACTATTTAACCAAATTTACACAAGTTTATACTAAACATATTAGGGGTTTATTCTCAGTACCGAATCACTAAGTGAAAATGAAATTTAACATAAAAGTTTCAAATACTTTATTAGAGTATAATTTATATATTTATTATAAATAATTTATATATTTATATGAATCTATTTGTGTTTACAATACAAATTATTATTATCAATTATTGATTCGATACTCAGAACAAGGGCCATTAAATTCAATTAATAAAAATTCACAATTTACAAAATATACCAAAAATTTCAAAATTTTATAAATGAATAAATTTTGGCATGCTGGATATACATACATATACATATTATTATTCATTCAATGCAAAATGTATTTGTGTGTAGTCAAATGCCTGGTATATATTTTTTAGTTTCATAGTACTACTAACCTTAGAAACATGTACAAAATTTGTTTTTCTTGTAAATTATTTATAATCATTAATAAAAATATGAAATTATTTTCCTGAAAATCTAAATGTGAAAACCTAATTTTTTCAGCAATTTGTAAATGATGAGAATTTTCAGTAATTCATACTAAATCCTAAATCCTAAAAGGTTTTTTTTTCTATAATTAGAGATCTAAAAAATTAGAGATCTTTTCTATAACTAGAGATTTATAAAATTTTTATATTCGACATTTTTTCATATGCATATAACGTTTTTCTTACTTAAATAAAAATATTTTTGCAACATTTAAAAATTTATTTAAAGATACTTTAGAACTTCAAATAAGCATCTGCAATTTCGAACATTTCTTTCCTAGCAGAAATTTGTCGATCGTATTACATTTGTATAGACCTAGCAGTTTTGATTTATGGAAGGTACTTTTTGTTATGATCTAAATTACAGCTGAATTTTTGAAAATTCCTCTTGCAAAAACAAAACATATTTTTTATAAGCTTCTAGAACGTGAATAATATATGTACATATATATTTTAAACAACTTATTAGAAGCATTGTTTATATGTCATCCATTTAATAATTGGTTAAATTATGATGCATATACATACTCGTATGTATGTATGTAATTATTTACCAAATTGTATTTAATACTTTTAATACGATATAAAAACGTATTTAAACTGACAGATTTATCTTAGTATTATCTGGTATATTGTATAGGTATACATAAGATAAATCTATTATGCACTTACGAATTATATATTTATGTTAAAAATTACATTACATAAAAATTAAAAAAGATAAATAAATTATGTTAACATTTACACATTATGTTTTATATATTTTATATTTATATAATTATAAATAAAGTTTATTCGATATGATATAATTCTATAATAATGATGTAATAAAAAAATCATAGCTAAAAAAATATAAAATTTGTAAAATAAATGATTTTACAAAAATTTTTATTAAATAAACTTCATTCATTTATGTACATATTAACATACATTTATATATAAATATATATATACATACATATTATAATTTATATAATATTCACTATATATTAATGTTAAATAAAATGAAAACAAAAAACATTAAATGACCTTAAAATTAATAAAACAAAAGTTAGCGACAACTTGCATATTTTTATTTATAAAATAATACATACTACATATTAAGTACATACTGTAATATATGTATATGTCTCAATTAGAAATGCATACATATGTATAAATACATAAAAAATTAATACATATTAATATTAAAAATAAAAAATAAAAAGTATGTAACATTAAATAAAAAGAGAAAAAAAAATTATACTTTTAATTCTGGCGAAAAAAATTTTTGTTTTAACATTAGTAAAGAGAAAATTTGAATGCAATATTCAAATCACAAAAAAATTAGCGACAAAGAAACGCGCCTCTTAACCATTTTGTACCAGTGGGGACTATTTCTTATATGCTAATTAATTGTTGTGGATATACTGGTTTATAAAATTTTTTTTTTAAGCTAACGTCATTTAATTTGTTATGACTTCCAAACTTAAAAAAAAACTGTTTATTGTGCAAAAGTTTTAAGATTAAGTTTTAAAATTAATTGTTTAAACTTCAAAATGAAAGGAAATCTATTTTGATTCTATCACGAATTATTCGTAAGAACGGGAATGTATTTACAAGGATGGGTTTTGTGCAAGCTATAAAGAGTTTGTTAACCAAGCATAAATTGAAAATGCATACATAAGGGATGCGAACTATAGGTACATATGTATATGTAAGTGAGATAAAATGTGCAAGGAAACTAGTAAGTAAAAGGATTTCGATTCAATGGTTGCGAAACACATGTACACATCGATCTTCTTACTGTTAATTCACATACATATGTATGTATGTATGTAAAACGCGAACTTAAAACTTGACAAAACAAACTTTATTTTGGATAATAATTTTAAAATGGATCTACTATACTTAGTCCTAAGGATCTACTATACTTAGTCCTAACAGATGTGGCAAAATAACACTAACAGAGTACATTCATTGGGATTTCATTGAGTACTCATTTAATTTAGAAATACACATTTTTTAAAAAGCTTCCCATTTAAATTCTATTGCACGAAAAAGAAAGAAAGGTAGGAGGAAAGAAAAAATGATAAAAAATTTCAAATTCATATTTCAGTATGGTTTCAAATGTTAATGAGGAAGGATGTACGATTTTTCATGCACATTTTGTATTTCCCAATAAGGTAAGTTGAGTAGTGTCGGCTAACAAAAATGTTATTAAAAGTAATATAGGTTGACACATTTCAACAATTTGAATTTCGGTTATTTATACGTTACTTATAAAATTGTTTCAAATAATTTCAGTTAGTTTTTAAGTTACTAAAAATAAATATGTATGTAGGTACCTACTTCCAATAAATTTTTTTTTAAAAACATGGTTTATTTAATTGGTTATTTCTGTCTACGTTTATATGACATGTATAAAAAAAGCACGCCCGATTTTTTCGATACCCGATTTACGTTTATTTTACGTATCCACTACGTATAGAAATCATTTTGGAAAAGCGTACAAGGTCAAGAGCTTTTACTAAACTTTTTAGAATGTGATACTTTGTGGAAATTGAACTTTTTTTCGCACCTTTTTTAAATTTTCTAACGGAGTATCCTATACCTCAAGCATGTCAAGTAGTATAAAACTTAAGTCATATAAATTTTTTAATTTCGAAAACAATTGTTCATACATATATGTGCTTCCGAACATGGCTAGAACACGTTTAACCAATAGTAAAATATTGGAAAATAGATTTATAAGTAGGTAAATAATTATAAAATTTAGAAATTTACACTTCTCTAAATTTTTAGAAAATTCTGAAAATTCCAAATTTACTTAACTTATAAAAATTAAACTGATTCAAATATATACTTAATTTATAGACACACTGAACTGATTCTCTTTGCGCTTCTCAAAACCAACATAAAAATTGCGGAACAAACCAACGTAAAAATTCGTTTCCAGCTGCATTAACATAAGGTTATGCACGTTTCGCATATGTATACAAGTTTGGTTTTTGGATATGTGACAATGCCTGCTGTACCTGTAAGTACCCGCATTTATTAGACATTGACGATTGTAGCAATTCAATTATTTTCTACTTTGTTGATCTCTTATATGTGATATGTTTTTCTGAAGGTTTATCTTGATTTATTAAATGTAATTTTGGAACTGCTGTTTCTTTCAACTTTTCTTCATACAAAGGTACATTTAAGAGATTACTTTTTAAAGAATAATCTTCTTTACGAAAATAAAATTTGCACTTTGTAGTATTTTCGGCAAATTAAAATTCTTTATTACAACATTTATCCATTTCTTCCTTCCTTTGCACCTTATTTGTTAAACAAATACTTTTACAAGATTACATTTTGCAAATTGCATTCATCGCTTAAAAATTTTTTTAAGTACTTTCTTTTGAAATTTTTTATTTTAACAGCACCGCAAAAAATTTTTTAACAACGTGCACAAACTATATACTTACGTATTTACTTGTTACTATGAAAGCAAAATATTTAAATATAGAAATTTGAGAAAACTTAAAACGTTTTTTTTCTAAACAATTTAAATTTACTTTTGACATTTTTCAAACTTTAATTTTCAAAACAATAAAATTGTCAAATCAAATAGAAACAAATGACGTAATGTACATAAAAAATGGCGACAGATTTTTTTTCAATTAGCATAGCTTGTCTTTATACCATTTAACAATTTTGTTGTGTAGGACTGTTCTGTAATAGAAGACGATTTAATCTGTCAAAGCGAGTGTGATGCGAAACGAAATGCATCTTAGCAAATAAAGTGTTTTGTCGAATTATGGGAAGTTATATTTTTTTTTTTAAATATTTAAAGGCATTTTAGATATGTTTATAAGGAAATTTAATTTGTTAAAATTTAAATAAAAATATTTATTTAAAAAATTCAAATCTGACATTTTTTTACAAAGTTAATTTTAATAAAATTTCAATATTCATTATATAAAACTGTTTTACATATGTAAATTAATTTTTGAAAATAATCGAGTTGATTTGGATCCGTTAATTTATTTTACTGAGTAAAAATTTATTTTTATTGTTTTTGGTTTTTCGGATGCTGCGCAATAAAAAATTAAATAAAAAGAAGGAAAGAAAAAATTACAAATTGTCAAAAATAATTATTTTCCTTTAAAATATGAATTTAATTTTTGTCTTGTCAAGAGGATCTATTATTTATAAAAAAAATGGTAGTTATATAATTAACACAAATTATAACTAAATCTAGAAAAATATTTTATATTAAAAAGTTTGCTTTATGTTTCGAAAAATTGTACATAAAATTATACAAATTTCAATCTAATATAAAACTGTCAAAATATTCATGATTATCATCTTCACAACAAATCTTATCACCACGACAAATCTGAAATTTAGATATACTACGGCAATATTGATAATATATGGGTGTCAGCTGTCATTTTCGAATGTCACTGTTTTATTCAAGAATTTGAAAGCAAATTGAAAGAAAAATTAGGTGAAATTGAAGTTGAAATGAATTTATTTTTTAGTTGAATAGTGTCATTAGTTGAGTTAAGTATTTTTGCGTAAGGTTGTCGTTTCTAATTATTGGTGCTTCATTTTTTTACTAAAATAAATATTAAAAAAATTAAGAAAATGTTCTAAAATAGGAAAAAAAATAATTCCTAAATAAAATACTAATTGAAATTGGTGTTTATTAAAATAAAACAAAAAATTTATTGAGTAAGCATTTCTTAAATTTAGTCAAATTTTTATACAATAAAAAAAGAAAAAAATTTAGAATAAAAATTGCATGGCCCCTAGTTGTACCGAAAAAAATAGTGTACAAAATTTTATTGGGCCTTAGTAGCTATCAATTTTAAGTGAGAAAAGTGTATTCAAAACTTTAAAAAACGCCTTATGTTAAAAATAAATTAATTTATTCTTTAAATTTATGATATTATGTATACCAGGAATAAAATTTATGGGAGCATTTACAATTTACATACTCTACTCTAATAATATATGAGTACTCTAATATATGCAGATACATACACCAAAAATAGTATCTAATTTCTATAAGGATTTATACACACAAAAATCATAATTATTTTAAATATTGTACATATGTATATACATACCTACCTACATACATCGTTGCTTTGCAATCCCAAATTAAAAGGTAAGTCTACAATTTTCAATTTACTAACGAATTTTTTGGATTTTAGTCAAATGAGGTTGCGAGCTAAATATTTTTCTAGTGAATAATAATGAGAAGAAAAGGATGAATGTGAAATAAAATTTTGACAGAATTGCAATGGCGAAATATTTTTGCTATCGAACCCAGTAGGAACTTCAAACACGATACATACATATACTTTTTATTTGGCTCAAATATTTTCATAATTTTTCTATTATTGTTGCATTTTAAGATGTACATATACATATGAGTATGTATGAACATATTAATATGTAGGTATAAGTAGGTAGATAGGTACTTGTTTTTTTTTTTAATTTGAAGGATTCATTTCTAAATTACTTAATTATTGCCTAACTTCATTGTACTTTTAATAAATTTTTGGCAATTTTATAGACATTTAATCGTATCTCCTGTGGATTTAAGCAATTTAATATTATAGAAATATTACTGATAATAGTAAACTATCAATATATAATCTCAATATATTTGCTCTTATAATTGATAATAAAATCAATTAAGAGCATAATTTTTTTGAATTCAATACATAGTGTTGTTTTCAATTATAGCAAAATATATAAAAATTAGTTAGCTTGTTGGATTGACTAATGTTCTGTTTATCTTCCCCGATTTCTATGTTAGTCATAAATGTAGGCGTACCAGGTTAGAATGATTGGTAGTGTATCCTGCTTCCTCATATTTCTATCTTTCTATCTGTCTTTATAATTACTTAGAAATAGGTCATTTTGTTATAAAATTTTTGTGAAATTTTCCTATTAGTTATTGTTAGTTTTATTTAGTTAGTTGCATATTCAGAGAACAAAATTTATAAAGAATGACAATTTATTTTGTATTTCTTTAGCTACTAGTTTTCTTCTAATTGAGTTGCTAATTCCTTACTTATTAATTAACGCTATAGTATTGTTCTCAGCTCTAAAAAATTTTTTAAGGCCGAATATTATTGTATCTACCTTTTTATTGTTCGTTTATATAAAACACTTAACACACAATCAATTATCAAAAATCTATTGGTTAAACTCTTAAATTGGGAACTGTTGTCTTTTATAGTAAGAAATCTGAATTTTGAATTTTTCTAGTTTAACGATTATACCTACCTTGTTTAATTTCACGCTATTTATAGGCTCAATTTGTTGCAGATGGCAACTAAAACGTTTTTACAGCAATAAATTTAAATGGTTGTCGATAGTGATTTATTAAGTACCTACTCAAGTTGATCTAAAAAAAGTTTGCTTGGCAAAATATAAAATAAATCCCGGTTATTTTAATAATTTTTAAAATATACTAAGATAAACATGCTAACTTATTCAAAAATTACTTTGCTTCTCTGATTTTAAATGATAAGAAGATTAATTGATTAAAGATAAAACGTTGGTATTTCTAAATAAAAACGTTCAAAAGTTTGCTTAGCAATAAAAAGTAAACCTTTTTACTTTCCTTTATAAGTAAAAAACTCAAAGAAAAAATCTCTTATAATAGAATTTAAATAAGTTTAAACAAAAATATTTAAGATGCTCGCATTTATATTTTTTGTGTTAATTTTGTTTTATAATGATTAACAAACGGAAATGTTATTACTAAATTATCAATTTAGAACTTTTTGAGTAAGATTTCATTCTCCATAATTAAAAAAAAAATGTTGATTAAGTCGCGGTACTTGGTATACTTATTAGAAAAGTAGGTGGCAACCAATACCATTTAATAAAATAGAAGTAACACAGGCCTTAAGATAGTTTTTTGTGCAATTGTTAATATTTTTTAAAATAAGTATTTGTTCTTAACAAGATAAATTTTAATTTAAATGAAGATTTAAAAGTCTGCCTTCTATATAGTAAATGAATTCTTATTGGGCAGTGGTGAATGAAAATTTGATGTTTTTAGAATGGGTGATCAGCAAGGCGAAATAATAAAGGAAAAACGAAGATATACTATCCTGATTGTATGAAAAAAACGCTGAACACACAAATTTGTGATTCATTTAATGGTGTGTGAATGGTGGTTTAGTCAAGGAGTAGGCCCGCCATGATTTATTGATGGAACGATGAGTGCATAAGAGCACCAAAATATTCTAAGCGTATGTTTACTTCTTTCTGTCGAAGAAATTTATCTTTAAACAAGATGGTATGTCAGTGTAGGACTTTTATCTTTAAACAAGATGATATGTCAGTTACCATACGGCAAAGAATGCACAGTAATTTGAGGGCAATTGAATAGCCTTTATTCAGCTTTGGACTTAACACGATTGAAAATTTATGAGAAGAAGGGGAAAAAACCTGATATCCTAGTCTCCGAATAAAGACTGCTTTAAAGTTAAAGTTGGCTAAAATATTAAGTGAAAGAGCCTCTTAGTACTCCGAGGATTTCTAAAATTCAAAGCAAATACTAATGTAATATAGATTAAGACGAAAGAGAATATTACTCAACATTAAATGCATTGTATTACCTTATATGAACACAGTTTGCAGCTTACGAATTCGATTACATCAATCACTTATTGTAATTATTTTTTTGGAAGTTTAGGAGAAAAATATAATTTGCAAAAATATTTACAACGTCATCAAGAAGAGATGAGTATGTGTATATACTGATAAGTATCATGTAATAAATTTATAAAAATACTTACTTAGCCTTTGTACGAGCAGAATTACGTTTCTAGTTTGTCAAAATTTATTTTTAATCCTTGCGCGCCATAAATATAGCAATAAGCATATAATTTGGAAAGAACCTTGTATAGGAAAAGTTTATAATTTAAAGATTTTGAAATAGGTTCTTTAATCAAAAAAATCGTAATGAATCAAAAAGCTGTCTGAATATATTTGGCTATCAAACTTTAACTTTAAGTGAAATTATAATAGCGGATTTAGCCCCCAAAATTTGATGCTACATATCTCAGTTATTTATAAACGTTGAGCTAAATTGAGGAACGACAATAGTCATAATTACATCACCATTTGAAAAGCAGTGAACCCAATAATATTTTATTTAGCTTTCTGTGTAGGTAATTTATCAAGAGATCAGCAATAACGGAATTGTAATTTTATTGTAAAATAAATTTTAAAATAAGCAATAAAATAAAAACAAATAAAAAATTCCACTTTCTCTCCACAAAATTATGATATATCAAAACTATGAACGAAATGTTTTCATATTTGGTTTTTTGTTAACTGAACAAGGGCATAATATGAATTATATTTATTTTTTATGTCCAACTGTATTTTCGTTGGGGGTGTCAAATTTTCTTATTTTGAATAACTATTTAAAATTGATATGGGCACATGTTAAATTAAAATAATTATAATATTTTGAAATAACGTAAAAATAATTGCGTCAAAAGCATAAGAATATTGAAATTGATTTCATTTTTTTTTTGCCATTTCAAAATAATTATTTAGAATTCGATGGTCAATTTAAACTAAAGAAAAAATAAACAAATTTTTCAAAAAAAAATGAAGATTATTTTCAAATGAAATTGAATTCAATGAATTTTACAAAACAATTGCTATTATGAAAAAATTGCGCGATATTTCACAAATTTCATTTTAATAATATAGAGTTCGGGTACTTTTCGGGTACATAAATAAATTTTTGGTTAATTGATTAAACAGTAAAAAAAAGGTTGGTGCAAGAGATATTAGAGATCATTCCCTATGGACTGATAAATTTTTCTTAACAGTCTCGTCCTGTCCATCTCATATGTTTATTAGAGTTTGTGAAGTAAAAAATTTAAAATATCGTCCTTTCAGCATAAAGTGACTAGTAGTAAATTTAGTATAAATATATGATATTTTTAGAAAAAACTAATGTAAGTACGTATGTATGCATGCACATAATACGACAGACGTCATTCCAAAGTGAAAATTACATTACATTAGGTTCCTTCACGAAACAGAATTAAATTTAAACTCATTTATCTTATTAAAAAAATAACAAATCGTATTAATTTTAACATACAGTTTGATATTTTCAAAAAAAAAACTCAGTTATTTTTTAATCAAGTCAATTTAAAATTAGTATTGAGGTTTATTTTTTTAATAAATGATTTATCTGACTTGTAAATATAAAAGTGTAACAATTAATTACTTTGTACATGGGATTTGCTTTCATATGATGTTTAGCATTCTCAACTTTGCTTTAAAACAATCAGCTAACTCTTAGGAATCCGAAACAGTGTTTCGTTTTTTAATCTTTATATTAAAATGAAATTAAAGGCAAAACACAAAAATCAGCTGATTCCATATCTGCACCAGCTGATTTTTGATTTGAATGTGTAAAAGGTTCCTAAAGAGGAGGTACTTAGGTTCTTACATTGTTATCTTATAAGTATTTGTAGATTCAAATGCACAATATTAACATAGTTTTCACCTCACAGTCTTAACTTTATAAATTTGCACACAAAAATTAGGAAAATAAATACTTGTTTAAATGGAAAGAAAAAACGTGTTTGTAACATTAAAAAAAAACATTTAAACAAAGTTTATTTTGATATATGTAAATACACAATATGTAAGTTATGTATGTTCCAATTGACACGATTACTTACAATTATTTTAAAGAGATTAAAACTTAAAAAAAGAGAGGTAAAAAAATAAAATAAGAAAATGAGCGAAAATCAATAAAATTACATTGTGTTTTTGTTACGAGTCTTATATACTTTCAGGTTTGAAATACTTACTTATAATTGGAAAATTTCTTCCAATTTGATATAATGTAAACACACATTAGTATTGTCTTCCTTTTTTTTTCTTACATTATATTCTCTGGCATTTAAAATTTATAAATATACTTAATATATTAAATCGAATTAAAATAAAAAACAACAAAAAATAGAACAAAAACGTTCTGTGAAAAATTATTTACTTAGATCTTATTATAAGATTAATAACAGCTGAATGGAAAATGGAAATTTATATTGTATACAAAAATTAAAGCAAATTGAATGAAAATTTTAAAAAAGGAAAATTTTCACTTTTTGGATGACTCATAATGGATGATTCATATGAAAATTTTAATGATTTTACAAAAGGAACTGAATTTTTTTTTACTCAGTAAAGATGTATAAATATGTTAGTATGTACATGTAACATATATATGCTTATGGTATATGTACATATATGTACACGTTTTTATGTTTAAATAGACTATGTTGTTGGCATAACAGTTAAATAATGAATGATTTGTTATAAGTACATGCTTTGGAAAATTATTTTCTAATACATTCGAATTTGGAAAAAATATACTTAATTACCATAATTGTGTTGGCATTTTTACATTTCTAAAGTATGAATAAATTTAAGAATAAGATTAAAGACTTAATTCGTAAAATGAAAAACGCAACAAAATATAATATTTAGAATTAAATGAAATTAAGTTTCAAAGGAACCTTCAGAATATTTAAAACATATACTTAATTATTTTTATTATTAAATAAGATTTCTCACGTGTTATTTTAAGATTTAAGTAATGGTTGGATAACAGACGCTTAAGACAACAGTACCTTTGCACACAAAATGTTTTTATAAATGTAAGGTAGCTTAAGTTTAAGGTAAAAGAATATAAAATCAAATGATTTTTTACCACTGGGTTATTAATGCCTACTAATTGTGACTGCTGTTACACCCAAAACAAATGAATGTTATTGTGCAGCATATACTGTAAATAAATAGAGAATCGAAACATTTAATCAGGAATCGACCAAATTAGAAATATTAAGAATTTTAAGCAAAAATACTTAGGTTCCAATTCATTAAATATATTTTATTTACATTAATATTCCAATTTTTCACATGTTCAAGTTCAGTAATATATCAAAATGTTGAATATTCGAAAAGGAAAATTATAATTCAATTTCATTTGAATTTAATAAAAAACGAAGTGAATTTGTTCTTTGACTTTATAATTTAAGCACACAGGTATATGTGTTTGTAGAATACGATTTAAATAATACAACTTACAGTGTCATATAACATCTAGAAAATTAAAGAAAATTGTAACAAAACACAAAACGTCTGGGAACCATTAAAAACATTTTACGTTTATGTGATATATGACTCTCTGTTACAATGAGTAAGTCTTGCTTAACTTTGTAAGTATGTTATACAAATTGTATGTCGTATAGTAAGAATAAAATTGTATTCATATGTATGTGGTCATGCACATAACACAGTTTTTAGTATAGGAAAAAAGAAAAAACGTATTTTCATTCACAATAATTATTGTCAAATTTTTTTTTTACTTTTATTTCTTCATTCCAGAAAAAAAAAACGCAATGCAAAAGTGAATTCGAATAATTTAAAAAACTTGACGTGTTGTAAAAAATTCTAGTAGAGTTAAAAATATTTTCATTGGAGAACAAAACAGGAAGATTCAAGAAATAAATATATTTGCATTATTTGAGCTATTTTTGTAAATTTTACTTAGTTGTTTTCAAAGCAAATACAAAGAAATTAGCACTACAGAGTTATTTCATTTATCGCCTACATTGGCATGAGTGCTATGATTAGTATCTTCTCCAGTATGGTTATGGCTCGTAATAATAATAAAACTTTTCATTCTTAAAAAGTAGGTTATTTAGCAGAATATTTATTAAATGTTCTCCAAAAATATGATTGGTCAGATGTACAAGTGTATAAGGTCCTAGTTTTTTAGGGTTATAGAAAAAAACCGATTTTATACTATTTTTGAAAGAGTTTTCTAATCAAATATTATTCTATATAGAATTCTATTTTTTTGGAAAAAATTTTCTATTTAAGTCAAAAGTTTTGTAATTCAAGCATTATGTAGTAGAGTTGTATTTAAAGCAGTTAAACTACTTCAATAAAGATAAATTTGTGAAATGGGGAAAAAGCAATAATAAAAGTTCAGACATTCACCTTTTTTTATGAAATACATTTCAACGCTTGAAGTAAATTTCCTTCTACTTTGAAAATGTTCAATTTCTTGTCTACAATTAATGTCTTTATATCTAACAAGTCCCAATGCTCAGAGAGAAACTTGAAAGCACACCTTATTTTATATGGCCTTTTTTAAATCGAAGTGGCTATTTTTTGAGAAGAAATATTAAAATAAATTCACACTTATTATAAAGCAGGTAAAATTTAGAACATATATTTGAAAAATCAAAAAAATATATTAATATTTTCATTGATAATTATTTTAAAATTTAAAAAAAAGCGGAAAAACAAAAAACACAACCTTCGCCTTCAACGTTTTATTTGTTACTGAAAGCATTTCATTATTTTTAAGTGAACAGCTTTTTTTTCTCATAGGGTAAGTTAACGCAAGATATGGGAAGTACCTGTGGTGTCAAGTTGAAAATATAATTAATGAAAGATAATTCTTAAATATTGATATAAATACATAGTAAAGAAAAAATTTGAAGAGGGAATTAGAAAATAATATCTAAAATACAATCAAATATTATTTGTTAAATACAAATTTTATATAAACTTCGAAATTTTACCTCTATTTTTATTTGAAAAAATATTTAAAATGTTTGGAAAAAACAATCATATATTTTTATGACCGGATTTGAATATTTTTCTATTTTTGAAATAAATGGTATTTTACCAAATGACTCGAAAATTCCGACTGTAAAATAACAGGTATTTTAAAATTTTTGTTCAGGTATTTTAAAATTCTTTCCGTTTAGAATTAAGATAGGTCATACATACACATGCAGGGACATTTTATAAATAGATTGCTCTTGTTTACCTGCTAATAAAATATGAAAAAAGAGCACAGCAAAATTTTTGAAGCACTCAATATAACATGTTTGAAATAGTTTTAAAATAATTATTTAAAAAAAAATTTATTGGAAGTAGGTACATACATATTTATTTTTAATAATTTAAAAACTAACTGAAATTATTTGAAACAATTTTATAAGTAACGTGTGAATAATCGAAATGAGATAATTCAAATTGTTGAAATGTGTCAACCTATATTACTTTTAATAACATTTTTGTTAGCCGACACTACTCAACTTACCTTATTGGGAAATACAAAATGTGCATAAAAAATCATACATCCTTCCTCATTAACATTTGAAACCATACTGAAATATGAATTTGAATTTTTTTTTCATTTTTTCTTTCCTCCTACCTTTCTTTCTTTTTCGTGCAATAGAATTTAAATGGGAAGCTTTTTAAAAAATGTGTATAATATCCTGAGATTTTTTAAAATATTAATCTCTTTTTTACGTAAAAAAAAAGAAAAAAATAATAAAAAATATGACACGATCAGTGGCATTTAAAGAAAAAACCAACAACGAGGCCAAAAATTCGTAACATTTCGTAAAAAAAATTGAGTATTGGGACTTGTTAGATATAAAGACATTACTACAATTTAAAAAATAAGGTAGTGAGTAAGTATATGAGTACATATGTACATAAATTTTATATGTATGTATATACATATATAATTCTTTTACAATGTAAATATGTGTGAAAGAAAATATAAATTACTTGTATTGGGTACTTTGTTACCGACCGTACTTTGTGTATACAATAGGTAGGTTATGTGATGGCAACAAATTTTGCATATCGAGTTTTCAGAGGGAATGTACTTCTCCTCATAGCAGGCAAGTGTAAATAAACTATTTTTAGCAACCTGTCGGTCTGTGTGTGCACGCGTGTATCTCAAGTTCTCCTGAACCGATTTTGATGAAATTTTATATGTAAGTTTATTTTCACCATGGCACGGATTGATCAACTTTTGGGATATATCAGGCCTCGGGAACTGCACTTTTTAGCGGGCTTGTTTTACATTTTTCAACATTTTGAAGAAAATATTCAACCGATTTTCTTGAAATTTCATATATAAGCTGTGCTCGACTGTCCGCAAAAATTCCTTACTTTTGGAAGAAATCAGGCATCAGCAACTGGACGTTTACTACTAGCCAAATATACATTTTTGTGTATATAAAGAGAAATAATCAACCGATTTCATTGAAATTTAATATTTAAATTCCTCGTATTGAAACAATGAATATATAGATTTTTTGGAAAGATCAGGGCTCGAAAACTGATCTGCGGGCCGATTTTACATTTTTCACCATATCTACGGAACGAATTGATGGAATTTCTTGAAATTTGATATTTGAGTTCTGGTTGTTACCGAAAATAACTGGCGAGCATTTCAGGGAATTCGGGTAGCACAAAGCGAAACTCTACTAAGAGCCAAATTTACATTTTGCTCGGTATGTTAACTATAAGCTTACTAACGTCCTAAAAATTGGAAAGAAGTATTTAACAGACATTTTTATAATATTCTGTAACATTTTCACTTAACTAGACAATACACATTGCGGTCGGTTATGTGCTGACCACATCAGATTTTTTTTTGTAATAATGATGAATTGAAATGCAGTCTTTTAATAGTTGACTTTTTGTTTTTTTAAAAAGAGAAGAGATCTAAATGACTTTTAAATGACTTTTAAAATATTGAAAAAAAAAACTAAAAAAAATGGTTTTTTATTCAATTATTCGGGAATAAAGTGTTTTAAATAATTTTGCTAATTTCATATTCAAAACGTGCTTGGATTTTCTGACAGCTTGTCTTATCGAATAGTGACAAATAATATGGACAATAAATAGTAAAAATATACAAAACTCATCAAATGCGACACTTTACTTAAATGAGTTCACATTTTGAATAAAAATTATAATGGTTCCATAGATCCGAATAAAACCCCCAATTTAAGACACGTATAGTTCCGAAAATGACAGTAACATTTTTGTATTTGCAGGTCTGCCCATATTATTTTTAAAATTGGTACACTATTTAATAAATACATATGCAAAGTTCCTATTCAGTTCCTTTCAGCTTAATTCAGAATGAATTTGCCCTAACAAAAATTTTCATTAATAAAATTTTCATAATTTTGTATTTCTAAACGTTCTGAAGTGAAAATCTGTTTTCTTATGTTACGAATTATCGTGAGATATTTTTATCATGTTTGCGTTACTCCTACAAATTTCCTCAACTTTAATCTTCTTATCATTTACAGTGTTCTTAATAATTTAATGTTTTTACAAAAATATTGCTTTGTTCTTACTGAATTTAAAAATTAATATTAATAACAAATTGCGAAATTTCTTTGAAATTTAAAATGTTGAAGTAAGTTTTTATTATGGTTTACTTATATTCTTATGTAATTTGGTGTTTAATAACAAGAAAAATTTAATTAAAAAAAGAAAAATATAAAAATTGTATTTCTTTATTCCAATTAAGTTTTTTTTATTATATTATTGTGTAATACTGAAATTCCATTGTTAATTAAATTCGTAGACAATCATTATTATTTTGGTATTTATCATTCTTTTTTTGTGCAGTGATATGTTTATTAAATAAATTTAATGTTGACGAAAATGGTGAAAATTTGGCTAAAACAAAAGTTCTATTCAATTTTCTTAAATTAAAACTTTTTGTTATAAAATGATAGAATCTTTGTATTGTAAATGATATAACAAAATCTGACGTGGTCAGCATTTAACCCACCGTAATGTCTACTGTCTAGTTTAACGAAAGTCTTACAGAAGATTATGAAAATGCCTTTTTTCTTTTAATCACTTCTTTTCAATTTAAAGGAAGTTAGTAAGCTTTAATGTAAATTTGGCTCTAAGTGGAGTTTCGTTTTGTGTCATCCGAATTTCCTGAAAAGTTCACCAGTTAGTTTCGGTAACAACCAGAGCTCAAATATTAAATTTGAAGAATTTTTTTTAATCCGTTCTCTAAAATTGGCCTGCGAAATTATCCGGCCTTTCATCAAAATCGACATTCCCGAGCCTGACCATCAAAATCGGTTCAGCCGAACTTGAGATACACGCGGACACACAGGTCGACAGATAAACCGACATCCTTCTAAAAATATTTTATTTACGCTTCCCGAATACGGGGTAGTACGTTATCACCAATAATCCGACATACGAAATTTGGGGCCTTTACATAGCCTCCCTTACTGTATGAAATGCGATCGGTAATCAGGAAAAACATCCGTATATTGACTGAATTATACCCGGCATCATGAAAATCTGAGTGCATTTAAGAATTTGTTTTTGAAAAATTTAAAACGAGCTTTTATTCCTCAAAAATTTAAGTATGCGTACATACATATGTAGTAATTGGGCAAACGACTACCAAATTTTATGCACCTACAACTATAAGTTGTGTTCAGTTATAACTTAGCTGCAAAATAAAAAATATTTGTCGTTCATTAGTTCTATAACACTAGTCTAATATCCACTAATAATTTTTTAAGTAAAGCCAAATATTTCACAATAATTTGCTTATTTTTTTGATTGTGAGTGTATTTATTGTTCTAATTTTCATATGTAACTTGTGACTAAACTTATAAATTGCAATTTATTTGAAACATTAAAGAAAAAGCAAAAAAAAATTTTAGTACGAGATAAAAAAATATTTTATTTGTTTACAATTCAATGATTTTTATGCACGGATTAACACTTATGATTAAAATAAAATGATTTACTTGCTTTGTATTACAAAAATATGTTGTAAAAACTAACCTCAACGTGTAATAAATTAACCGACTTTTATGTTATGAGCAAATAAGTTTTATTTAATAAAATATACTGGTTATATTATGTAAAAGTAAGAATAATTAATAATGAATGCGCGGAACTTAAAAATCGAGAAAAGCATAAAAATTGATTAACTTAGTTGAAGCAACTTTAGTTGGTTAAACTGTTACGGTTGATGAGTTTATATTCGCGCGGACATATGTATACGTACGGATATGACTATTGAATATCTATAAATAAAATTTAATGCATACTGATGATATTAATGCCAAAAATTATGCAGATGTTTGCGTAATAACTAGTGAAATTTATCTTTACTAACTACAATGTCTCTACATATACATTTTAATGATCATATGATTTCTTCATTGATTAATGTGTACATGTATACATTGTACATATGTTTATTATGAAAATTTTGTTTTATTAGGTTCCAATATATAATTTATTCAAGTAAAACTGTATCTTACTTTTGTTTTTATGTCGACATTATACTGATCCTATTTCTTACCTATCTTCAGGTTATTAGTCAGGTATTTATATGTCAGGTACAGTATATGTATTTTTTAGTATATTTCTACGTCAATTCTAAATTTTTTGGTAATAAATCAATTCATAAAAAAAATTGAACTGACGTACAATTTACTGAATTTGGATACATGGCTAATGCTCTGAAGATCGATTAAAATATGTATGAATATTTATGTAAATTTGATATTCGTATAATATGGATATTAAACTAATTTAAGTCAAAATATTCACAATAAAGTAATTGAAACAGTTTTAACTAATGATTTCTGTTCACGATTTTCATCTAGAAGCATGTATATATCTACACATTTGCTTTTAATAAGCTGCCATAAACTAGCTTTTCATAGTTTTACATTAAGAATATAGGATATATAACGTATATATACGATTTCTTTATTGAATTAATGTATTTATATATATACATTAATGTATGTATGTATTACATCAATATATATATGTGTGTGTCTATATACATATATGTAAATGTTCTTAACTTTCCGCATGTTTCAATATACAGAAAAGAGCACAATGCTTTCCGTTCTTAATTTTGGATGAAAATTATAATTTCTTTTATATTCATTATTTTAATTAAATTTCGATAATTACCGTTTATACCCAAAGAACTGAGTTCGCTTTAGTATTTGAATGCTTGGAATTTAAAATTTACAGATTTGTCCTACAATATAGCTATATTACTTCTGAATTCCGAAACTAGTATCAAATACTTTTAAAGTAAAAAATATTATTAAAGTAAATAATATTTTAGATTAAAGTAAAAAATATTCTCATTTTATAACACTGCCAAGCCAAACCTTAACATCACGTCATTGTGCATTTTTTGAAAATAGAAAATTTTAAACTTCCAAATTGTTTAGGTTTTGATCGTAAACAATTTAAATTGACATCAGTTTCTTGATTTCATATCTTAACAATAACGAGTGTAGAAATAACTGCAATTCTTCTAACCTAATAAATACATGTAAAAGAAGTTTCAATTTATTGGGAAAAGTGTATTTAATTTTATGAAACTCTTCTTATTTATATAACATTTACTTCTTCTTATTTATATAACTCTTATTTGATTTATATAACATTTATACATATTGCTGAGTTTTTCGCAAATAAAATTTTTTTTTTGCTCTTTCCGACTATCATTTGAAAAATTTTACATTATTACATTTTCCTTGATTATAAACACACGTTTATATAGATTTTCATTAAATTTAATAATTTTCATATTTTTCTTTTCAGATTTCTACTGAAAAGTATCGAACGCAGGTGAGTAATAATGAAAAACATAACGTTTTTAAGGTTAAACGACATTGGCTTTATTTCATATACATAAAAAAAATTTAGAATTTTTCTTTTATGTCTCAATAGACAACTCTTTTTTTATTTAGAACTTATAATTCAACAGTAAATGGAAAAAACACACCCTAAAAACGTCAAAATAAAGATATTAAATATATATTTCCCCATTTCTCAGTCATTAACATTACAAAATTTTACAAAAATAAAGTTAGATCAAGCTAGCGGTTTGTAATGTAGCACTTTTCCCTTTAATATTTAAATATTTAGCGGCCGCATTGTCTATTATTTTTAGCAACTGTCTAAAAATAATAGACAATTGTATAAAAATAATAGACCGAATTAAAAATTCGGTCTGTCTGTGTTTGTGCGCGTGTATCAACTTTTTGGATATATTAGACATTTTTTACCATATCTACGGAACGGATTGATGTAATTTCTTAAAATTTGATATTTGAGTTCTGGTTGTTACTCAAAGTAATTGGTAAACCTTTCAGAGAATTCGGGTGACACAAAGTGAAATTCTACTAAGAGTTCTTAATTTTTACATTTATAAAATTTACATTTTTTTAGGTATGTTAGCTAAAAAATTTCCTAAAATAATTAAGAATAAGCGAAAAGTCGTCATATACTTTGTATATGAATAATATATAAATGGGGAATTATATGTATATATATTACGTATCCTTCTTAGGTATGCTTGTTAATTTCCTTAAAATTTTTAATTATTGCGGTCGTTGATGTGTTGATCACATCAGATTTTTTTTGTTAAATTCTGATGTTTTCATTTGTAGTGAAATATTTTGCCTGCTTTTCTTTAGTTATAAGTGACAGCTTTAAACGTTTTTTAATTCTGTTCGAGGCATAGTGACTCTTTTTTTCTAATATGTCGTCAACAATTAACATTTTTGCAAAGATATTGAAAAATTAAAAGTATTTCTATTCCAGGTTGCTTCGAGTCTACAGCTTTCGTTATTACGTTAGTGTCGTTGTTAATAGTGTCTACTATTAACAACGAATCTCGAGTTAGATTACGGAGTTTAAATGTCTTCTCTGATATTGAGAAACATAGTTTCTGTACATAAGTAATTGATTTTTGAAACTTTAGTTTTTGAACAATATTTTAAATAATATTAAAATATCTAAAGTTAAATAACTAAAGCAAAAAAAAAGTATAAAGTCTAAATGCTTAGCCGCAAACAAAAAATGAACTTTTTAAAAAATTTTGTAACAACTGTCTACAATTTGCGAATTTTAGATATTAATTGAGTAAGCGCGTGAGAAATATAAATATTAAACGAACTCAATTCGAGACTGTAGAGAATTTAAAGTACAGAAATAAGTTAAAACTGAGACAAATTAATAATATTCTAACTGTTCTTGGTACGTATTTGTCGGTGAATGTATTAAGTAATTTTGATTTATAGTACCATCTTATGAAATCATCATGCCACCTGTTGATTTCAAGAAGAAATTTTGGTGAAATCTATAAAATAAAGGTTAGTTATATTTTGAACTGAAAGTTCCCTTGTAAACCAAAATATAATTTCGAATCTAACCAGTTTCAGCAAAAAACTCAAATTAATTTTAAATTAAAATTTATTTTTTTTGCAGATTTCATTTAAGTTCAAAAAGCCCAATTGAAATCTCTGTTTTCTACAGTTGATATTATTCCACAAAATTTTGCATTATAATTTTCCAACCATTCCCTTTAACCTTAACCTTTGGCTTTAATAATTTGCGTTCAATTCACCTTCAAAAAATAAATTTAAAGATTAAATTGATTGATTGATTTTTTCAGTTCCAGAAATTTGGGGAACATATATTTTTAATAGCAACAAAAAAATAAACTAGTTTTAATAATTAAGTTTACATTTTAAATGTTAAAAACATTAATTATATTTTATTCGCTTTTACAATTTGGAAAATAAAAAAAACTCAGCTCAAGTTTCCTACAAAATGGAATTTGAAAAGTTATTAAACTTTTTTTTTTGTAAAAAAGGGGTTAACATTCTTTACTATTTTGTATTTATTATTGTCTGCTTATTTTAGCACTTTTCCAAAAAAAAATTTCTGAAAAAATTGCTTATTAGTTTCACTCTATCCGTCCGTCCGTGGACCTGTTTACAAAAGTTCTACATCGTTAAAGATAGAAAGCTGAAACTTCCGTAGAAAAAATTAGGTAGAAACTTATTTCCGTAGAAGAAAATTTTTACCTATTCTCCCTAAAGTTATAGCGCCCCAAAATCCTAAAAATGACATTTTTCAACTATTTATTGCAGCGAAACATTCCAAATTTTGAAAATCCGTTTTTTCCAAATTTTTGATATCGTTTTTCAGGTTGTTTATCAAACTGATTTTTAAAAACTAATAACTAGTTCATTTCGTCGGAAGAAAATTTTTTTGCCCCTTTAACCCTCACTCAAATTATCGCTTCTTGAAATTTGTAAAATTTGAACTTTCGTACCTCATATACTTACCCTAAATTGCTAACTTTTCCAAATTTCTATAAATACAGAAAGCAAATGGTAAATGTCATTAAAAAATTTAATTATTTTTTTTAACTTACGCATTTAGCGCTTAAATTCGAGCATTATGTTAAGGTCTCTTTAATTTTTTTGAAATGAAATATATTTGAATATGAATGACAGTAATTTTACATTACAAAGATTATTTTTAAAAGTGGCATTTTAATTTTTCAAAGGGAACAATTCTACATTATAAACCATTGGTTTGACCCAACTTTATTAATTTTTACATTTACGCTAAAAACAATATGTAATTGTCACTTATTCCCTTGGTTTGTTTTCTTATTTTTCAATTTCTTCTTTCTAATACTTCGTTTTAGTAACAAAGCATATATTAGAAAGAGTCTAGGTATTTAAATACAGAAAATGATAAATTATGTTTTCTTTATATTTTCAATACATTCTTAAATTAAATCACCCTATGAAAATAACACCCAGGTACATGATGTACAAGATGTTTCAATATCTAAATTATTGAATTTAATGATATTAAGAGAGTAAGAATATTTTGAACAGTTATCACCTGAAAATTGAATTGCTGCTCAATAAAAAAAAATTAACATTCATGAAGGCAAATAAATGCAAATATTTTTAAGGAGAGTTAATTATACACATAATACAAACTCATTTTTGATTTACCTTCCATATTCAAGATACTCGTAAAACAAAAATGCATTAAGTGTGCCGATCAAATTTTCGCGAACAAACTTCATTAGTCATTCAGGAACTATAAAAACTGCACCGCTTTTATTTTGCATACATTTTGCATATATGTACATTTGCATAGCTTTAATTTTACATACCAGTTTAATAATATTTTACGATAATATTTGGTTTTATAACTTTTAACAATTGTTGCCATACAATTTTAAAAATTTAATCAGGTCTCCCAATTATATAAGGGTTATAGTGTTTAAACTTTGAATAAGGACTTTAGTAACATGGCCACTGTTCCAATAAAACGTGGCCGTAATTTTATTTTATAATAGACCAAATTTCACACAAGCAAGTTAAGTAACGTAAACCTCATCATAAAAAGATATTAAATAATGAAGTAATTATTGTATGACGCATGAAAATGAGAAATTTTCTTAGCTGTCACAAAATTATCTATTTTAGAAAATTTTTAAGGAAAACGTTTATACACTGTTTTCTCTTTCGTTTGTAAATATGTACATATGCATACATAATTGTAATGGATATAAGTAACATACTTGAATATTTTACATTTTATATTTTATTTTATTTCTCATTCATATTGATAAACCCTGACATAATGTACATATACTTACATAATATTATATCTGTAAGTTCATTAGTTTTTTATTTTTGGTGCGATATTGTTTTCCCTTAATAAGTGCTTATATTTGCGTATAATAAGTATATTTTGCTGCCTGGTACAATCTGGCTAGTTGATAATTATATTTACGTTTTCATATTTTTAATTGGAGTGAGACATCAATGTTGACTTTTTTGTTTGTTTATAAAATAAAACTTATAACACAAGCAAATATTAAAATAGGGAGAAAGAAAAACTGAAATAAGAATAGAAAATAATAGGAAATTAAAATGAAATACAAGAAACTGACATTAGACACTTGTGTCGCCATTGTGTACTTGTTATCAATTTTCCTCAATATTTTTTTTTATTTATTACTATGTTTTAAAATATTTCATTGTTATGTTGCATTTCCTACATTATTCAAAGACTATTTCAATCTTAACTTGTGATAGAAGGAATTAAGACTATAATATTTAATTAATTTAAGCTCTACATTATTAACACTAGATTGGCCAAGGAAGGAATTTTGACTGTCTTTTAATTTCGATTAGAAAAACAATTATTGTATGCAATGATATAATTTCATAAAATTTTATGACAACCTAAAAATGCGTTCATTGATAATTGTAGCTACCTCCCCTCCTCACTCATTTCCTGTATATGTTATACCTATGTATATTACCCAAAAGAAGCAGTCATTTTGACTGCTAGTGAAATTTAAGATAATCAAATGACTTATTGTTGAAATGAGTAAATTTATTATATGACCGCGGTTCGGCTCTGTGTTGAAATAAAATTTATTTCGATGACCGTTACATAATGGCGTGCAAGTATGTATATGTTAAAATGTCGATTCGAACGTGCGCTAACTAAATAATTTCTAGTGGCTCAATAAGGTAAGTGTCCCTAATACTGACATATTTCGCAACAAAATCAACTTTGGCGTGAGATATTTTATATGTAGGGCACAATAAGTGATCGTGTTTCTGATTTTTTGAATAATTTAGAAAATTGCGAATAATGTTTTTTATAAAATTATTTAACCAAAATATTTTTTAATTCATGATTTTTTCGATTAAAAATGAAAAGAAAAAATGTTCCTAATATTGACATATCCGCAAATGTTTGTGTCTATTACTGACAGTTTGTGTTCCTAATACTGACAATGTAATTTCATATGCTGTAATCCATATTCTATATATGAATAATGGTTTAAAATGGTTAAAATGATAATATTCAATAAAAATGGAATAATAATTTCGATTTCTATGGATATTTCATCTTATTTAAAAAAAATTAAAAATGGATCAAATTATAATTCAAACAAAAATAAAAAACATATTTTTTATTGAATTAAAGGTAAAAATATGTGAAATTCAGCTGCTTTGAATTTATTATTACTGTAGAATGTGCTTTTACTAGTAGTCTTAATATGCAACAATGAATAAATAAAAGTTTTAAAGAAATTTATGAAAATCTAATTCGAAATTACATAATGTTTTATAAAGTATTATAAGTAATATTTGCTACAAATGTATTCTTATAAATAATACCTAAAATATGATGTACCATATCACAAGAAATTATAAGAGAGCAACCCATTCTTAATTTTTGGAACAACATTTCGGGATATTAGAAAGGACTACTTTTTTCTTTTTTGGAGAGAACCATTTCCGTTGTGATATCTGTTATGACGGGAAGGTGTAGAGTAATTTTAAAGCATTTTTTAGAAGGCGATTTGAACTGTTTTATTGACAGTATTGTATACAATATTGTAACAAAATTTATCATATGAATATCACTATTAAAAAGGTAAAAAGGTCTGCGTCAGATATAGGTTTTCACAAATATAATCGATTTTCATTCGACAGAAATAGTTTAAACAATTTTAAAGTAAAAAGAAAGTATTTTAATTAACTAAAATGAATATCAAAATCAAAACTTTATACTGACATAATTTTGTACATAATACTGACCCATTTTGGAACCTATTACTGACACTAGTTTTTAAAGCTAAAATACTCCGAAACTATAATGAATTCTTAGTTTCAGAATTCGGACATTAGAAAGAAAATTCAAATTCGATTTTAATTAAATAAATACGAAATTAAAAATTTAAATATTTTAAATATGACAACATTTTTAAAGATACGGATTTTTGACGTATTACTGACACATATATCAGTAATAGAAGCAGGGTCGAATTTTAGATGTTCCTAATACTGACAGAAATTTTTTAAAATTCTTATTTATTTAACGTTTTTACTCCGAATAACTTATAAAATAAGATAAAGAATAATCAAAATATTTAATTTAATATAAATACATATAATTTTAACCCTCACATAAGTCAAAAAACAATAAAAACAAAATCGAAAAAATTAAGCAAAAAAATAAATTCTCCAATCTAATCTACTTTTGCTATGTCTATGGAAACAAAACGGATTTATGCTCAATATTTTGGAGTTATTTTAAAACTAAATAAAAGAAAGTATTGCGATAATTTGAATTTATCTAGAAATAAAAAAATATATATATGTTGTACTTATAGAAAAAATCTCTTAATAATTAAAAAAACCTCATATATGTCAGTATTACCGCCATTGTTAGTATTAGCGACACTTATCTTAATTGTTTTTCGTATATTTATGCAGTGATACTTGTTCTAACAAGTTGTTTATTTTATATCATTTGCGCCCTAAATATTTACTAATAACTTGTTATTTAACTGTAAATAATATAAAAAATATTAGAAATGAGTTTTGAACAAATTGTTTTATACATTAGTTATTGTTACACAATGTAGTCATTTTGACTGCTTTTGGACAACATAGGTATATACATATGTATATAAAAAATTTCAGTCTTTCTAGTGTCATATACTGTCTATAATATTATTAAAAAACGTATACGTTACAAAAGAAATAATTGAGCGAAATATTTGTTTATAGTGCGAAAATCAAAGTACTTCTTCCTCTTGCAAGCTAATTAGGAAAAGAAAAAGTTATAACGCCCCTCTTTGAGATAATTAACGGTTCTCGAAAAATTCTCAGTTTTATTTTTCAATATAGCGATTACTCGAAAACTGTAAGTTTAACATCGACTATGGATATTACCGTTAAAATGACTTATTAGTTGACGGATAAGTTATAACTCAATTTTTCTTTTTTAACTTTAACAATTTTTTATGGGCTCTTAATTTGTATGATAATGTTTGAGATAAAAAATTTGGTTTTTATCCTTTTTCCACTATAATTGGAGAAAATGTGTAAATTAACTTCACCTTGTTAACACTTTTTTCCATTTTTCTAATTAATTATTATCATTTTCTTCATTATCATCATTGTAACAAGAAAAGTGCGAATCATGCGAATAGCTACTAGATTTTTTCTTTGTTATCTCGCTTTTATTGTAGAGTAAGTATTATAAGTATAAAATATAAGAAAAAATTTTTTAAATCCCGACAAATTAAAATTTAAGAATGGCACTTAAGGAGCTACAGTAATTTTCAATAAAAATAAGATTTTCATTAGGATAAGTGTCCCTGTTATTGAAATACTTTGCACCAAATCTAATTTTAGATGTTTTATATGTGCACACAATTTAAACATTTATCACTGGTATTTTGAATATAATTGATAAACTTATTTAATCAAAATATATGTTAATATGTGATACAATATAAAATATATAAAATATAAGTATATGTAAGTTATGCCCATTATTTTTAGTTATACTCGTAACGTTTAGTGCAATATTTTTACAACAATTTGAAAACTTCCTTTCTTGTTTACTTCAGCTCTTAAAAAATAATTTTGTTTAAGAATTCAAATCTAGATTAAGTTAATATGAATTAGTTGCTGGAAGGAAACTTTTTCCTGACGTAATTGTTGGATTGAAATTAACCTATTTACTTTTAACTAATCAGTACTTAAACCAATTTTGCTTTTATCACAAGTAACATTTTCTATAAGTATTTCTATGAGATTTTCTTACGCGTAGAATTGAGCGGAACATGAAAATCAATACGTTATATCAACATAATATGTACATATATCAACATTTGACCTTGTGTTTTTTGAAAGCTACAATTATATTTAATTGCAATAAGTTTATCTTAACACTATAGGATATCAGTTCTTAAAAGAAATATTTTCGTTTTCGCATACAGGCTTGTTCGTGCGCATTTAATATATGCCTCGCAATTGTGAATGTTGTTCGTAAGTTTGTTGCAAAATCTGCCTTATTTTAAGAGCAGCCGATCACATTGATAAGTTTTTTTTTATTGAAAAGGTTGGCTGGTTATTTATATGGCATTTCCGATAGTAGACTATATTTTTTCTTTCCTACAGCAATTTTTTTGACAAAAACAAAAGCCAAAGTCTAATGGAGAATATTTTTTTTTAACAAAATGAAGTGACAGAATTACATTGGTCAACATGCATCTGTAATGCTCTTGATATTGCAACAATAAAAAACAAAAATCATATTTTTTCTAAAGTTTTTAAAGACGCAATATGGCATATTTACTCTAAAATTTTGTCTTCACTTCCGGGATATTTTCACATATTTCATAATATACTTAGAAAGAATTTTTTATAATATATAAGTATTTTTGATAATTGCAAACGGTAGAAGAACTGTATAATAATTTTTCTAAATCAAACCATCAAATAGTTAATGTCAATGGTATTATGACGCTTATTTGCTAATGGAATTATGGCGTTGTATTATATATATATATATATATATATATATATGGATAAATGCAAATATAATATGACGTCATTTTCTTAAATTATCCCATTATTGTTATTGATAAAAAATGCTGATGAGAAATTTTTTTTTTTTTCATTTGTTGTGTACTGGGCTTATATGCTAATGAATAGAAACATCAGTACGAATTTAATGTTTTTCGATCGATTTTTTTTTGTGGTGTACAAAGAATTTTATGCTCAAATAAAATTTACTAAATATGTATGTATCTGATACATACTATTGTATGGGGAAAGAAATTTCACGAAAACTGTGACATTAGAATGACTGCAGATAGCTTGGTTGAACCATCCAAGTTGTAAGGAATTTTTACGATTGAATTTAAGTTTTATTCAAATTAGTTCTTACTTATAATTTTCATTATAAGTAGTAAATAATGAAAATTGTAAATAACAATAAAGAAAATTAAGTTTTTTTATGTCTGTTTTGGCAGTTTCGAGTGTGTTACAAAAAAAAAACAAAACGCACTTTGATTTCCTTTCTAACACTGGCAATCAAAACTTGTGCGATTCACAATAAGTTTGCGTTTTTAAAAGTGTAAGAAAAATGGCCGGGGAGAAGTGGAGGCTTCTTTCAAGCAAGGTAAACTTTCATTTATAATATTAACATCAAATATATTTGTTAAGAGTTTTTTTTTGTGGAAAAGTTCTATTAGACATCTTTAATATTTTTTTTGTTTATTTTAAATATGTACATATACTTAGTACATATAATTAATTTTTTATTCATACTACCCCAAAAAAATCTTCTACATAAAAAAGAAAATAAATGTAAATCTGTAATGTAGGCCGCAATATTTTAATTCAACGGAAATAAATACTTATTTCCAGATTTTTAAATTTTTATCAAACGTTTATTAACAAATTGATTGAAATATTATTAAATACAATATTTAATTGATTGAAAATATACGTACCTAGAAAATTTAAAGAAACCCAAAAGTATTGAAAATTTGAAATAATTTTTATCAATCGGTTCATTGAATTTTCTTATCAACATAAATAAATAATCAAATGATTTTTATATTTACACTTGATGGTTTACATTATATACCTACACATACAAACATATGTATGTACGTTGAAATTTTTTTAACCTTTTTAATAATAACGATTTGGACGGATCCGTCTTCCCTTTTAATTGTTACTAGTTGTTTATTGATAGCGATATCAGGAGAATGATTACTCAAATATTTCTGAATAAGTGTGATTAGAATTAAGTTGCACAATGTACGGAAATAATTACAGTTATCAGAAAATTATACGAAAAATGAGAAGCAATTGGATTATATAAAACTAATTATAAGAAGTAACTCAAAAATGAAGTCAGAGTTTAATTAAATTTTTTGGTCAAACAGCATCAGAGTTTTTGTTCTAACACACCCATAAAAAAGGTAATAATTAAGTACTTTAATATTTCATATGTTCCTTATTACAATCTGGGATCGAATCTGCGGCCTTTTGAATTAAAAGTCAATACCTAATACATTGCTGACTGCACCACAAATTTTACAATAAAACATTCAATTTCGTGTTACACTTTCTGGTTTGAAGATAAGAAAAAACTTGTAAAAGTTTGGTGTCGATTGTATTATTCGTTTTTGAGTTATTGTGCGATCGGACGGGCGGACATGGGTAAATTAACGCAGAATTTCACCCTGAGAAAGAATATGTACATATGTCCATACCGGAGACAACTCCTTCAAATGGTTACAAACTCCATACTAAAGTGGCATATTCACTGTGTATAAAGGGTATAAGTGCAGGGTATAAAAATTTAGAACATACTGTAGAACACAATGATAATGTCTTGGTTTAAGAAATATTAGCTTTTAAAAATTTTAGTAATTTTATTTTTAAAAGTCTTTATGACGACACGAAATATTAAGCCTTTATCTGGCAGCACCTTTTCACTACAAAAATCATATATGTATTTTTATATATAGTGTACAATTACTAGTTCAAAATTAAGATAGATTCTTTTAGATTTATGTAAATTCTCTTTACTAATTAATATATAAGAAATAAAATAACAAATTAGGAAGAATAGGTTCAAATAGTTGCAGAAAATCATTTGTTACGTTTACCCTCACATAAAACCTGTTAATTTGTACGCAATTCCTAAATAAATTGAGTACAATTTTTTGTTTTCAGTCAGATGAATTAAAATATTCTAAGAAGTCGTAAGGTTGTAATATGAAGCATAAATACTTATGTACTTAAATAATTAGAAAAATAACTGAAATTGTTATAGTTAGGCTTAAATTTGCATTAAGCGAATCTAATTGAACTTTTTAATTTTCAAGTCATAAAATAAATTAACATTTTTTGTTTTTGTACGGAACATTTCATAATTAATACAATAGAGATTCGTATATAGTCTATTTATGTAATACATAAATTGCTTTTATACATATGTATATATGTATACATATTTGTATGTCTGTTCCTCTAATAAAATTTTTCATATGGAATGTTTTCGTTTTAATACTTTTTATACATTTTACCTACTTATATTTTCAGTTCTTGTTTGCTCTTTTTTTTCACAAATAAAACCTTTTAATTGCTTTTCTTTAGCATAAAATTTTAAATAACACATTTGTGTTTAGCGGAAGAAAAATAAAAATCTTTGCGAATTTTGTTGAATTATGTTTGTTCTTGGCAACTTAACCTCAATTCTCTTTTTGAAAAAAATAATTGAAACTGTATGACTTTAGCGATTACAGTTTTGTTTGTTAAAATAAGAACTTTAGGAAAATTAAATTAGTATCAAACAAAGTTGTTTGTGCAGTAGCGCATTTCCAAGAGAAAACTCTTGTATACATATTGATAGTTAATAGTTCTTACATACTTTTAGAATGCGAAAAAATTAAAAGAAATCGTAGAAAAGAAAACTTTTCTACTATATAGGAAAATAATTTTCTCGACAACTGGGTCTTTCTCAGCTTTCTTTTATAAACGTTGTAATAACTATTCAAGCAAGGTGGATGAACGAGCAGAATGGAACTAATAAGCATATTTTTTTTTTGATTTTCCTTGGAAATGTGTCATGAGTATGCAAATTGAGTACATATAAATAGTATATAATATATACTGTATATATATTATATATATAGTATATAATATAACATATATATATTATATAAACAAAATATTTATAAATATATATATTCAATATACGGCAGAACTTTCAGATACATATACGTAATTTGTAATGGCATAATTTTCATATGTGCTATGTCATATATTGTTTATATACATATATGTACACGCATTTTCTTGTCTTTGAATAAATTTTTTGTTTAACACAATTCCCATAAATGTACCTGATTGTGGGCATTTAAGTATAGGTAGTTTCAATACGTACTATTCGTTTGATAATAATATCAAATTTATTAAGATACGTGCTTTGCGTAATAAGTGATAAGATAACTTTGATCCTTGCTTTCAAATATTTTCTATGTGCGGGATTTGTATCTTTTTGTCGTTTTAGATATTAAAGTGCTTGGCTTAAGGATCGTTGGAATTGATAGAATTTTTGAAAAATTAAACTTACATTTGAATACTACCCGAAACGTTAAGTCGAACTTCATTAAGTTTTTAATAAATAATTAGAGTATTCCTATTTTTGAGGTAATAATTTTCATTGAATATTTTAATTAAATCTATAATTAATTGTGTATATTGGAAAAATATTTTTTAATTTACTTTAAATTTTTGTTTTTAATTGTTATTAAAGTTGGGTCAAACCAATGGTTTGTATTGTAGAACTTTTCCCTTGAACAAGTGAAAATTCTGCTTTTAAATACTGTCTATGTATATACATATCACACTATTAAAATTATTTTCACTCATATACAAAACTATTTCTAGCATTGCATATATTTAGGATGTTGCATATATGCAGTCTTTGAAATAAAGCAAAAATTAATATAAAGTGGGGTTGACGTAACGCTCGATTTTAAGGTTTAATTGTGTGAGTCAACATGATTGACGCTGTACGAGTTCCGAAAATTAGAATAACTGAACTCAAGGCTGAAATCAAGCTCTTAAAACATAACAAGGCCCCAGATTACGACTTGATAACAGCTGAAATACTGAAAAACCTGTCAGACATTGCTGTAAAAAAGCTACTTTTTCTGTTCAATGCGTCGCTGAAAGTCACAGAAATCATCATGGTACCCAAGCCTGGAAAACCTGCCAATGAGATGCAGTCGTGTAGACCTATTTCACTCCCACCGGTGTTGTCGAAGCTGTTTGAAAGGGTTTTATTGAATCGCCTGAAACCAATAATAGAAAATAGAGGTCTCATCCCCGACCATCAGTTTGGGTTTCGGTCTAGACATTCCACTATCGACCAAGTACACAGGCTAACAAACGTCATTGAAAATGCGCTTGAAAGCAAGGAATACTGCTCAACTGTCTTCTTGGACGTAGCCCAGGCGTTTGACACGGTTTGGCACAAGGGCCTGAACTTCAAAATAAGGGAGTTTCTGCCTGAGCCATTTCCAAAAGTATTGAAGTCCTACCTTTCTGACAGAATCCGCAAATTCTTTAACGTGAAAATTTTGATTTTAGTCTGCAAACTGTCTGAAACTAAAACTTTTACGGACAGAAATGTAGTAAACTTTTTACCCGTAATTGACTTTGAATTTTGAGCCTCCGTAAACGTCAAAAAATTTTTTTTCCAAAAAAAAAAAGGCGCGTGTTTGGTTCATCATTTTCATAAATTTAACAAAAACGAGAAAAAAAGTAGAGTTGACCTTGTCAACTCTGTGATACCCGTACGAATTTGTTATCCTATGAGCGAATAACTAATGTGCCATAACTAACTATGGCGCAGACTATGACTTTAAGTTGCCGTATTACCATATTAATTTATGCAAAATTTCAGTACTATGTGTTTTTCAAAATACTGGTTGTGCCAAACTACTATTGAAGTTGTATGGCAGCTACCAGAAAGAGCCAACAAATTTTAGCGAATTTTATCAAGCACATCGGCCCTACTAATATTTTCACTTTTGTGAAATCTCAATATCACAGCTTTTATAGCTTCTGAGATATAGCCAAATAACTTTTGAAGTTGTATGGCAGGTACCAGAAGGAGCCAAGTAATTTCAACGACTTTTATGAGACACATTGGCCCTACTAATATATTCGTTTGTGTGAAATTTCAATACCATAGCTTTAATAGTTTCTGAAATATAGTCAAATAACTTTTGAAGTTGTATGGCAGGTACCAGAAGGAGCCAAGTAATTTCAAGGACTTTTATGAGACACATTGGCGCTACTAATATATTTGTTTGTGTGAAATTTCAATACCATAGCTTTAATAGTTTCTGAAATATAGTCAAATAACTTTTGAAGTTGTATGGCAGGTACCAGAAGGAGCCAAGTAATTTCAAGGACTTTTATGAGACACATTGGCGCTACTAATATATTTGTTTGTGTGAAATTTCAATACCATAGCTTTAATAGTTTCTGAAATATAGTCAAATAACTTTTGAAGTTGTATGGCAGGTACCAGAAGGAGCCAAGTAATTTCAACGACTTTTATGAGACCCATTGGCCCTACTAATATATTCGTTTGTGTGAAATTTCAATACCATAATTTTTATAGTTTCTGAGATATAGCCAAATAAATTTTGAAGTTGTATGGCAGCTACCCGAACCGGTACCTCGGTCACGTCCAATTTAAATAGGGTTCTGGCACTTACTACAATAAATCATTTGTGAAAATTTGGTCAACTTAGCTCAATTAGTTTTTGAGTTATCGTTCGGACGGACGGACGGACGGACAGACAAAGCTAAATCAACTCAGAATTTGACGCTGATCAAAAACATACACTTAAGTCTATATCTAACACCGTTATTTCTTAACGTTACAAACGGTAAGGCAAATTTAGTATACCCTTCGAACATACATTCGTACGGGTATAATAAATTATAATAATTCTGAACTACGTATTTAAATTTCAATAATGAGTACAGATGGACAAATTTTGCCGATGTTTTTGCAATGTGTTGTAGAACTAAACGACAAAAAAGTTAATGAAAAAAATATAATTATGAAAAATATAGAAGTTATGAAAAAAAAGAAACCAGCGAAAATGCTTCTTTTGTTTCATCAAAAGAAAAAAGAAAATGTGCCAAAAGTGAAGGATTTTATAAAGTCAGTACATGAGTTTCCCCCTCAAGTATTCCGAAGTCACTTCAGAATGGAAAGAAGTACTTTTCAGGTAAGTAAAAAAAAATATTTCGAGTAAAAGTTAAGCATGCTAATCTTGTTTGTTAGTATCTATTGAAACAAGTAAAACCTATGTGGAAAAAAAAAGCAACCGGCCGTATAAAACTAAAACTGGAAGTTGCTCTCTTAATGACGATTTGGAGGTTAGCTACTGGGTGTTCTTTTCGGGAATTGTCCAATTTATTCAATGTAGGCAGAGGAGCAACATTTTCAGCATATTTAGAAGTGGTTAAAATTTTATTCAATATGAAAAATAAATTTGTTAAGTGGCCATATACTGAAGAAGCACAGCAAAAATGCTGTGAAGATTTCCAAAATTTAAGAAAAAACCCTATTCCTTTTGTAATAGGATGTATTGATGGCTGTCACATTCAAATTAGTGCACCGAAAAATGACTCCATAAGCTATTTTAACAGAAAGCAAGTGCATTCAATGGTGTTACAGGTACTTATAGTATAAATTTTTATGTATTTACATTTAATACAAATAAACCTACGTAAAACATTATTTTTAGGCAGTTTGCGACAGCAATTTAAAATTTATTGATGTCTTCTTTGGGTGTCCTGGTTCTTGTCACGATGCCGCGGTATGGGAAAATAGTCCACTTGCAAAGGATGTAAAAACGGGGAAGCGGAAACTTTTTAATGAATCTTTCTTACTAGGAGATTCCGCGTACCCACTGTCAAAATTTTTAATTGTACGATACCGCGATAATGGATTTTTAACTGACCAGCAAAACCGATTTAATTATATTCACAGTTCAACACGAGTAATAATAGAACAAGCATTTGGACGATTAAAAACTATGTTTCGAATTTTAAAATATATAGATAGTAAAAATTTAAACTACATAAAATATACTGTCTTATCATGTATAGTACTACATAATTTAATTATCGACTATGAAGGTATTCAAGATTTTAATAACGATGACGATTTAAATTTTGTTGAACCAAATATTGATGATGCTGGTAACAAAAATGTAGTGGACTCAGATGAAGGAGGGGAAATTCGTGACAGATTGGCCATGCTGTTTTGCAGTTAAAAAGTTTTATAATATTATAATTTTATCATATACCTGCAAAAAAGTTAATTCGAATAGAAATAAGTAATTTCAAATATAGTTAAATTGAAATTTTATTTAATAAAAATAATAGGAATTAAAGCCAAAAATCAGTTTTATTGTATTATAACGTACATATCAAGTAAAAATAATTTACCACCTTTCTGTTTTATGGTAGCTATTACAATACTAATCAACTAAAAAAGGAAACAGGCATTACTTCACAGCCTTTTTTAAAAAAACATACATTCTACATTATTTTTTCTTACACGTAATGTAAAATTAGAATTAACTTAAGAATAATCGTCACTTGAATGGTGGGTTGAGGTATCATTTTTTATGGTAGCTATTACAATACTAATCAACTAAAAAAGGAAATAGGCATTACTTCACAGCCTTTTTTAAAAAAACATACATTCTAACTAAATTTTTTTACACCTAATGTAAAATTAGAATTAAACTTAAGAATCATCGTCACTTGAAGCCATGGTGGGTTGAGGTATCATTTTTTGTATTAACTTCTTTATACTTTTTAATGTTTCCAACCTTTCTGCTTCCTTTTTCAATTTTTCATTCTCTATTTTTATTAAGTCCTGGTGTCTAAAAATTGGAAATAGAAATGTTAACAATACATAACTGGTATTATAACAGAAATTAAATACTTACCTCTCTTCATCTCTTTTCGATTCTTCTTGAAGAAATTTTAGGGCTTGACTTATTTTAGATGTTTTTTTAGAAGATCTGGTCGACTCGATTTCAGTTTGCTGAGGAGATGCAGCTGTTGATGCCAAAAATTCTGCTGGTGGATCGATGCTATGTCTGATTCCGTAAACTTCATCGAAAAGTTCGAAATATTCCCATGATGTAACATCGCGACCAGTTTCTTTGTTTCTTCTTTTGATTCGTTTGTAAGTAGCCCATAAATTAAAAAATCTAATTAAGTAATAAATTAAGTTTTGTGATGTCTTCCTTTGAAAGGGTAATATCTGCAGATTCCTTCATTTTTCGTAGAACTTTCCCCCACAACACCGCCTTTTTATGTTTTCCTGATTTGAACGTTTCCTCCATTTCTAACCGCGTTGTTATTAATAATTTAATTACAGAGCTTGTCCATCCGCCCACTGCATCTTCCTCTTCTGATTCGCTGTTGCACCTTCAATTTTTACAAAAATGTGTTAATTTAAACGAAACTTTTTAAAATTTTGCGACACTTATTATGTATACTCGTAGATTTAAAATAATTTTATACTTACACATTAAAAATTAATAAAAAATGTATTTTTTATATTATTTTTAACGTAATGATAGTCACTCAATACATTTTTAAAAATTTATTTACTGAATTACTACGTCAGACTGTTTGCATGTAAAAAAAAAATCTACAATTTTGACGCTTAATTGACTTTTTTTAAACGTTTAAGAATTTAAACTTTGACTGAGAGTAAAAACGTAGTAGAGTATCCGTAAACTCAGACAACTCAGATTTTGTAAAATTTGACGTTTAAGAATTTACCAAATATTCAGGGTAAAATTTGAGGAAGAGTACTCCACCTTTAAAAATTTGAGGGCTGGTGTGCCTCAGGGAAGTGTGCTGGGACCCTACTTGTACTTGCTTTACACCAGAGATATCCCGCAAAGCGAAGAAACTTTTTTAGCAACTTTTGCAGACGATACGGCAATATTAGCGACCGGTAAAACTGTTGAAGAAGCTAGGAATAAATTGCTAGTCTCATTGAACGAAGTGTCTACTTGGACGAAACAGTGGAGGTTCAAGCTCAACGAAGCTAAACCAGTACACGTAAGCTATACCAACAGAAGGGGCGATCCAATAGGTGTCTTACTTAATGGGGTAACAATTCCGTACGCCAACGAAGCCAAATACCTAGGTATGACAGTGAATGCTAAATTAAAGTGGAAAGAGCATGTTAAAAAAAAGAAAAATGAGCTGAACATCAAATTGAGAAACATGTATTGGCTTCTTGGAAGACATTCTAACCTCAAACTACTACTCTACAATCAGGTTCTTAAGCCTGTTTGGACTTACGGTTTATAGCTGTGGGGCTGTACCAAAGAATTCAATTTGAAAATCATCCAAACTTTCCAAAACAAGGTCCTCCGAATCATTGTAAATGCACCATTGTACGTAATTAATGATATTCTACATCGAGATCTAAACGTGCCGACAGTCAAAGATGAAATAAAGAAGTATGCAATCAATCTTCAATCAAGATTACTCCAGCATGATAAACCCCGAGATGCTGCAACTTTTAGATGTTGATCATGTACATCGACGATTAAAAAGGGTCAGACCGCTTGAACTCATCGGCTAGACAAATATAATGTACAGGGAACTCATCAGTGGATGATACACCCATAACCTCCATATTAAGCCAGAAAATTTCCTATATAGGAATTATTTTCTTAGTTGCAATATCATTTATTAAATAAAAAAAAATATTTTTTAATGGAATTTACCGTTAACTTTTTGCGTTTATAGGAATTTGAAAAAGCTTGCGGTTTCGGAAATATAGGGTGTCAAAAATTCAAATTTTACAAATTTCAAGAGGCGATAACTTGGGAGGGGGTGGAGATGGAAAAAAATTTCTTCTAACAAAATGAACTATTTGTTAATGTCTAAAATCCCCTAAAATTTCCAGCTTCTACAGGCTGGGGTCTAGAAGAAAAACGACATCAAAAGTTTGGAAAAAAAAGACTTTAGATAACGGTAAATTTGAACGGCCATTTTGCTTTTCTAAAGTTTAACTATAATATATCGCGCTAGGGGAAGCAAGCCGCTGCCCTTCTGCGCTTGCAAAATTTTAAAAATGCTTAATATGGTTTCATTGCAACAAGTAGTTAAAAAAGGCCATTTTTTTGTGTTTTTTAGGGGGGGGGGGGGGGTATAACTTCTAGAGGGGGGGAGGTAGGTGAAAATTTTGTTCTACGGAAATAAGTTTCTAGTAAAGATCTATATACGTATTAAATTTCAGCTTTCTGTCTTCAAGGGTATAGAAGTTTTGTAAACAAAAAAAGTGTCTACGGACGAACGGACGGACCAATTATTTAATATCGCAAATTTTTATAAAGTACAAGTGAAAATACATATATATTTATTTTTTCAAATATATGAATTTTTTTAAAATAAAAATTTTTAAAAGATAATTTTACAAAAAGTTTTTTTGTAAAATAGCTAGTTTAAACATTAAGTATAATTTAATCAAATAAGAAGCTCGATTTTGTTTTGTAAATATAATGTATCTCATATATGTTTTTATTTAATTGTTTAGACCCGTTCATTTTCGTCGCTAAAATTCTTAATTTCTTGCCTTTCTTTATATTTAGAGTTGCTAAATCATTCAATTTAAAATAACGCTATAAATGAAAGAAACTTAAAAAAATTGCATAAGGTTAACGATATGTAATATTTTACTAAAACCTGAGACGTTTAAGTTATAACAGCCATAAAACAATAATTTGCACATACATACTTATATTATTTATTTTTTGCGTTAACCAAGCCTTTTACTCACCTGTTACAAACCGTATTTACACTGATGATTACACTGACAATATTCGTTTAAATTAAGAGCATACATGTTGATTGCTGGTAACCTTAATTAATTAAAAAATGGACTTTGTTACTAGAAATAGACTTGAATTATTGCGAATTTCTGCAAGACGTTCGAAATAAGAACAAAAAGAAATCGAAGAAACAAAATGAAAAATTGCAAAATATAATAATTCAGTTTTATGTAAGTGCTTGTGGTTGATTTAAAGCTTAAATTTAAATGAAGTAGGTCTTGTTTTTTTTTCAACTATATAAAACGCAAAAAATATTGTTATGTATGCACATATATAAGTGAATTAACGCAAATACTTCTACATAGCTACATAGATAATAATGCAATATTGTTTTTCGCTTTTGTATTTTAAGAATTTTTATTTTGTTTTATAAACAAGTTTAAGAAAACTTTAAAATCAGGTGAGTAGTTTCGTATATTACAAATCTAATTAAGTATGTAATATGAATAACTTTATATAAAATATAGGTCATCGTAATAAAATCACTATAACGTATATATATAATTTAAAATTAATAAACAATTTAATTTCATTTATGATTACAATGCCATTGTTTTTTTTTCATGTGAATCAGATTTAATTCTATTGGATAAGGTCTTCAGCGTAAAATAATCATGTGTAAACATCAAATATATGAAGTTTGTGTCGTACACGCGAAAATATTAATTTTTACATAGGCACAGAGGGCGTTTCACATAAGGTTGCAAACAAGTTCAGGGATGATTCTTTAATTTTTTGCATGATCTTTAATGATTCAGCAGAAAATCGTATGGGTTGGGGTGCAGATATACTTGTTTCCGAGCTTCAGCCTATTGAAAAAAATCAGCCCCAAATTTTTCGTCATATAAAAAATAACTTCGGAGTGGACCATTAGATAATTGTTTTAAAGTTAGATCTTTATTTTTGTTCTTAAAATAAATTAATTGATTGAAAACTTAAGGTCAAACACACTTTTAATTTTTGAAAAAAGCTACCCAAAGTAAGAATTTTGAATTTGTTTTTAACTTTTTTTTAAAAAAACACGAATTTTTCGAAGATTTTTTTTTATTATTTTTTTTTTCAATGCGACAATATGAGAGGTAAAAGTTCTCCGTATAATATTTTCTTCAGTCTCCCAATGATAATCTTTTTTTTTGCTTACTTGAACGGGTACAACGATTATATGTATATAAATATGTTAAAGTCAGATTTATAAATATTTTTATTTTATATTTATTCACTAGTATTTAAGAGTTGTTGATTAATTCAAGCAAAAATTTTTCGGAGCTATTTTGGGGTTTTAAAATTTTTTAGACAATTTTATTTTAATGTGCTTACTTGAATTTTTTGCATTATTTTTTAATTGATCAAAACATTTTCGTTACTTAAATTAAATATATTTGCAAATATTAAGAAATTAGTTAATATTTAATATTTAAATTTCATGTTAAATATAATGTTGCAATTACTTTCCTGTTCCCTTATTTCATTTCATTTAAACTTTGTAATTAAATTTATACACTGTGCATGTGTGTACATTGCACTATACTTGTATTTGAATAAGTTTTATATATATTAACATGCTACTAACTTATTTAGTCTCAAAACGATGCTAAATTTTTATGTACATGAGTATGTCTGACTTTCGTACAATTTCTATCAATGAAACTTTTTTGAATTTCTATTTGAAAAAAAAAAATATCAAAACAAAATTCAATCAAATTTTGGCTTACTTCCAAAATAAAAAATCGAATGTGGTCAGCACATAACCTACCGTAATGGTTATTGTCTAGATTAGTAAAAGTGTTAGAGAAGGTTATCAAAATGCGTTTTAAACAATTTTTTACAATTTTAAGGACACTGGAAAGTTTTAAGTTAATATTCCTCGAAAACTGAAGCTTCAGGCAAACTGAAATCTCTATGTTTCTATAGTTTATTTATGCTTCCCTACATAAAGAAGTGTGTTCCCACTGAAAATTCGACATCCGAAAATTGTTGCCATCACATCACCTCCCTTATTGTATGTAATGGCTGTCGGTAAAAAAACGAAACTTATTTTTTTTTAAATCAAAATATTTACTAAAGAACTTTAGAATTTATGATTGTATACAAAGGGAAAATCTGTGTGAATATTTAAAATTTTATTTGGATTTCCATTTAACATTATATTGTTTGTAATTTTCCTTATATAGGGGAAAAAATAAGTGCAGTAAATATGAGCACTTAGCTCATAATAATTACCTTTAACGTTCAAACGTGTTATTTAGAATAGAATGACTGTTGTTTTAAGTCCTTTACGTCTAAAAATGCCTAAAAAGATTTTCATATAAATAAATTTTGAAGTTTTATTTTGTTACTTCTTGCAAAAAAAGAATTGCCAAAAAAGAAAAGTTTTCGTTCGAAATAAATTTCATTAAAAATATTTATTAAAATCGATTAATCCTAATCGATACAGACTTCTCTCATTGCCATTTAGAAGTGTACTGAGTTAAATTACGAAAAAAATTCAAAATAAACTTTAAATTTAAAAATTTTTATAGGGTAACTTCACGAAACTCTAAGCATATTTTCATTTTATAACAAAGCTTTACTGAAAACATCCTTACATTAAAGAAAATATTGTTTATTTTCAATAATTCCGTGCTAACTAAAAATTAATACGAAATATATTCGACAAATAAAAACTTTAAAATTTGTAAAATAGGATGTTGGTAAAAAAATAAGTTCGAAAATCGTAGCATGTCTTAAGTTCCAAAGCATCGTTAAAAATTTTTGATATTCTTCAAAAATAAGCTCGAAAATTATAGCAATTCTTAACACTTTATCGACCGGTTGTGGTTGAGGCTGCCCGAATTTACTCCCAGTACCGGCTAAGTTTTCACTATGCGTTGCGTTGCGCTTATTCCTTTTGTTTAAAAGTAATGGAATTTTATTGATATTAATACTTTATTTTGTATTTGTTTTATACAATTTATTGCCTGTTTAACTAACATTCATGAAATAAATTCAAGGTAACAGTAATTAAATTTTTTAATATCTGTTTAGAGTGGTATCTCTCGTAACGTCTCCCTTATGTAAGGAATAACTGCTATAGTCTGACAAAGCATCTAAGCAAAACTCTTCATCTGCACTTTCTGTATTCATTAGAAACGGTAAAAAACTATTATAATTGATAAAAAATTGGTTTCAAAAAATTTATATTAACACTCTAATTTAAATATTAAATTTCAAGAAAATTGGTTGATTATTTCTCTTTATATGGCCAAAAATTTAAAATTGGCCTGCAAAAAGGTCCAGCTTCCGAGGCCATATCCCAAAAGTTGATCAATCCGTGAAATAGCCGAAATAAAGTAACATATAATATTTCATAAAAATCGGTTCAATCGAACTAGAGATACACGCGTCCACATACAGACAGACGAACCGACATCTCTCTAAAAATAGTTTTTTTATGTTTTCCTACCATGGAGAAGTGCGTTCCAACCGATAACTCGGTACCCAAAATTTATTGCCATCACATATCACCTTATTGTATACATAATGCGATCGGTAATAAGAGCCTATAAAATAATCTTCCATATTTGCCATTTATTGCCTAAGAAAAGGCTAAAAAATATTAATTATATTTTTGCTATATCAAATTTTTTTTATTCAAGGTTTCCTTTATTTCATTTTGAAAAATTCCTTTAGATAAAATAAAATTTTATATTTGATAGATTGAAATATTGTTATGATTGCAAATTATTTAAATTTTTTAATTGTCTTTTAATAGTTTATTTTTTAATTCCACGTAAAAAAAATATTTAAAGAAAATTTATTGGTGTACAGTAGACTACTACAAGTAGTAAAATTTCCTGTCCTTTAAAATTTTAGTTTTTTTTTAAACTTTGTCAGAAATACTTCAACCAGAATTGCTAAGCTCTTATAATAAGATATTAAATACAAGCTATGTATGTATTTTTTGTTTCTGATTATTAAATTGGATATTTTAGATTATATAAAAATGAGAACAAAACATTCAAATAAAAATTAAAAGATACAAAACTTTTTAAATTATGTAATTGAGAAGATAATTTAATTAAGTCTTGTTTATTTAAAAGAAATATTACTAATTAATATTTACTAAAAAATGAAGTAACCAAAAAAGTTTTTTTCTTATATGAGTACATATAAGATCAATGTTAGAATAATCATTTAAACAATAAACAATTACCAATTAAATTAACGCCCACTAAAGTAGAAAGCAATTATTCTTATATTGAAAAAAAAAATTTTCTTTAAAGTTATTTTTTTTCGCGTATATGTAAATTATCATTCTGTATTAAAAGTAATAAAAAATAAAATTCCATTTATATAACAGTATGCTTTGTATTCTTCCGTTCTAAAATAAAATACGTAGTTAATTTTCAAATGTTTTAGATACAAATTATAAATCAAACAAGTAAAAACGTTTCAGTCGGTATAAACCGATTGAATTATACCCTGCACCTTTCGTCGTTGTATAGTAATTACTCGAACCTTTGAAACAATTCTATAGAAACTTCAGAAATATGTCTGACCTATAATTGGACACACGACTGCCAAGTTTCATGAATCTGACTTTATTATTTTTCCAAATATTTAGAATAAGCTTTTAGACTTGTATGGGAGCTACTCAAACCTGTTAAGCAATTCCACCAAAACTTCAGAAATATGTCTGACCTATAATTGAACACACGACTGCGAAATTTCATGAATCTGACTTTATTATTTTTCCAAATATTTAGAATAAGCTTTTGGACTTGCATGCGAGCTACTCGAACCTGTCAAGCAATACCACCAAAACTTCAGAAAAATGTCTGACCTATGATTGGACACACGACTGCCAAATTTCATGAATTTGACTTTATTATTTTTCCAAATATTTAGAATAAGCTTTTGGACTTGTATGGGAGCTACTCGAACCTGTCAAGCAATTCCACCAAAACTTCAGAAATATATCTGACCTATAATTGGACACATGAATCTGCCAAGCTTCATGAATCTGACTTTATTATTTTTCCACATATTTAAAATTAGCTTGTTGTGTTGTATGGCATGTACCCGAACCTGTCAAGCAATTCGACTAAAACTTCATAAATATATCTGAGCTATAATTGGACACATGACTGCTAAGTTTCATGAATCTGATTTTACTATTTTTCCAAATATTTAAAATTAGCTTCTGGGGTTGTATGGCATGTACCCGAGCCTGTCAAGCAATTCGACTAAAACTTCAGAAATATATTTGACCTATAATTGGACACATGAATCTGACAAGTTTCATGAATCTGATTTTATTATTTTTCCGAATATAAAAAATTGGCTTTTTGAGTTGTATGGCAGCCACCCGAACCGGTGCAGTTATCCCGTTAAAATTTTTAAAACATATGTAGAATATAATTGGACACATTTATACAAAATTTTATATTTATACCTTTATTAGTTTTTGAAATATTTAAAATAAACTCTTTGAGTTGTATGGCAGCTACCCGAATCCGTTGTCCGAATTAGTCGAATTACAACAGGGTTCGTCCTTGGCACAAAAGAAAAAACTTGGGAAAGTTTGGTGTCGATTGCATTATTCGTTTTTGAGTTATCGTGCGATCGGGCGAACGGACGGACATGTCTAAATCGACGCAGAATTTGACGCTGAGCAAGAATATATATATATGTCCATACCGGAGACGGCTCCTTCAAGTAGTTACAAACAAACTCCATACCAAAGTTAATATGGGTAATAGTACATACTTATATGTACTCACCTTCACGAAGTGAGTACATATAAGTATGTACTATACAAATTATCTGACACTTAATTTTCTTTTAGTCGGTGTAAGTATGTTTTATAAATTATTTTCTATAGTCAAAATCAACTGCTCTAAAGCAATTGTATCGTTGCCAAATTGAACATCATAACAACCCAAATAGTATTAAAGTAATCTCAAATATAATAGCACAAAGCTTATCTATACCGATTAATGAGTTTGTTAAAACATAAATTGAGGTCGCATTACTCTATAAAAATAATTTTCAAAAATCCGCAAGAAGTATGTTTAAAATAAAGCGCAATAAGTTGATTATGAATGGGATACGTTATTACTAAAATATTGAATTTGGTGTTGTCCATTAGGTTTTTAATATTTAGAGCATTTTCCATTATTTTTTCATTGGAAAAATGGTTAAATTAAAGAACAAATCGCAGAAGTGAAGGCTCTTTCGGAAATAATAGCTCAACTCTTTCAGACATAAAGCCAATATTTTATGTAATCTTACCAAAATGTAAAGTCAAGTAAGGATTTTCAAATCAGTTTATTCTACTTACAATACATATATATGTACATAAACATTAAAATATATTTATAAGCACCTATCGATTATATTATTTTTTTAAGTACAGCGCTGTACCACTCTGTTGTAAAATATCTTCAATTTAAATACATTTATTGCCTACTAGTCGATTTGATTATTTTGCTTGGAATTTCTAATTATATTCTTTTAAATGTACTTGGAGGTCTCTTTATTATTGTATACATCATATATGTATGTACATATATATTTGAAAATTTCTTCGCTATGTTTATTCATAGACACTTGTATTTTAGCGTTATATTTTAAATAAACAGAATGAAAAGCGTGTTTTCTTGTGGAAATTTTGTATTTTATTATTATTTCTCTTTTTAGCACTTTTCCAAAAAATTTTTTGAAAAAAGTGCTTATTAGTTTCACTCTGTCCGTCCGTCCGTCCGTCCGTCCGTCCGTCTGTCCGTGTGTCTGTTTACAAAACTTCTACACCCTTGAAGATAGAAAGCTGAAATTTCATACGTACATAGATCTTCACTAGAAACTTATTTCCGTAGAACAAAATTTTTACCTATCTCCCCCCCCCCCCCCCTCTAGAAGTTATACCCCCCCAAAACCCTAAAAATGGCCTTTTTTAAATATTTGTTGCAATGAAACCATAAGCATTTTTGAAATTTTTCAAACGCAGAAAGGCAGTGGCTTGCTTCCCCTAGCGCGGTATACTATAGTTAAACTTTATAAAAACAAAATGGCCGTTCAAATTTACCGTTATCTAAAGTCCTTTTTTTCAAATTTTTGATCTCGTTTTTTTTCTAGACCCCATAATGTAGAACTTTGAAATTTAAGGCACTTTTAGACACTAACAAATAGTTCATTTTGTATATAAACTAACAATAGTTCATAAACCGCAAGCTTTTTCAAATTTCTATAAACGCAAAAAGCTAACGGTAAATTCCATGAAATTAAAAAATATAATTATTTTTCTTAACTCACACAATTAACCCTTAAAATCGAGCATTATGTTAACCCCTTTTTATATTGATTTTTGCTTTATTTCAAAGACTGCATATATGCGTCATCCTAAATATATGCAATCCTAGAAATAGTTTTATATATGAATGAAAATAGTTTTAATAGTGTGGTAGGTATACATAGACTGCATTTAAAAACAGAATTTTCACTTGTTGAAGGGAAAAGTGCTATAATACAAACCATTGGTTTGACCCAACTTTATTATTCAACAATGTGAAGGTCATCATAATGTATACATATTCTCACTTCTATTCGTAATTAACAAATTTCGATCTTTTTATAGTTTATTCAAGAAATCGTCGATAATCATAATATTATATGAATTTTAAAAATGTTTATATAAAAATGAAATTGAACTCGACCATTGAACACACGAAATTGAATGAAATTTAACACAAATATAGTATAGTTAAAATTCAGGTTTTTAAGATATAAGTATTGTATAATAATCCGGAACCTGTGTGAAACAAAAATTTTTTCAATTCTTCTCAATTTATTTGTCAGTTTGAACATTTCTTAATATTTCCCATTGTTTGTGTCGTTTTGTTAGCACTACTCCGTGATCACCAGGCCGTCATTGAGCGTAAGATTATAGGTGGTCTATCTAACCCCTTAGTTCCCTTGAGGAACCTATTAAATCCCCTATGATAATCTTCGATTTCTCGTCCGGACCCGCCACTTTTGTTTTCCTCATGTGACCAGTCTGGTCATGCCCAGAACCTGAAACTCGTAGAGACAATAAAACGTCAAAATCTCGCAAGCTTTCCATATGGCGCAAAGCATCGTCTTAAAGACGCTTGACTCGATAGCCGATACGATTCAGAGACCTCAAGCATCAAGCAGAAAACTCCAGCACCAAGCCAATTCTCATCTTTATGCGACATGGGATAAAGAAACCTCAAAACCTCTCGTAGGAGTCAGTCCTCTCTACTGCCCACAGCAGGAAGCTCGATACAAAATATCTTGCCGAAACTCAATCTTGGGATACAATAGTTCGTGATCACATCGGCAACCAACCATTTTAGTAACCAATAGTAGTTTATCGTATATATACGTTTACTTGCCAATAGTAGATTATCGTGCATATACGTTTACTTGTCATGTTAATCATTTTGATTAACTCTTTCAATTCAATTTAGTTCGAAATTTTTGTTTGTTTCAATTTGTTAAAAATTTCTAAGAAATTCGCATTTAAATATTGTACCTAACTACTTTTACGAAATTCTTCTCTATTAATAAATTTTTCATAAATTAACCATCTTTTATCTGATTTAACGCTTAACAAAAAATCATATACGTATAGCTATTGCAATTTAATTTTAATTATAATTAAATTATCGAATTCTTGCGAAATAAAGTAAAATGTTTTCATTGGCCACATCTTGACCTTGTAAATTTCAAATTTAAATATGGAATTTTGTAAAAGACCTTCGTACTTGATAAATGAAAAATTTCATTAACATTTCAGACATTAAATTTTTTCTAAATTGCACAATACCTAATTTCCAAAAATATATGGGTATGAAAAAACTTATAAAAAAGGAATTATGTACATATCTACCTACTTTTACTTATGTTACGAGCATGAATTTTTAATTTTAATTAATTTGATTTTCTCAGACAGGTTCAAATATTCAATTGACATCAATCAACACATCCCGATTGATATTAAAAAAGTCATAGCTGTTCATTTATTCTTATTGTTTTTTCTTTTGTATTTTAAACATTAAAGAAATTTTTATGAGTAATCACTGTTGTACATGGAGTAACGTTTTTGTAAGAGTTTTCTAATTTAATATATCCACAATTTTTAAACACAAACCTATTTTAAGACCTTTGCTCTATGGTGATTTAAAATTTTTGATAGTTTTGAAGAAAATATTAAAACGATTTTCTTGAAATTTTATTAGTATGGAGTTTACAACAAATAGGATAAGCGTAGCTTTTTGGGGAAATCAGGTGGCACCAAGGTGACAGCAATTGTTCTCAAAGACTAAATTTGGATTTTTTACCTATATATTATACCTATAATACCTATAACTAACTTTTACCTATAATGAACTTTTCAGGAATATCATAGCTTGGATTCAAATTTTACTATATGCAAGAAACTAATTAAAGGAATTACATGCATATAAGTACTTGATATTAAATATTTGAGTTTTAATATGACAACTGACTAACTGACAAACTTTTCAGAGAAATCGGATCACATAAAGTAAACCTCTTAGTACAGATTGAAAATTTACATTTTGGTAGATATAAACTTCATCCTAGCTAAAAGTTGTTAGTTTTTTTACAATTTAAAATAAATGTTTACAGATATTTTCATAATCTTGTAAAACACTTCCTTTAAACGACATAATTTTCTTTGCGGGCGGTTATTAGTTAACTTAAAATTTTTTTTATAGTTCTGTGGTAAGCATGGTGGGTTTTATATAAATAACATTAGTAAAATTTCGGTACAGGTTTTGGAACTTTAATTCCAGCCAGAAAACTCTGTTCGCTAATTCTCTGTTATACTAATTATAATTCGAAATTAAAAGACAAATTTTTCTAAAATTCTTAAAAAGTCAATTTTGAAAAAGAGACATCAAACAAACTAGAACAAGCTTTACAGATCGCTACTAGAAATTCAACTAATACAATATATTTTTCGGAAAAGGCTATAGAGGCACTGATATACAATTCTCAGACATACTTTTCTTAATTTCTGTTAAAATACGGGAAACTGTAGAAATTAACAGAGAATAATAATAAAGAATATAATAATAATAATAATAATAATAATAATAATAATAATAATAATAATAATAATAATAATAATAATAATAATAATAATAATAATAATAATAATAATTGTTATTATAATTACAATTACAATTATAATTATAATAGAGAGTATAATAATAGAGAAACTGCAAGAGTTACAAATTCAGGAGTCCGATTATTTAAAGAAATAAAGGAAATCGCATTAACTGATATTTTAGAATTATTTTCCTTGTATTCTTTATTTTCTATAATTAATATTATCAATTTCCATCTAATTTTACAATTCATATACATATATACTAATAATAAGTTTGAGAAAATATTAGCTTGATTTATTTCCCGAATAGTTTACTATTTTTGTTTAAATTATTGACAATGTTTTAACACATAAGCGATTTTTCGCTTACGCTTGTATAATTCGCAAATTCTATATAAGCTCGTTAATTTTAGTTAATAAAAAAATTTATAGGTCGTGTCTTAAATCAGTGTGCAATTCCAAAATTTTATTATTTCTTATGACCTTTTTTTAAACGAGTTCAAAATAGAAAGTGTATAAAAAAAAAAACGTTTTTTGTATGTTTTTATTATAATTTTATTACAAAATTTATTTTGAAAATTTTAAATAAATATTTTCTAAATTAACAGTCAATAGGACATTGTCAGCGCAAATAACAAACTTTTTCGAAAATAAAAAATTAAAAAAACTCTAATTAACTTTTGTCTTTTTCAAATTTTATGAGCGATCGAAGTTATGTTTACACATGCTTACGACATTAATATACTAAAGTTTTCAGTAATTGCAAGCATTTCATCAATGCTAAAGCCTTCAAAAATTTAATGAACTCAGTTGTTCATTTCTACATATCCTATGAGTATAATCACGCATGCTTGCATTTATATTAAATAAAATTTTGCTAATAAAAGACACAATTTAAATATATGTATATATGTATATATGCATACATATATATTTAAAAATCAATGTCAAAAAATGACCCTTTTCACTGCCACCCACTGATTCAGAATAGACCAACAATAAATTATAAATAACGAAAAAATTAGCGGAAAAAAGTTTCTATTTTCCGATTATTGTTAAATATTTTATTATTCTGTTTACACATTATTTCCCTGACCTGCCTACTATTAATAATTTTGTTAAAAAAATATATGTATGCGTGTTCATGTTTATGTTATTATTACTATACAAATTTAAAGTAAAAACGTTTCAGTCGGTATAAACCGACTGAATAATACCCTGCACTTTGACAATCTGAGTTTAAAAATTTGTTTTTGAAATATTTAGAAATAGCTTTGATTGCTAATGACGGCAACCTATCAAACCACTCAATAGAAACTTCAAGGATATTATGTCTAACCTGTGGACACACGACTGCCGAGTTTCGTTTTCACATAACAGTGCAGCCATTCCATTAAAATTTTCAGAACATATGTGAAGTGAAATTGGACACAACTTTGCAAAATTTGATAGTAATATCTCTATTACTTTTTGAAATATTTAAAAAACATCTCTTTGAGTAGTATGGAAGCTACCCGAACCCGCTCTCCAAATTGGTCCAATTGCAATAGCAGCCGTCGTTGGCACAAAAGAAAAAACATGTGAAAGTTTGGTGTCGATTGCATTATTCGTTTTTGAGTTATCGTGCGATCGGACGGACGAACGGAGGAACGGACGGACATGTCTGAGCAAGAATATATATACATATATATTCTTGCTCAGACATGAGCAAGAATATATATCACGAAGTGCAGGGTATAATAATAAACAAATTTTCGATTTTTAAAATTTAGATTTTTAGTCTCCGAAAGATATATCGTAATTACAATTTTGCATATCTGATTATTTCTAACTAATTTTGTTGTTGTCTTCAGTGCAACTAACGATATCAACCCTCTCGTAATCAAAAGTAACTAAAATGACAAGAAGTAATGCTTTACAAATGCGAATTTCTGACTATTTCTAAATAATGGTTCTTGGATGAGAAAATCCTTAGTTAAAACGGAGAATCGAAAACAGGGCTAACCAATTAATTGTCTTCCAAAACAATTGAAATTAGTACGAGGGTCACTATTTATATTTCGGGTCCTGGTAGTGCTACCAGGTGCAATCTGACACTTCCATTGGAAAGTTTGACATTTTTTAGGACAACTTCACTCAGAACGTTTTGTCATTCGAGCGCGAATTGTTTTGTTTACAGTGACTTGAAAAATTCATCTCGTATATATTTTCAATCTCAAAATTTTACAAATAAAAAGTCATACAAATATGTTGTTGTTTCAACAATTCTTTTAAAAAAGATTTCCAATTTTTGTTTGTACTCTTAAAGTTTCTTATTTTTTATTCATTTTTTTTCTTAAATTTTAAAAATGAAATCAAAATGTCTGATTTTCTACAAAAATAGCTACGTACATATATCAAATAGTAAGAAAAATGAAAATTTATAAAAGTTTTTGTGAATAACGAATAGCTATATGTACAAACGCATAATTCAGTATTTTATTGCTTTTGCATCTTCGACAAGCGGATGAGGAATGCTGGTGGAACAATATGAAAGGAAAACTTTATCTTCTGACGGGGTTGTCTGTACGGAACCTAAAAAGAAATTTTTGGATGAACAAACGCAAAATAATACAAAGAAGCAGTACAGCTCGAGCAATGTTACTGCTTTTATCCAAGGTAACTTTGGCCATTTGAATTTAAATATGTACGAGTATATTGCTAAGTTTGTATTCAAATTCAAATTATTCTTATACCTACTATACGAAGTGTTTACAATAATAAGTAATGTGTAGATGTTTAGACATTCTAAAGACGAATTAATTTTATTAAAAGAAATTCTATTGAAAGTATTCAACTTAAGAATATGTCGAAAAACAAAGCTTTGCTTAGTGTTTACACATGAAATATGGTTCATGAATGATTTTTTATTTTTTTTTTCATCAAAATATTTATCATATCTTATAAAATCGATCAACAATGTTTTAGTATTTTTTTTAGACGGAGGCTAATATTTTTGATACATTTTTTTTGACATCAGAAATATACTTCAGCATGTTTTCTTTAAAAGTTATTTACAGCAATGTAATATAACACTTCTGGAGTATATTTAGGAGAGTCTGGGGAATGTATGTCTCTGACTTAAATACGGAAATTTAAATTTAAAATGTGTAATGACAATGACTAATAATTAAGGTTTTCTTATGCAATTAGTTTATACTCTGTTTATTTTTACTTTTGGTCTTAGTTGCACCGAACAAATAAAAATTAAACATTTATTAAATTTTGTTATTTAAATTGATATACTTAATAAAATTTAACTATACTTAATAAACGAATAACTTAATAATTATTACGAATAAATTGATTTCAAAAGAATAAGTTTTGAATTGAAGGTATATATGTATTCAAGGGGTTAAACTTCTTTCTTCACCTTAAAATTTAGAATTACTTAATGCATTACTTCTTAATACTTAATTTACTTAAACGCTATTAATAGAACGTGTAATAAAATTAAAAAGTGAATTTTAAATTCAATTTTAATGAATAAGAATTTTGAAAATTCAGTCCCTGAGTGATTTAAAAGCTAAATTATATTATTAGCGTAAAAGTAAATGCATAATTAGGTTCAATTCAATTAAAAATATAAAATTAATTTTATATAAAAGAATTTTTTTTTCACAATCATTAAACTTTTTTTTTGTTTTCACTAACAAAATTTAATTATAATATTTGAACGTTAATTTTCCGCTTTTGTTTTTTTTATAAGTAATTGGAAATGTTGTTTTAAATTGGCACATGATTTTGCAAGTGATCATTTCTAGGTCTGTACTGAGTGCAAAGGTCACTATTGTTTTGAACTTTTAAAGTGGCCATCAAAATTCTTTGGTTTCAATAAATTTGTTTTTGTCGTTTTAGGTGGAAAATTGTCGTTTTTGCTATGGAGAGAAACGAAAGAAAAAGAGGAAAATTGTTATCAGAAATTCATATTACACTTTTCAGAATATGTAATATCAATTTCTGATCATAAACTGTAAGCATCAATACATCTAGCAATACATATAATACCAATTATGTATACTTAATGTAAGAAATTTAAACATAAATATTTTTTTGACGCTAAAAAGTTTTCAATTATTTGCATATTACAAAAATTCTTATCTGCACAATTTACGGTAAAGTTTAATCAACATTTGCTTTGAAGTTAGCTAAAAAGAACTAATTCGACACCGTTTTGAGTTAAAATAATAACACTTAGAATCACAATATGATAGCGCAAACAATAAGAATTACCATGTCAAGGGATTTAAATGGAAAAGTTAATGCCGCTTCCTATAATCAATCTTCATTCAGTTGGGATTAAAAATAAGAAAAGGAAAACTTTCAAATACCTAATTTTAGGCTTTGTGTCTGCCTAAAATTTTGTACTTTTTTAATTTTGTTTTATCTTTTATTTTGTCTACTTTTGTAAACACATATGTAACGATGCAAAACATTCACGATTATAAATAGTTTTTAAAAAATTTTTTAAAATACTCGATTTGTTTTTACTTACGATAGTTATGTGTTGGTGACAAACAAGTATGTACATATATGTATGTCGGTTTTATATTGTAGCAAGCACACGTTGACAATTTATTTCGACTTTAAATACAATTTCGGATTTCGCTAAATTCATGCAAATACATTTTCGGAATTTCTACGTACATGTATGTACACATATATGTACATATATGTACGTATTTAGTGTTTATTTATAGCTAAATTTAGGGAAACATTTTTTAATTTTTCTTATTCAAGTTATGCAATATTTAATAATTTTTTGCATTGAGTAAAAAATACCAAATACGAGTAGAATACTTTTTTTTTAAATTTAAATTTTTGACGCTTGTCAAAGGATTTAAATAAAAAGTTAATGATATTTCCTCAAATCAACCTTCCTTCAGTTGGGATGCTTTGGGCTTATTTAATTTTGTTTTATATTTGTTATAATTTTACCATATATCTGATTTCATGCAATTATTGTATCAATTTTAAAGTTTTTGATGTTTGTGTTTAATTTTGTATCATGATGAATTTTCTAATTTGAACTTTTAAATTTAATCTAAACCATCAGTTTAAGATCCGAATACTTGGCCACTTTTAAAAGTTGAATACTTGATCAACAAAATCGAAAAAAGTTATTATGTTATTATTAGTTTAACTCTATCGGTCCGTCCTTGTGTCCGTGCTTCTGTTTACAAAACTTCTACACCTTTTGGGATAGAAACCTGAAATTTTATTTATGTACAAATAAATCCTAGTTTTTTCAGAAACCTATTTCTCTAGAAGTCTAAAAGAAAAATTTTGCCTACCTTACCCCTCTTTAGAAAAAATTAACCTATAAATTCCCGAAAATATCATTTTTTGACAATTTCTTGTATTGAAACCAATTTTTTAAATTCCAAAAAAGGAGAAAAGTATCGACTTGTTTCTTTTATCGTGAGATAGCACATAGTCAATAAAATAATCAATATTAGTAGTTGAGTAAAAATATATAGTTAAATGGCTCTTTTTTTTCGTAGTATTTAGAAACGCTTTATGACATTACTGAAACTTACTTCCGAAACTTATTTTGCAAACAGAAATTTGTGTGTTAAAATATCTCTCGTTGTAAACAAAGGTCATCCATGAACATTTTCTTATTTTATCGTGAAAGCTTTTAAATAGTTTTTAGAAATTGTTAATCTTATGATATATAAATCTGTACTTATGCTAGTAAGTATACGAATTTTATCATTGAAGAATTAATAGATGTTTCTTGGTACACTGCACCGTAAATAATTATTCAACAGTAAAAAAAAATTAAATCTATAAATGAAATGGGTCAACTATAAATTAAAATGCTTTTGTTTTGCAGCCATTGTTTAATTTTCAATTTTTTTTCTTATTGTCTCTTAACTGCATTGAAATCGAAGTTTTTTTTTCCATATATTCCGGTTAATTTTTATTTATGTTTGAAAAAAGTTATGATCCATTGCACTCTTTAACCTAAACCTTTGGATTAACATTCTCCAACTTGATTTTTTTTTTTGTTACAAATTTAACTTTATTTGATTAAGTATATACTAACTTACACGGGTTGTTAGTTTTTTCGTTCTATTCATTCGACTATGATTTACATACTAATTGGATTGATATTTAAATTTAAAGACGTATAAAACACATATTATTATTAAATACTAAATTGTCTATATATACATATGTAACATATATGTGCATATTTGGTTAATAAAGTATTTTCATGACTTCTTTTTGAATATATTTTGAATATTGTAATATAGTTAAGAAAAAAATGAATTCAAGAAGATAGACAAGAAGTGGTTTTCCGGCTACCTACAACTTTTCTTTTCTTTGTTACTTTACTAAGTCTTTTTTCTTATAAAATTTCTCTTACATTAATGTGGTTTTACAGCAGTTTATTATTATTTTTCATTTTTCTTTTGTCGTTTGTTTTATTTCATATGGATGAGAGAGAAAAACAGTGTGTCTAAATCTAACGTTTTTAGGTTAACTGCGTAATGATTATTTAACCATACCATATGTATATAAATATTACTTGTATGTGTAGTAGGAATACTTAAACTATAACTTGTTGAATAAGAATTATGTTGTACGAAAAATCATATTGTAATCCTTGAAAATGCCCTCTTTCCTCTTGAAATTGGGAAATAATACAAATAACGTAGATATTTTCAAAAAATTCCAAGTTTATTTGAACAACAAAAAATTTAAGCAATAACATCAGATAGAAGTGCACTGCTTAAAATTTTGAAAAAGAACAATGCAAATCAGAAAACAGGATCTTTAAACTAGGTATATGTATTTGGAAGGCTTTATTAGCAATTTGAATGCGGTCATAATTCGCTAAGATGCATAACTTGAAGTAATTTTACTTTATTACAGTTTTCAACATAGATCCGTAATTCAAAATTAATTTTATTTTGCAAATTTAAAACTTTTCAATTTAATATTAGTAAAATAGAGGTATAGAACACTTAAAATTATGTTGATGCTGCGAATATGATGCTAGGAAGAGTATATGTATATATTGCCTAAAAATAAATTTTTGTATAATTATTACAATTCGAAAACTATATATTGTGTTTTTACATTTTGATATTAATACTTAATTTTTAGGTATCTACAACAATATAACTTTGTCCAAAAATCGATGTATTTAAGCATAAACAAACCAAAGCTTTTAAATACAGTCGGTCACTCTGTACACATGTTAATAATTTTATAAAATTCTTCTTGCCTACATGCATATACGAGTATAAAGTAGTTCCATATGCATGTGCTGCCGTCAAGTCGAAAAAATACATTCTTATAAGAATACATAATTGTTCTTCATTTTGTGCAGACAAACTGTTTAACCTTTCTTTTTCAAATTTTAGTAAAAAATTTAATAACGGTTTTCCATCATAAAAAACCAACATGAAATTAAAAGATTGCATTAATGTAAGAAGGTTTACGCATTCAAGAATAAAACATCCATTGTTGGTTTATGCTTTATTATTTGTAAAAGAGTAGCAACTAGTCTTGGGAAACAAACTGGTTAAGAAAGTTAAAATTTCAATAACATATTGAATTAAATTAACAGCATATGCCCAAAACAATTTTCTTTTTGTATTTTAACAAAGTAGTTGCTTATTTTCTGTTCTATACTTTTAAAAATCTAAATTTTTCTGTAAAAAATTCACAATTATACGCAAACAATAGCTTTTAAACTCCTGAGTCCTGAAGTTCGTTAAGTTCTATATTAGTTTATAAAAGTTGGTTTTCATTACAGAAAATGATAAATTTTAAATTTTTCAATTGTGCGCATATGTATTTAAATCCCATTTTTTCAGTCTTTCATTATTAATTTGTAATTTTTCTTACTTAATTTATTCTTTTCTTTTTCAGAATTTTTCGAATTGGCGGAATTACTTTGATAAATTATTACAATATACAAAATTATAGAGGTGAAATATATTATTGTATAGCTCTCGCCACATTGTAGTTTTGAAACTAACTAAATTATGAAAGTTTAAAAAATTTTATTGTGGAATCTTGTAGTAATATTATAGATATCTATACTTTTGCCTACAACTTTTGGACACTAAGTCAATTAAAACTAAAACAATTTGTGGTTCAACATTTGACGACAACCAAAAAACAAATTCAGAGGAAATAGTAGAATTGAACAGGATTAAAAATTAGATAAATGTTCAGTTTAATGCCATGATGCGGTACTCAGAAATTTCAAGAGAACTATCATCAGACAGTCTGAGATTTGCAGAAGTGAGCACTCCTTTTAATTTAATTATTTAATTAATAAAGTATAATATTAATTTTCATTTATTTAATTAAAGTATTTATAATTTTTATTATTCAATTTTTTTTATTGTTAATTAATTATAGAACAGTGAAAATTATATTTATCGAAATTTACGTGACGAATCACCAAATAGCGACATATCTAACAATAGTGGCCCACTATCAAATTCACCAACATTAAAAAATAACACAACAATTAATAATACACCAGAATCTAGGAATAATTTCTATTATCGGGAGCATCGTTTAAGTTCTATTTCAAATAATGGTGGAGATATGGTTGATCAATATCAATGTATGTCACCAAGTAAATCGATAACAATGAAAAATGGTATTAAACAACCATTTCAACAGTCAGACGGTGTAGCTACTGTTTCAACAACAGAAGAAGGAATATTGTCATCTGCATTTTATTTGCCTAGCGGATGCCGATATTCTGACAAGAGAGATAGTAATAAGACATCTAATTCAGTAGTTGCTAACAATAGCATAAACAGCAATAGCACTATTTCTCCTGGTGGAGGTTCATTTCTGAGTCGTAATAACAGCAAAGACTGTGATAACATTTCTGTACGTGGTATAACAATATCTGGTGGAAGTAACAACGGCTCTGGAAGTGGAAAGAGTTCAAGAAGAAAAAATTCAATTGGTTCTGCTTTGGGTTCAGCATGTTTAACGGCGATGTCTTCGTCACCTACTTCTGGTTGTTATTATCATTATGGGTAAATATAATCATTTGCAATTGAATTAAACTGAGTTTTTCAATTTATTTGACTTTATTCTTTTGTTGAGTTAATTTTTATTTTGATAGGAGCAATAACTGTAACGTGTATTGCTTTTTACGTGGCTTTTACGTAAAAAGTGTAGGTTTTAAATGTATAGTAGAAAACATAGTTTTTAAATTTTTGCCCTATACCTCTGCTTTAATCCTAGTCCTTCAGAAAAATGTAAAGAGTTAATTATAAATTTGATAACATGAAAAACTAAGTGAAACAATAGTGTAGATTATTTCAACTTAAAATAAGAAAAAATCATTGCCTGGAATAAAAAAAATTCAGAAAGTTCCAAAAATCTTGCCCAATTTAAAAGTCCCAATTTTTGATGTAAGAGGCATAAGAGCATTCTAAGCATCGGATCTAATTTCTTCCCTCAGTTTTGTGTTAAAGGGACTGAAAATTCTTTTTTATTTAACATTTCGTTCATTTTGAACACGTAAACAAGATATTATATAAAATAGTAATATAATACAAGGCATTATATAATATAATTAGTGATTCATTTTAAATTTTTTCAGATTTTAAAATTTTGTTTGCCGAATTTGGCTTTCCAGCTTTTACTCTCAAAAGAAACCGTTCATTTAGGTACAAGATAATGTCTAGAGAAATTGCAAATTTGAACGCTGAATGGAACTTAATAAACTTGTTTTACGCATTCTAGTACAAGTACGGCTGAACTTTTCCTCAAATTTAGTATTTCTTATTCACGAAGTTAAAAATATATAATAAAATTTGTAAAGTAGAATTTCAATTATATTCGAAATGTCTTTTGTAAATTAAAATTGAGTTGATTTGAAATGAAAAAAAGTTCATTTTGAAATGAAGAAACATCACAAAAAGGTTCCTTTAGGAATTAGAAATATTTTACTACGTGGGAGGTCAATTAAAATGAAAAAAAATTACATAAGTAACAATTTTGCCCGAATAACTTTTGAACGGATATTTAATTTTATTTTAGGTCAACCCCACCAGCAAAAACTCAAAGTTTGCCACCGAACGCTTCTATAAAAAATTATGATGAAGTTATTATGAGTGCATTGAGGGTTTCTGCTGAAGAACTGGCAAATCAAATAACACTTTTAGATTTTCCATGTTTTGCTGCAATACAACCCGACGAATTAACAAGTTGCGCTTGGACTAAAAAAGATAAACATGTAAACACACCAAATATTGTTGCATTTACCAAACGATTTAATCACACAAGTTTTTGGACTGTGCAAGAAATTTTAAGTGGAGATACGCCAAAATTTCGGGCTGAAATTTTGACACATTTTATTAAGGTAAATATGTCAAACACTATAAAAAACTTACGCTTCACATTGTTTATCTTTAAATGCGTTTCTTTTTTCAAATCATAAATAGTTTTTGTGATTTATTAAAGTCTTAAATTTTAATTTTTAGGTTGCAAAAAAACTTTATGAATTGAATAATTTGCATTCTCTTTTTGCTATAATATCAGCAATGCAATCAGCTAGTATATATCGCTTAAAGAAAACTTGGTCCTGTCTTTCTAAAAAAGACAAGCAATCATTTGATCGTTTAGCTGATATTTTTAGTGATCAAAATAATTGGGAAAATTTGCGTGAATATTTGGAAAGTTTACGTTTACCATGTATACCATATCTAGGGCTCTATTTAACTGATTTGATTTACATTGATTTAGCGCATCCCCATTCTGGGGGACTAGAACCAGAACAAAGGCGTAATAAGATGAATAATATATTGAGAATGATTTCAAATTATCAACATTCAGATTATCGACATATTGTACCAATTGAAAGGACTCAAAAATATTTACAATCTATAAGATATATTGAAGAGTTGCAGAATATATTTGAAGAGGATCAATACAAGTTAGTGCAAGTAGAATATAAATTTAATAGAATTTGGTTTGAAAAGAAGTAAACAAAAATCAAACCATACCCTAAGAAATATAAGAGAAACACATTTCGTATTTAATTTTGCACAAAAAAAATATAAAGTATTTTATAAACACTCAAATATTTAAATATTTGAATAAAGTATATTCTCTTATATTATTCAGTTTTGAAATTAAAAATTGTCCTTTAATTTTTTTGAAATGTTTTTTGTTGATTACATATGTATCCATATATTTTGCTATATTTTTACAAACAAATTAAAAGTATGAGAAATAATTTCAATTGTGCTATAAAACTTGATTAATAATAAAATTAAAAGCATAAAAAAATATTATTAATTAACTATGTTATAACATTATTAAGTAATTAACATGATTATTTATTGTAAAAATATTAATTTCTTTTTTCATTTTTAGGAAATCTTTGAAATTGGAACCATCATCGTCTGTTCCTAGCTCCTCATCTTGTAGTTCAAAAGAATCATTTAATGTTGATGCAGCTCCAGCATTGGCATGCTTAAATTTGTCACCAGCAAAAACTGGTTCTGTCAGAATATCAAACACCGGAGCTCAAAAATTCATTCCAGGACATCGAAAATGTAGAAGTTTAGGTTCAAAGTAAGTAATACAATAAAACTGACTGAGCTAATCTATCTTTGAATTTGTCTTATTTTATTACTCAGAAAATATTAGAGAAAAGGATGTAGATATAATTATCATTTTTATTGTTTGCCATAATTTCATTTATATTTCATAAAAATTCATCTGATTATTTTTTAGTTAAATTCAGAGAATCAAATCAATTAATATATTTATTTAATAAATATACATACATACATACATATACTACATAAATTTAATATAAATTTTGAAAATATATTCATAATTTAATTGAAAATTAATTATATTTTTCTTTGTTTTGTTTTCTATTTCAATTGTAATAATGTATTTTTGCTTATATTTGCCAACATTTTATGCGTTTCGTTTTTGATTGTTGTCGATGCATTGATACGAATAATTTTTTTTATATTGTATTAAACAAAACATTTATTTTTTTAATTTTATATATTCAAATTAAACGAAATTTTAAATATTAATAATCCCACATACATACATACATATATACATGCATATACATAGATTTCGTAGTACAAGTTTACCTAGAAATTTTTATCAAAAATGTCAATGCCCGATAATAATTATTGCACCTGGAATTGGTACTATTTCGAATAAACGATGCAAATGTCGGTGAGTTTTAATTTAAATTTGCAAAAAAAAATATTAAAATTATTAAAAAATTTTTACATGTTATGTACATATATACTGTTAAAAATATTGTTTTCTTTTATTATATGGAAATGAAATCTTTTTGAGATCAAAAAATATATTATATGTAGATATATTGTTGTTGTAAATAAAAAACTGCAAATTGTTATCAAACTCTAAAAAATGATTGTGTTAATTTTATCTTTTAATACTTTTCACATTTCTAAAAGTTATTTTTGTCTTATGCATACAAAGAAGAATTTGATATGTAATCACAAAATTAGTTGTTTATTAAAATTAAACTGTAGAATAAAGTTTCGATATATCACCCGAAGTTTTATAATACATTCTTTTGGATTTGAATTATGTTTATCACGCATGATCTTAGACAGAAATTTATCCTTGCGGATTTGGAAAAGGTTATGTCCTTTTGTGGCTCTTGTCCAATTTGTTATAAATTTTGAAATAACAATTTATTTTTAAATTAAAACTCTTGTTAAATTTGAGCATAAGTTGAACACATTGGTTTCAATAAAATTTTTTTCAAGTTCGAAGTTCTCGTAAATTAGTTTAAATTTATATATTCTTTTAGTTCTATTCTAATTTTACATGTATAATGCACATGTAATTTATTTCCAAATGTTATGATTAAATTTAAAGATCCAGTATTAATTCTTTTTTGGATTTTACTTTCATTGCAACGTTAATCTAATTACATATTATATATTTTTTATAATATTTTAAAATTTCAAATTATATGTTTTGTTACATAAAAGTATTAAATTAATATTTTACTCATACTGTTTCTTAACTATGATTAAGCTGTTAGTAAAAAATAGAATTAACAATCAAAAACTATGTTTTCTTAGCGTATAGCGTTTTTGTGTGTTTTTCTAGCAGTGTAAGTTAAATAAAGATGCAACATATTAACAATTTGTGTTTAAAATAAATAGAAAAAGCTGCTTATTGATAAATATTTGGTGAATAAAAATTGGTTTATTAAAACATGTCGACTACTTATAATATAAGTAAACAAATTAACAATAGAAAAATAAAGTTTCTTATCAATAGCACTGTTAGACGATGAATTTTTTTCAATATTCTGTTTCTCTAAATTTTTTTATTTCATTTACGCTTTGCATATATTTCTACAGCAAACCTTTAATATTCTATAGTTTAAAGTTATACTTTGATTTATTTTTTATTACTTTGTTGAAAAATCATTTAGTTTAAAAAAACATTTTTCTAAAAGAAGCCTGGAATGTATCGAATATTTAAATCTATTATTGAGTAAAATACAACTTATTATCATGTAGCTATATTAAAATTTTATAAAATTATCCTTTTAAAGCTATTTCATTGTCATAATTCTTTATTTTCTTCAATTAAAATGTAAAAGTACAGTCATATTATATGCATACGCTTAAAATAAATTGTTAAATTGAAATTTGCAAAAGTATTCTAAATAATTTAAAGAATGTAAGTATTAAAGTTAAATATTAACACGAAATTTTAGGAGAATGTGATAATTGGCCAAAAGTTAGATGGAAATTACAAGCGTTAGTGTTATAGAGTTAATTCAACATAAATGATTTTTACTTTGAATCCAATTTTTTTTTTTATTTTTTCAATTTGAATTTTGCTTGTAAGAAAAATGCATTCAAGCACTCAAGCAACAAATTTTTGTGAAATATTTTACTTTTTTTTTAATTTATTGCCTTATCATAAAATAAATTACATATTTGATAACTTATTTTGTTTTTCACATCATGTTTTATAACATTTTGTTAAAACATTGCTTTAGGTTTCATTTTATTTCAAATGTTTTGACCTGCATTCTAATTCATGCATATTAAAAATTTTTACAATTTTTCTTAAAAACTAGTGAATTTGCGGGTAGGAATTCAATAAATTCTTATTACTGAAACGATTTAAATGAAATCACCTCTCATGTTCACATGTTGTTTTAAGTTTTTTTTTAATTGTATTGTAGGGTAATTTCTTTCACTCTTTTCGCATAGTACAAATTCCCTTATTTGTACTCTAAAATATTTCGAATAATTAAAGTTTAAAATTTGTTTTTAATTCTTTTTTTTATCATGATTTTGTAGCATTTTTGGGAAGTTCAATAGTACTCATCATCATCATCATCATCCAGAAATTGTTACAGCAGATGGTTCAGAATGTCTTGCCAATATTCATCAATTACCACGCCATTTACTTGATGATTCGGTACTTGAAGATCAAGTAATAAATAGTCACTGTCAAAAACGTCCGAGTAGTGGAACACAACTTGCATCAGATGCAACATCGACTGGAAGTTCTGATGGTGTTTTATTTTCATTAGATATTGATGCTGCAGATTACAATTTTCAGTCGCTAAGTTTTCAAGGATGCGTAAGACGTAAAACAATATTAAAAGAAGGTAGAAAACCTGTTGTTGTATCTTGGCAACGGTACTGGTTACAAATTTGGGCTAATTCATTGGTATATTTCCCACCGAAATCATTTAAAGGTTCTGAAAGAACAGACTTTAAACGTGAGCCGTGTAAAGTCTGTCCATTGGATGGTTGGTCGGCTCAAGTTTCAGACAATTCAAAACACAAAAATACATTTGAATTATATAATCCAACTTTAGGTACCGTTTATAAATTTCGTACAGATTGTGTGAATATGACCGAACGATGGGTAACAGCCATTTGCAAAGCGTCATCCAAAAATTTTGAGAGACCACTACCAGCCAATTTAATGTCTTTTGAATAATATTATTTGTAAGCCTGCCTCGACAAGACCTGAATAAAGAAAAGAAAATTATGTGAAACTTGATTAGTTTAATATTAGCTTTTAAATTTTTTTTGCTAATTGTTTTAAAATAAAACTTTATGTGATTTGAAGAGCGTAGTTTAAATACCCTGACAAAAATTCAAATTATTATTATTGAAAATCTGTTAAATCATAAGTTTGTTTGTAAAATTTTCACTTTACATTTTATGATTTTTTAATTGCAAAATGCTTAAAAATAGTTTCGTATTATCGTTTATTGTGTGTGATTTTATAAAATTGCTCTTGAAAAAGTAATTTATATAACTATTAAAACTAGTAAATCGATATTGAATTATTAAATCGAAATTATCTATGCTAAAAAATTAATTATAATGTAACTATTAACAATGTTATTAATGCTATTAGAATTTTTATAAAAATTTTAAATGTATAAAAATAAAAAATCCTTTGTTCTTCATGTCACAAATTTTTCATATCTGTTTTTTAAAAATAAAAATAATAGGCTTAAAATCTTATAAAACTCAATGGTATTATTGTCATCATCATCGACTATCAAAAGACTGAAAAGAAACAACTTGCGTCAAAAAAAATTTTTTTTTGGTTGCAAAGCTTTAAATTTCAATATATTATCTAGTTTTGTTTTACTCTTTAGAAATTCGTTTAAATAAATTTAAATTAATTCATATCATTAATACATACATATATTAAAATAATATAAATGATTCCTAATAGAGGCTTTAATAAAAAGAGAATTATAAAAATCAAAATGAACAATTATTCTTTTTATTGTAATACTGTTAGTTAACGAGTTCAAAAAAATATACAGCATAATAAAGTTTATCCGTTTTTGTCTAAAATTTTTTGGTAGGATTAAAAAATTACTTTTCACTGTATATTAATTTTTAGTTTTGTCCTCATATAATACGCATATTAAATTAGAAAGCAATGATTTTTAAATTTATTTCGAAAAATATTAACTATTATCTTAAGTTTAATGTAAGTTGATATTTCTATTAATATTTGTTAATATAAATCGTTGATATTTAAATTAAAAATTTCGTTAAAATAACTTTTGATATATTCGTATATGCATAACTACTTTGAGCTTCTATCATATTACATTTACTATAAAATTTAAGATAAAATCTTAGCCAAACAAAGCTCTCTCAACGTTTATGTATATAGAAAATTTATTCTATAATGTAACTAAATGCAAGTCGAAAATAATACAAAGAATACTATCATTTAAAATAATTTGATGTATATAAATATATTAGTATAATATACAGATTACAGTTAATTTAAGTTAAAGAATTGTTTTATATACCCGTATATATATCTATATTTATGTATGAATATATTATATAGAATAGTATATGTAACTTAATAATTATATTGAAATATGAATTGTATACACACAAATATACATAAATACATATTTATATTATATGTAGTTACATACTTATATACCTATATAATATATACATGTAGCTATTTATGCATATATTTAAATATGTATATTGAAAAACTTAGAATTATATTTACTAAAATTGTAATTAATCTTAATAATAATTACAAATTTTAAAAAGAAAAAATATGATTTTTTAGTAATATTTGGAAAGTAGTTGCAGATGGAAGCTAATTACCTATTATTTTCTTTTTTTTCAGTTTATGTAAAAATATTGAAGTTTATACCCAACCCGTGTTATAATAAAGACCATTTAAAATTGTCTTTAAAGTTTATATTGTGTTTTGTTTCCCAAATAGTCCTTTATGGTGATTAAATTTTACCTTACAACATTTTTGCGAAATTAATTCAGTTAACATAATTTAAAATCTATTGTTGTATAAAAAACGTACATTATGCGACAAAAAGGTACTGAAAGAATTATGCACATATGTGAATTTCAGATTCATTATCATTATGTTTAATATGACATCGCATAAAAAATATAAGTAGAAAGTAAAAAATAAAAATTTTCATATAGACAATAGATGAAGATGCAATGGAAAAAACAAAAGGATTGATTACCCCAGGTGGTAAGCCATAGTTTGGTAAATCCACCCTCCAATGAGGTCGGTCCCACGGATTCTGGGGGGGGAGCCAACTATTGCTTAATTCAACTTCGACGTCGGTAACTCCGACAAATAGAATTTCGGGGAGGAGCACATTAACACCGCGTGCTCCTCCCAATGTTAAGGCGTCTGAAGCCATGTCAGGTGAAAACAACCAAAGTGACAACACGGAGAGTCAGATACCTGAGATAAACGTGTCCGAGAAGTACACTGTACGTAGCACGGTTAACCGAAAGGATGATGTTTTAAATGTAAGTCTGTCAGAAATTCAAACATTATGTCAAAAACTTAGAAACGAAATTAAAGAACTAAAAAAAGAAAACGCAGCACTGAAAGCAGCGCTGGAAAACGCAAAAAGAAACAATAATAGCTCAAATAATTCAGAACCACCAAAAGTAGCAAGTGTGCGTACAGCATCTAGCACAAGTGAAGAGGACTTTACTGGCTTTGAAACCGAAGACAGCAACACTAATTTATCTAATTTTTTTAATATTAAATCAAAGCTTGCCACGAAAAGAAAGGCCAAAAATCACCCGAAAAACCTATAGGTGTCAGTTCAAAAAAAATAAAAAAGTGAGCAAAAGAAAACTAGTAAGCAAAGTATACACATTGAACAAACCCCATCTCAAAATATTGAGGTAGGAAAAAATGTTCAAGGAAAAGAACAAGCTAAGAACAATAAAAACACAACAGAAGTAGACAGAACGGATAAGCATATTCCACCACCTATCTATGTCTCTGGAATCGAAACCTTTCATTTCCTTAAGGAAGTCACAGCAGATGCAACCAAAGAACCATGTAAATTTACTTTTTTCAAGGATCAGAACTGGAAAGTTAATACTCCAAGCAGTGACTCATACAGGGCTCTTACCGCAAAACTGAATCAACTTCAAATACAATACCACACCAATTAGAGTTGTAGCGAGAGGACTTGATTCGTCTTGTAAGGAAAAGGACATACTTGAAGACTTGTTAATGCAAGGTTTCAACGCCGTAAGTGCGATAAATTTGATAAAAAGAGATACTATCACAAACCAAGATGGCTCCAGAATAGTTAGAAGAATTAAAATGCCAGTGTTCACTTTAACATTCAGCAAAGAAAATGATTTGAAAAAAATCTACAGCATTACTTCGGTTATGGGCATAAAAGTCAAAATAGAACCTATTCACAAAAAGGTCAGCAGAATTGTTCAATGTACAAGATGTCAAGCTTTCAATCATACCCAACGGTACTGCAACAGAAATTATAAATGTGTCAAATGTGCTCAGAATCATCCCTCTGATCAATGCGAAATAAATAAAAGCGTACCTGCTACATGTGTCAACTGTCGGGGCGAGCATCGCGCAAGCTATAGGGGTTGTCCGTTCGCAAAAGATCAACAGAAAAAGAGACTCAAGCTGTTATCTGAAAAAAACTTTCCTTCGCATCAAGAAAAAAAGGTAAAAAGTGCTTCAGAAGACAAGGTTAAAAATACTAAGGACACTATAAAAAGCATCCCAAGTCATAGCAAAGATGTTGAAAATACATATTCGGATATTGTTAAGAATCATAGGAAAAATGAAGAAGACTCGATCAAGGTGCTGTTGAATTATATTATTAAAAGGCTGGACGAACAGGAAAAGTCCTACGAAAAAATTATTTATGAAATAAGCAAGCCAAGACCTCTCCAACTTAAAAATAAGCACAAATAATGACTCGTCCCTTACGTATAACTACATGGAATGCAAACGGATTATTGTCCCGTCTAAAAGAACTTGAAATATTTCTTAATTACTATAATATTGATATCTACTTAATATCCGAGGCACATCTTACTAACCAGTCATATGTTAGTATTTGTAATTTTAACTTCTACTTTACTTCCCTTCCAAACGACGTTGCACATGAAGGTACAGCAATATTTGTCAAGGAAAATCTATTGTCGTATGAAGATTACAAAATTGAAACATCAAGTATCCAACTCACAACAACCTGCATCCAAACTAAAAATAAAAATAAAATATTCAAAGTATCTGCTATTTACTGTCGACCTGGCTTTTCCATTCAGAAAGAACAGTTTGTAGATATATTTAGTCATCTTGATAACAATTTCATAATTGATGGCGACTTCAACGCTAAGCACAATTTCTGGGGTTCGAGACTGGTAACTCCTAGTGGCAGAGCCCTTTTTAACGCTGCAAGAGAAAAAAATTGTGATTTGCTATCAACAGGCTCCCCAACATATTGGCCATCTGATCCAAACAAAAACCTGACTTTTTGGACTTTTTTGTCTTTAAAGGAATTAATAGCAACTTCTTGGAAATTAAATCACATTTCGACCTGAATTCTGATCACACTCCAGTAACACTGACTATTAATGGCAACTTTATTGAAAAGGAAACTGCTCCCCGATTGATAAATAAAAAAACCGACTGGGAGGTATTCAAGGAAAAACTAATATTCTTCTCACTGCCTGGGCACGTAATTCTCACATGTGCACAACTGGACAAAAAGGTCGAGCAACTTACGGCGGATATACAGCAAGCTGCACTCGAAAGTAGCCCTGCAATTAAGTCAAAGAACGTGCAAAAGAGTTATCCTTCTGAAATTGTACAGCTAATCAAAGAAAAAAGAAAGGCTAGGAAAAAGTGGCAAATCGCAAGATGTGGCAAAACAAAAGTTAATCAATTAAACAACAAATTAAGAAAGCTGGTTACTTTCGAAAAACGAGTCCATCAGAAAGTATCTAAGCGAACTGGATAACTATAAAGAAACAGATTACTCATTATGGAAGGCAACCAAAAAAATCCAGCGTCCAAAAATCCAGGACCCGCCAATTAAAAAACCAAACGGCCAGTGGGCGAAAACTGAGAAGGAAAAAGCTGATATCTTTGCTCTTCACTTGAAAAGTGTGTTTAAACCCTTCCCTAAGTTGAGTGTTGAGGAAGATACCAGTTATATTTATAAAAACGACGTGGCAGAAATTCCGTTAACAACATTAGCCGAGCTCAAATCTGAAATTAATAACATCAGTAACAAAAAATCTCCGGGCTTCGATCTCATCATTGGTGAAATCATGAAGAACCTACCCCACATCGCGTTATTAAGATTCAAAGAAATTATAAACTCCTGCTTTAAGTTAATGTACGTTCCTAAAACATGGAAAATTGCAGAAATCATAGTAATATTAAAAACGGGCAAATCCCCTATTGACGTCTCGTCGTATAGACCTATATCGCTGCTGCCAATTATGTCAAAAATCTTTGAAAAACTGTTGTACAGAAGATTAGCTCCCACTATTCAACATCGAAATCTAATACCTTCACATCAATTTGGATTCCGGGATGGTCATATGACTATTCAGCAAGTACATCGGGTAACCAATGAAATTGAATCAGCTCTCGAAGCAAAACAAGTTTGTACTGGAGTTTTTCTTGATGTGTCGCAAGCCTTCGATAAGGTCTGGCTGGAAGGCCTGAAATTCAAAATTCATCGTGACCTCCCATTTCAGTATTATGAAATACTAATCTCATACTTGACGAACAGAGAATTCCGTGTAAGATATGGCGGGAAGTATTCTGACTTAGAAAACATAAGTGCTGGTGTTCCACAGGGCAGCGTCCTTGGTCCTTTACTATACTCTTTATACACGTAGGGAGTCAAGTCACCACAGCCACATTTGCGGACGATACCACACTGCTAGCAGTAGCTGGCAATGTCAATACATCAACTGGAAAGGCACAAGCTGCAGTGGATGACGTTGTAAGCTGGGCAAAGAAATGGCGCATAAAACTTAACGAGTCTAAATCCGCACATGTGAACTTCACAAACAAAAACATTTCAACACTCCCGATCACAATAGACTCTAAAACAATACCATATTCGAATTCTGCAAAATATCTGGGTATGACTCTGGATGCGAACTTAAGATGGAAAGAGCACATAAAAATGAAAAAGGAGCAACTAAATATAAAACCAAGAAAACTAAATTGGCTGTTGGGCAGTAATTCCGAACTGTCTATCCACAATAAAATCCTAATTTATAAACAGGTGCTAAAAACAATATGGATTTACGGAATCCAACTCCGTAATCCATATTGGTTTTAGCACCTGTTGTTGTGCGAAAAAAACTAATGTGGAAATTATTGAAAGATTTCAAAACAAGATCCTTAGGCAGATTGTTGGCGCACCATGGTATGTTCGCAATGATGACCTACATAGGGACTTTAAAATTAGTAGTGTTGGGAGTGAAATCAAAAGATTTGCCTCTAAACATGAAGAAAAACTAACGAACCATCAAAATGAGGAAGCGAAGAAACTGATACATACTGGCAATGAAGTACGCCGTTTAAAAAGGACGAAGCCACATGAACTGGCTCGTCAATAGTTTATAAGTCGTTATATATTTATTAGAGATAAAGGTGTCCTAGTCAAAAAGTATCTTTTGGTTGGAACAATTAAAAAAAAAAAAATATAGACAATTCAAATTTTTACTAAATTTTCTTTTCTTTACAACTTTCATTAATAATTTTGTAGATCAAATATTATACCACAAGGAATCCACAAACATTTTGTTTCGATATTTCATATACATATGTATGTGTATTTAGTCTTAAAATAAAAAAAGTTTTTTTTGAATTAAAAACTTGCTCTTTATATTAAATATTATATTAATTAATATTAGATATTCGCTCTTATAATCCAAATATTTTAAAAAGCACTATTAGGAAGCAGTTTTATTTTTTCCACAAAATATCAAGATTAGTGTTGTAACAGAATTTACAAATTTAATAAGACTGTTAAATAACTTTCAATATATCGTATTTTGAGCAATAACTTTGTTTTTAAATTTAAAATAGTATATTTTAACTTGAAGAATATAGGTCCGCCCCGGTGAGATTCTACCTTGACGTGGTGGGGCGGCTTAAGTATGACCAATGAACTCTAAATCTAAATTGGTTACACTAAACCAATGCAGTCAGGAGCGAGGTCTGAAAACTAAAAGAATCTCAATGGGTATAAAGCAAAGGCATTAACGCCCATCTTCAATAAGTATGCCAATCCCTCAATCCAAAGGTGTTACGCGACCCGTGCCCAGTGGATTAGTTGGTAGTCGAGGGATATACTGGCTACCTTGAACGGAGCCTTTCTGATACCAGGTCACCTCAGAGAGTAGCTATGACCTTACTACGTTATGCGGGGCTCTAACGTAGTTGACCACCCTTTCCCTAGCTATTCGTGGGATCAAACATGAACACATATACAAATACATACAATAAAAATGAAAAACAAACAAACGATCGGGAAAACACCGAAAACTTGAAATGGGAAAACATAAATGAGACAGAAAAGTGCTCTACAGAGGACAGCGCGAGCAAAACGAAGACTGACATCCGAGAAGTTTGTAGAGACAAAACAGAAACTACTAATCCTTCCACATCCATTCCAATGTCAGAAACAAAAAGAGACACAGTATTCGAAGAAAAAAGATTATCCGAAAAAACAAATCAGCGAAAAGGAAGGAATCGAAAGCAATCGTACTTACCACCACTAGGACAACCAGGAGGCTTAGAGGATCCAAGAAGACGTGGGCTTAGTGGAGCTGGGGTCAGGTGGTACTTGCGATTTCTGGAACAAGGAAAAACACCTGAAGAAGCTAAAAGGCTAGCCGAAGCTAGGAAACGAAGCGCAGGCGGAGAAGTTCAGATGAGCGAAAGAGAATATGTGCCCACACCCCTGAATGAGCAAATGAAAAAAAGAAGAACCGATATGAGGAATGAAGCAGGAACTAGCACTGCATCTTCCTCTTCAACAACCAATCCGAGGACAAATAGTACTACTGCTACCAAGGCCGTTAAGGTCGCAGTTTTTGCCAAGGAGCACCCTTCAATTATGCTAACTCGACAAGAGCTTTCACGACTAGAAGAAGCTATAACAGATGAGCTATAATAGTTTGAGGGTATACACTTCAAGCCTGGCATGATTCTCGTTGATTGCGTAAATGAGGAAACAGCAGGGTGGCTTATAAAGCAAACGCCTGTATTAAGTACTTGGAGAGGTCCGGCGCTTATAGCAAAAATGGGAGACAACTTCCCTAAAACTCATATAATTACCGTATTTATCCCAAGAAGTGCGGGCCAGGAGTGGAGCAAAACTACTGCAATCTTGCAAGCCCAAAACAGGGGAATACAAACCTCGATTTGGAAAATGATAAGTCAGAAAGAAGACGGAAGTGGACAGGTACTCAAAATTGGGATTGACGAAGCTTCAGCAAAAGCGATTGAAAAGGAGGGCCACATTCTGAAATACCGTTTCGGTAAAATTTCCGTTCACGGACTCAGAAGTGGACCAGGTGAAGGTAGTACATAGACTAAAATAAGAACACAGGCTCCATACGTTAAAGAACTAATGTGGGCCTAACTAGGTTTTGGTGAAGAGAATCTTGTATATATAGTTACTGAACAGAAGAAACACTCCATCCCAAATTATATTTGAGGCTGCTAAAGATTTGGATGGGATTTTTTCTAGCTCCGGAAATAAATGAAATGATAATTCTTTACAAATGAAATGAAAGTGGTAGAAAAAGAATATAATATTAGAAGGAAATTGAGAAAGAGCAAAAATATGGAATGACCAAGATGAGTTTCTTACCCAGCTTAAACATCTCTGATTAAAATATTCACCTTGTAATAGTACACGAACCCCAGTTATCATATTACTCATCATATTTATTGCTTTTTATGGTGCAAAGGTAGTAAAGCATTATGCTTCTAATTAAAATTATTGATATTTTATTAATTTCAGAATTTATAAGCAGGGAATGAACACCTGTCCAAATTTGCATTAAATCTGGGAACGAAGGTCTGAGGGTAATTTTATTATTAGTTTCTTTTTCATCTGGTATGATCTAAACATACAACAGAAATATCAATAATAGATATTTGTCAGGATGTAAGCTAAATTTTCTAAGAGTAATTTAAGTTAGAAACACAAATTAAAATATAAGTATATAAATTTGCGATCAGTTGACAAATCATGGTTATTTTAAAAATGTTTTAAAAAATGGACAGTGTAAGAAAAACTAATAATAGAAATAAATATTTCAGAAGCAACTTTTAACTTTTTAACTTTTTTATTTAACCACACAAAAAGTGACAAATATTCCAAAAGTATGACCGCTTTTCTGTTTCATAATCAAGATGCCATGCAATATTTAAAATGTACCAAATTTTAAAACTTAAATCAACTTTTGGTTTGAAATAAATACTTTAGAAATTTGGAATATTGGGAGATTATCAAAATTAAAATTATAAAATTTAATTTATTGTGCGAAAGAAAATTGCCTTTTCCCTCGATGCTGCACAGAATAACTATAGGATCGATTACATATTAGTTTCCACTTATAATATGTAAATTTAAAAATTGTATTTGTACGAATAATTTTTTATACTGAATTTTGTTTAGCAAAATAAAATTCCATTGCAAATTGTGATGCTTTCCTTATGCTGCTCCAAATTGGACGTTTTTGGGCATTCTCTTTTTAAAATAATACTTTTTTTAAATTTTGACAAGGAAAACAGTAATTTTCTGTAAGCCGTAGTATGTACTTAAAATAAAAGAAATAAAAATACATATATACTTATATGCGTGTACATTATTTTAAATCGATTTATCTTAGAATTAATTCGAGGTCATTATTTAACTAGTTCAACAATATTTAAGTAAATGAGAGTGTCTCTAATTTTTGTTGTACTTTTTTTATTCTTTGTGTTATTAGAGTGTTCACTATTTATTTATTTACTATTTACTTATTTATTTACAGTTTGATTTCCAGTCATTAATGTGTAAAAATTAAATTACACTCTTGTTTGTGCTTCAGTAGTAATATCTCAATGTTAACCAATTGCTTTCAAATTTTTATACAATATCGCATTTGCATAAAAATATTATTTCTATATTCGAAATTATACCTACATAGTTAGGTCTCCATATTTATAGCTTTTAGCACTTTTTCAAAAAAATTTTCAAAAAAGTGCCTATTAGTTCATCCGTTTGAAATACTTCGGTATATAAATGGAATTAGTTTGAGTAACGTAGTAGACTGTTTTTAAAAGTAGTATTTTCACTTGTTGAAGGTAAAAGCGCTACTTTACAAACCATTGGTTTGACCCAACTTTATGCAAAAATTTGTTCGTTTTGAAACATTGTTATATATTTTAAAATATACCTATTATTTATTTTTAAATTTTTTTTTTTTTCTAAAGAGTAGACAAAAATACTGTATAGAAAATATGTTACCATTTTGTTCATAAATAATATTAAATTAAATAAATAATCAAATAAATAATTTTGCAAATGAATTAAATGACAGCTAGCATTTGAGCACTATGAATGCTGTTCTGTTAGCAGTTATCATTTAAATTGCTTATTTTAATTTTTATTTATTGATTATATTTATACACATGTTTGTACATATACCTTTGAATTGCTGCGAGTGAAATTTTATGTGTTTCCAAAAAATTTTTTATTTTATGTGTAAGTCTTGCTATACTATACGTATTAAAATTCTGATATCAGAGAAGCATAATACAATACATACATAATTTCGGATCAAACAAATGGGCTGCAGAGTAGCACTTTTCTTTTGAACAAGATAATTGCTTTAGAAAAAACTAGCTAATGTTTAAAAAGTTAATGACAAAATATTAAAATCTACTATTAAAATATGGCAAAATATTTCAAAGTTATGTAATAACTCAGAACGAGACCAAAAAAACTTGATAGAAACGTCAATGTAATGGTCAATTTCGTTAGTGAGTAAGTTAAGACAAACAATTTTTGCCGACCGTATTGTGTAAACAATAGGTAGGTTATGTGATGGCAACAAATTTTGCATATCGAGTTTTCGGTGGGAACGTACTTCTCCATAGTAGGGAAGTGTAAATAAACTATTTTTAGCAACCTGTCGGTCTGTCGGTCTGTCCGTCTGTCGGTCTGTGTGTGCACGCGTGTATCTCAAGTTCGGCTGAATCGATTTTGATGAAATTTTATATGTAAGTTTGTTTCCGCCATGGCACGGATCGATCAACTTTTGGTATATATCAGGCCTCGGGAACTGCACTTTTTAGCGGGCCTGTTTTATATTTTTGAACATTTTGAAGAAAATATTCAACCGATTTACTTGAAATTTTATATATAAGCTCAGCTCGACCGTCCGCAAAAATTCGTATGTTTTGGAAGAAATCAGGCATCGGCAACTAGACGTTTACTGCGGGCCAAATATACATTTTTGTGTATATAAAGAGAAATAATCAACCGATTTCATTGAAATTTAATATATGAACTCCTCGTATTAAAACAATGAACATATAAATTTTTTGGAAAGATCAGGGCTCGAGAACTGATTTGTTCCACAGAACAAATTGATGGAATTTCTTGAAATTTGATATTTGAGTTCTGGTTGTTACCGAAACTAACTGGCGAGCATTTCAGGGAATTCGGGTAGCACAAAGCGAAACTCTACTAAGAGCCAAATTTACATTTTTCTGGGTATGTTAACTATAAGCTTACTAATGTCCTAAAAATTGGAAAGAAGTATTTAACAGACATTTTTATAATATTCTGTAACACTTTCATTTAACTATCAGATCATTTTCATTTAACCACATCAGATTTTTTTTTTTTGGCATGGTATTTACTGTTCGTATTTTGCTTTTATATAAATTTAAAACTACAGTTGCGGAAATATGAGGCATTGAAATGTAAGTTGGAGGAGATGGGAAAAAAATTTGTAACGAAATGGATTTTACAGAATTTAGAAATGTTTGTAATTTATTGAAATAAATGTTAAAAAATTATATCTTAAAATTTTAAGGAGCTATGCCTTAAAAGGGAGAGGGGCTGAGTTTTTAGATTTTTTTTTTTTCTATATAAATAAGTTTAGTAAAGATCTATTTGTATTCGAAATTTCAGCTTTGCATGTTAAAGTTATTTTAGAAGTTTTGCAAACAGACGTCAACTTTCTGATATATTCAGACGAATTGTCGAGTAAAACTAATAAGAAATATTTTTCGAAAAAGGGTTGAACATTGTTAAATTACAAAAAATTTTTTAAACAATCTCAGATAACTGTAATAATTTTGAGTGGTTTTTCATATCGTTGTTAACTTTTATTCACAAATTTGAGTTCTGCCTGCTTTTCTAGAAGTAATTTCTTTTCTTAGTAAGTATTTTATGAATTTTTGAAAAATATTTTATGATTATTTAAAAATTCGATCAACGAGATCTCATTAATTTCAAGTAATTTATAGAAAAAAAAAATTACTAGATATCTTTCAAGCTATAAACAAAGCAGAGTAATAGAAATCTTGTTTTTCTTCTGTTTTCATGATTTATAATTATCGTGAATATTCAATTACATAGATATGCAATGGTTATGCGTTATTTAAAATATTTACATTGAAATATTTAGTATCTGTGAATCTATGTAAAACGTTGGAATCCTTTCAACTATTATGTATATATGAGAGTATGTAAGAGTAATAGGAGAAAAGTAGGGAAATTACCTATTACCAAGTTTTCTTTAACATTTTTTTACTTTTCTTTTTCGCCTTTCGTAAAATATTTTATTTACAGTAACAGCACATTTGTTATAATGGAATAGATGGGTAAAGTAAACTGTAAACATATTATTTAATATTGACTATTACAAAAACTTGTTATATGAAATTATATATTTAAATTTTACGATATATATAATTATAAAAAATCAAGTTTTTGCAAAAGCAATTTGGAAATATTTAATAAAACCAAATTTTTTTAATTAAAAATTCAATGTTTACATTAATTATTATCAACTTGTTATTCATATTTTTAATTAATGACATGATAATTAAGTATATTTGAAAACATGTAATTTTATAGCATAATTATTTCATAATTCAACTATTATACATATGTACACACGTTATGTTACATTTTAAAAATTAATTACATATTATTTTTTGATTATTTATCATTTTGAAAAGCAACGAAAAATAAATGAATTAAATTGAATTAAATGAATTTGTTGTACATATTTACATTTTAGAACTTGCTCGAGACTGAATGAAATTATTAGAACTAATATTATAAATATTATTATAATTATGTTAATATAAATAAAAGATAATTGTTTGAATTAAGTTTTACGTGATGTACGCTTCCGTCGTCCCAAAATGTTCCAAAAATTTAAATTACTATTTGGTTCAAATAGTCCTATTAAAGGATAACCAAAAATTGATGATCCAATTTTATCAGGTGAAGCGTTAAATAAAAAACTGCTATAGTAATTTGTTTCACGATTGATTAGTTGTTCTTTTGAGTGATCGTGTTCACCAATATTGCTATTAGCTTGTACAGCTGTTGGACTTTTATTGAGTAATCTTGGTTGTTGGGATTGATGTTGGTATTGATACTGCTGTTGTTGTTGTTGTTGTTGCTGCTTTTTGATGTCTGGAGCAGTTTGGGGATAATAAATAGGTTTTAATGGACGAAATGCTGGAATATTATATTTAATTGGCGGATAATAACTATTGTCGTATGATTTTGCACTTACAGTTTTTTGTTGTTGTTCTATTAATGGTGTAACATGATTATAATCATAATTTCGATCATATGATGATGTTGATGTTTGTATTTTATATTCATAGTTATTTAATTGTAAAGTTGGTGTTGTTAAAATTGGGGATGATTCTGGCACATTTTTATCAATATTATTATTATTACTAAGATGATTTTGTTGTTGAAAGTTATATGAGGGAGTAGATAACGGTGGTAATTGTTGTGTATAAATTTTTTGTCCATATTGTAAATTATTGTATTGTGGTTGTGGATAAATGTAGCCTTGATCTGAATAGTCCTCATTATTACTATTATCTTGGTTGTTGTTATTAACTTTATTTATTGGCGCAATTGTTGTGGGTTGTGATGATACCGTTACAGGTATAATATCGATTGCTGGGTCGTATTGAGAATTCAATATTGGATATTCCTGTGGGATAGGATATAAATTAGGTGGAGGTTGTATATTTTCATTTGAATCTGGGTACTGATAATCAGGTGCAGAAATATCTGGTTCAGTTGGAGTTAAGTCTTGCGTAATATAATAATCATAATTTTTTAATTTATTTAGAATTGAATATGTCTCATTAAGCCGTTTTGTTTCCATTAAATCAAATTGGGATAGTTTGACATTTATAATTTGCAAATTCTTAGGTCGTTTTACTTGATTAGTTTTTGTATTATTGTTATTATTATTATTTTTTACTCTTGACTGATTTTGATTTAATGTTGGTCTTTTATTATTTTTTCTGTTTTTGTTACTGCTATTGTTTGCATTGTTACGATTATTAATTTTATTATTTCTATTATTAACATTATTTCTATTGCCGTTAACAATATTTAGATTGTTGTTACCGTTATTATTGTTATTTGCACTTGCTTGTAATAAATTTTGACCTGCAATTATTATTCCGGGTCTTGATCTATATTTCGATGCATCGAAAAATGCATCAACACATGAAGATTTTTTATTATCAAAATCATAATTTAAAAATATTACTACAAGTAAAAATAACCACGAATTTACAGAGATCATTATATGGACGATAATTAAATGACAAAGCGATATAAAACAAAATAAAAATCAAAAGAAAATAGAAAATGACAGCTTTAATAATTTTATTAAAAACAAAACACTTTAATTCTTTTCTCAAAATTAAATATTTTTTCGATTATTATTGTTAAACTGCCTCCACTAAACTATTTTTCAATTTTTGTCTTGACTTATTAATAAACCAAAACTATGATTAAATATTTTTCTCTTATAAATTCAGTTCATATATAAACATGTTATAAATTGCAATAGCATAAAATTTAAAAAGTATTAGTAAAATAATAAAAACAATTTTTTTGGGGGTTGCAATTTTCATTCAAGTTTTAAGTGTGTTGAATGAGCACATTAAGTTTATAAATTTGTAGAATTTATTCAAATTTTCTTTTAGTAAATTTTGAAATAATTTTTCAGAAGTTTGACAATTCTAATTTATTTAATAGTTTTAATGAAATTTAAGTCAGAGGAAACGTAATGAGTTATGACATTTAGACCTGATTGTGTAAACTTTTAAAATAAATTTTATCGAACTTTTCATTATTATTACTAATACTGAATTGGTTGAGTTCTTTGACATGTTGGTTCAAAATAACCAATTTGTGGACACAAGAACACGTTTTCTGTTTGAGGAAGGTTCGTTGGTTGCAAGTTTTATGAGTACACATAATATAATAAATTAGTTCGCATATTTCGCACGTATACGTTTGTAAGTTCGAGTCATAATTTGGGTTATCTATTTCACATAATTGTAAACAAGTTGATTCGAGTTAAAAATAATAGTTGTCAGATTAAGGCATAATAAAAAAAAATATGTTGTTTGGTGAATATGAGACGGACTAATATGAAAATGTTGTATTATTTTTTTTTATTTATTTCATATGCTTAGCTTGTTTAAGTTAGAAAGAAAACAAAATATAAAAATACAAAATATAGTTATTATAGTTTCATATTTTAAAGTTTTTTAATAATCGACTTGTGCTATGGACTTTTCCAAGTATTAGAGGAGAGGAAAACATGTTTGTCCTGTATTGAATACTACAGAATGAAATTCGAATATGCATTAGTATACATGTACACACACATAACTATTCACTATAGAAATATAAAACCCACTCTATATATTAATAATTATAATTAAATTATAATATTCGATTCAGTAGTCGACTATAGTGTTTGATTTGAAATTTTTCCTTCTTATTCCATTGCTATTAAACATTAGTCTAACAACATAATAAACAGAAAAAATTGTAAAAAAATTGTGAAGTAAAAGAAAATTGAATACAACTTGCTGATAAAACTGGAAGCATATTCTATAGGTGATACGACAAGCTACATTTAAATGCATACGTATATTCATATGTACATACATACCCATGCATAATGAAATCCATTAATCGAATATAATGTTATGCGAGTTTTCGACATTCAATAAATTTTCAATTTAAAAATTTTTTATTTAAGTACGTTTTTCATTAAAAAAAAGAAAAATATAATATCAAAAAAATAATAAATGATTCACTTAGAAAATTTAAATTGTAAATTAAATTAAAAAATTATCGATAATCATATATTAATTGAATTTTACGATTGAATGTTGATTTGAAATTTGTAATAAAAATTTCAAGTTCCCGACGTGAGAAATTTCCTTCGTGACAAAATCAATTAAGTAAATTTTTATGTAAAAATCCTTACGCACAACTTGTTGTTTTGGAACTCTTAAGTAAATTTTGTGCGAAATATAATTTGAACTTTGTTCGTTTTGTTTCAGAATAATAACCCTATTAAAGTGGTTGACGGATTAAGCTCAAATGGAAAATAAAATAAATTTGTCTGACGGTAATTGCAAGGTTATATTATTTAATAATAATAACATAGTTGTCGGTCAGTTAAGTATAATGCAAAATTCATTCGAGAATCGCTTTCGAATAATGAATTTCTTTTTTAACGATTCTTCATGAACCTTCCCAATCTTTCTTTATTTCATGAAATATTCTATAAAAATAATAACAGAATGTTTTGCAATTATGATTATGATGTTTATATTTTCTCAGTGTAAAGTTTTTTCGAAAAATAATTTCATATTTTTAAAAGTAGATTAATTGCTTCAAAATAAAACTAGAAAATTACTTCATAGTCTTGCCAGCGTGTTTCGAATTTGTCTATAGAATGATATTCAATATTTTGAGAAACCTTTTGGCTAACAATTTTTTTTTTAAATATTGAATTTTGTATATATTTATGTGCACAGAACACATAAAACAAATATAAGATCGCAGTTATTTACGTAAATTGCAGTACCAGTTTAATTTTATAGTTAATTAATAATTGGGTAAAGCAGAAATGTTTCTGATTATACTTTTAATACTCGACTTATAGTCTATTTTAAATTCTAAAACAGATGAATAAATATTAAATTATTGTTTGTAAAATTGTTACCATATTTGGATTTATATCTATCAAACAAATTAAATCACTCTGTATTAGTTTTTAAACATAAGTTTGTTAACCTTTTAGTCGCAGTTAATTGATTTTGTGTAAACCAATTATGAATATTAAAAAGTTCAACCATAAAAATGAGGAAAAACACAACTGATCAGCTAAATTAAACATACAAAAGTATTATTGCAAAATTTCAAACAAAAAAGCAATACTAATTAACTTGAAATTTGTAAATTTGAAATTGTAAAATAATAAAATTCTAAATCATAATATTTTGTGCACTTATTGTGAAGTATTCATATTATATAAGTTTTTATGATATAATTAAATCGAGCACCGGAACTGAAACAAAAAAAAAAGAAAACTGACAGGCCCTGACATTTATTTGTACACGAATGTATGAATGTTCTATATTTATGATTTTTGAAAATTGATTCTAAAAAAACGTGAAAATTTTATACATTAATCTAGATAAGCGAACAATAAAATTAGAAATATGGACATACGTATATATATATATTTATGTATATTGCGTGTTGTATAAAGATTTTGTATTTTTCTTTTATTAATTGTGTTATTTTACATAATGTACATAATATGTAACTATAAGTGTGTATAAATAATATAAAATTTATATAAATAAAAATATATAAAAACGAGAATAAATAGAGCTGACTCTGTCAAGTCCCTGACAGTTCAGTTTCATTACGAATAGTTTTCTGTTTTATAAGAAGTTTCATGTAATCAGAATAAATTTTAAATAATTTTGAATACAGGTTTGTGAAATGGTTGCATATGGTAATAGTTTATGTAAAATTCAAATACTCCAGTTTAAATGTTTTCTGAGATTTGATTCAATTGTAATTATGAAATAAAAGTTTGTTTCTATAGCTTCAACATGAGTCTGAGATGTAAGCTAATTACGTTAAAAGTTTCATGACTTCATTCTGAAATATAACCAATTTACTTTGGAAGTCACTTTAATCTCGGTTTCAATAGTACTCAAATTAAACACAGTTCAATTTAATTTTGTGAGCTTAGTTTCATCAGTTATTGAGCTATAGCTGAGACGGACTGGCAAACAGAAACAGTTAATAAAGCTATAATTTTTTTTTAGCGTTAGCTGCATTATTTTTGAATTTTTTACAGAAAATGTATGACGAATAATTAAGAGCCGGGGAGGTTACGAAGTAAATTTTTTATGGAATATGATTTCAATACCATTGGTTGGTTTTTTGTTTTATGTTTTTATAGCATTTAATTAAATAAAATTTCAAAATTATTTGGGGACGTTGTAGTTAACAGGAATAGCAAATGTTATTATAAGCCCAAAATAATATTTATGATACATTTTGAATTTAATTTGTTTTTAAAAGAAAATTTCCAATGAAGTAAAAGACTTTTCTTTGCATGAAAAAGTGAGATGTTTTTTTTTTTATGTGGAAATAATTTTAATAATATTTCCGTTACTTATTTTGGTTGTAAACGATATAAAAAGAAAGCAACTCTGTAGACATGCAATTATAAAAGCATTTTTGCTGTCCCAAGTCATATAAAGCTGTAGCTTAACTTTGACATGTCAGTTTTTGTTTTTTTTATGCTTTTTTATTTTTGGTTTTTTTTTCGCGATTATGCCGGTACATATAGCTAATTCTTTTTGTTTTAATTTTTCTTTAAAAATTCACCTTATTCATTTTGCTTCATAAAATATGTATCTGCAATCGGTGAAAGCGAAAGTTTAAGATGCGAATCTAAAATTTTTGTTTAAACATTTTTATTGTGTGATCGTATATTGTGATTATTGGTACAAGAAAGAGTAATATGAGTACGAGCTCTTAAAACTAGTTTTATTATAAACATTAGTTATAAAAAGAGGAAATAAATGTTTTATATAATATTAGGAGTATGTATAATAAGCCCGAGAGTACATATGATACTATATACAATGTATTTATGTACATATACTCTTTTTTTGATCCATTGTTAGTAATATTCAATATATTTACGTTTTGTTATTGAAAAACTATTATTAAAATCTTCAAAATAAGTAAAACAAAAACAAAATCCAATAGTAAGTGTATGAATCCAATGAGAAAAGAGTAAAAGACGTGTTTTAAAAATATCAATTTGGAAATGTTGGCATACTTAAATTATAAATTTACGCAAATTTTTATATTCAGTTTGTGTTTGTGACTCACTTACTTTGTACCTTAATTAAAAGGCAGATAGAATTAAAGAAATTATATAACCGGTTTCTTCCTATATGATTTTTCTTTTAGTAAAAGATTGATTGAATTTTTTCGATTTTTATCATACCATTTTTATCATTTCTTTTTTTGATTTTTACCATTTTCGATAGCTGAAAGTTTAATGCAGTTGTTTGGATGTGAACAAAAACAAATTATTTAAAATTATATTTGTTTTAAGCAAAATACATATATGATTAATTAATAGCTAATACAAATGTGTGGTGTGGTTGTGCTTTCTTCTGTTTTTCTTATCAAAAGAAAAGCAATAAGTGTTATAATTGATTAAAGCGCTTTAGTTTTTTTATTTTTACATAAAAGTTATTAACATGTTGCGAAAGAGTGGTTCAATATCACAAGAAATTATTAAAAAATTATATAAAAAATTATATAACTTTAAAATTTATTAAAAATAATAATTTTTTTTGCTTTTTTTTTTTTGTAAAACTAGTAGAACTGCTTTGTAAATTATGATCTTAGCTGATGGACTTCGTTTAAAAAACCAATTAACCACATATGTATACGAGTATTTAATTTCAATTGAAAAATGATTTTAACAAGTTTAATTTAAATTTTTTGTCTGCTTGATTTTTTAGCACATTATACACGAAATATTTTGGTTGATTAATTTGTTAAGGAAGTTTTTATTTAAGATTTTGGCAGAAAAATTAACAACTTATGTTTTTGTACATGAATTTCAAGTTAATTTTGTTTTTTTGAAGCAAATATTTTTGTAACAAAATAATAATTATAGCATTTTAATAAATTTAATTAAGGATGGAAGTTAACATTTTGGAGGAGTTTTGAATTTAATTAAAAAAACTGGACCCAGAAATCTTATTAAATACTTATTGGATGCAAAAAGTTGTGGGGGGGAGGGGGAGGGAGGCGTACAGATATACTCTCTTTCGAGCTACAGCCTGTGAAAAAAAGTATTTGGTTTTTCCTGCATATAAATAAATTCTAATAGCTTCGAATAGTTATCACACTTATTGTACAGGGGATTGATTGTTCTTAATTCTTGGTCTTACAATTAATTTAATTTGAGTCACAGTTTTCGAGATCCATCTCGTCAAATTCAGAATTCATGGTTTTTTTTTTGAATTTTGTTTTTACAAAACTCGAATCCCTGAAATTATTTGCCATTTTATCCGAAACACCCTGAATAGATTCAGTTTCATTACAGCATATTCTTTTTGATTTAAGAAAGACTTAATTGTCGAATAGAAGGCTGTCACAATTTATAATTAAATATTTTTATTATATTTATTATTCAAATACGCATAACTTTTTCTTAATTTATCACAGTTATTTATATAACATTATATTTATACATAATAATATAAACTAGGTATTATTATTCACTCGTCCCTTAGTATTATGAAATTATAATATTCTCTTGATAATTATGATAAAAATATTATAAAATTGGAAGCTAAGTCAATCTCTTCAATGTATTTTCAGATGAAATTAATTCTTCCACTAAAAATGAAATTAATTTTCCAAAACATTTATATTTAAATTCATCTTTAACAATTATTGCTCTCATAATTTATAATTATAAAGAAGATCTCGGTTCTAAGAATTTTAATATTCATTAAATAATAAAATAATACGTTATTTATTTATTATTTAGTAAATACTAATGTATAATTTGTGTAAAACAGTAGCCTATTGAGAAAAACAATTTTATAATCTGGACAAACGTAGTAGATATAGACATCATTAAAGAGCAACATACAGTTTTTTGACCAATAAGCAAATTCAATGTTTTTTCTTCATAAAAGCTCTCCGGTCTTTCATGAACTATTTCCCATTAGTATAAAAAATGTACATGTACCTATTTTAAACAATTGATTGACTGATCCTACAACAGCTCAAAAATAATACCTTATTCTTATATGTAGACTAAAATCACTTTTTACTAAGTACATACTTGATTTTATTTTCTAATGAATAATTGCAATGGGTCGGTAGTATAATTTTCTTGTCTTTTCGGAAAATAAAACGAGGAAATTTGTAAATTGAATTTGAGGAATAATTTTGTTTAATTTATGAAGAAATTAGATTGTTTACTCTAATGTTTTTGCACTTATTCTACACTGTATGAGTAGAGTACATATTTATTATATATTTAATGAATTTATTTATTATGTATTTAATGAATTTTTTAAATAATATTAGTGTTCCTAATTTGTATATCTTTAGTTATAAGACCAAAGACTACAATAATCAGATGGAGTGTCATGATAACATTGTTTGGTTTTCTCTTTTTTGGTGAAAAGAGAAGTGAAAATTTTTCCAAATTTTCGCCGGTCTGTTATCTGATCTGACCTCCGAAAACAAATTATCTTCATGTAAATAATTTTTTATTTTACTTTAATTATGCACTTTCATTGGAGACAAGATTATTTGATTTTCCGTGTACAAAACTTCGAAGGAAATAAACGGTAATTTCTTTTAGAAAATTTAGCAAATTGCAAATAAAATCTTATTTATTACAAGAATGTTAAATTAAATTTAATATAAATAAGTAAATTCAATTTCAATACTTAGGTAATTGTAAAATTTTATAACTTTGTTACTTCGAAAATATTCCAAGATTACAGTTAATTAAAAATATCGATTAAATTTATTAGTACTCAACTATAATTGTTGACGACACGTTATATTTATCATTATTATTAATATATTGTTCATTTTTTGTGATTTTAAAATTTAGTATTTTAGTTGTTAAAATTGTTTTTAGCACTTTTCCAAAAATTTTTTGAAAAAAAGTCTTTATTAGTCCATCCGTCCGTCCGTCTTTTCGTGTGTTTGTTTACAAAACTTCTACATTCTTAATGATAGAAAGCTGAAATTTAATACGTACATAGATCTTTACTAGAAACTTATTTTCGTAGAACAAAATTTTTACCTAACTCCCTCCTCTAGAAGTTATACCCCCCCAAAACGCGAAAAATGTCCTTTTTTAACTATTTGTTGCAATGATTTGTTGAAACGGAGAAAGGCAGTGGCTTGCTTCCCCTAGTGCGGTATACTATAGTTAAACTTTAGAAAAACAAAATGGTCGTTCAAATTTACCGTTATCTAAAGTCCTTTTTTTCCAATATTTTGATGTCGTTTTTCTTCTAGACCCCAGCCTGTACAAGCTTGAAATTTTAGGGGCTTTTAGACACTTTAGATGCTTTATTTCGTTAGAAGAAAATTTTTTTCCATCTCCACCCCCTCTCAAGTTATCACCTCTTGAAATTTTTAAAATTTGAATTTTTGATACCTTATATTTCCGAAACCGCAAGCTTTTTCAAATTTCTATAAACACAAAAAGCTAACGGTAAATTCCATGACATTAAAAAATATAATTATTTTTTTTAACTCACACAATTAACCCTTAAAATCGAGCATTATATTAACCCTTGTTTATATTAATTTTTGCTTTATTTCAAAGACTGCATAAATGGTTAATCCTAAATATATGCAATCGTAGAAATAGTTTCGTTTATGAATGAAAATAATTTTAATAGTGTGGTGGATATACATAGATTGTTTTCAAAAGCAGTATTTTCACTTGTGGAAGGGAAAAGTGCTACAATACAAACCATTGGTTTGACCCAATTTTATTAAAATTGCTTTAAAATTAGGTTTTTGCTTTTTCAATACTAATAATAAAATTTTTTAAATTCTACACATGCAGAAAGGTAGTGACCAGCTTCTGTTACTTCGTGTAACTATGATGGAATATTCAAATGTCAAACTGTTGAAATTAACCGTTATTCAAAATCCCTTTTTCTTGTAGACGAAAGTCTAAAATATTTGCAGTTTTAGACATTAATAAGTAATTTATTTTATTAAACGAAAATTGTTTGCCACCTTCCCGTCGGTCGCTTCTTGATATTCGTAAAATTTGAATTTTCACCGCCTTGTATTTCCGAACAATTTCCTGTAAAACCCTAATTAAAGTAAATCAACTAACGTGAATGCTGATATAAAGAAATTACTTATCGTTATCCTTAACCACCCAATCCAATTATTAAATTAATGACTCTTTCAATATTTTTTTTTATCCTAAATGTATGCAATATTTTTAAATATTTTGGTAAATAAACAAATGAAATTTTAATGAAGTAAACAGTTCTTAAAAGTAATATTCTCATTTGTTCATGGACAAAGTGCTTCTTTACAAACCATTGATTTGAATTAACTTCACTTAGTAACTTTCTCTTTTACTGTTATTCTTTATAAATACTGTTTGAGCCTTGGTTTGTATAAAATAGTGAAGTTTAGAAGTCATTCCAACAATTTTTTTAATTTTCAATTACGTTGGTTAATTTTTTTGAAACTCGCTACGTATACAAAAACGACTTCAAATACGTAGCCGAACAAGAGTTACAAAATTTCATATGGCTTTTCAACGTCAGGAAAGTTCGTCTTTGTACTTTTTCGCAGTCTATAGCTTCTCAATATTAATTTCTACTTTTACAGCAAAACTTGTGAAGTTATCCAACAACTTTTCTCTGCTGCATAAGTTTTTCATCATAAATGTACTTTACCATGGAAGGGCGTCTCGATCTTACTTCACTGCACGTTATCGAATGCCTTTTTTCGTTTGGTTTGAAATTTCTTTCACTTTTTGCCTTTACAACGAATGCCGTACTAATTTGTTAAATATTATTTGACAAAAAACCAAGAATTTGACAAAAAATTTGTATTTGGAACTTGTAAAAAACTTTATTCTAAGAGTCTATATATAAATAAATTCACTCATGCTTTTTAATAATATAAAATTCATTTTTGTGTACGAAATTCTAATTTTTCTTTCGGTTTGACTTTTAGAATTTTTTTTTCTTCGTGATTGAACAAAAACAAATTCAATTTATGTTTCTTTACATACCAAAATATTGAAAGCGAGAAAAAGAGAAAAGTAATCTTATTTTTCACTCCATTTATTTCTCAATAGTATTTTTCTACTCATTCTTAATCTAATTCCCTATTTATTTTTCTAAATTGTACTGATTGAAAATTATTGTTTACAATAAAACGTGCACATACTATACGAAAATACATACATACGAACGACATACAGACATTTTCTACTCTATTTCTAATTTTATAATTAAATTTCTTCGAAAATGTGCACCGAACCATTGCCAAAATAAATGTACAATTAACAATAACTATTTTTTTAAAACTAAAATTACATTTTCTCTTCTTTGGAGTTCATTCATTAATATTAAAGATAGTGAAAAAAAACCGCGTTAAAATATAAAAGCAATTGTAAAAGTCAAAACTAACTACTGTAGTAATTAGTATTTCACTGACTTAGCATCGTAACTTACGAAAAGAAAAAAAGCAACGGAAGAGTTCTGTAACTAAGAAAAATTATGTTGCAAATAAAGTATATAGTCTTAATGTTAACATTAACTTCAACAAATATTTTCGGTAATTGTATGGATATTTTCAATTTTGAAATGTCAACACAAGACCCGTCTACTGAAGTCGTCCTAGAACCTCAACGAATATATAGAGATATTAAAAGATATGATAATAATATTGATAATTTTCGTAATCAATATGAGTCATATAAACAACAACAGCAGCAGTTACAACATTATAATGAGGATAATAATTTTGGATTTAATTCTAAAGAAAATTTACCAATACAAAATTATTTATCAGCGTTACAAAAAGGACATCAACAATTAAATTCAATTCAATATCCAACGGCAACAATTAGAATTGTAAATCGTCCATTACAACGTCCTAAGTATTATGGGACAACCACAGAAATTAATAAAATTCCAATGCATCATACAAAAAATTGTAAAAATGTTTCATGTAAACTAGATTGTATGAAAAAAATCAACGGTAAATGTATGATAAGTGAAACAAATTGTTTATGCAATAGTTGACAGATTGAAACTTAATTTTTGAAACTTTATTTATGCATAGCTTATATTTAAGTTATTTTTTAAATTAGAAAATGTGTGTGCATAAAAGAAATTTGTTTGTGAATAAAGTACAAATTCGAAAAAAATGATTTGTTAATTAAAAAACTAATCCGATGTTGTTAAAAGTGCATACTTTTTCTGGTTTAAACAAAATTAAAAGGCAAAATTTAAAAAAATTTAAATTTTGTGAGTCGTAAAGAAATATACGAAGCAATTTCTGCATATAATTCGTTAATTTTACTACTATGATTTAAGAATTATTCGATATTATTAAAAACGGATTAATGAGAAACTTGTTTCTTCACAATAATTTAGATAAATCATCCAAATCAAGTTCGATTTTAGATTTTGTTGTTCGCAATTAATTGCTACTGGTATAAGTTTTTAAATGTTAGTGATTCATCCACGATATTTCTTTTTGATAAACTAGCTAAGCTAAGTGTTTTGTTTAAACATACGAGCATGTTTACATATAAATTTAAGAATTTTTCCTTGAAGAGTGTAATATTGTATAAAGACATTAAGATTTCCTTTGTACGGAAGGGTGTAAAATGTATAGCAAAAATTCTGCAAAATAATTAAATTTATTAAGATTCGTTTGCCTGTCTATCTGTGTGCCTTGCTATTTTTTAGTTGCGGCTTTCGAACTTTTCTTCATAGAATCAATAGATTCTTTAACTTTTATAGTTGACTTTTGACTTTAGCTAAATCAATATTTAAGCGGTATTTTTTTAATAATCTACAACAACTATTTTAACATGGGAGCTTTTGCTCATGTCATCTGATAAAGAGAGATTTATTTAACTGAAATTCGTTTAATTCTTTGAAAAAAAACGATATGACCTAAAAATATTCACATTATTTTTTAGTTGGTGAGTTCTTGCACCTATAGACAGACGACTTTAAACATACAATAAAAGTTAATTTTTCGATACATTCCATAATATCGTTTCGATATATCTTAATGCCGCAATCAAGTTTTCGCATTTAAAAAGTAAATTTTTTTTGTAGTTCTTTACGATTTTTGTGACTACCAATAACATTCGCACTTTTGTTTATGGACTGGATCTTGCACCAGTGGGCCGCATATAATATTATTATTTTTTTAATGATATTATAAAAAGCCACAAATGTGTGAATTTTGGATTTTTTTTTTGAATTTTTATAAAATATAATAAAATATTTTCCAGTAATATTCAAAGTATACCCAGCAACACGTCATGTTAAATGTTTTCAAAACTACGTATTTTTTCCAATAAATTGAAATCGAAACAAATAATTGATTTTTTACTTTAAAATAAATTTTGTAAATCAATAACTGTTTATTGATTACACATGTAAAAATAATATTAGGACAAACGTTCAAAGCGAGTGGCCCTTCTTCCGTAGTTGTTTGCTGGAAATTGATCAGAGAATTATATTCCTAAAAATATTCCCAACCTTTAGCGAATTACACTGTATAAAACAAAGGTTTAAAAGATTTGACTTTTAAATAAAGTTATGGCAATAAAGAATTTTTGCTTTCTGGTAATTAAAACTATAAATTCGTTTTTAAATTTGGAACGGGGTCCGACATAAATAAGTATTATGTTTTATTTCTATTGCAATAACAGAAAAATTCACTGCATGAACTTAATATAACTTATAACATGAATTTACTGGCACAACTATCAGAAACTTAATGGAAATGGCTTTTTCATTTGTTTTGCATTCACTTTTAAACTTTTAGAACGTCACCGTTTTAGATATCTTACGTCAAACAAAGAACTATTTATTTAGCTCTAAATTTTTAAAAATTTCTATAACAACTGCTTTGCCATATTTTTATAATACTTGAGTTCTTACTACTGAAAGTAAATTATGAAAGTTATTTCAAAAAGATACACAACTCCATTTCTTTTATTTATGCAGTGGATGAAATTACCCATATATCTAAAAAAAATGAATAATTTTTAATTGAAATATAAAAACAAAAATTATTTAATTGTTATTCAATGTTAATTTATTACATTATATTTAAAATAATTAACTATCAATTATATTAACTATAAATGTATGTTTACAGAACTATTTTTCAATTTGTAATCAATAGGATAATTAATGGAAAAATTAATTTATGAATTAAAAATATTTATAAAGGCCCGTCTATTTATGTAAGTAAACATATAATATAGATTTATATATGTATATGTATATTTACAATATTATTCATTTTAAATCGAATTATGCGAATATTTTTTACTTCAAATTCATATTTTGACTTTAATTTTATTTTCCTGAAGGTACTTTGAAGAATTTTTAATTGTTTTATTGTATTTTTTTTTTAATTGTCTAGTTTATATGGCATGCAATAATCTTTATAAATAATTTTAATTTATTACTTTAACTATGCATTCACTTCGATCAAAGGACTTTCAAATTAACTAGGTAACATTAAAATAATTGAAAAATAAAAATGGCCGCGTTTAGTAAGTACGAGTATGGAATGTAAGCAGGGATTTCTCAACATGCAATAGTTCTATTAAAAAATTATTAATGCCACATTTGGTGTTTTAAAACCAATTATATACATACATATATGTACCTGTAATGTAAAAATATTAAATCTGTTAAGATAGGTACAAAATTTTCCCGCCTTACGATTTATATTTTGAGTCGGTTTTTCTTTGCTTTAACCCAATTGATCACGGCTCAATTTGCCACTTTAGTAAAAACAAAAATTTAATTACTGGTATTTAATTGTTTTATGCTAACTAGATTTTATAACGTTGACAAAATAAACCTTCTCGTTTAGGTTAGCATAACGATTTAGTTAATTAATTTGATCGAAGCGATGCATTTGACAAACACTTAAGAATCAAAATAAATTTAAATTTTTTATGTTTATAATACCGATAGTATCCTTTTATACGTCTTAATAGAAGTTTTTAGTTGCATAATAAATTTATTATTATACTGTAATGAATTTATATACTGTGTATTAAAATGTATAAAGTTTTGCCACAAATTTGGAGCACATTGCACATTATAAAAAATGTCGTATAACAATTACATATGTCAAAAAATAAACTTGATTTTAATTGAAGTATCTAATAGAAATTTTTTTGAAATTTCCGAAATTTCAAGAATAAAATTAATAAAAACCAATAAAAGAGAAATATCTAATAAAAATTCTCGCAGGTTTATTGGTACAAATCATTTTTGTTATTATAAATTGAATATGTCTGTCTGTATTGTGCAGTTATCCTTTCCTATTTGTTTAGAAAAGTTAAATGTGTGCGAAAAATGCAAGGTGTATAAAAGAGTTTTGCTTATATACGTGTTGAAAATAAGCGTGTTCGAATGAAATCGGTTTTTGTGCTTGATAGTTTTTTTTCTGTTCAAAAAAACAACAAAATGGCTGTTTTTAATTTAAGAGCATTGTTGTATATGTATGCATATATGTATATTAAAAGCTATGATGTTATAAAAAATAATATACACATTTAAACATTTAGTTTTGAACTTAAATAATTTAAGATTAAAAAAAAAACTTTTAAATTTATGTTTTTTAATATTTTAGCCACAAAATTATAGTACAAAATTCATATTAGGATTTTTTTAATTATGTTTTTAATTTTCAATATAGCAATGTTAGTTGTATATATATGTATATATGTATATTTAATATAAATATTGTTAAATTAAAGGCCTTGCTAAAAGTCTTTCTGTAAATAATTATATTTTAAATACATGTATAGGTTTCTATAATCTGATATAAATATAATTAATTTAAATAATTTTCATTTTGTTATACATTTATACAATACAACATTGTATATAGCCATATAGGTACATATATATATATTAATTTTCATATTAAAAAATGTTTATTTGGCTGAGTTAGTACCATACTGTATAATATAAATTATTTCGTTATGAAACGTTGATGATCTTATCAAAAATCTAATATCGTACTTTTGAAAGTAGATCGTCATATTCTCGAAGTCTTTATGACATATTATATTCCGCTTCTAAGTAATTCATTCATATATTCATAAATTTGCAGCCATTCTATTTTTCAAGAAGTTCTCAAGCTTTGGAGGCATACTATTTTTAATATGCCGTTTCATTACTTTATAAGCTCAATGTCAGTATAACGCTATACTAATAAATGTTTTTGTTCTTAGACTGTAATTAATTAGTGTTAGACTATTTTATTACTGATCACATTGCGAAAGTTATGTGATGGCATTAAATTTCGTATGTTGAACTTTTGACGCAAATGAGCTTTTCCGTGCTAGTAAAGCGTAAAAAATTATTTAAGATGTTATTATTTTTATTACAGAGAGATGTCTGTGAGATCCCCCTGCGATTGAGATAATGAACCAATTTTCACAAAATTTATAAATCTGGTTATTAAAACGATGAAACAAAATTTTTCAGTAATATAAGGGCTTCGAAACAAAATTTTTACTGGGGTCAGATTTTACATATTTTTACCAAGATTCCTTAGAAATAAGCTTATTGACAAATTATTTTTAAAACCTTATAGATTATGAATTTAGTACGTACTGTGTACATACTACATACTGTATATTCAAATTAATGTTCTTATGGCTAAAGTCTTAGCAAATTTTAAATAATTGTCTTACAATATTTTTGACAATTAATGTAAAATGTTTAAAAAAATTAGTAAAATCTCGTAACTTAAAAAAATTCATTGTACGTCATTATTTGTAGCACTATTTTAGGCCATCCAAGCAATATTTTTTTATAGTATTACAAACTCTAAAAATCTGTTTTAAAATAATAGGTAACACGTGAAAATAACTGCTAAGCATAGTGCCTACGGAATTTGTTATTTTGAGTTCATTTTTGATATACGATATTAGAAGTAATTTAATTTCGTTTTATCCAGATATGTATGATGGTTAATGAAATATTATTTCTAAATGAACACTTTGCTTTCGTGATCTGGGATAAATTATTGAATTAAATATAAATGAAACATCATATTAAAAGTGTTTTTCTGAATCCTACAATTTACCCCAATTTTTTTTTAATTACACCATTTTTTTTTGTCTGTGTATCATGCATACAAAAAAGGGACCCTAACTATACCGTTTAGATATTGATTTTTCTTCGTTTAAATAGTTAAATTTTTTGAAACGGAATATGAAATATTATTTTTTTCAAAGCGAAATATTTTAAATCAGTTTGTAACACTGAAAACATTTATTATACTATGGAAAATACATTTATTTTTAATCAAATTAATTATTCCTGACAAAATTCTAAGCTTTCGTAGTAAAAGTTTTGCATATGCAATATTAAATGAACTTACACAGTGCTTCCAGCTTCAAAAATTTGGCTACATGTAAAATGAACCTTAACCATTACTTTATAGTTAAGGTTTTCAATTAAATTTATAATTTTAAGTTACTATTTAATTATACTCTATATTCTATTTATGTAATTATGTAAATAGCTTTTAATAATATTCTTGGTAGTCCATAAATTTGAACAAATACTATATGTGAAAAAATATCAGTTAATATTTCGTAATTCAACTAACTTTAATTAAACTGGTTATTTTCTATGTAAATTTATTAAAATTTACAATAAATATTTTGTTACATTTAAATTGTATTTTGAATTCAAAATTTTTTTTATGTGTATAGAAAATTATAGACTTTTCTTCCAAAGATTCGCTTATTTTACAAAATTAATGAATGCATCACAAAAAAATTTCCTTTGAAATTTTTCAGAATTATTTTAGTTATTTTTTTTCGTTTTTTGTTTTGTTTTTTAAAGCTTTACTTTTACTTTTGAATTTTTTTTTGATTTTTTTTTTTTTTGGTTAATAGGCAACACCTTAACTTTGTAGAGGGTCTCAAATAGTTAAGGCAAATAATTGTTTTTATTTATAAAATAGTACAAGCTGAACCGTGCATTACTTCGCTTATGAACATTGGAGTACCAGCACCCAAACCGCCATCAGTTTTTTGATGTTCATTCTAAAAATATAGAAAAAGAAAACAGATTAAAGTTTAATATTTCATTTTAAAATTTATATGTATACATACAGGGTGATTCAGAGAGATATACAACATGTGTGTATATACCCATATATAAGTGCTTATACATATGTATATATGTATATATTTATATATATATACTTATACATATAATAAGTATACATTTTTTAAGCATATATGTATATACTTATATATATATGCTTAAAAAATTTGTTATAAGAAAGGATAACGGTTTGAGGGAAAGACTAAGGAATTAAGAACTTTACATCATAAATGTCTGTTTGCAAAGGTTCTACATGGATCAATATAAAAAGATGCAATTCGTAAATAAATTTTAGTAAAGGCTGTGTTTCACAGGAATAAAATTTTTTCGTGTCCACCTTCCACTCGAAGTTATAGTTGATCAAACTCATGAAAATACATTTTTTTTTGTACTGGGTCCAAATTCTATAAACCAAACGTATAAATATTTCAGGTTCCCGAACTTAATTAAAGCAAATTTCAGGTTTTCGAATTATTTTATTAACCGTAAGAAAGCAAAAGTGTAATGCTATAACAAGCCTGTCTCCCAAAACGGTACTCTTATTCTTTAACTATTCAATTTTAGTTTTATAGTACACTATATATACGTAAGAGTACCTCTGCAGAGTTATACATTATGTGGTAGGTATATGGTACCTCCATATATTAATTTTTTGAAAATTTTTAGAAAATAAATTAAACGTATGCCAAATTTCATGAAAGTACATGAAAGAAAAGGATCTTGATCTTTATTGTTAAACATTATTTATGCTCTCAATATGCTAATTATAAGTAAAAGAACTCAAATTAAATACTTGCTAAGATTTGGATAAGGATATAGTTTCCCTTATCTTAAAAATAGTTTTTTAATTTTATGTAATTAGTTTATATGTGTAAATGCATTATGCTACAATTACCTGGTCATATTCACAGTCAAAATAATTACTTTGACAATCCATACATCGACACTGGTCAGACATCTTACATGTTATTCCCCATTGTTTAGCTACTGCTTTGTAAATTTTCTTTGATGATTTATTACTTATAAAGTGTTGTAATTGCTCATGTGATATTGATTCAAGATTCTGCTGATTTGAATCCCAATTATTATCATTATCTTCATCATCGTAGTAGCTATTTTGTACATAATTTCCACTATTACTATAATTATCTTCATTATTCCTATTACTATTCTTCAGTTCATTCATTTCAGCAATATAACTGGGGCATTCTTGATCATTTTCTCCAGTACAGTACTGATGGCTGTGCATATTATCTATGTTTTTTTTAAATGAAAAAAAAATTAATTTGAAATATTTTATTCTAGTTTGGTGAATTTAGCAGTTAACTTCATAAGGTCTTAGTTATTCTTCACTAAAACATGTGTGCGTGTGGTACGACACTTAGCAAAATTAGGTCTCTTGAATTTTTAAATGTTTTGAAACAAAATAAGCAAGCTTAAAAATATCCTCGATATTTATATAGAAGTATGTATGAACGGCAGGAGATTCATTCATGATTGGTAAAAGTCTTACACGATAAACGATAAAGCTTTCATCAATATTCTGCTACTCACATTACTTGAGGTCATGTGATAATATTGAAAAGTATTTTGCATTACAGTGCAGAATTTCAAATTTTTAAATTGAATTTATTCAAAATATTAGAAAAATTGTTGAATACAAAATATTACGTTAAGGACGCGACTAACAGAACATGCGCGACTAGTTTTCAGAGCAGATGCTGTTTGGTATACACGAATGGAGAAAAAGTTACAATTCTGTTTCCCAATACAACAGCTATTTGTAATGTAGCAATTATTTTAAAAGAAGATAAAACAAGAGAAATAGAGTTGATACCGTGAACTCTGTGACATGCATATGAACTTGTTGCCTTATTGTGAACAAATTTGCAATAACTGACTATGGAACAGATTATGACTTTAATTACGCTGGATTAAACGGTTACAAACGGATTGGAGAATTAATAACACCCTTCAAACATACGTTCGCAAGGATATTATAGTTACCGTATTACCATTTCAATTTGCACACAGCAATTGAAGTTTTATGGTAGCTACCGCAAGAAATCAAGAAATTTCGATGACTTTTATCACACATAACAGTTCTAATAATATATTTGTTTGTGCGAAGTTTCAAAATTATAGCTTCCGTAATTTTAGAGATATATTCAAATAACTTGAAATAAAAATGAAGTTTCAGGGTAGCTACGCGAACCACTGATTTGATCACATCCAATTTAAATAAGACTCCGGCATTTACAATTATAAATCATTTGTGAAGATTTGGTGAGTTTAGGTCAATTAGTTTTCGAGTTATCGTTCGGACGAAGGGAGGAAGAGTCGGACGGACCTGCAAACGGATAGACATATCCGTATTATTTTCCAAAAAACCAAATTAAAAGGAATTCAAAATGAATCATTAAAATTTCACCAATTTTTTATAAAGAATCTCACAATACAAATAGCATTCTAAAGACAAATAAAAAAATCTGATGTGGTCAGCACATAACCGACCGCATTGTGTATTGTCTAGTTAAATGAAAGTGTTACAGAATATTATAAAAATGTCTGTTAAATACTTCTTTCCAATTTTTAGGACATTAGTAAGCTTATAGTTAACATAGCTAGAAAAATGTAAATATGGCTCTTAGTAGAGTTTCGCTTTGTGCTACCCGAATTCCCTGAAATGCTCGCCAGTGAGTTTCGGTAACAACCAGAACTCAAATATCAAATTTTCAAACATCAAATTCTATCAACCCGTTCCGTAGGTATAGTAAAAAATGTAAAATCAGCCCGCAGATCAGTTTTCGAGAACTGATCTTTCCAAAAAATTTACATGTTCATGTAACCAGGAATTCATATATTAAATTTCAAAGAAATCGGTTGATTATTTTTCTTTATATACACAAAAATGTATATTTGGCCCGTAGTAAACGTCCAGTTGCTGATGCCTGATTTCTTCCAAAAGTTAGGAATTTTTGCGGACGGTCGAGCAAAGCTTATATATGAAATTTCAAGAAAATCGGTTGAATATTTTCTTCAAAATGTTCAAACATGTCAAAAAGGCCCGCTCAAAAGTGCAGTTCCCGAGGCCTGATATATACCAAAAGTTGATCAATCCGTGCCATGGTAGAAATAAACTTACATATAAAATTTCATCAAAATCGGTTCAGGTGAACTTGAGATACACGCCTGCACACACAGACCGACAGGTTGCTAAAAATAGTTTATTTACACTTCCCTACTATGGAGAAGTGCATTCCAACCGAAAACTCGATATGCAAAATTTGTTGCCATCACATGACCTACCTATTGTTTACACAATACGGTCGGTAAAAATTAATAAACATACAAATATATACATATGTACATATATGTACGTTTGAAAATCGAATAGTTTAAAAATATTTACCGTATGAATTTTCATCAATATCATTATCAAGAATCACTCCTTCAATAACATTATCATCATTTTGTTCATGTTCATCATGTTGTTGTTGTTGTAGATGATTTTGTTCATGCTCTTGATGATATCTTTCATCTTTACTATGTTGTCGATTATTTGATGTAAGTAAAGATGGTGATATTGATGCTCCTGATGATGTTGATGCATGAAATAACGGTTCACATGAGCCGGTACATTCATCGTCATTACTATTTAATAATAAATTTTCTTGTGATGATGGTGGTGTTCCTGTCATTGTTGATATTAAATATTCTGTTGAATCTATTGATTCTTTACGATTTCCATCTATATTGTTCAAACCACATAAAATTTGATTTGTATCATCTGTTATATTTGAATTTATTGAAATATTGTTAATTTCGTTTCCGATTCCGTGTATATTATTATGAGAATTTCGAATAAAATTTGAATTTAAATTTTTCAATTGTGATTGTGCTATTGTATTATTAGCTGCTGTTTCATTTTCTATTGTAGATGTAGATAATAAAATATTTTTTGTTGTATTTAATTCCTTTAAATTTGTGTTATATTGTTGGGTTGATGATTTTATTATGGATGATATTTCTTGATTTACTTCAGTTTCAATATTAACTAAATCACCATTTACAATATTACTTTCTGATAATGATGATGCGATTTCTGTTGATATTGTTAAACGACTCCCTAAATCCAAATTTCCTAAATGCTTCTATAAATATAAATTACAGAATATTAATATCTAATATAAATGCAGATATTATACATCTTTTTATGCTTATAACTAGGTATAAATTGTATGAGTATATCTAATATCTAGAAGAATATAAAAATTAATGGATTGACTTTTATTGTTTTCTTTCCACTTTATGATAAATTAGCAAATTTTATGGATTGGATTCAATGATGGATGTTAGTATAAAATTACTTTCGTATTTATGCCACATCGATCCTGTCCACATGAACATATTTTTTATAAGTAAACTACAAGGTATATGAAAAGATGAATATGTATATGTAGATATGTAATTGTAGATTTTATAAACTGATGCTTTAGATCTCAGGTTGCTGATACCAGATTCTTTTAACATTTTTTTAAAATATCTTTTATTAAATATTTTAACACTATTTCAATTATAATTTCATTTTTCTCTGCATTTAATTAAAATAGTATTTTATGATCATCTTTGGATTTTAGTTAATTGAAATCACAAAACTAAATCTATTAAAAATTTTACCGAAAACATTAGAAAACTAAATTATTTGCTAATCCCTCTCAATTGTTTGTTTTAACAAAAAGTTTTGACTTCATCATTCAATTCAATTTCAATTTTTTTTAGCGTAAAACTGATGATATTTTTCAATTTTGTATGCCCACAACTGCTATATGAAAGTAAATTCGGGTCCCTGTTATTAATTATACATACTTATAAACCAAAATTTATGGTTTTTATAAAAGAAAATGAAAAATATTTAAACCCAGACATTAGATAAGGTTTAACATAACAAAAATAATACAATAATATTTTATTGGTTTGCCTTTCGTAAGGAGTTAAAACCAAGGCATGTAAAAACACCCATATTTGTCATAAGTCCGTTAACTTTTTCAAATTCTTTATAATACAATATATATTGGAAAAGATTCACTTTTATATTTCTTGCTCGTATATAAATCAGAGGAATTACTAAGTTTTCAAGAAATCGAGCTAATGGTTATAAAAAACGTAAAGTTTACATTTTACATTTACAAATAGTTTACTATTTGACAGAATACCAATTGTTTGTACATTTTAGATAAATATGAAAATGTTCACCTAATATTTTTATGAAAGAAGTATGTAGCTATATAAAATAATTACTATAAATATTAACAAGAATTAGAATAGGCTAACATAAAAATAATAAATTAAAAACTGCCAAATTTAGTACAAAACCTTGGGAACAAATCGACTTGCACTCAAGAAAAAACTCAAGTGTTATAAAAAAACTTCGAATCGGGCATTATACACAATTTTATTTTTAAATCAGCTCCAGGAAATCCTCCAACTTGCCAACGTAGTGAAAATTTTCTTTTAATAATTGATCATATTTTTAATACAATTGTGCACTTTATCACCCAATAAAGATTTTCTATGGCATAGAAAATATCAACATATTAGGAAGAGATTATTCTTTAAATTTTATTAGGGAAAATGATTATTTTTCTTAAAAAATTATTGAAAGTTAAGTGATTAGAAAAATATGCAATATTTCTTACACTTTTTTAGTATATTGAATTTTAGTGCTCTTATTTGAAAATATAAGTAAGGTATGGTCTCCTAGATTTATAAAATGTGAATGCATATTATATAAAAAAGTAAAATTCAATTAGAAAGTAAAATGAAGGAAATCAAATATAAAAATGCCATTATAGGATCTCACTCAGTTAAAAGAAATGCATAAAAATACTCGGAAGCCGGAAGTAGAAGGATAAGCAAGAAACTAAATTCATATAGTCAACTTTTATATAAAATTTAAGGACAAAATTTATTCTGTTATAGAGGCAATTATAAAAAGCTAACACAATTTTGCATCTAGATGTAAGGTCGAAAATATTTCAAAAATTTAGTTTCTATAGCTATAATGACAATTAAATAATAGTTTTTCGACACAGTTTAAAAAAGTTTATAAAATTCAAATGGTTTGAAAAATTGCTGGTTATAAATTCAAGATTCTGTTAGGGTTTGGAGTATAAAAATATGCATAATAAGAAAACTTTGTTCTACGAATAGATGCTAAATTTATGTGTATGATTGTTATTAAAGTAAAAAAGTGATTCTTCTTTATAAAAATTCTTGCAGTATTTTTTTGAATAATTGAAGTAGGGTAAACTTTCAAAAAAGTAAGGTCTGTTGCAATAAACAATTTTTGTTATTTAATAATTAAGTATTAATCAAGTAGTTAAATATATCATGTGATTTTATTAGTTTGTATGTTGTTTGCAAAAAATGCATAGTCGATACATTTGCAACAAATGCTTTATTATACATACTATACTAAAAATATTTAGATATGTTATATTTGTTTGAAATGTTTACACTATGCATTTTTCGCATGCTTTTAAAACACATTACACACGTTTTACTGACAAAACTATATGAGTGACAGAGGAAAATTTTTTGTATGACATATATTCTAGCTCTCAATGTAGCGCATCGAAAAAAACCAAAAACAAACTACAAATTTCGAGAAATTTCGAGTTTTAATAAAAAAAAAATTCAAAAAAAAAAAATTCCAAAAATAAAAATTTCTGATTTTGGCGAGCTTTATCGCGAAAAGTATGTCTCAAATCTAATTGATTGTAAGAAAAAGATTGCAAAAAATAGGACCATCAATTACCTGTGAAACAAGCACCTGGTAACAGGCTGTAGCTGAAAGTCTGCTGGAAAGTTTGCTGAAAAAATTATCCCCGAAATTATTTGCCACCTTTTGCGAAATACTCTGTATACATTAAAATTTTTACAATTGAAAAACATTTTTCCGATTGGCAAACTTTCTGAAAGTCGGTATATGAAACTATACTAATTTCACAGATGAAGAAAGTAATATAATATATTTTTTATATTTTATTGTAAAAATTTTCTTTTGCTTTCATTTATAGATTTTTTAAAATCATATTAAAAAATAAATAAATATCGGATACCTAGCACTTACACAATGTATGAACTCGAAGACTAAGTAATTGAGTTAGTATAAATGATTATATTTTTTAATGGCGTGGCATTACCGTTCGGTTTCTGGTTTATAGAAATTTTGAAAAGCTTGCAGTTTTGGAAACATGATTTCGAAGTTAATTTGGAGGAAGATGAAGCTGGAAAGAGAGTTTCTTTTCACAAAATAAACCATTTATTTCTGCAAACTAAAATTTTAAACTTCCAAAATTTTTCGTTTAAAGAAAACCGATGTCAAAAATTAAAAAGGAAAAATGGGTTTAAGATGATTAAGACAGGCGTTTTGCAAAATTGACAGAAAAACGGACGGAATGAAACAAATCCCAATATCATTGAAAACATGCTAAAACATTAACTTATTCCATAGAGAAAGAAACATTGATTTTTTGAATTTTTTAAATAATTTTCAAAATATTTAAATTATAAAAAAAAATGGAAAAATTTCTAAAAGATTTTTGAACATTTTGGCGAGCCCGCTAGAAAACATCATGGAAGCCGCGGCTGTCAACGCTCAAGATTCGCTGCTTTGACTCTTACCCTGTACTATTCTGACGAATCATGCTATATATTCCATAACACATTTATATTATATGCATAAATACAAATACATACATACATTTAGAAATTTTGTTTAGGTATAACAAAATTATTGGGGGCATATTTAAAAAGGTTAAATTGATCGATATTACATCAAAATGGGGAATTATTGAACAAAAATAAAAAAAGAGAAAAGGTATTACAACTTCCAATTCAATGATTACATTATCCTGGGGGAATATATTTTTTATAGTACATTAAATTTCTGCTGTATATGTATATTGTATCTAGGTTAAATTTGAATGTGAGTACATACAATATTACATTTGAAAATATTATTCATTGTGCGGAGGAGTCTTTGGTTACAAATGAAGATATTATGATAATCATAAATTACCTAATCTCTATTCTTTTTATAAATATACATATACAAAATATTTTGAAGAAGAAAAAGAATAAATTAAGAAATTTATTATTATTTTTATTAAGAATTTTTTTCGGATTATTAAATTTGAACATAAATTTGTGGTGATAAATATTATCTTTTATTTTCATCTAAAAAATTTTGATTTTATATTGATTTTGCAATATTATAACAATATCCATATACAGACGCAGATATTAGAGTAAAACTAAATTTCCTTAAAAAGCTACCACTGTTTGCGTAAAAGAAAATTAATGCAGTAGGAAGAAAATTAATGCACGATTGAAGTAAATGTTTAGGTGGCAGAAGACTTTTGAATTGTTTCATTATTTTTAATTTATGATTGAATAAAGTATTGCGAAATTGCAATATAGACTTTTTCAATCAATTTGCATGATCCGTAAAAATTAATATTTAAATCTTAATTCCTTTTTATATGACGTCTTGACGTCTTGGCTATAACGTCCGTAAAATCCTGTTTGATAATTAAACTTAAGTTTCAATTTCTACCAAAAACATTATTTTGCATTGTCGTTTAAACAAAACATAAAAATTTTAATATTTTTTTTTTTTCTATTCTTAGGTTAATTGTTTCCAACTGAATAAAAAGTATTCCACACATTCTTTTAAAAAACATAACATTCTAATCTACTCCGATTTTATACTTAATGAATCAAAATTTGTGAAATAATAAATTATTTAATCACAACACCGACGCTGTTGTAATTTTCTGACTCTTATAGAATTTTCAATATAAAAAAAAAAATAAGAAAAAAAAATTATAAAAAGTTCTTTCCTGCAGAACGTGGAGAATTAAAAATTAATGAGGGGAAAACTTACAATGGGAAGTTTTCACTTTCACATTATTTGAGGAATAAAATTTATGCTTTTGATGTGCATAACTTTAAATGTGATAATAAATACACATACTTATATAAATACGTTATGAAAATACATATTTATATCTAACTATATGTAATACTATATACAAAATATCTACATACTTACTTCTTCTAAAACACGTTCATAAGATGATGGTGAACTATTCCCATCAACTGACGTACCATCAGTCGTATGTGTAACAATTGGATTTGTATAACCTGTGGAAAATATATACGAAAAATTATGTTGGAAAGCAAAAAAAAAAAAAAAAAAAAAATTGGACTAAAAAAAGGAACAAAAAAAAATATCACCTGAGAAATTTTATTTTTGCACCTCTTACTTATATTTTTGCAATTTAATTTAAATAAAAACCACCATTAAAAAGGGTGGCATTATAGTGAGTGTCTGGTGTTCAAAAGTGCTCTTCGTTTTACTTCATATTGTAATAAGTTTTACATAAAGTTAATGTTTTTGTATGTTTTTTAATAATAATTTTTGTTGTGTTTCGTTTTTTCTTTTTTTAGTGAGGAAGAAACATGAAAATGATTTTAGAGATTATTAAAAATAAATTTGAAAGGAAATGTTGGAATATATTAAGGAAATAATCTTTAACAATAAAATATAAATGAAAAGTTGACAGAATTAAAAAGTATAATAACGATTTTTTTTCTCTTATACGTTCATTTAATATACGACTACACACAAAATTAACATGTAGAATGCTAAAGCTAAATTGTGAGTTATTCAAAAAGTTATTCAGAGGTTGAGTTGGTATGGTTTAAAGAAAGGTTTTCTGTGTAATGGAAATTAAATTCGCATCTTATTACATAATATAAAACAATAAATAAAAAAGGAAGAAAAAGTTAATGTGAAAGACGGGAATATAAAAATGTACGTGAATTCTTGTGGATATGCTATGAAAATGTCTTTGAATTTCCTCTTCGACAACTAATTTGTTTCAATAATAATCCTTAATTAAATTATTTGTTACTTTTTATAAAAAGTACTATATAGTGTTATACTAAATAAAATTTGTTAAGTACAACCAAAAAAACAAACATCAGAACGTAGAAATTTTTTGAGAGAAATGAAGAAATATAGCCTTTGCTAGTCACTTGACTACTCAAAAATTTTACAAACATATATTTAGCAAACTTCTTAATCTCAGCGGATCTATACAAAATATGAATGCAGAAAGGAATGATCCATTCAAAATGTAATTGTAATACACGGTGTTACAATTATGTTTGGAGGAATTTAAAAAGTGCAATGTTCCGTACTTAAACACAATGTTATAAATGAAGAGAATCTATTTAGAATGTCATAATAAATAAACTTAAATAAACCAATAAGCACTTCTTACTGATCTACGTTGCCTTATACTAAAGGGAAGAATTTTGACATACCTGATTAGCTTTTTCAAAAAATTTTCAAAATTAATTCCAAAATCCCGAAAATACATTTTAAAAATCGTTTAATGTCAGAACCAAAAAACAGAAATTAAAAAGAAATATAAGAAATGTAAAAATATGTAAGTTGCTTTTATTCAAAAGTTGAGCAAAAAGTAGGAGAAAGTAACTCAAAAAGAAGTTTTCAAGAAAGCTGGCTAAAAATTTCAGAAAACAATTGTTGGCTTTTTCCAATAAAGAGTGGAAAAATTGATATATGCATAGTTTGTGAACTGAAGTAACTGAAGTAAAGATGCGTACGAAGTTTTAATGCGTTTTGCGCAAACTGAAAAACTATAATTTGGATATACAATATTATTTTATGAGCATATGGCAAGTAATGATCGTTTAATGGATGAATAGACGATAAGACCACATACCCACATATTCTGACAGTCTCAAAATATTTATAGATAGTGCAAAAAGTGAAGGGAGAACTGCGATGAGGACACAAAACCATAAATGCGCTAATGACCCAAATCACCTCGAATCAATAAAATACACTAGATTTGAGATGGGATGCATTCTCTTCCCTGAAGGGCTTTTAAAATAATACCCAATAAAAATCCAATAACTTTTATGTTCTTGCAATGCCAGATTAACACATACGTTATATAATACTTATTGTAACTATTTTACCTAAATTTTGTATTAGACTGACGTATACTTTTGTGTAAAGCCTATTTGTACTTTATTTGTTACGATATTGTAAGAAAAAATTTAAATATTAAATGGTAGAAAAAATTTAAGATTTAAACTTAGTTTGACATGTAAATCTTGTAAAAATGTAAGCTGTAAAAATAGCTATACGTCATCATAGTTTGACAACAAAATTTATCTGACGGTAAATAATAGAAATTACTTAACTCTCATCAGATTTACTGTGAGGTTTTTCAAAGTAAAAATAACTACAATTCATTTTTTGCGCAAGTGTTGAACAGGGATCAGTTTGTTTTAAATTTTGTTATAATTTTCATAATTTCAATCTGATTTGTAAATAGTCTTCAGACTTCATCGTAGATTTATTTTTATATTTTGTGGTTTCATATTACATATTTTGTTACAACAAACTAACCGGGATATTGGCATTCTTAATGCCAATTTGGCATAATAAATTTAAATTTTGCATTAAGATTTCAAAAGATTATGGCAAGTGTATTTTTAGCATAATCGTCTTTTAAAAAATCTGATGTGATTAGCACAAAACCGATCGCGATGTGTATTGTCTTATTAAGTTAATTTCTAATTTTTAGGGCATTAGTAAGCTTTTAGTTAACATACCTAGAAAAACATAAATTTGGCTCTTAGTAGAGTTTCATTTTGTGCCATCTAAATTCCCTGAAGTGCCAGTTAGTTTTGGTAAAAACCAGAACTCAAATATCAAATTTCAAGAAATTCATTCAATTCGTTCCGTAGATATTGTAAAAAATGTAAAATCGGCCCTCAGACTAGTTTCCGAGTCCTGATCTTTCTAAAAAATTTATGGATTTATTGCTTTAACACTTCGAATTTAAATGTTAAATTTCAATGAAAGCGATTGATTATTTCTCTTTATAAAGGGAAAAATGTATATTTGGCCCGTAGTAAACGTCCAGTTGCTGACGCCTGATTTGTTCCAAAAGTTAGGAGATTTCGTGGACTGTCGAGCGAAGCTTATATATGAATTCAAGTAAATCTGTTGAGTATTTTCTTCAAAATTATCAAAAATGTAAACCAGGCCCGCTAAGAAGTGCAGTTCCCGAGGCCTGATATATCCCAAGAGTTGATTAATCCGTGCCATGGTCGAAATAAACTTACATATAAAATTTCATCAAAATCGGTTCAGCCGAACTTGAGATACACGCATGCACATACAGACCGTACGTTCCCACCGAAAACTCGGTATGAAAAAATTGTTGCCATCACCTAAACTACCTATTGTTTACACAATGTGGTCGGTAAAATGCAATGGAAAATTTTTGAAAAAAAAAGCTGCAAAGTTTTCTTTTTATAGACAGCCTGCTTTTATTGTGTGATATATAATCCTTATTATTTCTTATTTTGAATATTTTTAAGACTAAAAAGATGGTAACATTTATTTGCATATTTATCAGTTGTGAGCTAAAAAAATAATAAAGTTGGGTCAAACCAATGATTTGTATTGTAGCACTTTTCCCTTCAACAAGTGAAAATTGTGCTTTTAAATACAGTCTATGTATAGCTATCACACTATTAAAATTATTTTCATTCATATACAAAACTATTTCTAAGATTGCATATATTTAGGATGACGCATATATGCAGTCTTTGAAATAAAGCGAAAATTAATATGAAGTGGGGTTAACATAATGCTCGATTTTAAGCGTTAATTGTGTGAGTTAAGAAAACTAATTATATTTTTTAATGTCACGGAATTTACCGTTAGTTTTTTACGTTTATAGAAATTTGAAAAACCTTGCGGTTTCGGAAACATAAGGTGCCAAAAATTCAAATTTTACAAATTTCAAGAGGCGATAACTTGAGAGGGGATGGAGATGGAAAAAAATTTTCTGCTAACGAAATGAACTATTTATTAATGTCTAAAAGCCTGTAAAATTTCAAGCTTCTACAGACTGGGGTCTAGAAGAACAACGACATCAAAAATTTGGAAAAAAAAGACTTTAGATAACGGTAAATTTAAACGGCCATTTTGTTTTTCTAAAGTTTATCTATAATATACTGAGTTAGGGAAAGTAAGCCGCTGACTTTCTGCGTTTGCAGAATTTCAAAAATGCTTATGGTTTCATTGCAACAAATAGTTAAAAAAGGCCATTTTTAGGGTTTTGGTGGGGTATAACTTCTAGAGGTGGGGAGATAGGTAAAAATTTTGTTCTACAAAAATAAGTTTCTAGTACAGATCTATATACGTACAAAATTTCAGCTTTTTATCTTCAAGGGTGTAGATGTTTTGTAAACAGACACACGGACAGACGAACGGACGGACAGAGTGAAACTAATAAGCACTTTTTTTCAAAAATTTTTTGGAAAAGTGCTACAAATGGTTTGTTCTTTTTATTAAACACCTTTGAATTACCAAATTTTTTAAATTTGGCATTGTATTTTGCTTAATCTAGAACTATTTAATCGGTAAATATCCCAACACTGATTATACTTTGAGAAAAATAAGCTCAAACCAAATTAAACTAACTATTTGCGTTTCACTTGGAAAAAAACATTAAAGAGTTCTGTACAACTACAAGAATTTCAGAAATATTTTAATGTTTGTGAGGATAAAATAACATCTTACGAAAAACGTGTTGGTTATTATCATACAACCTTGTGTATTCCTACAAGATACATATATAATAAACATAATAGTATAATGAACTTTTTTCATCTTCAGGATGATTGCATACGTTAAAGCATCCGTTGATTAGTTATCTTGTGTTTACAGAAAATTTATTATAAAATTTGAAAAAATAAATGTTTGCTTTAATTTATTCTTCACTTTGAAATTGAAAAACAACTAAAAAAATAATGAATAAAAACAATGATTTTTTGTAGCACTTTTCTAAAAAAATCTTGAAAAAAAGTGTCTATTAGTTTCACTCCGTCTGTCCGTCGTGAAGCAGTTTTCAAAACTTCTACACCCTTTCTTCAGAACTGAAATTTAATATGTACGTACATATTTACTAGAAACTTATTTCCGTAGAAGAAAATTTTTACCTATCTCTCCCTTATGTCCAAGAAACTATAAAAATTTTTCAAATTTTGACGACGCAGAAAAATAGTGTTGGGCTTGCTGCACCCTGGCATACCATATTGAAACTTTAGAAAAACAAAATGGTCGTTAAAATTAACTATAAATTAGTTTTTAGATATTAGTAAATAGTTTAATTTGTTGAAAAATTTTTTTTTTCCACCTCCATTCGTTCTCAAGTTATCCCTTCATGCAATTTGGAAAATTTGGATTTTTTGGACTTTATATTTCCGAAAATGCAAGCTTTTCCAAATTTCTATAAATGCAGAAACCTAATGGTAAAAGCCATACCATCAAAAAGTATAACTATTTATGGTAAATCAATAACTTAACCGTCCAATTCGACCATTATGTTTATGTTAACACCCCTTTCAATTTTTCTATTTTGTTCATCCTAAATGTATGCAATTGTTATATGGTTAAAAATAATTTAAATAACGTAGTAGATTGTTATTGAAAGTAGTATTCTCACTTGTTCAAGGGAAAATTGCTTTTCTATAAACCATTAGTTTGATCCAACTCTACTGGTAAAACAAAATTAATGTTTATTATTTTTTGTTTCATCGTTTTTGCTACTTTCGTCTGTTTTTAAACATTACCAGGAGGAAAATAAAATTTTAAAATTAAAAAATTGTCTAAATCTAAAATCACTTTTAAATCATAATCAAAATACATTTGTTAAGAACACTGCGAATTTCCCCCTGTATAACACCTTTAATTATAATGGAAATATAAATGTAAACTAAAAATTGCTTAATCGGTTAACAAACATTGAAATGTCAAATGAATAGCAACATTTGACGTTAGAAACATTATAAGTATTCTAACGCAATTACAGTTGCCACGCAAATTTGTTTAGGAATGATAAAACAGCTTCAATATAAATGCAGCTAATAAAACGATAACAGAAGTTTTGTTTTGAAAATTTTATATATGTCAATATTGTGAATTGTGAAGTATTAATATAGTAAATATTTTAAAATATTTGTGCGATTGACTTAATGTGTAATTTAAATTATTTACATGAAGGTTTATATTACTTACCTAATTTTTCAATTGTTGTATTCGGCAGTAAGGATTTTTTATCATTGTTTTCAATTGAGATTAAACTGTTACAATCAGATGAATCTATTGTTGAATTACTGGCTCCAATATCCAAATTATTGTTATTACAATTATTGTTGTTGCCTAGTAATGATTGATTTACTTGTGGATCAGAATCGACTTCTTGTGATGTACTTCTTGAACTACCCATACGAAATTTTAATTTAAATGGCGCCATTTTAAAATATTGTTGTTGTTTCTTTTTTTTTTTGACTTATTACTTTTTTTTTACTTATTTTCTTATAATATTCTTATTAATATACGTAAATATAATTTCTTTTTATTTTCTAGAGAACAGTAAAACTACACACCAATTATAGAAAACATAAAAATTTAGAAATAATTGTGTATAAACAAATTGACAAGTTTGTAAAATGTCATATAGTGTCAAATTTTATAGTTTTTTATTAATTTAAATAAAAATTTCACATTTAGAGAACGCATAAGTTCACAACAATTATTTTTAGAAATCAAATTCAAGTATTGAAAAAAGGTAATAGAAATAAAAATATTTTGATTTCGTATAACAAAAAAGATAAGTGCACTTTGAAACTAATATATAAAACAAAAAGTGTAGTTAATTGATCATTTAAATTTATTTAATTTTAATATATTTTGTTTTATTTTATTTCTAATTTATATTTAGAAACTTCTAATTTTTTAGTAGTATTGCAGAATTTATGGTGGTATTTTTTTTTTATTTTGAAAGCTTAACTTTCAATCTGAAAGTAAAGGAAAGAAATACATCAAAATTAAGATTCATGACAGAAAAAACAAAATAATAATCAAAAAATGGCACACTAAGGAAATAAATTTTGGGAATGATTTTGATAGCGAGCATTTTGATATTAAATTGAAAATCAAAGCGTTAGAAATTAAAATGAATCGATTAAAATTCTGCTACGAAAACATAATTTCATTCAAAATAATTTTAAATTAAACAGGAAACGTGAATTTATAGCAATAAACATTAAAATCATAATAGAATAATATTTTTATACTATTATGATTTTAATTTATAATATTTTTGAATGTATTCTATTTACGATGTTATTATCCTCAATAAGAAACTTTATTGAATTCGAAACGATTTTCAAATAAAATGTTACCATTGAAATTTAATAAGTGGAGTGTTGCAACATGATATGAAAAACACAACTAATATGTATCCGAAATTGCATACACTGAACAAAAATTAGTAAAATTATACCAAGAGTTTCAGGAATGAAAAAATTCTAATTATATTTCTAATTACGAATTCTAACGATATAAAATATTCTAAATTTATTTCATAAATAAAACAGTGAAGTGTAACTTATAAAAAGAGGACTATAGACGCAAACTATTGGTGTGGATAGTTGTATTCTATTTTATTAAAATATTTAAGATGAAATAAAGAAGTGAAGTTGAAAATAAATAATAAAAACAATTGACAAATAAGAATACTTCAATGCAAATTCCAAAGATGACTTAATATTTTTATATAATTTTATTCAAGAAAATTTTATGCATGCACATACATACATATTTAAATATTTTAAAAATTTTTCAGTTTTCTGATCCAAAATTTCGTGTTGGTATTCCCCGAAAAGTAATATTACAAGAAAATTTATTTTGCAGGGTAATTTTTCACTCACACATCGACAAAAATGTATTTTGGCCCATAGTAAAAGTTCATTTGCATACGCCGAATTTCTCCGAAATGGATACTGGGTGGTGGTGTTATCTGTTGAAGCTTACGTGTAAAATTTCCATTTCTCAAAAATGATAAAAAACATAAAAATATAGTTGCTGAAGCTTAAAATACCCCAAAGCTGAACGATCTGTCATATCGCTAAATATAGACTCAAACATTTTTAGCAAAAAGTTTTGATCAAAATTCGTTCAGTCGAAATGGAGATAAAGGAGTGTTCAAACAGATATGGACTTTGTTGGACAAAAAGACTGACAAATAAACAGACAAAAAGAAGGTTTGCTAGATAAGCTTTTAAAGATGTATAATTCTAAATGTATAATTTATTGATGTTTCACTATGACGAAAAAATGCATCTACTGTGAAATTTGGCGCCTTCAAATAGACCTTCTTATTTTATGCAATTCGCCCGGTAATAAAAGAATTCGTTATAAATCGATTGTTTAGTAAAACTTGTCGCCACCTAAATAACACGTAATAAAAAGTAAGGAAAAATTCCACTCATGCTAAAGAAATTCAAACAAATTCATGGTATTGCGCAGTAAATTTTGCAATTTATCTGTGTAATATTAAATATTTATTGGAAATTATATCATCAAAAAAAAGATACATCGAATGAAAGAATGATAATAAATGGATAAAATAATTGAAAAATAAGGTATCGAAAAAAAAAAATAAAAATAATTTTTTTTTGGTAATGCAGCCACGTTATACTCGTATGTTTAGCTAGATACCTTTGTGCCACAAGCATTTAACAATATAATTGTATAGGGAGAAACAAAAAGGAATAAAGGTTATGAATTTGGAAAAACATTAAAGAAATCAAAATACATTTTTGGTAAACATACTAGTCAAACTAATAAAACGGAATAAACAGCATGTGAGTGAATTTAATGAGAGTATGACTTCATGGATAGTTGTATATACTTGCGACAACTTATATGTGCTCCTGATATGGTTTATTAATAAAAGCTGTTAGTGAGGTTTTAATTGCGAATTAGGCGAAATGTCAATGTAAGAAAGTTATGGTTCATTTATGTGGTTATGTAGTTTATTTTGATTTTTCAGAGAAGTTAATTTAATCAATAGGGATCGGAATTTCTTAACTTTTAGAGAGGTAAATATTTTAGAGGTAATTAAATTTGACAGAGGTAAATGTTGCAATTTTGATAACAATTTCCAAATGTTTATTTTATTACGAACTAACTTAGTTGGTAATTTTATCTTGAAATTTTAAATTATAATTAAAAAAATTCAACAATAACTCATTAGTAAACAAGTTGACCGTATTATTTTCTTGGTTGAATTTTTCGTATTATTGTACATATTTTATTTAACTTAATCATTAATAAGTACGTGTAGTAACAAATTCTGCTTTCGATTATTTTTCAGTTGCTGTTCGGTACTTGAATGATATACTTGAACTTAGTGCATGTATCTTTGAATTCTAACACTATTACAAAATTGATAAAATTATATATAATTTCAATGGAAAATATATCTTTAATCCAGCAACATAAAAAGAAAACATAAGTATTGAGCTACTGCAAGTTATCTAGTTAGAGCACGTTCGAATCGACAATTTATCATATACTGGCATGCCATTATGTAAAGGTCATCGAAATAAATGTTATTTCAAAACAGAGCCGAACTGGTCATATAACAAATTTAGTCAGTTCAACAATAAGTCATTTGATTATTTTAAATTTCATTAGCAGTCAAAATGACAATCTAGTGTTAAATAAATTTAAATTAGATAAGATTATAAAAAAAGGTTTTTGAAAATTAAAAAATTTTTAAATTTGTTCATTGAAATCAGGAATAATATTATTTTCATATCCAGTCAATCTACTTAAATTTAGCCAGGTGTTACTTAAACTTCTACGTTCTTACTTTAAATCATTATATTTCTTCGTTAAATTCATATTGTATTCATTTGTAATTAATTTTCTATTTTCTTTTAATTTTAAAAATAAAATTAGCTTTTTTTATTTGTGATGAAAAAAAATCTTATAGTTTTTTAACTTCAACTAAACTACTTAATGGCATTTACAGATAAAATGTACGAGAAAGTACTATCAACATTAGTTAATATAAAAGAAAAATAATTGGACTATAGTCCTTATTACTAACTACGTTAAAAATATAAAAAACAAAATTAATAAAAAATTAAAATTTAGCATAAAAGAAAAGTGAAAATTAATACTTTATTTATTGCTCATAATTGCATAGTGAGAAGAAGAAAAAACACTAAAATATATGTTAAATGCATTGTACATGTGTATGTAAAATGTAAAAGGACTCACCATATAGCATATCATCTAATTCGCCTTCTCTCTCTTTTAACATTATTTTCCAATATGACTTTAATTAGTTTTTGTTTTCTTTTTTCTTTTTTATATTTTTCCACTTATCCAAGGTAACAAGGTGAAAATAAAAACAATTTTTTTTTTATTTTCTTTGTATCTCTTTTTGGTTTTTTTTTGTTGTTGATTTCAAAAAGTTGTTCTAATTAGAAATTTTGTAAAAAAAATGTAAATTTGAAATTCTTGATTACATGTATTGTTTTCGTTCTTTTGAGGAGCAACTATATTTTTCTTTAAAATAAGCCAAAAGAAAAAATTTAAGTAAAAATTACATCCTTTTTTTTCAATCCCTGTGTGTATCCTTGTGTTCAATAGTGTTTTCTTTTTTTTGAAGATTTTGAAAATGAATGTCGCAAGAAATCAATTTATGAAACGTAATACATTAAAAAATTAATTCAGAGCATCTTTTTTATTAATGAACTTGAAATATTTCACAAAATTCCAAATAAATACAAAAGAAGTTACAAAAAAATTGTACATAATATGCGTGTCTTGTACACGTATACCAATTTTTTGCAATCGAAAAAATTTTTAATTCGATTGACATAAGCTTTCCATCAGAATTTATTTAATGGAATTTTCCTTTTTTAAGTAAGAAAAAACCCTCAAAATCAATGAAGTTTCTGTACTTCTACAATATTAAATTCGATTTTTGCTTCAATAGTAAAGAAAGAAAAATTTTTCAGCTAGTTTTTAAAGCATAATTTTTTTAAAATTCGCCAATCCCTGTTTAGAAAAATTAAAAGTTAAAAACTAAATAAAACTTCACGCAAAGATAAGCAATTAAAAATCTTTAACCAATATTTTTTCAAACAATTTTATTTGCAGGAAAAAAATATATTTTCAAGGATATTTTTTAAAATGTTTAATTTTTCAACTCAAAAGTGTGGATTCAAACTATTTTACAAAAAAAAAAAATTCTTTACCTTTCTTTCATAAAACTGTTTAATTAAAAAAAATTTTGTCAATTATTAAATTTTTTTTTTTAAATATTTTTCAAAGATTTTTTTGATATAAAATAATTTTTTTTTCTAAATACAACACAATAAATGAAATTTTTTTTTGTTTTATTGTAGCCGCGACACCATTTTGTTATAATTATTTCTCTTTAATACTGAGGAGAATATCCTTATGTATCGGTAACATAGAAAAAAGTTGTTAAATTAGAGTGTTGAGGGAAAGAGAATATTGATGAGTAACCATATAAAAAGAAAACATATAGTAGAGCTTTTTTAAATGCTTGTTTTAACAACAAAAGTGTGGTGAAAAGTATAAAAAAATTTTTCTGTTATTTACTTTGGTTTTCGGTTTCATCATTTTAAAAATGTTTTGGTAAACTATAGCTTATATACTCTTTTATAAATGAATAGGTTGAATTCAATAAGAGCGGCATTAGTTTTGTATCGGATGTCAAAGAAAATTTAATGCTGTTCTGTGACTTCAAAAATGTGCTTAAAACAAAATCTTTACATAGTACCTTATTCAAAAAATTTTGATGAAATAAGATATATGTAGAATGTTTAGCAGTAAAGCAAAATACGAGTACATAACATGATCAAATAAACACATTTTTTAAAGCATGCATGAATACTGTAAAAACTTTATTCAAAAACGTTGCAACTAAAAGCACTAAAAGCTTTGAGACGATTGTGGAACAGTTTTTTGTAAAATTTGTTATTAAAATTTTTTATAATTTTAAAACGTTTTCGAAGACACCTAAAGTTAGTCAAATAAAAACGAATTCTTACTAATCTTTTGTTTTCTTAACTTTTAAACCAAATTTTAATTTTCTTAACTATGTAAAATAATTCTAATTTAATTTTCTATAACAATCGCAAATTTAATTGGTTGCAGATTTTTAATTCACGTTGGTGGACCATGTCTCATCGGAAAACTCGTTATTAAACGAACCTTTTTCCTGACTTGAAGAGTGGGAAGAACCAATAAAACTACAATATTGTCCGAATGAATGCGCTTCCTCTGGTAAGTAGATAAAAATTGTAATTTTTAAATTATAATTCTTTAAGAAAATCTTTTTCCAATGAATCAAAGTAGTAAATTTTTCAGCAAAATTAGTTCCAACACCGTCAGTCATGTGTTGTTCACATGATTGGCTGTTCACATATGTATTTATATATGTATGTGCTTATATATTGTATGCCAATGTATGTATAACCTCAAAAATTGATTTTCAATGTTAAATAACAAAAACAAATAAAAGAAAAAGAGCTTTTTTTACATCATGTATTGCCTAGTTAACACAATTTTGTGTCCTTATTTTATTATGTACATACTTTTTTCCCTCTTGCTCCAATATTTAGAAGAGTAATCGTACATCTAGTTTTTATATTCTGATCTGACTTGTCTCATAAGATAAACATATTATTATCTATATATACATACATATAAATTTGTAATATATGACTCGGACTTTTTCTTTTTATGAATCTCTTTTTTTTTTGTAGTTTTGTTTTCTTCCATTTTGTATTTTTGAATATGAATTTTCCAGTGATGTAATTAATTAAATTTTGAAAGTTATTAGAAATAGAAAACCTATTTCATATACGTTTTGAAGAATAAGGTACCAACCATGCATGTCTAGATTTTAAGCGAAATAATTTAGATTTATAAACAACAATTAAACTTGCTTATTTGAAAAAAATGGTAAAAGTAAATAAAAAATGTGAAATCTCAAAATACTGTTCGTCTCTAATATAGGGCCACTCATGAAATTTAGGTATTATAAATTAAAAACACTTCTACTTCTTGGACTACCTAGTTAAGTTAAAGGAATTATAGCTTTCAATAAGAAAAATACTTTTCTGTTGCCTTCTTATTTCATTAGAATTTGAATTAAACGAATAATTTAAATAAATTCGGATGAAACTAATGTTGAAATTTTAATGTTAAAATATTGCATACAATCAGGATGAGGATAAAACTAAAGAAAGTCATAATAAATATAAAAATTTGATAAGATTTTTTAATTAATAGAAATAGAAATGAGTTGTTAAAATTAAAATTTATTTTAATTTTAAGACCCGCTGATTTATGACCATGATAAACCGGGAAAGATAATTGCTTCTATAACGAGATGAATCATTTGGAAATGTTAGAACTTGATTACGTAATTTTTTACGTGAGATTCATATATTTTTATAATTCCAGTTGAAGCTAGAAAAATGTGTTGAAAATGATGAGCTACTTTTAATGGTTTCAAAAAGAAATTATTCTACAAATTGTGGGATGTGAAATAAATTTTTAGCTTTTTTCAAGTGGATTTTGTACAGACAGTTTTTAAGAACATATGTACCTTATTACTAATAGTTATATTTTCATCTGAATGTACTCAATTAGAGAATATTAAAAGTATGTTTCTTTACCTTTAATTCATTTGATGTAAAATTCAACAAGTATTTAGATTAATTTTATTGTTAATTAATTCAGATCTTATAGCTAGAGATGTGTAGTAATATAGAGTAATCTAATTGTCAAGTAATTTTAAATTTTATTTTATTTTAGTTTTTAATGTTTTTTTCTCTTAGATTTAATATACAATAGAGTTAACAACAGAAAGTTTCAGTTATGCAAATAGCATAACGGAAATTATACGCATATTAAATTTAGACACTATAGTATTTTTGTACTAAAAGCAAAAGCATACCCCGCATTTTTTTTTGAATAAGCTATGTACTCGTATAAGCTTTACGTAATTTATTTTAATTACAATATCATCAGCAACAAGTCAATATATGTATATTTTAAAGAAATCGGGTCATGTAAATTTTAAATAAGCAGAATTGACCACGCGCCATTACAGCCCATCTGTTGTCTTTTACCCGGCAAATAGGACCTGAACAAACTTAGCTGGACATCATCCAATTGCAACTAGGACAGCTTACAAAGAAGTACATTATGGTCAACACAATTAAATGACTTCTGCAACTCAATCAATAAACAAGTAGTATATTTTTTTTATTTTCCATCAATACTATTTGTAATAAAGTCAGTTAAGGCAAAACAAGCTTCCATCGAGTTTTTCTGAAAGCCACACAATTTCCCATGTAAAATATTATTTGAATTCAAGAAGGAATTTTTGAAAACGAATTCAGAATTGAAATCGGGCGATAATTCGATGGATTTGTTTTATCACCGGCCGTGTATATCGAAATATATGGCGATTTTAATAATGTAAAAAATTTACGGAGAGACAAAAGGAGAAAGTGTCAAAGATTTTGGTGGAGAGTTAATTTAAGAATAATAATTAATGATATATTAATATTAGGGTTAAAAAAATTGCAGAGGTGCTCACCTGTGTATTGTAATTTAACAAAATTTGGTGAATCTTTATATTTACATACTTATTCAATTGCGAAAATAATTCGGTTTCAGATTTTTAAAATCATTATATAATAAAATAATTTTATATTAAATTATATTTTTGGTTTCTAATAGTAAAACCATTGAAATTGAGAAAATCATATTATGAAACATGCATGGCGTCAAAGAAATTTTCATGGTTTCAATATAATAAAAGACTTTCATGGTTGAGTAAAGCAAATTTAGAAGATTATCACGTGCCTATGATTTTCATTTAAACTCACTCCAATGAAAATTATAGTTATCTGGTTCTCAATATAGATATGAAAAATACATGAATTCATGTAAAAAGTTTTTTTTCCTTATAAAAAGTTCCTTTCAAGCTTTTTTTTTCTTTTTATTAAATTTTTACTATGTACGTTTTCGTATAAGCGTACAAATATATTTATATATGATCGTAGGTATATATAATAGAGCGCAAAACACATTTTGTAATTTTTTTATAGGTTTTTAATTTCATCAGTATAAATCGAGTCCTTCTTCATGCTGATGTCTAAAGATATTAACAGATTTTTAATAACTTTATGGAATTGGGAGGAAACCTAATCAAGTTAAAGAAGATTAAACTAAGAACTTTATAATTGAATTTTAACTTTTTTTCCCAAAGATTCACTATTAAGGATTCCCTTTTAACTTTTTAAGTCTTTGCTGATTTTTTTTCCTATAATAGAGCAAAAGATAATTGATATTTAGTTGAAATGTTAAAAAAGGTGCAAGTTAGACCAGATTATAAAATAAATATTTTGCCCTTCAAAATCATTATGCGGTTCACGTTGTCTATTATACCAAACTACATACATATAAATAATACGTAATTAGGTTTGTAATCAAAATTCAATAAGGATAATATTTTTAAGTATATGTGGCTTATATGTTTTAAATTTATGTGATTATTATTTTTATTATGATTATATAATAATTTCGAAGGTTATTTTTATGAGAAATGTTACGGTTTCATTTCGCAAACGCAAAATAGATATTAAAATGTTGTTATTCATGTACGTATACACGGTGATTCAGAAAGATATGCAACATCGTTTTTAGACGGTAAAAAATTGGCAAAACTTTTGTTTCGGAGAAGATGCTTGATCTTGAAAGATACAGCTTTAAACATAATTTCATTAAACTTCTATTTTGTTTTGCTTAAATTTTTTTGCTTTTAAGTTTCGTTCCAAAAAAATAGAAGTTTCAAACAAATAGCTTTCGAAAGAGCTAATAAAAAGCTTGAAAATAAGAGAGTACATTATTTATTCAGGTACTTTCCGAAAAACAAGTTTTGGAACTTGGGAAAATCTCTAATTTTTCCCATTTTTAATTTTTTAAATTCTTGAAAAAAATTTATACAGAAGTTTTCCCGATATTTCAGCTTTAATTAAAGCCGCCAAAAGGGCCATTTGAAGTCACAAAGTTACTTTTGATTTTGATTCAGAGATTTTTAAAAAAATATTTCCTTGGAGCTTCTATCTTTTTTGGAACCAGTTCCAAAACAAAAATTTTATACATTTTTGTTCATCTAATCAATTCTATTTATTGTTGTACACCAGTACACCTTTTTTAATCACTCTGTATATGGAGTATATGAGTGGAAGGTAAAATCACTAAGTGGTTTCCTTGAAATATAAAAATTGAGTTATACATTTATCGATCTTTCGATTAGCCTAAAATAAGAAAAATTGATCGGGATTTCAATATAAAATTTTAATATAAATGATTACTTAATCTTTAATAGGATTAATTTTTTAGCTTAGTTTACGTACTAAATATTTCATGAAGGAGAAAATTGCCTAAATAATTTCAAATTTTTATTATGTTCTAAATTTTTTACTCTTGTGTAAATATCTGCTGCGACTTTACGTGGTGCACATATATATGTGAATTGTAAATTAACAAATTTAGGTTGAAGCCTGCATATAAATCCTAGTTAATTAGTTATTGTAATAGTTAATATAACATTAAATTCAAACGAAAGAAAATGGTGGTGACATTTTCATTTTGCGTCATCCGTACAAAAATTTTGTAAGAGTAATGATGCCGGCTGACAAGAGTTTTCATACTGCTTTTATTATGAAATGTAAGTATTTCAGTAATATAATTAATTTCCTTATTTTAGGAAATGTAAGCGAAACTTCATGAATAAGTTAGTATATTGGCATAGCAAAAGAGAGACACCTTTTCGAACGGTTGCTTAATTTATTTTAAATCCTTTTAAGCTTTTTTATTTCCCACACATGACTAAGTCATTTTTGAAGTCCTAGTGGCTATTGTTAAAACTTATACAACTTCGATCAAATTTTGTTAAGAATAGTGGCCCCATTTTTTAATCTTTTTATCCAGGATGAAAATTTATAAAATGGATAAAAAACTAAAAAAAAATATTTTCTTTCAGTTTTGGTGAATATACTCATAATAGACTAATTTAAGAAAAATAATAGAAAACATGATAGGATTCGAAACTTCTGTATTAGAAAGGTTCCAGTAATAGTTAAGTAACTAATTAATAATTTTAAGGATCAAAAAACAAAATATTTAATTAAAAACTGCGGCTTTCAATTAAATTTATTAAAGTTATTACCAAAATTCTACAAAGTTTACAAGACGAACGATAAATTTATTATACTTATGACCACATAATTAAAGAATTTGAATTAAATTTATATAAGTACCCATTATATCAATTAAAAGTCCATTTATTTAAGTAATCAATTAAGTTTAATTGTTATAATTTTCATTTTTGTTTATTCTCGTATACATTCATACATGTTTAATCTTCAATTCCGCATGCAATTAATAGAAAAACTTCTTTATTTTGCAATGTACTCTCTCATGTATCTGCCATTGACCTCAAATTTACATATTTAACTTTATGTTCTGAAAGAAATATTAATCACCTTTATATTTTGTTAAAATATTGATCGAAATTTTTATTTTGCTTAAAATATCGATGGCTTATCGAGAAAATCCTCTATCCAATATTCAAAAAATTTTAAAATAATTATGAAATTAACCTGCAACAAATTCATACTACTGGTTATTTTACTGCCATATTTTAGAGAATAACGCATCTTTCTTTTAATTTACAGTCTGCATATTTGTGAAGAATAGTAGTGAATATTTGTGATTTTTTCTAAATTATTTAAAAATGTGAGATAGAGGGTTTTCGCTGAAATTGTACGATTATACGATTGTACGATTGTAGCAACATGTTTTCGTAATAATCGTGCTCTTCAATAACGCATCGCATACATAAAATGACTCATCTTTAATCCATTCATAACATTTTATAGAACACTTAAATAAATATAGTAGACAATTATTTTGAATAAACTTGAAATATGTGCGCCCTTAAATATAAAACATTTCGATAAACTTGAACTTTTCTTATTTTTATTTGAACAGCAGTTTACAAAAAAAAGTATGAAAATTGTATAGAGGTGAAAATTAAAAGAAATTTTAAATACATATGTAAACATTTTTGTCTTATATTTAAAATAGAAATTGTAATAAGAGAAGCTCAACTTAATGAATGTTAAAACCAAGCAGTCAGATACGAGACTTCATTTTGTAGCATAAAATTATAACAAAATCGTATTCGGATTGTGTATTTCGCAGAGAATTTATTAAAGAAAATATTTATTATTTTTGAGCGTCCAAATAAAAGTAGAATAATGTTTTCTAAAGGAACGATGGTTGCAATCACATCAATTTTAATTTTTGGCACGCAAGTAATTTTTTTTTTTGTGATTTTAAATATGGAAAATCAACAAAATTTAAAGATTTTGTAGAAAAAAATTTATCATACTCAATCTAACAATTTTTCTTTGTTTTGCAGGTTCTCATTGGTTTTCCGTTTCCGTTTAAATATTCTTTGTAAATGTTTGTGTCCGGTTTACAATTTAAGGTGTTCCTATTATTTTGCAAGCAAAATACAAGAACTAATTCAATTAGATAATAAAGGTTTTAGATAATATTCCTATATTTAAATTTATATTAAGTGTAAAAAGTGATATAATTTATTAAAACAAAAACTATTTCTAATTGTCGATCGTGTTATCATTATAATTTTTAATTTAATTTTATTTTGTTTTTGAAATATTCTTAAATTAGATAGCGTTTGTTACAAATTTAATATCTAACTTTGTTAATAATAATAAGTATACTAAATTCATATTTGTGTACATATAAATTAATGTAATAAATACAACACATATTAAATTTTTAAATAATGTCAATTATGACAGAATGGTTGACAGAAGTCGGACACTTTATAAAGCTGTTTGAAGTATTAGAATTTTGAAATTAATACAGATTTATTATGAAAATAATTTAATCAATTAATGTTCGCCTATAATTTGTAAAATAACACATTTATTTTTAACAATCCCTTTAAAATTTAGTATCTAGATTTTATAGTTTCATAAAGATTGAATAAAACCAATTGATTTAGTTTTTATGAAAGAACTTAAATTGTCAATAGGATTAAGGAGATTTTGAAAACCTCGAAACTTAAAAAAAAACAAAGAGAGAGGTACGGTCTAAAAATTAGTTGTAGTTCTATGTAATTGATTATTATAGAAAATAATGTTTTCACTGAGATTTGACAAGTGAATTTTACAGAAAAAGGACAAAAAAATGCATCAACTGGCTTCTTCTATCGCGATACAGCATTGTCAATAATGTTAAAATAATAAAGTAAGCACTTAAATTAACCGTTATCTTAAACGTTTTTTACCTTTTGCATTAAATTTTTCAAATCGTTCTTTTTTGGGCACTACAGTTAAGTTTAGAAATTGGAGTAAGCTATGTAATTTCAGCAACTTCCACATATTTATAGATAATTTATTTCATTAGAAAATAATTTTTTTTTTCAATCTTCTTCCGTTCTGTGTTAGCGGCGTTCCAAAATTAGCAAAATTTTAAATTTTAGAAAGTCTGCTCTTCTGACTAATTTTATAATTCCATAAATTTGTTAGATCTTTTAATTTTGGTCTCATCATATGGTGGTAATGCAATATTTGTGATAATTATATGAATATATGTGTATTAAGAAAACAATAGAAAACGAGAAAAAATAGAGTTGACCGCGTCAACTCTGTGATACCCGTGCGATTTTGTTGTCCTATGTGGGAATAAATATGCCATAACTGACTGTGGGACAGACTTTGACTTTAAGTTGCCGTATAACCATATTAAATTATGCAAAATTTCAGTGCTGTGTTTTTAAAATTTTCTAAGATATCGCAAAACTACTATTGAAGTTGTATGGCAGCTACCAGAAAGAGCCAAGCAATTTTAACGAATTTTATCAAACACATCGGCCCTACTAATATATTCACTTGTGTGAAATTTAGATGTCGCGGTTTTTATAGTTTCTAAGATATAGCCAAATAAATTTTAAAGTTTTATGGCAGCTACACGAACCAGTACCCCGATCATGTCCAATCATTAATGAACTTACCTCAATTAGTTTTTGAGTTATCGCTGGCACGGACGGACGGATAAACAAAGCTAAATCAACTCAGAATTCGACACTGATCAAAAACATACGCTTGATTCTATATCTTAGACCGCTATTTCATAGCGTTACAAACGGTAAGGTAAATTTAGTATACTTAAATGTTAAATGGTATAAAAATGTTTCCGTTATATTTTATTTAAAAACGATGGATTTCCTACAAATTTATTGTATTCTAAAATCGCTTTACCAAAAATTTTAATAGAGAAATTTTTTAAAAATTCGACATTTTTGTAATGTACCCATTCATAAGTTTCATAAAAGAAATATACATAGTATTTGCTGTAAATAAAATAATTTTTGATAATTTTTATAAATTTCTGTGTATCAAATATCATAATTCTGTAAATCAAATCAAAAAGATTTCCTTTTCAAAAAGTAAATTGTACAGTTCTATTAATTTTACTATACTATAATTCGAAGTAGCCCATTTTTGGATCGCGCGATCATAGACGTAAGAACTTTAAAATTATTTTTTATGGATAAAATTATCTAATTTATCTTCAAAGTCATATTCGAGTTAGTTAGGTATTAAAAAGTTTTCTTAGATTCGGTCTTATCACTTTGTAGTTCCGAAGTTTGGTATCACATATCCTGCGTTAATTGTTTTAAGAACAGTTTAGCAGAAGCATTTACGTTTTTTCTAGTGGGTTTTCGTTTATTCAGTTCTAGAATAGTTCTAACAGTACTTCATGATTTAAATTTAAAATTAAAAAAAAATTTAAATTTCAAAATGTCATATTCAGATATTGAAGGGTTAATAAAGTAAGCAGCGAATTGGGAGGCGAAAAGTATTGGGATACAATTTTATAAACAATGTCATTTCTGTTATTTTCGAATGATAGATTATTTAGAAGTTTCAGAATTCGTAGACTGCGTAGAAAAAAGCTAAGCTAAAGTTTTTGCATACTGTTTAACGTTGCAACTTAGAAATTTTAGTTCTAACGTAGAATAGAACTTGCAGCGCAGCGTGCATAAACGAAAACCTTCCTACACTGACCATACTATTTTACTCTTTATAGATATACAGGGTGATTCTAAAAGATATACAACAATATATTCCATTGGTTAAAGGATCGAAAATGGTTAAAACATTTGTTCCGAACTGGGTGCCAAATCTCAAGGATTTCCGAGTTCCAGGGATTTTAACGAATTTTCCGTTCTGAAAAAAATGGGGACTTCAAACAAACAGTTTCTGAAAAATCTAGTAAAGGGCTTAAAATAAACGTGTTGCTTGATTCAGTATTTTATGTTTCTTCGGAATACAAAGGATTCGAACTTTAGGCAAAATCAAATTTTTCCTTGTTTTATTATTTCAGTTTTTCGTGAGAAATATTTTAAAATCTTGAAAATTTTATTATAGAATTTTGCCCAGCAGCTAAATCTTTAATTTAAGTCCTCAAACATTAAAAAAATTTTTATGGTACAGAAGATAGTACAAAAGCCACAAATTCAATTAAAATCAAACCAGATGTTAATAAAACTAAAATTAAATTCAATTTTATAATCCTTTATCAAAAAATTTGGAAAAACATGAATTCCTTGTTCAAAAAATTCACAAATTTCTCAAAAGAAACACCAAATTCTCCTGTGAAATTCATTTAATTCGGCAAAAATTTATGTTTTTCTATTTTGAATTAATTGTTTTACTGAACCTCTTTAGTTGCGTCTACCTTATGCCAATTTCTAAAAGATATACATATAGAAATTTGTTTACATATTTGTTTACATATTTCTAAAAGATATTTTGTAGAAATTTGTTTAAAATTTATTAAACCCATTAAATTATTTATTAATTATTTAGTAACTCCATAATGTTTATTCCATGTTATTTACAAACTCCATTTTGTATAAAAAAATTAAATTCTATCAAAAAAAATTTTCCCATTAAAATAAATGTGAAAACTTGTATGGCAACTCTTTAAAAATTCACTCTAGCTGGTTAATTTTAATATCTTCACATGCCGAATTGTGTCTAGAATCCGAAAATATTTTTTTTAAATTTTTAAACCGCACCCAATGTGAGAAAAATGCATTTAAAAATTTTAAACCATATAGGTACCATTTCTTATAAAATTTGGCAAAAATTAAAAACCTATCACTTTTTTTACCAAGAAAAGTTTCGAAAAATAATTTTTGGTTACTAGATTTTTTTTTGTTTTTTCAAAATGAAAATTCTAGTTTTTCTTTTCAAAAATTTAAAATTTTTTAAAATCGATTCTTGTTTTTCAAATTTTAATTTGAAAAACAAAAATTAACTTTTAAGTTTGTATAAAATTTCGTTTCAATTTTATTGTTATTTGTTACATTTCAATAAAAACACTAGAATTTTGTTTTTCTCTTACAAATGTCAACTGTTTTTTTTGAGTGACTCTTGCCATAAAAAGTTAATGATAGTTGATAATTACAGCGCTTAAAATAAGTAAAAATCAAAAGTAGTGAAAAATGGGGGCTTTGAAATCTTTACATAGAAATAGTTTTTGTGCTAAATTTTCTGTACCATTTTTCGAATGTTTGCGGACTTTAATTAAAGCTTAAGCTTTTGTGCAAAACTCTATAACAAAAAATTTCTTACATTATTTAGTTAGAAAAAACTGAAAAAATAAAACAAGAGAAAAATTTGATTATCCCTAAAGTTCGAATATTTGTTATTCTGAAGGCACATAAAATATAAAATCAAACAGCATGACTATTTTAAGACCTGTAGTTCAGAAACTGTTTGTTTTAAGTCCCCATCTTTTTCAGAACGTAAGTTATAATCAAAACAACTTGGATAAGTAAAAATTTCGTTAAAATCCCTGGGTCACAAACCCTTGAAATTTGACACCCACTCCAGAACCCATTTCCGATCCTCTAACCAATGGTATATGTTGTTGTATACCTTTCTGGATCACCCTGTATAAGAGCTACAAAACGGCATATACAAAAAAAATTCTATCCTTTTTTCTTGACTCCTTATATAATCCTATCTTAAATATCCTATTTGTAAAAACTATATTCTCTTACTTTAAATGTTGTTTTAAATAAAGTTGGGTCAAACCAATGGTTTGTATTGTAGCACTTTTCCCTTAAACAAGTGAAAATACTGCTTTTAAAAACAGTCTATGTATATCCACCACACTATTAAAATTATTTTCATTTATAAACGAAACTATTTCTAGGATTGCATATATTTAGGATGAACCATTTATGCAGTCTTTGAAATAAAGCAAAATTTAATATAAACAGGGGTTAACATAATGCTCGATTTTAAGGGTTAATTGTGTGAGTTAAGAAAAATAATTATATTTTTTAATTTCATGGAATTTACTGTTAACTTTTTGCGTTTATAGAAATTTGAAAAAACTTGCGGTTTCAGAAATATAAGGTGTCAAAAATGCATATTTCACAAATTTCAAGAGGCCATAACTTGAGAGGGAGTGGAGATGGAAAAAAATTTTCTTCTAACGAAATGAACTACTTGTTAATGTCTAAAAGCTCCTAAAATTTCAAGCTTCTACAGGCTGGGATCTAGAAGAAAAACGACATGAAAAATTTGGAAAAAAAGGACTTTAGATAACGGTAAATTTGAACGGCCATTTTGTTTTTCTAAAGTTTAACTATAGTATACCGCGGTAGGGGAAGCAAGTCACTGCCCTTCTGCGTTTGCAAAATTTCAAAAATGCTTATGGTTTCATTGCAACAAATAGTTAAAATAGGCCATTTTTAGTGCTTTGGGGGGGTATAACTTCTAGAGGGGGGGAGATAGGTAAAAATTTTGTTCTACGAAAATAAGTTTCTAGTAAAGATCTATGTACGTATTAAATTTCAGCTTTCTATCTTTAAGAATGTAGAAGTTTTGTAAACAGACACACGGACAGACGGACGGACGGACGGACAGAGTGAAAAAAATTTTTGGAAAAGTGCTAAAAAATTGTTGAAAATAGTATTTTGGAAAACCTCTTAACTGCTCTTCTAATTTGAAAATAGAAGCTAAAATTAAACCAATTTTGGCAATGTACGAGTAATTTAAATTACATTTTAGTTTTCTTCTTTAATTTTCTTTATGTGCAAAAGCGCAAATAATGCACATTGTAAAAACAGTGCATATCTGATTTTTCAACACAAATTGAATTAAAACAATTAAACGAACGAAATATAACACTAACTAATAAAATTGCTATATACCGGTTAGTTATAGTGCGCAGCAAAAGAGCTTTCAAATATTTCTAACATTACACTGCTATGGTGAAGGTGAATACGTCGAAATATTAAAAGCTTTTCTAATAAATATAAAAATAAATGTCAACTTACTTTAAAGAAAAAGTTTTATGCAGAACATGAAACATAAACAAAAAAAAACTATAAAATTTGATTATTTTCTATTTATTATGTAGCCTTTACTTGCAGCATTTATGTACATAGATACATATGTACATATGTACACATTTATTTTCTAGCATACATAATAATATTAATCATGTTTTTAGGTTTTTATACAAGAAACAGATTAAATGTTGCAAAAATTTTCTTATTTGTTCTCTCGCAATATGAGCAAATAACTAGGTTCGTAAAATTAAACAAGACCATAAAATGCGATGTCTTTTGCAAGTTGTATATATGTACATAGTAAAAGTAAGGCTTATATGAAAATTAAACAGCAAAATAACTAAAAAAATATAATGTACAAAGCGATTACAAATTATATATACATATATGATATATGTATGCTAAATGCGCATACATAAATTTCATTTTGATTAGGTCGTTCTAATTGAAGAATAATAGAGAAGCTTGATTGCTTGAGTATATTCGGATGACACTTTTTCTTAAACATTCTCTTAATTTATTGTAAATGGATAACATTCCAAATATTTATGACAAGTCTTTACACATTAAAATTTTATACAATGCCTCAACAGCCCCGTATTTCAAAGATTATAATTAGTAATAAGTGAAATTATTTTACAATACAATATAATATGTAGGTTTGTTAATAAGCAGAAGCATTAGTAAAATATTTGACGAAATTTTTAAAAATTGCTTTTTCACTAAAAAAGTTTCTAAGATACATAAATTTTTTATAGACTAGTTGATTTTGGAAATGTTGCGAAAATGAAAGGATCATCTAGACCTAATAAAATTTCTTCAAAGTTTATTCTATCAAATCTTAGAGCAACTGACTTCTGCAACTGACTTCTGCTAGTCGTTTAGAAAAATTAATATTAATATAAACATATAATTGTACTGCTAGTCGCACTAGGGGCTTTTTGTTTTAGGAATTAATTATAGGATTCTAGTTTTATATATATGACAGTATCTTATATAATGTAGTATGCAGATTGTTTTTAATAAATAATTTCAGTTGTTCAAGAGAAAAGTGCTGCTTCGCAAATCATTGGTTTAATTCAAACTTTTCAAATTTCAATTCTGTTTTGCTTTTGTTCAAACTTTTGTTTGAAATGAATTCTAAGAAACTAGTAAAAATTTAGTACCTCAAACAAATTCTTATTTAAATTAAAATAGCTATAAAATTTTAAATTTCTATTCAAACATCTTGGTTGTCTGGTCAGCACTGATCAAATTTTTTACACTTATTTTACAACTTAAATAATGAAAAACAACAAATACGCATACATACGAATGTATACAACGTATGTTCGAAGGGTATACTAAATTTGCCTTACCGTTTGTAACGCTAAAAAATAACGGTGTTAGATATAGACTCAAGTGTATGTTTTTGATCAGCGTCAAATTCTGAGTTGATTTAGCTTTGTCTGTCCGTCCGTCCGTCCGTCCGTCCGTCCGTCCGTCCGTCCGAACGATAACTCAAAAACTAATTGAGCTAAGTTCACCAAATTTTCACAAATGATTTATTGTAGTAAGTGCCAGAACCCTATTTAAATTGGACATGATCGGGGTACCGGTTCGGGTAGCTGCCATACAACTTCAAAATTTATTTGGCTATATCTCAGAAACTATAAAAGTTATGGTATTGAAATTTCACACAAACGAATATATTAGTAGGGCCAATGTGTCTCATAAAAGTCGTTGAAATTACTTGGCTCCTTCTGGTACCTGCCATACAACTTCAAAAGTCATTTGACTATATCTCAGAAACTATTAAAGCTATGGTATTGAAATTTCACACAAACGAATATATTAGTAGGGCCAATGTGTCTCATAAAAGTCGTTGAAATTACTTGGCTCCTTCTGGTACCTGCCATACAACTTCAAAAGTTATTTGACTATATTTCAGAAACTATTAAAGCTATGGTATTGAAATTTCACACAAACGAATATATTAGTAGGGCCAATGTGTCTCATAAAAGTCGTTGAAATTACTTGGCTCCTTCTGGTACCTGCCATACAACTTCAAAAGTCATTTGACTATATCTCAGAAACTATAAAAGCTGTGATATTGCGATTTCACACAAGTGATTATATTAGTAGGGCCGATGTGCTTGATAAAATTCGCTAAAATTTCTTGGCTCTTTCTGGTAGCTGCCATACAACATCAATAGTAGTTTGGCACAACCAGTATTTTGAATAACATATAGTACTGAAATTTTGCATAAATTAATATGGTAATACGGCAACTTAAGGTCATAGTCTGCCCCATAGTTAGTTATGGCACATTAGTTATTCGCACATAGGATAACAAATTCGTACGGGTATCACAGAGTTGACAAGGTAAACTCTATTTTTTTTCTCGTTTTTTTCTATTTCTGACATGTGAAATTCTATGCTATATGAAATGCGTCATTGAAAAGTGTTAAAAGTTGTAATCATACCTATTCATATTTAGTTTTTTTATTTTTAAGTTAAATAGATGTAGTTCAATGCTAGGTAATATGCTTAGTACAGTAGACTTTTATATACTCAAAAAAAACCCAAGGGATTTTGGCATCAAATAAGGAGAATCAAATGTACTAGAATATTATATAAGTATTTCCATAGAATACAATATTAACGATTTTTGAAGATTAGTGAAATTGATTATACATTAAGTAAAATATCCATAGTTTAGAGTTCGATGGAACCCTGGCTTTTCAATTTCTAGGAAATGAAAGATTATTAGAAAAAATCAGAAATTCTATAATAAGTAAAAATGAAGTATCTCGTTTTTCTCAATAATTCCAAACAAAAAATTTTTAATTAAACTATCAAGTTCCTATTTTTAGTACATTTTACAATTAACATTACGGAAAGTTTACATTAATGAGTTCATTAATAGCGGTGCGTGAATATGTAGCTCACTAAATGTTACAATAAAATTTGCATAAAAATTCTTGAAAATAGTTAAAATTTTCATATGTTTATGTTAAGTTTTTCTTATAAAACCAAGTTTTTTTCTGGAGTGTAAGGTAAATGAAAGGATAATCTAGATTTAGAATGATGAAGTCAAATTTTTTTTCCCATTTTTGTTTTTAGTTCTTTTTTTTTTGGAAATTGCCGACTGTATATCCAGTTCATATGTTGGGTTGAGTGTGAAGTTTGTATATGTGAAGGTAAAAAGTAAAAGTTTTAGTGAATTAGCTTTCCAGTTGAAAAATTACTCGGTTACAATTACGATTTTAGGAGGGTTTTAAATGAGTTGAATACGAGGTGTCATACGTAAATATTATATTACATCTAAAGTAAATATATTCCAGAAACTTGGCAATACAATCGAGATAGTTCAACTTGTAGCAATATTTATTGTAGGCATTTTTAATACAGGAGATGTTATATGTTACGGGCTGTTTAATCCTTTGTTAAATGTGGCGATGATAAGTATTACTGTATGATAGTGTATTATGCAATGTAACATGCAGTTTAGGTTTTGCAATTACTTCTTAATTTTAAAGTCATTACACGCTTGTATGTTAAGCAATTAAGCTCCTGCGTTGATATATTTTGTACGTATGCGCTCCTTCATATAAATTATAAACTAATGAACAAAAAAAAATAAGAAATCGAAAATAAGAATAGCAAAACTAAAAATTGAATGCCGGTTCTGGGACTTACCAATTAGTAGAAATTAAAGTATTTTTTCTAAAAGGTAGGCGAATTTGTTTTTTAATTTGCTTTTAGAAATTTTTATGCGATAACGCGCCTCGTATGTCACAAATACAAAACAGCTTTTTTGTACATAATCAACACATTGAATGTACATATGTATAAAGGTGGAAGCAAACTGTAAACGATGTTCATAATAAGATTGTGTTAGTCTATATTTTATCATTTAAAGGAAGTAGAAAATGAAAACTTGATTGTATATTATATAAAAAGAAGAAAATATAAAAAACGAGAAGCACCTGTCAGATTCAACTGCATGATATGTAATCTGACGAAGAAGGATGATAATTACGGTACTTCATATACTTATTTTCAGTTTTCCTTTTGTTGTTTTTCTCATTTGTTATACACTTTTCTGTTACTCGTATAAGTTAAATAATACCATAACAGATGGGATTGTTTTTTTTTATAAAACTGATTGCAAAACTTAAAAATTTAAGTCAGAAACGTCATTTAAAGAGGTTAATACTTAAGTATGACTTTGGAAAAAAGGGAAATTGTTGAAAATTTCGTATTTAATCAGGAAGTATAATTTTGAACCCTGATTTTTTTTAGGAAAAGCAAAAAATAAAATAAAATCGATTTTTTAAGCATTTAGAAACTTCAAGTTTGGTAAACTTATTAATGGTTTGGGGATTTAATACTTGGGGATAATTTTACATAATCGATAAGAAACGTAGAAACTAGTATTTATTTTTTTTCATAATATGAGAAGGTCACATGTTTTGATATTTGAAAAAGAAAAAGGAGACACCGTGGGTATAAGTCATTTTATTTTAAAAATTTATGAAGAACTTTCATGAACGCAGTGAAAAAAAATTCCAAGACATAAATACCCGATAGCAGTTTCATAAAATTTCAAGCGTTCAAAATTTTTTCTGAGAACTTTAACATTATCCTATTTAATCATTTAATTTTAGGTAGCGTAAATTTTAAAATCTAAAAATTATTAAGTTTTTATCTGAATTTATGAATGACTCGTGATTTTCTAGTATTTCAAAAAAAAAAAAAAATAATAATTTGCGTCCCAAAATTGTGGATAAGGTGCGATTTAAGAAGAAAAATAAATATTTGGGATTTCACTAGTTTTTTTTTTAATATGTAAGTATGAATACAATAATTGATGCAAGCTTATATAATGGAATATTAGATTTGTGAAATTAAGAGAAACCTGATTCCATTAAAAACATTTTCAAGTGAAATATTTGGTCCCAATGTCAAAAATTAATTAGATTAATCAGATTTCGTGTAAACTTCTAACGCTGCGCTGCACAACTTACCTTCGCAAATTTTACATCTTTGTCAAAATTTGTAGCTCAGTTATATCTTAAGTACAAAAGAAACTATTGTATAACAGACAAGTAATTAACAGTGACTAAATTTTGGAACTAAGAATCTCATCTTAGTTTAAAGGGTTACAGAATAAAAATTCCAACTTTAAGAGTTTCTTTGTTGATTCCATACTAATACTATAGCTTAGATATTAAATTTCAGCTTTCTAAGAAATCAAAAATATCCCTAAAATTTTCATAATCATCAAAAATAAAGTCAGGAATGTAATAAAACAGGGATGTAAAGATATAAGAGTTATGCAATTAAAACTTTATACGATTAATTAAATCACTATCGACTTTTTATCCCAAGAATTTTAATTGCGTTGCATAATCTAAACCCAAGTAATGAAAGTTTAAAAAAACGCGATGATGCGTTTCTAAAAGAGCTGCATAGTGTCGTTGCACTTTGCTTTCGTTTGGCTCGTCTTACGGGAGGCATAGATTTTTTTGGGCGAAACTATTTACGTAAGGTCCAAAACAGTTTTGAATTCATTTTCACTCATATAATACAATTCTAAAATATTATTGCACTTATATCAGGTACGTTTAATCTATAACTTTTTTAGATGAGAAATCAAAACAGGCTCAAACACATACAAACTATCTTGGTTATAATAAAAACAAAATAAAGAGATTAAATTTTAGGAACATACGTAAAATTTTTATTTAAAATTACAACATAATTTTATTTTTATCCAAAATGGTTGCCTTCAGCAAATATAACCAGTAACCTCAAACTTTGCTTATACTCACTTCAAATATTGCATGTACATTATCAAACGTATCTTAAAATAAAACACAAAGACTACCACAAAATCAAAACATTTGCTAAAACAAATAAGGACTGTGGGACTTACCACAAAAGTGACAACAAGAAACGTAACAAAATATTTTACTTGATGTAAAGATAAGGTAATCTAAAGTGCTTAATGAAATGATAATAAAGCTTATGAAAATGTTAATGTATAAACATGTATGTTCATAAACACAAATGTGTATATATTTTATAAATATATGTAATTTGTACATGGTTACATATGTACGTAACCATTACATATCGAAAATATTATGAGAACATGAAAAGAACTCGTTAATCTCAGATTATTTAAAAAGCTTCTTTTGAATTCAAGGTGTGTGTGTGGTTCTATACATAACATTCCATATTATATTTTTACGTATCCTGTTGCCTTTAGCGACAAATTCAAAAATTAAAGCGTAGGAAGGTACTTATCTTGGTGTATGTATGTATATATATTGTTATTATCATTACTTTTCACCATACTATATGTACTTAATAATATATTATTAAATATTACAGTTAAACTTTGCAAATATAAGACGCGTATATACAAACACATATTATCTTAAATTTAATGAATGCATTCAAAATCGTAATATGTATAGGTTATTATCCCTTTAATAAGTCTGGAAAAATATTTCTGCGTAGTGATAAAGCAAAAATCACTACATAACATATGTATATTTAGTATAACATTAACTTTAAAATAATATCTTTATCATTTTTTGAGTACCTTAATTTATAAGACCATAATTTAAATGATATATGTATGTAAAAGATATAAAATGTCAAGAAATAATCAGCGAAAAATTATATTTTACGCTCTTGAAACTTTTTGTGTCTTACTAAGCCTTAATTCGTTGATTAAATACTTATAATAATTAAATTGAAATATATATGTATTTTGGAATGTTAGAATAATGTATCTATTTTGGAATTTAGGATAATTTATAAAAATTTTAAATTTTTACAATATGACTAGTCAGTTTTGATTCCAGTAGTTTGTCATAATAATTATTTGGGTTCGAATAAATTGTAAAAAATTTTAAAAAATCTGCTGTGGTCATCACAAAACCGACCGCAATCTGTATTGTCTAATTAAGTGAAAGTGTTACAGAATATTACAAAAATGCCCGCTAAACACTTCTTTCCTATATTTAGGGCGTTAGCGAGCTTTCAGTTAACATACCTTGAAAAACGTAAATTTGGCTCTTAGTAGAGTTTCGCTTTGTGCAATCCAAATTTCCTGAAATGCTCGCCAGGTAGTTTCGGTAACAACCAGAACTCAAATGTCAAATTTTAAGAAATTCCATCAATCCTTCCCGTAGATATGGTAAAAAATGTAAAATCGGCCCCCAGATCGGTTTCCGAGCCCTGATCTTTCCAAAAAATTTATATTTCATTGTTTTAACATCCTGAATTTAAATATTAAATTTGAAGGAAATTGGTTGATTATTTCTCTTGATATATCTCCACAGTTGATCAGTCCGTTACAGAGTCAAAACAAACTCCTTCAAAATTTCATGAAAATCAGTTCAGCCGAACTTTGGATAGCGACAGTTGCTAAAAATAGTTTATTTCCACTTCCCTACTATGGATAAGTGCATTCCCACAGAAAACTTAATATGTAAAGTGAATCGCAATGGATGTATAATGCAAAATAAAAAAAATCTGATGTGGTCAGCACATAACCGACCGCATTGTGTATTGTCTAGTTAAATGAAAGTGTTACAGAATATTATAAAAATGTTTGTTAAATACTTCTTTCCAATTTTTAGGACATTAGTAAGCTTATAGTTAACATACCCAGAAAAATGTAAATTTGGCTAGCTCTTAGTAGAGTTTCGCTTTGTGCTACCCGAATTCCCTGAAATGCTCGCCAGTTAGTTTCGGTAACAACCAGAAATCAAATATCAAATTTCAAGAAATTCCATCAATTTGTTCTGTGGATATGGTGAAAAATGTAAAATCGGTCCGCAAATCCGTTTTCGAGCCGTGATCTTTCCAAAAAATTTATATGTTCATTGTTTTAATACGAGGAGTTCATATATTAAATTTCAATGAAATCGGTTAATTATTTCTCTTTATATACACAAAAATGTATATTTGGCCCGTAGTAAACGTCTAGTTACCGATGCCCGATTTCTTCCAAAACATACGAATTTTTGCGGACGGTCGAGCTGAGCTTATATATAAAATTTCAAGTAAAACGGTTGAATATTTTCTTCAAAATGCTCAAAAATGTAAAACAGGCCCGCTAAAAAGTGCAGTTCCCGAGGCCTGATATATCCCAAAAGTTGATCAATCCGTGCAACAGTCGAAATAAACTTACACATAAAATTTCATCAAAATCGGTTCAGCCGAACTTGAGATACACGCGTGCACACACAGACCGACAGGTTGCTAAAAATAGTTTATTTACACTTCCCTACTATGGAGAAGTACGTTCCCACCGAAAACTCGATATGCAAAATTTGTTGCCATCACATAACCTACCTATTGTTTACACAATACGGTCGGTAAAAAGTGCTCTGCACTTTTTTATTGCATTAATGTTTTTTGTCCAATGCAGCATCGTGATGAAAGTTTATTTTCTATATGACTTTTAATTCCTTCGTAAGTAGCTTATAGCTCGTACATACCTGCAAGTATTTTACGTTATCAAATAACTTGCAGCTTATATTTTTCTTTTTGAAAACATTCCAACGGAGTTGACTATTCGTTTGTTGACTAGGTTATTACGCTTTATAATTTCACATTTACGACTTGTCGTTAGCTATTATGCAAAAACAATTTATTAACAATTTGTTAGAAACCGCTGCAAAATAATATATTTTGACAGACATAAAATAAATTTTTTATTTACTTTCTCTACTAAATTCAAAAAGTCAAGACAAGTTTTTTTCTAAGGCGCAAAAAAATAGAATGTAGCACTCAGTTTATTATTCCTTAAACAATTGTACTAGCTAACAGGCGGTTATAATATTACCCCGAAGGCACAACGAGGCAACTAAATATATAAAAACTGAAATGGAGAAACTATATTGTTTTATAAAGCTGCAAAATTTATAGAAAGCATTTTTCGTCTAACAGTACCTCGTTTTAATTTTAAATGCCTTTTTTGGAAAAGTTTTGATTTATTTTTTACGATTTCTGCAGTTCCGAAGGTACTACTTAAACCTACAAAAGCATAATTTTTATAATTTTTTATATATACTTATGGGAAATACTCGACAAAAACAAAATGTGCTCCACTGCTCCCAAATCTGTGCTTAATTTTCCTTTAAACTTTTGCGGAAATAAAATATAAAAATAAAATCTAAATGGAAGAATTTTTATATTTTTAAATAAAAAATTGTTCAGAACAAAAAATCTAATTTTTGAATTTAATTGTTTCAATTTAATGTTTGTAACGAGGAAAGTTTGAACAGAGGAATTTGTTTTAAAAATTAAACATTTTTTTTTATTTTTCAAGGTAAAATTTGTTATTTGATTGTTTTTGTTGCTTGTAACACGTGCTTTGTTTCGTGATTTTATAAATTGATTTTATAAATTAAATTTCTGGCAAAATTTTATTGGTAAATTATTATATATTTAGATTGCTTTTTTGTAGACCGGCAATGTTACCAACACCAACACCTTGTCAAATTTTGTTTAAGCAACGAATCTAAAAAAATTCGTCTAAATTTTATTATTTTAAAAATGAACCCTTTTCACTTATTAATGACAACTAATTTATGACATAAACTTAGATAGATTTATACTTATAAACTCGACATAAGCACGGTAACGATACTATGCTTTTGTAAACTTTGACGCGCATACTGGCGCAATCTTTATATGTAAATTTTTCTTCATTTAAGTACATATAAATTTGTAATTTCTTAATCTTTCTAAAGGACCGATGTCTTTAAATTGACTATTAATTGGCACGTTTATAGACTTTTGTAGTCGTTTAACCCATATGGCGACTTAATCGTGATGAATTGCAAAAATATAATGTGCAACAATGCGCAAAAACATTTTTAAATGTTTAGCTATTGTGATTACGTCTCTTAATTTTTCTATATAAGCATTAGAAAGAACCATACGAAAAATGTCATTTTCTCAAAGGTATTTTGCCGACGGAATATGGTCGGTGATGAAAAATGAAAGCTACATTTTTTTTTTTTTAAATTAAAATTAACATAACATAATGTAAAGAAATTGTTAAAAATTTCTCAAACTAATAATTAACACTCAAATTTAAATTCTGTAATATTAAATATAAATTAACGGTATAGTTTATCGAGATTTTTTATTTAATCTAAAATCTAATTTTTGATTTTGATCTATATTATGTATAGTACTCGTAGAATACATGGAAGAATAAATGTCATATTATTTTAAATTGAATGGAATAAATTTTTTTTTGGAAGAGAGATGCTGCTCCTTAACTTTTCAAATGACCTACATTTAAACTATATAGCAACTTTAGTCAATTTTTACAAAGTTTATTTCGGAGATTGTTATCATTCATATAAAATTAAACAAAATTATTTAATAAATTGTTTGACAAGTTCTTACATTGACTTGAGTCCTTTTCCGACATTTCCCAAATTATTTGTAACAACATGACATGAAATATGTTTACAATAAACATTAGCAATGAAATATGAAAAATTATTAGCAATATTTTTAGATAATAATATGCAAAAAAAAAAAAATAAATAAAAAATATTCGATCCTTTTAGTTGTTATAAAAATTTGTGTGTGTGTCGTTTTATTCACAACGTCGCATTATTCATCTACATTTATTTAGCTTATCGATTTTTTTTACCTTTTTTATACTATAGATAAATTGAATAAGTAAAAAAAAAAAATTTTCAACAGACCCAATTGTTCACATAGCAATTATTATGTTGCTCTGCTACATATTACTTTTTTACAAGCCGTATATCCTTTAAAAATGGAAGGTATTGTGTTTATGCGAAGCTTTATGCGAACACATTTGTTTAAGAGAACGATCTAAAATCTAAAATGATTATAGTTATGAAAATTGCGTTCCACAGAAATGAAAATTTATATTTGATAATTATTGTACTTGAATGCAGCTTTTTCTCTAAAAGTAACCCATACACAAAGAAACCATAAAGAAAAGGCAAAAAGCCTGACTCGAAATTTTCTTACATGTACCAATTTTCTATTCGCCATTTGTATTTTTCAACAATTTTCAGAGATTCGTAAACAATTCCAATTTTTTTTGATTTTTGGAAAATGATTAGTTTCATCTTTCTTTATAAGTAGCGAAATGCCTATTTTGAGACAAACTTCTTCGAAGCTTACATATTCATGTGAATGTGAAAAAATAAAGTTTTGCTAAAAGTAGCTACTTCTGTGGGGATATATGGAACGTATTTCGCAATAAGCTTCATCTTAAAGTTTCTAAGATCAAAAGCATCTTATGATAATCGTAACTTTTTATACAAATACGACTAGACAAGATGTTTAGAATCTTTATTAAATTACGGTTCAGACGAATTATTGCAGTATGCGTACACAGTTACAGAACCAAAAATATGATGTTGCTTAAAACTTCTAAGAAATCTTATTATTGCAGTTGTTGTAGTTGATGTTTTAAAATACTTTTATTCCAGTTATGGTTTTTAAATCGAAGTACACGGTCGAGAATCTAATACCAAATCAGCATTTTTAGAAACAACTTAAAAAAATACAATCTTATCAATCTGTTATTGAGCGCTCACATCGAATTTCTTGGTTTTTGTCTTTTATTGTTATTTAACTTATATGATCATTACTTGCCTGTTCATATAATGATTTTCTATGCTTTTTGTGAAATACCATGATGACTCATCTTGATTTTTTTGTGTATAAAATTAAATAGAATAAAAATTTTATAATGTATGCTATAACCCATATAAACGAATAAACGGACAATGCAAAAATATTTTTTTTTTTTTTTTAAAAGAGCAAACTGGTAAGGATGTGTTTTTGTCTATTTTAATATTTCTTTGTTACCAATTCAGAATTGTTATTACACAGTTCAGGTATGCTTTTGTTATATTTTGTTTCTTTAGAAATTTTTTATTATAATATACGTATACTTTATTAAAATAAGGATATTTAAGGGTTAGTAGGAGACTTTATATTGATGTGTATGGCTGTTGAAGAAGCACGACATAATTTTGAATTTACTTTTCAAAAGGAAAAAAAATAGATCAAATTCGACACAAAAAAAATATGAAATCTGTGACGATGCTTTTTTATCTCGTTTTATTTATCTAGATCATATTAATAAATAAAGAATATCGAAATATTGTTATATAACAATGAATTTAATTAGTTGTAGAAACTTAATTAGATACGTCGTACAAAATTTAATTCTTCAGCAAAAATTTCAGATTAATTTTTATAAAATTTTATATTTTAACACGCAAAAGTATAACAGTATTGTGCTACAGTATTTCATGTGTATAAAATGTGATAAAAATTTCTGACTCAGATTTTTCTTTCTTTTTTTTTTTTTTAAATTTTGTGTGAAATTTGACGGGCCCATATACGAATAAATTATTTTAAGAGTTGCATACCTTCTTTTACGAGTAACACTGCTTCACAGTATCAATATTTTGTAAAATATTTTTAAAATCGTTAAATATTTTCTAAAAAATGATTACTTTGGAAGTTGTATGGCAGTTGTATGAAAATAATAATCGTGTTACTATAATTTGTTACTATTTTTAAAGTTGTGAAAATTTATTGAACTTAGCCTAATTAATTTTTGCGTTACTGGGGCGGGTGAACAAACGGAACTTAAACGACTTAAAACTCAAAAGTTAAACAAAAACATTGCTTATCAGATCATAACTGTACAGCTTTATAAATGACAAAACGGTAATTTTATATGTAAATTTATAGAAATATATGCAGTTGAATAATGGGTTTATTAAAAAAACATTTCACCAAACTAAATGATTCATTTCGTTCCCTTGTATATTATATAAGTTGAGATTAAAAGGCCTTGCAAAGAACAGAAGAAATATTGGCAAAGCAAATTTAAAAAAAAATAATCCATCCAGGACAATTAAGAAATAAGGTGTTTGCAAAAAATAAAGCGAAGCTAGCAAATGATTCTTGTAAAAGATTTTCTAGGAACACGCTACATAATGTACTTAACATAAAAAGAAAATACTCCATCTGTTGGGTCTTCAAACTGTGAAGTCTATTATAATATTTTAAATTAGGTAATTTAAAAAATCGCAGAAGTTTTTGATTGAATTAAAAATGTACGATGTACATGTGCAACATCAAGAATTTTCATTTCAACTTTAATTTTAAAAAAAATATTTTATATAAAAAAAATAATGCTTTATATTTTTATTTTAGAGAATATTTTTATTTAGTGTCCTTGTACGGATTTTAAATATATGTATGCATTTCTAGATTATATTATAATTTTTCTACATTTTTATTCACTAAAAACCAAAAGTACACACATTGAATTTCACATTCCTTATTTTCATCAAAATTTAAATTATTTCTTCTCATAGATTCTACGAATATGTTAAAATCGCTTTCTTTTATTTGCATATTTCAATAAAATTTTTTTTCTATATATACAAAACATATTCAACGAAAAGTAAACGGAAGAACAAAGACAATAGGACTGAACAAGAAAGCAAAACAAACTCTTCTTTGGAATTTTTGAAATATTCTTCATCATTATTATAAAGCAAACGCATATGTACCAGAAACACATTCATATGTGTGCTTTTCATATGACATTATAATGTAGCCCTTTTATCATAATCTTCTACTCTACCTTACTATAATTTTTTAAGTAATCGAGTTACCATTTAATCTTTGTCATGTAACAAGAATAAAATTTTTATTTTGCGATAATCAATCTGTGAGGCTTTTCGAAAATTACAAGGTACCTAGTTGGTGAGTTGGGAAGTTGGTATAAACCAAATTATATCAGTTGGTAAATTTTTTTCTATATCAGAAATTTAACATATTGATTGTATGGTTTTTTTTTAAAACTTATGAGTTCTAGAGATAAAACGTTCTTTTTTAAGCCCCGCTTTTTAACGTTATAGAATTCCAGAGCCCTTAAAGTGCCATTTTCCAACTATTTGTCATATCAAAGTCACAAAAATTTTTAACTCCTGAATTTTATATTCGTAGCAGCGAAATTATTTCTTATCCAGAAAACTATTTAGCTATTTTTCACAAAAACTTCATCTTTTCAAGTTTAATGTCTTGGGGAAAAACTCACCTTAATTTTTAAAAAGCTAGACAATTAAGGCAATAAATTACTTTATCCTTGTTTAATTTTTCCATAAATGAGCCTTCATTTTTTTATTTCAATTATCAAGTTGCTAATAATACAAGAAATTAAAAAAAATTACAGTATTGTAAAAGTTTTGTAGGTAGTCCGATTAATTATTTTGTAAATACACTAGTTCATTATACGAACAAAGCAACTGATGATGTCACTGGAACAAAAAATTGTGTCACGTTTCTATACTGAAATTTGTCCTTTAAATTTTGAATAAGGATATGGTTATCCAATTTGTTAGATCTAATATTTAAAATATAAGATCGTATATAAATTGTAATGATTGTGGAATAAAAATATTTCCGAAATAATTTTTCCAATTTTTCTACTTTTTTTTTTGTTTGCTTTGAATATTTTTATTTTCCATATTTAAAAAATTCCTTTTATGCGAAGCACATAAAAATAAGAAACACCTAAAAAATATGTTAATATACACTGCTCTTAAATTTTAAGGATATTTGTATATACATAAATTTTTGTATATTCCGAGTATTATAAGACATATACATATTTTGTTAGTAAAATTCTGTACACAAGAATTTGCATATTTAGATATTTATGAGGTCCAATACTCATTTGTTGTTCCTAATGTTTTATGTGTATATGTACCAATATTATAAGGTTTGTGCTCATAGTCTTAAACATAATACATACGTATACTCCTAAATAGGATTTTTAAAATGTTTATTAAGTAAATTCTAGAGATTACAACAACTTCTGAACAAAAACAAAAAAGGAGCCAAAAGAAGATGGGAACAAAAGAAAACTACACAAAATATCTCAAATTGTTTAACATAATTTCTCATAAATATTTCAACCAATAATTTTTATGACGATAAACAATTATTATGGGAGCAAAGGTGATAGAGACCTTAACATATTTTATAGGCATTTTTAAATTTTAAATTTTCATTATTTTATGAGACAAATATTTTCTCCAGTCTGGAGAAAATGTAAAATTCAAAGAAAACCATCATAGAAACTGAAGAAAAAATATAATTCGTAAGGTTTTTGAGGAACCATCTCTTTTAAAGAAAAAAATTATTGCATAATACACATGCATAGCTACGAGTATGAAAGATTTCTTAAACTTTGGTTTTTTTTTCTTCAAAAAATCATAATTGTATTTAAAAACAAGAAAAAATAGAGTTGACCTTGTCAACTCTGTGATACCCGTACGAATTTGTTATCCTATGTGCGAATAAATATGCCACGTCTGACTATGGGACAGACTATGACTTCAGGTTGCCGTATTACCATATTAATTTATGCAAAATTTCAGTACTGTGTTTTTTAAAATACTATGTGTGCTAAACTACTATTGAAGTTGTATGGCAGCTGCCTTATCAGACACATTCGCCCTACTAATATATTCGCTTGTGTGAAATTTCAATACCATAGCTTTAATAATTTCTGAAATATAGCGAAATAAATTATGAAGTTGTATGGCAGCTACCCGAACCAGTACCCCGAACATGTCAAATTTAAATAGGGTTCTGGCACTTACGACAATAAATCATTTGTGAAAATCTGGCGAACTTAGCTCTATTTGTTTTTGAGTTATCTTTGGGACGGACGAACGGACAGACAGACAAAGCTAAATCAACTCAGAATTTGGCGCTGATCAAAAACATACACTTGAGTCTATATCTAAGACCGTTATTTCTTAGCGTTACAAACGGTAAGGCAAATTTAGTATATCCTTCGAACATACGATCGTACGGATATAAAAAGCTCTGAGCCCTAGTAGGGTGGGCGAAAATTAGCATAGATCTTACGACTTTCTACGATGCTCCTTTCATTACTGTTTCCAAATTTTAGATATTGTTCTTACTCCTATGACCCCTTGAATTAGAAAAAGAAGATTTAAATTGTGAAAAGTAAAAAAAAATTTTATTTTTTTTCTTTTTTCTTGGTTAGCGTACACCTGATATCCTTGATAATTTTTTTAAAAGTCGCTAAAACATTTTTTGGCGAAACTATATAATTAATTCTTTCAATTAATTTTTGTTATAGGTGCACATTAGTTTTAATAATTTATAGTTAATTTTATTTTATCACCATCTGTAAGCATCAAAACAATGATACCTTGTTTTCTTTCCCGGCAGCAAAGTTACGCTAAATGAGTGACATTGAGTTTAAAATTCTATAGCATCTATAGACTGAAAAGTCTATAGTCACGATTCGTGTCAGTACCACAAATATGTGTGAAACGAGTGGACCTATATACAGCAACGTAATTTAAGTCGCCTAATTAAAAATTAATTGATATTTCTTTATAATTTAAATTTTGTAAAAAATATTTAAGTTTAACAGCTTTTATTTTATTTTCTATTATCTTAAATTATGTTGTTTTATAAATCTTACATTTTTATGACCGCCCCTAGAAAGCTATTAATAGGAAATTTCTTATTTATTTTTGATCAACAATTGAAATGGAAATTTTCAAATAAATAGCTTTTCTTGCATGGCGTCTGCTTAATACTATTCTCAGAATGATCGGATATTTATTGTGTATTTTCATTAATCATTTCTTAAGTTATCAAATATACGCTTATAATAAATTAAGCGAAATTAATTTAAATTCAGTCAACAACAGAATATTATATATCATATATACATATATATTTTTATATATTATGAAAAACGGAGCAAAACCAAATAAATTCAGGTTCTCTTTCACATTATGAAAAAATATTATAAAAAAATACCTAGATTTTAATATGCTCTCGTGCCATTCCATAACATCGCATAAATATTTATAGAAGAAAAAAAAATTGAAGAATATTTAATATAAGTAAAATCCGTGCAAATTATAATTAAATGAGGAAATAATACGATTAAATAAACGTGTACGCAAAATAGTCAGCAGGAAATATTGAACAAAAGTTGCTAATTAGCAACAAAAACAGCTACATTGTAAAAAAGGCTAATTAGTTATAGGATACAACAACTGCAAACAAAGCAAATTTTATGAAAAGTAAGATAATAACAATAATTAAAAAAAATAAAGTTGGGTCAAACCAATGGTTTGTATTGTAGCACTTTTCCCTTCAACTAATCAAAATTCTGCTTTTAAATACAGTCTATGTATATCTACTTATCACACTATTAAAATTATTTTCATTCATATTCAAAGCTATTTCTAGATTTGCATATATTTAGGATGAACGATTTATGTAGTCTTTTAAATAAAGCGAAAATTATTATAAAGAGGGGTTAACATAATGCTCGATTTTAAGGGTTAATTGTGTGAGTTAAGAAAAATAATTATATTTTTTAATGTCATGGAATTTACCGTTAACTTTTTGCGTTTATAGAAATTTGAAAAAGCTTGCGGTTTCGGAAATATAAGGTGTCAAAAATTCAAATTTTACAAATTTCAAGAGGCGATAACTTGAGAAGGGGTTGAGATAGAAAAAAATTTTCTTCCAACGAAATAAACTATTTGTTAATGTCTAAGAGCCCCTAAAATTTCAAGCTTCTACAGGCTGGGGTCTAGAAGAAAAACGAAATCAAAAATATGGAAAAAACGGACTTTAGATAACGGTAAATTTGAACGGCCATTTTATTTTTCTAAATTTTAACTATAATATATCGCGCTAGGGGAAGCAAGCCGCTGTCTTCATGCGCATGCAAAATTTCAAAAATGCTTATGGTTTCATTGCAACAAATAGTTAAATAAGGCCATTTTTAGGGTTTTGGGGGGGTATAACTTCTAGAGGGGGGGAGATAGGTAAAAATTTTGTTATTCGGAATATTTTTTCGGAAATTAGTTTCTACTAAAGATCTATGTACATACAAAATTTCAGCTTTCTATCTTCAAGGGTGTAGAAGTTTTGTAAACAGACACGCGGACAGACGGACGGACGGACGGACAGAATGAAACTTGATGAATGAAATAAGCACTTTTTTTTCAAAAATTTTTTGGAAAAGTGCTAAAAAACAAAATACGAGTGTACAGCAAAAAAAAAATTTCCTGGAAAAGTGTAGTTCATGCATTCATTAATTTTTTTTTTTCATTGTAAGAAAGTTTATTGTGTTAACGTCCTATTGAAGAGAAACAGAAGAGCTGAAAGCTCTATCAGCATATGAGCATGATACTATCCAAAAGTGTAATTAACGTAGAGATATGCATGTTTTTTGTTTTGTATACAAGGATTCAAACACATGTAAGAGATAGTAAAGGTAATTTCTTCTAATAAATGAAAAGTTTATCGATAAAACATAAATATATGGCATAGAAAAATAGCTAAGAAATTTGAATTTGTATGCTTTCAATATTTCAAGATATTCGAATAATTGCAAAATAAGATCAAACATCCTGTTTGACAAAATAAGTACTATGGATTTTCTTAATTTTCAATTTTTAATTTTATATGTTTGCCTTACATTTTAGGTTTTACGAAAATTAAAAGTTATTATAAAATCATTAACTTTTCATTTACTGGAATTCAATATTTAACAAAAATGGGTATAGTTGACCGTGTTAATTGTATGATTACAAACGGAGAGGGGCAAATTTATAATATAATTCGAACATACGTTCATACTGTTTGTTCGTATTCAATCGATTTGAATATGTTTTAAAAGCAAAATACTGTGCAAATCTCTTAAGTGATTTCAGTTTCCATAATACCCTTCCAGTTTTGCAAATATTTCGACTACCATACAAAAATATGTATTTGTTCTGAAATATATTTCGACAAACGTTAAAATTTATGTGTTATTCAGTTTTCATTTATTTTTAACAAACGTTTTCAATAAAGAAATTTCAAAACAGATTTTCTAGTCATTGAATAACTTCACTTCGATGTTCTAATGGCCGTATGATTTTTTTTCTACAAACTTATTAAAAAAGTACTTTTCTTATTAATAAAATTCGTAAGTGTTTTTGACTGTTGATGCAACAGAAACTTTGTAAATTTTTTGATAAGTCGATTGAAAAATGCTTTTGTGCAATAGGACGCAAGAAAATCTTATTATCTCCCACCATCAATAATCTAAATTTTCCCTACTATAAAAGTGTCAAACCTATTAAAACAGAAGAATGTTTGAAATTTAGTGTTTTAAGCGCTAATGTACTCACATTTATATTCACAAACCGGACTGGGTTCACAAACCGGTATATGTGAAATGAATGGAGTTAATATGGGAATGCGCAATAGTTGTCTTTATGATTGTTTAGAGGAATTACAAAAATTAAGTTCCTTTGGAATAAAAACAAACATTAGTTTCACACTAACCTTATTAACCTTATTAACAACTCTTAAAAATTTTTGAAAAATTACGTTATAAGTACTCTACCTAAGATTATATAGCCACGTTTTTGTAGATACTTCATGCAGAGAGTTGTATAAATTTCTGTTAAATAAATCTGAAAAAAAAATGAATGTATACAAAGAAAGATAAAGTGAAGTGAATGTTTTATCACTAAAAAATATTGATAAGATTAATATGAAAAACTTATGTGCACAATTTTTTATTGTTATGCCCAACTACATATTATGTATATGAATACACTCAGGAGTCTACGTGTAAGGACTTTTGCTCTACATTTATCATATCATACTTATGTATTCTTTACACACGAAAAAAAATTGTTCATCTTGTAAGACATTAATATAACATCAATCACTTCAAGGGCAATATTGTTAACACATTATGCTTGTAATGAGTATTCTTGATCAAAACAATTGGACAACATCAAGATTTCTCCAAATTTTGTAAATCTACGTTAATATTTTAGCAAGCATAACATTTTTGGAGCAATATAAAATATAGGATATATTATGTACATTGCATATATCAGCATAAATTAAATTCTAATGTTAAAATTGTTGGAAATAAAGCTGTATCAAACCAATGATTTGTAATGTAGCACGTTTTCCTTCAACAAGTGAAAATACTGCTTTTAATAACAATCTAGCAATCTACCTACTACATTATTTAAATTATTTTCATTCATATACAAGTAAATTTCAATAATTGCATACTTTTAGGGATGAGTTAAGAAAAATAATTACACTTCTTAATGTCATGGCATTTAACGTTAGCTTTTGTATTTATAGAAATTTGGAAAAGCTTACAATTTTTCAAATCAAAGGTACCAAAAATTCATATTTTACATTTTTTGAAAGGTGACAAATTGAGAGAGGGTGGGGAGAAAACAAAATTTTCTTCTAACGAAATTAGCTATTTATTAGTGTCTGAAAGTAGCTGATGTCTAATTTCAAAAATTTTCAAAAATTTGGAAAAAAAATGTTTTTTATATAACGGTAAATTTTAACTTCATTATTTATTAATAAATTATTAAAAAAGACTGTGCTATAATTTTTGGAGGAGGGTGGCGATGTTAAAAACTTTATTTCAATGCAAATAAGTGTCTAGTAAGTGTCAAGGGTGTAAAAGTTGTGTAAAGATGTCCATGGTCGGGCAGACGGACGAACAATATGAAAAAATAAGAACTTTTTTTGGGAAAAGTGCTAAGAAGCAGTTAATTTTCAAAACACACATACATGATTTTTTAAGTTACGATCAATAAACAATTCGGGCAAATCGAAAGACACAGATTGTTCGACCAACTTAATATAATACTTTCTAACTTTATTCAAATATGTTATAAAACAAAATGTTAAAGCAGTAATAACAAAACTAACAGTTCTTCTTCGAAAATTTGTTTCACCTTGAATTTTATGTTCACCGTCGAGCACAAAAACATTTATGTTGAATTTTATGGGTGTAATTCCTAAAAAATAGGTGTAACCCCTAAAGAAACTATACATAAATACGTATAATGTTAGAACTTTTTGTATTTGGCGGAAAATAAATTTATTTTACCTTTAGTATGCAATTAGTTTTTATATTTTATTTATGCAGCTTAAAAAAATGTTATTTTGAATCCTCAATAAAAATTGGCAACGATTTCGTATCAGGGTCTGGAATTTTCGTTTTCAATTAGTTTGCAATAAATCCCGTAAAATGAACCTTTTTTTTGTTTTTTTTAGCTTTTACTCTTTATTTATGAAATGAATACCTTAAGTAATTTCTTATTAAATTTAAAACCTCATCATTTTTTCTTTTTGAAGTTTCATTGACTACTTGGTCTACTTGCTCCTCTCTTATCGTTATTTAGTGGACTACCTGTAAGCTAAGAAAAACCAACTCAAATTTATTCAAAAACTTCAAAAACCAAAAACCCTTATTATGTAATCGATATTTTATAATAATTTACCTTCTGAAAAAGTAATTTTTCTACACAGATAAAAAGTCCTAATAATTACATGAATGTTGAAAAGTTTTTCAGTTATCTTCGTTCGCGAACAGAACTCAAATATTAAGTTTCAAGAAATCCGATTAATTATTTTTATTAATTTTTAATCCGATTTAAATTTTATTAATTTAATTATTAATTTTATTCCCTAAAATTTTGATTATTCATTGTTTTTACACCAATTAATATATTCAATTATGAAAAACAAAATTATTTCTCCATATATCACTTCACCCCGTAACAAAATTACATTTGCTGGCATATTAGATAGCTTCTCATATATTGTTATGACTGCGCGCATCTCAAATTTGAGATATATGAACTTCCGCACAGGCACTTTATTTATGCTTCTCTAAGATAGAAAACTGCAATTTCGACCGAAAACATGACATGCAAATTTATTGCCATCACATCCTTTATTAAAAAAATGTAAGCTTCTAAATTAAATTGACAAATCAACAATACCCCTACAATATTAGTAACAATAAATTATACGACTGATTTTACTTTTCTAGAGTTAAGTATTTGGTTTTGGGATTAATTAGGATTGATTACATCGATTTCAATAAAATTTTGAAGAAAATTTTCCTTTTTTTAATTTAAAATATTAAGTATTTTTATATTTGAAAATCACATCATATTTTACTTCGGTTCTGTTTTAAATTTTTAGCTGGTTCTCTTATTATACATATTATACCGCCAACATTTAAAATTATTATAATTTTTTAAAGATCCTTTGGGTATATAAAGGTTAAAATGTTATAGCATATTTATAAGAGTAAAAAGCAAATAAAGATGAAAAGTAAAGCAAAATATAAGAAGAATTTTGTGTATCAAATTGCACATAATACTTATCATCGCTTATTCAAAACCAAGAAAAAAAAAAAAAAATTTAGACAATGAAAGTAAGAAAAAAAAGAAGCTTTAAAAATGAATTCTGAATTTCGAAAAATCAGAATCAAGTAATTTACATAAAAGTCCTTGGAGAGAGTTTTATTTTGAATAAAAATAAAATGAAAAATATAAAATAAAAAATATCAGCATTTGTGTATGTGTACACTTGTATACATGGAATGTCCTACTTTTATCCTTATTCAAAATCTTTTTTTCAATTTTATAAAATTAATTTCTAAGTGAAAAGACTTCATTTTAAATTTTTTTCCCATATCCAGGCTTGTGAGAACTTATTTATTTCAAGATTATTTTTAAAATAATAAATATTATTATACGAGATAAATTTATACTTTTTAAGGATTGTAAGCTGTGACCTAGAAGACAATTTTTTTATACTATAACTTAAAATGTTTAATTAAATGCCTTGCCCTCACTTTGATCCAAGCATTCTGAGTGATTAAGAATAGGAAAATAATTTGAAATACTTAAACTTTCGGCAGACATTATATATTGAATCTTGAATTTGTCATGGACATCTTATGTGAAACTTGCTTGAATTTCTCGAATTATTTTAATATTTCCTAGTTATCGCTTAATTGAAATCTGTTATATATTTTACATTGCTGTTAAATTTTATATATAAATTTTGTTATTGAATTTTTAAGAGATAAACAGGATTATAGCCTTAAATTCTTCAATGCTTCTTAAAAGGAGGAATTTATTTTAATATTTCACAATACAAGAGAATTACAGAATGACACCATGTTTATAAATTCCAAAACTATATCCTTCTCATTCCACTGATATTTTTGTGCTTATCTCTAGAAAAAAAATTTTTTTTTAGAAATAAAAATTCACAATGTTTTTTGAAAAACTTTTCTCCTATATTTTATTCCTCCTAAAGCAATTGATAATTTACCATTTCATTTTATTTTTTCTATTTATTTGTGGGATGATCCCTTACAATTTTCAAATATTTTATATTTTCTCTTTTTTATTTCTATTTTATAATATCTTTTTAGTTTCATCAATTTTCTTAATTTTCTGATTTTCATTTGATAGAATGTCCTTGCAAACATTTTTCTGTGCTTGTTTTGGCTTTTTTTATTCATGTTTATATTATTATGTAGATAAAATAATTCTTTTGTTGTATTTTTGTTATTAACAAGGATAACAAGCAAAAAAAGGATAGATTGAATAAATAAACATGATATTTGATATTGTAAAATTCATTCACATGAGAATCAATCTGAAATTGTTTTTAGTGTTTTTGTGTTTGAAAAATTAAAAAAAAATTGTTGTTTTTATAACGTAATGACACATACACATTTATATATTATGTAAATAGTAGGAGTTACCAAACAGAACAGGTATTTTAATTATGACGAATCTATCATATTTAGAACATTTTTTATCAGTAACAGAAACCTAACAGTTCTAGCATTTTTATCAAATTTATTTTGGAATCTATATCCTGTCAAATATTGGTGAATAACAGGTCATTTCTAAAAATAAATTTAAAAAATAGAGTTCTTGCAATATATTAATGAGGGTAATTCCGGTTTACATTTCGCTAAAATTCAATTGCGCTAAAAATAAAGTAACAGAAACAAAAATTTTTTTTGATCTTACAAAATGAAAGATAATTTATATTTCCATAAAAAGGAGGTGCGAGGAAAGCCCACTATTAGAAAAGTTCAAAAATTTAAAGCTACTAAGTATTAGAGGATATATTCATAAAGATATCCATTTCAGTAGGTCGGTCCTGATCATTTTTAACTACCCTTATGTTTAAGTTCACTAATTGAATCCTGATGGTTGTTATTCCTATTTCTTGTGGTCAAAATTTTTGAACTACAATAACTCAGCTCTTAAAAGATCTAGGAAGCTGGGACTAATTATTGGTAGGGTCTGTCCTTATTATTATTACAGATAAGATCTAAATCTTACAACTTCAAAAATTTCTGCACAAAATTTGCTTTCTATACATAAAAAAGCTTGTTCTTCAGCAATTACAAAGAAGTTAGTGAGTAGCGATTTAAGCAAAAAATACTAATTTTCGATATTACTTGGCCTGCCTCTACTCGCTCTTTAAAAGTAAGACAAAAGAAACACTAGTTTCAAGTAAATCTTGGATAGATTTTGCAATAAAATATCTAAAGTTGAAAAAATGTTGTAAACTAAAAAACTTGATCGAAAATATTTCTGAGCAGTATATAAGGATATTTGCTTTACACGGAGTTTTCATTTAACTTTTTAATATTGATCTGTGTGCAATTAAAATAAATTAGGCTTCTAGCTCTTTGCGCTCTCAAATGAAGATTCCATAAACAGGTGACGAGTTAATTCGTTACAATGTTGATGTGTCCCTTATTTGTTCTAAAGATGGGTGTAAAAACACCGGATCTGATATCAATTGAAGTTCTTTTAATGTTTTAAAATAATTAATAAGCTTCTTTATAAAACAAATCCACGAAATATATTTGCATACCTATAACGCATACCCTAAAATAAATTATGACACGTTATAATTCTTTTTTATAACAGCTGAGTTCACATTTTTATAGAACTTTTCAAATATGAAGCATCTGATGTTCAGAAATTTTAAAAAATATGGGAACTCTGTGTGTATTTGTTTACAATCATGTGTATAAACATGGGCATATACACAATGTGTATGTGTGTATTCAGGTCATGACATTTGAAAACATTTACTTAAATATTATTATACATTTGAATTGTGTGCTGTCCTTTTATTTTTCTTAAAACTTGATTTTCTTTTTTTTTTGTTTTGTTTTGTATACAGACGATTCCTTTCAGGCAGGCCTTTTATATTCATAATGATGTATGCTATTTTGTTATACTTCTGTTATACTATTTTATTATACATTTATATATAATATTGTTGCTTTTATATTTGTGCCAAAGAATGTAGGTACAAACATACAAAACCCCTAAATGAAAACCAGCAGATCTAAAATGACGTTGTCAAATAAAGATTATAAAAACTGTCAATAGATCAATTTGATGTCATGAAAAATTAAAAATTTTACTTTAATTGGTGCTTTTACATTATTTTTACTTGCAATTTCCAAAAACCAGATATTTAGCTCTTTCCCTTTACAAATTGAGACAGGTAAACTGTTTTGAAGAACTGAACCTGATATTTTTTTGAGCACCGAAAGTTACTGAAATTAAGGAAAAGAAAATAATTAATTTTACTTTGTTTTACGTATAATTTATTAATTCTTATTTATAAAGCCTTTTTTCATTATAGTTTGATATTAATTTTCCTTACTTTGCTGCAGTTTGAAAAAGACTATTTCAGCTCAGTATCACAATAAGTGCCTTTATACAGCGGAAAGTATTTCTTACATTTGGGGTGCCTAGAATATTTGGCACGAATTCCCCCATATTAACTAGTTCGCAAATAGTTGAATAATTTTTACATCGATATAGAAATTTGTATTTATTTCCGATACGCAAGCGAAATTTAATGCTCTTTTAATACGTCAAACTTCCTATGTTATTCTTTATTATACCATAAATAATATATTAAATGCATCTATTTGAATTCATTCTTGCCACTAAGCACATTACTATAACCCTTCCTTGTCCTTCACTCGTATACTTACATAATCTTATTGCAGTATGGAGTAACGAAATTCGATATAAAATTCAAACCCGGGTTCCTGAATTTGTAAGCTTAAAAACAAAAAGCGGTTTTACCCATGTTTTAAAGCTTCATTAGCTTAAAAACATAGGTAAAACCGCTTCCGGTCAAAATTGATTTTTTATTCTAAACTTAAACTAATTTATTCATTTGTGAAATTTATTGTTAAATAATTCAGAATTTTAAAATTATTGAGCCTAATTTTTGACGACAGAAGTATTCGAATGAAAAAACTAATATTGTCTGATTTATTTCGTTTACGTACAGGGGTGCAATTTGCATTTATGTAGAATAATTTGGCCATAGTTTTGTTTATGTTGTATTTTTTGCTTATGAGTTTTATTTCATTGTTATTTGATATTTTATAACATTTTGGCAACTAAACAAACAAATGTCATGCAATGTATGTATATATGAAAAAATGAATGGAAAGTGAAATCCTTTTTATTAAAACTGTAGGTACCTTATATTATTCCCATGTGAATGTGAAAATTTATTTCTCCTTAAGAATTTTCCTTTTTTGTGTTTTCTTTTGTCTCCTTTGTTGTTCTACTCGTTTTTTTTAGACTTTAGGCTTACTTTTAGCTTTATGTTATTTGTTTGTACTTTTTATTTTTTTAAACGTTAATATAAGTTGTAAGATAACAAAGTGCTGTATTTATATTTAAGAGTATTTAAATACAATGTACATAAGAACATGTATATAGGCTTAACTCTTCATGTTTATATAGAGTATCTCATCCAATTCCATAAAGATTTGAAATAATATTAAGAAAAGATAAAATAATATTTCGAGTTCACGGACCTAAATATTGCATATTTTTTTTATTCATTTATTTGATTTAGTTAGTTTTATCGAATGGAAGTTGCTTATTTTAACATAACTATATTAATCAGGTTGGATTTCTTCTTTAAAAACATGGTATGTTGGAATATAAAAGATACTGAGACTTATTTTCGTATATATAGTTATAAGGGAACTTGCTTATTGGTATATATTTTTTCAATATTTAAAAATATAACAAAACAAACAAAAACGTATAACACAATACGCGACAATATGTCATAAAGTTAGAAAAAATATTTACTTATAAATTGGACAAAGGCAGTTCTTACTTCATGAGAACTACAATGTTCTTACGAGTATCTTGTGAATATTTTACATGAAAATTATTGTATTAGATGAGATCATTTGATTCGCCCTTCCAAAAAAAAAACTGTTAGATTCCAGACTGAACTAAGTTTCTATACCTAAACACCTTAAATCTACAAGCCCAAATTCAATACATACAAATTCTACATATTAGTCAAAATATGTGACTCCGTTGTTTTGTTACTATAAATACTATATATTTTATAACAGAAAAGTTTTGAAAGTGATTAAATTTTCCATTCTTCGCTTAATATTATTTTTGAAAAAAATCCCTTTAACAATTTCCAAATTTCTAATCTCAAAATTGTCTTTATCCTCAAAATTACTACAAACAGAAGTCTACTGCAAACTTCTATCCGCTATACCTCATATCCGCTGATACAGTATATCTGTATTCAATTTTCTCAATTATTATAATTGGAATTTTTTGGATTATTATCGCATATGTTAATTATGTAAAATAAAATATAAATTATTAAATAAAGAAAAAACACAAAACGACGAAGCTCCACGAGGCAAGGGTGAGGTTTGGACTTGATCATTTGGTGGGGGTAAAGCTTTCCCTCCTCCAGATTTTTGATATCTCTTGCCGACTCTAAAAGCATAAATGCCATAGTATTTTATTTCTATAACATGTAATGTAAAGCATATTGCATAATAATTTCATTTAAAAAACTCGCTCTTAAGTTTTTAAGTAATTACTGTCTTTAGTCATGTTAAACTTAAAGGGGCCAAATATACTCTTTAAATCACTTTGAAATATTTAATTCAACGAATAAACCGGAACGTATAAAATATAAAAACTGATAACACTGCATTTGCTTAGCAAGTTAAAAATATTTAAATTTTTCAAAAAATTTTATTTTTTTTCCTTCTTTAACACAGCTTCGGAACACCTTATCCACTTGTATATTAAGTTAAATCCTTTAAATTTAACAAGTATAATAGTGTGAGTTTAAAAACTTGAGAATATAAAATTGAAAATATTTTTTCTCTTTTGTTGTTGTTCTCGTACATTAATAAATTTTGTTTGTGTCTTAACAAATTGTAAAAGAAAATGAATAACTTGGAGAAGTATAAGATAGTGTAGAATCTCATATATTCCACGGCTCAAAATTTTCATTCTTTTGAGAAAAAAAAATATCAGTTCCCTTGTGCGATTATATTAAGCACATAAATTTTTTGTTTAACTTTTTCAATTTAAAATTTCTAAAATAAAAATTTACGTACAATAAGAAAAGTTTTCAAAATACTTTAAAAAATTATAATTGAATAAAGAAAAGCAATTTTTTAGCCTTTTCATTTTGAAATTTAAGAAATTTTTTATTATAGCAAATTGTAAGATACAACATCATCATCTCACTTTGTACTTGTCAAGATCACACATTATGGAAGTGTCCCGAGTCCTAAAATTTAATGTCTTGAGTACAAAGTATTTAATCTTGCATAATTTAGAAAACCGAACGAACTTAGTGTTAATTTGACATAGAACAAAAATGATGTGGCAAATAATTTATAGTTCTTATAAATACAACTGATTTTCCATAGTGTTTCCATAAAATAGTGAAAAATTAATATTCAATTTATTTCAAGCTGGAATAGATCTCAACCAAAATATAAAATTTCACTATGCCTTTTAAAAGAACAATGAGATTTTATGGGGCTGCTATGATAAAAGTTGTTGTGGCACCCTTAAGATATGAGAAAGTTTTTTATAAAAAATTTCTAATGAATCTTTCAAATTTATTAAATTTGAAATATTTCTACTAATATAATGTTAATTACATCCGTCTGCTTACCATCTGTGTGTAAAAATATAAAAAGGTTTAAACCACATACAAAATAAATATTTTTCGTTTTCAGTTGAAATTTTAATTTTGTTTGTGATGTTTATGTTTTTATTAACTTTTTTATAAGTTTGCTTTTCCTTTTTGCGTTATACATGTACATATAAATTTGGGGGTCCACAATAATGCTCACACACATAATAAAACTTTATATATGGATTACATTGTGGATTTTGTAAAAGTCAAGCCGATAAGTGTGTGCAAATTGATTTTGTTACTTTTATGTACACCACTAAAATTTAAATTCAGAAAGTCGAATTTGGTAGTAAAGATAAGAATATTGAAGAGTGCTTTGAAATATTTTTCTATAATGTAAAGTCAGATTATTCTGAACCCTTTAAGATAGAAAGCTAAAATTATGCGGACACATAGATATTTACTTAAAACAAATTTCTATAGAAGGAAATTTTTATCTCCCTGCTCTAAAATTAATAACTCCTCAAATTCCTAAAAATTCACTTCTTATTATACTGGATGCAGAAACTCTTTTTAAATTCTGCAAACGCAAGATGGTAGTTACTTACCTCTTCAATCGCGACATTAAAACGACAAAATGTTTGTTAAATTAACCGTTATTTGAAACTTAGTTTTATGATATTTTTGATATAATTTTTTTCTAAATCGTAAGCTAGAGGGAGCTGAAGTTTTAGCAGTTTTTAGACGCTAATAAATAGTTTATTCCATTGGAAAATATTTTTCCAACTCCACCCTCTTGAATTCGATTTCTTCAAATATTTCTTTCAATTTTTATCTATTGCTCATCCCAAATGTATGTAATATTTTGATATACTAGTATGAACTTTTAGTGTAGGCATGAAGTTCATAGGTTTCACTCCGTCCTCTCCTGTCCGTGGACATGTTTACAAGACTTCTACACACTTAAAGATAGAAAGTTGCCATATCATATATACACAGATCTTTGCCAGAAAATTTTTTTCGCAAAAGAAAATTTTTACCTACCTACCCATGTCTAAAAGTTGTAAGACCCTAAAACCTTAAAAATTTCATTTTTTGACTATTTATTGTAACGAAACCACAAATACTTCAGTGAACTCAGAAAAGTAGTGGTGAGGTTTTCCTAGCGCAGCATAGCTTCATTGACTTTTAAAATACAAAATAGTGGTTAAAATTTACCGGTATCTAAAATCCATTCTTTTCAAATTTTTAGCATAGTGTTTCTTCAAAACCTCAGCTAACGGAAAATTCCATTCCATTAAAAAATATAATTACTTTTCTGAACTCACGCAATTGATCCTTAAATTCTATTACTATGTTAACACATCTTAAATTTTTTTTTGTTTTATTTCAAAGATTGCATTCAATGCTTATCCTAAATATATGCAATCTTTGAAATATATTCCTGTATGAAAGAAAGTAGTTTTAATTATCGATTAAGTATCGATTGTTTTTAAAAGCAATATTATCACTTGTACGAGGGAAAAGTGCTTCAACTTTATTCCTTTAAAATTGAATTTTTTTAAAACTGACGGCAAATTGTTTTAAACGGATAAATTGCGTAAATTTTGTCAAGATGCTTAGGTATGCTTATATAGAAACAACCTTAGTCATTTGTAAATTTTCATAATCCAAAATTGGAACGCCTATACAATAGTTGTTGTAAAGTCAAAATATTCAAAAAGGAAGAATGATTTTTACCTCAGCCTCAACATTGAAAATCTTTCCTTTTTTCCAATAAAACTTTTGAACCTTCATTTTAATTCATATTTGAGCGGATATTGTTTATAAGCGAATCAAATTGCCAAAACCTAAAGAGAAAACCTGAAAATTCTGTAAAAAATTTTAAACACAGAATTTTTCTTTTTAATTTTCTGAATTTGAAAAAAAATTTTGGGGCAAAAAAAATTTGTATCTGTTCTTTACATAGTTTCTGTATATAAAATAAAAGCATACCTGCATTTGACATGGTATGCAAATATAAAATCGTTCTTTGAACATTTTAATATTCTTTAAATATTAAATTCTACTTATTATCAAAAGTATAAATAGAAATAGATTCCTTACAAAAGCAAGCCTTATCTGTACTAGGATCGTAATCAACAAAATATAAAACAGAAAATATTATTTTGTACAATACGAGAAGTAAATTACAAACATTTACAAAAGAAGAGACCTTGTTATGGTGCTTTGTAAAATTAAAAAATAAAAATTTTATGAAGTCTATTAATAGGGAGAAAGGAAAGAATGTAGAATTAAATTATCTTTAAAAAAATTCAACCGAAGAAGAATAAAAAAAAAAAGAAAAATGAAAAAACAAAAATCGTGACCACCACAAAAGTGAATTGCAAAGACCAAAATACCGTCTATATTTTAGGGCATTGCGTGTTAAATTCTTAATAGAAAGGAAAATTCGCACTCTTCTTCTTTTTTTTTCATTGGCATTTTATGTATTAACAGTGGCTTTTGGCATAATTGTATAATGTTATTTTTATCTAGAGACCCATAAATTCATTCACATTTTATGTGGGGAAAAGAAAAATTTTTTGAAAGTTGGAAAAAAGTCTCATACCAGGAAAATATTAAATAAAATTTTATTTTAAATGACAGATTTGATTTTTTCCTTTGTATTTTTTATGTTATGATAAGAGAATAAGACCAATAAAAACAAATGTTATTTTTTCGTGGTGTCCGGTGTTAACCAAATATAAAATATCGGACAGAAAAGAATCTAGCAGGGTAAAAACAAAACGAAGCAAAATGAAACGGACTTCAGTTAAATAAAGATTCAATATAGTTGAAGATTAAATTATGCAATCGATTTGCTATGTGGTTGCTGTTTATTGGTTTCGATCTAATCTTTTTCAAGCATAAATAATTCAGTTATATTTAGGGATATGATCAACTCTTTGAGTCTTTACTCCTAGAGAAAGTAATTTGTATTTTAATTTAATTAATTCATGAGAATAATCAAGGAATTTCTGTTAATTTTATTAATTAATAACTATAAGGTTATTTTACCTGTTCAACTTTACATAAAACATTTTGACTCCCTATCACTCAACATTTTTGTATGATTAAGTTCAAAAGGTATTATAAATTTGCACTCTCTTGCAACATTAAAAAAGAACGCTTAGAAAAAAGTTTAGAAGTTGGTAACTGAACTGTAATATTGTTAACACAACACTGAACTGCACTATATTTTACTCTTATAAACACTTTACCTAAAGGTATGCGAGCTATGTTAAAAGCAAACATCACTGAATACCTATACTTAAACGAGAGTTTTGCAAAAGTTATGCAATAAGATTAAGTACATTTTACAGTAATAACAGTAAGATTTATCATATGTAATTTTTAATTCTTAATTTGATTCTCTTTAAGCTTATTTCTCATTTATAATTATTTCATACATTTTCTAAAAAAGGATAATACCTTATTTCATAATCTTTTTAAAAGAAAATATTAAATATAATGTGCAAGTGTATGTCACTGTGTATTTAATACTTGTACTAACAAGATGTAATTTAAGAAAATATCCTTTATGAATTTATATATGTATACCCGCTACGTAAATAGACTTCATATAAGTATATATGTGAATATACAAATGAAAATAAAAGTGTTGTCACATTTTTATTAAACAGTTAAACCATGAACCATGATTTTCATGACCATGAAATTAAAAACTGAATGTATTACTGAACTGAACATAAAAAGCGCTATGCACTTTTCTTCTAGAAACATCGCTCTCCGCTAATAGAAACAATGAGAAATGGTAAAATACTTTTATAATCCAATTTGCAAGAAGATTTGAACCATAAAACTAAAAAAAAAGGTTTTTAGCACTTTTCCAAAAATTTTGGAAACAAAGGCAGTGGCTTGCTTCCCCTAGCGCGGTATACTATAGTTAAACTTTAGAAAAGCAAAATGGCCGTTCAAATTTACCGTTATCTAAAGTTTTTTTTTTCCAAAATTTTGATGTCGTTTTTCTTCTAGACCCCAGCCTGAAGAAGCTGGAAATTTTAGGGTCTTTTAGACATTAACAATTAATTCATTTCGTTAGAAGAAAATTTTTTTCCATCACCACCGTCTCTCAAGTTATCGACTCTTGAAATTTGTAAAATTTGAGTTTTTGACACCTTATATTTCCGAAACCGCAAGCTTTTTGAAATTTCTATGAACGCAAAAAGATGACGGTAAATTCCATGACATTAAAAAATATAACTATTTTTCTTAACTTACGCAATTAAACCTTAAAATCGAGCAATATGTCAACCCCACTTTATATTAATTTTCGCTTTATTTCAAAGACTGCATGAATGCATCATCCTAAATATATGCAATCCTAGAAATAGTTTCGTATATGAATGAAAATAATTTTAATAGTGTGATAGGTATACATATACTGTATTTAAAAGCAGAATTTTCACTTGTTGAAGGGAAAAGTGCTACAATACAAACCATTGGTTTGACCCAACTTTATTAGTTTTACTATCCCAAATCCGAAAATTTTTTTATTTACGTTTTCAAAAAATCGTCGTGGTTTCCGTTTGTCGGAAAATAAAATCCTATATTGAAAAATAAGGATCCCGTTTCTCGTAAACATAAAATTTTTATTGACAACTCTTGACAAATTTTACACAAGTTTGTATACTTTGTATAAAATATGATTTTTAGGAATCACTGATGCTATTTACAAAAGATATGCTAGAAAATAAGTGATTTGCGAGTAAAACCACATATTCCAACCATAATATTCATGAGAATTGAATGAACGTCAAGAATGGCAACACTAAATTATGATAAAAATTTTAATACTAATTCACAACATTAAATTTTAGAAAAGTTTTTATTTCTTTATGGTACCTACGACCTTCTTTATTTCTCTTTTACCACTTCTATATTGCTTATTTTCTTATATTCGTTTTTTTCCTCATAGGACATATAATATGTACATATATATGTATGTAGTGTGTGTATTGAGTATTTTATTCTATTTTATTGCTATTAATTTATTATTATTTTTATTTGAGCAATTTTTTTGTATATTTATTTTTACAGCCCGAATTGCATAAACTAAGGGAGGCACTACTTTCGCACCAAATTAAAAGTGCCGTTAGTTTTAAATAGAAATTGCTATTCGGAATGTAATGACAAACTTAAAAACTTTGTGAAGTGCTTGCTGATATTTGAGATAATTTGCCGCTTTGTGGATTTTATCTGTTTGTACATGACTGACTTTTATTAAAATTTATAAACCAATTTTTGAATATATGAAAGTTTTAAATAGATTTCTGTTTTGTTTCTAAATAAGTGAATTTTCAATATGGATGAAATTTATTTTAAATTTCAAGCCTATGCTCTGTTTCCATTAATGAGATTCCGCTAAAGTAATAATTTTAACTCGGAAAAATTTTACACAAGACTTCAGAATCGTCTTTAAAATTTAATTATAAATAAAAGAATAAATTCAGTGCGGTCGTTCATGTGCTGTTCACATTGAATTTCTTTTTTAGAATATCATATTATAGATATAATATATCGGTACATACATATTTAATATAAATTTATTTACAAGTAAGGTACAAAATCTCACATTTGAACAATTTCAAAGGTTTCGAATAGAAAATATTCACCAGCATTCGTATTTTAAGTACAATATATGTAAATACACATATGTACGTATAAGTACATATATTTTATGTAAATGGTGTACACATTATGTATATAAAATTAAAAAGCAATTCTCGGTATAAAATTTTTTTTTTTTATTACGAGTATGTATATACAAAAGTGGAGCTATGTGTTAACATTAAAAAATGTAACACATGTATATGTGAAAATGTTAATAAAATATAAATGTATGTATATAGAAATGGAAAAACTCATAAACCTGGTTACATTATAATGATACAGATGCTTATACGTACATTATATGCACATACATACATATTTAAATATTAGATTAAACATGGAATATTAATAGAAATGATTGATAATAATGGATTTCAAGACCTGTACTTCATATATGTATGATTGAATTTAATTCATGATTTTAGTTTAGTGATCCTTAATTTCTAAAAATCTAAAATATTGGAATGTTATAGTATTGCATAGGAACATAAATATATAGTTTGTATATATGTATACGCCTACATAATTTATGTAATTGAAATAAATTACATTTAATTTTATTGAGAAAAAAAAATTTTTTATTTCTAATTATAAAAATTGAAGAAATCATATAGAAATTTTATTATTTTTATAATGGAAAATTTAAAGCATTTAGGGTACATGCATTTTGCTTTAGAGCTGGTACATTACTAAAATTAAATAAATCGCACAGAATTTTAGGAAGAGATGCAAAATCAGAATTTTTAAAAAATTTCAGCATAAAAATTGCCCAGAGTGATTCCTTAAATTTCTTTTACATAAATATTTCGTTTGTGTATAGAGAAAATAGAAACAAAAACATTAAATGATGTAGAGAGAAGAACTTACTAGGAAAAGAGTTCAACAACAAAATTAATATTTACGAGAGAAATTGGTGTTAATTTATGAGGGGCAATTGTGTAAAGAATTTAGTTTGTTGGTGAAAATAACTGTTGAATTATTTAGAAATGAAAACAAAAACTGTTCTCAAAATACAAAGAGAAGAACAAGGAAATATTTCTGAACTGAAAGCATTGTAAGAGTAAATTTTCTAATCGAATATTACAAGAAAAAAAAAATTTCTTTATCTGGTTATTCGAGTGGCTTGAGATTATGTGAATAAATTTGAATGCATGTACTATTTGGATATTTCGAAAAAATTGCTTTTGAATTACTTCTTAATGATTTTTAATAAAACATTGGTGAATAATCTCCTACAATTGTAAAATTCTTATAGACAAAACCCATATACTTAGGGACATAATTGAAAAATTCGAATTTGCTTATAGAAATTATTTGTAAAGTACATTGTAAACCATTTTAAAATATGCTCTTGTTTTGATTGAATATTGTACTAATATTTTTTAAATAAATATTCTTGCATTGTTATAATGTCCTTAAACTACAGTCTGTTGTTAAAATTTTCAGTTATGGAAAAATTGTTGTTAATCTGTTTACAGAAACTATAACTATAAAGTTTTTCTAACCAAATGAGTCCTTCTTAATTTAATATTTAATTTCAATATCAATATGACAGCACTTTCTTTTCAAGAACAATTTTGGAAATTTAGAATCTAGAGAATTTTGTCGATGTGCCATTGGGATAGCGTTAAAAAACAATTAAACATCATTGGCTAGGTAATATGAGAAATTATATTTTTTTTTTATTTACAAGATATTTTTTTGAAATAACGCTATAGAAGTAGGATTTCATACACACATTAAAATGAAAAAATAAGACTCTGCTTGTCACTATTCCTGAGTTATAAATAAAAATGTAAGGATGCGTAGTTTTTAGTAAAACGAACTATGAAGCCTTAAAACTCGAAAACAAGAGCCCAAAAAGAAAAATCTCATTTGGTATTTTTTGTTTGTTTACTCGGGCGAATTCTATCACTCTACCTGGAGAATACCATCTATTCTTATATACCGTGTATAAATAAAATTTCTAAACAAGATGTCAGGGAAGAGTTTTAAATAAAATATTTAAACAAATTTTATACTCAAACTAAATTTTAATACTTAATCAAAGGCCGCGAAATTTCTGTTGGGGGTGGTTAAAACATTTCTTCATTAAAAATGTCACATTTCGAAATTAAAAATCTCACAATTGAAATATCAAAGATACGTAAATGGAAATGAAATTCAAATAATAATTTTATTACAGATAGGGAACGCATTTTATTTATGCTTTTCAGTTTCAGAAATTAATTCCTCGTCATGAGCTCTTTTTCTTTCATATGTTGTTCATAAGATGAGAAATCTTATTCTTATTTATAAATAAAAACGTTTAATAAGATTTAAGATATTTTTAATAATACAAAATGGCGTACACAATGGCGTAGTCAATTAACATAATTTTGCAATTTGAGATTACTCTTTTTAGATATTTTTTTTAATATTTTAGTATTCAAGTTCTATGGTGTAGATTCCTGGAGGAATTATGAATTGGATTCCTGAAATTTTTTGAACATGGAAGTTTAATTACCAAGGCGTTACAGCTTAAAGCACCACAAAATAGTTGTGAGTTTGTTACAATTCGTATTTTTTCTGTAGGTTTTCATAAATTATTCTAAAGACTGTAGGAAGAAATTTTAAAAATTAATAAAATATAAAAGTTGAGGGGCATAATTTGTAAATGAAGTTTCAGAACTATGTGAGTATTACACCTATACAATAAACGATAGGCTATAGCCGTATGCTGGAATAGTTTTGCTTTGTAAGACGTTATCTTGGGTTTTTTCAAAATTCATACTTTAACTTATTAACTATAAAAATTAATATACTATAATTTTTAAATTATAAAATTACCAGAAAGAAGTAAACTTATGCTCCATATTAAATTCAATGAGTCAAATTCAAACTATGTACTTACTGATTCTAGAAGCTTCCTCAAAAAACAATGCAGCTTTTTCAGAATTTAAAATACTTTCATATTGTGCATTTGAGGTTGTGGAAAAGTTATGAAAAGAAACTTGTCCATTTACTTTTATTCATAACTAGGTCTGATTAATGTAAGTATTTGAAAGGCACTATACTTACTCTTCGTCGTGTTTTTGATATTTGAAGAGTTATGAAATATAAAATCTTTTGAATAGTATTAATATTTCACTAATACGTTCGGAACTTTAAGAAAGCTATATTTAATAATTGAATACCCTTTGGTCTTCTTTCATTCAGTTAAGAAATTAAATAAATTGCATATATTAAAAAAAGTGTATACATTTAATTCGAATTATAATTCACTTACCTTACCTTACCTTGTTCATTTAGCCTAAACAAAATCGCCAATATGACACTTTACAATCAGTTAGTTGTAGAAATGGAATGAGGCTTAAAATTAACGACACAATTTTGACTGAACTTCCTGCTTTATTACCGAAATTGACATCGATATTATTTAAGTACTGTAAATTACACCAATGATTGTTATCCGCTTTTCAACTTTAAATATTTTTTCAAATTCAACTTTAAATATTTTATTCAAAATTTAAATTTTAAAATATGTATGAATAATATTATTGTAGAAAAACTGGGTAACGCGTATGGGCAAAATGAAATACGTTTGGTACTGAAACTGTTCTGTAAAATGAAAAGCAACTTTTTAACGAAGGAAACTCACAATACAATTATAATTACGAGGTAAACTAATAAATTTTTGTGTTGGCACTAATAACTATGCAAGTCATTTAAGATTATTATGTGTATGATGGTGTGTAAAAATTCATTATAAAAGAAGCAGCTCGAAATATAAAACTTGCATTGTAACTATGTAATAAAAACCATATAAAAAGATTCTCATTTCTACTACTCGTGTATACACATATGTGCAATTATAGGCATAATCCTCTTCATCACATAATTATTTGCTAGTTTGCTTTACACTTGGACTCTTCATTAACAGCAAACTTCAAGTTCTTTTATTTTTTATGACAGTTTGAGTTTTATAAATGACCAGAAAAATAAATTTTTTATTCCCTTTAGTTATGTAAGAAATTTTCATATAATTTTTCTCCCTTGAGTAAAACCTTTTTCGAGGATAAGTTTAATCAAATAAAAAAGGTTTTCAAAAGGAAACTAGATTTTAGATTGATTTCTAGTCAACGTCACAAAATTTACTATAATATAATTATTCTACACTCTGTTGTTGTACTCGGTTGTGTTTTTAGATTGAGAAATAAATAAACTTGGGTCAAACCAATGGTTTGTATTGTAGCACTTTTCCCTTCAACAAGTCAAAATTTTTTCTTTAAATACAGTCTATGTATAGCTATCACACTATTAAAATTATTTTCATTCATATACAAAACTATTTCTAGGATTGCATATATTTAGGATGAATGATTTATGAAGTCTTTGAAATAAAGCGAAAATTAATATAAAGTGGGGTTGACATATTGCTCGATTTTAAGGTTTAATTGCGTAAGTTAAGAAAAATAGTTATATTTTTTAATGTCATGGAATTTACCGTTAACTTTTTGCGTTCATAGAAATTTCAAAAAGCTTGCGGTTTCGGAAATATAAGGTGTCAAAAATTCAAATTTTACAAATTTCAAGAGTCGATAACTTGAGAGGGGGCGGTGATGGAAAAAAATTTTCTTCTAAGGAAAAAAATTTTCTTCAAGCTTCCACAGGCTAGGGTCTAGAAGAAAAGTGATATAGTGTAATCATATAATTTTGGAAAAATGCATTGATAATAGCTAGTGTCCGAAATTTCGGACAATAGTTTAATTGTTAGCTATTGTTCGACAATAGTTTAGAATTGCAAGTCAAACAGTTATCAAATTATTATATGTCAAAATATTTGAATCATAATATCAAATGCTTAATCGTCAAGATAAAAATACTTTAACCAAAGTTTAGCAAAAAATTAACTAGGTTTTCGAAATTTGTTTCAATTTCAAGCTTCCACAGGCTAGGGTCTAGAAGAAAAGTGACATCAAAAATTTGGAAAAAAAGACTTTAGATAACGGTAAATTTGAACGGCCATTTTGCTTTTCTAAAGTTTAACCATAGTATACCGTGCTAGGGAAGCAAGCCGCCACCTTTATGCGTTTGAAAAATTTCAAAAATGTTTATGGTTTCATTGCAACAAATAGTTAAAAAAGGCCATTTTTAGGGTTTTGGGAGGGTATAACTTCTAGAGGGGTGGGGGGGGGGGGGGGGAGATAGGTAAAAATTTTATTCTACAGAAATAAGTTTCTAGTAAAAATCTATGAGCATACAAAATTTCAGCTTTCTATCTTCAAGGGTGTAGAAGTTTTGTAAACAGACACACGGACAGACGGACGGACGAACGGACGGACGGACGGACAGAGTGAAACTAATAAGCACTTTTTTTCAAAAATTTTTTGGAAAAGTGCTAAAAATTAGAGGATTTTTGCATTTTAAATTTGTTTAGAGTGTCGAACCATTAAATCCACTAAAATCAATAGAAGTAAATGAAAATAAGAGTCTTTTGTGTCAAAAACTTTAAATATAAATTTCAATAGAGTTTTTGAGGCTCAATTTTATTATGCCAATTTTTTTTTACTTAATAAGATTCTTTTGTGTTTTTAAGACCCTTTCTCAGCAAAGTTTAGGGTGGCTGACACAAAAAACTAAGTTCATAACAAGAGGTCTTGTAACACATTGCTCTGGACCAGTACAAGTAACTCTTTTTAGCATATTTCTGTCCACCCATTCATTTGCTTACCAAAAGTTGTTCTTATTTTCTGGAAAATGAAAAAGTATACCGTTTAATTTAAACTTAGTGTTGCTAAATGGTTGACATCGTTTTTCTCTTATAGACTGAAATTCGTACATTATTTTGAAACTGTAGAAGTATTTGAACTTAAACAATTTTAACAGTCAACGAGTTAAATGCTCCTTTTTATTTTTGTTCTAACCCTAGAAGTATGCAATAATTTATATACGTAATATAATATGTACAAGGAAAGGTGCGCCACTTTGTTCATTAGCTTGATCCGACTTTATTATTTTAGAATTCTGGGTTAGTTGGTTGATATGGCCGGCGCGACAGGTTAGCGGCACCTCAATTTTCGGTAATTTTATTTTTTTTTTTTAAAGAAAACAAAAATTTACTTCGAATATGCTTATCTAAAATCATTTCTTTTTAAGAAATTGAATTCATATTGCAGGAATGAACAATTTGTAGTTAAAAAACTGTCTTTGAAGTATGTGAGAGGAAGATTATAATAGTAGTTTTCTGTACTTCTAAAGCTTCTAAAGAAAATATAAAGGCTATTAGGTTCAAAACACTAGACCTGCAAGAAAGCGATAAAATCCCTTTTTACAAAATTTGTAATTATCTATCTAGTATTATTTGCCAGTATGCCTTTAATTAATTCAATTTCTATCCTTAAACTTACAATAAAATCTTTCAGAAATTTTAGTTTTCGAAACATTTACAATATATTTAAATTCTGCTTTGAAGGTTTTAAGGGTTGAATATAAAAATGAATTATTGTTAATAATAAAAAGTCGTACGTAGAACAATAAATATAAAATTGTGCAAAACAATTCTAATATTTTATTCAAAACTTTTCCAGAAATGAAAATTAGCATAGATTGCATAACAAGTTCCAAAATATTATTCATTTCATATACAAATGAATATTTTCATAACAGAAATTGTTCTGAGTTCTTCATACTGCTGATATTTTAGTTTTAAAAGTGGAAGTTTCATTCGTTTCTCTTTTCTTATAAACTATGATAATAAATTTTATTGTCGTTCAGCTAGAAATTATTATGTGACCGTTTTATTTTTATTTTATCTTCTTTTACGACTGTTATTATGCTACTCTTATTTGGTCATAATTTACTGCTAAAAGATTTTTTTCTTGTTTTTCTTTGCAGAGAATTATGCTGACGAATCATAAATTCAGTAGAACAAAGGATATGAAAATAAAAGGAAACTACAACATTTGATAAAGTACATATAGTGTAAACTATATGTAGAGACAAAAAGTTGAGGGGATAAAAATGTATAATGTTACAAGGACATTTATTTTACGCAAAAGGATAATAAAAGGGAACCTTTAGTTTTCAGTTTCTTTTTTTTTCTTGTAATTTTTTTCTTAGATTAAATAAAGAATGCGTAAAGGCTTTGTTTTTTTTTCGTTTTGGACAAAATAAAAGCAAAAATTCTCAAAACCACCTTAAAGGGCAAACAAAAAAGAAACTGTGTTGGTAGATTTTAACTCAGGTGAATATCGAAGAAGGTGATTTTTTTTTGTTTTTTTTTTGAAAATTATTTTTTCTTTTATGAAAACAGAAAAGAGGACAAAAACCTTAAAGGAATGAAAAATATAATTTTCAATTTTTTGTTTCTTTCTTTTCTGTTTTTAGAACAAAGAAAAACATTTTGGGAAAGAAAGGAACTTAGAAAAGCATTCATTTAAAGAACGTCTTTATTGCCCATTCTAGTGACATGTTTTATATATTCAGTCACAACCTATTAAAAGCACTCAAGTATGTAAGTTTATGAGATAATATCATTTAATTTAATTTATTATGTTGTTGCCTTACAATTTACTACTGTTTTTGATATTTGAAGAATGAAAAAATTGAAATAAATTTGAGCATATTTTAATTTTTATTACGCAAATATTTGTGTTTTGTTAAAAAATTCATGTTTGAGGTGAACAATGAACATTTTAAAAAAAAAAAATATTTAAATTAGAAATGTTTTTTTTATGACTATAAAGAGTAACGTACGCCTTTATAAAATGAATATTTGTAATTGCTTGTCTCATGCTTTAAAAAATTCAATTTATCTTCTCCATCCTTCGTTATCTTAGGCTTATCTAAGACAATAATAATTAATTGAGATTTTTTACACAATTTTAATTCATACATTTAGTGATAATTGTGGAAGCCTCCACAACTGTATGAAAATCGAGTTTTCTTTTGAAGTTTCTTTTTGCTTCTTGTAAAGAGATTTTGAAATAATATTCAGTATAACAGTTTATCACTACAAAATTTTGTCACTGTTATCTGATGCAGTAAACACTGCGATAAAGTAATAATTGCCATGAAACATTAAGGTGAAGCATAACTGTTTTTTTTTAACAGTTTTGACTTTAAGCCATGATGTGAGAAAATTAAATAAAAAATTTATTTAATTAAATTCATATTTTTTCATATTGACCCCTTTGGGTCTATATAGACCACTTTGGGAATAACTGCTTTAAAGCATTCTTTTATTTCGACTATAATTGCTTTGCAGGACGGACTTTGATATAGTGTAATCATATAATTTTGGAAAAATGCATTGATAATAGCTAGTGTCCGAAATTTCGGACAATAGTTTAATTGTTAGCTATTGTTCGACAATAGTTTAGGATTGCAAGTCAAACAGTTTCCGCAATTATCAAATTATTATTTGTCAAAATATTTGAATCATAATATCAAATGCTTAATCGTCAAGATAAAAATACTTTAACCAAAGTTTAGCAAAAAATTAACTAGGTTTTCGAAATTTGTTTTAAAAGAAAATAATTTTCAAAAATTTAAAATTGCAAACTTCTGTAATTTGTAATTTAATTATGGTGTTGAATGAATTTAACAAAAAAATTTCTTTAAGACAATAGTTAATCTTTATTCATTAAAGCTAAATTTAAGTTAAAATTTAAATACTTAGGTCAATGTAAAATTTATATAAACCGCTTGCTTTCTAAGTTTTCAAAATTTTAAAAAAAATTTTGTAGTTTTGTTACAGAAAACGATAGATAGGAAAAGTAAATAATGTAACCCTCTAGAATATGTTTATAAAATGTAAACTCTCTGCAATCGACGCCAGCAAGAGATTCAGAGAACGGGCCACGGGAAAGTATAATAAATGTAATTTTCTTATAAATTTTGCTAAATTCATTCAAAGCATATTTTTCAAATATAACAAATAAATTTCCAAAAATTTTGTTTGTTTCAGTGTTAAATATTGCAGTAATAAATTCTGAACGTGAAAACTATGGAATGGAAAAACAGCTTTAGCTATAAAATGGCGTTTATTTATCTATTCATACAAAAATTTATATAAAGTAGAAAAAAAAAGTAGAACAGAAGATGATTTTGGAGATAAAATACCTGCTATTTTCTATTAGATGAAGGTGAAAAGCTACATTTACACAATCTTAGAACCAAATGACTTGATTTCATTTTTACTCATATTCGTAACTCTCATAGCAAAATTGTATGTATTTAATTTATTATTTTAAAATTGGAAATTACATTTCCGCATTGTATTTACTTCCGTTCTTATTTTGTATGTTCCTCCTCCAAACCTCATTTGAATTCCAACTTGGACAAGAATCGAAATTGAATTAGTTTCATTTTATCTTCAAATCCAAATACTTAAATCTGAGAAAATAAAAATGTATTTTTCATTCATGAAATAAAATTTCATATTTATTAAATTTATTAAATTAATTTATGAATATACGCAAGTATTTCAAATTAAATTCAAAAGCAGAATATAAACAAGAAAATTTATGAATTATACTTTTTATGATAATAAAAATATAAAAATGCCTTGATCATAAAATTATTGATAAAATAATTCAATACTATAAAATCAAATAAAAATGTCCTTTTAGTTTTTATTTTTAAATTTATATTATACGCCTAAGACTAAGTTTTTCACAAGCATGTATGTATGTACGTATATGATGCGTATGCATATTTACCCTATTTTATACATGTATGTGAATATATGTGTCACTTATACATATATAAAAACAATCCAGTCAACAGGATAAGGTCATCCATAAATTTTACAAATTGTTATCGCTTCATTTATGCTTACGGTCAAATGGGATTGATCTTTTTTTTCAAAAAAATATTTTTGGTATGAATAATAAAACAAAACTTTGAATTTCTCTTTACTACAGCAATATTATAGGATACCATATACTATTACACTTTTTCCTTGAAGAGTGACTATAAGTATGTCCTTATAGATTTAAATTAATTTTATGAATTGAAGGTTGTTTATGTTATTTTTGACTAAAAGTGCAAAAAAAAATTAAAAAAAAGAAGACCATTCTAATTCGGTCAAAAATGAAATATTGAATTAAGAAAATCAAATATTCATGCTTTTGACTTCTATTGTTTAAAAAATTCAACAATGAACCTTTTAAAAATAAAATCTAGTGGCTGCATGCTTCAGTTAGTTTAGTATTCCTCATTTTGTAAGCCCTGAATATGAAAGACTAATTGAGCTTTTGTAACAAGAATGCCGAATCACAGTGCCCAGTGTTAAATAAGATTTCATAAAGTATAACCAAAATAGCTGAACTTTAGCCTCATTTAAGTATTCTGGTTACTTTGTCTCATAATGATAGAATGAGAAAAAGTGCGCTGAATAATATTGTCTTTGTTTCAATAAAAAAAACTCATAGCTTGTAAAAATTCGAAATTACCAGCTTAACTTGCCATTCTTAGAACAAAATGAGTTTGACAAATTTTCATGTGCAATTCTACGAAAAGTAAAAGTTTGAAAAATGATTTTCTATGTTGAAGAGTTCGTATATGGATCCATTTTTATAGTGTTCAAAAAAAACTGTATAAATATAAAAGAAGGATCGAAAGTCAATATTAACTAATGAAATTTCAAAAATTTTAATAAACTCAATAAATGAAAATATTTTTTACTCAAAACAGTTAAATACTTTCTTCTTAAAGTAATAAAGCCTTGCAATTGAGTTTATTACAGATTCTCGATAAAAATTTCTTTCATATTATTTTTAAAAAAATTTTTTTCGAAAAATTGATTCTCTTACGTTTCTGTTCCTATACTCTTTACATTTTATTCTTAGAAAAATTCCAAAAAAAACCTTCATTTCATGAAGAAATATTGAAATTGAAAGTATATTTTATTTAATTCAACCTAAATTAGGATTTGAATGCAATTAAGGATCGTAGAGTTTTTTTTTTGTACGAAATTTTAAAGAGAATAAAAAATTCTCTGTGTATAAATAAATCAAATGGAAAAAAAATTTAGCTTCCTTCCACTTATTAAAATTTTGGAATCACTTTAAATCTTTTTGATTACAATTTTATGCCTTTAATTCTCTAATTTCTTATATTCTATTATATTTCGCTAAAAGTATAAGGATGATGTTAAATTAAATTTTTCAGGCGATTTATTTGAAAATCCTTATAAAATAATAACAAAAAAAAAACAAATAAATTATTGGCTCTATTACATAAATTTTTCATTTTATTAAAATCTCATACCATAGACCTAAATACATAAATGTAAGTGTAACAAATATGTTACAGACAAAAAAGCAACATAACGCAACACAGCAATTTACACAGCAATTTTTAGCTTAAAAATCCTATTGGAATGCTTGAAATTTTAAAGCGGTAACGAAATTTGTCTCATTGATCTAATAATTGGCGCAAGCAATTGTTAACCGGTTTCGGGTGCAGTTTTTGTTAAAGCTTTATAAAGATTGATTATTTAGATGCCATTTTAACTATTTCAAGTAATTCTAAATTTGAAGTACTTCTTATCGTATTTCCAATTTTCAGTTTGCTAAGTCTGAATTAATTGAGTAAAACAAATTCATAAAACTGTCGAATATGTTGCATAGCAAAATCAAAATTAAGTGTAAAATTTTCTAAAAAATTTACTTAAGTTGAAAAAATTATTTGTTTTAAATTTTTAATTCTACCACGAATCCAAGTATCTAAGAGAATATCAAGTGAATATTTATTGCGTTCTAACACTGAATTTCAAAATAAAACTTTTGCTGTATCAATTTTTTTTCTCAAAAATTTCAAGATGCGATAATGATCTCATATATCTAAAATAATAAGAATTAGGCCTTACAGTCTTTGAACGGTGTATTTTTCATTATGTTCACTATGCCTAACTATATACGAAATCCAACAAATTTTCTCACATAAAAAAAAAATTAATTAAAATGTGAATTAAAAGAACCTTGAAAATGTTAAAAGAATAAAGCTTCAATAATGCTAGAAAATTTATTTTTTAAAAGAAAAAATTTAATAAATTTAATTGTTTCTCCTTTTTAAGCAATTTATAGCATTAAAAACGCTTAAATGAATAGAATAATATTAATTTGTGTATGTGTACCTATAAATCTATGAACAATTTATAAATATATGTATGTACGAAAGAAAACATATTACATTTAAATCTATGTGTACAAATAAACGGAAAAATTCACTCTCCAAGAAATTTATTTGCTTTATTCCGGTTCACGGAAGAACGAAAATTTTCATTTTTAATCTCCGCAAACAAATAAAAAACAGATTAAAGAAATTTAAAATGACGTGCATATGTTTATAAGTATGTACATATATATAAATGTTTACATATATGTATTTATATATACATAATATGTATACCAAATACCAAACATTTAGACGCGTTTAATCTTATTACATAACGTTAAACTAATTAATTTTACATAATTTTTCTTTTTAATTTAAAACAATTTTTAAAAGCCGTAAGAAACTTCGTCTGATTTTATCTACACAGAGGGAAATAAGGGAAACCATCTCATTTCCGTCCCCTTATAACATTAATTCTTTATTAATGTATTTCAATGGACAAGCTAGATTATTCTTCTTTCCAGGCTTCTTTGTAAATTTTAATTTGCAATCCTTATCTCGTGCGAGCTTTCGATAATTATTAGCATCTGAAATATCTCGCAATTTCGTAATTTTCCCTTATTTTTTTCTATGCTTTTCTAATTTTCCCGATATTTTGTTCGGCAGTTTTTTAAAAATACCAAAACTTAAATATTCTTTTTTTCTTTTACAGCTCAGAAAAATATTAAAAAATAAATCAGTTAAGCAAAACAAGAAAAAGAATCTGATGTGATCAGCACATAACCGACCGTAATGTGTATTGTCTATAGTTAAGTGAAAGTGTTATAGAATATTATAAAAATGTCTGTTAAATACTTCTTTCCAATTTTCAGGACATTAGTAAGCTTATAGTTAACATACCTAGAAAAATGTAAATTTGGCTTTTAGTTGAGTTCTTTGAATTCCTTTTGTGCTCCGAATTCCCTAATTAAAAGTTGTGTCGGTAACAATCAGAACTCAAATATCAAATTTCAAAAAGTTTCGTTCTATAGATAAGGCAAAAAATGTAAAATCGACCCACAAGTTCGGTTTCTGAGGCCTGATCTTTCCAAAAAAAGCTTTACGTTTATTGTTTTAACACCCCAAAATAAGTATAAAATTTCAAGGAAATACTTTGATAATTTCTCTTTGGATGGGTTAAAATTTAAAATCGGTCGGAAAAAAGGACCTTCCCCAAAAGACTGATAAATTCCAAAAGTTGATTACCGAAATAAACTCGCATATAAAATTTCATCAAAATTGGTTCAGTCTCTAAAAATAGTTTATTTACGCTTCTCTACCATGGTGAAGTGCGATCCCACCCAAAATTGGTGCCATCTTATAGCCTCACTTATCGTATGCAATTCGCTTGGTAAAAATGATATTTGGTGTTTTTATAATTTACTTATTACTTTTCCATAATTTCTTTGATTATTACTAGATTTAGCAATTTCAGTTTTATAAACACAAAAGTTTCTTTTACAACAGAAACATCAGATTTAAAACTTTTGCTTTCCAAATTTTAAGTAAAAAATACATAATATATTAATTTAACTTAATATTCACTGAGACACTCATTCAGTATTTTTTAAAATGCACATATTTATATTCTAGAATCCAATTACCGACCGCACAGAATCATAGACTAAAAGGATCGCGCAAAAATTCAGCTATATTGATGCTTTCTGATGCTTTTGAATTTATATAATTTGAAAACAATAAAATGTAAAACTTGTTGGAGAAATTGGATTCTAGGAGTTGGACCCAGAGACTAATAATTTTAAAAATATCTAATTATAACGAGCTTGTTTAAAACTAATGGTTAGAAGTGTTAGGGAAATTAAGGTTTACAGTTAAACAAAGGTCTCGTAAAACAATCTAAACCAGTCCAATGACTTCTTGTAATAGTTCTACATATTATGTAAGAATAACTGCAAAAAAATAGTCTTAAGAAAAATGTGGCAGATCATTTGTCAAGACTTAAGTACAAAAAATTTTTATAATAAAAAAAATTGCATTTCTGCAGGGGAGCAAAGTAAAAATAATTACTTTAGAGTACGTTATATGTATTACATAGCAATATCGCACGCACATATTATCCTTGTTTCAAATATAAATTTGGAGATATTCCCAAGCGAGTCGGAGAAAAGTTTCTGTATGCTTGCAAGACCCTGTCGAAATAATTCAGATGCCGAATAGTTTGTGTAATAGTAAAGAATGTGTATGACGCTTTCGTCACTGTTCCCGCAGAATATACACCAGACAGAACCCGATTTTCCCATTTTTACATATAAAAAACATGTCCACATATACCTGCACATTGTATTACAATATCTCATGTAACATACGGTTGTAACACTTCTCCCTCGAGTTATAAATTGTTTTTCCTTCAAAACTTCTTCTGTATTATTTTTAAAAAAATTTCTAAAGAAATTTCTTTCTGAACTCAAAAATATTTTACAAAATAATTTGAAACAAGAAAAATAACTTTGAAGAATGTTAAAATTTTATAAAATTTAATATCAAAGGAGAGTAAATGTATTAAACGCTTTTCCCTTAGCTTCAGCGTATAGGTGTTAAATTAGACATATGTATATTGTGGGAGAAAGAGGGCTTCTTTTAATTTATTAAAGAAATCGACTGTTTTAGAATTAGAGAATATTTAAAATTATTGTCATCTATATATATACACAGATATGCAAGGTGCTTCAAAAAAGAAAGCAACAAAATATACCATTAGTTAGAGGATCAAAAATGACTAAATTTTTTGTTTAAAGCTAGATGTCAAACCCAACAGTTTCCGAGTTACAGGGACTTTAACGAATTTTCACGAAATTTATGGCGGTCCAACTTTTTTTGTTTATAACTTCCGTTCCGAAAAAGATAGGGCTTTCAAACAAAACGTTTCTATATGTTTGCCCATGTATTTGTTGTTTTATATCTTTCGGTGTCACCCCAGAGTTTTCTCTGTTTATTGGATTCCCCTAATATATTTTACTTTCTTTAAGTTTTTATTCTAATGAATTAATAAAAAATTTTGCGCCAATCTACAATAAAATTAAGATGTTTTAAAAAATCTATACAAGTTAATGCAGTAATAAACGAGAGTAGCTATTCACCATTTTCCGTTAAAACCATAAATGGTTTACCACTCCCTCCTTTTAATTTTTTTATTTGAATTAAATTAATTAAATAGTTTCATTTTTGCGTTCGTCGGTAATAAATAAAACACGCTTTTATATTGAAAGTAATCGTTTTACAAAACATGTCTGGACTTGAATATCTAAAACAAAAACCCAAAAAGTTTTAGTATTAAAATACTTTAAAGTTTCTTCAATTCACAGAAATTTTACAAAAACTAACAATTCCTTTATCATCCTTAAAATACTTCGGAAACAGTGTATACATAAGTATAACACAAATTTATACATATTACATCTTATATACCACCAACAATTATTTAAACACACAAAGTTTTAAAATAAAATAAAAGTTTTTTAACGAAAACTTTGAAAAAATCCGCTAAATTATTCAACATTATGGCATACCGAATGAATTTTTAGTTCTTCTTCGAATTTGAAGATGAGGTAAAACTTTTAGAATTTAAGTAATTATCCATAAATCAAAGGTAATGCTACAATAAATTTAATTTATTTCTCTATAACAACTCAAACTTATTTTGTTAGAAGAAATGCTGTCGTCCTTAAGGGTATTCTATATTTTGTACGTTAACATAAGCTCCAGTATTCATATTGTATTTCGTAAATAAATGCACGTTACACAAGTATGTGTGTATATATGCAATATATTATATTTTCTATTATTCTTATAGAACTTTCCAACTTTGAATTTTCCTCTCTTTAAATTAAAACTTTTACGTTTAATATCAAAAAAATAGAAGCTAGTCGCCGTTTTTGCTTTAAAAAAATAGAATTAAAAAGAATTTCCAATCGCCTTAAAATTAACAATAATTTGTTGAAAACAATCACGTTTCCAAGTTTTGTAAAACAAACAGTGAAAATAAAAATCATCACTGAAAATAAAGAATAATGCCCGGATAACACGGGATCAGAAATTTTCATAAAATTTTAGAAAAATAATAGATAAATAATTTAAGAAAAATACTTGATTTAGCATTTTCTGACTTGTGGAAATTTCACGAGATCAATAAGTTTGAGATTTATCGGTGAGTGAGAGCAGCAATAGTTTTGCTATACTATGTAATAATGAATATCGTGTGTCTACTAATTTCTTTAGAAGTTAAAAAGAAAGTTACATTGATAAACACGTACCCAAACAAACATAATAATATTTTTAACTTCTCGTACAACCATATAATTTTGCATAAATTTAGGAGAGGATTTAGAGTAAGAACTAAATAATATTATGAAAATTGAATCGTATTGTTGAATTCGGTTAAGGAACAAGGTTAAGAATTTTTGAGTAAGAGTATGATTATTGCTACATTCTTTTTGAGGTAGTGAAATAAGGAACCAAAAAATTGTGTCTTGCAAACTTTGAAATTCAATACCTGTTTTGTGAGAAAAGGTACACCGAAATTTCGTTGCTGTAAATAAAATCAATTTTTGTGAACTGTTAGGATTTAAGACTTCTCCAAATTTACTATATCTAAAAGAAATATTGCTGACAAAAATATTAGTTTGACGGACCAACGCGAAGATCTCGCTTTTACTAGTAATTTTTAATGATAGAAGAAGATAGCAGAATTTATACAAACTGTCTTTAGTATAGACACAGTAGCTTGTCAAAAATTACAATATGTACATCGATGACTTTGAAGAACTATAGTTTTTGAGTAAAGAAAAATAGTGAAACAATTTCTTAATTTAGATCTTATTGTGCATTCAATTTCATTTTGAAGTAAAACCGGGAGTGAAAAGGGAAGTGCTGGAAATTAAAAACGATCCATGATACAGGTCAAATTCCAGAAGTCCACACAGTCCAAACAGACATAGATGGACAAATATCTTATTAAAACAAAATATTTTTACGTTTTTCTCTAACGCATAAAAACAATAGAACAGTTGTCTTATGAAATTGAATATAAGTTCCCACATTCTGTGCAACACGGTCGGTAATAAATGTTGATGAAGCCCAATGTATTAAGATTAAAAAGAAGCGTACTGATAATCACAAAAAATTTTTTACTTGTAATAACCATGGTTTACAAATAAATATTGTGATTTTGTTTTTCCATTCTTTCATAAGATTCACAACTTTTTTGTACATAAATGATTTGTTTTCAATTCGACCTATTTTCATATTCTCTAAAAATATTCTCCTTTTTTTGTTAAATGAGAAAACCAGGGTATGCATACAAAGGACTCCCAAATAAAATATCTTTGCAAAGGGGAAATAAAAACGAATTGATTGTTAAATTTATAGTGGTAACATGCGCAGCATTGCAAAGTCTGATACTGACCTTGTGTAACAAGTGGTATTCTTTTTGAAAAAAATTTTTTTTTACTATATATATGTACATATAGGAAATCTTTGTTCATATGAATGTAGAAAATCTGAAATTAAATGTTAGATTGTTGATTTTTCAAAAAAAAAAGTGCAAAAATAATTGTTATAAATTTTAAAGCAAATATTGAAGGACATGTGAACCCCTTTGTTCTGTTTTTTTTTGTTTATCTGTGCAAAATTGTATGTACCTGTAAAATTTTATTTGCCGTTTTCATTTTGATTGTTGCATTATTTGGATGTCCTAAATAAATAATATTGATTATTAAATCAGGACAACACAAAAATTATTTTCATTGTTTAAACAATATTGTTGAACTCTTTAGTAATGTGATTATATTTTTAAGAATATCTAAAAATTTGTGTATTCTTGAATAGATTCTTAATCAACCTACATACACATGGATATACATTGTGTTTTTAAAGTGAAAATGCATCTATAAATCGTACGTTATCAAAAATATTTATTAAATTACTAAAGAAAAATACATAAGGGGCACTAAGCATTCCTAACAAGAAATATAAATTTTATACTACTCTTTCGAATTCTTTAAAATATTTTTCAAAATTTGCTATAAGACGATGCATTTATGAAGCAAATTTCATAAATTCATATAGGCCCAAACATGAGCCTATGCATAACTCGTATATATTGGTAAGCTTGTGTAGAATTTCTAAAGTATTTATTAATTTTTAAAAATAACATAAAGGACTATCTATTTCTATTATAAGCTCACACATAGGCAAGCTTCAATTCTTATTGATACTCTGTATTGCAAAAACTAGTAAATTCTTATTTAACATAGCTAGCTGAAAAAGTAAACAACTGGGAGTTTCACAAGAGATTCACCACCGAGAATCGAATTTTCTAATTAATAGCAAAACAAATTAATTATACTTAGATGAAGTCAAAAAAGTAATATCGAACCAGTGTGAAAATTTCCGTAAACTTTGTCTTTCAATATAGTTTAGTTTGAAATTTTATAGCAGAAAATTTCTTAATTATTTCCTTCTGGGACCTGAAACATCTCATTATATCTCCCAAGTAAACTCAAATATAAATTTTCACAATTTTCATTGATTTAAACTAGATAATTTATTATTTCTCTTATACAGAGAAATGCGTGATTTTTAAAAAAAGTGATTAGTATCATAGTTGCATGCAATACGATCACTAAAATGTCTTACTTGAATTATGGAATAGTGCTTATTAGTTTCACTCTGTCCGTCAGTTTACAAAACTTCTGTACGCATCAAAACAGAAAGCTGAAATTTTATATGTAAATAGATCTTTACAAGAAACTTATTACCGTAGAACAAAGTTTTTACCTATCTTCCCCCTCTAAAAATTATACCCCTCCAAAACCCTAAAAATGCCATTTTTTAACTATTCATTGCAGGGAAACCATAAACATTTTTTTAAATTTGCAAGCGAATAAAAGCAGTGGATTGTTATTTTTACCACAACATATCACACTTGAATTTTAACAAAACAAAATGGCCGTTAGAATTTACAGTTATCTAAAATCAGTTTTTTCCAAATTTTTGATGTTTTTCTTCTAGACCGTAGGTTGTGAATGTTTGAAATTTTAGCAGCTTTTAGACACTAATAATCTTTAGACACTAGACACTTTTAGACATCGCTCTAATTCAGGAGCCTTGGGTGAACGGTAACAGGATAAAGGGACTGGGCACCCAGAAATACAACCTATTCTACAGGATTGTAGATCCAGCTGAAGGTAAGATCAGAACTTGTGTCTTAACTAAAAAACATATAAAAGCCTTTCTTTGCTCTAATTTCAGTACCGCAGACATGACGGTGGTGAGGATTGAAGGAAACGGCGGGAACCTATTAATGAGCTCAGTCTACATGGCTCATGATAGGCCTGCTCCACCTCCGGAAGTTCAAAACCTAGCAGAGGTTGGCGCAGCCGAAGGAGCAAGTCTGCTTATGGGTTGCGACGCCAATGCCAGACATACCCTCTGGGGCAGCACAGAGATCAACGAACGAGGTGAGTCTTTATTTAATTTTGTCTTAGATAGTAATCTAGAGATAGCAAATAGAGGCAACACCCCTACCTTCACTTTTCCTAGCACAGACAGGTTTGCTGGCTGGGAAGATGTGATAGATATAACACTCAAAACTAACAACTGTATAATCGAGGACTGGAGGGTATCTAGCAAAAGGTCGTATTCTGACCATGCCTGGATAGTCTTCACGGTGGGATTCGAAGTTGGGAATCCCAAACCTTTTAGGAACCCTAAAAGAACGGATTGGGTTAAATTCAGAGCCATCGTGCGGGCCAAGCTCATGGTCATGCCCGATATTAACAACTATATTAAGGAAGTCGAAGAACTTGATGCGCAAATCAGTAGATTTGAGAAAGTCATGGGCGTGGCTTTCAGAGCATCCTGTCCTTTGAAATATTCAAAAAAAAAGTATCCCCCGTGGTGGAACGAAGACTTGAGTAATCTCCGGAAGATTACCAGGGATGTCTTCAATATCTGCTACAAGAATGGGTTCTGGCAACCTTATAAGGAGTGCCTGAGAGAGTATAAAAGGGCTATCCGTTCCGCAAAAAGCCAGGGTTGGAGGGATTTTTGCGGAACTGTAGAATGTACCAGGGATTCTGCCAGATTGAGCAGAGTGCTTTCCAAGGACCATACCGGTCCTTCTTTTCTGAAGGATGAGGGTGGGACATGGACAAAAACATCTATGGAAACTCTCAATTTACTAGTGGACACGCATTTCCCGGGTAATACCGGGTCGGCTCGGGAGGCTATCCAGTTGGATTCCCTTCCGGGGCAGCCTGTGTCGAGTGAAATGGTTGAAGCTATTATAACGGTGGAGAAGGTTAGCTGGGCGATAGACAACTTCTCTCCATACAAAACGGCGGGGATAGATGAGATATTTCCAGCTATGTTACAGAAGACGAAGGAACTAATAGTTCCGTGGCTTCTAAAAGTTTTTAGAAGTTGTCTTATCCTTGGATACGTGCCCAAGTCGTGGAGACGTGTAAAAGTTGTTTTCATTCCCAAACCGGGAAGAAGGGGCCATGAGGGCGCCAAAGATTTTCGACCAATTAGTTTGACTTCCTTCGTTCTAAAAGCGCTGGAGCGCGTTCTGGAGCTAGGGCTCAGGAACAGAATGAAGGAAGTTCGACTTTCGCCTTCCCAGCATGCATATTGCGGGGGAAGGTCCACAGACACCGCACTACACGAGGTAGTGAGGACTATCGAACAATCTATCCATTATAAGCAATACACGTTGGCAGGTGGAGGGGCCTGAGCACATGTGCAACGGCTAGGAAGACGTGGCCGAAATACGACCATAAGAAATCAATGGGCCTCCTGGCGATGCCTCGACCGGACATAGCTAAGTTAGTGGCTGTGTACACGGGGCATTGGCCTGTGGGGGATCATGCAGCTAGGCTGGGAATTCCCTTTAATACGTCATGCCGCAGTTGTCGGGAGATAGACAAAAAAGAGACGCTTTTTCACTATCTCTGCGAGTGTCCGGCTCTTCAAAGGGCCAGGTTGTTGTCATTTGGGGAAACGGACATAATGGAACTGGGGAACATTTCTAATAAAAGTATCGGGGACGTAAATAAGTTCCTTAAAAGAACGGGGTGGCTCTGATCGCTGGCCCTGGACCAACGTACTTTGACAACCGGGTTTCACGAGGCGGTGGTAGCAAAACGGCACGTCAGTGCTAATTGGGGTGTTGGCCAGTCGGGTCGCACCGGCCACTCTAACCAACCAACCAACCAACCAACCAGATACTAATAAATAGTTTATTTCATTGGAAGAAAATTTTTTTCCACCTCCACTCCCTCTCGAACTATCACCTTTAGAAATTTGTGAAATTCGAGCTTTTGAGATCTTATACTTTCGAAACTGCAAACTTTTTAAATAAAAAAATATAATTATTTTTTTTAACTCAAACAATTAACCCATAAAATTAAGCATTGTGTTAACTCTTGAAATTTATTTTTGCTTTATTTCAAAGACTGCATAAATCGTTCATCCGAAATGTATGCAATCTTTTGAGATAGTTTCGTGAACGAATGAAAGTAATTTTAATAGTGTAGTAAGTATAGATTCTTTTTAAAAACAGTATTTTCACTTGCTGAAGGAAAAAGTAACTATTGGTTTGACCCAACTTTATAAATTAGTAAGCAAGAGGTTGCCTATGCCAAACGGAATTCATATATAAAAGGCGATGAGAAGTTTTCAAAGACTTTTAAATCAGTAAAAGTAGGTTTTCATATTATGTCTCCATAACAGGATTAAAAACACGTATATATATTTATATATATACAGTATGCCATAGTAAATATTTTTTAAAGAATAGTGTTTTTAACCCTTCCAATAAGACGGCTTGTTTCACTTCTTCGATAACATATTTCTCTTATTAGGGATAAAATTTCGCACGAGATATTTTTTAGTGTTTTTCATATAGACACATAGTTTTTTAAACATTTAAATGTAGTGACACACTTCAATACGCTTAGCTAGAAATGAACACAAATTAGGACACAAAATAATTAATTCAAAAGAAACAAAGAAGAACATTTCATTCAAACTTTTGTTTCTTTTATCAGGATACAATTTTCGAAAATTAGTCAGTCAAATAGATATGGATAGAAAAGTGCATTTGTTCAGTTTTAAACCCCGTAATCTGTCAAAATTAATGGATTGTCATGTGCCGTTTTGCATTTTTATGTAAACTATATTAAAGTGCAAATGTTTAGACAGTTGAGTAAATTTTTCTACCTATAAAAATTTTAATAATAACGGAAAAAATTTTAATAGAATTTAAAGGAGAAAGTTTATAATCGAGATAGTTTAATAAAATTAAACTATCCAGTTTTTTTAAGTTGTTAATAAAATTTTAAATAGATATTTGAACAAAATATAATTTAACCAACTCAACTAAAATAAAAATGTTTTTACAAAATATGTGAATATTTAATGCTAGATTTTAGTTCTCATGTCACAGGAACCTTGAAAATTGAAAAACAAAATCCCGATGCCTCATATTTTGAATTAACATCAAAAATTGTTGTGCTATCTGGTACTACTGCTCATACAACACGTCATTTTAACCATTTTTACTTTTTTAAATTGTTACCACAGATGAAGCAACAGTTGGTTTTTCTTTAATAAAGTTCAATTTTCTAAAACAAAGAGAAAATTTTATCATTCGTTTGGCTTTCACAATACAAACTTAAAATTTTTAAAATATTCCCCACACAAAAAGTTCCTTTTTGTGAACAGTTGAGTAATATTTTAATTTATTAACCGTATTTTGCAATTTCGTTTCTTAATGGGCTGAGGAACAAATTCTTTTCTCTCTAATAAATGAATTTCACCAATGATACGTGGTGAATTAGTTGGAATAAATTTTTACAACATTGGTGAAAATTCATGAAATATTAATTTTTTTTTTGTTTAAACAAAATATTGTATAAAATTTTAAAAATCCTTAACTGAAAATGTTTTATGTAGTTGTTTAATTGAATGTAGTTACAAAAAAAATAAAAATCTCTGTATATAAAAAGAATAAGTGAGTCTCATTTTCTTCCATCTATTTCTAGTCAACGATTCCGTCAGGACCATTTAGTCATCTGACATTTCTCAAAGGTTTCGGATCGAAAAGAAATTCATTCGCTGTTATTTTTTTTCCTTTTTTGAAACTGTTTGAAAAACATCATTCATTTGTTTTTTGTTTCAGTCCATTCTTTTATAAAAAAAAATATTTTTGAATTAAATGGAATATTTTCTTTTTTGTGTAGTTTAAATTTAAAAAATTATAAACAAAATTTTAATTTAAAAATTTTTCTTTAATAACAAGCATTTTTTGTGTACAAAGAGTGTAATTTGCTGGGTTAAAACAAGAGATGAGCTTTTAAAACTCAAAGGAATAAAAAGATTTTAAATTTTAATTAACATTTCTAATTGTTGTTTATGCTTGCTTATTGTGCTAAAATTTTATGTTAGAAATATTTAAATTTGAATTAATTTGAAATGAATACAAGTGAGTTAAAATAGAAGTACGATTAAAAGGTACGATTAAATATAGTCAACCTTGATCTTAAATTCTAAGGATTAAGTCTTTATTTTAGTTCGTCTTTTTATAAGTTGATGTGAAATTTTAAGTTCTGCTAAGCTCTTATTGTACACACTGTTTTGTGTAGTCAAATGTATGCAGATAACAAAAGTTAATTGTAGCTGAAGTAAAAATCATGTACAATTATAAAAAGTAATAAATTATCAATAAGGCATAAATAAAGAAAAAATATAAAATATGTATGTACATATATATGTATATGAAATGAATTAATAATTATTTATTGTGTATAAAAAGAAAAAAATTAATAAAGGATAAGTTAAAATCGTCGCACACACATGAACATGAAAAAGAAAACCAATTTGAAGAACAAGAGCAAGAGATGATAACAAAGTGAAGTGAACGAAGGATAAAACAAAATTTTTCATTTTATTCTGTTGACAATTTACTTACATGTGTACATGAATATTCAATAAAATATTACAATAAAAATAATACCCAATGTAAAATAATTATTTATTGTATGTGTTGTGTGTATATACATAAAATACGGGATTTCAGTTGAATTATTCTCAAAAAAGGATTTTGTTTATTTTACATATATATATATATATGTACATACATGCTGATTGAAAACCGATAAAATATTTATCGAAAATAAATTCAACAAAATAAATAAAAGGTAAAATAAATTTCTGAAATTCAATTATTGTAATTTTAAAATAAAATTTAATTAATAAATTAGTAAGTTATATGAAAATTTGTACGATCATTAGTCAACAATCTGACAGCGTTTAGAATCATAAAATAGGGTTCAAAATGAGAATAATCGAGGCTTAAAAGTACTTTTGAAATTGTGATTGAGAATAATGGAAAGCTAACACTGTTCAACAGAAGGAAAAATCAAACTAAATGCGAATCTTAATTAAGTATTAGAAATTAAATATTTATTTCATTATCAAGTAACAAAATCATATGTGATAAATTTGTACAATTAGCGCTGCTGCTGTAATTTCCACTAAAAAATCATCAATTATCGCTTGTTTAATCAGCCATTCTCATGCAAAATATCTTAGGTACGGCCTTCGTATTTTAAAATTAAACAATTAATTACAAGATATGTAACTTGAGAATTCAAACAGGAATTGAAGAAATATAAAAAAAATTCTATAAATTCAATAGAGCAGCTTCATTACTTTAAAAATCACAATGCAAATAATTTAATATTGTCGGACACTAACGTTAACCTTCAATTTCACAAATTTTACTAAAATTTCTGGCCATTAAGCTTAATTATAAGTCAAGCGAATTTTAGAGTATGGTTGATAAAATTTTCACTGAAAATTGTAATGAGTTGGCAGCACATATAATAAAATTGCAATACAGTAGCCAATCAAACTCACAAAAACTTATTCGTTATTAAAACTTGTTTACGGATTTAATAACACCTAAAATTAAATTACATAAACTTTTAACTGAACAAAAGTTTCGAAAACCTTCGGCATCCCATTGAAAATTTGTTTTAAAATTAATTTAACTGAATTGAAAAAAATCATCTTAAGAATAAAACTTTAGTAAGTATGAAAAACAAAAATTCATCTTTAAGTTGGATGCTTGTGTTTTTATAAAATAATGCATGGGCTGTAAAATATTGCAAGTTAAATAATTTAACATTATGTTAACCTCCCTTCAACTCCAAAATATGCATATCGCATATTCATACATAGATGCATATATATTTACATATATACTTGAAATATATTAAATGTTAATATCCTTGTGGTTTATATAGAGTAAGAAGTTTATGTGTTAAAATGATGCACAGTAAACAGTACGTTACACTACTATTGTAAATATAAAAACACTTTAGTTCTCAGAAATCGTAATGACATGTAGATTCTACGAAACTTACCACACATGAATGCATATATGTATTTTGTCTACAGCGTATGAGTATAAGTTATAGTCGTTGGTAGAAAATAAATATTATACTTAAGGTGAAAATGCAAATACTTAACAAATTTAAAATGTATGAAAGTATTTTTTTAATTATGAACGAAATAAAAACGTAAACATAAGATGATAAGAAACTCACTTTCTCACTTTGCATAAATTAAAATATTTTAGGATTTCACACTTTTAACGAGTAGGTACTTTTGTAATATTTCATAATACAAAATAACAAAATAAATTGACTACATTTGTTATGATATAATTACAATGATTTTGAATAATGCAATGCTGAGTTCCAAGCTTCAATGCTATTAATTTGCAACCAATATTAATAAGAGTACAATGAAGAAGAATGGTGAAATTATCATGTGATGTCACATGATATGAAGCTCGATGTGATGTCACCAGATCTCTTCCTTTCTTCTTTTACTCGAACCGGTCTGAATTTTTTAAAAAAACCGGCCAAGGATAAATGCCAGGGATCATTTACATGTCCGTAGTCCGCTATAGAGTTATATAGATTCAAGAAATCTTCGCCTGAAATCCAAAGCCGATAAGTATAGAAAGTGGGTCTCGATTTTCTCCTTCTCGTCGTGAAACTAGCCTTCACTAATATCATTAACAGAGCGGTCCATCCTTCTAGTTTGTTAGCCGATAATGTCCGCATGTAAAATGTAGAATTGATCACAATTTTCTTGACAGGTACATAGCATGTTGTTCCACTTAGATGTTACAATTACTTAAATTTGAGTTAGCTTTCTTGAAATATAGATTTTCACCTAAAAATATTTTCGACACCTGAAACATTTTGTATAAAAGAAATCTCCCTAAAATTAACAATATTTTTATTGAAAATTACATATTGAAAATAAAAATATTTTATTTTTCGCAATATCTCTAAAAACAAGTAAAGAAAACGAGCAAAGTTTAAAAGGCAGGAAACAGGAGGCTTATTTCTAGCGATTCTCGAAAAAGAGCCCAAAATAAAAACCTTTTCAAACACTCATATCAAACACAAACTTCAAAATTGTTTATTCCATCAATTTTCAATTTAACAATTATTTAATTGAACGCCGCTAAACTCCTTCAAAACAAAAAAATTGGAACGTTCTTTAAAATGCTGTCTTACCTTCCTCTTGCTATTTAAAAATTGAATACGTGAGAAATACATAAAGAAAATTGCAGTGTCCGCACATTATATGAGGCTTACTCTCTTTTTAAATTTAAAGTTCATGTAATGTTCAACATTATAGGGTCATTTGACGCAATTTGCACAGATTAGTAACCACAAAATTTCTTATGTGAAATCTTCAAACCCTTTATTTCTATATACAATTAAATACAAATTTATTAGGTCTTCTTCCCTCAGATGATTTTTTTTACTTTATTGAACAAGTAAGAAATTTTATATTAAAGGTTGATTGAACCTTTTTAATAATTGATGTAATTTCCACGCGTTTCTTAATAATGATGTTTATGTCATTTGATAATTATTAAAATCTTAACAACAAAAATTAATTAATCCTGAAAATACAAAACAAAATATCCTTTTCAATCGAAATTATTGAAAACAATAAAAGTTTTGAAAAAGATGATTTTCTTTAAGAAAAAAAAATCCTTTAGGCATTCTAAAATTTCGAAATATTTCAATTTAAATAATATGGTTTTTTAAGATTGAAATGATTTTTTTATAATTGAATTTTTTTCTGTTGTCCTTGTAATGAATCTTCTAGCTTGTGTCATTAATCTTTTTTCATATAGAATGAAATGTGATCTTTTTTTTTTAAATTGAAAAAATGTCAATCAATCAAATAGAATTTTATTTTATGTTTAAAATTTATATTGCGATTTTGATAGATAGTTTAAATTTTGAAATTCAATTGACACATCTGATTTATTGTAAATTTTTTTGGGCATTTTACATTCAGTTTCAGTTTAATCTTATATAAAAAAATAAAATTTCGACTCTTACTTTTTAACTTTTGATTTAAGTTTGCGAATTCCTGAATCTTATGGGATGCAAATTACACGAATACAAAGTTCCGTTCTATAAGTCGCAGTATCTAAAAGAGCCAAATTGTTGGCTAAGCCTGTTGAAATACGATGAAAACTATGTATAGCTGGCTAAAAAGAAATTTACCTTTGCCTTGGTTAGAAGATCGAAAATGGGTAAAACTTTTATTCCGGACTGGGTGCTTAATCTCAAGGGTTCCCGAGCTCAAGAGATTTTAACGCATTTTCTCCAAATTTTTACTTATTCAAGTTTTTTGAATTATAACTTTTAATCTGAAAGAGGTAGGAACTTAAAACAAACAGTTTCAAAAAGATCTAGTAAAGGGCTTAGAATACGTATGCTACTTGAATCTGTATCTAATGTACCTTCGGAATACCAAGCATTTAAACTTTAGAGAAAATCAGATTTTTCCCTTGATTTTTTCAGATTTTTCTAGTTGAATAATTTCGTAAGAAATTTTTTAAAACTTTGAATTTTTTGTTATAGAATTTTTCCCACCTTTAATTTAAATCCTCAAAGATTAAAAAAATTTTTATGACACAGAAAATTTAGCACAAAAACTATTTCTATGTAAAGATTTTTAAGCTCCCATTTTTCACTATTTTTGTTTTTACTTATTTTAAACGCTGTAATTATCGTGTGTTAAGAAGCCGTGTTTTTGATAAAAAATCAAAACTTTAGTGTTTTTATTGAAATGTAACAAAAATAATAACAAAATTGAAACGAAATTTTATACAAACTTTTAATTTGAAAAACAAAAATTGAATTTAAAAAATTTGAAATTTTTGAAAAGAAAAACTAGAATTTTGTATTAGGAAAAACAAAAAAAAAATCTAGTAATCAAAAATGATTTTTCAAAACTTTTCTTGGTAAAAAAAATTTATAGGTTTTTTATTTTTGCCAATTTTTATAAGAAATGGTACCTATATGGTTTGAAATTTTTAAATGCATTTTCCTCAGATTGGGTGCAATTTAAAAATTTAAAAAAAATATTTTCGAAATCTAGGCACCATTTAGCATCTGAAATTATTGAAATTAACCAGCTGGAGCGAATTTTTAAAGACTTGCCATACAAATTTTGACATTTATTTTAATGGAAAAAAATTTTTTTAATGGGAGAATTTAATTTTTTTGTACAAAATGGAGTTTGTAAATGATATGGTATTCACATTATGAAGTTACTAAATAATTAATAAATAATTTAATAAATTTTAAACAAATTTCTACAAAAACTAAATTGGCATACGGTTGATGCAACTAAAGAGGCGTTCCAGTAAAGCAATTATGTAATTTAAAATATGTGATTGAATAGAAATCAATTTAAAAGAAGAAAAACATGAATTTTGTCGAATTAGATGAGTTTCCTTGTAGAATTTAGCGTTTGTTTTGAGAAATTTGCAAAATTTTTGGATCAGGAATTCGTATTTTTCCAAATTTTGATAAAGAATTATTAAATTGAATTTAATTTTCATTTTATTAACATCTGGTTTGATTTTAATTGAATATGTGGCTCACAATATTTGTGGTTTTTGTGCTATATCTTCTGCACCATAAAAAATGTCTGAGAACTCAAATTAAAGCTTAAGCAGGTGGGAAAAATTCAATAGAAAAAATTCTTACGAAATTATACAGTTAGAAAAAACTAAACAAATAAAACAAGGGAAAAATTTGATTTTCCCTAAAGTTTGAATACTTGGTATTCCGAAGTTACATAAAACACAGAATCAAGCAGCATGTCCATTTTAAGTTCTTTACTAAGCCTTTTAGCAACTGTTTGTTTGAAATTCCTATCTTTTTCAGAATGAAAGTTATAATCCAAAAAACTTGGATAAGTAAAAATTTCGTAAAAATTCGTTAAAATCTTCAAAAAAAAGGTATTAAAAGAGGTAAAAGGAAAACACAGGAGAGAAGTTTATGAAAGCATCCAGATATACAAATCAAACAAAGACTGCGTACTGAACACGGACGAAGGTAACGCGGCTACTTGGTTCTTTAAATTAATTATTTAACCAGTTTTAAGGTTTAAAACAGGTATAAATTTAGTTCGCAACTAATAAAAAAAAAATATAAAAGAAAAAAGAAAAAAAATATATAAATAAATAATCAAATTCTAGATTAAGTCAGGTAGATAATTATATTAAGTCAGGCATAATATTCCTAATTTTAATAGATTTTAATTTTTATTGTTTCTTGTCTTAATTAGAAGAAAATCAGCTTTGATAAAGTGCGTATGTAGCGCACGAAATATATTAGCAGAAAATAAAAAATAAGTATTTTATTCCGAATAAAAGGATGTTTTCCCTTTCATACCTTTGATATTTGGCAACCAGTCCGGAACAAAAGTTTTACCCATTTTCGATCTTCTGACTAATGGTATACGTTGTTGTATACCTTTCTTAATTATATGTCCATTTTTAGAATATTTTTAAAGGTAGGGAAAAGTGTGCTTATTACTTTTACCTCAATTTATAACTTAGAAAACTTTTTCTCCTGGCAAAAACTTTTTAGCAAAATCCTAATTTTTACAATTCCACAAACGAGAAAAATAGCTGCTGGCCTCTTTCTTTGCAGGACACCATATCAATTACTGAAATGATAAATAGAGCGTTTAATTTAACCATTTTTTTAATTTTCCAAATTTCAGTCATCGCTTTTTCATAGCAAGTTGTACAAGTCTGAATTAAAACTTTTTCTTTAGTTTAAACTATCGCTTTTGTTTTTTTGCTTCGCCAAAAAATATGCAATTTTTTCCCAAATGTAATAAAATTTTTGTATAAAAAAGATTTTTTCAAGCGAATTGTGCTAGTCATTTCATTTTTAGTACAAAAATCCAGATGAAACCGGATGTTCTATCTTTCTGAAACTGATTTCAATTTTTAGGATTATTCCGTTACTTTAAAATGATTCTATAACGTAAAAAATATTAAAAAAAAATTTAATGTGCAAATTTAATGTCGCACAATTGTAAGTTTTGGGCTGAACTTAAAGCTCAGTCTCCGAGGTCTGGCCCAATTTATCTGCCATTGCACACAAACAGAGGACTTTTCGTTAAAAATAGTTTTTTTTTTGCTTGTCTATCATTAAATGCACGTTCGCTGAACTCGACATGGCGAATCTGCTGCTATCATCAGTAATGAAATTGAAATAATTAAAAAACGTACTACGACAATTGTGCTTCAGTTTCCAGATCTAGTAAATTAGGGCAAAAATTTAATTATACTTTAAATTAAAACAGATTTGTTAACAGTGCGATTCTTGTAATTCGGACACTTTTTTTTAATTTTTTTTCTGCTTTGCTCTGTTCAGTCAACTTTTCGTGTCTCTAGTTTTATACAACTGGCTTTAAGCATGATTTTATATTCTATTAAACTATGTATTCTATTTCGTAGAAATAGAATTGTATACTCCGATTTATTCCCAAAAAAACCAATTGACCTTAAACCTGCTGTAAATAACATTGCCTGATGTCCCTCCATTTTACACATTTTGCACTATCTTACACTGCTATTCCGCTACATTTACGTGTTTTTATTCCACCAAAGTTCATATAGCAAAGTTATTTAACCAATTCCTGAATTCAAATAAGTGAATTGTGTAATCAATTGTCTTTTTTCAGTTCACAAAGTGGCCAAGAATATTTTTACAACAAATATTTTGTAATACTATATTTAAAATGTTGATTCAATTTTTTATCACAAATTACATTCATATTCAACATACCCTATAAAAATATTTCCATACACAAAGAGATAACTGAAAAAAACATTATAAAGGCAAAGTCATTACATTTCCCACAAAAATTTAAGTTTCCAAAACTTTAAACTATTTCCTCGTTTTTTTCTTCTTTTTGGTTTATAAATGAATTTACATTATAAATACACAAAAATTCATTCAAAATACAATGTTGATATGTACATACGTACATACATAATGTATGAATCTATGTGTGTATAGAAATAACAATGAAAGCGAATTAAAATGCTAAAATTAATGTTTACTTTTTAGCACTTTTCCAAAAAAATTTTTTGAAAAAAGTGCTTATTAGTTTCACTCTGTCCGTCCGTCCGTCCGTCCGTCCGTCCGTCCGTCCGTCCGTCCGTGGACACTTTTTTTGTTTACAAAACTTCTACACCCTTTAAGATAGAAAGCTGAAATTTCATACGTACATAGATCTTTACTAGAAACTTATTTCCGTAGAACAAAATTTTTACCTATCTCCCCCCCTCTAGAAGTTATACCCCCCCAAAACCCTAAAAATGGCCTATTTTAACTATTTGTTGCAATGAAACCATAAGCATTTTTGAAATTTTGCAAACGCAGAAAGGCAGTGGCTTGCTTTCCCTAGCGCGATATACTATAGTTAAACTTTAGAAAAACAAAATGGCCGTTCAAATTTACCGTTATCTAAAGTCCTTTTTTTCCAAATTTTTGATGTCATTTTTCTTCTAGACCCCAGCCTGTAGAAGCTTGAAATTTTAGGAGCTTTTAGGCATTAACAAATAGTTTATTTCGTTAGAAGAAAATTTTTTTCCATCTCCACCCCCTCTCAAGTTATCACCTCTTGAAATTCGTAAAATTTGAATTTTTGACACCTTATATTTCCGAAACCACAAGCTTTTCCAAATTTTTATAAACGCGAAAAGCTAACGGTAAATTCCATAAAATTAAAAAATATAATTATTTTTCTTAACTCACACAATTAACTCTTAAAATCGAGCATTATGTTGACCCCTTTTTATATTAATATTTGCTTTATTTCAAAGACTGCATACGAGTATATGCGTCATCCTAAATATATGCAATTCTAGAAATAGTTTTGTATATGAATGTAAATAATTTTAATAGTGTGATAGGTATACATAGACTGTATTTAAAAGCAGAATTTTCCCTTGTTGAAGGGAAAAGTGCTACAATACAAACCATTGGTTTGACCCAACTTTATTTATAACTATGTACGTAATATGGAATAACTAGTGACTACAGAATACACGAAGCAACTGTGTGCTGTGTGTATGCCTTAGTTACGAAATAAAGTGGAAAAGTTTAAAATTTTTAGTGTCCCAAATTTTGTATTCAATTCCTTTTGTTTTATTTTGTTTTTTGCTTTGTTAAATTTCTTGTTCCATTTCTTTTCACGCTGGCAAAATTTCACTAGATTTTATTTTCCCCATTTTAGTTCTGACGAATAACTTTGCTTCTCTGTTGTTTTTTGTTGTTGTTTTTTTTTTTTTAATAAATAAATATCACTTGGAATTTAGGTTAAGGATCTTAAGGATATAAAGAATAATTGAATAAAGAAAAACAAAATACAACTCTATTTGTATTGTTCTTCTCTTCCTGTATTTTGTTATTTAGGTTCTTCTTTTGCATATTATGTGCTCTTATATTCCAGCTTTACATTTTTTTGGGTTAAAATTTTTTGACTTTAAATACTTAAATGTATCTTTTCATTAAGGTTTTTTTTTGTTTCTTGTTGAAATAAATTCTTAAAAATTTAGAAATTAATCTTGTTGAATACTGATAGCTTAAATTTTGAATTTATTTTTTTATATACATAAACATGTAGGGCTTGAATTTCAAAAGTAATTCAGTTCAAATATAAACAATTTAAGGGAAAATTTTAGTGCGGTGGAAAGGTAAATATTTTAATTTCTCTTTAAAGTAATGAGATATTTTCTCATGAGTTTTAAATGTAAAATAAAGTAGGTTAACGTTTTTGGATAATTATTGTCTACAAAGTTTTAATAAAAATAAAAATTTTTTTTTTCAATTGCGCTTTCATCTTCGAATCACAATTAATCTCTTAAGAAAATAATTTTTGCATACAAATTGAACCATGTACCGAATTTTCCCTTTATTGTTTGCGTTGTATATCAATACAATAAATACGATTCTCGTTGTCATCTCTTCAGCTAAATCAATTAAACTATAGTTAATTTAAAGATCAGCAATATGGACATGGTGATATCTCGGCCGATTGCGAAGAAAAATTCTATAAATACTTCTAATTATCATTATAGAACATGCTATTATTTTAAGACACTATAAATTTGAATGGATCAGAAACTAAATATTTGCAGATTTATAAACCATTACGTTACATTCATACGTGATTGCGTGGTAACATAATATAATGTTACCCTCTTTATTCAACAATTCATTTAACGTTTAATAAGTACAAAACAAATTATATTTACTATAATAGGCAACATTAATAACAAATTACGAACCTAATTACGGTATTTGTTAAAAATTTTGCACATTCACAGCTTTAACAATACTGTTGAACAATAATTTTTAATTGCACTAAGAATAATTAATTTTAAAAAGTTAGATTTTATTTTTATTTTGTAATCATTTATTATTTTTTTTGTTAATTAAACTTTTGACTTTGGTAACACAAACTACAAAAATTAAAAAAAAAATTGTTAATACTAGTATCGCACGCTCAAAAACCACACTTATATGGAATGGATTGAAAAGTAGAAGTTCACTAAAAATGAGAAAATAATGGTACAAAAGTTAAAAGAAATTCCATATCTGCAGTGCTGATAGTGAGAATGGTAAATAAAAGATCTATCAAGTAAATTTTTGGATAAAATGTGCAATACTGACCGCCGCTTTAAATTTGGGAACAAAATTATTAGAATGTCGCAAATATAAACTCTAATTTCACATTATTTGAAAGGTAGTAGGTAAAATTTAAATATGCATGGTATCGAAAGCACATAAAGTTCGAATGCATGGTATTCCGAAGGTACATAAAATACAGAATCAAGTAATATGTTATGCCTTCAAACCCTGTACTAGCCCTTTCAAAAACTGTTTACTTAAAGCTCCTATCTTTTTCGGAACGGAAGTTATAATCAAAAAAGCTCGGATAAATAGAAATTTCGTGAAAATTCATTAAAATCCCTCTTTCTTGCAAATTCTTGAGTTTTCGCAGCTAGTCCAGAACAAAAATTTTACCCAGTTTCGACCCTCTAACCAATGGTGTTGTATACCTTTATGAATCACCCTGTATAGGTAGAAAAATGTATAAATCTGGTTCTTGGTAAAGGTTTGACTGATTCGATTATTTTTATGGCCCGATTTTCTTGCATAGTTTTCCAATTCATTTAATCCACAGCCAGGAACTCAGATATTAAATTTTAAGAAAATCCATCAATTAGTTTCTTTACATATCGTAAAAATTACGAAGTCAACCAGTATCAAAGGTTCTTTAGACCTGAACTCTCTAAAAAATTTATTATACCGTTCCCAATTATTTTTTAAATTTTCCAAACTGTTTCTAAAACCATAACATGTAACTTTTTATAAGAATAGTAAATATTCAAAGCTAAAATTAATTTTTTTTTCGTGCTATAAAGAAATTACTTTGTTGTGGGAATAGGAATGCCATTATATACTAACCGTTTACAAACCATGAAAAATACTAAATCAAATAATTTTTTAAGTACAATCAATGAGTGAATTACTTTAAGGATCATATGGAGAAAGCAAATTCAAATGAGAAAACAATATTCAAAATTTTGAACAGCAAAGCCTCAAAGATGCCATTCCGCTGAAGATTATTTTTTATAGAACAGTCAAATTTAACATGTTTCGAAACATAAATAATATCGTAAATATTACAATAATACTTTAAAATTTTGGAAAACCCATCTTTTGGTTTCAACTTTTCCAATTTCATTTTTGTCTTTTTTTTTTTGGTTGGTTTTTTTCATCTTGTTTATACTTTTTAACATTTTCTTTAATTTTGTGATGTAAAAATCCAATAAAACAAAAATCTCTATGTTGTTTTTATACCCTGCACTTCGTGAAGGGTATATTAACTTTGGTATGGAGTTTGTAACTACTTGAAGGAGTCATCTGCGGTATGGACATATATATATATTCTTGCTCAGCGTAAAATTCTGAGTCGATTTAGACATGTCCGTCTGTCCGTCCGTCCGTCCGTCCGTCCGTCCGTCCGTCCGTCCGTCCGTCCGTCCGTCCGTCCGATCGCACGATAACTCAAAAACGAATAATGCAATCGACACCAAACTTTCACAAGTTTTTTCCTTTGTGCCAAGGACGAGCCCTATTGTTATTGGACTAATTCGGACAACGGGTTCGGGTAGCTGCCATACAACTCAAAGAGTTTATTTTAAATATTTCAAAAACTAATAAAGGTATAAATATAAAATTTTGTATACATGTGTCCAATTATATTCTACACATGCTATAAAAATTATAATGGGATAGCTGCACTGGTTCGGGTGGCTGCCATACAACTTCAACAGCAAATTTTTTATATTCGGCAAAATAATAAAGTCAGATTCATGAAACTTGGCAGTCATGTGTCCAATTATAGGTCAAATATATTTCTGAAGTTTTAGAGGAATCGCTTGACAGGTTCGGGTACCTGCCATACAACTCCAGAAGCTAATTTTAAATATTTGGAAAAATAATAAAGTCAGATTCATGAAACTTGGCAATCATGTGTCCAATTATGGCTCAAATATATTTCTGAAGTTTTGGTGGAATTGCTCGACAGGTTCGAGTAGCTCCCATACAAGTCTAAAAGCTTATTTTAAATATTTGGAAAAATAATAAAGTCAAATTCATTAGACTTGGCAGTCGTGTGTCCAATTATAGGTCCGACATATTTCTAAAGTTTTGGTGCGATTGCTTGACAGGTTCGAGTAGCTCCCATGCAAGTCTAAAAGCTTATTCTTAATATTTGGAAAAATAATAAAGTCAGATTCATGAAACTTGGCAGTTGTGTGTCCGATTATAGATCAGATATTTTTATGAAGTTTTGATGAAATTGCTTGACAGGTTCGGGTGCTTGCCATACAACTCCAAAAGCTTATTTTACATATTTGGAAAAATAATAAAGTCAGATTCATGAAACTTGGCAGTTGTATGTTGAGTTATATGTCACATATATTTCTGAAGTTTTGGTGGAATTGCTTAACAGGTTCGAGTAGATCCCATACAAGTCTAAAAGCTTATTCTTAATATTTGGAAAAATAATAAAGTCAGATTCATGAAACTTGGCAGTTGTTTGTCCGATTATAGATCAGATATATTTGTGAAGGTTTGGTGGAACTGCTTGGCAGGTTCAGGTACTTACCATACAACTCCAAAAGCTAATTTTAAATATTTGGAAAAATTATAAGGTCAGATTCATGAAACTTGGCAGTCGTATGTCCAATTATAGATCAGACATGTCCGTGAAGTTTCTATAGAATGATTTTAGAAGTTCAAGTAATTGCTACACAATAACGAAAGGTGCAGGGTATAATTCAATCGGTTTATACCGACTGAAACGTTTTTACTTGTTTTCTTTGACCTTAAGAAAAATTTTCAATAAATTCACTTTTATGTTCTTTTTATCTCTTTCTATCAATCCTCTTAAACGATACTTCATATACTTTTGAACATTCAAATTATATAAACAGATAATTTGATAGAAGGCAAAACAAAGAAAACCAAATCAACAACGAAAAGGAAAGGGAAAAATAGCTTTTTTGTTATTAATCTTCTATGTTGTGTTCTGTGATGTAAGCAAACATTTTGAAAAAATATTGAATTGTTTTGTATTTTTGATATATACCTTCCTCTCCCTTGGAATCTAATAGATCTTGTTATAATTTTCATATACATAGGGTTACTAAATTACAAGAAATAAAAGCATGAAAATTATTTATAAACAATCAAACAAATAATCAAATTGTAGAATTGAATTTTGTAAACACAAGAATATTGTTAGTATTAAATAAATTTCTTTAATTCTTTCTAACAATAATTGCAGCTATCCTAATAATAAACCGATATAAAATCAAACAGTATTTTCAAAAAAGAAAACCCCAAACTGTCGTTTCTAAGAGAATACTTAAGAATTTCGTTTATTTCACGTACACATCTATTTTAAAAACATATTGGTTGACCTTGTACAAACTAAAAATATATTTTTCTACTATTTTGTATTTGCAAATTTTTATAATAAGAGGGAATATAAAATACAATTTTATCAGCGTGTTTTATTGAAAAAAAGGAGAAAAATTGTATGCTGTTTTAATATCGATCTCTTAGAGGCGCCAATGTAAATGGAAGAATGCTGTAGCCACACTGTCGACATTTTAATAAATTTTCTGATATATATTCGGATATTTTCTATATCATATAGCCGCTGTTTTTTCTGTTTTCAGATTTCTCATAAAATAAATTTTCAAGGACAAATGTGTGTGATATTAAGATGGGAAATTGTTTTTATTTAAGGAATTGAATTTCGAGATACGTATACAAAAATTTTGTATCACGTTTTCTACTTAAGAAAATTTGAAAAACGATTTTGTATCCGTGTCTTACTCCAACTGCTTGTTAGCATTTTTGTTTTAATATAATAAATGTTTTTTTTTTTAATTTATTACAATATTACAAAACTTTGCATCATAGTTACTCTCATAAATATAGCTAGGTATAATAATTAAATTTATTATTTATTGCTGATATTGTAGCCAACATGTCATTAGCTCAAGCTTTAGTTTCTGTCTTCTAAAAGTTCAATATACTTATATACACTCGATTACTAAAATTTAAGAATATTGACGTTCTTAACCAATGCATAATATCAGAAAACTTGTATTTCCGTGTTAGATGTATGTTTGTAGTTATTGACTGATTCCTGTATTTCTCAAAACTCACTTCATGCTGTGATAGGATATTGTTGTGAAAGCTACGTATATACCCTATTGAAAACTTCAATCTGTTCAAATAAAATACTTTCAGAATGAGTGTGACCGTTTAAATTATCTTAAAATCTTAATTATTAATTTTTTTTGCGGTGAGTAGTTCTTCTTCTCCAGAGTAGGAACTTCTTCTAAAACTCATTTATTCGCACAGATATTATGCATAGAATGGAAGTAACTGAAAGGACAGTTCCAAAGTGTACCTCTTGGCATTTAAATGTCAATTTTATCCGAAAGAGTTTTCAGTACTCATCTATATGTAGTACGATTGGGCTCCAGTCCGGATATATCAAAATATTCAACATAAAGTACAGATATCAAATAACATTTTTCTCCCACAAAATTTTAATCCTTACATAACAAATCACAATTAAAATCTAGTTTATCACAACCAATTTATAATAGCTCATAGTTTATGATAAACTGTTCATTTAATAATAAGCAGCCTAAATAAAAATTAAAGCAAAACAATCTAATTTTGTTCGAAGCCAAAATATTTTCAAAACTCTATTCTTATCATTTCTAACTAAAAACAGCCTCTTCATAGTTATCAAATTTGCATTACAATTTTGTTTAATCACCTGCCAAAATTTCATAATTTAAAATTTAAAAAAAAAGAGAAAATTGAAAGCGTTAACGGTTGAGGTTCCTCTTAAATTCAAAAAAAAAATTGATAATTCTATTTTAGAATCCAGATGCAAAATAAAATAATATGGCGGGGTAAATGAGAAAATAAAGATTTCAAAAAAGAAAAAAAAAATTATATGCTTACACACTAAACATCTCATTTTAATTTGCGCCTACTTGTTTTCAAGGTTATTTGGGTTTTTCCTTTTCTATGTAGAAGCAATGATTATAAAACGCACAAAAGTATGCAAAAATTACAAAGATATATTCATAAACATAAACACATACATATTCAAATGTCATGTACACAGGTGTATAGAATACACCCAAGAAATTCTTTTTTTTAACTTTTATATAAAAATATTTTCAAATTATTTTTCTCTATTATTAAGGCAACCGTACATTTACCTTCAAAGGACTCTATATTTTTAATAACACAAAAGTGTTTGTTACCTTTTTAAAAATTTATAATAACTTAAACAAGTTTTAAATTATTAATATTTTATGAAAATAAATTGCCAAGTGAATAGATAGTTCTTACATGAATTTTTTTTTTAGGTTGTCTTGAATTTTTTTAAGACAAGCTATGTATTTGAATGGAATCTAAGTTTATATCTTTACAAACATTAATTATATATATATATATATATATAGGTATAAGGAAGCTGGATCTAATCTGTTTTTAGAATTATTAAGTGTTATTAGAAAAGAAACACTATACTCCTAAAGTTATTTACACAGTGAAAAAGTTTTCAAAATTTGTACCACAAATTTTAAAAAAACTTCGTAATTTTTGTCAAAAGTTTTTTGTTCTAAACTAGGTCTAATTAGTCAGTAATCAAATAATATGAAAAAGATTCAATATAAATTCATTATGAAAAATATTTAAAACTGAATCAGTTCGCATCAAACATTCCAATTTAAGAATACGACAAAGTATTTTTAGACGAGTGCGTACGATTTTTAGCCTCACAAAATTCATAACCCATCTAAATTTTTAAACTCAAACAAAATGCTTGTTTATTTTCAAAAGTCTAGCTTTAACTAAGCATAAACTTAAACAAATTCTCTTAGTCTACCAATTTAAATTACAGGAGTCAAGAATATTTTATTATCAAGTCAGCATTTCTACATTTACTTTTATTGTTCATATTTTCTGTGACAAAAATTAATTATTAAGTAAATTTTTGTCGTCTTATTAAAGCAAATTAAATTGGCACTAGCATTTTTAAGTTCTGATACATTAAAATTATATTTTAACTTGTGATTAACGAAATAAGCATTCGCTTTCTCTAAAAAAAAATCTTAAATAATTTTAAAAAATGTAGAAAACCAACATTTTTCTTTTCCACGCGAATATTTTTTCCTTGTGTACTGTTTGCTTTCAAGAACACCTTATCTACCTTCATATCGTTCGATGAAAATTCAATTTTTTCAATATTGCTTCCTATGCATGTATACATATGTATATAAATTTTTAGAATCTTGTTTCCTCTGATTTAAATTTTATTATCTTTCTTTACAAGATTATATATTGTGATATTTATATGTATAAAATTGATTTGAGTCGATTTTGCGGAAGGTATACAAGATATTCAAAATCATCTAAACTTTTTCTTATAAAAAAAAATTCTTGACTAAATGAATTTTGCTGAAACGCCCTAATTATTCTAAAATCAATAAAATTATTTATAATAAATGTGCTTAAAAAAAAATTCATTTTTTCAATGGGGTCAAACATTTTTGTGATATGACGTCATTGCGGTTGTTTTTTTATCTTTTTTATAAAAAGAAAAAAAGAAACATAAAAAAGTTGCTTACATATTCTATAACTCGCAGGATTTATTCATTAGTTGCCGTTTGATTTCATTTTAATAGAATATATTAGAAAAATTCTATATATGTAAAGGTTCTCTAGTATATAGCAAGTATACACATATCGATTAATTTAGTGTATAATAATCAAGAATCGATTAATTTGTTTCACTTAATTAAATATAAAATTTTAGTTAAAATTTTCAAGGACTGTTGGTCGAGGTTTCGCGTAAAGATAAGAATACAAAAAATAACGAATTTTATAACAAAAGTAAATTTTTGTTTTTATAAATTTAGAATCATGGTGGGTAAATGTAATTAATTGAGAACTTATAGTGATTAATATTTGGGGGAGGGCAAAACAGCAGACTAAAAAGAAAGTGAAAGAAAAAATTCGATTTCTTCCTTTATTTTAATTTTTTTGCTTTTTTAATTCTTTACATACATACACACACACACGTACATTTAAAATTAATTATCATAGCTTTAAAGTGATCATATCAACACATCGAAATTATTAACTCTGTCTTACCCTTTTAATTATACTTTTCCTCCACTTTTAACAAAAATATCAAGGATATTTTGTTCCTTATTTTTTAATGCTATTTTTGTTAATTTGTTAATTAAATGGGAAGGATTTGCGAAAAAAGAAAAATATATTTCCATGAAAAATTCGAATTATAACAACGAAATTCAGGTAAAAATTTAAATCTTTAATTTATTAGTGTATTCCTTTGGACACAAGTGATTTTTCATTAAAAAAAAAAACTTAAGATTTTTCTTTTCTCAACGCTTTGAATTTTATCCTGACGTAAATAAATGTAGGGCACATTAAAAACGATTACTGAGTATAATGACGCCAAATATAATGTGGCAGTAGACGATAAAATCTTTCAGTCAAAGGGTTTAAGTTTTCAAATTGGTTTGATTTATTTATAGCTCTAGAAATGGAAATTTGTGTAATAAATTAGAAAGTATTGGGATTTTCATTTTATTTATTTTATGAAGGTGGTTGATATTAAATATTTTGAAACTATAAATTTAAGTAAAACGAGTAAATCGTTTCAGTTGATTTTACACCGACTAAATTATACCCTACATCATGACAATGTAACTTTAAATAGTTTTTCTGAAATAGTTAAAATATGGTTTTTTTAAGATTCCTGCCAGAACTCATTATCAGAATTAGTCCAATCACAAGAGTAGACATTTGATGCAAAAAAAAAATTCTGAAAGTTTCTGATGTTTATTTTTTTTTCTTTCAAGTTGTCGTATGGTCGGACGGAAATGTCTAAATAAACGCATAATTTGAGAAAATGAGCATGTTCATAATGCAGACGGCTCCATGAAGGAGTTATAAATTCCATACCAAAGTTTTCATTCCATATATTCTTTTCTAAAATGTACCGTGCGGGTATAAAAAGAGAATACTTAACTAAAACGAATTTGAATAACCGCATAACAAAAAACAAGGCCATTACGAATGTTTTATGTACCAATGTTTTGTAATGTAGCACTTTCCCTTCACGAACTGAAAATACCACTTTAAAAAAGTAAACTACTACATTATTAAAATTAATTTAATTCATATACGAATATTATATTTTAAAGATTGCATACCGTTAGGATGATCAATGTCAACAATCTCTGAAATGAGACGGAAAAGAAATTGAAAGAGAAGTTAACTCAAATTTAAGGGTTAATAGGATGATTTAAGAAAAATAATTAAATTTTTTAATGGTATGAAAACCTTACAGTTTCGGTAATATAAGGTGTTAAAAATTCGAATTTAACAAATTTTGTGAGGCGTTAACTTGAGAGCGGGTGGAGGTGGAAAAAAAACATTCTTCTTACAAAACGAACTATTCATTAGTACCTAAAAAATTCCAAAATACGCCAGGCTATTTTAATAAAGGAAAAGTTAAAAGCTCTCTTGGTTTAAAAACTAGTTTCCTTTATTCAATATAAGTTAGTTTAATCTTCTACATAATATGATTGCAACAGATCATAACGTTTCATTAACAAACTATTGTGACGTAGCTTTCAATAATAATGCGAACTTTTAATATGTGTATAAGTATTGGAAATAAATGAGGAAAAACAAAATCAAAATTATTTACTTGTTTACTTTACAAATATTAAAATAACAAGACAAAAACTTACTTTTTTCAAATTTCAGGCTTAAAATTGTCAACATAACAATTGGAAAGTGGAACAAGAGAAGCAATTAAATGGATGATCTACCGTTTCATTGTAACAAAAGTACAATTTATGTATTAAATACAAACTACAATTATGGAGTAAGTAAATAGAAGAAAATAAGCAAATAAATTATCATAGAAAAATGCTATTCTTTTCATGTACTTCAACAATTTACACAAATAATAGCAATATTTAAGGGATGATTTATGATTTTTCAATATCTTTACAATCATAATTTTTCAACAGCTTTTTATTTGATTTACGGTGACGCTAATAAATAATTTTTGCACAGCCAAATTAATTTTTTGTAATTTTTTGTGTTTAAATGGGCTGTACAAACTAGGATTCGATATTTAATTTTAAAAATTAAGTACATTCAAAAAATATATTTGTTTCCAAGCATTTATTATTATTAATATTACAAAGCATTTTGCAATATTGCCACTTGTGATGAAAAAATTCAAAAAATAGTGACAGAATAATATTATGAAACAACTTTTAGATTAATGATGCTCTTCTTCTGCCGCGGGTGTCCATTCAAAATTTCTCTATTGTGATAGCTGAATTAATCGAAATCTTAGACATGCTATCAACATTAAAACAAAGTTTTTTTAACTTCAATTTTATAATATTAAAAATACTAAAATAATCTTTCCAATTTTAATCAATTTTTTTACTAGTTTACAAATAATATTCGATTTAAGATTTATGTACCTATGTCAGATGATTTACTTGGTTCAAAATCCAGCAAATAGACTATGGGGTTGGAAACAAAAAATTATACAATCGTAATATGAATAAATATCAGTTACTAAGTAAGTCACACCGCCATCATTATCGAAATGGAAACATCCATGCCAATGGCTAGCTTTTGCATAATCGATTAAAGAATTTTGGAATTATACTCATGGTGCGTAATTTTAGACAAAAAACTTTTTCTCGTTATTTTGGTATGGTAGACCTCCTCGCTTTTAAACAGTAAAATAATTTGTTGCCTTCACTTGCCACATTGAAAGAAGTATACTTGAGTCAAAATGTGATTTGACGTCAACCATATTTTTTTTTGTTTATTTGCTAAGAAAGCGTTATTCATAAAGTGTCCTTTATACAGGACATTATTTTGAATAAAATCTTTTAGTTTAATGTAAGTAAAATTTGTTTTAAAGTTCTAAAAATTTTATTTCTTTTTACTTTTTACAATATGCGGAATAAATAAAAACTTTTTATATACGTCAGTGCACATACATTAAGAATAGTTTTTACTGAAAAATCAAGCAATTTTTAACGAAATTAAAACATTTTTTAAAAACTGTCTTTCTTCTTCGTTTTCCTTAAAAAAAAAATAAAAAGAAAACTATCTAGTTTTTAATTTAAAAACAATATAAAAAAACTTAAATTCATTTGCATAAACCTTGCATGAAAAATAAATAGAAAAGAGCCAAGTGAGATGTTTATGGTGATGCAGAACTGTTTTTGTTGCTTTGAAGAATAAAATTTTTTCAATTTAAGTAAAAATTTTTATTCACAAACATACAACATTCATTTTAAAGTTTTCATGCGTTACAATTTTAGAATTTATAATATTTTATTTTATTTTCTCTGTGCCATGATATACTTTATTTGCATTCAGAATTGCAAACAATATGGACACCAGACATTGTAAGCAGAAGAAGAGAAATTTTTAAATGTGAATCAATTGTTGTAGAAAACTATAACATCCAAGCAAAAAATATTATAATGTAATTCGTTAAAGTATATTTAAAAAAAAAATAAATGTGGCATAAAAATGGATTGCACGAGGAAATGAAAATTTCAACCCAATTGATTTAAATGCAATAAAATAACATTCAAAATTTTTATATGAATTCGGGTATGGTATTTAAAGACTGTAATTTAATGGAGGCGGATACATTTTGAAATAGACGTACATGCAATATAATCAAACATTTGAAACTTTATGATAGAAAATTAATTTTGAAATATTTCAAGTTTAATTATTCCATTATTTTTAGTCAAAACAAGACGCATTTTTGATGTACTATATCTTTTGTGAAAACGAAAATAAATTCATTACACTCGGTTATAATTTGAATATATTTGATTATACCACTTACACATACACATGTGTGAGAATATTTAGATGCTGTAACACAATCTATACAGAAGTGAATTTGATAATAAGCACACTGTTTGTAAAAATATTTGTCAGAGTTACGAGTACATTGCAGTTAAACTTCAAAATCTTTAAAAATCTTAAACTATGAAAGCTACCACCTGTTTATAATAAGCAGCTAATATAGTCGAGGTCTGTTCTCAGAATACAGTTTAAGAGAAAATTTTGTTCTACATATTTTTATAGTTAAACGAGAAGAAATAGAGTTGACCATGTCAACGTTGTGATACCCGTATAAATTTTTTATCCTATGTGCGGATAAATATACCATACCTGACTATGGAACGGACGGACGGACGGACGGACGGACGGACGGACGAACGGAAGGACGGACTTACAGACAAAGCTAAACCAACTCAGAATTTCACGCTGATCAAAAACATATGCTTGAGTCCATATCCCAGATCATTGTTTCTTAGCGTTACAAACGGTAAAGCAAATTTCATATACCCTTGAACATACGTTCGTACGGGTAGTAAAAAACGTAGTAGCCTGAAGACATTATCTTAAATACTTATCTTAATAGACCAAACCAATTGTTTCCCCTTGAACAATTGAAAATGCTGCTATTAATGGCAATATAATACATTATTAAAATTACTTTCATTCATATGTTCTTAAAATATTTAAAAGATTGCATACATTTAGGATGAGAAAAAAAATTAATTAATAGAGAATAACATAACGGTTAAGTAAGTGAGTTAAGAAGAATTATATTCCTTAATGCCATATTAAACATTTACCGTTCGATTTTAATGAAATTCGAAAAATCTTGCTGTTTGGGAAATATAGTACACAGAAAATTCAAATTTTACAAATGATAACTTGAGATGGAAAAAGATTTTGTTTTTACGCACTTAATTATATATGTATTTATGTTTAAAAGCTGCCAATTATTACCTAATCGGTAAATAAAAAAAGATATCAAAAATTAAAAAAAAAATCGGGATTTAGATAACGGTTAGCATGTATTTTGTCATTTCTATGTTCAAATATGTGCCAGGAAAAGCAAGCCAGTACTTTTCTGCGTTTGCAAAGTTTTTAAATTTATATAGCCAAGTTTTGAATATAATATAAATAGTCAAAAAAATGGCATTCCCGGGGCGTTAAAGCGGCTGTAACTTTTAGAAGGGGCAGGATAGGTAAAAGTTTTCTTCCAAAAACTAAGTTTCTAGAATCTCTCTTTCTAGAAAGTGTGTAAAAGCATTATAAACAGACACACGGACGGGTGCACAGATTGTAACTAATAAGCCCTTTTTTCTAACAAAAGTGCAAAAATGAAAATAAAAAAAAGATCTAGAATGAAGAATGAAAGAAATAAATAATATATGTGTACAAAATATACAATATGCAATCTTTTATATTTCAATCAGACAGACAAAATAGTTTCAGGTGGTCAATCTTTATCAGCAAAACATGTGATCTACTTACTCGGTAGAGTATTTGCTGCTACTCTCATTTTAAGTAGAAAATATTAATGAATCCTACACTGTATTAAAAAAACATTAGGAAAATTAAAATGTCAGTAAAACAGCAGTCACCAACGCAGTCATTTTATATAATTTTATATAAGCATAAAACAAGGACAAAAGAAGTCTTTGATAATTTTTCTGTGATATCTTACAATTTCAATTGTTCTAATAGGTGTAGACAAAACATAAAATGTGCGTCCAAATTATATGCTACACTTGAAACGTGTAACATTTTATGATTAATAAAACTTGAGACGTGCTCAAAATACTGTTACCTTTAATTTCATTATATATTTTTTAAAAGAAGAAAACATCATATTTAATTTTTCCTCTCTCTCCCTTCATCTTTTATATTTACGATTGTATTTTCTCTTTTTAACTTTGACAAATTGAAAAAAATTTACCTGCGCTTAGGAAGTTTGTTGAAAACATTTTTATGCTTTATAGTTGACTGAAATACAAGGGTCTTGACGTTTTTTCATGCTTTCCTTTTTCCTTATATATTTAATTTAGAACACAATAACTCAACATTTCTTATTACACTTTTATTCTTTTTATTTATAAAAAATGACTCCATGTAATGGAACTGATATATTATTATGTGTGTGGGCCTAAATAAAATGTGAATAAGAGTAATTGTAATAGTCATCAATTTTTAGCTTACTTTAAAAACAAAAAGGATTTTTTTCTTAATCTTAAATTATGACCAATCGTAAAAATAAGAAAGGAGTAATAAAATTTTCACATAATAATTTTTACTTGAAAGGTAATGAAATTCATTATGCAAAAAATTGGCTCAAGTTCGACCAAGACAACATCTTGTTACAATTATTTTGCGATTAAAAACAGGTTAATGAACATTTGAATTTGACAGAAGACTTCGACAGAATGGATCTTTCAATATTTTTCAAAGTAAGGAAAATCTATAACTACTTTATGCAGCCTTTTAGGTTTGTCAAACTAATTATACCTTAATAGTCTTCTTTTCAATTTTCAATTTTCATTCAAAACCTTTTTTAAAGTATTTTAAACATCATTTAAAAAATTTTGTATTGATTTTTCTAAAGAAATTTAATTTAAATTTAACGCATTTTATGAGCTTGGTTTTAAAAATTAAAGTTTTCCACGTAGATCCAACAGATGTTGTAAGATATTTTTAAAATTATAAGAACGTTCCATTAATTAAAAATTGGGAAAAATTTTGATCAACGGAAAATACGTTTTTTTTTTTTAAAGGGTAGGGATTAAACCGTTGGCTTTCAATAACATTCCCAGAGCATTTTAATATGATATCTCCAATGAAATTTTTATTTACTAAAAAGAAGTTACTTTTCTGCCTGATTTTGTTCCTTTTGTTCCATTTTCTAAAGTCCTATGCTTCCTTATAATCAATGAAGCCAATATTCACAATCAAACACTTTCAAAACGACTTTTCTCAAAAAAGTAAAGAAAAATTACTCAAAAAAGTAATGGAAAAATTTTCTGTGATGCTATTTGGTAGCACGAACAAAGTCGTACAGTTGGTTCAACTCGTTGTCAATGTCAGTGATATTTGACCAGAAGTAAATTAATTATATTAATATCGATTTATTAAAATGTTGAAATTCTCACAGGGCTTAGCAAGTTTTTGTCTCGGTCGCGATAAAAATGATCGTAATTCTAGATATTGTAACTACCATATATCTATTTCATTACTTTACTTTTGTTGTGAGTTTGGTTGGATTAATGTAATGTTTATCCAAACCAAAATTGTGAAGTCCTTTATAATATTTTGGGGTTTAACTACTTTTTCACACGGTTCGAATTACGGATTTTGAATTTTTTTAAAATATAATATTAATTTCATTTTATACTAAATACCAAAGTGTAATACATAATTCACAAGCCTGTATAATTTATTTAATTCATTTTTTTGATAACTTTTTTATTACTTTAAATTAACGCATATTTTAACTTTCAGGATCTCGGCGGATTGAATACAGATTTTACTTCTCGTCCTATTTATTCTTATGGTAGGTAGCTATTCGCATTACATACACAACCGAATCTATAGTATACTTTTGCTATTTTAAATTTTACGTTTTACAGATTATTCTTACAATAATTTTAAGAAATTTTCTGAATCAACCTTTCAAAATGAAAAACATTAAACTTTAAAATGTTTATTTTTTTGATTTTTATGTAAACTTTTATTATAAAATATGAAATTTGAAACAAAACAGAAAATAAAGAAAAAACCAAAAACCAAGAAAACTTTTTAATAGCTTATAACTTTTATTAATCTCCTTTCATATCTTTTTTTATATCTTGTCCATTATCTAGAATCATCTAACCATCTGGTCTCTAATAAAATAGGGAATGCTGAAAACCATTCAACATCAAGTGGTAGTAGTTGTGGTGTAGCTGCTTTAGCGAATTTTTTCCCATGTAGTAATGCATTTGGATATTTACAACATCAGGATCATCAAAAAAATAAATTTTTTAATTTTCAACACGGTCATCAAATTCAGCATCAACATCAACCACAATTAAACAATCACAGCCAAAAGTCATTAATAACTCGACAAAACAAGGACCAACAAAAAAATTTATATATTTCACCAGCAACGGCAACATTACTGGCACAAAATAAAAAGTTTCCAACAATTAAACCGACGATAATAGCAAAAAAAACGAAATTTTGGAAATTTTTAGAAGAAGAAAAATGGAAAAAAAATTCGGTTGAAAGTTTTCCAAAAGAGCGAATCAGGTAATGCGTGATACATTAAATTTCATATAAGGGCATTAATTATAAAAAGCGATTAAGTTGCATAAATAAAAAATTTTAAACTTTTATTGAGAAAAAAAACTTCTAAGTATAACAGATTTATAAAAGTTGCGGTTGACATTTGGTTAATTTTTTTTGTCTCGAGCCATACTATCATTTTTTTATTTAAAATTGGCTGCCACCACTGTCACCAGAAATTGGCGCTTTCAAATTCTATTTCTGGTGCTCTTAAAATCATAAAAGAAATTGCATAAGATTTTTCTTAAATTTTTCCCAAAAACATTCTTAAAGAAAACTAACTATTAAAGAAGATTTGTCATTTGTATCTCAGATTTTTTTCGAGTTAAATTTAAGACATTGAAAGTTTTTAAAGTATGCTTTGTTAATCGAAAAAATGAACTCACACGAGCAAATGTTTCCATTTGCCAGTAAATACGGGCCTTCGTTTTCTGTTTTCTGCTTAAAATTTGGACTCTCATTTTTATGATCTGGTAACTCTCGCCAATGGTTGTAATAAAGAAGCTGGTTATAGAATTACCATTAAAACTCATTTGCTAAAACGCTAAAAGTCCTGATATTCCAAAAAACGAATCGATATTGAAAATCTTTTTGATTATAATCTCCGTTACTTTTATACATTTGCATCTCTTTTCTTGTTTACTTAAATTTATTTGTAACAAATATTTATATATCACTTTTCTATACTTTAATTCACAGTTCTAGTAGCGGTAATAGCGAAAAAGGATCAGAATTGGCTAAAGGTCATCTAAATTTACATATTAGAAATGATACATCGTCAACATCGGATTCTGAAACAATAACAACACCAACGACAACTTCATCCTTGTTAAATTGTGATAATAATAACAATTACAATGCTAACGAAAGCAAACACAGTTGTTGTAATATTAGTAATAATGGTAAACAAAATACAGGAACTTCAAGCAACATAACAACATCAAATAGTAACAGTACTTTAGAATTATATCGAGAAGCTGTTCAACTATTAGGTCTTTCATGTACATTATGTGATAATTGCCGTTGCATAGACTGCCAGGTAAATTAAATTCTTAGTAAGTTCTTTGGTTGAACATTAAATAAGATTCTGCATATTTTTTAACAAGATTTCTCAATTTTATTTTGAAAGACAATATTTTTTTTGGACCATCAGTAAATTAAGCTTAACATTATTTTAACAATTACTGAATGCAAACCACAGTAACAGTTTTAAATATTCGAAACATTTTTATTATTCCCATCTTACCTGCAATTCAACTGACTAGTTTCTATAAAAGAGATGGTAATAATCGTTACTTATATATATGAGACTAAAGACCCTATTACAGGTTACAATTTTTAATTCTGAAATACCTGGTCCCAGAAACCCTCATAACAAAAACATAATTTTTATTTAGCACAATTTTGCTAGCTTCTTTTCATCAGAAGTTTCTTTTGGTATCCTATCGACACATATCGTAGTTTCTATTTTATTGGTGCAAAATATCAGCATTCAAGAAGTTGGAAACACATACATATTTAAATAGGCATAGGATTATCATTAATTTATACCTTATAAATCGCAATTGGTACCGAAGCATTAGTATAAAACAAAACAGAACATTTTCAAAGTTAAGAGTTAATAACAACACAAATAAGTTTTGTTTTTGAAATTGTACATTCTTCCATTGTAAACACTCAAATTGTTTTCGCACAAAGTGTTATATGAAATCATACGAATGATAAAATCGTTGTGGTATAACAGTAAGCATAACAGAACAACTACAGTCTTGTAATACAATAAATAAAGTTGGAACAAACCAAAGGTTTGCAAATTAGCAGTTTTCCCTTAAACAAATCAGAATAATGCTTTTGAAAACCACCTACTTACATATATTATTTAAATTACTTTCGTTCATACACAAAAATATAAGTGTACTAAATTATCGCATATATTGAAGATGACTAAAGAAAGAAATTTGAAAGAAGCGCAAACATAATATGTAGTCGAATTCGACGTGCAAGTGAGATAATTAAGATATGTAATTATGTATATTTTTTAATGGCATGCCATTTACCGTTACTGCCTTTATGGAAATTTTAAAAAGCTTTCAGTTTCAGGTACATAAGCCGCTGAAATTTCAAGTTAAATGAATTTTGTTAAGCGATAACCTGAGAGGGACAGCTGTTAAAATTTTAAAAAAACTTAACGTCTAGAAGAAAAACGATATCAGAAATTTAAAACAAATTGGATTCTTGTAGTGGAAGCCAGTCAAAATATTACATTTTCGGGACTCTGACGGACTATAAGCTTTGAGGAATGAATAGACACATAGACAGATGAACAGACGGAGAAACAGAGTGAAAATAATAACCATGTTTTTCAAATTTTCTTTGGAAAAGTGCTAAAAATTATGTAAAATTCAAAACTAATGATAAATCAGAAAACAATAGAAACTTTGTTCACATTTCCTTTTTTTTAATTTAAACACAAAATGTTCACAAACAATAGCACCACAGTACAATAGAATTATTGGTAAATATATAATAGAAAATTTTCCTTCTGCATTGTGAAATGTAACATGAAGTTTGTCTTTAAATGAAAGCTGTAAAATCAGAACAAAAGTTGATTGAAAAAATATATGTATATAAATATATATATTTAAAAATATATTTAGAAAAACAATTTTTAGCCTTGAATGCGCCTACTAAAAGTTTTCCAAGGTCTTTCAGTCACCTACACATTATTGTTTTATGAAACTTACACAAATATACGAGTAGATAATTTGATATTGTTAGAATCAGAATAGGTCCAGAAAAAACTTTTAAAAATTTAAATATTTTGAAAGCTTATTAAAAAAAATTAACAAAAGTTCCTTAAAGTTTTTTCACGCTCCTCGAAATCTCAGTTAAATTTTATCTTTCACAGTATTCTCATCTGAACAAAAATTGAGTTCAAAGAAACAAGAAAGTTCATTTATACAGTATTATTGCGATGAAAACTATTATTACTCAAGAGTTATGCTATAAAAAAATTGATATAAGACCGAAAGGCTGCCTTAACTAAAATTAAAAAAGCGAAAAAATTTAATGAATGAAGTTATTAAATTTTCTTCTTATATCTCTCTAATATCCATGATGTTTTATGATCAGGTTATATGATGCATATGTCCAGCTTTTGTTACAGCTTTCGCATTAATTTAATTTTTCTCACTTGTTATATCATAATTCAGCTACTTAAACATGAAAAATTTAATATTTTGTTATTAATAATTCAATTATGTTTTAATAATATTATCAACACATAGTTTCCAGAATATTATGGCAAAAATATGCCATAAAATTATTGTTATATTAATAAGTGGCATAAAAGAACTTGAACCTCTCGTCCTCTATTGTTTATTTTAACCACTAGCTTTCATATGTTAGACATTTGATTTAATCGTCCAAAATTTATTTTAAGAAGTGAACCAAACTCAAGTTTCAACAAAATTTATTGCTGTTTCCCAAAACATAGAAGTTTTTTATAGACTATTCATATTTGCAATAAAAATCTTTTATGGTTATGTCTTCAAACTGTTGAGAACGCTTATGTAAAGCACAAATTAATATTTAGCACATACATAAACCCAATAGTTTCACTTTATGTGCTTCTTTAAGAGACCTAAGGAATAAAAAACTGAAATTTAAAAAACAGAAAGTTTATAATGTATTATTTTTCATGAGAAATTTTTAAAAAGGATTGTTATTCTAATATGTTTAAATAAATGGGTATTCTGAACTGCTTTTTTTACAATTTTTGATTTTTCTTTTAAGCGGCAAGTCTAAAATACTGAAAATTTTAATATCTTGCAACTTTTTCATTTTTTAACTTAAATGTATGCAATAAAATTTAATTATTACTAAGTAAATAATTTTAATGTAACTTCTCTTTAGCATAGTGTTTTAATGTTTGGTTTCGTAAAATATTAAAGTACTTTCTGGAAGTAAGCATTTAGGTAATAATTTCAGCGCCCTATCAAATTTCAAATTTTTGCTACCACAAATTTTCATCCGCCCCTCAAAGACTGAAATATGCCATTTTTTGACCATTCATTTCAAAGAAACCATAAACATTTTTCAGATTTGTTAACGCAGAAAAGTAGGGTCGGGCTTTTTCTACCGCAACACAGCATAATTGAATATTATAAAAAAGCAAAATCTTGTACATAGCTAGATTGTTTTTAAAAGCAGCATTTTGACTTATTGAAAGAAAAAGTGCTACATTACAAACCATTGGTTTGACTCAACTTTCTAACATTTTACAATCTTTAGAATCAATTACCAGAAAGCAAAATTTTAGTCAATTAGAATAAAGATTTGAAAATTTGTAAAATTTAATGAATAATTCAGAATCTTAAATCATGAGTTATTAAAAAGAAATTTCACCACTTTATTTTTACATATAGAGTCGATACTTTGAATGCGATGATGATTTCGATTGTGATGATTCATTAGAAGATTGCCTCGATACGTTTGGTCATTTTGATGGTGGATCATTTAATATTGAACCTGAACAAACTTTTGACATCAGAGAAATTTATAATGCTGTACAAGTAAATCGAAATCAAAGCTAGTTTTTTAAAACAACAAGTTAATATTTAAAAAAAAACGGTAAATGTTAAATTAATATTGCGTATTATAAAATTACAAACATCTATTGAAATTTCAATGATCATCAATCATATAGGTGGAAATCTAGTGAATAAGTGCAAATCCATCATTTAAAATCATCGTAGTTTCTCATAATAATAGTTGTCAGATAAGGAATAAAAAAAATCATACTTTTTCGGAGGTAAGTATTAAAAACATTCTTTAGATATGGTGTCGATTTTTAAGATAGAAAGTAATAGTTTTTAATACTAATAAAACCCAACAACGGCATAAAAGCTTTGCTTATCATAAATATAATTGCGTGACTAACGATAGTTTAAAAAGAAATATTTTAAATCTGAAAAGAATTCGTGTTTTGTTTTGCGTCCGTATTGATTAATGATTATGTTATTTGTTAAAAAATATACATATGTATATATAAGTATATGTATGCATAAACTTAATAATTATGTAAGAATGCAAACTGTTAATTTGATAAGACGCACCTAGATTTCAAAATCTTTATTTACAATACAATATTTCAAGTTTGCTAGTTATCCCTAAGCGAGACACTAGATTTTCAAGCTCAATGTCCTCTCTTTGGCAATAAAAATGTTTGTTAGGTATTGAATCGTACAAGAATACAAAAAGAAGTACATAATCCTTTGGAAAAATCGTGTTTTATTTTGCATACAATTTGTCTCTATTTCGTATATAATAATTTTAAAATATTTCTATAGTACTTTTACATAAATCAAAAATATACAAATTACGAGAACACATTAAAAATTATAATTGTAAAATTTCACAGCACTTTTATAATTACACAGTGTTTTATAATTAACACTTACACCCACATATGTGCTTTGCATAGTACAAATCCTTCAATTTATGATTTTAATTAAATTGAAAGTGCTAAATTTTTTTTCATTTGAGTAAATGCTCATATTTCTATGAATATTATATACTCGCACACTGTTTTAAATTGAGAAAATTCAATTGTATTTTTAAAATTATCTTTCCCTTAAAAAAATGTTCTCAAATCAAGTTTTTTATGGTCGGACTTACCGATTAATACAAATCTTTCATTGTTTTGACCAAAAGGGTTTGATGTTATTGACAAAATTTTATATTTAAACATTTGAATCCAAATTTCATAGTGTTTACTTATCACAAATTTTCATCCGCGTAGAGACAATGTAAAACAACTGAGGTTACACACTTAAACTCGTCGTATTTTTTATACTACATTTAAACTTTTGATTAAATAAAATTGAATTTTTATCATTTACCATATGATTTCTACGAGCAACCCCTCATTTTTTTCTAAGCCACAAAAGATTGTTTATCTCAAAAATGTGGCCACTTTCCTGATCTTTTGTAAAGCATAAAATTTTCTGAATTATAAATTTAAATACAGCGAATTCAGTTAATAAGTTCTTACACAGAAAAAAATGTGAATTAATAATTATATAAAGAAAAAGTATTATTAACAGGAACAAACCAACTTTCGTCACATCGAACAAAAAAAATTTTAATAAATTTCTAACTGATCTTAATATAAGTTTTAACCAAATTCAGACTCACGTCTTTAATTTAAAAAAAAAATGAATTATACATGCAAAACTTTGCACGAAGAATCGCAGGAATATGGCCACTAATTTAGGAAAAACCTCCAAATAAGGAATCATAAGATATGAAAAATGTTTACCAAGAGGGTATAGAAATTTTTTAACACAATATCATACATTGAAAATGAAACAGAAGAATTGCAACTTACAAATATCCAAAGTTCGCTACACGGAAAAAAAGAAATAAAATAAGATGAATGCTGCAGAATTTTAGTTGTTTTCTGAAGAAAAACTTTAGTTTACTTAGTTTTTTTGGCTTTTTTCCAAAATAAAATTAAAACAAATAAAAAGTACACATATTGCAGTAAAAAATTCGAGTAAATACTCAAATGATATTTCTTAGTTATCTGCAATAAAAAAAGGATTTTTTTTTTTCAAGGTTCCTCAAGAAATGTTTAAAGCTCTAACGTGTTCAGTTCCGATTTTTCAATCTTTATAAAAATTTATTTTCTTGTTGTTTTTTTTGTCTATTCATGAGCATAAAAAAATATGTTTTAAAATTACGTAAAGTGTCCTTAAGAATTTTAAAATGGAAACTTTTTTTTTTCTTAATCGGCTCTAAAATTATTTTTGAATTTGTATACATAAAGACTTTATATAAATGTGCAATACGTGCTTAAAATACTTCAATCTCATAAAATGTCTTAAAAATTTTATTATAATTTCAGATGGAAAAGAAACAATGCTGCACATGCACATTGGTTTCTCTTGAAAACATTTAATTTTTTTTAGTAAGAAAGATAATCAGCAATCTTTGATCATCGCTAGAGCGCGTAAAATCTTCTTGTATAATGTTGCCATTTTTCTTTTTTTTGTTTAAGTCTATTCAAAAATTTATTTCTTTTATTAGTTACATTACCCTATTAAAGTTCTGACCCTATTTACTCGTAAATTAATAATTTGTACAATCGATCAGAGCGTTAATGGGAAACAAAAATTGTGAAAATGCTGAAATTTTATGAGTGATCTTTTATTGCATACCATAAGAATGAAAGCTGAAAATTAAGTTGTGATTATAATTCCCATTCGTACGGATATTACGTATTGCCTCTTGGTGTCCCATTTTTAACTATTCCGTTTTCTTGAAAATCTTAAATTTAACTCTTAATATCTAATGAACCTTTTGATATTTCGAATATCATGAACCTTTATTATATTTAAAGTTCTCTTTTCAAAGAAAATAACTATTTTCTAATTTTCAGAAGCTACGTAATTGCAATTATTTAAAAAATCATAAGTAAACGTTTCATAATAAAATTCCAAAACTTGAAATTCTCTGGAAAACACCTTAATATTTATAGAAAATCAGTAGATTTTTAATTAGAAGTTCATTAAATTCATATAAATTGCACACACAGACTAATTTTATATTAATTGAAATTTGAATAATTTTCTTTTTTCTTCTTTTTACAGATATAATGAAGGTCGTTTATACTATCAAAAATTTTTTAGCGCTAAAATTTCTTGAAACGAATTCAATAATAAAACGTTAACTATAAATATTTTATTTTTTAGTAAACTAAGTGACGAGATAATTAATAATTACTTTATTACCCTAAATTTCTTTTTTTTTTTGTAAAATATTTAAGTTCTAAACTATTTCCGAAAACGTATAGAGTATTATAAAAATTAGATACTAAGTGTAATTTAAGAAACTATTTTCGTTATGATAAAATTGTAAATGAGGTGCGTTAAAAGAAATAATGTCGAAGTGGCATTATATTTTATCTGACATAATATAGAATAATCAAACGACTTCAATCTAAGTAAAATAAGAAAAGTTATCACAAATTTTCAAAAAAAAAAAAAATGTCGGCGACTCGTATTAATAAATCAAAGATCACAAAGATAACGAATTACTGAGAATCGTAAGTTGATGAAATTTTATTTCTAATTAAAATATTAATTAACCTTTTCAAAATCATTTGTTGTTGCTTTAGTTGAAATTTCCTAGCATATATCTTCTTTAGTAGATTCTATCATTAACAACTTCATCTACCATTTATCAGAAAAAGCAATTTCCATTAAAAATGATTAGAATGACCTCCTTGCCAACCTTAATTTGTAATTGAATAAATTCCAATGGAAATCTAAATTTATGCAATAAAACAAAATTTTTGGCTTTACTTGAACCTTTCCTATATGTCACTAACAAGTATTTTAAATATTTTGTTAATATACACAATTCAATTTTAGTATGAAGGATACTTGCATTATCCTTCTTACTTACATATTCAATTAAAATATACTTGAAAACCCGCATAGGAATTCAGAAAATTTCGACATAATGAGTTATTAAATTTCAATTCATACATAATTCAAATATTATGACTAATTATTAAAAAAACTATTTGTGATTTTTATTAAAATGGTTGATTTGATTAAATTAATTTATTTTTTGTTTTTTACAGATAACAGCAACAAATCAATATATACGATGGATGGGTGCTAAGAAAATCATTTTACTAGTCACCAAACAGCACAATATTCAAGCAAAACGAAAAATATGAATAATGTAATTTAATTTTAAATAATTATTTGAAAATTTGTGTGTAACATACGTTATCATTAATAAAATATTTAAATCTATATATTATATTTATCGAGTTACGTACATACATTTTAAATTTTTAAATTGCACGTACATGCATACTATGTGCATGCACATGTACAAAAATTTTTGAATCGATTAATAAAAATTGAAATTTTAATTTATAAAATGGGTTTTATTCTTAATTATTGGTTAATATTTAATAAGAAACATAGGAATTAACTATAAATATGAGAGGTATTAAAAAATAGAAAGAAAAATAATAACAAATAATAATATAAGCCTTAGCCTTAGCCAGACAAATCAAACAAATTTTTTAATATTTTCATACAATTTGGTTCCAGGAATCAATTACTATTACAAATAACCAACTGTGTAAAAAATTTCTTCCGAGAACTATTATGTGCCATATAAGGCTCTTGACTTCATACCAAAACTTTTCAACCTTTCATATTAAATACAAATAAAGTGTAAATTTTGAACTTTTGGCATATTTTTTTTTTCAATAAAAGATTTATTTATAAAAGTATCACCAAATTTTTATATCGATTTTAGATCTATATTGCAAGCCAAATAACTTCAAGAATTTCCAAACGAAAACTTTGTTGATATTCTGAAACGTTTATTTTAGCAATATGATTGACATTCCATTTACAAAATAATTTCAACTCACCTATTGTTTTCAGCCCTGTTTTAAGCATGTAAACAATATTTCTATATATGAATTATTATAAATTTAGAATTGCAAGAGGGTAGCACTAAAAAAAGTAGAACTGTCAGTATAAACGAATATTTATACAAAAAATCACAAAACAAAGTTCGGATACTTGATTCTTCCTCAATTTTCAATTTATTATTAAATATCGTATAATAAATGTAACCTTCTTCTCCATAATTTGATGATCGGCGCTTTAGGTCAAAATTGAAATATTTTCGGATATAATTAAAAACTCTAAGAAAGTAAGTATCAATTTTTTTTCCTACATATTTTCTAGACAAATATTTACACAACTACAACCTTAAACTATTTGGTGCAGTGAAATAATTAAATAATTAAATTAAATCACACTGCTATGACTGCAGTCCTACCTTATAACTGCAACTGTCAAGTCGGTCTATTTTATATAAGTAGTAGTTATATTATATACGCTATAAATGCGAATTGTCTTTTCCAAATTAGTTCTATGCTAATTTCGTTTGATTAGAGCTACCAATATATATGGAAATATTCTTTAAGCTTTTACATTGCACTGCAATAAAATTCTTCTCTCTCTTTTTATGCTTAATTGTTAAAATTTGCTTTCAACAAAAATTTCATAGTTATCTAATTACAAATTTTGAATCCAAATTATTTTCTTAAAATCTTAATATCGTAAAAGGTCAAATTTTATAAATACATAAGACTTACAAAAACATTTTATTTTTTTTTATTTTTTTCTCTTTTAACTTATTGCTCATCACGACAATTTTGATAAGCTGAATATAAACAAAAATGCAAACTATACACGCTTGTATATGTGCATGTGTGTGTATATTTGGAGAAATAATACAAATTTTGTCACGTTTCATATCTTCATTATACACAAGAAACGTTTTTTATCCCAAATTATGTCGGAAGTTCGGTATTCTCGTGAAAATTTGTGCAATGGCTGTGAAAATTTTCAACAATAAAGAAATATTTCCGGTTTTTTTATTTTTTTTTTTATTCTTCGTAGCCTTTTTTTATGACTACTTATCGGTCAATTAGAAAGGAACCTTAATATTTCTAAAAAAAAAAAAAAAAAACATTAAAACTAAAAAAAATGCTAAAAAAATTAAAAGCAATAACAAATTCTTGGATATAATTTTTTTAAGGACATGATTTAATTTTTTTTTTTCAGCTCTTTTTGTTATGGTTTATAATATTTTTCTTGTAACATAAGACTGTGCATGACATGAATTAAAATTAGGACATAAGTATAAGGAAAATTTAAAAAAAAGAAGAATAAGGAAAAAGGATAACTAATGTTCTTTTGTAATTTCTTATATTTTTATTTTTCCTTGGATTTTTATTATGTTTCCGAACCGAAACCAAAATAATAGATGCCTTAATAAAAATATCGGAATTGAGATTTTAAACTAACACACACACAAATTACAAATATACTTTACGATAGCAGAAACGGACAGTAAAGATTACAAAGAACCCATAATCAATAACGATTAAGATTAAAATTAATGGATTGCAGAGATTTTATTTGATATTTTTTTAAAGAATAGTTAAAATAATTTACTAAAAATACAGAATATGTTGAGGAAAATTAGCGTACTATTTAAAAAGGAAATAAATTTAAAATAAATGAACCTCTTATTTCTTAAACTCTTAGAGCATTAGTAGCGAAATAAAAACCAACAAACCAAAATGGAAGAAGTATTTTTTGGAAACCAGAGGTACGAGTATGCTTGCATTGAAATCATTTTTCAATTAAATTAAGGCTATCAAAAATGTGAGCTTTAATTTTTCAACTTATTTTTTCGTTCACAAAATCGTTCGTACAGATATAGAAATGCTTATATTTAAGCGCATTGTTTTATTTATAATAGTTGCGTATGTAGATACTTTTCGTTCTGAAAGATTCTTTTTTGCCAGTAACTTTATAAAATCGGCTTTGCTTTAAGATTTTATTACGATTTTCAACACTTCCTTAAAAATTTTAAGATTTTAATTCTTCTCAATACTTGTTTGCTACACTCTTTCCAAAATAGTCTTTAGAGATCGTGATGTTTTAAATAAATTTCTGCAAAAATACAAAAGTGGACCGTAATTTTAGCTCTTACGTACTCAAGCTTCTATATTATGAAAATATGAGATGCAATTTTAAATTTATTTCTGATTCCTGTTTCTTTTATAGTTATCGAACAAGAAATGTAAAAATAAGAAAAATAATTATTTGGTTGGACCTGAACAGTAGAAAGAAACATCATTTTCAACTCTGCTTCTGACACCCTCATATATACCGATAATAGTTGACCCTCAAATATTTTAAACTTAAGCAAGTTTAAATAAATTCTTAATAACAGCTATTGTTGTTCAATAAATTTGAAACTGTAAGTTTTAAAAGTTGTTTTAATAAAAGTATGCAAAACCCGACTTTGTTGTCAAAATAAGCCAAAAAAAGTTTTTTAGAATTCAGTTTTAAATATATTAAATACAATTACACATTATACGTCATGGAATATCATTTGAAGCGCCAGCTCTAATGCAGATACAAGAGTAAATTTAATAAATTTAATGTAGTTCAAATTATACAATATCTGGGAATAGTTTCACGAATCATATGTTCAATAGTATATGGCAGCTTTTGATATTCACTTTCCAAGAATTTTAAATAAATCACAAACTTATAATCTAGTCGACTTCAATTACTAGTAATTCTTGACATTCCTAGGAGAATTTCGCCGTGTAATCAATTCACCCAACTTTTTATCAATAAAGTTATTGTATGACTGGCTTTATGACATGTCGCGTCCTTTTTTGAATCAATTGTGTGTTTTTATATATAATTCAGCAATAACCGTTGACTATAATGAATTGTTCCTCCTCCTCATTTCCAAAGAATTCAGGACCAATAATTTCACAGTACCGTAGACCAAATAATAGAGTAATGCATATTTCTCGCTTACAAAATTCCTTCGTTGCAATAAAAAGAGGCATCAATTAATTGCAAAAGTTCATTAGAACTAATTATAGGAGAGTCTGATAAAGCTAAATGAAATAGATCCAACCACCGCTTGAATATTATGAAATGGACAAGAAAATACGGTTTTTACAAGCAGTAAGACGAAGTTCTTCAATTCTTTACCAAGTAAAACGAAATTCTTCTTCCAACTTTTTGTCTAATAAAATCTAATAAATAATTAAAAAAATTCTAATTCCTAATAGCATGCTAATAAACCTTGAATATCATTTTCAAAACAGCACATATTGTGAATTTTGTTATTCTCAATATATTAGACAAAAGAATAAAATTCATACAACTATATTAAATTATACAAGTCCTTTCAGGTATGTACGTGATTTTTTCATCTTTTATCTTACAGCAAATCTTTTAATTTACGATAATACGAAACTAATGGCTTTCCCAATTGACTTAAACTCAGTAATTTCTTTTGATTATCATAATATCCATACATATGTACATATATAAATTATTTTTGTATGTTTGTGTATACACATTTTGATTTTTATTCTTAGTCATGTGTCCGCATAATATTCATTCTTCCTTTTATATTTTGCAATATTTAAGTTTGTTCATTGTATTTCCAATGAAAATTACTACAAATTTATTGTAATCCCTTCAAGATGTAAGTGTAAGAGCTTAATAAAAAAAGTGCCAATACAAGTTGTTCTCATTATATATAAAGCCCTACGCATTATTATTGCCACACAAAACTTTATTACTATTTGAAATTAACTGTATAAAATCTCTTCCTATCTTTTAATATTTTTCCATGAGGAGCTGTAAAAAGAAACGGAAACGGAGTATAAATGATTATATTGTTTTTTCGTTTATCATTCTTGCTCAAACATTGAAAATGTCATTCGATGTTGAACAGTCATTATCGAAAGTTGTCTAAAGAATAAAAGGCTGTACGTTATGCAAAGAAATACCGGCTTCATTTCGATTTTTTGGGAGAATAGCGTCACTAATCTATAAAATTTATGAGTTGCGTTTGTTAATAGTTTCATATTTTTAATTGACGGACTCGTGTTTCATTAGAACGATAGAATACCAATATTCAGTTCAGATTATAAGTATTTCCGAATTTATTGGATTAAAGTGCTTTTGTATTGTTTATTGTTTATTACAAACCGTTTTTAATACTTAAGGACTATTGGGATGAGGAAAATTCTATTGGGTTGAAATAATTTTGTTTGAGTTTTATTTTTCTCCCTTATACAAAGGGTCTGTAACACGACATTGAATGGAAACAATAATTAAATATTTAACAACACAGAATATTATACACGTATACAACATTTACATAAATATACATTTATATAATGCAACGCGTACGTGCTTCTAGTTTTACAAATTTTGATATTAAAATATTTCTACTTTTCTTGTGCTAATAAATATTTAATTGTTAAAACAACATGCTCAACTTACAAATGAATTAAAGCGACCTACGTAAAATTCATAAATAAAGCAGCAATATGAATTCAAAAAAAGAAAACCTGTAACTATTTTTTTTACGTATGATTTATGTAGAAATAATATTGCTCATTCTTAACGCTTTGCCTTGATATCCCAAGGTTGTTAAGTGAGCACTTTGTTCTTCTCCATTTTTTTCTATTGCCAATTGGATTATAACTAAATCCGCAAAGTTTTCTTCAATTATTCTTTAAGAAGTCATTATTATTTTGCTATTTTTCTTTTTCTGTGTAGGCAAACACTTTACTTAAAATAGTACTTTACTTAAAATAGTTTCAATAGTACTATTATTAGGATAATTTCAAAATTTCTTTGTACAAGAAGTGCCACTTTAAATAATATCAATCTAATATATTGTGCTTTAGTTTCTTCAAAACTCTTTTAGTATATGAGCTCTTTGAGCATTGCAGATTTGTAGTAACATGGAAACGCACTTTACATCAAATGCAATTACAATTCAAAAACTTTAAAAATATTTATCAGAAAAATATGTTTATATAAAATTGTAGATTTAGGAGTTTTCTGCCTAAATAATTATAGTGAAAAAATTGAAATTCAATTTTAATTGCACCAGAATCGCTATTACTAAATTACAAAAATGTCACCCTTTGATAGCCCAATATTGGCATTATTTACATTTCTCATCGCTACTGAAATATATAAATACAACACTCTTGAAGTAGTTGAATAGTTTTAAAGTTAAATTCATTATTACTAAGTAAGTTTTTGTCTTAAACTTACAAATTTCCCTTTTAGAAAACACAATCAACATTTTGCGCTAAAGAACGAACCTGTATTAAAATTTCTTCATCTAAATACTTTTGTATAGTTAAAATTAGAAAACATGCAAAATTCGAACCAAAATTTGTTTAAAATTCTAACATAAACCTGAATTGAAAAAATTAATTATTCTCAATATCTCAATCCACATAGCATACACATACCTTAGTAAATATAGAAATCTTCAGAAGAGAACTAGTAACAAATAAAAATAAAAAAACACTCTAATTGAAGCCTTAAATTTTCAAATTTACTCCTTATTACAGTAAAACAGAAATACAAACACATAAACCTTCTAGTTCAAATATTATGATGTTACTCTTGGTAAACGATAAATTTGAGGCCATGGAAATTTTGATTCTTTATAATAAAAACCTGTAAGTAGATTTACAATTAAGTAAGATATATTGAGCGGAAAATTGAAATAGAGTTAATTAAATAGGAAAGCTTGCTTAAAAACTGCGAAACGAAAAACAAAAAAATGATTAAAAAAATTAATTATGCGAAGTCTAGTTTAATTCAACTACCAAAGTTTTTTCTTAATTCGATTACTTTTTGAAGAAAATGATAATTAATGGAAACCAAATAAAGATTTTTGACTTAAAATACTTTACTGCCTTTGGTTTTATTTCAAATTCAAGATATAACGAGCAATTAAATTCTAACTATATGAGTGTACGTTTGTCTATGCCTATAAAAATGTCGAACAGAAAAGCTAAAAACTTAAATCTAAACTACCATTTTATTTAAGATGTGAAAGAAAAAAATCCTTTTTCATCTTTTCATTTTTTTTTTTAATCCTTTTTTGCAAAATTAATTTAACAGCCTTTACTCTTAGTCTATTTTATAATGCATAGTAAAATAATTTAATTAAAAAAGATTACAGTTTTTATTGCAGATTTGCTTTTTATTTTTGCAAAATTTATTTAATTGTACATGATAAAATTTTAGAGTATATTAAGCATATTTTTTTATAGACTATGCATAAAAAACATAGCCGACCAAACTTATAGCGCACTTCCTTCTACCAATTTAAATCTTTCAACTTGCATATATATATTTTGACGCCTTACTAATTAGAACGATCTCCTTTTGAAATAATTTTCTTTATAAATCTTAAATTAAAGAATGAATTTAACATAATGGAAATTTCTTCATGCAACTGCAGAACAGATGGATGACGTAATCAAAGGAACGAGTTAAAGACAGAAAAAATTCATTAAAAAATTTTTCTCCTCGAACTGGACTCGAACCAGTGACCTACCGCTTTCTAGGCGGACGCTCTACCAACTGTGCTTTATCAACTCTCGCCAACCACAAAGTATTCTTTACAATTTGCGAAAAAAAAATTGAAAGATAAAGTCTCTCGACTTTACCGAGAAAATCGGATTTAAAAAAATTGTGCTACTTTTTGTCACTTTTTCAATTTTTAGCACTTTTCTAAAAAAATTTTTGAAAAAAAGTGCTTATTAGTTTCACTCTATCCGTCCGTCCGTCCGTCCGTCCATCCGTCAGTGGACAATTTTTTTGTTTACAAAACTTCTACATCCTTGAAGATAGAAAGCTGAAATTTTATATGTACATAGATCTTTACTAAAAACTTACTTCCGTAGGACAAAATTTTTACCTATCTCCCCCCCTCTAGAAGTTATACCCCCCCAAAACCCTAAAAATGGCCTTATTTAACTATTTGTTGCAATGAAACCATAAGAATTTTTGAAATTTTCCAAACGCTTGCTTTCCCTAGCGCGGTATACTATAGTTAAACTTTAGAAAAACAAAATGGCCGTTCAAATTTACCGTTATCTAAAGTCTTTTTTTTTGTCAAATTTTTGATGTCGTTTTCCTTCTAGACCCCAGCCTGTAGAAGCCTTCATTTTAGGGCTGGTTTTATTATTTTTATTACCTTTGAATTTATTTCAGGAGACTTTTCCATTTTTCGCTTCTTTGCATTATTCTGTTTTAGGATCCAGTCAGTTTCTCTTGCCAGTTCTTTCTCCTCGGTTTCATATACGATAACTTCCGCATCTTTGTTTTTCTTTTCTGTTGATGCAGATTTTATTTGATTTTTTAAATCTACATTCTCTGCCTGTAATTTGCAGATCTCGTTTTGTAGCACCTTACAAAGACTCTCCAACTCGGTTATTCTCGAGTCCTGAGAATCCAATTTATTCTCCTGTATGAGATGCCTTTTCATATTACCCTCTTGGGTTTTCATTTTTTTGTCTTCCGCAAACTTATTAGACTTTTTCTCAGAGTTATCATCCTTAACTCTGTCCTCTTTCTCTGCAATCACCAATGAAGGTGATCGCATGACCCCCGATCTCCTTCTAAATGGGTCCATCAACGCCGATCTACTATGCAATAAGTGGTCTCCCCCAGAATCCATGAGACCAGCCTCCGAAGAGTGTAGATTTTCCAGCATTACTGGATTACCACCTGGGGTATTCAATCCTTGTGTTTTGTTCATTGCATTTGTTTGTTTTATTGCGGAGTTTTCTTCTCCTAGCCTTTGAGAATAATTCCCTCGTGCAAGGCAGCACATGTAATTTCTGCCGTCTCTCAGCGATCAGTCGCAGACCAGAAAGCCGCTCATTGTGAGTCCGTCGCGTCTGGATTTTCATTTGGATTTTAGTGGACTCTTACCACAAGCATACCTTACTGCGGATATTTCGTAGCCCAATCCGCCGGGATAAGTAATCAAATATAAAAAAAAAATTTAAAAATTCTCTCCACTTATACAGAAGTACAACATTTTAATAACAAACACCAGAATGTAATAACTGCACCCAAACAACAACAACAACATGTGAATCATTTCTTATGCGAATCTGTTACGTTCTGGTTTTTGCATTACCTATGTAACATAAATAATACCATGACAACATGGAAGATTATGTACGAGTATTGAGTAACGAGTATTCGTAACCTACAAAGAACCAGTTACTTCGAATCCTCGATGTAACGAATATTGAAATAACAAGCAGTTAGTATTTGCACATAAATATTGTCAACCTAGGTCTTTATGTCATAAATGTTAAAGGAAGAATTTTTAAACTGTGCAAAAAGTAAGAAATTTTTTCTAAATTCAGTACTTTTTCACTCAACGCTTAACTTTTAACCTTTAAAATCTTTAATTTCATATTTAATCGTTTACATTTGTCGCTTAATGGGCAAAATTTTGACTCTACAAAATCATTGACGCAAGTTTAATTACCACTGTGTATAAACCCAAATCTTTCTTCGTTCTCATTTTTTAGTTTATTGACTTCTTTGATTGTCGAAATTTGATGAAGCAAAGGGGAATAAGATAAAACAGATTTTACCGGGCGAAAACTTGAAATGGAAGGTACAGGAAACAAATATTGTGTACCAACCAAATAAATTATTTATTATTTTAAAAAAATTGTCTTAGAGGAAAATAATTTCAAGTACTTGAGAAGAACGAGGTTAAAATCACGGATAAAGCATACTTCTCGCGAAAATCTATTTACATATGAAAATGCCTATCTCAAAGGATTTAGAAATTTGTAAACACAAACATACTTGAAAAACAGAATGAAACGACTAAGCACTTTCTTCCCATTTTTTTTGGAAATGTGCTAACTATTTTCTATTTACCAAAAGTATACCAACGCAATACAATGAAATAAAATTAATAGTCTTTTATTTTTTGACCGCACCGATCCCATTGTCCCATCATTAATTAGTAAAATTGAATTTATGGCTGATAAAATTGATTAATAATTGGAAAATATTATTAAAATTTTATTTGCTCGACCTTATCTTAATTCGATTTTCTGAATGTCACTCTTTTTAAAATATTTCAGAAAGAAGATAAAACATTTATATGTCTGAAACTATAAGAACCCAAACAACATCATACGATATAGCGACAAATTACATAACAATTTTATACAATGAATTAATTTTTGTTCTCAAAAGAGTTGACTTTAATTACAATACTATTCCAATGTGTAAATGAACAATGACAAATGAATCTTGAAGAATATACCTACACCAAAATATTTCTAATTTTTAGTTGTAGTAAGCATTCATAAATACATAATTGTACAAACTTGTACAAATTAATGAAAATGATTAACTTTCAAATATCAACCAAACTTATTTCATCAAGGTCAATAAAAATCAATGGAAAGAAAAAAACAATTTTTTCTTCATATCTTTATAAACTTATAAAGAAATCGTACATCCACACATACATACATAAGTACCGTAAAGCGAAAATGAATTTGAGAAAAAGGAATAACAATAAGAAAAATTGGTTGAAGTGTTGAAGGGGAAAGTAAATCACGAACTTATTTTATCAGCTTCGTTAAAATTTTAAGCAAAAATGTCTTGTATCGTTATTATTAACAATCATTGAAGATTTTAAGGATATAAAACAGGATAATTTCATATCCTTGACCTTGAATTAATTATTCTGTTTGTGTTCTAATAATTTTTTATTCGTTTTATTTAAGGATTTCTATAGAATAATAACAATGCTAGCAAGAAACATATATTTTGGGCAGAAGTTACTTTATTGAAAGGCAAGAATAAATTTCATATTAAATGATATTATAATCTCATAATCGATCTCTTTTGCATATTAAATACATACATGTATATATATATACGAACTGTGAAGGAGCAGTCAAATCCTGATAAAATGAAGAAATTTTATTTTTGTAATATTATTCTAATAATTTTACAAAATATAATCTCATTTGCTTAGTCAATAATAATCGATTAAAAGTCACTTTGAAAAATATTTTTATATTTTAAATCACTAATATATATGATCAACAAAATTATAAAGCTCCGAGACTAAACCATTCTGAACATAGCGATTGCTTATCAATTGTTGGTTTATCTGCTTGCCAAAAATGTTTGCACTGTTCAAGACAAAAGGTCGAACTTGGAACACTAATGCTATTTTACAAAACATTTTTATCCTCTGAAGCCTTAAGATCCGGAAAATTTTAGCACTATTGCATGTTCAATTAAATTTTTATGTTTTCAGCCTTGTCATTGTTCAAACTTCTAGATTCCTTTAAATTTGTTTCTCTACATATGTTGAAATTAATATCAAAGTTTTTACAATTAACTTTTATACAATTTTTTATACAAAACTTTAAAAATAATAAAATTTAACTTTACCTTTTTTTAATATTTCATGAGAACTTCTTAGTGTGAAAATGAAAAATTAAGAATTTTATAATTTACAATTTGAGGAAGATACGGGAGTTCTACCGTGTATGAAAAAACATATTATATATAAATATTTTCCATCTGTGAATCAAATTAAACGCACGAGTAAATAAAAAACTTTTTTTTCTCAATACATAATTTTAATAAAAGATATTAAAGATTATTGAAGTCAATTGGAAACATCTTAAATGAAAGTTTAATGAAAGCGAAAAATTCTAAAACTTCCAGCATGATATTAAAAGTTTTGTAACTTATACTGATAGAAAAAATTTTAAATCTTTTCTAGAAATAAGGATTTACTACGTAAATCTTTGTAAGTATAGATTTCAACATGCAAAATTTCACAATCAAATTATTGGTTCTGAAAATTCGTTTAAATCTTATGTTAATTCCGCTTCTAACAATTTGTTTTTGAAAAAAAATTCTTAAAAAACATTTTGTTGAAATTTTATATTCAAGTCATTTACTTTTCAAAAAGTTGGAGTATTTACGATATTTTTTTCCCAAAATTATTTCAATTTAATTGATTGCTCATTTTGCTATCAGTCCACTTATATTTGTTTATAAAAAAGGAATGCATTTTTGTACCCTACATCTTAGTGAAGAGGGTGTTAAATTTGGTATGGAGTTTGTCTACTCCTTAGAGTTGTAGTCTGCGGTATGAAAATTAGTGAATAGTGATTGTGCTTTGCTTTAAACATTTCGACAATCCCGCCTGTCCGTCCAATCCAATGATAAATTGAAAAGGAAGATAGCGAATACCACCAAACTTTTACAAATTTTTTACTTTCCTTTTCTGCCACAGAAAGTAGAAATTATAATTGGATTGGAACCATTCGAACAACGGGTAAGTGTCATACAGTACAAAACAAATGTTTTTAATAATTCAAAACCTAATAAAGATTTTAATGTTAAAGTTAGTAAACATGTTTCCAGTTACACTATATGTGTCCAGATACACATATATTCTGTAAGATTTAATGAAACAGCTTAAATATTTCGAATAGCTGCCACACAACTCCAAAAAATAATTTTGAATATTTGAAAAAATTATACGGCTACTTGCACGAAAATTGGTTGTTCATATATATTACAGGAGTTTTATTGGAATGAATTGGCAGCTTTAGATAACTGTCATTATCCAAATATAATGTCAAACCATTTCGAGTTCTTATAATTTTGCATGCGATTCTTCCAGTTCGTAATGACATTATTGAATGAACAAATTATTAAACTGATGTAAAGTTTGAAATCATAGAATTTTTGAAAAGCAAATTAAGAAAATTTAATTCAGATTAAATAGAAAATCTTTTGAATACAGAACTCAAAAAGCAATTTTAAAGTCACAATAAAAAATCGAAAATGTCATTTACGACAATTCTCTTTATTAAAAATTCATGTGAAATTCATTACGGAAAAAAATAATTTTTTTAGCAAAATAAAGTTATTAAGCACATTTTTTTATAGCCAATACTTAAAGTACTTTTCAGACATTTAATTTTTATGCTATAAATTAACAATTTGAACAAGGCTAAAGCCAACATAATAAATGGTCACAAATTCCACTAGCTCACATAATTATAGTCCAAGCAATTCATTGTACTAGCATAAGCCAAACAAAATTAAATTTTTTAAAATTGGAGGATGTGAAACTATGTATCATAGTCTATCTGAAACTAAAAGACTCAGTTTAATTAAAAATACAAAAACTTATTAAAAATCAACCATCAAATCCCAGCACTCATTTTACAAAAAGGAAAAAAGAAAAACTAATCGCTTAACGAATAATTTCCTCTTAATAGGTGGGTCATCAAATAAAAAAAGAAAATCCGAAACCGAAAAGGACAAAAAACAAAGATTAATTACTTGTCTTTCAAAAATTTGTTTTTATTTGTTTCTCTCCTTTATCCGTTTTTTTTTTTCTTTCCACATTTTCAAAAGGTTTTTATTTTCCAGAAATCTTTTTAGAAAATTCATTTCGATTCTTTTCCATTTTGTTGTTTTTTCCTTGAAGTTAAAAGAGGTAACGAGAACAGAAAACCAAACATGTAGTTAAAAGTTTTAATTTTTTCGTGAAAACATTTTGAATCATTTTATTCCGGCAACAAAACTAGATTGCTATAAAGACTTTACTTTCCATTTATAACATTGATAAGAAGGACAATTTTTTTTAACAATTCATTATAGCCTAAAAATCCTTCACGAATTTATTAAGCTCCTTCACGAACATTAACAAACAAAATTGATTTTAATTTCATAATCAGTTCGATCTTCCGTCAACCTGTTTTGAATTCCCGACAAAATGATTTTCTTCTCTATCACTAAAATCCGAAATAAGTTAAACTCTAAGCCCTGCAGATTCTGTGATACCTCGTTAAAATTCTTGTATTCTCTTCAAGCAGAATGTGTACATATTCTTGAAATTTTTATCTTCCTTAATATGAAGGTTTAAGCAGCCTATAACTGAAATTTAACGCAATGAAATTTTCAACATTTTCAACATTTCGTACAAATTTACATCTATAAATGAACGGAATGAATTAACCAATCAATAACATTCAAATCCTTTTAACGCAAACCAAGTTTAATAAAGCATTATTTAACCACATTAATCGTCTTTTCAGTTTTCTTTAGCAAGAAATTATTAGGAATATTTGCATAATATTCAAAGCAATAAAAAGGCGAAAAATTATTTAAAAAGAGAAATAAAAGTGAAGTTATTTAAATTTATGAGTTTTAAGACTTTTCCAAAATATTTAAAAAAAAACTTATGTTTTAATAAAATTCTTTTATCTGCCTATTCATTATGAAAAGATTTGCAACATTATGTTTTCAAGTGATATGTTAAAAATTTAGAGCATGGACAGTAAGTTGCTGCTAAAAAATCTAGTAAAGTAGAAAGCCGAAAAATTTAAATGCACTATGTCAAATGTAGTAAGTAAAATCCATTTAGTAAAGGATATTCTAATTCCTCAAAAAATTATACTTTGGCTCAGTTAATTTTTCAGCTTTCCCTTTTAACTAAATTGTTGCCTTCATTTCTTTATATCGTCCGGGAGAAGGACAGTTAAGAATAATATTCGGAATACGGAGTTTTAGGATTTATAACCTACATACAATTAAATGGCTTTTATATATGAATTCGAAGACTATACAAATTTATATGATGCTATATATAAAATGTAAGATTAATATCCAGAAATTTTTCTTGTTTAGACAATTGCGATTCTACCTAGATTCTTCAGTAAAACACTCATAAGTTTATCATTTCTATAAATATCAAATTCGTTTAATACTACTAAAATAACTCCTACATCAACGAACCTAATTACAAAGGAATAATATACACATATATTATTAACACAAGTTATACAAAATAGAAAAATCCTATTTTATCATAGAATAAATCCTTATATTCCTTATATACACAAAAATATCATTATATGCAATGTTTAAAAATAATTTTCTTGCTTATAAATCTCCAAAATCTAAGCATTCAATACTGTGTATACTGTGTACCACCTATGCTTTCTTATCATAAAAAAAATCTTTTTGTTTCATCATACTTCGGTCGTCAACTTATTATATATTTCTTAATTTATCCATTGCATAAGGGAAAATTATTATAAACTTAAAAATATGAGCTAAAATAGCTCAAATCGAGGTCATTCACTTTTTGTGTTTGATTTCAAAAACTTGTGAATATGTGTATGAACAGCTTTAAAACTTTTGAATGTACAGTACAATAAATATTTAACTATCTCCACTTCAAGATGGTTTTCAAACACAAAAAAAAAGGTTCTCCTTTATTCAACGTCTTGCAATTTCTTTTATACATGAACATAAGTTTGTGTTGGTACATAAGTATAATGGTATATTAAATGGGATAAACTAGGTTATTGAGTATGAGTAAACACTTTTTCTTAAAATCTGAATGGCTATACGGATGGCTGTTGTTGACATTTTTTACGAAGAACATATTTTTTTAATACTGCTTTTTTGTTCATAAAAATTCACCTCTTGTAAATATAGTCTGCAAAAGTTTATTGAAATTATAATGAAAATTATATGAAAATTAAATTGTAAACATACTATTTAACTTTTTATTTAAGAATAGAAAATGAGTTAAGTACGACGAGTACTCCCCCATACATTTTCAACTTAAATTCTAAAATCTTTTAGTTGTGTTCTTAGAATTGTGCGTATATATTCATTTAATCCATATGATTTTTGAGTGTTTTTAGTATAGTAAATACTGACACACCTGTATAAAGTGGAGATGTTAGACTAAAATATAACCTCGCTTTGTATTTTATGTAAGTTAAGTATTTGGGAAATACCATTAACATTTAGTTTATGAAAAATTTATTTTAACAATACAAGCAAGGGCGCAAATTTTACTAAAACTTTTTACATATAACAAGTTTTAATATAAAAATATTCGACGTTTTAATTTTTCCTTACATAATAAATATTTCGAATTATAAACTGATTCAATAAAATCATATATACTCGAAAATGGCTAGTTATAGAAGGTTGATAAAATAAAAATTCGTAATTATAAAAATTTATGATAATTTATGAATGAAATGCAGAATCAATTCCCATTAGCCATCACATCACTGTCATTATAAAATTATGTCCTGAATATAAATTAGATCTTGATCTGGTTGATTTCCGATTTACAAAAATTCAATTTCTTTAACATAGGAAGCTGAATTTTTTTTTGCAACGAATCTTTGCAAGAAACTTATTTTTTCCAGAAACAAATTTTTACCTACCTCCCCATATTTGCGGTTATAACTCATCACAGTTTCAAAAATGACATTCCTTGGAAATTTATTCCAAACACGAAAAACAAGACCAAACACAAAAATACTGCCATTTAGTTATTCTACTGTGAAACGGAATGGTAAAGATTACAATGACAAACAAACCATTGCCTTGAATCGGCTTTAATTTTTCAAAATTTTAACATATAGGTACATAGTTTCTCTCTTAAATGGTAAGTTGTACAAGTCCAAGATTTTAGAAGTTTGTAGAAATTAAGAATTTCTACAAACACTGAAAGAAGGAAGAACGCTCTTCCTAATAAAACCAAGGACTCTCAAAATTTGAAATATCAAGTAACCTGAGCTTGTGAAGTCTCTCAAAATTTTTAAAAATTTTAATCCTCGGCTCCTTCTATTTTTAAACTAACGGTAAATATTTTTCCATAAAAAAAAAAATATAGCTATTTATCTTACCTCAGCTAATTAGTCGTCAGATTCGATTATAATGTTAACCCTTTTTTTAATTCTTTTTTCACTCTGAAAGCATGCAATAATTATTTATTGTATATATAATATAATTCTTGTTTGTTAATGAGAATGATTCAAGGAGCTACATTTTTTTTTAAATATAGTCGTCCCTCCAATTGAAATGTGCTACTTTAAAAACCATTTGTTTGATTCAAATTTATTGATATTGAATATTAAATAAAAATATTAAATTCTATCTGGCATAGTAGGTAACTCTCAAAGAATTACAAAGTACAGTAAAACCTGTCAAAGACGGACACTGCGAGAGTCGAGAACCTGTCATTGCTGGAAAAAATGCTAAGTTAAAATTCGGGCAAAAATATTTAATACTGAAAAAAACGGAAAAACTGTTAAACGCGGAAGCCATAAAAATTTAGTTAAAAATTTGGAAATTCCTTAACATATTTTTAACCTGGCAATGTCGGAATTAATTTTCATGTATTTACCTGTCATAATAGTTTTTGGTGCGAAAATCAAAATTCAAATTGAATGTCACATTTTATTTTTGTGTTTTTGGATTTGGAGAAAAAAATAAATTTTTGAAAAAAGAATATATGTATGTATGTACATAATAATAAGAGAAAGTACATATCTATAAACTGAATAAAATATGTATGAACTTATGTATGAAATTAAACTAAAAAAATGTTTTCATTGGTTTGTTTTACATATTCAATTTATTATTTCACAGAAAAAAATATGTGTATATGTACATAATCTAGAAGTTGAAAAGTTTAGGAAATTTTTGGCTTTTCCTCATAAAACCTGTTAAAGCCGAACAAAAATGTCGTTCCCTTGAGATTTCGCCTCTGACAGGTTTTACTGTAATAAAATTATAATTTTCAAAATTTTTTTAATTAAACTATTTTATTAATTTAATCAACATTAATGAAGGAGACTTTCTCTAAAAAGACCAAGTATTTTATATTTCAGGAATATAAGAAATAATTGTTTTAAAAATACCTAATGTATGTACAAACAAGTATATAAGTTTATTAACTGAGCACCCTTTTCAATTAGTTGGCATAAAATTTAACACATTCCAATTAGTAAAATTTAATTAAAAATAAAAACAAATATTCCAGTTTATATTAATAAAAATCATGCAAATTAATTAGCACAATTTAAAAAGAAAATACGAAAAAAGTTTTTATTGACCAAAATGATTTTGATTTTAATTTTACTCGTTCTGTTCCTTTTTTCTTGTTTTTGTAAATAATGCTGTTTTAAATTCGAAAAGTTTCTATAGTCATTTTTAACACAATTATTTGAAAAAATTTGGCATTCGTACTTGAATAAAATTAAATTATTTTTCTCATAAGGAAAAAATATTCTAATAATTTTATTGATAAAAAAAGAGTAGAAACTGTTCCATATAAATTTTAAAATACATACTAAGTAATATCGTAACCATGATTTTTTATCATCGAGAGTACTGTTGAAATTTTGATCATACCAAAAGTTTTGTGTGTTCGAATTTTTTGTAGTGAAGTCTCAATAGTTTCAGAAGTACAAACAAATTACACCGAAATCAAATCGCACCGAAAGCGAACAGAATCTTGACATTTGTAAAATTTAATGACCATAGAACATTTTATATTTCAGTTATCGCTCTAATCCATGGACAAAAATGACAAAGAGTCTTATAATTTGACACAGAATAAAAATTTCTAAATCATATATAATTTAAATGGACATTAATAAATTAACTTACGAAATGAACAAAAAATATGCTTAAAATAATGTCCGCTATTTATCTTTTAAGAATTTAATTCTTTATTGAACATTTAAGTAAATCAAAAATAAAATGCCAAAATAATCTTCAAAATTTACTTGTATATATAAAAAGAGAGGGAGAATAATTTAAACTTGAAGTATGTCTTAATTTCCTTAACAAATCTTTCCGTAGCTTTCTAATACTTCTCTATTAATGAAAGAATACTATAAAGAGAAAAAAATCCAGCCTAATGTTATGCTTAAAAATGCCCCTCAAGAGATTAATTCAAAAAATGGAAAAATTTTTAATTAAATATTTATTTAAGAGTACCATAATTATAATTTACTGCCTTTTCATACTGATATCAACATACCATATTATATACATTCTTACATGTATGTAACTATACATACATACAATATGTTAATTAAGGATACTCGTTTACCATTTAGAAAAAAATCTCCCATCTAAGTATGTATATGAATGTGGAAATTTTGTCCACACTGAAAAAAAGCAAACTTCCATATAAAAAAATTTTTTTATAAATGAAAATTAATTTTAAAAAAGACTAAAATAACTTCGAAATAAAATTCCCATTAATACAAGAAGAAGAAAAAAAACGGAAAACGGAAGTTTTTTTTGTCATCAAATGGAATGTCCTAAATAAACAATTCCATGATCCCCATTTTAATTTGAAAAAAAAAGTTATTATATACGTAGCAATTTTTAGTCGACTTCTTTGGACTTTAATATTATTCTAAAATATTATGAATTGTTGGCATAGAACTTAATATAGAAACACACTCACTCTCTCGTAGTACTATGTTAAACGTAGTATGTATATGTTTGCTTAAATGTACAACAATAGACCCAACGGTTATATGGCGTGTATTCACATGTATGCTGCCAGTTTGGTACCTGGGTGCAAATTTAAAAAAAGATGTTTAAATATTTATTGTAGACATCCTCATTAAAATATAAACATATTAACCTGTACATATACATATGTATATATAGGATAATGAAAAGCTGATTTTGTATTTTATAAAGTCATCAGAGATTGAAAAACGAATTGTGAATGTTTATTCAATATTTTAACTAGTAACAGATATAGGTAATGTTTATCGTTACAATGAATATGGTGGTGAAAATTATTATGGGTGTGTGTTACAAGTAAATTTATTTTTAAATAAGTATTCCTTAATGTTTTTTAGGTAGTATTTAATAAGTGAGCAGTATTGAAAACAAATCGGGTTGTGTTCATTACAACAATAAGACTTAAAAAAAATTATTTTCATCATAAAGCCCCTTAATTTGGCCAAAATTAAATTTTAATTCTTTTTATTTTCGCCAATTCGCAGATTTTTTAGCTATTCCTAATTAATCAGGGAGTTTTTAAACAACGTAATCACATAAAAAGTTTGCAACTCTTTTCATATGTATAGTAAAGCCTGTGATAGGCGAAATAGCAAGGGGATCAATTTTGTTTTGCGGCTTCGACAAGTTTTATGGGGTAAACAGATTCTGTCAAATGAAAAGCAGAAATTTTCTAAATTTTTCGAATTCATTCTGTGTTAAAATAATTAAAAATGCTTTTAAGTGTCCTGAGTTTGTTCTAAGACTTTTAAGGCAATAACTTGAGAGGAGGTGGAAAAAATTTTCTTCTAACGAAATAAACTATTCAGTATTCTCTAAGAGCTACTAAAATTTCATGAAGAAACACCATATCAATCAAACGGGTTTTAGATAAAGGCTAATTTTAGCAGCCATTGTGTGCTTTTATACCCTGCACCTTCGTGAAGTTTATAGCCACTTAACAAAATGACAACTCCATGCATTCTAAAAAAGTGCTAAAAATAATTAAATTAAAATTTGTCAAATACCAAAGTCAAAAATAAATAAGGTTCACTTCATCAAAAATTGTTTGAATTTAATATTTTTTTTTAGTTTGAGTTCTTCTTGTCAAGTATTCTCTGTCTTTTTGTTTCAATTATTAAATTAATTTTTTTCAACCGCCAAAGTATAACCGAATTAAAAGTTTTCTCCAAAAAAAAGTTGTTCAATAAGACAAGCTCAATAATAAGTTAATAAGAGGTAAAATTTATTTTCTTCGTGATAGACCTTCTGTTTGTCAAAGTCAATTATTCAAACGCCAATTTGCTGTCCATAATTTTGAAATATCAAAATTGACTTAAACCTTAATCATATTTATAATCTAATAATAAAATTTAAAAAATATTTTGTAGCATACAAAAAATCAAAAGTAAAATCAAGATTAATCACAATTCCAATAATAAAAAAATTATCCATTTGTTTATCGTTCATTTTAAATTGATTGCTTACTTCAATGTTACCAAAAATTTGACAACCAATTATACAACCTAATAAAACAATTGTTACTTTCCTTAGGAATAATTGAGAAGAAATTTTCTTATACTCCAGGAGTCGCGGAAAAAATATCGTTTATATAGACGTTTTCCTTTTATCCATTTTAGAGCGAAATTTATGTTTCTATTAACTCTAAAAACTACGTATATATCTATGTATATTTATCAATTCCAAAATTTATACAAAGATAATCTCTCATCATATACTTTTATGAATATACAGTTAAATGTGTAGTGCATAACCTATTACATATAGGACGGTTACATAGTAATAGAGTATCGTTAGCATATAATTTTCACTTTCAAAAGACTGGGAATTTATTTAATTATTATAAGTTATACCAGAGCTCTAAACAAAAATTTTTTTCGCGAACGTGTTTAAGGTATATTTTATAGAAATTCATATATGTTGTAATATGCAGTAACTGGTAGTGAAATGTTTTATGAAATTTCCCTTATTATTAATCAATCGAAGTAAGGGTATTGAAAAATTTAAGTGTAAAATAAATTTATTGTAAATTCTGCAAAAACAATTTTACGTGGTACTCAAAGAAATATATGCCAAAATTTTTAAGGAAAAAACAGCTTTTAACCATCAAAAACATGAAACAAAAAGTCTGATGTGTTCAGTGCATATCTAAATTCATTGATATTTTCATAAGATATTTGAAATTTCCTTTAAGCATTTATTCTATTAAAGACATTAATTATCCTTGTGATTAATAGAGATACCCCGTAAAGTTTCTCAGTTAATTTCCTCTATCGCTCTGCTGAACTGTCAGAGCTTGCATATATATAAAATTTCAAGAAAATTCGCTAATTATTTTAGCAAAAAATATGGAGAATGTGAAATAGTGTAGTGTCCAATTCCTGAGACATGATTACCTCACATATTCCAAATATTGAACAAACCGTGTCATCCTCATAGTTTATACAGATATAAATAGACAGACAGATATCTTTATTAAAAAATTTATTTACACTTCCCAAACATGAAGAAACGCATTTTTGTAAAACCCAATATAGGAAATTTGGTGCCTTCACATAACCCTCTTGTTGTATGCATTATGGAATGAGTCTGAAAAAAAGTAGAAAAGTATAGTGCAAATAGAAACTACACAATACATATTTCAATTCTTAGAGTCTAAATTTTTATTGGAATAAAAATTTATAGACTCTAAGATTTGCTGGAGCAAAGTTTTGTTTCGAAATTTAATGAAAATTTCTATAACATCGTGTATAAAATTGTGTTTTTGTCAATAAATATACAGCACAATTTATGATTTTTAATGAATAGAGATGTGGCCCGGTAATCTAATCCTGTTTTATATCTCTGCATCCATCCGTTTCCAATGTAAAATTTTATGTAATATCGAATTAGCATAATTCCTCGCGGCTGCAGTTAAGCAAAAAAATTCATTTTCAAAAAAGAAAATAAATTATGATTTTTATATTAGCATAAATTTTGATGGGAAAGTATAGAAGAAGTAAAGGTTTTTTTTTATGAGGCGAAAATAATGTGAAAATCGTAAGCAATTTTCTTTTTGTTATTTTCTTGTTCTCGATTTGTGTTTTGTTTGGAAAAACTAATTTTCATTAAATAGGAAATTTTAAATTAAAATTTATGATATTTTCGAAAAAACTAAAAAGTCTTGTCAAAAAATCGCAGTAACTTGATTAAATTAATTTGTCTATTTGAATACCATTATATAACTTTCTCATTTTCCTACTAATAGATTATTTAAAATAATTAGAAAAAATACTTTCCTACGGCTACCTTTAAAGAAAGATTTGATTTTTACTAAATTTGCCTTACCGTTTCTAACGCTAGGAAATAACGGTCTCAAATATAGACTCAAGTATATGTTTTTAATCAGTGTCGAATTCTGAGTCGATTTAATTTTGTCTGTCCAACCATCCGTCTGTCCCAACGATAACTCAAGAACTAGTTAAGCTTAGTCCACGAAAATTTTCCCAAATGATTTATTATTATAAATTCCAGAACCTTATTTAAAATGGATATGATCGGGGTGCTGATTTGGGTAGCTGCCATGCAACTTCCAAATTTATTTGGCTAGATCTCAGAAACTATAAAAGCTGTGATATTGAAATTTCCCACAACCAAGTATATTGGTAGGATCAATATGATTGAAAAAAGTAGTTGACATTGTTTGGCTCCTTCTGGTAGCTTCCATACAACTTCAAAAGTTACTTGACTATATCTCAGAAACTATAAAAGCTGTGATATTGAAATTTCATACAAATGAATATATTATTAGGGCCAATGTGTTTGATAAATGTCGTTGAAGTTGCTTGGCTCTTTCTGGTAGCAGCCATACAACTCCATAAGTTATTTGACATTATCTCAGAAATTATTGGAGCTGTAATATAGAAATTGTGTGAAAAGTGCATTATTAGGGCTATTTTGTGTGTAAAAAATCATTGAAATTTCTTGACTCCTTGTAGTAGCTGCCGTACAGCTTCCATAGTAGTTTGACCATATCTTGACCATAAATGTGAAAATGTGTTATTGTCAACATAAATATTGCGTAAAAATTTAAAGTGCAATGGGTTTTCGCGTAACAAAAAAGTTGCAAAACTTGAAAGAGAAAAATGTTTTGCAGTTAGCTTGAATGATTCGTTAAAAAATTCTGACTCTCAAAAATCAAGATTCAAAGTAATAGAAATAAGTCATTACGTTTCTGAATGTGACTTGTATTTTCATAAATTTTAATTTCTGTGATTTTTGATGTGGGAATACGATAGAGCAGGTTTGTGAATAAAAAAACCGATGGACAGTCAAACCAATAGTTTGTTTTACTGAGCCAATAATTAAATAACAAACTTTTTCAAATTTTTTTTAAGTTTGCTGAAAAAAGTAATAAAAATCTTAGTTTACGTATAAATAAGAATGAGAATTTTTTGAATAACACAAACATTTGGTAATGGAAATATCAAATAAATGAAACATAGCCATTTAAAAAAAAATATCTCTAGCCACAATAACTTTCAGAAAATACAACGATATTTGATAATAACTCTAGAAATTGAAGTTATGTACAGCTCTAATATGCACTTACCAATTTATCTATATTTTTTAAAATGTGCTCTAATTTTGCATAAATATATACGTATATTTTCTAAAATTAATTAAAATTTAATTTAAAGGACTTTTCTTTTACTTACACGTTCAGCTTTTCCCTAACTTTTCAGTTTCAAATTAATAATTCGGATATTTAAGTAAAATTTCTTAGCAACATAGTATTATATATTAAGTATTTCATCAGCAAGGATGATGAAAACATGAAATATTCATTTACCTCAATATTTTATAAACAAGGACGAAATTTCACAAGGTTAAAATTAAAGTATAAAAATTCTTTTGCTTTGAAAATACTAAATTTCAACTATGAATAAAATATTAAATGCACATTAAATACGATTTTATATATTTTATTTTAAATTAATTATCAACTCGTATTTGTACACACAATCCCTCATCATTTTTGCTTGTTGAGATTAAGAATAAATATATTTTCGAATAATATAAGACTGAAGGAATAAATGGTTTAAATTTTCCTACGTTTTTCCCGGCACAAAAGGAAATGTGAAGATGTATGTTAAAAAAGTGGGGAATTAAACTTTAATAGTTTCCTTAGAAGGTGGAGAAAAAATAGTAACTCTTGTACAGCGAAATTGCTTGGAATTTGAAAGCAATTTTATACTGAATTTCAAAAGGAAAAGTTTGGTTATCTGTCTAATATAATTAAAACAAACAAAACTAAAGCAACATAATTACGAAAACCTGCATAATAATGCAGTTCTAAAACAACTTTCTAAATGATAAAATGAAATAGGGTCCGACTTTCTTACATAAATGTAGCATTGTAGCCCTTAAACACAATGCTATTTAGGTATTGAAAGTGTGCATATTATGAAAATGAGCCTATAATTATGTGCCTACATGTTGGCGCAATTAAACAAACCATGTGCCAAAATATTCTAATTTTAATTATACTCAACTATTTAAATGTTTAACTCAAAAATTAAAAACCGTATTTTGTTGTAAGAGAACTCAACAACATTGGCAATGAAACTGGAAGAGGAGACTCTTAACAACTCTTCTTTTTCTTGTATCTAATTTTTAATTAAATTTAAGATAATTGCTTATTCTTAAAAATTTGCTTATCACAATATCAGATTTTCTTAGTTAATTCTTAATAATTTCTTATAGCAGCATTGGATAGGAATTCAGATTCGATTGCGACAAATTTTACCTTATAAATCATAAAAGTGTAAATAGCAGTACTTATATTACCAAAAACTAATTCATTCAATATAGTTAAAAATATTGTAATTTACATAGAAATCGAGAAAGTTTGCGTTCTTTTTATTTCTGTAATTAATTTTTACCTTTTTGGTGAATATTGAAACAGTGCCAATATTATGTGATTTCAAGACTTGTAATGCATTTGCAATTCCATTTTTAATGTTAACAACTTAAATTTTGAACTTCAAAACTGTGACATTATGAAAATCGGTACAACACTCTCTTAAATGCAGCAGTAATTTCATTACTCGAATGTACTAAATATTTTAGTTTTACTTAAAAAATATATAAAGTTAATATATTTGAATTAACACGCCAACAGCAAACAATTTTATTTTCCACAAAAAAAAAATTGTGTTGAAGAAACAAATTGGAAATATTTTATTCAAGGAGTAAAATTGTTCATAGTTTTGATTAAATGTTAATTTTCAAAATTGAGCACAAATCGAAAATCAATTTAAAGGTTTTTGCCGAAAAACTATAACAATTAGTTAACTATTAATCAACTTCATTTTTTGTCCTTTAAGATAAGGGGTAAGACTGTCAACACTAAAATTAACAAGTGAAACTTTCAACTTATAAAGTTCTATATTGGATATATGAAAAAATATTGCAAGAAAAATATTTTTAGAATATATTTTTCAACCGTAGACACTTTATTTGTGAATTTTCTGACTTTATAGTCAAAAAATAAATACATATACGTATGCCTGAATATGGCCATATAGGCTTGAGAATTTAAATTTCAAATACGTTCCATAATGCAAACACCATGTCAAAAAAATTTTTTATATTACTGCTAACATTGAAGTAAATGTAGTAAAATTGGAAGAGTCCTCAATGATGGTTAAAATTTTTTTTCTTTTTCAACTGGAAGATAGTTATTAATTTTTCCAAACATATTTTACGTAGTATCTTCCGAAAATAAAGTCGAGACACACCAAATATTCCAGGGCAAAAAAGAAAACACCGAGTTCCTGTTTTACAAGTAAATATACGCACTCAGTTCGCAAATATCTTAGAGTTTTATTGCATTAACTGAAAATGTTTACTTGTTGGCTTTAAAAAAAAATCTCTCTTAAATATACTCGTATTCTGATTTAAATTAAAATTTAAAGGACTTGGTTGGATTTTAAATGTGAAAAAAGATATTAATAGGTTCTTTATTGAAAAGAGATGAAAGAAACTAAATGCCTATTGAGAATTTCTTTTAATTTATAAAATAAATAAATTAAAATTTAATTTAAAAAATTAAAAAGAGTTGGAAAATAAATTAAAATAAATAAAATTGATAGTTACAAAAATAAGAAAAAAATACAATTTAAAGTTACGAGTATGGTGGATTTTGAAATGGAATTAAAATTACAAAAATAAAAAATGAAAAATTTTTTAAATCGAATTCGTTCGTTTAACAAGGACAAATAAGTATTTGAGCTGTAGTATCTTGTAAAAATTCATTTGCAGAAATACAAGTTTTAAAGATAGTCGAACTTAAATAAACTTGAAACAGAACGTCAAAGATGAATGTTTTTCATTTAAATTCTTTATTATTATAAAATAATAAAATATGCTCTTATTGGTCAACAACAATTTCAAAATTCTTCAAACTTATTCCTTCCTTTTAAAACTACTTTCTAGATGTTTTATTCTATAAGACAGAACACATTTTCATCAATAATTTACTGCAGATTATTTTACAACAAAAAGGATTTAAAACTTTATACTCATACTGAAAGTTAGCTTTGAAAATGGAGAGAAGTGTACAACCTGACGAAAAAAATTTTAAAATTTTAATTGAATTTGATTATAAAAAGGATTAAAAGTGAATTATTTTTTTTTTCGAAAATAAAAGAAAAAAGAAAAAAAAGGAACTTTGAATTTTCCTCATTAACTCAAACATTAGACGAAAAAGAAAGAAAGCGAATTATTTATATTTTTCCATTTGTATTTTATAAAACGTTTACAAGTCTCACGAATCAATAATTTATCGAAAAAGGCATAAATATCATTGCTAAAAGACAACATTAATTTTTTATGAAAAACATCAAATTGCTTCTATGTTTTTTGCTTTCTTTTAATATCCGTACGGACGTATGTTCCAAGGGTATAATAAATTTGCCTTACTGTTTGTAATTCTAACTTCGGGTAGCTGATATGTAACTTCGAAAGTTATTTGATCGTATATAATTGAAATATTGAAATTTTAGTAATGAAATTTTGCATAAATGAAATATATGTGTAAAAGAACTATGCATATAAAAAACCAAGAGTATGTTTGAAACAGTATGGCATATTTCATACGGTTATCACAAAGGTGTCTCATGAAAATTTTTAAAAAACTGAAATAAATAGAATTACAAACATAGGTCCGTACTTATTCTTTATAGATAATTGAATTTTGAAAACAAAACTACGTATATATACTAAACTATATAGTATACGCAGCCGTAATAAAAATTTAATTCTAAAGTAAACATTTTTTTGTTCATGCTATATAAAAAAGATGTGTTCCCCACTAAGGTCAACTATAAAGCACAACAGCCGAAAATATCAAACAAAAATAAAAATATCCTAATTATATTTTCCTGTCCGGTTCTACTCTGCTTCGATAATACTACAAAACTCCTAGCAACTGATTATACATAAAAACAAAATTAATATAGAAAAAATTCCAATCAATTATTTGTTAATGTATTTATTTCTTCCATCTTATAAAGTACCACAATTATAGCAAATTCATAGATGTAGTAGTAGTAAAGCACTTAGTATTTGAAAAGGATTCTTTATCAATACTTCTACAGTGAAGTATTTCCTCATTGTTGTTTAATAAGATTATTTTATATCTTTTTCTTAATTTCTTTTTACGTTATATCAGCCCATTGTAAGAATAATCTCATTAAGCGCATTAATCTCAAACTTTGAAATGGTTTCTTCAATTTTGAAATTTAAGTATGATCCTCAATTTAAAGAAAATGTTATAATATATTATATAAAATAAATAACATTACTCATTTAAGATTTTGTAATCCAGAAATTTCTAATCCAATTTTAAAATGATAACAATAATTTTCAAAATAATTTTTGAATTTCATAATCTTTGAATAAGACTTTAAAAATACCCAACCAAAAATTATTGTTTTTCTGTTTTTGTAAAAAAAAATGCAATAACAAAATATTCTATATATATATTGAAATTTAACATTTCACTTGTCGCTCATAAATATGCAGTATATTAAAATAGCGCATTTCCCAGAGTGAAAAATACAATTTAAAGTTACGAGTATGGTGGATTTTGAAATGGAATTAAAATTACAAAAATAAAAAATGAAAAATCTTTTAAATCGAATTCGTTGGTTTAACAAGGACAAATGAGTATTTGAGCTGTAGTATCTTGTAAAAATTCATTTGCAGAAATACAAGTTTTAAAGATAGTCGAACTTAAATAAACTTGAAACTTGAACGTTAAACGATAGAGATGAATGTTTTTCGTTTAAATTCTTTATTGTTTAAATCACTTTCGGTCATATACCAAAATATTTCAAAGATTGCATATCCTTATGATAAGCAATGTATGCAATCTTTGAAATAAAACAAAAAAAACTGATGTGGTCAGCACATAACCGACCGCAATGTGTATTGTCTAGTTAAGTAAAAGTGTTACAAAATATTATAAAAATGTCTGTTAAATACTTCTTTCCAATTTTTAGGACATTAGTAACCAGAACTCAATTATCAAATTTCATTATGAAATTCCATCAATTCGTTCCGTAGATATGGTTAAAAATGTAAAATCGGCCCGCAGATCAGTTTTTGAGTCCTGATCTTTCCTAAAAATTTATATGTTCATTGTTTTAATACGAAGAATTTAAATGTTAAATTCTTTGTTATTTCACTTTATATACACAAAAATGTATATTTGGTCCGTAGTAAACGTCCAGTTCCTGACGGTCGAGCACAGCTCATATATGAAATTTCATGAAAATCGGTTGAATATTTTTTTCAAAATGTTGAAAAATGTAAAACAGGCCCGCTAAAAAGTGCAGTTCCCAAGGCCTGATATATCCTAAAAGTTGATCGATCCGTGCCATAGTCGAAATAAACTTACATACAAAATTTCACCAAAATCGGTTCAACTTGAGATATACGCGTGCACACACAGACCGACAGACCGACAGGTTGCTAAAAATAGTTTATTTACACTTCCCTACTATGGTAAAACTCGATATGCAAAATTTGTTGCCATCGCATAACCTACCTGTTGTTTACACAATACGGTCAATTAAAGTTAAAGAGGCTTCAACATAATGGTCGAGTTTAAGAGTTAAATGCGTCAATTAAGAAAAATAAGTATATTTTTTAATAGTATGGCATTTACTATTAGCTTTCTGTATTAAAAGAAATTTGGAAAACTTGCAGTTTCGGAAATATATGACGCCGAAAATACGAATTTTAATACGAAAAAAAATTTTGTTAACCAAATAAACCCTTTGTTAGAATCTAGCAAAATTACAGTAAATTAATAAATTAAATGTATAAAAAACAAATTTCAGATATCGGTTAATTTGCTTTTTTTAAAGATTAAGTATGCTAAACCAAAATTGAAGAAACCAGTCGCTACCTTTTTGCGTTTGCAAAATTTAATAATATTTTAAAAATATATTCATTTAATTTTAAAAATAAAATTTCTCGAAAAAATAAAATTTCAGACAGGACGGACACGAATTAAAATCAAGAATAAATTTGTTGAAAATGTGATAAAACAATTTATTTATGTACTTTACGGACTTACTAAATATAGGCAATATAGACACCCATAAATGTTACTGTATTATATATTCAATTTTCAAAGAATTTTAGGTATTATTTTAGCTGTGACAACAATTATCTTAATCCTACAATTAATTGAAGTAAATTTTAAATATTATAACATTAACAACATTGTGAAACATAAGACTGTAAAAGAATATTATGGTATGGTGTACATAAAATTATAATGGAAATGGAAGGGAAAAATTATAATGAACGCTTCCTTACAAAACCCCCCTCAGAATAGAAGTTGACTTACGCAAACGAATAATACAAAATAATAATCTTGACCTTGAATTAATTATCCAATTTATTTTGAATGGTAATTTTTTTAAACATTTGCAAATGATTTTATGGATGAATTCGTATTTAAGTAAAACAATCTAAAAATTTAAATAAGATTGGTTCAAACCAATAGTTTGAAAAGTAAGAGTTTTTTATTGAATAATTGACAATCCTGTTTACAAAAACAATATAAGTACTATAATTATTTTACCTTATACTTTTATTCTTATACCAAAATATATCAAATTATTGCATACATATAGGATGAGCAAAAAAAAAATTGAAACGGTAATTTAAAGATAGAATTGGACGGTTAAAGAAATGAGTTAAAAATTTGCAGGTTTTGTTTTCTTAATATTCAAGCATACTCGAAACCATATCATAATATTCTGCTGTAGAATAAGCCAACCACTATATTTCAGCGTTTGCAAAATTTGAAAAATGCTTATGGTTTCACTGCTGATATTTCAGCTTTCTATTTTCAAAGGTGTAGAAGTTTTATAAAGGGACATATATTTCAAAGATTGCGTTAGAACTTTAGGATGAGCAATGAATGCAATCATAGAAATAACACTAAAAAAAAATAAATATTGCAATTGCCACTTCATATTTCAATACCGAACCAAATTGGACTTCTCTCACTTACCTCTTACCTAATAGTTTTTTAAAATAAAAAATTAATATGAAATCATTAAAAACATAAATCTGAACATAAGAAGTACATATATATATGAGTTCAACAAAATTATAATGTGTGCAGTCGTTTGAGGTGAAAAATCCTTTTCTTACTGGCGTCAAAAATTATAAAAGTTATGTTTATTCAAAATTCATAGTTATCACTTATGGGAGATAAAAAAGGTTTCCACTAAAAAGTTTTCTCAAAAAGATTAAAATCGGGACAAAATAATTTGTAATTTTATAATGGTAAAACGATAACATGCTAATGTATATTTATTTAAAAATTAAAATATAAAGTTTTAAATTATCCTCTCCGCTAAAAACTTTCAATTTTAATTTGTCTTAACAGACATGCTAAATTTTTATTCAAGACATTACTACAGTCTCGGATAACAGAAATGTTTACAGCTTGCAATGTTGTTTCTTACGCAATTGAGAGTTAAGATTTTTATATCCGCACATATTCATATGAACTGTAGAGTTACCGTAAGATAACATTAAATTCTTACTTTCTTGAACTTTATCGCAAGCTATCGTACCTCATAGCGTTACACCATCATTACACTGTTGGCAGAATACTTACCTTTACTATAATGTTACCGAAAAATTTTCGCCACAATTTTAGAGGAAATTTTAGAAATTCAAAGGTGCCTTTCCCGGTCAAAGGTGCCGTTATATAAGCCCAGGTTATATAAAAAAACTGTCTATTACCAAAATTTTGTGTACGCTATTACATTAGAAATATCTTAGACATTCGAAAATTAGTGGTAATATTTCTAACACTTGTTTCTTCACTCCTTGTTCACGCTTCAAAAAATGCTATTTTTAAAAATGTTTGTTTTTAATTTCTGCTTTTTTATATAATCTACTTTGTAGTATGGTGAAAATTATGAAAAAAGCTTTTATCTCTTGGATATCATAAAAATTTTAAAATAAATGAAAAATGAAAGTTAAGACTGTAGGCAAAATTAAGGATTACAATCTGGCATCATACGGTAAATAAATAGAATAACTAAATAAAAGATAAAAAGGGAAATATTTCGGGTAAAAAACAGTCAAAAGGTAAAAACTAAAATTTTACTGTGCCAAGTAATTTAAATAAAAATGAAAATCTTTAAAATAATACGTATTTTATTTTGAGAAAATTCAGAATAAAGGAAATTGAATACGGAATATATAAAATTTATAACAGTTCGGGAAAGATTAGTCTAAATTATTGAACATGGCGAAATTGTTTTTTGTGATGGTACGTATAAAGATCTATTTAAAAACAAAAAAAATAACGACAGCTCTTGCAAACCTATAAGTCTCCTTTTGTTTGAAAATTGTGCTTATCCACTGGAGGAAGCTGTTTTTCAGCAAGGTAATAATAAAAATATAAAACCAGTTCCGACTTTCATGAAAGTTTGTAATTGGATCTATAGAATTTATCTACTTGCGAGGTATATCAGTTTTCTACAATTGTACTTTGAATACGAACCCAATTTACATTTTTACACAGAAACAGTAATCAATAGATTTCTTTACATTTCAATTTTCCTGCCCGGTTTTTGAAACTTTTATTTTTATTGATGCTTCACCTGATAATAAACAAAAATTATAAAAGTGCCTGCATAGTCCTTAACGAATTATGACGTTATTAGACGCAAATAACTTTTTAACCTATACTTATATATGTATATAGGCTACTATAGGTTATAAGTTAATTCGTTTTCATCTTCAATATTTAGAAAAGTTCATCCTTATCCCTTATACCGAAATTTTGCTTATGAGGCTCCGTGAAAGAAAAATTTTATTTTTAAAACATATTTGCAATATGTCTGAAAAATCTTTTTATCCATTTCCTTTTTCAAAGAAAAATGTTAATTCAAATTTTTTTGATATTTTTACAATAAAAAACAGAATATCAGTAGTGTTTAAATCGGAATTACTATATACTCACATTAAATCTGATACACTCAACATTTAAAACCCTTTTAGTACTCATAATACCAAAAACATATAACAGCAAATTAAAAAACAAAATATTTATTAGTTTTAATAACTTAACCTATTAAACGTGTGTTTTTTATTTGATTATTTAATAATATTTTCGATCTGCAATAATGAAGACGTTGTAAAACATGAAAACCGTAAAACGGTTCCATCACTCATACGGTTTTAGCGTCTTTAGCACACGTACATATTAAATTCAATTTTAAAAAAATTAAATACAATTTATACAGATATACTAGTTTTCGAGCTAAAAAAAAAATAGGTACCAGATTTTTTCTGTATATAGATAAATGCATATAACTTCAGAACCGTGTGACATAAAACAGCGTTCAAAGCTTGTTTTACAGACGATTGATTACTCTTTATTTTGGATCTCATAATCAATTTCATTTGAGCTATAGTTTTCGAGATAAGGCTCGTCAAATTAAGAATTTTTTCTGAAATTTTTTTTAAAAAAAGTCGTAATTTCTCGAAAATTTGTGTAATCATTGTTTTTGTTCAGTGTGCTAAATGAAAGTTCGAGAACTAAAATTTAACACAGACAACATTTCCTCTATCTCTTACAGTTTTATCAGTAATATGTGTTAAATGTTTTTAAATTACATGCGAAAAATGAATACTTTCTCCTTAAAAGTATTTGCCACCTTATGCGAACAACCCTGTATAGAAATATTATAAGTACTTTCCAAAACCGCTTTCGTAGATGGATTACAAATGATAACGCAAGTCAAATATAGACCCTACAAACAAAACAAAGCTGGTGCTAATATAAAACAAAAGTTTTTCATTACAATTCAAAGCACGTAAAAAAGATGTTAATAAAATTTTTTAATTTTTTAAGTAGATACATAACAAATATTTGGTATATGAAGAAAATTTAAATATCCTTAATATTATGCATATACCTTTGCTACCTAAAAATGTAATAATCATGTGTGTACAAAAAAATATTAAGAATATAATATGAAAGCACTTTTTGTACTCAAAGAAAAAAAAACTTATAATAACGCAAATTTCCCGATTGGTTAAAGCATAGAAATGAGACTCATAACTTAAAAGACTGTGAAGATCATTAAATTCGCGGTTTCTTTAACGTTAACTGTAACTTCATACGAGAATTTTAACGTTTTATGTTTAAAATTCTCGTATGAAGTTACAGTAGCAAACTAGCGGAATAAAAGAACACTACATTTTCTAGTGCGGGAATTAAATTTCCGTAGTACAAGAGGTATTCTACTCCGCTTCTTTTAGCGCGCATTATTCCCCCCCACCACATTTTCCCGCGCACGATTTGGTTGATATTATGGGCCGCAATTTTCCGCCTCCTGTCTTAACGTATAAAAGGTTGAAAAGTTTGCCTTACTTGTATTGCTTAGTTAAGTTACTATAAATAAATTTGTCTTTTAGACAAAAAATTGAAGCCAAAAAATTTTCAATATTATCAAAAATCTTTAAAATTCTACTTTTTTAATGTATTTATGATTTGATGCAAATAATTTCAATTTCAGAAATTTCAAATTTGTTGAATTTTCCTAATACAGTATGTAGTGTAAAACTGGTGTTTTCCACAATGTAATTCCTACAGATCGGGAAACGAAATTTAAATTTCAACGATAAATTTTCTCATTTTGTACTTATCACGCGTGCCTCTTTTTTTTTAATTTGTGAAAAACACCCAAGATGAAAATATTAATATGAACAAAAGATAATTTTTTAGAGTTTAAATTGCAAAATAATTTCATTATCTCTTAAATATTGCTGTAATTATTATTATTGTTGAATAATATTAGTTCCTGAATATTATTTACTTATTCACTGCTGTTGTTCATATATAATACTTCGTTATATATTATTTTTCTTTTATATGAATTCGCCAACATGCGTAGGTATACATATACTTTACATATGCCATTCTCTCACCCAGCGTTCCCACATTGCCAGTTTTAACTGATTTCTCACATTTTCAAAGGTCTACCAGATGACCAGATTTCTTACATAAAATGTCAGGTTTTTTTAACTTTGACAGATTTTTCACTTGGGAAAGATTTTTTATATTATTTAGACCAGCAACTATTTCCTGTTGGCCCAAATAATATAAAAAAAAAACATTTTATAATGCTAAAACCTTATTAAAGCCTAGCTGTCGCAACTTAGGACTTTAAATGAATTTAAATTGCTTCTTACTGCTTTCGTTTTCAAAGTTATTCAGGTGAAAGAAAAAATTTTTGATATAATTAAGAAGATCAAAAGATGTTTTGATAAAAAAAAAATAGAATAAAAGAAATTTTCTTTAAACTGCTATAAAAGAGGGAAGCGAAAATCATTTTTATTACGTAATTGGTTTCACCCTCCTTTAATTCATTTTATTATTTGAAGAAAGAATAAAAACAAAATTAACTGACATGAGAATTAAATCGATTTTATTATAGAATTCAAAAGATACTTTTTTAAATTGGGTTTTTTTTTCGTAAAAATAAATTTAAGATTTTCTAGTTTCAATATTAATTTTCAATTTATTACGTAACACAAAAAAGAATTAAAATTCAAAAGATCTAGCTATATTAAACCTAAATCAAACGAACTCAATAAAAATATCAAATGATTAAACAGCACATGTTCTGTTGCATAAAGAACAGAATATGAAAATGTTCCTGAAGAAACAATGTAATAAAATCGTAAGGAAAGCAATAATTATTTGGCGAACTTCAGCCATTCAGTCGTGGTCGAAAATTTAAATTTTGCTTCTGTAACAGGTTCAATGACATGGTAAACGAAAGAGTCAAAAAAAATGTTTGTTCTGTAGCTTTCTTTGCCTAAAATGTAAATAGCGTTGTTTCAGTCACCAACATTTTAATTAGCCTTGAAATAACAAAATAAAACGTTCAACTTTTGAAGCCTTCTTTTTCATTTGCTTTTCTTCTTCAAATATTCTTTTTTTTCGTAGTTTATACTCGTATAAGTATTATATGTATGTACATATATTGCAAATACTTCACCAAAACTTGAAAAAAATTTTGTTACTTATGACGTTGTGGGAAAAAATCAAGAAAAATTTTATGCTCTAGTAAATTTTATTTCAGTATTTTTTATTTAAAACAATTTCTATAATGCAGTACAGTTCTACTTTTGCATTAATTTTACAGTTATTAAGAAGAAAAAAATATATTGACCTTGGAAGCAATACCAAGAGAATAAGATTAAATTTAAAAATCTCTGTGTTTTGTTCAAATTCACTGTTCAATTTCAATTTAATTTTTCCACATTGTAACGATGAAATATAACTAATAATGAAAAAAAAATATAATTTTATTATTTAATAATTTTATATTTATAGGTAGTGTATTTATTACATATACGGTGTTATCCCGTAATGAATAAAATAAGTTTTCAAAAATTGGTAAAAGTTTCTATACTGACGAATGCATTATGATTGCAATATTTTAATTGCCCTTTTTAATACGTAGCTGCTGATAAAAAAACCTTAATATTTGTAGTTGCATTTAATGTATATATTTTAACTCAATTTCCACCATTATTTTCTGTTCCACAATTTAATCATCTTTAGATTTTGTGGAAGATAAAAATAAGAACACGACGAGTATGGAGATGAGGTTTAAAATGAGTGTACACAAATGTGTGTACAACTGTACAATATATCATGATTTCTATGTGTTTCCACAAAAAAATTAAACTATATCGAAAACACTGTGTAAGATTTAAGAATCCGAATATGCAATTGCGATTCCTAATTATGGAAATAAAAAGAAAACAATTTATTTATTGTGGCAACTGCAGATCACAAAAGTTTTGTAAGTAAAAGGACGAAACTGGAAACAGAAAATTCAAAAAATTATTCCAGTCACATCAAAATTCTTATATGAATGGCCTATTTTTACCGAACTACCAAGAGATAAGAAAATTAATGAAAACTCTCTACACTGCAATAGTTATGTAATAAAAACATCTTATTTATTATGCCATATTATTTACAATTGCTTTAATAGAAATGCGTACACAATCACGTGAATAAAGAAACCACAAATTGTTTTAAACCCTAATTTCTAGCTTATTTAAATTAGAATTCCAAGTTTGCGATCAGTTTTAAAATGCACATATTATAAAAAAAATCTAAATCCGATTGCATAATGTCAATATTTTTTAAACATATTCAAAATGGTCGAAATCGAAAACCTATATTTTTACACCCTGCACTTCGTGAAGAGTATATTAACTTTGGTATGGAGTTTGTAACTACTTGAAGGAGTCATTTACGGTATGGACATATATATATACTCTTGCTCAGCGTAAAATTCTGCGTCGATTTAGACATGTCCGTCCGTCCGTCCGCCCGATCGCACGATAACTCAAAAACGAATAATGCAATCGACACCAAACTTTCACAAGTTCTTTCTTTTGTGCCAAGGTCGAACCTTATTGTAATTGGACTAATTCGGACAACGGGTTCGAGTAGCTGCCATACAACTCGAAGAGTTTGTTTTAAATATTTCAAAAACTAATAAAGCTATAAATATAAAATTTTGAATACATGTGTCCAATTATATTCTACACATGCTCTAAAAATTTCAATGGGATAGCTGCACAGGTTCAGGTGGCTGCCATACAACTCCAAAAGGAAATTTTTTATATTCGGAAAAATAATAATGTCAAATTCATGAGACTTAGCAGTCGTGTGTCCAATTATAGGTCAGCCATATTTCTGAAGTTTTGATGGAATTGCTTGACAGGTTCAAGTAGCTCCCATACAAGTCCAAAAGCTTATTCTAAATATTTCGAAAAATAATAAAGTCAGATTCATGAAACTTGGCAGGTACGTATCCAATTATAGATCAGATATGTTTGTGAAGTTTTAGTGTAATTGCTTGACAGGTTCAGGTGCTTGCCATACAACTCCAAAAGCTAACTTTAAATATTTGGAAAAATTGTCAGATTCATGAAACTTGGCAGTCGCGTTTCCAATTATAGGTCAGATATATTTGCGAAGTTTTGATGGAATTGCTTGACAGGTTAACGAAAGGTTATACAATAACGAAAGGTGCAGGGTATAATTCAATCGGTTTATACCGACTTTTACTTGTTTTTATATTTTCTTGTCCTTCTCAACTCATTATAATGTTTTATTTTAAACCTTTATAAATTTAAAATAGTACCTGCTGCAAGAGCTTTCAATACTTTAAAAGCTTTCGGCGGAACTGAAATCTTTTCTATATTATATAGCTTTTATTTTTGTTGCTTTTTCTATATCATTTTGCTTTAATTAAAATAGCTCCTACAGTTTACATACATCAAAAAATATTTGCTCGGCAATTATTAGTAATTCTTAAATTCAAAGTAATTTCCTCTAATTTACAAAAAAGCACACACACATTTATATGCTTAAGATGAGCTGATTATAAAGTTTGAAAAATAAATATTTATTTAATATATAGAATTTCCCTTTTTTGAAGGATGCGACTCATATACGAGAGTTTTTTTTATATTTTGTGAACCATATATAAAGGATTTACAAAAATTGCTAGAAAACCTGTTAAAGAATTTTATCCTTGAAATTATTTGTATCCTCATCACAATTTTTTTATTTTATTGTTTTCTTTCATTTTTCCTCAAATAAAATTAATTACCTTTTATTTAAAGCATTAAAAATTAACAGTAAATATTTATTTCGTACAATAACTTGACAGTTGGCATGTTACAGAGCAACAGTTACAAAGGAATTTATCTTGTAAAAGAAGGAAGTAACAAGGAAATTAAAGAATAAACTGAAATTTATTTAGAGGAGAAATGCGTTAATTAGGACATTACCAAAATAGGGATACCTTAAAAATTAATTGCCTTGTCAATTGTAAAAAATTAACTGATGAGTTTTGTTTTTTCATTGTTTTCTTTAATGAATACTGAATTCACTAAAAAAGGTTAATATATAGAATATATAGAATAATAACCAAGCATCATCATCGTAATATACATGTGTACGATTCCAGACACCTCCATTACTCTTATTTAATTATCTTTAATACAAAATTAATCTTATATTAATATGCTAAGTTTACCCTAAGAAATTAAGAGTAACCTGAGAAAACCGTAAGAAAAACTTCCAACTTTAATTTCCAAGTTCTTTCAATTACAAAAGAATTTTGGTCAGTAAACCATAAAAATTAATTTTAATGAGGAGTCACTTTCGTAGCATAGATCTTCAAATATTCTTTGAATATGTATATTCATTATAATTAATGACATTCAAAAAGGTGGGAATTATTAATCTTGGTTAATTCTTATTGACCGAAATTTGGTCGAGAAATTTTAGGGCTCACAAGGTAGCTATTCATATTTTAATATTTGAGTGTTATCTTACTGATTTTAGAAAATTACGATGTTGAGTGAAATATTTTCGAAATTGCTACATCATAACTGCACAGCTCAAACATACCAATTCTTAGTTTCATCAAATTTTTTTCAATTTTACGATTCTATCTTTGAATAAACTTGTAAAGTGAAAACAAGAACATTGCTTGTTAGGCATCTATATACCATAAATTAAACTCAGTATATAAATCCGCATATACATATGAATATAATATAAAATTAAAATTAAAAGACACACAAGATCGTAAAAACGAAAATAAAATTTTTATATAAATTTTAGCGAATAGCTACTCTTTTAAAAGCATAAATTAACTTTTCGTGTTAAACAATTAAATTCATTTTATAGCAAATTAGTCTGTTTAAAGGAATTCGTTTTTCAATTATACTTGTCTTGTTGAAATAAAATTATATAATATTTAATTTTTAAAATAAAACATCATATATATAATTATATACAGAGGTCGTTTAATGTCATAAAATATATTAACGAGATTATGTGATGACTTTATCATTACAAGTATATTCAGAAATAAAATACGCACTCATTATTATTATACTTAAGTTAAGTTGTAAAAGTTAAAATTATAAATATATTCATACGTTCATATTTCACACATACATTATATACATATGAATATTATATAAAACATTTTTTTGAAATTTGCTCTTTGAAAACTCTGTTTTACACTAATTTATTTGCATATTGTATTATTTAAAGCTTTTTGTTTTTAGTACTAACATCTGAATGTAAATTTTTGACAATTTTCTTCTTAATGAGACGAGACTTAACAATTTATTATAACTTATGCATACATACATATAATTCGCATATGTTCATTTAATAATATGTGTATATGAATTTTTGTTTTCCAACTTTTTGAAGAAACTTTAATGTTTACTGTAAACACTTACATAAGTATTTTTACACATGTTTCTTATTGTCAATTCCTTTGTTTGAATGTATATGTAAATTCAAAAGTGGTAGCGGTGAAGAAAGGACTAAAGAAAAAAATTGTCTGCCAGAAAAATCGGTGACAGATTATTTACAAAGAGAAGGAAGTTTTTATTCCATGAAAGTGTGCTCAAGTATGTTATAATGTACTTGTGTGCTCATGTGTATATAAGTTGTGATAAACAAAAGGAAAGTTTGCGCGATTAAAACGTTATGTGTGAAGTTTACGTGTCATTTGATATTTTTGTGTTATTTTACATATTTAAATTTATTTTGAATTTACATTTGTACACAATTATATGTACAAATTTTTAATTTGCAATAAATTTTTTCGAGTTTTTAAACAATTATTATGCATTGAAGTTTTACAAAAAAAAAATTTGTAAAAGAAGAAATTATCGCATAATTATTAAGTAATAAAAACACACATGTAATGGGATTGTACCAAATTTTACATGTTTAGTTTCCCATAGAAAACTGTCAGTCAGTCAGGGAATTGTAAATTGCAGATTAGAGCGAAAATGTATCGCGGTTTAAATGATCAATTGTATGGCTTTCCCAAGAGTTTACTGTTTTACCTTGAGCCTCTCCGGATGGACTTAAGTTGTTCCTTTTTTTGTCAGTTTGTGAATATCGTATTATGTTTGATTTCAGCGGAGCCAATTTTAATTTTTATAATTCTAAAATTTTGCTTTAAAAATGTGAAAAATTAGATTTTTGGAACTGCACCTTTGCAATTGAAGTCCTTTTTAGCACTTTTCCAAAAAATTTCGCAAAAAAGTGCTTACTATTGTCAGTTTACAAAACTTCTACATCCTCGAAGATAGAAAACCGAAATTTCATGTGTGCATAGAACTTTACTAGAAACTTATTTCTGTAGAAGAAATTTTTATTTATCTCCCCCCTCTAAATGTTGTAGCCGTCAAAACCCTAAAAATAACATTTTTTTGCAAATTTCTATAAATTTCTATAATTTTAATAATGTTGTGTCTACACAGAATGTTTTTAAAACCAGTATTTTCACTTGTTCATGGGAAAAGTGCTACACTACAAACCTTTGGTTTGAACCTACTTTTATTACATTTGATAATGTCTAAGGCAAGACTTTAAAGTTCAAAAAATTTTGAAATTTTTACTTTTTTTTTTTTTAAAGTTCATTTTCTAGGTGACGTAATATGGAAGCTTCCTTAAGCTCCTGTAACTCCGAGCCTGTTGAGCTGTGTGAACATGGTCTCCTAACAAAAACTATTTCTATACTCATGAAGTTCTATATAATGGTATATAACAGAACACACTTTGATACGACACACCCTGATGTATAAGACAGGCAAATAAAAGATATACTGAGAGCATAAAAATTTTGCAAACTCTTAAAATTTTACAAACTTGTAACTGGCTTTTTGAATTGCAACATTGCATTATCAAGCGCTAATAGGACAAAATTGCTGTTAAAATTAAACGTTATCCGAAAACACGTTTTTTTTTTTCAAATTTTTGATATCATTTTCTTTTTAGGCAGTAAATTGTAGTAATTTTTTTCCACTTACCCTTCCCCCTCCTTGAATTTTCAACAACTTATATTCTGACACTACTAGCTTTTCCAAATATCTATGAATTAAAAGAGTTAATGGTAAATGAATACCACGCCCCCAAAAATTATAATTATTTATCTTAACTCACTTACTTGACCGCCCAATTAAACCATTATGATTGTTAACGCTTCCCTATTTTTTTGTGTTTCACTCATCTTAAATCTATGCATCAATTTTGATGAAAGAAATTTAAATAGCCAGAAGATAGTTTTTTGATACAAATTTATTTTCAATTAGTTTTGAGACATTCCACTGATCTTTACTAAGAGCAATGTATTGAAATTAAAAAATATGATATGCATATATTTTAAATCTTTTAGACACAATTAACCTTTCATTTCCCTATATTTCTTTTGCAATAGGAAAAACATAAAAGTAAGTATGAAAATAGGAAAATTAAAATTTTATTATTACCACTTAAAATTTATTATTACATACATTTTCGTAACATTTTCGTATTATTACATTTAAAATTATTCGATCAGAAAAAAAAATCTCTACAGATTTACTGGAAGTTATTCCAAATCTAGTTTAATATCCAAATTACTTATTCGAAAGTCTTCAAAAAATTTTTTGACTGAAAACATTTTTCAATTTTCGTAAAAAAATATTAAAATCGCTACAGAACAAAACAAAGTTTATTTGAAAAAAATTGTCTAGAAAACTTTTTTAATAAATATCCTAAGAAAAAAATTTTTTACCGTTATACTTTTGTCTGTTTTTGTAAAACATTGTGAACAGTAAGGTCCCATCCATTACGATGACATCCAGCTATATTAGCACAATTAATTTAAATTTGCTTGCACTAAATAACTAGTATTTCAGTAACAATTTCCAATTTTTTCGCTTAAAAATTTAACTTTGTTACTATTAATAACAAAATTTTGTTTTGAAAAAGCCGTTTTCAAGCATAACAGGAATTAAATCAGATTTTTTCAAAAACTCTGGTGTTTAAATTTTGTCCAATTACATTTTACATGTGCTCCAAAAAATTCAACGAAATGGTTGCACCCACTTGAGTATACAACTCCAAAAGCTAATTTTATACATACGAAAAAATAATAAAGCTAAATTCATGAAGTTTAGCAGTTTTGTGTGCAATTATTGGTCAGAAATATCCTCGAAGTTATTATGGAATGACTTGGCAAGTTCTAATAGCTGCGGCACAAGCTTAAAAGCCAATTTTAAATATTTGGAAAAATAATAAAGTTACGTTTTCATAAACGACAGTTTTGTTTCCAATTTAAGTTACACTATCCTTGAAATCTTTTTGGAATGGCTTGAGAGGTTCGGGTAACTTCCATATAACTACAAAAGCCAGTTTTAAATATTCGGAAAAATAATAAGGCTAGATTCATTAGACTTGGCAGTCATGGGTTCAACGATAGATCGAACATATCCGTGGAATTGTCTGAAATGTTCGAGTAACTTTCATACAACCGCAAAAGGTAATTCCAAAAATTTCAAAAACAATTCTTCATACTTAGATACTCAAGGAGCAGGGTATAATTCAGTAAGATTAGACCGACTGAAACGTTTTTACTTGTCAGAATATTGAGTAGAAATTAAAATACATGGTCTACAACCTTTAATAAATAATCGTCTCCAAGGATAGTAAGCCATAAAAATGACTTGCCTCGAAGTATTGTAGACTCTTAATGATTCCAAATATTTTTTTACTATATCGAAACTCTGCTGTGTACTACACAATATTGCAGTATTTTATAGATTTGTTTTACAATATTTAATAATTTTTCTTGGAAATTTTTATTGCTGCTTTATAAACTTGAAGAAAGAACTAAATATTTTTTTAATAATAGCCCTCTAACTAGTGTGTACATTATTGGCAGCTAATATAATTAACAAAATTATAGTTTTACAAAAGCATAAGAAGTCGTTTTGAGTGCATATTTCACAAACGTATACACCGAATTAATTTGAAAAGAAAATTAACATAATATATGGGTACAATCAAATATGAAAATCCTTAACAATCTCTATAACTATAGAATCTTTAAATTTAACATCTCTATCAAAAATTATTTATTTAACTTTAATATATGCAATATAATGTACGTAAGTTGAAAAATTTTTTTTAGGCTTTTGGTGTTTATATCACGTAACAAAAGTTGCAGAGATTTTCTATTTAGAACTTAATAAAATTTTTAAAATTGCAATTTTTGCCACTCTTTAATCATAATGTTTCTCTTTCTGTACATAATGTACAGAATATCAAAATTTAACGAAACCTTTAATCTTTCATTATTAAATCAGAATTTAATGCGAAAATCATGCTTCATATTTTTTTTCTGCTTCTAAAAAACTTAAAGAATCTCTTATTTTTCTAAAACTTTTAAATTATAACAGAAAAGTTACTTGTACATAAAAATCTGAAAAATTCCTTCATAATAAAAAAAATATATAAATTTACTTTTTTATTTCCTTTCTATATTTTTGTTTTCTTTTTTTTTTTTTTGTTAGGAGTAACTCATTATTTCTATTGTTATTTCTTTTCTTAAGTGCCCAGAAGGCTAAAAAACTACGTTAAAGCAAAATAAAAGAACTAACAGGCTTTTGAAGTTAAATGATGAAATTTCCAGATAAAAAGAGTGAAACTAGAAAAATTTAAAGAAAATTGATGAAGAAAAAAGAAGACAAGTAAAAACGTTTCAGTCGATATAAACCGACCGAATTATACCCTGCACCTCGGAAATCTGAGTTTTGTTTTTGAAATATCTACAATCAGCTTTTATTGTTAAAACTTCACGGATATATCTGATCTATAATTGGACATACGCCTGTCAAGGTTCATGAATCTGACTTTATTATCTTTCCAAATATTTAAAATTGGACACACGACAAAAATTTGCTTTTCTAGTTGTATGGCAGCCATCCGAACCGGTGCTGCCATCCCATTAAAATTGTTAGAGCATTATAGAATGTAATTGGACACACCTATACAAAATTTCACATTTATACCTTTATTAGTTTTTGAAATATTTAAAATAAACTCTTTGCAGCCCAAACCAAATCCGTTGTCCAAATTAGTCCAATTACAATAGAGTTCGTTCTTGGCACAAAAGAAACAACTTGTGAGAGGTTGGTGTCGATTTCATAATTCTGTTTGGAGTTATCGTGCGATCGAACGGATGGACGGATGAACGGACATGTCTAAATCAACGCAGAATTTTTCGCTGAGCAAGAATATATACATATGTATGTCCATACCGCAGATGACCAAGTAGTTAATACTTCATACCAAAGTTAATATAGCCTTCACGAAGTGCAGGGTATAATTATGAGCATTTTGTGAAAAATAATAGGAAAAACTAACGGAAAAATAGCTGCAAGACATATACATTTTTCTTTCTTTACTTTTCGTTTTGTTTTCTTTGTTTAAAGTTTTTTTTATAAGATTTGAATCCTGATGTCAGATTGAATTTTCAATTTTGAAGTTCAAGAAAATTTTTATTACAAAAAAAAATATTGCGTATTTAGCGTACTTAGTAGAGTGTAGATTCCAGCACATCAATAACAAAACCTGCTTATTAAGTCTAAGATTTTTTAACACATTTCTAACAAACATTTCCATTTTCAAATGTTTACAAAACATTTGTAAGAGAGAAAGGTGAAATTTCAAATGAATCTTTGCAAGACCCCGATTTCTCTAGATTCTTAATTTTTAATGTTATTTTTTAATGTCTAGAAGTCTGAAATTGTCGCAGCTCCCAGATATTCAAAAATAATATTTCTAATATGCGATCATCTTTTTAACGACTTTTACTTATCCAAGGACAATGCGCTATTATGAATTTTACTAATACAACATCATGGTTGTGAAATTAATAAGTAATGTGCTTATTACACTAATAATTTTAACTTAATGAAAATTTTTTAAAGGCAGAAAAATTAATTAAAAAATTTTTCTCCTCGAACTGGACTCGAACCAGTGACGTACCGCTTTCTAGGCGGATGCTCTATCAACTCTACATTGCTTTATACTGTACAATGTGCTACTTTACAAGTCATTAGTTTAAACAGAATTTAATTTAACAATCGTTAAGAAACAAGAATAATAAACTTGACTCTGTCAACTCTCTTATACCCGCATGAATATTTCTACATGATAGATTGCAAAAGTATGTATATCTTTTCTTAAAAATTATGACTCTCGCTTACACAAAATTTGAATACTGCAGCTTTTATGCTTTCGAAATAATCAATAAGAAATTTATTTATAGCAGCTTATTCAGTGGAAACTTCAAGTCCACTTTTACTATTAAAAATCAGCAAGAGGTTATAGATATAAACCCTGTATCGAACATTTTTGCTAATCTGGTCATGAACTGGAAGTCGTTAGAAGATCTTTCCTTTTGTGCCAATCGTTTCATAGAATTCGAATTGGTAACCAACCAGAATACTGCCAGGCAGCCATAGGAGAGTTTATAGGAAACATGCTGTCAGGCCATCAGGGCTAGCTTTAGCAGATCATGCATTGAGCGCTCTGTCGGCAGGGGCCCGACACATGGTGTGTGCTTTCTCATCTTCCTTGGAACTTGATAATTAATCAGTTACTCTTTGAGTACGAGAAGAAGAACTTTTGTCAACGCATTTTCACATAACCATAAAACACCCATTATTTATTTATATTTTAGGGTCGAACAAATATGATTAATAATTTTCAATTTTCGTGTTCTTGATTAGTGAATGTGCACTTTCAACAAATTAATATAACAACTTATAACTTTTCACTTTTGAAATGTCATGTAATTGAAATTATTAACAAATAAAAGAAATAATTAAAATTCTAACACCAAAAGAAATAATTAAATTTAATTATAACTTGTGCGATTATTTTTGTTAAAAAATTTTTACAAAAATATTAATCATATTATATTGATTAATATTAGTTTGTAGTGCTTGTTTTTATTCACATTTTTACATCTCTAACTTATCAATTAAATAATATAGTTTTTTTTACCAAAAGTTCTAAAATTAAAAATATTTTAGAAACGGTCTAGTATTTAAATATTCCTAACTTTCAAAATGAAGTGTTAATAATTATAACGCTGTAATAAGAAAATTTTTAACAATGCAAAGTTGTTGAAGCTTTAGAAACGTGGAACATAACAGTTTCTGTTATGTTTTAATGTAATTGTTATCAAATGTTAATACCAAAAGTACAGCTACGAAATAGATTTAGCTAGTCATTTTTTGGCCAATAACATATTATAAAATTCTGGACAATTTTATAAATATTAAATTTGTACAATTATTTTAATAAAAATTATAATAATTTTAATAAATATACGCACGATTCAACTAATTTTTCAAACTGCATAGCTTTAAATTTCAAAATTTAACCACATACCCTAATCTTTCTATAGTATAAAAACGAATATGTTGGTTACTTTAGCTCTGTTGATCTATTTTCTTGGCTATCTAACGTAGTGTGACTAGCTTTATGATGAAATTCAAAACGCGATGATAACACACTTGTCAACGTCAAATCTAATAGTGTTCATTCCATTTCACGTCCATTCAACTAACACTCGCGCAAGGCTTTGCTAAAATTGAGCTATTTCTTTGCTAAAATTGAGCATTTTTAGTAATACGGTTCCAAAACTTTGCGAAACAATATTATAGTTTCCAAAAAAATTGTACATTCTTACTTGCACACACACTAAGGAGTGAAAATGGAAAAAAAAAATAAACTTGCACATACCAGCACATCTGCATCAGTTCTATATAATAATAATTAGAAATATAATATTGTAATAATTATAAGAAATATGCTTTTGTCGTCGAAAAATAAAACAATTGCTCCAAATTACAATCCGGAACTATAAACGCATTCTATAGTTCTAATAATTGAACAACATTTGAACTTATGCATTATCCATAAACCTAATATGTGTTCGTACGATTTTTACATGTCTGATTTAATGTCTAGCTGTAGGTTTTTAATAGGAATATATAGTTCACCTTCATTGTAGACATATTAATATAAGTAATCGTAAAGTCTGCAAAAATTTGCCACTCTTATTGAACTTTTATTATAGTACAATATGTATGTATATTTATAATATTAGGTTTTATGTTAATAAGGCTTATCGTTATAATTTACAATCATAAAACATGATGCCATTCAATCATTTTACAACTTTTATACGGCTAGAGCTCAATGCAATCATAAAAGTGTACAGAGAACTTCAAAATATTTTCTTTTTTTTACAGCAAATGTTTCTAAAGGGTGATCTAAATAAAAAATCTAGAAATCCCAAATCTATAAAAACAAAATACTATATAGCATTTCAAGTGTACACTCTAAATATTTTATGTACTGGTTATGTGGAATGGTTTCAAAATATGTGTGACTTTTTGTTTTAGCATTTTTATTTTTATTGGTATTTACCCTTTTTATACCCGTACGAACGTATGTTCAAAGGGTATACTAAATTCGTCTTACCATTTGTAACGCTAAGAAATAATACTCTGAGATGTAGACTCAAGTCTATGCTTTGATCAGCGTCGAATTCCGTCTGTCCCAATGATAACTCAAAAACTAATTTAGCTAACTTCATCAAATTTTCACAAATTATTGCTATTATAGTAAATGCCAAAACTCTATTTAAATTGGGTATGATCGGGATACTGTCTATATCTCACAGAAACTATAGAAGCTGTAATATGAAATTTCACACAAGCGAATATATTAGTAGGGCCAATGTGTTTGATAAAAGTCGCTGAAATTGCTTGTCTCCTTCTGGTAGCTGTCGTACAACTTCAAAAGTTATTTGGCTATATCTCAGAAACTATTCAAAACTGCACTGAAATTTTGCATAAATTAATATTGTAATATGGCAACTTTAAGTCATAGTCTGTCCCATAGTCAGCTATGGCATATTTATTCTCACATAGGATAACAAACTCGTACGGGTATCACAGAGTTAACACAGTCAACTCTATTTGTTATCGTTTTTCGTAATTTCTATAGAAGTTCTAAGCACATTCCAAGCAAAATCGATCAAAAAGGACTTATAATTTTCACATTTCACATTTTTTATCCGTTTTCTTCTCAGGCTCCTGTACTTCTTTAAGTAAACAGCAAACACCAAGGATTTTAGACACAAATAAATCTCAGTTATTTCAAAATTATTTTTAATTGTTTCTTTCATCAAAGCTTTCTGTGTGTCGTCCTAGTTGCCCTAATTCAAAACTTGAAAAGTGTCATTTATATATTACTATAATAACTATGCGATTTAATTTTATTTAAGGACCTTTCTTAGTAAAAACACTCATTCCTACATAAATTGATAACATGAAATTTGCTACTTTTCCAACCATTGTTTCACTACGAATTTAAACCTTATATTTTTAACATTATTTTTAAATTCATCTGCTTTTTTTTATCCGGCATAGAAAACAATTTTGATATGTCTTTCTTAACGGTTTAGACTGAACATCAGTTTACAAAAAAGTCAAAAATTTTGCTTTTATTTTAGAGGAATGTAAGACAAGACGACGTTATTACTTTATCCGCCAGAGTTAAACTTCATTAAACATAGATATATTGTTAGAGTTAAGCTTCAAGCAACATTTTAGAAACATGCGGGTATTTGAATTTTGCGAAAAACCAAGTGAAAGCCGACCTTTTCATCTACTAAAATAGTAAAAATACATATAAAATATGTGAACACAATCGAGTAAAATACCCGCAAATATTTAAAAGCAGTCTTTTCAACAAGTGAAAATACTGCTTTTTAAATACTGTCTATTTGTCAGGTAAATTTATGTATACCTCCGCATTATTAAAATTATTTTCATATATAAACGATACCATTTCTAGGATTGCATATATTCAGGATAAACGATTTATGCAGTCTTTGAAATAAAGCAAAAATTAATATAAAGTGGGGTTAACATAATGCTCGATTTTAAGGGTTAATTATGTGAGTTAAGAAAAATAATTATATTTTTTAATGTCATGGAATTCACCGTTAGTTTTCTGCGTTTATAGAATTTTAAAAAAGCTAGCGGTTTCGGAAATTTAAGGCGTTAAAAATTCAAATTTTACAAATTTCAAGAGGCAATAACTTGAGAGATAGGAGAAGCAAGCCACTGCCTTTCTGCGTTTGCAAAATTTGAAAAACGCTTACGGTTTCACTGCAACAAATATCAAAAACAAGGCATTTTTTGGGTTTTGGGGGGAATAACTTGTAGAAGGGGGGAGATACGTAAAATTGTTCTTCTACGGAAGTAAGTTTCTAGTAAAGATCTATTTATACATATTAAATTTCAGCTTTCTATTTTCAAGGGTGTAGAAGTTTTGTAAATATGTCCACGGACAGCCTGAAACTATTCAGCACTTTTTTTCAAAAATTTTTTTGAAATGTCCTAATTACTATTAAAATTACTTTCATTCATATACGAATATTTTTGAAAAATTGCATATATTTAGGACGACCAATATATGCAATCTTTAAAATAAAACAAAATAAGTTAGCATAATACTCAAATATAAGGATTAATTGCGTGAGTTAAGGAAAACAATTTTATTATATATTATTTATCATTTATTATTTATAGAAATTTGGAAAAGCTTGTATTTCGGAAACATAAAGTGACAAAAATTCAAATTTTCCAAGTTTCGATCGACAATAATTTGAGATGAGGTGGAGGTGGAAAAAAATTTTTTTTTCCAACGAAATGAATTATTTATTAGTGTCAAGAAGTTGCTAAAATTTCAAAAACGATATTTAAGATAATTTAAGATAACATTCAATTTTAACGACCATTTTGTTTTTTAAAATTCAAATATATTACGCAAAGACAGCAAAAGCTGACAGCAATTAAAAAATTGCATTTTTAGAATTTTAATTTAATTAGTTAGAAATTATTTAAAAAATAAATTTTTAGAGAGAGAGAAATAGGCAAAATTTCTCTTCTATGGAAATAAGGTTTCAGTAAAGATGTATGTATATATGAAAGTTAAGCTTTCTATCTTTGAGGGTCAACAAGTTTTTTTAAACATCTATACGGACGGACGAACTGACATTTTATTTGAAAAATTGCAAAAATATATGAAAATGCGACCTACTATATGCGATGTTATAAAAAATGTTACAAATTTTTAAATACGATAACTAGTAAGTAGAAACGTGCTCTTTAAAAGCCATTTTATAAATTTTAGATACGTTTCATTGTTATTAAATTTTCTATAATACAACCCTTTCAAAATTTTACAATAAATATATTTTACCATAAACGCTTGAAAAAAAATAGTCCTGTATTTTAAAAAATCCAAGATTTTTGAATAGCACTTGTTGACAATAAATCAAATTTTAATGATGCTTTGTCCTTGAATAAATTCACACAAATATTAGCAAATAACCCAAAAGTAAAACAAATTACAATTCATATAGTGTAAAAAAATTGAGCATGATGAAATCGTATAGGAATCTTCGTGTCCAAAGGCAGACGAATTTGCACATTTTTAAGGGTAATTTATTTAATAATTTTAATAATACGTACGGAAGGTAATTCTTTACGTTGCAGTACATAATTTACGTACTGTTACGTAAAGAATTGGCTTCCGAATCCCATAAGTTAAATTTTATTATTTTGTTATTTTAGCCAGAATTTTTCAGAATACTTACATATGTACATTTTGATACTTTTCCATGTTATCAAATTCTTTTTAATATTTCCCTTTTTCAAAAGCAAAAAAATTTTGTAATAAAACCAACAAATAAAAATTGAAATAAAAACTTGAATGTTATACTTGAACAATATTTACTTTTCATCTACATTTTAAATAGTCTAAACGTATGTATTTTTACACACATGAACACATGTGTTTTAATATGTATTTTTATATATTTATTACACAATGTATGAACTTGGTAAAAAAGGTGTTGGTTGTGGATTTTTTCATCATTAATTAGCAATATAAAAATAACTTTAAGGATCTACTCATGTTTTTGTTTTATTTTTATTTTTCTTTTGAGTATATGTATGTTACCAATAGGTATATCAAAGTAGGTAATTCAATTTTTTTTTCAACTTTTAAATTGTTTTTTACTATATATAACACATTATTACACACTTATAAGAAGTACAACATGTGTACGTGCTCTATATACAATACCTTGTATAAAATCATTTCTTATATATAATAAGTTAAAATATAACTTTCAAAAGTAATTTATTAGTAGGGATAAAAAATAAATTTTCTTTTTTTTTTATCCTCTAGAGGTCAATTTGGGTTCAATTAAAATTTCTCTATTGAAAATTAGAAACCTTTAAATATACATTATAAGATAAGTACGAGAACTTTTATACACATATATGAGTAAGCATATAGTATACGCATAGCACAAGTTATACAAGGGAACCACATGTGAAGTTAAACTAAGCCAATAAATACCCTACTTAAACAAAAATTAAAAAAGGATAATTTACTTAGGAAGGATTAGTAAAAAAGAAAAAAAAAATAAATAAAAAAAGGAAGCCGATTGGACATTTACAAAGCATTTTACACGTGTGTTATGTTTATTGAAGAAAAATTAGAGAAAAATTTTTCACTTAGGAAGTGATGGTAATGGCGAAGTTTCATATATTTTAATTTAAATTGAAATATAGTATTGAATAATGAATGTTTTGAATTAATTTACTTGAAAGGATTAAATTATAATAAAAATAATACAAAAATCATTTATTATTTAAAGAAAACTTTTTAAAAACAAAACATCTTGTTAGTAGTTACTCAATTTTAAGAGCATTAGTTGCAATAGAATGCAAAATCTTAATGATCACAATATGTAACCATAAGGGATTACCTCAATTTCTAAATATTATATTTCTAAATAAATATTTTCTAAATATTATAAATTTATAAAATAATAATTATAATACCAGTTAAAAATTATCATTTTTTTATTCCTATTTCGCTCCTGGGTTCTAGCGTAGGGTTGGTGGATTGATATTTACTTTTTTTTTAATATTGGATGTTATTGAAATATGGCAATTAGTTAATATGTATGATATATTTAAAGTAATGTATATAATGTAGCTATATAATATTGAATATAATTTTTATAGTGACCTGACTGGGCTTTGAACCTGGGACTCTTCTGTTAAAGGACTAGTGCAATAACCATTGCACCATTAATCTGGTTGTTAAAAATTATAATAATAATTAAAATTTCTAACAGATACTGTTTCTAACATTTCATTTGTTTCTGAAGACAATTTTGTCGTTTATGGTAAGTTTAACAATGTGAAACTGAATATAACCAAAAATGCCATATTAGGAAAATAATCAAACGTACTATTAAAAATTATAGAGTGGCATATGATTTAAAAATCAAGAAAATCTGATGTTGTCAGCACATAACCATATTTGTCTAGTATGTGTATTGTCTAGTTTAGCAAAAATGTCGATTATGAAAATGCCTTTCAAACACTTCCTTTAAATTTTAAGGACTCTAACAAGCTCTTAGGTAACAAACTTAGAAAAATGTAGTTTTGGCTCTTGAGATTCACTTTATGAAGTTAGAATTCCCTTAAAAGTTCGTCAGTTGCTTCCAGTAGCAAGCAGAACTCAAATATTAAATTTCAAGAAATTCCGTCAGTTACGCCCTTAGATGAGGTACAAAATGTGAAATCGGCCTCCAACTCAGTTTCCGAGTCCTAATATTGCCAAAAAAATTTATAAATTCATTCTTTTCATACCCTGAATTTTTTACTAAATTATTTGTTAATTATTTCTCTATATATGTAAAACAGGCCCGTAAAACATCCCAGTTTCCGAGGCCTGAAAAATTCTAAAAGTTGATCAAACCGTGATGCAGTCAAAATAAACTGATATAAAATTTTATCATAATCGGTTCAGTCCAACTAAAGATACTAGTGTGCAGACACAGATCGACAGACCGGCATCTCTTTAAAAATAATTTATTTTCATTTTTCTTTACTATAAAGAAGAGCGTTTGCACCAAAAATTCGATATACGAAATTCGGTGTGATCACATAACCTCTGTTATTTCATACAATGCAGCAGCTAAAAATAGGCGATCGAATTCATAAAATTTATAAAATTCCATTCAAACGTTTACATTTCTATTTAAACGTTTAATTCTTTTACTTATATAAGTATATCTTTAAATCTAAAAATAATAATGTTGGTTCAAACGAATGATTTGCATCCCTTGAACAAGTGAAAATATTACTTTTTAAAACAATCACCTTATTATTTAAATTACTTTGATCGAAACAACAAAATATATCAAATTATTGCATACATTTAGGTTAAGAAAAAAAAATTGAAAGAAGCGTTAACATAGCAGTTGAAATCAGGAGTTAATTAAACTAGTGAATTAGATAAATAATTACATTCTCAAAAGCATGCCGTTTCGCAAATGCAATTTATACGAACTTGGATGGAGGAAATTTCTTCTACCAAAATAAACTTTTAATTTATTTTAGCATAAAATCTGCTAAAGACTTCTACATCTCACGGGCTAAAAGAGAAATGATATCATAAATTTGAAAAATACGGGTTTTAAATAACTGTCAATTTGTCCTTTCATTGATTAACTATTGAAAAATGTCAGTAATTTCGATATAACAAATAGTTAAAAAATGGAACTTTTTTTGTTATAATTTTTAGAGAGGGGAAATAGGTTAAAATATTTTTTTAGAGAAATAAATTTCCATTAAAAATATACTTGTGGTAAAGGTAATAGAAGTTTTGTAAACAGTCTCACGGATAAATGGATGGAGGAACAGATTGAAACTATAATATGCACTTTTTGGTTGGAAACATTGTTTTATTCAAATAATTCCCTTATTTATTATTAATTTCAATTTCACAAAGAATAATGTTTTATCCTGCTATAAAGTTTCAAATTTATACTATTAAAAAGAATTGTTATACATAAAACAACAATAAATTACATACATATAAACAAATCCATTTATACATACGTACTTTTTGAGATTAATTCTTAAAAAAACAAAAGAAAATTTGAAATTGTTATAAAATTTTTAACATCGTTAACCTCAAATAGTATTTTTTTACGATTTAAAGTGGTCAAATTCAACAGCCCATTTAAAAAATAAAGAAAATATGCATATGTACATATGTATGTTTACGTACATATATAAGTGAAAGAGTAAGTGACCATAACCTTTATATGAATACATTTTTCATTAGCAACCTATATTAAAATTTTTAGTTTTTCTCTAAATGAGGGCAACACAATATTATTAAACTATTTTCCTTTTTTTCTTATTTTTAAATTAGTATAAAAAAGTTTTAGTTATTATTAGTTCAATAAAAAATTAAAAAATCATTTTTACACACACTCCATTTTTACACACATACTTTTATGCATGCACAATACATAAACATGACTATATGGGTATATGGTTACATGTGTGTATTCAATTAAAACAAAAGTTAAATGAAGAAATTTCCATTTTTCATTTCATTAAACTTCAAATAAAACGAAAAATAAATTTTAAGTCCATGAGTTCAACTCAATAACATCACTTGGACCGTATCATCACTTTAATATGTTTTAAAATTCAATGTAAGAGGAAAAGTTTCATATTTCATATATATGTATACTAGTATAACTGTTTTTTTATTATTACTGTAGTACAACTAAAAAATTAAAACCCCACTTAAACAACTTTGTTTGTAAAAGTCCTTAAAAAATTTTTTTCCACTCAAACTTTGTATTTTTTTTCTTCATGCATGTGTTTTTTTCGCATGTGGAAAGGTAAACATTGAGATAAACCGTTATTCATTAGAGTAAAAGAAAATACTTAATTTGTAAAACTATTCGAACGGTATATATAAATTTTGTTATTTAAAGAAAGAAAAATCCTTGATATACTTCTAAAGATATACATATGTATGACGGTAACGTGATATTCGGAATCGAGTCTGCTCTATGTCCAAATTTTATCTATAATCTATAATTATTCTACTCACTCAATAGATTTATATAAGTATTATTTTTGCAACTTTAGTAATTCTGTTCTACCCATATAAATGCATGCCAAGAACTCTCAAAAATTCTTAAACTGCTCCTGTTAAATTTTTAGTACAATGTTATCCCTACTGTTAATTTGTTTTACTGAAATTCGAGCATTGCAGCCTTAAAAAGTTTTGGGGCATTAGCACATTATTTTTGAAGTTGTTAAGCGCTAAGTATTAATTTAATTTTTACGGTAGCAACTTTAAGAAGTAATACTTAAACGAGAAAATTCATTAAAATTGTACTCTTAAATTTTCTATATTACGTTTATCAAAAATGAACTTTTTTGTAGACATTTTCTATTATGTTACTTAATATATTTTGGCATCCGTCGCTTTAATAGCACCTAAACTGAATATAGGGTTTGTATCGTAACTTTTCAAAAAAATTTGTGAAAATATGGTCAGCCCTATCAGAACGGATAGGAATAGTTAAATAAAATCAGATTTAGCACTAATCAAAGCTATGTAATATACATGTATATAACATGTTTATATTTCTAAGCATTAGTAATAGAATGGTAAATTTATAATATCCTTCTTACTGAATAGTGGTGTAAATATAAATTTGTTTGATTTTTGACTTTATTTTTAAACCAATTACAATAAAAAGTACTGCATAAGCCCAAACATGTAGCCCTATCAGTAACAACTTCAAACTCATTTAAAAATATTTTAAATAAATAAAGTCGGGTCAAACCAATTATTTTATTTTCATTGTAGCACTTTTCCCTTCAACAAGTGAAAATATTTATTTAAAAAACAAGCTATGTATAGCTACTACACTATTAAATTTCCTTTCATTCGTTCACGAAACTGTTTCAAGGGTTATTGTATATTCTAGAAGCCAGACACTATATTTCTGCGTCTCCAAAATTTTAAAAATGCTTGTGATTTTAAGGGAGAAGATAGGTAAAAATTTTCTTGTACAAATATAAGTTTCTAATAAAGATCTTTGTACATATAAAATTTCAGCTTTCAGGACGGACAGAGCGAAACTTATAAGATCTTTTTTCCAAATATTTTTGGAAAAGTGCTAACATTAACTTAAGATATTTGTGATGAAGATGACGATATCTATGTGCGACGAAAATAAATGAAACTGAAAAAAAAGAAATTCTCTACAAAAAAAAAAAGAAATAATATCGGCTCTTTTTTTATGTAAGTTGAAAATGGTCGAAAATTTATTGTTTTTATTTTTAAAATTCCTAACGGAGTTCTTTAAAATGCCTTAAAGTAAGTCTATTTTAAAAATTAATTTTGTTTTTTTTTGCCATTTTTTCAACTAAATATCTTCCAACATTTTATTAAATTGTGTCAAATTAACCTTATTATATTTAAAATTAATTAAGTGCAACTAAAATATTATTTTCAAATTAAAAATAAATTTCTTAACAGTAAATTTTGCCAATATATATTATGCGAAAATAGACGTATGTTTTTAGAATGTAAGATATTCAAAATACCAGAACTTAAAATTTCGAATCCCTCACTCGTTCTTTTAATTACGTCTTTTATCTGTTCTGCAGTATCAGTATGAAGGAATTTCCATTAGTTATTCTCATAAGAAATTAATAATAGAGATAAACGCAACTACACATGATATTGGTAATTAGTAATATTCTTAGTTTTTTTTTCTAAGAATTTTTTTACTTTAAAAATAGATAAGAGTATCTATTTTAAAGAGAGATGTTTTTTAAAGATAGACTTTAACTAATAACTACCAAACTTGCAATTCAATTGAGATCGTCCTGATAACTTCATAAGACCAATTCTTTTGAATAAAAATTAGAACACCACCTGTATGTCGCGATTTTGTGCTAGTTCATACTATATTAACATTATGGATGCTTGTTATGTTATCACAATTTTCTTCAGCTAAGTGAGTTTCACTCGCTCACAAAATTTAAAATTATTCATTTATATTATAATTAATATTAACGATTCTAATTCATTGAAATTTTTTATAGCAACTAGAACATTCATATAGACACATTTAATTTTTTTAATTTGCAATATAAATATTATTAATATTAATAAAAGATAGCTAACTTTGTTCATGAATCCACTCAAAACTTTTTGTATCATAATCAACCTCTATATCAGTTAAATTCATTTCTTTTTTGCACTCTAGCAATTTAGAAACTCAGTTGAATCGCTCATACAATCTTCTACTAAATGCTCTCTATCACCATACTTATAAAAGCATAAACGTAAGATGATGTTATTAGCTTTATGCTTATAAGTAAAACATCTTAATACACTTATCATTTCAAAAATTTTGCAGCGATTCCGCTTAATATTAATTGTACCAGTCTCAAAAATTTTTTCAAACACGTGGACATCAAGCTCAACCTTATGGCACTTTAAGTCTTTATATCAAAATCATTTTGCGTCCATATAACATTTTCTATACTTTCCTATTTTTCATACCAACAGTCAAAATTTTAGGATTATTTAAATAAAGAAACTGAATATCTAATTACGTCCATAATGATCACCTGACCTCTTTTTAACACTTTTCAAAAAAATTTTGAAAAAAAGTGCTTATTAGTTTCACTCTGTCCGTCCGTCCGTCTGTATGTGTGTCTGTTTACAAAACTTCTAAGCCCTTGAAGATATAAAGAAATTTTATATGTACGTTGATCTTTACTAGAAAGTTATTTCTGTAGAAAAAAATTTTACGTATCTCCCCCTCTCTAGAAGTTATACCCCCCCAAAACACTAAAAATACCATTTTTAACTATTGATTGCAGTGAAACCATAAGCATTTTTCAAATTTTGCAAACGCAGAAAGGCAGTGGTTTGCTTCTCCTATCTCTCAAGTTATCGCCCCTTGAAATTTGTAAATTTGAATTTTTGACGCCTTATATTTCCGAAACCGCCAGCTTTTTATACCCTGCACTTCGTGAAGGGTATATTAATTTTGGTATGGAGTTTGTTTATACCCTGCACTTCGTGAAGGTTATATTAACTTTGGTATGGAGTTTGTAACTACTTGAAGGAGTCATCTGCGGTATGGACATATATATATATTCTTGCTCAAAGTAAAATTCTGCGTTGATTTAGACATGTCCGTCCGTCCGTCCGTCCGATCGCACGATAACTCAAAAACGAATAATGCAATCGACAACAAACTTTCACAAGTTTTTTCTTTTGTGCCAAGGACGAACCCTATTGTTATTGGACTAAGTCGGACAACGGGTTCGGCTGCCATACAACTCCAAGAGTTTATTTCAAATATTTCAAAAACTAATAAAGCTATAAATATAAAATTTTGTATACGTGTGTCCAATTATATTCTACACATGCTTTAAAAATTATAATGGGATAGCTGCACCGGTTCGGGTGGCTGCCATACAACTTCAACGGCAAATTTTTTATATTCGGCAAAATAATAAAGTCAGATTCATTAAACTTGGCAGTCATGTGTCCAATTATAGGTCAAATATATTTCTGAAGTTTTGGTGGAATTGCTTGACAGGTTCGAGTAGATCCCATACAAGTCTAAAAGCTTATTTTAAATATTTGGAAAAATAATAAAGTCAAATTCATGAGACTTAGCAGTCGTGTGTCCAATTATAGGTCAGACATATTTCTAAAGTTTTGGTAGGATTGCTTGACAGGTTCGAGTAGCTCCCATACAAGTCTAAAAGCTTATTCTTAATATTTGGAAAAATAATAAAGTCAGATTCATGAAACTTGGCAGTTGTGTATCCGATTATAGATCAGATATATTTGTGAAGTTTTGATGGAATTGCTTGGCAGGTTCGGGTATTTGCCATACAACTCCAAAAGCTTATTTTACATATTTGGAAAAATAGTAAAGTCAGATTCATGAAACTTGCCAGTTGTATGTCGAGTTATAGGTCACTTATATTTCTGAAGTTCTGGTAGAATTGCTTAACAGGTTCGAGTAGATACCACACAAGTCTAAGAGCTTATTCTTAATATTTGGAAAAATAATAAAGTCAGATTCATGAAACTTGGCAGGTGTCTGTCCGATTATAGATCAGATATATTTGTGAAGTTTTGATGGAATTGCTTGACAGGTTCAGGTGCATGACATTTGGTTTGATCCAACTTTATTTATAGCAGTTTTAATTTTTTCGGATGATAATTTGTTTTCACAAATAATTGATATACCACCATTAAACTTCAATTCATAAATATTGCTCAAATTTGCTGATGGTTTATTTGGATTTATTTTTTATTTCTTTAATAGTCTTAACACTTTCTTGATTATTCTCTTTGGGTTTAATTATAAGTGGAACTTTCAACATACCAGCATATGAAATAGATTTCTTATTTTTTATCTCATAACATTTTTTCAATTAATTGAAAGTATTTCATCTAAGATATTAACATTTTCTTTGATTGCTTGTTAAACATCAATTTCACTCAATTTTATTTTTTATTTATACTCTATATTTCTTTTTACAACAATCATTACCTGCGTATTTTAAATTATTATTGAAGTTTAAAGCCGGCAGATCAGCTGCTGTAAACTCAAAGCATTTAATATGAATTGCTCCTCCGCACCCAAATGAGTATACCAAAAAACTATCACTATTCTTTATAGGTGTAACACAGTTACTCTCAGAGCGAATTACACTCATTTTATAATATTTATTTTTTTGATATTAAATTTTATATTCCACTGAATAACAAAATTGTAAACTTTTATTTGGATTTATAATTATTTTATACTCTACTACTAGGTTTGTCATTTAATTTCTAAAATATTCTGATATTTTAACTTTAAAGAAACGCACAGAGAATATCAACATAAAAAGAAGGAGTGTGATACACCTTATAATTTGAGAACCCTAAAATTACCTTTAAAGTTAACCTAAGCTATAATTAATAGTTAGTTAACGTGAATTAGCAGGACAACGTTAAACGAAGGGTACACGATTTATTTTGTTTTTTCGCATAATTTATTAAGTGAGTATAAATAATTAAATAAGCGCATAAATTTTGAGACAAATTATGTGTAACAATAAATATGTATACAGTAATTCTTTGTAAAAATCATGACTTAACCTTCGCTTTGTAAAAATTTTTGCATTTGTTTTGGTTATTGGTCCTTTGCACACTAGTGTGAATGTCAATTAAATTTGAAAATGTGACAAAAAAAGAATTTGTCTGCATCATAATATGTAAAATGTCACCTTGATGATGTCAGATTCCACCAATTAATGGCGACTGTCATTAATTATTTATCGGACGATAAAGACTTTTAGAAAATAATTCTAAGTAGTTTTTGTTATGTCATTTTGCTTTTACACGTTTTGCAATTATGATCACGTAAACTCCCACACAATAATATACCTTACACATTTAGTTTTTGGTAACTGAAATTCAGGAGAATTTATTTAAAGTGTTTAAATTTAAAAGAATTTTTATTCTAAACAGCAGAATAAAATTTTAAATTATAAATTTTCCAAAAGAGCTTTTTACTAATAATTTTTTAAAAACTTAACCTAACATACCTAATTTTTGATGGTTTTCAATTCAAAGAAAAAGAAAAAAACAATTTGTGCTTTTGATCGTCCATTAAAAATCCAAATATTTTCCACTAAATTATCGGAAATCAAAAGTATTTTTAATTAAAAAAACAAACTAAAAATACAAACTATATTTTTCATATAGGTACAAAATTGTTGTCACTATGCTCGTGTATCCTTTGAATATCCTTTCTTTAATATAAGCAAGTTTATTAAATAATCATATTAAACAAAATATTTTATTTATTGCCCCATAAAAATAACACTGAGTGTTAAATTTCAAAAGAATTTTTATACTTCCCTTTAGCACTTAACAAATAATAAAGCCATAACTGATAAGAAATATTTTACTTTTTTCCATATACTCTATACCCAGCAATATATATGTATATAAAATGTTGAATATTTTTAATATCCTAAAGCGGCAAAACAGTCACTATATACAAATTTCTTTAAACTTGTCCTATGCAAGAAGAGCGAAAAATATCGTTGAAATATTGCATATCATGGTGTTTTATGAATAGATTTTTCAATAAAAATACAAAGTATTTTGGTAGCAAAAAAGAGAAAGAAAAAATATCAAAGCTGTTGCTTTTATAATGCAGTTCACTTCCTGGCTTTTATTCTTTTGATTAAATAGCGATTTCACTATTTTTTTTTTGCTTCCACACATACTCTGATACACATATACGTTTTTAATAGAAGCTATGAATATTCAAAGTGAAGAATTAATTTTTGCTACCCCACAACGAGTTTTTTGTATTATTATTAAACATTTATTCCATTTGATAGACTGTAATGTTAAAAGAATTATCAGCGCATATATTCTAATTTTAAAAATTTTCATTTAGAAATTTAAAACAAAACTTATTAAAATTATATTAAAATATGGATTTGATAGCGAGCATACAATAAGTACTAGTCTTTATACTAAAATAAAAGAATAAAAATTGTTCAATTTTGCTATATTCCACAATAAATGGAAAAAAATCAGGCGAAGTATCACAATATTGAAATCTGTTGTCAAAGTGTTAGCACGCATAATACACACAAGAATAGAAAGTAGAATAGAAGCAGGCCTCAGAGAGGAACAAGCGGGCTTCAGGAGGGGGCTGTATCGACCAGGCTAACACATTAAAAATGATCATAGAACAGTCAGTTGAGTGGAACTCGCCGCTGTACATCGAATTCGTGGACTTCGAAAGGACCTTCGACACGATTGCATAATTACAGCACTGTATGAAGAAGTGGAATTGGCAGTTCTTCATCATGGGCGCCTGAGCAAACCAATTGAGCTGCGGGCGGGAGTTAAGCAGGGATGCCCACTTTCCCCCCCTGGTGTTCGACGTGGTGCTTGATGAAGTTATGAAGAAAACAACAAACACCGCTAGAGGAATAAGATGGACCCTCACAAATAGATTAGAAGATCTGGAATATGCAGATGATATAGCTCTTCTCTCACACACACATAACGAAATGCAGGTTTGGAGCAAAATGCTGCGGATTTCGTATAAACACAAGCAAGACAAAATGCCTAAGAATTAATGAAGGAAAAACGATCCCTCTGCAGATAAATAACAAGAACATAGAAGATGTCTCCGAGTTCTGCTACCTGGGTAGTATAGTTACTACAGATGGGGGTGCTGAAGGAGACATAGAGAACAGACTTAGGCTTGCTTAGAGGCATTCGGAAGACTGTGGGCGGTTTGAAGCAGCCTCACTTAGCAAGGCACAAAAATAAGAATCTTCGACGCGTGCGTCAAATCGGAGCTCCTGTACGGCAGCGAAACATGGTTAGTGAAGAAGAGCTATATAGATAAGGTGCACTTTACTATAAGCAATAAAGATCTCTGGGAATTAACAGGGCAGGAACCAGATCAGAAGAAGGAAGTGGGGCTGGATAGGCCACTAAGTCAGTAGAAGGTCAGTAAGTAGAATTCCGCAAAGGGCCCTTGAATGGAATCCGCAGGGTAAAAGGAGAGTAGGCAGACCCAAAGAAACATGGCGCACATCAGTAGAAAAAGAAGTGAGGGGCACCCGAAGATGCCCTATGCTCCCAAAGGGAGTAGAAGAGAAAAAAAAATATTAGTACCTTTTTCAAAAAAAATTTGAAGAACAGTGCTTATTAGTTGCACTCCGTCCAGTACCTTTTTCAAAAAAAATTTGAAGAACAGTGCTTATTAGTTTCACTCCCTCCATCCGTCTCTCCGTGAGCCCGTTTACAAAACATATACATCCTTGAAAATAGAAAGCTGAAAATTTATATGTGCATATATCTTTACCGGAAACTTATTTTCGTAGAAGAAAATTTTACCTATCTCTCCCCCTCTAAAAATTATATCCCCTCAAAACCCTGAAAATTCGATTTTTTAACTATTTTTTTTAAACAAACAGTAAACATTTTTAAAATTTTGCAAGCGCAGCAAAATAGTGGCTAATTTCTTCTACCTCGGTACAGCATAATTCAATATTAAAAACACAAAATGCCTGCTAAAATTAATCGTTATCTAAACCAATTTTTTCCAAAATTTTTGATATCATTTTTCTTATAGATAAGTTATAGTAGAGTGAAATTTTAGCAGCTTCAATATATTAGTAAAAAATTTGTTCCGTAAGAATTATTAATTATTTATTCCACCTCCAGCCTCTCAAGTTATCGCCTCTCTATTTTCAAATTTCTATAAATGCAGGAAACTAAGAGAACGTACCATGCCTTAATTAACACATCTTAATTCAAGCATTGTTACTCTTTCAATTTTTTTTTCATCCTAAGGGTATCCAATCTTAGAAATATTTTGGCATGAATTAAGGCGATTTAAATAATGTTAGATTACAAGTGAATCGCACTGAATATATTCGAAAATATTGACACAAAACTGTATCATGAATCTATATATATCAATAACACACACATAAATAGTTAATTTCATGTAGGAAGGACATTTTCAAATTAAATCAAGTTACCGTTGACTCGCTTGAATTTACATTCATATACAGGTCAAGCAATAGTCATTGTAGTTGATTTGAAATAATCTAGAATTTTAACCTCAAAAAATATTAAAACCCTTCAACTCAGTAGACTTTATCGTTTTGCTTTAGCATCTGCATAATGTTCATGAATAGTATGTTTAGCATGAAGCTCGACAAGAATATGACATGTATAAATATATAAATACCCGTCTTATCCTAATCCTATGTAAGGTTTACTAAAATATTTTTACACCGTACTTTGGAAGAGTTATGCACACCTAAAAATAAAACTTAAGTAGGGATATAAGACATGTAGATAAAACATGTAGTGTTATTGTATTGCTACGACATGGAAATGTGCTGTTCATGGAAAAACTAAGTTTGCGTTCTGTGGTTCTGTGGTATTGCATTTTTTCAGTCATCTATAGTTTGAAGTCTCATTTGAAATATTTAATACTCTCATTTGAAATGTTAAAAAATTGTTTAATTTGCAGCCTCCGCATTTAAACTAATTGAATCTTAGCGATCTATTAGCAGACAAAAATAATACAATTTATTACCCATACGACGCTATGTTTTTTTTTCTGAATAGTATTTTCTGAGAAAAGTTCTGCAAAACTTTTTTGGCTACTTAAGTTTATAAACAAAAGCGACAATAAAAAAAAAGTAAAAAAATCATTCTGCTCTCTTTGAGTATAACGTTATTTCATATGCATTATGAATGAATAATTCAATTATTATTAAAGGCTTATTCAATTTTTGAACGAAACCTGTATACTCTGAATAGGACGCGATTATATGAATACGGTAGGTACGTTCTTTTTTAGTACTTTTCCAAAAAATTTTTGAAAAAAAGTGCTTATTAGTTTCACTCTGTCCGTCTGTCCGTCCGTCCGTCTGACCGACCGTCCGTCCGTTCCTTCGTCTGTCCGTGTGTCTGTTTACAAAACTTCTACACCCTTGAAGATAGAAAGCTGAAATTTTGTATGTACATAGATCCTTACTAGAAACTTATTTCCGTAGAACAAAATTTTTACCTAACTCCTCCCCTCTAGAAGTTATATCCCCCCAAAACCCTAAAAATTGCCTTTTTAACTATTTGTTGCAATGAAACCATAAGCATCTATGTCTAAAGTCTCTTTTTTGCAAATTTTTGATTTCGTTTTTCTTCTAGACCCCAGCCTGTAGAAGCTTGAAATTTTAGGGGCTCTTAGACATTAACAAATAGTTTATTTCGTTGGAAGAAAATTTTTTTCTATCTCCACCCCCCCTCGAGTTATCGCCGCTTGAATTTTGTAAAATTTGAATTTTTGACACCTTATATTTCCGAAACCGCAAGCTTTTTCAAATTTCTATAAACGCAAAAAGATAACGGTAAATTCCATGACATTAAAAAATATAATTATTTTTCTTAACTCACACAATTAACCCTTAAAATCGAGCATTATGTTAACCCCACTTTATATTAATTTTTGCTTTATTTCAAAGACTACATAAATCGTTCATCCTAAACATATACAATCCTAGAAATAGTTTTGTATATGAATGAAAATAATTTTAATAGTGTGATAGGTATGCATAGACTGTATTTAAAAGCAGTATTTTCACTTATTGAAGGGAAAAGTGCTACTATACAAACCATTGGTTTGACCCAACTTTATTTTATCGTAAATCTGGCTATAATTTATGTGCAGATAATATTCAAAATTGTTTTTAAAAGCAGTATTTTCATATATTGAAGAAAAATGTGCTAATTTGCAAACCGTTGCATGGTTTGACCCAACTTTGTTCAATAATCATTATGATTGCAAAAATCACAGTACTAGAAATTATGGATAAAAACTGTTATTGTACTTAACTTATTAGGAGTCTAATGACTTTATTTATTTGTAGAATGTATTTCTGAAAATTAATATTTTTATTTATATTTTTATGACTTTATTTATTTGTAGAATGTATTTCTGAAAAATTTTATAAACTTTAAATAAGAATTTAATAAATTCCATTTTTTTGGAAGCTTCTACTCGAAAAGCACTTAATCTACTACTACCCCACTTATATTTGTAACACTTATTACAATTTTTAGTCACCTTGGCGCTTTAAAAACGTTCAATATATTACAATAATAATTGTTTCAAGTGACTAATTAAGAAAAAAAAAACACTCATAGTACAATGTTAAAGTAATCTTTTCACAATTATTGAGGTAAAATTTTTTGCCTTAAAATTCAAGGAAATTTCACTTGTAAATTCCTAACTTTTAAAAACAATCAATAATTTCGTTATAAATGTAATGATTACTTTGTCTAGTCTCAATTCACCTTGTTAAAAAAGAAAAGTATTCACAATTTGCACTTGTATAGCTTAATGTATGCACGTATTTATACTTGTATTGCACTTTTTCATGAGCATTTTTTATGGACCACTTAAACTTGAAAATATTTTTAATTTAATGCAAATCTGATTTTTATTTTTAAACAGTCTCTCAACCTACATATTTATTTTTACTTGTTTTCAAAATAACATCCATTTAAAGACAATTTACCTTTATATTAACCTTCGGTTTCGTTATCCTTTTTGAAGCCACAGAAACAAAATGTTTATTATATTGCTTTTCGGTATTATACATTCAATAAATTAAGCACTTAATTTTAGTATATCATATGTATATTCGTATATTCGTATATCATATGTATTGTATGTACATATATGTATTATAAAATTAATTATAGGTATATTACATATGTATGTCGAGGATTCTAGAATAAGAAATATGAAATATTGTATATTATTTTAAAGGTCAAAATAATATAATTTTACTATAATGAACATTCTGAAAATTTTAATAATATTTTGTTACCTAAGTATATACATATATAAAATGGACATATGTGTACATATATATAAAAATGGCAAAATAAATTTCATAGGCATTTATGCATGTGTTTCAATATTTTGTCTTTTACATGCATCGTATATGTGTATGTATATTTCTACTTTATATTCTGTACTTACATATTAATATTTTGATTTATTTATAATGAAAAATAAATTCAAATAAATGTTTTCATTTAACATGTTTTCACAGAATGCCGATTCAAAACCGCAAAAATAAAAATTTGGTCTTGTTTTTATGCATATGTGGTTGTATGTGAATTAATTTGGGGGATTAAAATTGCAATATTTAGGTTGTATGATATTTTATAAGTACTTTTTAAAATATGTTCAGAAAAAGAACAAATGGGAAAATACTACAATTGAAAAACATTTTTGAAATAACATTGAAAATAATATATATATTTTAATACAACAGAACCAATCTGATTTAATAGAATTTTGTTAAAAAGCAAAAAAAAGGATTCTTTTTAACGATGAAAAATTACTATCTTTTAATTTTATTGTTGGACTATAAATTTAATGCAATTTGGAGGATTTTTAAACTTTTAATTAAAAATATTGTATATTGATCAAAATATCATATACAAAAAATTATGTAAAAAACAAATATTACGCGGGTGTTTTGTTCGTCACTAGTTGGAATAATTTTAAATAACGTTAATTTTAGTTGCAATTGTTACATACTATGCTAGACAAGATTCACACAAATATGCATATTCACTAAATACATTATTGGATTGATAAAATCATTTTATATATTATTAAAATATTTTAATATTTATGCCTAGAAATTCAAATTTATTTATACTTAGTTATTGTAACACTAAAAGAGTAATTCTATTATTGTTAACACATTTCCAAAAAAGTTTGAAAAAAATTGCCCACTAGTCCATCCTTCCATTCACCCCATCGTTTGCTTTAAAAATCTTTGTACTCTCTAAAATTCTCGCAAATTTCTTATATAAGAAAATCTTTGGCGAATAGAAAATCTTTAGCGCTCTAGGAGCAATCAAAAAAGAAAATTATTTAATTTATTAAAGTTAAATAAGAATCAATTTCTACGATTGTGTTAGCGCTTCTTTTAATTTCTATTCTCCAAAAATCTTTAATATGAAAAATATGCAATAAACATTTATTTATATGAACCGGGTTTTTTTATACCCGTAAGAACGTATGTTCGAGGGCTATACTAAATTTGCCTTGCCGTTTGTAACTCTAAGAAATAATAGGCTGAGATATAGACTCAAGTATATGTTTTCGATCATCGTCGAATTCCGAGTAGATTTAGCTTTCTCTGTCCCAACGGTAACTCATTCCGTCCCAATGGTACTAACTGAGCTAATTTGAGCAAATTTTCATAAATGATTTATTGATGAGATGAAATTGTCATAAGTGATTTATTGATTATAGATCAAACATGGCCAAACTGCGGCTCGCGAGCCGCATGTGGCTCTTCAACCAATTTCATGCGGCTCTCGAAGAAAAAATTAACAAATATTTTTAGTGCAGCTCAAGTCGAAAAAAAATATTCCCAAAAAAAGTTTTTTTTATAGAAATTTGACTAAAAGTAAAAACGCAGTAGAGTATATCTTTTCCCACACTTTTGAATTTTGTCAACGCTTACTTAACATATTTAAAAATAATTTGTATATATTGTCAAAGCTTAAATTCTTAATCACTCAACTTAGATTTGCAGGGTCAGCAGAAAACTATTTCTGATCTCACGCAAACAATCTTTAGTTTTCAAAAAAAATGGTACTTTTTAAAAATGATATAATGACAATGAATTTCAATCATTTTCCGAGATTGAAAGAAAAAGTCGGAAATAGAAAATGAAAAGCTTAAAGAATATGTGGATAGATTGCAGGAGTTGATGGAGAATTTTAATTTACGATTTCAAGATTTAAAAAAATTTAAAATTTGTATAAATTTTCTTGTAAATCCATTTGAAATTGATATTATTTGTGAAGACTTCATATTTTCACAATATTTACTGAGTAAGTTAATTTCAATGTTCGGCATAACATATTGCTGCGAATCATTATATTCTACAATCAAATTTATTAAGTCCAAGCACCGGTCGCAGCTAACAAATGAACATTTGACTGAGCTTATACGTATGGCATTCACAAATTATAAGCCAGATTTTCATAAATTTGTAATACACACCAAGCCACATGCATCAACCACTAAAGTATAAAAATATCATATTTTTTTCTTTAATTCTAACTCTTTTTTATTTGTAGGACTAAGACATTTTCAACCAGATATTACGTAATTTATAATTTTTATCATTGCGGCTCGCAAAAAATTCAAATTTTTGGGTTTTGGCTCTTACCATGACCAAATCTGGCCACCCCTATAATATAGATGAACGAATGAGTAAAAGCCAGAACCCAATTTAAATTGGATATGACCGAGGCACTGGTTCGTTTAGTTGCCATACAACTTCGAAATTTATTTGTCTATATCTAAGGAATTATAGAAGCTATATAGAATATATTATTAGGGCCATTGTGTTTGATAAAAGCTATATTTTCTCTCGTTTTTTGTCAATTTAAATAAAATTTAAATTTTAAATTAAAAATAAATTGATAATTATCTTTCTAAGATAAGATGAAAAAATTAAGGTCCTGGAAATGTTTGAAATGAATCTATGTATATGAACAAAGCATAATGTAATACGCCCGTCCCTTTGAGTCAAAAAAATGGTTTTCGTCACCCTAGAAATATGAGAAAAAGGATTCCTCGAATTATGTTTTATCTGTCTATCCCATTCCGCTTCGGAAGTACCATCGAGTCCCAAACAAACAGTTATATTCATATAAAAATATATTTGGATAGACAGAACGCATAGAAAATATTGTAGAATTTTATTATTTAAATTTTAAATTTTAACGAAATGAAGTTTTGAAACTCATTGTCGTTTAAATTATAAATAAAAGAAAATGCATTTTCAAATTAAAATTTGACCACATAATTTTTGATAACATTATACAGGTGCGAAAAAAGTGTACTTCTCACAAATTGAAAAACGTTCAAAATTTGTTTAAAAAATTATTTTTATTGTAAACAGAAAAATTTCATTATACTTTACTATTACCAATAATTTCCCTTTATCTGCATATTTATATATGTACAACCAGTTTATAGTACGATTAGACAATATCTAAACATAGCAAAATATTTATAAAATTTCTTTTATGAATTTCTTACAAAGATTTTGCTGTTTAACATTTGGTACAATTAATCATCATATAGCAAGGATTACATTTATTTACAATGTATGAACACTTTATATATGAACATGCATGTATATATCAAATAAAACAATGATATGCAACTTATGCGGATAAAATACTTTCATCCCGGTTCAAGCGTGAAACATTATTCTTCTCATATCTCTCCAAACGCTCATATTTCATATTTTCCTATTTATTTCATATAAAATTTTTAACTATTGTGATGCGTTAATGTATTTTGAATACCAAATAAGATATTTTGTAAAGGGTGCTTTTGCTTAATAACTTAAAAGCTATAATTTGCATATTCTGTTATCAATGTTATTTATAATATAACATCATTATCAAAAAAAATTTTTTGTTGAGGATTTTTTCCAACCTTTTATTAATTTTCTGGCGTATTGGAAATTAAAGTAATATTTTTTTTAATATTGCCTAAATTTCAAAATATTTTGTTATCCTCACTTTGTTCAGAAATTATCACACAATATAAATGTTAAAACAATTTAAATGTTAAAAACATAAAACATTATCATTTCGGAGGAAGTCACAGAACAAATATTTTCTGAATTTTTAATTTGAAAATCAGTCTTTAATTCAATCTTTCATCGTTTCAAAGTTTTCGTTCCCATACGTTACCAGTATGAATCACAACCCCAAATCTTAATGCAAAAATTAAATTTGAACCATCAAAGATTAATTATTTAAAAAGAAAAACTAATTGAGCGTAAAAAATGCCACAAAGTTGACTCCTTCTAGTATTTTTTAAAATATAAAAAAATTCGTAAAAACATTTGAACTTTTAGAGCAGGCATGTCAACACGCCAAACTTTAATAACAATAATTAATTTATAGCCAAAGATTTAATAATTTTTTTAAATACATATAATTGATATTTTATTCAGAAATTAAATTTAGAATCAGAAATCAACATTCTTACACATTAATTTAAACGAAATATAGAAAATTTGAAAGTTCAATAAAAAAAACCTCCCTGTATATAAAAATATTTATATTATTTAGTCTTTATATAAGCATACATATATAAATAATATTTTACTTATATACCCCCTTTATAAATATTTAAACAAATAGGTGCAATTTCAATACGTGCAATTTTATAATAATGTCGAATAAAAGCAAATTATTAGAGCAGATAATAGTCAAGAAGTAATGTACGATTTTCATCACATTTATTCTATGTGTATAAATATGTATATATGTGTATTTAAAGTTCCTTCTATTCCAAGCTGTGTGACACGGAAATATTGAAAATATTTTATATTAATATCGTATTATAATAATAAAGATAATAAAAATATTCCTTTTTTTTCTTCATATATTTAAATAAAATTTATATTAACAGCTGCAACCGTTTGTAAAACATCCTTGACATATTATAATACACGTATATTTACATAGTTTACATAACATATTATTTACATACATAATGTATGTAGTCATAATATCGACCATATTATTTGGATTTTATGTACTCTAATAAATCAAACTGTATTATTGTCACATTAAAACCCAAGGGCACCTCTAAAATATGAAAAAATTTAAAATGATAAAATATGAAGTGACTGCTGCATAAATAGCGTAGAGATATATATATACATATATGTATATATATATGTATAATATTAAGAAGATGTATGTAATGTGTATATGTGTTAAAATATTGTTAAAACATTTTTTAAAACAATAGATAAAGAAATGGAAATTTTTATGACTGTTGTAAGGGTAATCTATTGGGAACAACTTATATAATATTTAGAAAATTTATAACAAAAATGTTTGTTTTCCGAATAGTCATATGTGTATTAAGAAACATAAGAGCTTGCTTGTTTAAACTAAATTTAAATTATACGATTTTAACTAATCATTTCTATAATTTTTAATTGATAATTATTGAAAATATTGCGACAATCAGAGCTCAATAAGTTTGTGATTTTCAATAATAACTTTTTAGCATTTTTGGAAATGAATATTTCCGTAAAGAAAATGTGGCTTTTGAAAAATATATATTTTTTAAATGCTCTCAGCAAACGAAACAAGGATCATAACCACAAAGTTTAAAATTTAAAAACCGTGTCTAATTTAGATTTTCTACGTTAATTTAGGTTTTTTGTACTTTGGTATTAATCACTACATTTAGTACTTGGAATTTACATGTCTCATATTGTTTTTTAGCTAAAATTTTCGACATTTTTGTTTATGAGACGATTAGCTCTAGGAGTCTGAAATTTAAACACCATCTTAATATTGATAAATAGTATATTTCACAAGAAATTTTTTAATTCTTTTTATTACTGTATTATTACTCAAAAACATTAAAACATTTTTTTTTAATAAGTTGAATAAATATTCCTAATTTATTTTTCCCAATAAAATTTACACAAATTACAATGTCGCCGTTGTTAAGCGCAAATCATTTGAATTGAAATACTCAGCATATTTGAATCTAATTTTAAGTTTTTTTCTCGTTTAAGTACATGCTTTTCGACTTTAAATCCTAAATTGATAATATGTATAAGTCCTTAAGATATAAACGTCTATTTTTTTAATCTTTTGATTTTTAAAATAAAAAAATGTTTATTTGATCTTCATATTTAGCTTTTAATTTTAATTTAACAAAAATAAAAACTTTCTCGACGTGATGTCGAAGAGGAGATTTCAATATTTTACAGGTTAAATACTTAAATTATATTATTTGTTCATATACATATACATATAACATATTTATGACATACATATTTTAGTAAGAAGGTGATTTAGATTAAATAATCATAAAATTAATTCAGATTCACTAAAATAAAATTTGTACAATATTTCAGAATTTCCATATCTGCCATATACTCGTAGAAAGAAAACATTAAGCAAATATAAACAATAGCCGGGAAAATTACACAGTGCAATGGATGATTTTTTGCTTTTAATTCTAAATGTTCGTTATTGTCCTTCTTTTGAATAAATTGTAAGAAGTGCCCTAGAAAGTTTTACAAAGAGAAGAAATGCACTTAAAGTGCATTTTATTTTTTCATCAAGTATATACTTTTATTTTTTTATTTTTTTTCTTAAAAATAAAGTAAAGAAGTAACGAACAAATTGAAGATTTTTAAGAAATACATTTCCTTCATGAGATATCTAAAATAATAAATGAAGAGAGTGTATGTCATTTTTATTAAAAGTTACGATGACCACTAAGGCTTTAATATAATTATAGGTGGAGAAACAAATCTGAGAAAATCATAAAATTTTACAAAAATCAATTTACTTTTCGAATAAATTTTAAATGAAACGGCAATGAGCAGATTAGATTCTAGCCGATTAGATTTTCTTTACTCTTGCGATGCAAATGGATCAATTGTACCACTTATTTGCACGTTAGACCTTGATTGAATCTTCAATGTAGTAGTTTGAAGTTTAGTGTTTTGAACTATCCACAGAAGTGCATTGAGGCTTTCTCCGCCTTACTAAGAACCTGTATAAAGCTAGCAAATATCCTAACTTCAAAATTGCTATAATAAAATTTAACTATTACAGCTCATGAACTGAATTGTGTATGTTGAAGTCAAGGATATTTAAGGTATTTTAAAAATCGGTCATTAAAAAGTTTTGCAAATAAAACTTAACCCGACAGACAGATTGAACAAAATTTTGACTCAAGTTTTCTTTTTTATATATATTTTGGAAAACATATTAAAAATCTCCTTAAGATCTGTTATAAAAGAAATCATATTTTATTTGAACTTTAGCCATTCTTTTTTTTATGAGTTTAATAACAATTTAAAAATAGAAGTGGAAAAAAAAAGTTTTAAAAGAACAATTTTTTATTCCTTTTTTTTTTATAACATTAAAATATTCATTAGAGGAAGCGAAGCGTTATATAATTGTTTGCAATTCATTGCACCAAACGAGGGCTGGATGTTCTATGGCATTACCAAAAACGAACTTAAATTTTCTTTTTCTCTTTTTATCATGAATTGAAAATAAGTTTACAATTTCAAATTGGGATTAAAATTTTGGTTTTAGTAAAGATGGTTTGGCTTTCACATAACAGTTACACACTTGTGCCTATATAATGACACAAAAAACTTTTGTCAAAAAGTGAAAGATTTTGAAATTATAGTTCATATGTTGTTATAGAGCCTCGTTAAATGGTTGCGGAAATATAAGGGTTTTTTTGAATATAAATTTATCCAAAATCAGTTATTTCCAAAGTTTTATATTTTATTTCAACTTTTAAAAAATCTATATACTCGTACTAGCTTTTTAATTTATAATTTGAAAGCGATTCGATTCATAAGTGCCATTTGTACTTCGAGAAACATTTTCTACATGAATGTGACATTTAACCCAATTTATACATTTTTACCGACCACATTGTGTAAACAACAGGTAGGTTATGTAATGGCAACAAATTTTGTATATCGAGTTTTCGGTGGGAACGCACTTCTCCATAGTAGGGAAGTGCAAATAAACTATTTTTAGCAACTTGTCGGTCTGTCGATCTGCCGGTCTGTCGGTCTGTGTATGCAGTATATCTCAAGTTCGGCTGAACCGATTTTGATGAAATTTTATATATAAGTTTATTTCGACTATGACACAGATTGGTCACCTTTTGGGATATATCTGGCTTTGGGAACTGCACTTTTTAGCGGGCCTGTTTTACACTTTTGATCATTATGAAGAAAATATTCAACAGATTTACTTAATTAACATATATAGGCTTCATTCGATCGTTTGCAGAACCTCCTAACTTTTAGAAGAAATCAGTTGTCAGCAACTGGAGGTTTACTACGGGCCAAATATACATTTTTGCGTATATAAAGAGAAATAAGCAACCAATTTCTTTGAAATTTAATATTTAAATTCTTCGTTTTAAAACAATGAGCATATACATTTTTTGGAAAGATAAGTGCTCGTAAACTGATCTGAGGGCCATTTTACATTTTTTACCATATCTACGGAACGAATCGATGGAATTTCTTGAAATTTGATATTTAAGTTATGGTTGTTACCGAAACTAATTGGCGAGTATTTCAGGGAATTCGGATAGCACAAAGCAAAACTCTACTATGAGCCAAATTTACATTTTTCTAGGTATGTTAACTATAAGCTTACTAATGCCCTAAAAATTGGAAAGAAATATCTGACAGGCATTTTTATAATATGTTGTAACACTTTCATTTAACTAGACAATAGACATTGGGGTCGGTTATGTGCTGACCACATCAGATTTTTTATTTACATATAATTTTATATTAGGTGTTACGCTTACGTTAAGTGAACAATATTTTTTTTACTTTGCATATGGTCCATAGCTTTGCTTTATTGATAACATTTGCGTATTTAAATGCCTATCCTTGTAATATAAATGTATGAATATGTGTAATATATGTTCATAGGTATATAAAAACTACACGTAATATATTTCAGGTTAATAGATTAATGCTCCGTTTCATCACACAGATAAAAATTTGAGTAAAAAATTTAAATCGTTTTGAAAATTTCATGGTCGAACACCAACGAAAAGTGAACCCACATGTAATAATTCTATGCATACATAAATATAATTTGAAATTCATATACTCATACTTGCGTATATAATGGATACTTGTACATTGAATTCTGTTGTATTTTAAGATTTTTTTATAGACAATATACTTTTAAATCAGCTTATAATTTTTTGCTAAATTTATCTTTTGAATAATAAATTTTTATATAATTTGCGTTGGATTTATTTACGTTAACATATAGAAATTTACATACGTACATATGATATACTATATTATATACTTCATATACTTACATTTGGATGTAACAATTCAGTATATATTTGGGAATACAACATATTATTTATACCATTATTTTACTGCACATATTTGTTATTGTGTAATAAAATTGTTAATAAAATACAAAATATATTTAATCAGAAAGTTTAAGTCACAAAAATTTGCAAACGATGCCGCGTTATACTTAATTCTTTCATATAAATTAAATAGTAAAAGTTACAACCATCATCACGCTTAATTTGAAAATTTAACATGAATGTATTGTATTTAAATGAATGAGTTTTTCTTTGAAGAACTTCAGGCTAGTTTTGCCTCTCCAAGTTTTATTTTTCCTTAATTTTAGCCTTCTTTGGGTGTTTAAAGATGTAATACAACGGGAATGATATTTTTGATGTAAACGTTACCAATCCAATATCAAAACATAGGTTTTCTTAAACCATTTCATGAACTAAATCTTCAAATGAATATTAGAGGTTTGAGTTTCTAAATTGCAATTTCGTATGTGTTTTTAGATGCTGCTATCTGGTTAAAACATTGTGCTTTAACAAGTTTGTCATTATATGTAAAAAAAAGCAAAAAGAATTCATAAACGAAAAAACGCCGAATTGATTGAGTTAATAATAATTCACAGTCAATTAAAAGTGCCCCCTAAATAATTCTTTCGTCTTCAATCTTCATTTTTACTGACCGCATTGTGTATACAATAAGGTGGGTTATGCGATGGCAACAAGTTTTACATATCGAGTTTTACATCATCTTCCATGGTACGGAAGTGTAAATAAACTATTTTTAGCAACCTGTCGATCAGTCGGTCCGTGTGTGGACGCGTATATCGCAAGGTCGGGTGAAGCGATTCTGATCAAATTTTATAAGTTTAATTCGATTATGGCACAGATTTTGAAGAAGCTTTTTGGAAAAAATCAGGCGTCAACAACTGGGCAACTGAGCGTCAGCTGGTTTACTATGGGCCAAATATACATTATTGCGTATATAAAAAAAAATATTCAACCGATTTCGTTGAAATTTAATATTTAAATTCGAGAAAATAATGAATCTATAAATTTTTTGGAAAGATAAGGGCTGGGAAACTGATCTGGGGTCGATTTTACATTTTTTACCATATCTACGGAACGAATTGATAGAATTTCTTCAAATTTAATTTTTGAGTTCTGGTTGTTGACGAACTTTTCGTATAATCCAGACGGCACAAAATGAAATTCTACCAAGGGCCAAATTCACATTTTTCTGGTATGTTAACTAAAAGTTTATAAGTTCCCTTAAAATTGTAAAGAAGACACATTTTCATAATCTTATGGAATACTTTTGCTAATTTAGACAATATTAATTTCGGTTGGTTATATGCTCACCACATCAGATTTTTTTATTTTTTTTATTATTACTTAAGTTCATACCTCCTGCAATTAGCAGCGCAATTTAAAATTATTTTTGTTTAATTTTTTTATATTCTTTATTGATTGAACATCAAAATGACAGAAGCAAATTTTCTTCTTCAAAACATTTGCAATACTATTAAAGAACACCTTTTATTGCTGCTATAGATTCTTAGATGTTTTATGAGCGCATTCATGCCTCAATTAAGTTGTTCGAATTATGCTTTTTTTCACGTTTGTAATCTTCTTTTTTTTATGGTCTGCCAAATTGCAAAGTGTTTTTGGGTTTGCATATGTATTAAAAATTTTTTTTTTGTGTATAAAAAAAAATTTTTACATCTTTAATAAAAAAAAAAGGTTTATTGCAAAAAAAAATTTATAATAGCGGGAATATTTCAAAACATAAAAAAATTTCATTTTTCAGAAATCTTTCATTAAAAAAAATTGTGCACTTTTCACAATTTAGGTCATTAATTCGTGAATCTTCCCTTTTATAGCACTTTTTCAAAAAATTTGTGAAAAAAGTGCTTACCGCTTCACTCCGCCCGTCTGTCCGTCCGTGGAAATGTTTCAAGTCTCAAATTTAGACACTAATAATAGTTCATTTCATTAGTAAATATAATTATTTTTCTTAGCTCACACAATTAACCCTTAAAATCGAACATTATATTAACCCCTCTTTAAATTAATTTTTGCCTTTTTAAGCACTATATAAATCGTATATCCTAAATATATGCAATCCTAGAAATAGTTTCGTACATTAATAAAAGAAAATTTTAATAGTGTAGTAGGTACACATAGATTGTTTTTAAAAGAAGTATTTTCACTTGTTGAAGTAGGGAAAAGTGCTACAATACAAACCATTGGTTTGACTCAACTTTATTTAAAATAATTTTTAAATACTCGTAAATTATAATCTCATTTAAATAACACATAAAGCGAGACTTAATGAGTCACCTAAATTTAACCTACGAATATTAACTGATTTTATCTATCGTTAGATTATAAAACGTTACGTTTTATAATTTCATTATAGAATTGCAGCAAAGTAAGTTTTCATTCAACCTGTCAATATAAAGTCAAATTAACCCTGTGTAACAATAATTTAATTAATCTTTTCTAACTTAAAAGCCTCTTAATCTGCGCAAAACAATAAAATAATGAAATAAAATTGCAATAAAAATTATTTCAAATAATATAAAATAAACTAATATTAAAAATTTCAAAAATCAAACGTAAAAAGCTATTTGGTCGTAATTTCTAGATTTATTATTTATAAAGAAATTTAACAAAATTTCCAAATTAATAACATCCTATATGGTTGACAATGCTAAAAGAAATAATGTTTTTTTGTGGGTGGACAAATTCATTATTGTGACACTTAATAAAAAGAATTTAAAAGTAGTTAAAAAGAAGAATGAGATGTAAAAATTTTTGAAAAATTACAGATATTTTTTTTTATTTTACATAAAGTAGAAAGAGCTTTCAAATTGGGTTGTTAAAAGGAAGAAAAAAACCTTTACGGTTTCCTTGCTTTCGAAAAAGTTAAAAATAAATCTCACCCTTTTTAAAATTTATTTTTATTTTTTTGTAATTAATTTTTTTTTGTTACTAAAAAAGAATTAACGTTAATTTAAAGCTGATAAAAAAAATTATGGAACCAAAAGGAAGACCAAAAAGAGGAAAAAACGATAAAATTTTCCCAAAGCCCAATTTTTTTCCTTTTTTCTTTTTCTATTAATTTTCTGTTTTATATGAATTTGAAAGACAAAAACCCACGTTATTGGAACAAAAAAAAAGGTAAAATGAAAATGGTTTTTAATAGGTTGAATTTCCAAACCGAACATAGTTTGATAGGTATACGAAAAATCTTTTTGTTCAATTTTTACTGCAAGTTGTCCCACTTTAAATATTTTCAGAAGTAGTGAAATTTTTCATATTGGAACGAAGTGATTTGATTATGGTCAAAAAAATAAAACTAAACTTCAATAAATTTTTAAACCGTAAAAGTTGAATAAACTATGACTTTGCATTTTGTGCCAAAAACTTTAATCTCGTATTAAAAACAAGGAGGAAATCAAGCGGAAGAATAAAAACAAGTGCAATTTAATACAAGTTCAATATTTAGATCAAAAATCAAAAAAAATAATAGCAAATTTTTTATATGAAACAGAATTAAAAACCTTTCACTTGTAAGATCTTTACGTGATTATTAAAAAAACTAACGTTTTAGTTTAAACTTTGCTGACAGGCCATTTTACGATTTCTAACAAAAATCTTCAATTCAAAATTTAGCATAACATTTTTTTAAACGTCAATTTATGTTCCAATGATGAAAGAAACAAGAAAACAAATTATAACTTTAATAGATTCAAAAAAGAAACTTTGAGAGTTGCATATTTTAAACATTTAATTGCTTTGGAGATAATGTTTATCTGAACAATTGACCATGGGGGATTTACCTATATTGATAATTTTTGTAGCCACCCATTTATTTTCTTATAGTTTGTAAATTTGTTGTATAAATAGTTTACAGGACTCATCATTGGACAATTCAATAAAATCCGTGCGGATCCAAAATTTTTTCTTTTCAGTGAGCAATTCTAGTATTTCATATAAAAATTATTATATTAGCTGCAGAGATAAGCTTTTTACATAATAAGAAACTCTTAATTTTTATTAAAAAATTGTCGTTACTTTAATGTAATATTGCAGCCCTTATAGTTCTTTTTTGAAAACATTAAATTATTTAAACAATAAACAATTTTTAATACTAAAATCGTTTACTCACTCTGCAAATTTAAGCATTTTCAAACATTAAACTTTAAACATTAAACTTTAAAAACACATTAAATTTCGTACATCAGCCCAATTGCACCATTTTTTTTAAAAGTAAACCTTTAAAATTAGAAAAAGTAACTTTTTTGTCCCGATTTCGAGAGAAAATCTCCTAATTTAGTTCAATGTGTCGTAATTAATTTGATTATAAAGCATTCAAAAGGACAATGTGCTTTTATGAAATAAAAAAAAAGTATTGTTTCCCAAAAAATTTGACCACCAATGTAGACAGTTTTATTTTTACTTCAAAGGATTCAAGGTAAATTAATATTTAAAATTAAACTAAATAAAAACTTCAAAAAGGATCTAATTCTGTCTTTGTTTTTTTCTGTTGTTATACAAAAATAATGTTTAGCAAAAGAAAAAGGTAATGTCAAAGCGATTTATTTCATAACGAAATTTAAAGATTTTTAAGAATGTACTTTTTGTTTCATAAAAAGCAGTTTGACTATAACAAACTGATTTTTACAAAATTTCATTATAGAAAATTACATCACATTTTCTGCACAAAGCTTTCAGCACCTTAAAGCGAAAACCGTTTTAAATTATAGTACACGTATTGAAATTTGGTGATTCAAATCTCAAATAATTATAACTAAAAAAATTTTCACCCATTGCTTACCGTCGATTAAAACCATATCGTGTTCTGACATTTTTTTACTTTGAAAGATTCTATACAAAATTCACTTTGAAATCGCAAACTGGATAGCTTTAATAAATACCTTCGCAAATATCAGACGCCTAAAATACACCGTGATCAACAATTCAATATTTAAAGCAACTGGAAGTTTGAAATTAAGGTCATTTATAGAAAAAAAAAGTTGATCTCATTCTGAACTTCATGTAAAGTATAAATACCATAAAATGATTATAAACACAATTATTTCTTACAACAAATGTTTGCATATACATATATATACATATATATAGTTAACGAACAGTATATTATTTCAGAATGACAATGAATGTCAAACTTACTTACATACAAAACACAAATAGAAAAACTTTTATTCCGAGATTTCAACTATTTTAGTATGTTAAAACTTAGCAATGATTGATTCAAGTCATTAAACGCCTTAAATACATTTCTAATGAAAAACCTAATTTTTGTTTTACGATTTAATTATATTCTTCTGCTATTTTACACTTTTCTATGCAATACCAATTATTATTAAAAAACCATTATGCAAAGTTGTTCACTGTCCTTATAACTTGTTATGTTATTTTGACTTAATTTACCACAGCATTACATCTAATGATTTTTATTAGTTGCAAAAAAAAAACAAACATTTCTGTTAATTAAAAGAAAAAAATTAATCGAGGCGTTAGAGCTTCCGTTGTTTTTCCGTTGTGTACAATAATAAATAAATAAAATAAGAAAAAATAAAAATTATAAGAAAAGATAATTTTTCTTTTTACATCATAATGAATTTATACATAAAAAGTAAAAATAAAAATACACGCTTTACTTATCAATAAAAGTGGAAAAAAAATTGGCATTGAATTTAGAAAACGTCACATAAAACAAATACATTAACAGCGAAAATTTCTAGGAAAGAATAATAATAATACATACATAAATATGATTGTATGTATATAGCCGTTGTTGGAATCCAAACGTGCCCCATACGCCTAATAAGACTAATTTTTATGCAAGAATAAGAAAACTTTTACATTCGCCCTATTTACGTTTTAATGTGCTAAAAAGAAATAATATTTGAAACCAAAATTTTTTATTTGGCTATTTTAATTCCTACTATAAGCTCACAAACTCTCTCTATATATATAGAATATATTAATATATATTGTTTAAATTTCCAATCGCTAATAATTTTAGCTTCCACGCCCTTTTCTATCAAAAGTGAAATTTTTACGAAATACAGGCGTCTAATTTTTGTTCGAAAAAACCTGCGGAAAATCGATCCTTTTAAGGTAACTTTCTCAAATTATAGCAGGTAAAAAGAAAATTATCATAATACATTATTCTCGTGTACCGAATTAAAGAAAAGTTCATGAAAATTTATTTTAGGTGTATGAAAAGAAAACTCTCTTTTATTCGGAACAAAATACTTCTATTTTTACCAATATATTTCTACATATTGCTACATACGCACTTTATCAAAGCTGGCTTTCATCTCAAAATCTGTTTCAGAACGAAATCTCCAGAACGAAATAGATCCCGGTTCCAGAAGATGTGCTTAAACGAAAAATAATTAACATAGTCATGCATCACAATAATATAGTAATAATGTGCCTATTACACTAATAATATTAACTTAATGCAAATTTCTTCATACAACTGCAGAAGAGATGGATGAGGTAATCAAAGGAACGAGTTAAAGGCTGAAAAATTAAAAAATTTTTCTCCTCGAACTGTACTCGAACCAGTGACCTACCGTTTTCTAAGTGGACGCTCTACCAACTGAGCTACAGAGGCATGACGAAATTTTGTTCCCAAATATCATATCAGAAAAAGCAGAAAAAACTGTTTTGGTCAGTCCACCTTCTTTCTTCTGGAAATTTCAAATACTCGTATTAACCTTTCATCAAATTAATAAAAATAATTAATTAATAATAAGTTTCTGTTGTGGGTTCCGCGCTTTATAGTTTTGCAGATGACTCCAAAATTGTGAGGACCGGTCGGTTGGAGGTTGATTGTCTGTAGTTGCAGAGCGATTCGGATCGTTTTTGGGACTGGTGTCGGATCAATGGCTTGGAACTTAACTTTGGTAAATTTTGGGTCATGAGCTTTTCGCGGAGGAATGAGTCTTCTGTTGCCCGGCATGATTATTGCCTTAACGGGATTATATTGAGGAGAATGAGCACTTTTTCTGAACTTGGGGTTATGCTTGATGGCAGGCTGAATTTTCGTGCTCATTTAAATGTGATCTTTGATAGGGCTAATTCGAAGCTGGGTTTTGTAATGAGGTGGGCTAGAGATTTTATTGATCCAATTTTTGAGTATGCTTGTCAGATTTGGATGCGCGCATTCTGCTGATTATGATAGGAATGAGCCGGTCACTAGAATGTTGCGTACTGTTAATTCTAATTCTTTGGTATTGGTCCTGCTATTAGTAAGGGTACTCTTAGATCTAGACTTTTGTGTAATTTAAATTTGTAGTAATATTTTCGTTTCTTCTTGTTCTTATACTTCTCTCTCGTCTTTATTTATCTATATTATCTACTTTGTTTTCCTCTGTTCTGTTTGCCTGCTGGTCGGTTTCTTGTTAGTCGTTATGGTTTTTTGTTGTTATTATTATTTTTAAGTTGTGCTCTGTTTCCCTCCCTTTCCTATAAATAATGATGCTGTTGCTTAGTAACTGGTAGTTGCTTAGTTGCGACTAAATGATGATTGCGATTTATTTACGCCTGTTGGCGATATGCTTAATGCTTGATCCAAGCAATGGATGTTTGATGTTTCAAATATTCACAGTGAATTAAATATATGTTTTGAACACTACATTTTTTGTATCATCTGATATGGTACAGATCCTTGGTAATGTGATCCAGTTTATTTCTTTTACCCAGCTTTCCTGAGTAATGCACTGCTCGAGAAAAGTATATTAATATCTCAAAAACTGAAGTAGGGGAAATTTCTGGCTTGTACGTGGAAGTTACAGTGCTTGACGAGAAGTTAAGAATAATTTAACTAACAATTCACAAATTTCAACAGATAATTTCTAATTATATAAAGTTTTAAATGAAGTTATGAAATCTAATATCGCTTTACTAATTATTTTATTACTCGATTCATTGACAAGATTACAATTTTTAACGTTGGAAATGCTATTTAATTAGACAAATTTGGCTTTGCGGCCATTTACCTAGAGATATTTAAACCACTTGGGATACAACGTTTTAAGGCGATTAAAAGCCCGGACTATGCCGTCAGGTTACCACACTTTGTGTTCTACACTTACACTTATTTAACTTATTTTTACCGACCGTATTGGGTAAACAATAGGTAGGTTATATGATGGCAACAAATTTTGCATATCGAGTTTTCGGTGGGAACGTACTTCTCCATAGTAGGGAAGTGTAAATAAACTATTTTTAGCAACCTGTCGGTCTGTGTGTGCACGCGTGTATCTCAAGTTCGGCTGAACCGATTTTGATGAAATTTTATATGTAAGTTTATTTCCACCATGGCACGGATTGATCAACTTTTGGTATATATCAGGCCGCGGAACTGCACTTTTTAGCGGGCCTGTTTTACATTTTTGGACATTTTGAAGAAAATATTCAACCGATTTACTTGAAATTTTATATATAACCTCAGCCCGATCGTCCGCGAAAATTCCTTACTTTTGAAAAAAATTAGGCATCGGCAACTAGTCGTTTCTACGGGCCAAATATACATTTTTGTGTATATAAAGAGAAATAATCAACCGATTTCATTGAAATTTAATATTTGAATTCCTCGTATTAAAACAATGAACATGTAAATTTTTTGAAAGATCAGGGCTCGAAAACTGATCCGCGGGCCGATTTTACATTTTTCACCATATCTACTGAACGAATTGATGGAATTTTTTGAAATTAGATATTTGAGTTCTGGTTATTACCGAAACTAACTGTCGAGCATTTCAGGGAATTCGGGTAGCACAAAGCGAAACTCTACTAAGAGCCAAATTTACATTTTTCTAGGTATGTTCTTATAGTTAACATAATGTCCTAAAAGTCTTACTAATGTCCTAAAAGTTGGAAAGAAGTATTTAACAGACATTTTTATAATATTCTGTAACACTTTTATTTAACTAGGCAATACACAATGCGGTCGGTTATATGCTGACCACATCAGATTTTTTTAGTTACACATATTACTACGTCAAATAGCGATGACCAGTTTCTTTTGTTTTTTGTTTTATCTTCCGATTCTATTATACACGTACGTAGATTACGAGTATAACCAAAATTTCGAAAAGTTAAGAAAAAAAAGGGAAATATGAAAAGGAAAATTTATTTTTGCCAAGACTTAATATAATTTAACTAACAATTTAGGTTATGAGTAAATGACTGCTACTTTGCTGTATTCTTTTTATTATTATGCGTCTATCGTATGATCATATACACACATTTATATGTTCCTGCTCAGCGTAAAATTCTTTCGTACATTTGTAAAATTGAAAAATGTACATTTAGAATTAAATCGGTAATAAATATCTAATGGAGATCACTACCTTACACACATACATATATCAAAGATTTCACTATAAAAATTATAAGACAACATGCACATGCCATCAAAACTCAGGAACAAACTAATTATGCCTAGATCTCATAATTTTTAGGGCCCGAAAATTAGGTTCTTTATGTTTTAACTTTTGTAATTAATTTTTATTTTTATTAAACAGATTCAACTAAAACTTTGTGCTAAAAAGTATGTTTAAACTCTTTTTTAAATAACACTATTAAAAATAACCCTTCAACATTTTTAGTGCTTTGACTTCTAAAAGATAGGCTTAAGATTTATAATTTTTTTATATAATTATCGTTTAATTTACTTATATTTCTTTTAACCATTTTCAAAATAGAATTTAAAAAATTAAAAAAAAAGGTCTAGGTGGAAAAATCGAAATATCCTTTATTATATTCTATTTGATTTACAAATTTTCCTTTCTATATCTTGCCTCAAGCGATTGATAAAACTTCCTTTTACTTTTGTAATCTGAATCCTTTTGTAATTTCTCCTTTTTCATGCGTACATACGACATATGTTTCAAATATCTTATTGTACATACAATTACAGCTCGCGACTAGCTGTGTAGCGAAAATTTCAGAAAATTTAATATCGAATGTCACTGCAATAAGCTATTAGAATTTGACAATGAACTTCATTTTTAATTTTAAAATGGAATTTAAAATGAAAATTACAATGCAATCAAACCTAAAATATAAGTTCCATCAAAGCTGTATCATAAGAAAAATATAGACGTTAAATTTATAGCTGCTATAGTCACTGTAAGTTTAATTACAACAATGCCACTTCTAGAACGTCTCGTATAACACCTGGTGTCACAGTATGACATTACTTGCAGTTCTTGTTTTAAAAATTAGCACAGCATTACTTGCACTACTCAGCCTGAAAATTTTAAATATTTGTTTGTTTATTACTAAAACATATATTTTTATTTAACAGCTCCTAAATTTATACAACACGATAAATTGTTCCGGCAAAGTTATTATTTTATTTTACATAAGAAATTACATGAATTTATAAAACTTTTTATGAAAAAAAAGTTTATCTATTTCAATATACACCAATATTTTAAATTTCAAATCAGCGTTTGTCACCAATTTTTAGTTAAGAGGTTTTTTAAAATAAATAATTCAGGTTTAAATTTTATTAATCGATTGCATTGTTAAAAAGAAACGTAATTTTATTAAACCATTGGTTGTATTTTTTTTTAAATTTTAGGAAAAGGAAAATAAAAATAGCAAATAAAGTCATATTTAATATTGCCAAAAATCATAAAAGCATAGGAAAATTTCACGAAAATCCTTCACAGATTTTTTCATTAATTTTGCATTAATTTTGTTTTTTCTTTTAAGATACCTTTTAAATTTCGAGTATAATACATCCCCAATACTACGAGTACATATTACGTTAACAAACTTTTCATCGGAAATAATTCGAGAATTCAAAATTTAAAAGCTTTGTTTTTTTCGCTCATAATTGTTGCAAAAATCTAATTTTGCTGGTACAAGACTACAGCATGGATAAAAATTTAGTTGAAACACTCGTTACAATTTTGCATTTACACTCGTTAAAATTTTGTTTTTCCACAATTTACGAAAACAATAAAGTTTGCGACAAAGAAAATTTCGGAATTAAAATTTTTAACAGCTTTTTAAGCAAAAATTTTTAAACATTTGAATTGACTATTTTAACCAACCGCTTTGAATACAATAAGGGAGTCTGTGATGCACCAAATTTCGGTTGTCGAGTCAGGGAAGTCGGATGAAACAAATCGAGACTCTTCTAAGACCCAAATATTTTAATAATTTAACATTTTTGCTACACTAGGCAACACACATTGCGGTCAGTTATGTATTGACAACTTAAAATTTTTTAGATTTGAATGGACACTAGTAGACTTAAAGAATTTACCTATGTGATTAACCTAAGTGATCAATGTTATATTTTCTTTTAGTCAATTATTTATATTAAGAACATTTACGTGAGCAATTGGTAAAAGTAAGGCACGTGCTCGAGATTCTTGAGTAATAATTATTTATTTAACATTGACAAAAAGAACAAGTTTTTTTCAATACAAAGGTTCTCTCTACGTTCGACTTAGTTTCTAGAATTACTTCTATTGAACTTTAATAAAGAATCGAAAACAAATGAAAGCCCATCAAATGCCTCTTGTTTAAATTTACGATTTAACTTTAATCATAATTTTAAATCAGCGCAAAAAATTTGGTTAGCGCTAATGAATGAGTTTTGTAGGATATTTCAGAATAGAGGGGCTAAACAATATCACCAGTTTTTTCTTTTTAGGTAACATCCTAACGCAAACATTGTACATGAATAAGGGCATTAGTTAATGAAATTTGTAGTAAAAATAATCATGTTAGTGCAATAATTATAGTTAAGTCACATTTAAATTAGTATTCCAGTTACCAACAAAATGAATGTAACGCAATTTTAAAAATTAAATACTTGCAAAAAAACCTTTAGCGTTAGAATTTCATAAAACGTCTGATAAATAATGGTAAACAAGTGCATAAAATACGAAACTGGAATGACACAGATTTGAACCAACTCAAACGTGTACCTGCTTCATTTGAATCAAACGAGATCTAATGATAGCGAGTATCCTCACTCGTTATAGCCACAAGGATTTTCATGAAGTTTTCAAAAAAAAAATTTAACGACAGCTATTTAATATTTTAAAAAAGTATTAATATAAAAATAGAAAAATAAAAAACAAAATGTACGATTTACCGTTATTTTTTATCAACATAAAATACATAACGCCGTGAAAAGAAAAACCTTGAAAATTAAACACACGTTTTCATCGTAATTTTTTTTTAAGCAGTCTTTTTTTTTCTTTTCTATTTCAAAAAAATTTCGGTATCGTTCCATCGTCTTGGTGACTTTTTATAATATTTTTCTTTTTATATTTTAAAGCGTTTTTTATTCATTTTAATACCGTTTGAAAACTTTTGAGAGTTTAACTTTCTTTCCGATAAATTGGATTACGTGAAACTTAAGCAAAAAATTTCCAACGTATCAGCATGAATTCTTAAAAGGTTTCCTGTTTTCATTTTGTTGAAATCGTTTTCTTTCATTTGGTTACTTGTGTTTTTCACGTTAGATTTTGTTTTTTTTGTTTTACTAAGATTAACTTTTTTAAAACAAGACCATGCAATGGTAGGAGAATTATAACTTTTCAGAAGAAAAATAAAAGTTTCAATAGAAAGAAAATAAAGAAGGAAAGTGAAAATTCTATAGATGTGATTTTAAAAACAAAAAGTGATAGGTACGCTTCGTACGTACATACGTAGAGAACTACATAAGTAAGTATATTTTGGCTTTCAATCCCAATACAAATAAATAATTTTATAATTTTTTATATATAACTTACATATTCGAGAGGTAGTAGTCTTGCAAAATCAATTTAATTTTTGCAATTTTTAAGAAAACCCTTTTTTGCCACATGCATGTTAAGCAATGAATATATACTTCTATACTTTTAAAAATCATTTACAAATTCATACATTAGTTTTCAATTCTAATAAAAATTTTACAATTTCTATTTAAATCAGCTTCCCAGCTTCACTTTGCCAGTGTTACAGTTATTTTTATACCCGTACGAACGTATGTTGGAAGGGTATTCTAAATCTGTCTTGCCGTTTGTAACGCTAAAAAATAATGGTCTGAGATATAGACACAAGTGTATGTTTTTTATCAGTGTCGAATTCTGAGTAAATTTAGTTTTGTCTGTCCGTCTATCCGTCCGTCGGTCCCAACTATAACTCAAAAACTAATTGAGCTCAAAATTATTTGGCTGTATCTCAGAAACTATAAAATCTGTGATATTGAAGCTTCACACAAGCAAATATATAGGTATGGTCTCCATACCAGACACGACCCCTATCAGTGGTTACAAACTCCATACCAAAGTGAATATACCCTTTACGAAGGTGCAGGTATTAAGAATAAAAAATCTTAAGTTCCATATATGAATATAGACATTTTTTCATAAATCCAAATAATTTCTTCAATACAGTAATTTTATTAACATATTGAATGTATTTGAATCACGATATGTATGAACAAACACATGAAGCAGTGCCTGCATGTGAAACACGTCAAGAGTTGTTTTAGAATTTTTAAGAAATTTCTACGCTTTTTGTTTTGAAATCGTAAACTCTTTGTTTTGAAATCGCCTCAGAGTAAGACAAAATATAATATTATAAAATAAAATAAATACATAAAAACTAAAATTTTATGTAAAATAATTTGTTGTCTCATAATTTTCTCTATGAAAATTTAAAAAAAATTCAATTAATATTTTTACAATCATTTTGATTTTTGTTTTAATATAAAATTTGTACATTTTCAATTAAATATAAGAACATCTTTCCAAATTGTTGTAAAAAAACTCCAGTGATGAAAAAATAACACACAAAAATTAATTAAATACGAAGTTTTCATCCTAACACAATGAATGCATCAATTAATTAATAAAATAAAGTTGGGTCAAACCAATGGTTTGTATTGTAGCACTTTTCCTTTCAACAAGTGAAAATTCTGCTTTTAAATACAGTCTATGTATACCTATCACACTATTAAAATTATTTTCATTCATATACAAAACTATTTCTAGGATTGCATATATTTAAGATGACGCATATATGCAGTCTTTGAAATAAAGCAAAAATTAATATAAAAAGGGGTTAGCATAATGCTCGATTTTAAGGGTTAATTGTGTGAGTTAAGAAAAATAATTATATTTTTTAATTTCATTGAATTTACCGTTAGCTTTTTGCGTTTATAGAAATTTGAAAAAGCTAGCGATTTCGGAAATATAAGGTGTCAAAAATTCAAATTTTACAAATTTCAAGAGGCGATAACTTGAGGGGGGGTGGAGATGGAAAAAAATTTTCTTCTAACGAAATAAACTTTTTGTTAATGTCTAAAAGCTCCTAAAATTTCAAGCTTCTACAGGCTGGGGTCTAGAAGAAAAACGAAATCAAAAATTTGGAAAAAAAGGACTTTAGATAACGGTAAATTTGAACGGCCATTTTGTTTTTCTAAAGTTTAACTATAGTATACCGCGCTAGGGGAAGCAAGTCACTGCCTTTTTGCGTTTGAAAAATTTCAAAAATGCTTATGGTTTCATTGCAACAAATATTTAAAAAAGGCCATTTTTAGGGTTTTGGGGGGGTATAACTTCTAGAGGGGAGGAGATAGGTAAAAATTTTATTTTACGGAAGAAAGTTTCTAGTAAAGATCTATGTATATATAAAATTTCAGCTTTCTATCTTCAAGGGTGTAGAAGTTTTGTAAACAAAAAAAGTGTCCACGGACGGACGGACAGAGTGAAACTAATAAGCACCTTTTTCAAAGATTTTTTTGGAAAAGTGCTAAAAATAAGAAAAAACTTTTTATATAAAATATTTTGCTTTACTTCAATTTCAAAACTTATTTAATATTTATTCAAAGTTGCTTAATATAAATAAATTCAGCTAACTTTGCAATATTAAATTTTAATATAATAAAAGTACAATGAACTTATATTTAACATTAGCTCAAAGAATTGTGAGGGTCATAGAATCTTATAAGTTCTAATAATAACAAAAAAAGTTTTTCATATTACTTTTGCCATCAAAACTTTATTTTTATTCAAACACAAAAAAAGTTAAAATAATTGAAAAAAAAATAATCAACTTTTTTGATTTTTCCTCATCTTTATCATTATCATCATCATCTAGAAATAAAGTTAAAGCAAAACAAAGGCAAATTGAATTAGCTTGACTATTGAATAATCGCACGAGTGACTGACGCAGAACCTCATTCTAGCACATATTTGTACCTTCTAAAAGTTGTATTCTTTGAGTATCTGCAATTCTACTACACATCATGAAAATACTTGCAATCACTAATTTATGCCTCTTACGTCACCAAAACCAAATGTTCAGCTATCACGTTAATAGACTTACATAACCATTGGTTTTGGTGACCTTAAAAAGTTGCGAATAGTAAATTGCTTCATCAACTCCGAAGCTTTATTTGATATTTGTCAGACATGATTATTCTCAATCAGGTTTTCTTTAACCCTTCAAAGCTACAATGCGTTACCAGCAATTTCTTTCTTAATAAACTTTGCGGAACTACGAGTACACCTCAGAGGTAGCCCAAGTGCAAATACTAGTTTCGGACTGGTATATATTGGTTTAAAACTTTAGCGTCACAGCTACAATAATTAACATGTGGACAACCTTATTGTAAACAGCAGCACGTCACGTCCTATCACACTACATCAGATCGCGTCACATAACATTAAAATGAAAATTATAAGAAATATCTACTGCAACAGCTTCCAAAATGTAGAATCATATCATCTAAAATGTATAAAGGTCCTTGGAAACTGATTTTATGTTATTATAAATAAAGTCAGTTTCCAAGTAATTAAAACTAAAAAATAATATAGTATTTAGGTGTAAGATACTACTACGCTTCTAGGTTTAATATGCAATAGAAGAAAACAAAAGAAAGAATAAATATATATACGAGTAGATATATAGATAAGAATAAGAATATATAGATAAACTAACATAATATAGATATATACGTGCTAATACAGAATTATTTGTGCATACATTAAATAAGCAATATTTAACTTAATATATCGAATAATAAATTTATAACAACTACTCAAAATGTTGAATACATTATAACGTATAACTAAAAAAATTCAAAAAATTATTACCATTTATTTTGAATTTTAAACAATGACTCATTCTGCTCAATTAAAACCTTATTAAAATCTTGACCTTAAAATATGAGGCCGCTTATTTATACTAAAATTTGATTTTGGTCTAAAATTTAAATTTAACTCATATTCGCAAATTTTAACTAATTTCAAGCTTATTTTATTATTTGGTACTAAAACTTGAACTGGTATTAAATTTCAACTTTCATTCAAGCATATATTGAACAGGTTGAACTTGTTTACAATAAATTCGAATCAAACTAATACGTAGTTTGTTTAGTGGAGTAGTTCATTTAAACAAGTGAAAACGCTTAAAAAATAAAGTTGGTTCAAACAAATGTTTTGTAATGTAGCACTTTTCCCTTCACCAAGTGAAAATAAAAACATCTAGCGCTTTTAAAAACAATCTAGCGCTTTGTTTCTTTCATTCATATACGAATATATTTCAAAAATTGCACACCTTTAGGATGATCAATGTATTCAATGTTTTATTTTAAAACAAAAAAAAATTTACAGGCGTTAACATGCTCGATTTTAGTGGTTAATTGCGTGTGTTAAGAAAAATAATTATATTTTTTAATAGCATGGAATTTACCGTTAGCTTTCTACATTTAAAGAAATTTGGAAAATTGAAATTTTATGACTTTCGATAACTTGAGAAGGATTGGTGGTGGAAAAAAATTTTCTGTAACGTAATTTATTATCTATTGATTTTTAAAAGCTGCTACAATTTCAGACTTCTACAACTTATGAGTCTTAAAAAGTGTGGAAGGGGACGGACACATGGGTCGGCAGAGTGAAACTAATAAGCACTTGCTTTATAAAAGATAAATTTACCTACTAAATGCAATATGTGAATATATACGCATATAGTTATGTACATAATAAAGCTGGGTCAAACCAATGGTTCGTATTGTAGCACTTTTTCCTTCAACAAGTGAAAGTACTGATTTTAAAAACAGTCTATGTATATCCACCGCACTATTAAAATATTTTTATTCACATACGAAACTATTTCTAATTGCATATGTTCACGATGAACGATTTATGCAGTCTTTGAAATAAAGCAAAAACTAATTTAAAGAGGGCTTAACATAATGCTCGATTTTAAGAGTTAGTTGCGTGAATTAAGAAAAATAATTACATCTTTTATTGTCACAGAATTTACCGTTAGCTTTTTGCGTTTATATAAATTTGAAAAAGCTTGCGGTTTGAGAAATATAAGCGTCAGAAATTCAAATTTTACAAATTTCAAGAGGCGATAAGTTGAGAGGGGGTGCAGATGGAAAAAAATTTTTTTCTAACGAAATAAACTATTTATTACTATCTAAAAGCTGCTAAAATTTCAGGCTCCTACAACCTGGGGTCTAGAAGAAAAACGACATCCAAAATTTGCAAAAAACGGATTTTAGATAACGGTAAATTTGAACGGCCATTTTGTTTTCTTAAAGTTTAACAATAGTACGCCATGATAGAAGAAGCAAACTACTGCGTTTGCAAAATTTGGAAAATGCCTATGGTTTCATTGCAACAAATAGGTTCAAAAAGTCATTTTTATGGTTTTGGTGGGGCATAACTTAAAGGGTGTGGGATAGGTAAAAATTTTGTTCTACGGAAATAAATTCCTAGTAAAGATCTATGCACATATAAAATATCAGCTTTCTATCTTCAAGGGTGTAGAAGTTTTGTAAACATGTCCACGGACGGTCGGACGGACGGACAGAGTGAAACTAATAAGCACTTTTTTTAAAAAAATTTTTGGAAAAGTGCTAATTATTATCAGTTTTAAAAGAAAGCTTTTCTATGATACATTGCATCAAAGTGACTGAAAAAGATACTATCTACTTTAACGATGAAGGTGGGAAGAAGACTTGTTAATATTTTATTACCACCAAAAATTTTTCTTTCTATACTTGTTGTTTTTTTAATTCTATACTTTTTCGTTAATGACTTCGGGAAGTTAAGATTATTATAATTAAATGAAAGCTTAAAATGTATAAGAAAAAAATATTAACGGTAAGATGAGTTTCTTTAACAAAAAATATTGAAAAACAAATGTCTGCAATATTTTAATATTTCAAAGAAGAAAGAAAATTTATTTTTACTTATTGTCTTTTTGAACTTTATGGCACATAAAAATCATAATTTATGATGATGAGATAGGTATTTAAAATGTAATCAAGAGAAGCAAGAACAAGTACCTTACTGAAACAACGGTCAAAATATTTTTAAAATAAAATTTGTAAAAATATTTGTGAAATATAAGAAAAAAAAGCTACTCTACAAACATATAATTTTAATATTATTAAAGTATGAATTTTATCGACTTAAAGCAACGTTTTTCAGATATCCTTAGCCTAAATAATATTAGAGAAGCAAATTGTGGTGTGTGCATTTTTACCGACCGCATAGTATATACAACAAGGTGGGTTATGTGATAGCAACAAATTTTGCATATCAAGTTTATTTTTGCATACCAAGTGCAAATATACTATTTTTAGCAAACTGTTGGCCTGTCTATGTGTGCATGCCTCAAGTTCGGCTGAACCGATTTCAATGAAATTTTATATGCAAGTTGGTTTTGGCTATGTCACAGATTGATCAACTTTTGGGATATATCAGGCCTGTTTTATGTTTTTGATCATTTAAAAAAAATATTCACCAGATTTACTCGAAATTTTACATATAAGCTTCATTCAACCGTACGCAAAATGCCTAACTTTTAGAAGAAATCAGGTGTCAGTAACTGGAAGTTTAGTACGGGTTAAATATACATTTTTTCGTATATAAAAAGAAATAATCAAACCGATTTAATTGAAATTTAATATTTTAATTCGAGGTATTAAAACAATGAATCTATCAATTTTTTGGAAAGATAAGGGCTCGGAAACCAAACTGGGAGCCGATTTTACATTTTTTACCATATCTTCGGAACCGATTGATGGAATTTCTTGAAATTTAATATTTGAGTTCTAGCTGTTACCAGAAGTTACTGGGGAACTTTTAGTATAATTTGAACTGCCATGCAAATTCAAAAGCTAATTTCATATATTGGTAAAAATAACAAAGCTAAATTCATGAAACTTGGAAGTTATGCTTCCAATTATGAGTCAGAAATATCCTCGAAGTTTTTATGGAATGGCTTAACCTTATAGTTTTTATAGAATGTATCCTTGAAGTCTGACAACTGCAAAAGCTAATTTTAAATATTCGAAAAAATAATAAAGTTAACTACATGAAATTTGACAATCGCGTGTCCAATTACAGCCAAGATATATTTTCAAAGTTATTATGGAATGGTTTGACAGGTTCGGTTAGCTGCCTTACAACTGCAAATCCTAATTTTAAATATTCGGAAAAGTTTTTATGAAACTTGACATATGGTGTGGAGGTTCAAGTAACTCATATACAATCAAAAGCTAATCCTAAATTTATTAAAAACTAGTCGTTATACTCGTATATTCAAGACGTAGAGTATTATTCAGTCGGTTCAGACCAACTGAAACGTTTTTACTTGCTTTTTGTTTTCATACTTTTGCTTCTTTTTAAGTGGCAATTCTGTTACTTATTTTTTTAAAGTTCAGATATGGTATGCCGCAATAGAGGAAGGCAGCCACTAATTTTTTGCTTTTACAAAATGTGAAAAATGCTTGTGGTTTCACTGCATAAGTGGTTAAAATGTACAATTTTTATGGTTTAGGTATAACTTTTAAAGGGGGAGAGATAGGTGAAAATTTTGTGCTACGGAAATAAGTTTCTAGTAAAGATCTATGTACATATAAAATTTTAGCTTTATATCTTCTAGGATGTAGAAGTTTTGTTAACAGACACACGGACAGATGGACGAAAGGACGGAGGGACGAACGGACGGACAGACAGAAAGAGTGAAACTAATAAGCACTTTTTTTTTTTAAAATTTTTTAGAAAAGTGCTAAAAACTCAAGTATTTTATAGAAAAACAAAAATCCACTCGATTTACTGCATCTTTATTAAACTATTCATACTTTCAAATTATAGTTCTAGCTTTAATTTGTAGATTTATTTTTGGTGTTATAAATTATAGCCTATTTCTTCGTCTAAAATTATAGCTTGTTTATTAAAAAAAATATTTTTGCCTTTAAAAAAATTTTTAACAAATCAATATCTTAAAAGACTTGATAGTATCTTGAATATAGGAAGTAAATTGACAACAGGCGTTTTCAGAAGTAGTGCAGTAGTTGAAATATAAAAGACTAAAACAAATCTTGAAGTGAATCCTGTTACAGAAAAATTAAAAAATGATTTATTTTATACCAAATTTAAGAATACCAAAATTAATTTTCCACCTTTCTTCGTGATGTTTAGAAATTTAATGTATAAATATGAAATACCATCACAACTTAATTTTAATCACAATAAATTTGAAAATTTTCTTTTTGGCGGAAGAAAAATATACAATTTGATACTGAGTTATCTCATCAATACAAAATATGAACACCATGAAAAAATTTTTAGTGGTAGTACCTACAATGGCGTAGAAACTGGTTCTGTTTTTAAATGTAAACATTTAAATTGAAAATTCCAACATTGCAAAATAATGCACTGATATGCACTGATTCCCTTAGTAAAATTCAAGGAATTAAAAAATATTGCACAAATTAGCAAAAAATCAATTGAGGAACCAACTGATATGACTTACACAAATTACGGACAATTGATAAACGAAACAATTAAAAATTCTTGGAATGAAGAATGATTGAATACACAAAATATCAAACTGAGCAAAATTAAACCAAATACAATTGAATGGAAAAATATAAATTATTTATCGTGGCAAAAATCAATTAAATTAACAAGACTAAGAATAGGTCATTCCAATTTCACATATAAATTTCTTTTCGAAAATATTTCTCCATCTATTTGTGAATGTGGTAATAGCTTAACAGATTTTTGATGACTGTCACCGAATTTCAAGTATCAGAACCAAATATAAAATACAAAATATAAAATATTCAAGTCTTGGAAAGTGAAGACGAAATATATAACAATAATATTTCTGAATTTTTAAAAGAAACTAATTCTTTAAAAAAATTATGATATTTTAGTAAATTATTTATTGTATAATTTTATCATGATTACATATTGTAAAATAATTTTAAATTTAAATTAACAGGGCCTGATAAAATCCAAAAGGGTTATAAAGGCCAATAAAAAAACCTTAAAAAACCTTAATAATAATAACCAAACCTATATTAATAATTTTAAACAAATTTACTTTTAAATTAGCCTTAAATAAATAAATTTAATTTTTCATTATGTATGTACATATTGTACATACATAATAATTTTTATTATATTAATAATTATGATTACATTTTAATAAATATTTATTTTAAAAACTATTTGAATTTTTCGCTCCAATAAATTTTTCGTAACTTTAGAACCAATGTTACTAAAGAGTCCCTGCAAAAAACTAAAACAAAAAGAAAAAACAAAAAAAACCTTGAAGTTGGAAGAATAAAATTTTTAAATTGCGAATTTACAAAGTTTACGAAGATTAACTAGAGCGATAATAATGATAATAACAAATGTATTTTCTCAACCATTAAATTTACAAGAATCAATTAAATTATAAGTCTTAAAATTCTATTGAAAATTAATTTAATACATCCTTAATTAAATTTACAATTGGGAATCTAGGCGTTAATCATTAACTCAACGATTCTATATTACGGCTTAATTATGAATAGTTGTAATATGTTTAAAAGTTATGTTGAATGTTGAATCTACACCTCGACAAAATTCATATTACAAACATATTGCATACATATAAATTTTCAAGGTGTTACATAACATATGTATATCATGTACATAGCAATTTTATTATTACACACATCATGAGAACCGTTTGACTAATAAATATATTTTAACATTAATAATAATCATTAGGGATCCAAACTAAAACCTAGGTACGATCGTAATCAGTGTTGCGATACGAGTATTAGCATTTTAAATGCAAATTTAGCATAATAAATTTTGGTTTTGCATTGCATAATAGCGTTTGAAAAAACATTAAAAGATGTTTTAAAAAAGTTGGTATTTTCTGTTAAAACCTCAGACATTTAAATACACTCATTGACAAAAAGCAACTTCTAAAGCTATTTAATTCAATAACTAAAACTGACGACAAAAGATACAAGCTTAATTCTGCTATTAAACTTAATTTATCAATGAGACGATTTATAAACTTAAAAATATTAGCAGAAGTCGCAAGCCATTAATAGGTTGAGTGGGTGTAATATATAAAAAGTTTTGAAGTAATTTCTTTTTCCCTTATTCCTATTCAATATATTAATTTTTAGCAAGTCGGAAGATCACACTCTGAAGATTTGAGTCGGTTACATTGGATCGGCTGTGAAAAACTTCCCGGCCAAACGTATAGAAGTCTTTAAGACCATTTCGACGATATATCGTGTAAATATTTTCCATATCTCCCAGACTGGCAGAGTCGTTTTCAAAAAACTGTTCGTCAATTTAAACCCACGATCTAGGAGCCAGTAATTTTATCTACATACATGTCATCTATCTCTACACTTCTTCTTGACATTAATTAATACTTTTCATTTAAGTATTTTTCTCTGTTTTGGATTGATACTACTTGATATGTAAATTGGATACGATCGAGATACTATGGTAGGGGTGTCTGTCATACAACTTAAAAATTTATTTGGCTATATCTCACAAATTATAGAAGCTGTAGTATAGAAATTTCGCACAAGCGAATATATTATTTGAGCCACATCATAAAAGTCGTTGAAACTGCTTGGCTCCTTCTGGGAGCTGCCATACAACTTAAAAAGTTACTTGACAATATCTTGAATACAGTATTGAAATTTTGAAAAATAAAATATGGTAAAATGGCAGCTAAAAGCTGTATTCACTGTTCAGATCTCATGAGCACTTGTGATAGCTACCATACAACTTCAAAAGTTATTTGGCATAATCTCTAGATTAGAATAATAGAAATTATTGGACTTGTAATAGAGTAATTTCTTGAAAACAAATATATTATTAGGGCTATTATGTATGTGATAAAAATCGTTAAAATTTCTTGACTCCTTGTGGTGACTACCACACAATTTCAATAATACTTTGGCCATATCTTAGAAAATGTTAAAATCACAGTATTGAAATTTTGCATAAATTAATATGGTAATACGGCAACTTAAACTTATAGTCTAGGATAACAAATTCGTACGGATATCACAGAGTATACATATATTGGTCAATTTTATTTTTCCTCCTTTTTGTTAAATTTACATACACAGATTTACTTATTTAGTTTTATTTTCCACTTGATTGTCTATACTTTTAATTAGTAATGGTATTATTCTCCTGAGTTTAAATATCAAATCTTCATGACTAAACTAATCAAATGCTAAGAAATTAAATATGAAATTATATGAATATTAAATATAATATAAATTGTTATCGAGCATATGTATTTCACTTTGGTTTTCACACGTTTTCTACAATATCTGTTATTCTGTGCATTTGGTCAATCTTTACGTTCTTCTCTTTAAAAAGAAGCAGATGATTTTGGAATAATTCTAGTTTTCTATAATCTAACTAAAATTTTCTATAATTTCTAGTTTTCTTTAATACTACCCTAGTAATGCTCACTCTTTAAGAGTTTTGAAAGCTCTGTACATTTCCAAAACTTTTCCTACAATATGCCAGATCACTATGTGTATTTGTCATCTTTTGTTTCAAATCCTCCTCTGGACTTTTTTCGGAACCTTAATTGCATATTTTGAAAAAAGGATTAAATTGCTAATGGTATAAAATGAAGATGCGTTGTTGAAAAGATTGGCTTTACAATTTCGCATTGCTCAAATTTTGAACATAAACAAACGCCTTGTTTTTCTTTTTTTGTGAGTATCCTCTAATTGGCTAGTCATTTTATTTCTTATATACATATTTACTATTTCACATTTATGACACACAATGTTGTTTTACTTAGATGAGACATACAAGAATGTCTTGTCACTATAGTGATGCTTAAAAAATTTAACACATGGGGTTAAATTTTCTCTCCACTCTTCAAAAGCTCAATATTTTTTATGTTACAGTTCCAAATCTAAATAAATAATATTAGTAAGTAACTTTTTAGCATTTTTCCAAAAAAATTTTGAAAAAAGTGCCTATTAGTCCGCCCTTCCGTCCGTCTGTCCGTTATTTCCGTAGAACAAAATTTTTACCCATATCCCCCCGTCTAAGCGTTATACCCATCAAAATCTTAAAAATGCCACTTTTTAACTGTTTATTGTAGTAAAACCATAAGCACTTCTCATATTTCACAAACGCAGAAGTATAGTGGCTGCCTTCTTCTATCACGGCATACTATATTTACACTTTAAAATGACCATTAAAATTAACCTTTATCTAAAATCCGTTTGTACAAATTTGTGAATTCGTTTTCTTCTAAACCAAAGGTTGTAAAAATTCGAAATTTTAAAAGCTTTTAGTCACTAATAAATAGTTCATTTCGTTAGAAGGAAGATTTTGCCCACCTCCACCCCCTTTCAAGTTATCGCCTCCCGAAATTTGTAAAATTTGAATATTTGGCACTTTATACTCTGAAACCACAAGGTTTTTCAAATTTCTATAAACGTAGAAAGCTAACGGTAAATTCCATGCCATTACAAAATATAATTATTTTTCGTAACTCATGCAATTAACCATTATGTCAACACCTCTTTAAATTTATTTTTCCTTTATTTGAAAGACTGCATAATTCGCTCATCCTAAATATATGCAATACTTATTGAAATAGCTCCGTATATGAATAGAAGTAATTTTAATAGTGTAGTAAGTAGGCTAGATTGCTTTTAGAAGCAGTAGTTTTTGAGGGAAAAGTGCTACAATACAACCCATTGGATTGATCCAACTTTATTTTGCAATATTTTATATCAACGATGTATGTCATAATTATATTGCTACACAGCTATAGTCACAAAAATTATTTTTAAATTGAATTTTCCAAAATAAATTCCTGAATCGCATCCTTTTATGTAAGATTCAGTTGGATTTTCTTATCTTGTTATTCATTGAAGTAGGTATATATATATATAAATACATTCATTCTTAGGTATATATTTTTTTAAAGTATGTGAGTTTCTCATTTTTGTTGTAATACTAAATTTTACATGACATGAATAAATAAATAGAGTATCGAAAATAAAATATATTATAGTGCCAAAAGAAACCATAAAAAAGGTTAACTGATAACCTTTGTTATTTTTTTATATTCTACTTGTAAGAGATATTGTACAAATGTCTTTATTTTTATATGAATGGAAATATACAGCATACATAAATATTTTGGTTTCCTGCATAATAATTTAGAAGCCTTTACTACGCGGCTTTATTTGATTTTTTTCTGTTTTGAAATCTAAACAAAAAGGATTTTGAAGAGATTACCACTTGAATTGTAAAACAAAAGGGTAAAAGCAACCTTTTTTATTTGTGTTTTATTAGGAATTCTTGATTTCTTAAACTGTATTGGTTGTATTTATGTTGACAATAAATATTTGAAATTATAGCTTCAAACTCGATTCTCTTGAAAAATTTATGAAGAAATTTATATAATTGGAATATTTTGTTACACAAATAAAATAATTGCATGTTTTATGAAATTTTTGAGTACATATCAAAACTTCTGAAATACATTCAAAAAAGGTATTTCTTATATCTATCTTATCCTTGTAAAGATAAAAAAAAATATAATGAAAACACACATCTGTGTATACCTTCTATGCACATATACGTGTAACTATATTTATTTAATACCCTTATTCTCATTCACACAATAATAATTCAATAAAAACTATTAAAATATGTTACTGCAATCTATTACAACTAGGCTGGCACAGCTCGTTTGTCCTGTAAAAGTAAATTGATTGTTGTTTAGAATTATATTATTAAATAAAATTCTATCGAATATACTTAGATGTTTAAACCCAGTTACAATTTTAAATCCATGCTGAAGTAACTAACTGATCAATGCTTAGTATTATTACAATTAAAAGTGTTTTATTTCAAGAATTTATTCAGAGGATCATAGTTAAACAAAAAAATGTACACATACATATTATAGAGATTTTAATTTTAAAAAAGTAGAAGATAAATTATAAATTGAGGTTCCAGTTTAGAGTTATAAATTTTATTACTATATACATAAGTATATATATACGAGTATATATCTGATCAACAAAACGTAAAATATATATTTAGGCGCTAATTCAATTGTTATACTTTCTCCACATAAAAATATATAAGAATAACGCATACATTCGCAAAATATTTTACTCAAATAATCTCACACAACAAATACACATTCTACCATAAACGAAAATTGTAAAACTTGCCCATAAACAAAAGTTGTAGCTGAACCTAACATACGATAGAAAACATGAGTAATACCGAAAGTTTAAAATTTTAGCAAATACAAAAAAAGTATAATATATAAGATTTTTGATAAATTTGATATTGATAATTTCATAAAATAACTTTAACAAAAATTTAATCGGAACACTCTAGAATTATATGTATATAAATTCGTCATAGATTTCGTAACAAGTGAATGCTTTACTCCCCAGGTTTATATATGTATTTCAACAGACCCTTATTTTATTGTGTTCAGAATACCTTTGAAATTCTAAATTCTCATGGTTATGCATAACAGGTGTGAAAAACTTCTTTCAAATGACTCTCATGAATTTTTTTTATGCTATACTAACCACTAGCTAAATTCTTCAGTAACTCATACATTTGATTTCATTTGAAAGCATAAAGGAATAAAAAAAAGTGAAAACATTACATTGATTGCATAATTACTATAAAAATTACGAGACGTAAAGGGGTTATTATAATGAAAGTATGTATGCAAAACAAAGTTCACTCAAAATTTATTTTAGTGTAAAAATTCTAAAAAAATTATTATTTGGAATAACACTATTAAATACACAAATACATACCATACATACGAGTACATATATTTATTCGTAAAAAGCTATAAAGTTTATGTAACAAGTAAACAAAATTTTGTTTGAACGCAGCCTTCTTAAACGCAGAAGGAAATGTGCGTATAGTAATGCACACACAAAAATCCACATAAAAAAAATAAACAAAAATAATTTTTATGTATAAAGATAAATCGTTAAAAATTCAAGAAAGTTATACGATTATTTTATCAAATTCAATATCGTTGCTTTTTTTTGCAAAAACTTGTATTAAAAAATGTTATACAAAAAGTGCTTACAGTGTCCTTTCGCTTCAAAAGATTTACAATTAATATATGAACATACATAATACTCGTATGTATGTAGGTATAAACATGTTTATACACGCACGTAAATATTGTATTTATACAGTCCAATTTACCTATAATCATAAATTTCAAATTCAAACTTACAAATGACGATTTCAGCCGAAAATATATATATATATCTTTAATCTTGAATCGCAAATTCTTCTTCTTCTTTCTTTGCATTAAAGTCCTATATGGACAAAAGCTTCCTGTACTATCCTCTCCCAAAATTCTCGATCTTTTGCATCTGTGATGTAATTGTTGACATTCATGGTTTTCAGATCGTCTACTACTGAATCAATCCACCTTATTCTAGTTCTGCCTCTAGAATTCCATATTCTCTTCTATTCAATATTACTTGAGTTTTACTATTTCCAGGCATTTGGTTTACATGGCCTTTATCCCTTGCTCAGTCATCTTATCCCTTGTTCTTTTATATATTTTATGACCAATTGGGGTTCGATTAATCCCTCCAGCTTGTTATTGTATCAAACCCTGTACGTTCCGTCTTCATTTCCCACCGGACCATAAGTTTTTTTCAACATCTTTATTTCAAACAAAGACAATAGATTAAAATCAGATGTTTTTAATGTCCAACATTCACAGCCATAGGTGAGTACTGGTTTGATTAAAGTTCTATATAAACTTAATTTACTTTTAATTTAACTTAATGGAAATCTCTTCATGCAACTGCAGAACAGATGGATGACGTAATCAAAGGAACGAGTTAAAGGCAGAAAAATTAATTAAAAAATTTTTCTCCTCGAACTGGTAGGTCAAGCGGTAGGTCACTGGTTCGAGTCCAGTGCATCTCCTTGTTCTACACCGGATTCTATGGGGAAAGGGGTTGTTAGCTTTCCTTGCACCCAAATTTTTTGAACTGTGGTTGACTTGTTTTCCTAAAACCACAGTTAAGTTGATTTTGAATTTTCATAGCCATGGCTAAGCTTATATCACACATATTATGCATATTAATATGTTTATCTAAATGTAAAAAATTTGTTTGACAAAACCGTGCAAAAATTTGCATAACTTTTTCACAAACTTTTTTTAAATTTATTTTAATTATGACATTCCTTTTATATTTTGTGTAAACTTAAATCCATTTAACATTTGTAATTTAATAAATGATATTAAATAATACACTCATTACACAGCTAATTCCTGAAATTTTTCTCCCATTTTTTTAAAGCTCATTAGAATACATTTAAGCAATTCAAATATGTGGCAAAGTGAAGAGATAAACAACATGAAGACACGCAAAATATTGTGTAAAATGTCACGTACTTTTTATTATCTTTTAATATTACTTTACACGCTTACATACTTACATGTACATGAATAATTCCATCCTATTGTATATAGATATTTATCTTACATGAAAATTTTCAAAAAAAAACAGAAAATTTGAAGATGATACGGTACTGCCAATTAATATCGAATTTTTAGCCTACAATTTTATTTTTTGTTGTCTTTGTATTTTTTCTATAAAATATATTTGAGTAGAAAAATTTTTTCCAAAATGCCTTAACATAGATATCTTATTTTCTATTTTGATAACAATATTAATTATATTAGTAGGTTAGGTTAGGTTGCACGGCCCCTCGAAGGGTACACCTAGGCCACTAAGGCCCGTTGTGATGCCGCCGGAAATTATATTAGAAAGCATTTTTAAATATTTACTAATTATTATGATTTTTAAATATTTACTAATTATATTTACTAAATATATTAGTAAGTATTTTAAAAAGTTGATTTTATTAATAATTTATTTTTAAGTTTTTGTGGATGTCCTAGGTTCCAATAATGCTTATAATAAAAACAACTACTTTAGGAAATATTTCAAATTTTTATTTCATATATGTACATATTCAGAGCATAAATTTAAGAATAATTATTGTGGCTAAAAAATTTTCCAGTAAATAAAACCTTTCCTACAGAAATTGTTGTAATTGCAATCAACATCTAACATAAATCCAAAAAATCTACACAAATTTATTATATATTAAATAAATACAAAATTAAAAAACAATATCAAAGAACTTGAAATAACGTTCTAATAAACCCAGAACAGCAAATTCGCCCAAATAAACTTAAAAAAAAAGATTTTTGTCTACTAGAAATTGGTTTTCAAGAAAGGCTTTGGCAATAAATTTAGAAGTTATTTATTTTTGCAGCACATTTGCAAAAGTGACCTATTTGCTGGTTAAACAAAAATGTTTTTAAAGATTATAAAAAAATTTTTAAACGGTTATTTCAAGTTCTAGCAAAACAAACAATTTCTAGTGAATATGCTTAGAAAAAAGTAAAGTTGATTCTTGCTTGAAATTGTTTCCGGGACTTGATTTTCCTAATATGTTTTTCAGTGTTGTATTCAGTTGACTCAAATAATAAATTTCAAGAAATTCCGTTGGTTAGTTTCTTAAAAACGGTAAGGAAGGTAACACCAGCCTCTAACGAATTCAGCTTCCCACCTCTGATAAGCCAAAAATTTGCTAGCTTATTGTATTAACAAGAACAGTCGATAAAATAAATTTATGAACCAAATCGAAGCCATGCAAAATGGTATTAGTGCTTAAATTTCTAAGATATATGAGCGAAAATTTGAATTTAGTACGAAATGAAAGTTTAGCACAAAACCACGTTACAATTTAAAATTCCACAAGTGGAATTCGGTGCCATCACAAGACCTTTCTTTTTGTATATAAAAGAAAAGATAAAAGTCATCGATAAAAGTGAATGTGAATAATTTGAATAATAATTCTGAAAATTTAAGTTAAAAAATCATATATTGAAATCGTTATACAAAATATCACAATATAAAATTTTGAATCTTTCGCATTTTTCGTTTTAGCTATACCAAATCATTTATTATTTTTTTTATTCTCGATATTTATCATTATATATAAGGATTGTTTAACATAAGCATATAAAAATTTTTAAAACTTTTTCATATAAAATTTAAGGGACAAAGTTAATGTCATTCATGTATTTTATTAATGATAATAAATTTAAATGTCGTAATCCCATTTGTTGTAAGAGATTCACCTAAGTGAGCCCAACATATTAAATACATACACAAATACACAAATATTTTTTTTATTATTTCCAAATTCCAAACTTGTTTTATTTTTAATATTCTGCCTGATACGAGTAATTCTTTTTACCGAACGCATTGTGTATACAGTAAGGTAGGTTATGCGATGGCATCCAATTTTGCACATCGAATTTTTGGTAGGAACGCACTTCTCCATGGTAAGGGAGTGTAAATAAACTATTTTTAGCAACCTGTCGGTGTGTTGGTCACTGTGTTCACGCGTGTATCTCAAGTTCGACTGAACCGATTTTGATGAAATTTTATATGTAAGTTTATTTCCACTATGACACTCATTTATCAACTTTTTGAATATATCAGGCCTCGGAAAATGCTAAACTCCAAAAACTCCAAAAATTCTAACTTTTGGAAGAAATCAGATGTCAGCAATTGGACGTTTATTACGTGCTAAATATACATTTTGGCACATATAAAGAGAAATAATCAACCAATTTCATTGAAATTTAATATTTAAATTCGAGTTGTTAAAGCAATGAATCTATAAATTTTTTTGAAAGAGCAGAACAGGCGCGATTTCACATTTTTTACCTACGGATTTTTCTAGGGAACGAATTGATGGAATTTCTTGAAATTTAATATTTGAGTTTTGGTTGTCACCAGAAGTTACTGACGAACTTTTCGTATAATTCGGATGGCATAAAATGAAACTCTACTAAGAGCCAATTCATATTTTTCTAGGTATATTAACTAAAAGCTTATTAGCGTCCTTTAAAATTGTAAAGAAGAGTGTAAAAAGCGTTTTCATAATCTCCTGAAAACTTTCACTAACCTAAACAATATGCATTGCGGTCGATTATGTGCTGTTCACATCAGATTTTTTTTATGTTAATCCTTTTTATACCCGTACGAACGTATGTTCTAAGGGTATACTAAATTCCTCTTACCGTTTGTAACGCTAAGAAATAGTACTCTGAGATATAGACTCAAGTGTATGTTTTTGATCAGCGTCGAATTCTGAGTTGATTTAGCTTTGTCTATCCGGCTGTCAATCCGTCCGTCCGTCCGTCCCAACGATAGCTCAAAAACTAATTGAGCTAAGTTCACCAAATTTTCACAAATGGTTTATTATAGTAAATCATATATTTGATATGATTTGAGTACATCTCAGGAACTATAAAACATGCGATATTGAAATTTTACACAAGCGAATATGATGTTTGAGAAAATTAGTAAGGCCAATATGGTGTTTGATAAAATTCGTTTGGTTGTTAAACATACAGTCCTATTCTGATACGGTTATACGTCAGGTCCCCCCAAAAATTGGAACGAAAGCTTGTCCTATATACCATATCTATTAAAACATTTTCTCAATATTTTAAAAATTTAGGCTTTCAAAGCTTTGTACTTTTAATTTGAGAAAAGTTTCAAGGTTTTCCTTAAATAAAACAAAACAATAATGTATAAAAAACGGATTTTCACAAAAATTTCAAAGTTTTGTTTTAGATTTCAGACTCAAAACCAATGCTAAAAATATATTATAAAAATTATTCAACTTTAAACCTATCTTAATTAAAAAACTGAGAATATAAATTTGTTTTGAGTATATTTTAAAAAATCTGATGTGGTCAGCGCATTGTGTATTGTCTAGTTAAATGAAAGTGTTACAGAATATTATAAAAATGTCTGTTAAACAACTTCTTCCCAATTTTTAGGACATTAGTAAGCTTATAGTTAACATACCTAGAAAAATGTAAATTTGGCTCTTAGTAGGGTTTCGCTTTGTGCTACCCGAATTCCCGGGAATGCTCGCCAGTTAGTTTCGATAACAACCAGAACTCAAATATCAAATTTCAAGGAATTCCATTAATTCGTTCCGAAGATATGGTGAAAAATGTAAAATCGGCCCGCAGATCAGTTTTCGAGCCCTGATCTTTCCAAAAAATTTACATGTTCATTGTTTTAATACGAGGATTTCAAATATTAAATTTCAATGAAATCGGTTGATTATTTCTCTTTATATACACAAAAATGTATATTTGGCCCGTAGTAAACGTCCAGTTTCTGATGCCTGATTTGTTCCAAAAGCTAGGAATTTTCACGAAAGGTCGAGCAAAGCTCATATATGAAATTTCAAGTAAATCGGTTCAATATTTTCTTCAAAATGGTGAAAAATGTAAAATCGGCCCGCAAATCAGTTTTTGAGCCCTGATCTTTCCAAAAAATTTATATGTTCATTGTTTTAATTCGAGGAATTCAAATATTAAATTTCAATGAAATCGATTGATTATTTCTCTTTATATACACAAAAATATTTGGCCCGTAGTAAACGTCTAGTTGCCGATGCCTGATTTCTTCCAAAACATAGGAATTTTAGCGGACTGTCGAGCTGAGCTTATATATAAAATTTCAAGTAAATCGGTTGAATATTTTCTTCAAAATGTTGAAGAAATGATATATACCAAAAGTTGATCAATCCGTGCCATGGTGGAAATAAACTTACATATAAAATTTCATCAAAATCGGTTCAGCCGAACTTGAGATACACGCGTGCACACACAGACCGACAGACCGACAGACCGACAGGTTGCTAAAAATAGTTTATTTACACTTCCCTACTATGGAGAAGTACGTTCCCACCGAAAACTCGATATGCAAAATTTGTTGCCATCACATAACCTACCTATTGTTTACACAATACGGTCGGTAAAAATTTATCAAAGTTTCAAAAAACGAATGCACAAATAAATATATACATAAGTGCCACTTTGCAAAAAAAGATGTTTCTTAAATTTATTCTTTTGTTTACTTCGCTGTCGGTTATCATATCCGTTTTGAAATGTTATTATAAACGAAAGTCTTACTACTGCTTTATCTATTTTAATGTTTCCATTATAGTATTACTGTACTTATCAACTTGTAACTATGAAAAGTAGATGATTGTCGAATAAAAAAATCGGTATCAAGTATTGTTAAAATTTGATATGTTGGTAAAAGAGCTTAATTTAACAAAAAGCAATAGGAAATACATTATGTAAAAACACAATTCAAAATGTACAATTGTAGTACATTTAAAAATCAATAATTGATGCTTGTGGTTGTGTTAAACTTTTAATTATAATATATTGCGAATTTGAAAAATGAAATGTGATAAAACGAATTACATACTTATGTTCATTACGTTACACCTGTATTTATCTCAATAATACTAATATGTTGTCTTTTATTTATGTTACTAAAAGCTAAAAATTACTGAATAGATTTGTATTCTTCTCAGAAAATGGATTTTTTTTCTTGAATTGATTCATTTTTTTTCGAAGTGGTTTACAAATATTTTTTTACAGTAGCAACCCTGAGTACTCGTACTCGTATTAAAGTAAACAAGAACCCCATTTTTTATATTCTGTAAACACAAAATGTCGTGAAACAGCATTTTTCTGTTTCCCATTTCGTTCAAAATTCTTTATATAATAAATTTTAGCAGTTTCTGCATACTGGCAAGTAATTTATATCTTTAGAGCAAAATATTTTTCCATCTCCTACTCCATCCCAGTTATCACCTCTCAAAATTATTAGAATTGTTGGTTTTTTATTTTTACAAAAACTCCACGCCTTTTTTAAATTTCTATGAAAACTAAAGACTCACGGCAAGGGTCTTTTAATCAAAAATATAATTATTTATTTAACTCACCTACTTAACGCTCTTTTATTAATTTTTCCTTTTCCCGTTCTTTCATTTGTCCAAGGAAAATGTGCTACTGTACAAACCATTGATTTGATCCAAATTTATATAAAAATATTTTTAATAATAAATCTTTAAAATTTAACACAATTCTTTAAAATTTAAATATACAGTATATACACATGTCTATATCTACAAGTATATGTGCCTAGTAAATAAATATGTCGTGACAAAAATAGTAGCAACATAAAAATACTAAAAATTTAAGTTTCCAAAATTAATAATTTTAGATGAAATTCTTACTGGATCTATAAAGTTAAAGATGGTTAAAAGCATATAAGATTAAATATTTTTTTAATATACAATACAATATTAAGGTTTCATTATGAAACTTTAATAATTTGTTAATTGAAAATAAAGTTAGTATTAATTGAAAAGGTCCGCAATAAAATGTCATTTTAACACATTTAATAAAATATATTAAACTTAAATATTTTTACAATAAAAAAAAAAAGATTTATAAAAGGATTCGAATATTGTTATCTCAAAATGTGTATACGAGTATATGGGATTGAAATGGTAATTTATGTTTGGGGCTTTTATAATATTTTAATATTTCTCTGACCTTATTATAATTTATAAAATGTTTTCTTTACGTTGAAGCGTGTTTTAATTTTTTCAAATTAAAGAATAAATAAATAAATAAAATTGTTATTCATGTAGCTACATACAAATACATGTAAAATATGTTATATGAATTAAACAAGCATTTTATTATTTTATATATATACATTACAAAATACGTAAATTAATAACCTTATGTTATAGAGGTACTTTGTTTGACATATAAAAAAAAATTGTAAACCAAATTTTTATTATATAAATTAATATATAGAAAAGCACAGCTTCAGCATCAATTAATTAAACATTTGAAAAAGTGCCACGTCTGTACATTAGTGTGAGGAGACATCTGCATTATAAGAAATGACGTTATTAAGATATCTATTGACCCAGGCACTATTTGGGCTTAAAGTTCTCCAAATTATAATTTTCGTTTCAAGAAAATCCAATATAAAGGAAGTCCTACAACTTAAATTAGTTAACAAAAATATATTTTAAATGTCACATTTTTATTTTCTATTTATTAAACTGACAAAACGCCAACTATTATATAAACTATTATATATTACTCACTCTAAACTTTTTGGAAAAATTAATTGAAAAACATAATTTAAGTAAATGTTTACATAATTCAAAATTTCTAAGTAAAATATCCACAAATATTGCACCCATTAAATGTTTAGTTTAATCATAGAGAAATATAAAAAAATGAGTCTATTTAAAAACTTATCTATAGTTTATTTTGGATGCGTAGTCGATTGATCGAGTTTTTAAGCCACCAGTTCCCAGTAACTCGATCCACTCTCTACTATTAATCGACAGACTTTTTTAAATTATAAATTTCAAATATGATTTGCAAAAAAATTAACCATTAATACATTTCGAACAAACCGGAGAAAACTGAGCTTTCATTAAGGTCCGATTTTACATTTCTTACCAAATCGACATGAAAATATTTAAAAGATCTCCTTCTAATTTTATATTAGAGCTGATTTACTAACAACCAATTCATATTTTTAGTGTTATTTTAAATAGAACACCGCTAGTTTTTTTGAAGTTTGAAACAAGTGAATAAAATATATATATACATATATATATATATATAACGGTTTAATATAATCGTTTCCTCGAATCAATTAAAATAAATTTGTTGAAATTTGTATATATATCATTCAGAAAATTCACAATGTACATAGTTCTTTAAGCAGCCCTCGAAAATGCACGTATAAATGTCAATAAACTTCTTACTTTAAGTTTACTTTTCGCCTACATTTACATCTTATTCAAGTATATATCATTAGGATACGAAACAGGAAATTTTCATATATTCAAATATTGGCATACAAATATATGTATATAAGTTAAAAATTCTATTTATTTTACTCTATGTTATTCCCAAAATATTTATTATTCCGCTCAAGTTTAATTGATCATCATCTAATCATAACGTGATTCCTTAGTCACACACCCTCGTGAGCCAATACTATAACTGCTAACAAGAAAATTCAACAACAATAAAAATTTAAATGATAAATAAATCACCTTCAGGTATAAATAATGGGAAAATTCAAGAAATTATTATTTTGTGAAAAACAAAGTTGATTCACATCCTATACTTTATTTTATAAGAGCCTTTTCTAAAATCTATATAATTGCAAAAATTTTACGACAATTTATAATATTATACATCTTTTATAATATTTTACTTTTATTAAACTTTCATCGTATATGTGGAGCTATTTGCGTTTATAAATTTATGTCAACATATTTTTATGTTACGAATTGAACTTAAATTTCGCTTAAAAGATGTTTAAATTTAAAAATTGCTTTTCTTACATCAAAAATTTTATAGACTAATATGATTGACTTGTTATACCCTGCACTTCGTGAAGGGTATATTAACTTTGGTATGGAGTTTGTAACTACTTGAAGGAGTCATCTGCGGTATGGACATATATATATATTCTTGCTCAGCGTAAAATTCTGCGTCGATTTAGACATGTCCGTCCGTCCGTCCGTCCGTCCGTCCGTCCGTCCGTCCGTCCGATCGCACGATAACTCAAAAACGAATAATGCAATCGACACCAAACTTTCACAAGTTTTTTCTTTTGTGCCAAGGACGAGCCCTATTGTTATTGGACTAATTCGGACAACGGGTTCGGGTAGCTGCCATACAACTCCAAGAGTTTATTTTAAATATTTCAAAAACTAATAAAGCTATAAATATAAAATTTTGTATACATGTGTCCAATTATATTCTACACATGCTCTAAAAATTATAATGGGATAGCTGCACCGGTTCGGGTGGCTGCCATACAACTCCAACAGGAAATTTTTTATATTCGGCAAAATAATAAAGTCAGATTCATGAAACTTGGCAGTTGTGTGTCCGATTATAGATCAGATATATTTGTGAAGTTTTGATGGAATTGTTTGACAGGTTCAGGTATTTGCCATACAACTCCAAAAGCTAATTTTAAATATTTGGAAAAATTATAAAGTCAGATTCATGAAACTTGGCAGTCGGATGTCCAATTATGGGTCAGACATATCCGTGAAGTTTCTATAGAATGACTTCACAGGTTCGAGTAATTGCTACACAATAACGAAAGGTGCAGGGTATAATTCAATCGGTTTATACCGACTGAAACGTTTTTACTTGTTTTACAAATATTTTAATACTGATTCCATCATTTTCCGAAATAGAAGTCTATGATGATATGTAAAAAATTTATAAAGTGTGTCTGTTACTGCAAACCACTGAATCATTAAAATCGATAGTTTATTAATAATATAAATAATATAATAATACATAATTAAATTTGCACGTAAGTTTTTTTTAAACCATAAAAATATCGTTCTCATTTACTTTTCCAATGTTATATTAATTCTAGATTATATTCTATAATATTTAAATCTCCTATATATTTGAATCTAGATTATACGACTATATTATAATATATACTCTATTTAAAAAGGATAGCACTGAGTCACTTCTCATTTTTTAACTTGTATAATAAATGCACATATAAATATATATATATATACTCTCTAAACCAAATTCGACTAGAATGCGGTGTTAAATCCTAGTTATGCTTTTTTTACTAGAAATTTTATTTAAGCTAGCTAGAACTTCACTTGTTGTAACTAGACTACGAAAAAAAAGAGTACGTAATAACTGAAAATCTAGTTAAATTTTTTTAGTCCATTCATAATACCTGAGATTCTAGTTAAAAAGCTGGTAATTCAAGCAATTTAGTTTCACCAGAATTCAACTAGAATTCTAGTAGAAATTTTAATATAAATATGTACAAATTGAAAGAAAAACGCTGTTGATTTTTGTTTTTGTTGTATTCTAGTTGCCTTCTCTTTTAATTCTCTCAAAGTTCTCAAAAAGAGAAAATTTGTTGATACAGTTACAAAAAATATTTCGCGTTTTATTTTTCTAATAAAATTGATCAGTTGTAATAATATTATAATTTGATTCTTATCGCACTTGTTTGGTAAAAAATTTTTGTGAAAAAAAAAATTGTGCTCTGAAAAAAAATTTATAAAAAGTATTATATACGTAAAACATATGTATTATAAAGCTAAATACATATATGTAACTAAAATAATTCGTGGAAATAAAAACTTTGACATTGTTATTTATTTAATGATAAATTTTTAAAATCAATAGCATAACTATAATGGATGCCAACCAATTATTTTATTTTTTTACAAATAATCGAGTGGATGAAGAATCCGCAGCTTTATTAAAAGGTAAGTAATTTTATATTTAATTTCCAATTTCTAAAGAAAACAAAAAAATATACACATATGTTTTCGTATATATGTGTATATATATATAGACGCAACATTTTATTGTTTTACTAAAAGTTGTGAAATAACCTTCATATTAACACAACAACATTAACGATAACTAGATTTCCAGTGTACGCTACTAGATTTCCAGAGTACGCTACTAGATTTCCAGTGTATGCTATACAAAAAATGTTTATCTCTTTGAACAGATAAACAGTTACACTAATTAGAAAAGTAATTACATTAGCTGAAAATCTAGTAACCGTAACTTGAAATCTAGTTGCTAAGTATTGATTGTTGTTTGTGCCACACTTATTAGAAGCACAGTTGACATTCTTGTTGTTGTATTAATATTCAGTTTATTTCACAACTTTCTTGAGTGTGTTTAAGATGAATTTAAAATTAATTTGTTTTGTTTGCAAAAAGAATTGCAATAATATAAATATTTAATATTTTAGAAGAATATTTTCTAATTAGATATTTTTTGTAGATTGAAGATTCTATTGATGGCGTTCTAAAGAAGCTATTCAATCCATATCCATATATAATTTGCCAAACAGACAAAAAAGGAGATGTAGGCGAATATTACGTTATCTTACAAGAACAAGTGATTTAAAATCAAAAAATTAATATTATTACTTAAAATATTATATTATTTAAAAAAATCATAAATATTTAAAAAAACAAAAGCTGCCTGGAATAATTAAGTTTTTTTAACTTGTAGTCGCAGATAAATATTTTAATAAGATACTTTGTCTGTGTATTAAATAAAAATTTAAATTTATCAATATTAAAAAGTTTTTTAAAAAAAGTAAAAAATTTTACTAAAATCAATTTCTTTTTATTCAAAACTATTTCCCAGCTATAGTACCCATATTTTAAAGTAAAAGTGCTAAATTAAATCCAGCTAACCATACCTAACATTTCCTTTCAAATTCTAGTTCCAAGAGCTGTATTCTAGCTGAAATTCTAGCTGAATGCTGTACTAGATTCTAGTTAAGCTAAAATATTTCAGCTAGCTTTTCTAGCATGATGAACTAGTTTTTCCAAGTTATTTTGACTAGAATAAACATCTACGACAGTGGTTATTCTAGTAAAAAACTCTCCTAGTAATAATACCTAGACTATCTAGTAAAGCTAACTAGGATAGGACTAGAAGGTCTAGTAAAGAAATTTTACTAGAATCTAGTTACTATTTTGTAACTAGATTGACAACTAGAGTCCTAGTGACTCCAATCTAGTGACTCAATCTAGTTATGACTACCCGTTTTCTAGTCGATTTTGGTTTAGAGAGTATATATACCAGCAATTATACACACTAAATAATCTTTAAGATGCAATTGGTAAAAAATATTCGATGTTAAGTAAAGTATTTACGTAAATCTAAAGGCAAAATATCTTTAAATTACATGATCGCGGAAAATAAGTAAATCCTAACTTTTCTTGGATATAAATGATTTCGAAATGTTTTTCAAGCATCACAGTGAAATCACGACGAACCAAATTGAATCGATACGACTTTTTTACAATTGTAACGAACCCCGGGTAAAATGTCAAAAATAGAAACAATAACAAAAACGAAACAGCAAAACAGCACTTGTTCGGCTATGTAATTATAAAACATTATAAAACACTTTTTTCTTGGTACAGAGTTGAATATTTAATATGCACATAAATGTTATTTTGCTAACATTAATTATAACTTTTTCTGATTATAATTAGCAATGTTTATATCTTCTTAAAATTCATACTCAAATACATATATTACAATTACACTCACACCATAGATTCACTTACTACGTCTAGATGAAAATTTTATGTATTTTAATTACATGTGTTCATAATAATTATAAGCCTTAAACATTTGTTCATTATTGTGATAAATGGGTTAGCAGAAGATTTTCGCATTTCATTCGGTCTAAACCGACTGAATTTAATGTTTTTGAAATATTTAAAAATATCTCTCTGAGTTCTGTGACAACTTGCCGAAAGTTATCCAAATCGGTCCAATTACTACAAACAAGGTCCGGCCTTGGCAGGAAAAAAACCAATTTATGAAAGCTTGTTGATGTTTGCTTTATTCACATTTGAGTTATCGTGCGATCGGACGGAATAACAGGTAGACGGACGAGCATGTCTAAATCAAAGCATAATTTTACGATTAGTAAGTAGTACAAAATTTAATATATTCTTCACGGAGGTGCAGGGTATAAAAGTATTTCTTAATTATTCCATATCCTCAGGATGGGCACAGAAATTGAAGAAAGAAAAATATTTTTGGATTCCCTCATGTGAATCCAAAGATGTTTTTGGAAATTTTTAAATTTGCTATTTCTTGATATGAAGAAAATATTCGCCCGTAGTTGTAGACAAAATGCAAAATATTTTATGTTTAGCTTATAATATATGTACATAAAAACTTCAAACACTGTAGTAATACACAAAGCAGATCAAGTGCTGTTTGAGAAAGCGAAAAGACATATGAACGCTTAAGATATTCTTTTGTTAGGCTCTTTTTTAGCACTTTTTCAAAAAAAATTTTAAAAAAAGTGCTTATTAGTTTCATTCTGTTTGTCCGTCCGTCCGTCCGTCCGTCTGTCCGTGTGTCTGTTTACAAAACTTCTACACCCTTCAAGATAGAAAGCTGAAATTTAATACATACATAGATCTTTACTAGAAACTTATTTCCGTAGAACAAAATTTTTATCTCCCCCCCTCCAGAAGTTATACTCCCCCAAAACCCTAAAAATGGCCTTTTTTAACTATTTGTTGCAATGAAACCATAAGCATTTTTGAAATTTTGCAAACGCAGAAAGGCAACGGATGGCTTCCCCTAGCGCGGTATACTATAGCTAAACTTTAGAAAAACAAAATGGCCGTTCAAAATTTACCGTTATCTAAAGTCTTTTTTTTTTCAAATTTTTGATTTCGTTTTTCTTCTAGACTTCAGCCTGTAGAAGTTTGAAATTTTAGGGGATTTTAGACATTAACAAATAGTTCATTTCGTTAGAAGTAAATTTTTTTCCATCTCCACCCCCCTTTAGTTATCGCCTCTTCAAATTTGTAAAATTTGAATTTTTGACACCTTATATTTCCGAAACCGCAAGCTTTCCCAAATTTCTATAAACACAAAAACCTAACGGTAAATTCCATAACATTAAAAAATATAATTATTTTTTTTAACTCACACAATTAACCCTTGAAATCGAGCATTATGTTAACCCCACTTTATATTAATTTTTGCTTTATTTCAAAGACTGCATAAATCGTTCATCCTAAAGATATGCAATCCTAGAAATAGTTTCGTATTTGAATGAAATTAATTTTAATATTGTGATAGGTATACATAGAATGTATTTAAAAGCAGAATTTTCACTTGTTGAAGGGAAAAGTGCTACAATACAAACCATTGGTTTGACTCAACTTTACAGTTACTTATATTCACTCTTAATATTTATTTTTAAATGTTTTTTATTAAAATATTAGCTTTATCTTGTTTTTATTTTCCAGAAACCTCAAACGGTAAATGAAACAATCACATAAGAATGAAAGAAATTTGTGTTAAAGAAAAATCTCAATATTTTTCTTTCAAATTACCATTTCTCAAAATTTAAAATTTCAAAAGTTCTGTGAAAGTAAAAACCAACGGTGAATATTTTTGTACCAAAAAATATTATTATTCATCCCAGCTTAACAAATTAGCTGTCGAATTTGATAAATGTAATGTTAACGCGTCTTTCAAATTTCATTCCAATTCTAACGTATAGTAACAATTCCATAATATAATTTTCGTTTATTAATACGAATAATTTAAGTGGAAGATAGTTTTTTTGGAAAAGCAGTTTTACTTATTAAACTGTTGTTTGACCCAAAACTTCTAATTTTGTTCTGAGAGTAACAAAATCTAGTATGGACCTATAGTGGTTATTAATGGGAAATTATATATAACAATAATTATATATCACATAAATAATTTTATTTAAGTTCAATTATTAATTTGATTATATTAAAATTATAAATTTATTTATATTAAAATTAATTATTATACGATTAATTATTAGGTTAATATTTAATACGATTAAATATTAGAATAACTGCACCTAGTGGTACTCCACACTACATTGTCGCAATAACTAATAAAAGGAAAAGGAAGCATATTGTTTTCTATACGTAGTGGATACGTAAAATAAAAGTAAATTGGGAATGGAAAAAATCGAACACGTTTTTCTTGTGCATGTGACATAAATCTTGCCAGAAATATCCTATTAAATAAACTAGCATATTTTTTCAGCAATAAAGTGCTGGTTATTATAAGATTTTTTTCCCTAAAATGCAGCATAAAAATGCTATGTTTTTAATGATGTAGTAACGTTTGTTGGAAATTAGCATGAGTACAGAGCTTTAAATTGAAATTTTCAGACAAACGTCACAGTACGTATTAATATTGTAAAAATTGTATTCCAAAAATCAAAAGCTTTAGCAGTTTTTTTTTACAATGTAAAATGTTGAAAGCTCTGAGACGGTAGTACAATCGTATTAATATCGTACTTAAATTTTTTATAAAGTATTATTGAAGTCACGAATATTTTTATTATACACGGATATTTTAGAAATAGTAGCGACAGCTACTTTAATTAACCATGGCTTTAATTATAAATTTTGTGTGGTTGAACAGTCTTGGCCGATTAAACATGATCGGATCGTTTGAACAGCAAAACGAACACTGAAAATAAATTTCAGGATTATTTGTAAGTGCTCGGTCCCTATTTGGAGATTATATTACGGACTATATGGGACATTATTTACTTAAGTTCTATTATTACACAAGTTCTATTATTTACATAAGTTGTGACACGACAGTTTAACACTTCTCGTTAAAGTTAAAAATATTTGTAAATAAATAGACTGCCAGGTGATGAGTCTAATTTTCATATTTTTCTAAATATTTAAAATTTTCTTTTGGAGTTGTATGGCAGCTACCCGAACTTCTCAAGTGATTACACCAAAACTTCAGGTACATACATATATATCTGAAGACATATGTCTGCCGAGTTTCATGAATCTAGCTTTATTTTTTTTCCAAATATTTAAAAGTAACTTTTAGAGTTGCATCGCAGCTACCCGTACTCGTTGCCCGAATTGGCCCAATTACAAAAGAAACAATTTGTGAAAGTTTGGTGCCGATTGCATTATTCGTTTTTGAGTTATCGTACGATCAGACGCACGGACGGACGGACGAATAAATCTAAATCAACGCAGAATTTTGCGCTGAGCAAGAATATATAAACACTTCCATACCGAGGGCGACTCCTTCAAGTGATTGCAAACTCCATACCAAAGTTAATATATCCTTCTTGAAGGTTCAGGGTATAAAAATCAATTTTGCCATTCCGTTAATATCATATAATATAATAATATTTAATCTTGCACATGTAAGCACATACGCAAGAAACTCTATAATCCTCTCTAACATCTGTTTTGAAAATTAATAAAGTTAAGTTCTACATACATATGTATGTATGACTGGCAGAGTTGAGAAAATTTAATGACAAATATTACTTATACGAGTAGAAAATAAAGATCCTTTCATATGAAACTTAAAAGTGCGCAAGACTTAAGCTATACAGTGGTCGAAGTGAGATACTCAAAGTGGTGGGATGGTAATAAAAAATAAAAAAATAAGGTATTATTTTAATTATTTTTTAAAAAAATAACTAAACAAAATTTACCAAACTTTGGAAGTAAACTAACGAGAATATTTATATTCAAAATTAAATCAACTAAAAATTGAATCAAAAACTGTGCAAATTGTTACCAAAGAAATGCATAGACTACTATGTAGTAACGAAAATTTCATTAATAGAAAAAAATTATACGTTACTATTTGAAATTGGTCTTATTTAAAATTACATACATATTATATTTAATTTTTTGTTAAAAAAATTTTTAAAATTCATTAGAAAATTTTCTTAAATTTTAAAAAACATGTTCCGAAACGCATTTTTCTCTACTATTAAGTAGTTAGATGGATTTCCAATTATTTAAAAGTACTGGGATGGCATCCCACTCCATCCCACCTCACTTCAAGCACTGGCTATAATGTATTTTGCTTTTCTATTTTCAGATTTATTCGAAACATTTAAATATATATGTATATCACAAGTATACACATAGATAGAATGTAAATATTTTTAATATTTAAATATTTTAATTTACTTTAACCTCTGCTTTAACAAATGTTGTTTATTTGATAAATTTTTTTGTTTGTGCGAAATTATATTTAGATTATTGTAATATTATTACTCATTTGAGAGAGTTTTTTTTAATACAAGCAAATAAATACATACTTACCTACATACATACATACATATATAAAAAATTTATCATTTATTTATTTTGGACACAATAATTTTTATTTCTTAAAAAAAAAAGTGCGTTCATATTTACCTATAACATCTTAATATAATTTTTATAAATTACAATTTTAATTGAAATAACAACGTGTTTAAGTATTTACATAATATTCTACACAAATTTATGGATACCTAATATGGTTTTAGCCTAAATGTTACGATTTTTTATACTGATTTTGAAGATCTTTAATTATTCTTGGATATAGTGTGTCAATACAACATGAACAGGTTCCGATATTTAATTCAGTTTCACCTTCAACGATTTCCAATTCTTCTGATGTTTCACCTTCGCCTGTGAATTTCCAATATGTTTTTTCTTGTCCAAAAATTAAATCAATGCTCGTATATGATTTATCCATAAAATTAAATAAATCCGGATTATTGATTTGTATATTCCAATGTGGTAAAGAAAATAATGAATTCCGTTTTTCATCAACTAAATCTGTTTTTATTTTAGTTAAATACTGTAAGAAGCAAAAAATAAATTATGTAGATACCTTATTTTTAATAAAATGAAGTAGTGATAAATCATAAGTGTATTTAAAGGATAGTACAATAGTGCATTTATTATATAATAAAAATTATATAAAAAATTCTGAAACTTACCCAATTAACAATATTTCGTTCAATCTGTGAACTACGATCAAAAAAATCAAATGGTTTTGTGATTTGCCTCATAGGAATTCTATAAAATACAATATTAAATTTTCTTATATTTAGATCCTTGATATAGTTCAATAATCATAAAAATATATTTGTACTATGTACATAAGTATGTATGCATGAAAATTTATATACATATTATGTTGACAAAGATTTTTTATTAGAAATTTTTACATACAAACTTATAAACGTGTTTATACACAAAACAAAATCATATAGGTATAAACAAGTAATAAAAATTTTTAAAAACACTTACAAATTTTTATTATATTCTATACGAATTGAAACAATTTCCACTTTATAAAGTTTGGGTTTGGCTTCACATTCCAAACTGTTATTTTTTTTATTTTGGATCGGCATTTTTAATTTATTTTATTAATTTTTAAATTATCAATTATTTTTAATATTATTTTCCAAAAGAACAACTTTTATAAATCTACAACCAAATATTTACTGAATTAAATATCCTTTTGCGTTTGCACTTTTATATTCCTCGTCGATGAAATCTTTAAATGTTAATTAAGAATAAGCATCTGGTTGACAGACATTACCTTACCTAATCAACTTATGTATTATTTTCCCATTTAAGTTATATGAACGTGTGAGTAGAAAATGCATAATTTAGAATCGTTTTGTAAACAGGTAACTGATAAAAAAGGAAATGTGAAGGAGACAAACTGCATAACACATACTGCTAAGTGTTTATGGAATATTCATAATTATATTATGAGTATGTATGTATGTAATGTGTATATGGAAATTAGGTTAATGAACTTTCATATTCATTAATTCGTTATTACTGCTGTTAATTCCTTCTTAATATTTAATTAATTTTTATAATGATAATTGTAGGAGAAATAAATATAAGAATGTTTGTATTGTTTTAGTTATAAACATATATACATAATATGTTAATAGACTTTCTATTCTTTCTAATTTAGTTTCTAATTTTTTTATGAAAAATGCAGTTATTGCAGATACATAAATAAATATTTAGCTATTTTGTTAACATTATAAAGCTTCTTAAATTTAATGTTTTTCATTTAGAATAGTAGTTTTTCTACTATTATTAAGATATATTTATTAATTATGCGGTTTTTCTTCCTAAAAGTATGCTTTTATAGAATTACCTACTTACATATGACTCTTACATATGTGTGTATGTGCACACCTCTGTAAGTACATAAAAAAGTAGCTGTAAATTTTAATAATTAGTAATAACTCTAAACCAAGAATGCAAGAATGCCCATACGTTTGTACATACATATGCAAGTACACTAAAATATTTTAATGCTCACAACTTTTATTATATTATGCCAAAATGACAAAATATTAAAAAATTATTAAATAGAATGAAAAAAAAACCTCCAAATTTTATAAATCCTATAAAAATCTGACCATAATATATTATTTGATTCCATAAAGCATATAAATCCGTAGTACATTTTTAAAATATAATTTCATTTAGCATAACTTTTCTCTGTTAACAGAATTATTATTAACTGTTCTATTATATTAACATTTCATATTTTAGTACATAAATGTAATATGTATGTATGTACATACATACATATATGTTTCAAATTACAATTTTAATCAGGACAGAAATTGCAAGGATAATATTCATAATTTGTACTTTATAAGTATGTATACATTGATATTAGGACTCTAAAAAAACTGAATACCAAAACGAATGTACCATCAAAATTAGAACTCTTGCTAAATTTTTTATAAATCAGTTTAAAAAAATAATTTAAAAAAAAAAATCGGAAAAAAAAAAAATTTTTATGTATTTTCTAAGTTGGTTGTTACCTACATACTTTATCAATATTTATGAACCTACATAATAGAAACGAAAGTTTTTTGCGCTTTCTAAGTAACATATTTTAGATTTCATAATATTAAAATTTCATTCAGAAAATTAGCTTCAAAGCTGAATTGCTTTACAACGTTAAATTGCTAAAACCCGTTTACAATACACATTTAGGTAAAGAAAACAAATTCATACAAAATGATTAATTATTCTAAATGGAAAATCCAAAAATATGTGTGCATGCATATAATTATGCAGTGTAAAAGTACGTGCACCAAATATGTGTTTATTTATTGGCTGGCGCTGTTAAAACAAACAAATTAAACCAGTAAAATAATTTTAGAAAAATGAATACATACATACATACATATATAAAATTAACTGAAAAACGAGCAAGGTGTCAATATAATTAGTCGATACATATATCTTATGTTAAGAAAGCTCTACCTGAACAAATTTTTCTGTTTCTTTTCCAACAGCTTGTTCAAATTCAACAAAAACTGGTAATTAGTTGTATGGGATTAGTTGTACTGTATTGTATGTATGTACGTATCGTTCTCTCAAACATACGGTGAAAATGTATTAAATGAATAGTTTTTTGAAACGATTGGAAAGAAATATTTATTTAATTTAAAACATTCATATAATGAAATTTGTATTATAAACAGTTCGAGCGCACAATTTTTATAAAATTAATTATCTTTAACAATGTTTTATTTTATTAAGATCTTCGCATACTTAACATAGTATTTATTTCCCAAATTATTATTCTCGTTCTATCAATAATTTCTCGAAGCTGTTTATTTTTAAGCATAACTGTTTCAATAAGCTCTCTATTTTCCTGAAGGATCTTTTTGTATTCTTCACATTGCGCAGGTTCTGTTCTATGGTCTGGTTCATCTTTATACGGTATCAAACTTTCAACATTCGTATATTCCATTCCTAAAAGCAATAATAATTATAAAAACTTAAAAAAAAATCATTAGGATTTACCTTGAGAGCAACCGTCATTACTCTTTTCATAAATAATTCTGACCCTTTTAAAGAGTAAACGTATAGTTCGAAAATACTCTTGAACTTTCTTCTCAGCACTATTTTCACGATTTCCAGTAGTCGGTTGTATTGTTTTTAGAGCAGAAAAAATTTCTTGAAATCTCGAAGTAATGTCTTGCACAGTCTCCTGCCCCAACTTTGTTAAACTGACAGTGTTTATCTCTTTTTGCGGCATTTGTGGTTGAGGAACCGTTGACACCATATTAGTTTGCGTAGGTTGTTGTGGTGCCTGTGTCTGGTGATGTGTTGGATTCATTGACGATTGCACCATTGACGACGACACCGTGTTTGTACTTGGAGACAAATTTAATTGCGGCCCTTGAACTTGCTGCGTTAATTGCTGTTGAACTAAAGTTTGATGTGGATTTGGAGATTGCTGCACATGAGATGGACTTTGAATGCCGGTTGGTCCCATATTTCCTATTCCCTGTTGCACCGATTGAATTGGGATACCAGTTTGTTGATTATATCCAACCATATTCATTCCAACCATGGAATTAAAATTTCCACGATTATTATTATAACCAGGTGGATAATTTCCAGACATTTTTATATCCCAAATTTATGTAAATTTTTAAATGAAATTTAATAAAATTATCGGTGGATAAATATACACATAAAGCAAAAACTTCGTTTATATTTTATAATCATATATTCGATATTGACTGTTTTTCAAAACTGACTTCAGTTGTCAATCTCCAAGATTCAGTTGTCAAAAATTCTCTAATGTTTATGCTACACAACACCAGGGCTACCAAACTAATTTTGATTTTTTTCTAACCAAATATTAAAACATTTGCAAAGATTCTCTTCACCAAGAGTCAAAATACTGATTAAAATATTTTTTTAAAATGTTAAAAAGAAAAAATAACAGTGATTTGTGCATCTTTGCATAGCACCTAAAAAAGCATAGACGTTATCTTCACTTAATTGCAAAATTACTGATTTATTCATTACCGTTGAATAACCTATAATAATTAAAACAATTAGTGAATAAATTATATATTGTTTAATAAAAGAGAAACTCGTTCACTAAACAAAGCTTATTGTTTTTTAATAAGGCAATTGAGTTGAAATTTATCTAATCTCAAGGGATCTAGTTTTTTACCGATTTATTAATTTTCTTTTAAAAATTATTAGCAATTATTTTTATTGAGTTTTCTAAATGAAAACAAACCGAAATAAAACTGCAATGATAAATGAAAACCATTTATCCATTGAAATGCATTTTCAAACAAGCCCTATGTATGTCAAAAAACTAACAGCTGTGATGTATCAGTTGCAATCTATTTGGCGTTTATTAAAATCAGAGTTCAAAATAATAACTTATATGTTTTGTATTTATGAATTGTTTTGAGTATTACTAGTAACATTCTTATTACAACTTTTTATTTTGGAACGTTAATATTTCGCGCATTTGATAAGAAAATTTATTCGCAGATGGAAGCCCGGGACGAAATTTTATATCAAGTAAGGTTGAATGAATTTTACAATTTTATTAAATTATATTTTAAAATTCTATAAAGCTTATATTTCTAAGGCTATTTTGAAAAATGAAGAGGAAACACAAAAATGGTTAAAGTATAAAAGTGATCATGAAACTGCTATAAAAAATTTAGAAGAATTCCGAAAAAAAATTAGCGTGGAAGTAATGGTTCCAATGTAATAAATATATAAATTATTTTCAATAAATATGTAAAAATAACATAAACTATTAATAATTTTAAGCGGAAACAAAGCATTAATACCAGGCTATTTAACGCATACAAATGAGGTTTTTGTCAGTCACTTTGGAAAATTTATTTCAAAATGCACCTCTTATCAAGCACAAGAAATATGCAAAAATCGAATTAATATAGCAGACGACTATTTAACTAAATTAGAAGTGGAAAGAGATATGTTTAAGTACAAATGTACAATTCTTGTGTTAAATTTCACCTAAAGTTAATTAAAATTTTCAGAAATAATATTGAAATACCGCATATCCAAGGAGCGGTACCTGGAATGGAGATGCAAGAAATTATAGAAGAATATGACGAAGAGAAGGAAAAGGAATGGAGGGAAGAACATAAAAAAAGAGCTCGATTGGAAAAATTAAAGGAAAGAGATGTTACTAACAAGGAAGATAAAACGTATGAAAATATTATAATGAAATTAGAGGAACTAGAATTATTAGAAGAACTGGAAACTGAACTTGGTGAATTAAAAATTGAAGATGACGACACGTTGAAAAAATTGATGTCAGGAGAACTAAAAGTTGAAGAAAAACCAAGAGTTTCCCACTATAGAACGCGCGATATAATTGATAATATTACGAGTGATAATCAATTTCAAGAAAATTTGCTAAGTAGCACAGATTCTAATTTAAATTTCCAAATAGGCAAGAACCAAAAAGGTCATTATGACGATGAATTTATTTGTGTCGACAATATAGTTGAAGATGAAATGTCAGAAAGTTCATCAGATGAAGATTTTCCAGAAGAATTTATTGAATACAAAAATCAAGCCGAAAAAATAGATTCATATCACAAAAAGTTTGCATTTGTTAAAGAGAAAATAAAATTGATTGAAACAGAAATAGATAGCATGAAAATAAGTAGTATGACTGATCTCAATTGTAAGTTAAATAAAGTGGAAGCTCGCGACTATCTAATAGATTATGCTTTAACTTTAGAAGACCAAGAAAATTCGTACATAGAAGTCGAGACTAAAAATATTCCTTACAAAAAAAATATTAACACAACCGATACTTCAGAAAAGAAAATTAAAAAAAATCAACGAATATCTTTCATTCTAGAAAATGATGTAACTTATATTGACCAAAATGAAACGGTAGAAAATATGTTTACAAAAAACCGTCAAGAATTTGGTAAAGATAAAATTGTTTTAAATCCGAAGCCTGAAGAAAATAATTTAGAGACCATAAATTTTGATAAAAATGAATTGACAATACTTGAAAAAGTGGAGAAAAATGTCAATCACATGCAAGAAACACAAAGCTACGAAGATTTTGATTTAGTTTCAAAAATTTTAAGCAGTAATAAAAACGCTCACACTCTACAAATAACGTTTAAACACTCACCAAATATCTATAAATATAATAAAAATGAACAATGTATTAATAATGTTATTGAAAGTCCAGTGAATTTTTATGAAATGTTTGGCGAACAATATCCACAAAATTTAGATTCAATTTTTACCACCAATGAGGAAGGCAATGAAAAATTGAAAATTGAGTCTGATAAGGGATTAAAAAATAAGGAAAATAATTTAAATGGATTCGACAAGAAAACAATCCATAAAGATGAAACAACAACAACTAATAAATCTGGAAATGAATTTGAAATTGACACAACAAAATCGCAATTAGAAAAAGTATAATATGAAATAGCAATTTAATTTTAAGAAATAAATATTAAGTCCTTATTAATTACAGAAAGAATCGTCAAAGACTGAAACAGCACCCACAATCCCGACCATTTTAAAAAATAAAGATGCTGTTAAGCGTGAACGGCATTTTCAAAAAACAAAAGATGAAAAAGGGAACGCTATTCCTAAAATGGTATGAAAATAACAATATTACTTTATAAATTACTTAAACACAATCAAATTTGTAGATTTTGGGTGATGTGATTACAAACCCAGAACCAGAAAAATGTCATGATCTGTCCTTCGGAAATATTATCAACACACATGCGCCTAAAAAAAGAATTAGCAGATTTAAACAGAGTAGAGTTTCAAAATTACCATAATCTACTTAGGAACGTAATTTTTATTGCTTGTAAACAAAAAATTTAAACTTTAAATATAAAAACACCAATTTTTATATAAAACATGCCTTGTTTTAATTACAGAAATAATAATATTTAAATATTCCATTATTTTATTATAATAGTATACATACATACACACATATTACAATAGAATACATTTTTCTCTGTACAAACAAATTTGCTTTTATAAATACATAAAAATAATTTATGTACATAAAAAAATGTCAGAATTTTTAAAATTTTGACTGTTTTTTTATGTACATAAATTTTTTATGTGCATAAAAAAAAGTCTAAATTTTAGAAATACAGTGCACGATAGAAAAAATTTTATTGTTATATTACAATCCACTGCTCCGGTTAGAATAAGCTAATAAAGACCGCAATACCACATTAAAAAATCTTTCCGAACTGCTTCAATCGGATCAACATCGATATAATTTTTCAGCCCTATTATGAATTTCGTTCGTAGCTCCGAAATTCGGAAAATTACGAATTTCATATTCTCAATTCTAAATTACAAAAATTCTATTTCGAATATTCGTAATACACTAATAATATATTACGTTCGTAGTTAAAATAACTCTCAATAGTCTGCGAAAGAAATACTTATGTACTTAATTTTCAAGTTTTCAATTTTTGTTTGAATTTGCGTTTTTCTAAAACAGCTACCCTGAAACGAAATGATATCATATTTGAAAAATATTTTTTATATAAAAAATTCCATATAAAACATGAATTCCACTTGTACAATCTTACGAATTACGAACATAACTACGACGTAGACTTTTGAATGATCACAAATTCCGTTCGTACAGATTATGAATCTGTATCGATTGAATTTCTAGATTACATATTTTTAAGAGAATTTATCTTCAATGAAAACTTCCTTCTTTTCGCATTTTTTTTTGAAAGTATCAAAATAAAATAACACTTTTTTAAAAACCATAAAGGGAAAATGAGAGTCGCTTTCTCTATGTGGTGGGCTTATACTAACCAGGACAGTGTACTAAGTGGGCAGTTTTAATAAAGCTGACTTGAATGTGTTTTTTACATGATTGAAAATTATTATTGGCCTATCAAATAATGTAGTTATTTTATTATTTTAGCGTGCAAGTCTAAGTTTCCAAAAAATGTAATAAAATAATAGTTTTATACAATCTATAAGCAAATCTTAACAATACAACACCCGGCATAAATGTATTTACGTCAAAAATAAATAAGCTGGTATTAATATCCGGTTCAGTATTTGACAATATTAAGCTGAATGTTGTACGAATAGCGGTTTAATTATTTTAAAAAATTAGATTAAAAAAAAATCAGTATCATAAAATGTTGGACATCTCACCATATTAATTATGCATTTAGATTTTTCAAAATCGCTGGTTCATCTGTACTTTTAAAACCCATATACTTCAATAACTAAGGGAAATACATATATTTTTTTCGGTTATTAAAAAAGTTAACCATGTATTAAAATTTTTCCAAAATTAATTAACTAAATACTGGTAAACAAAACAATGTGTCAAATAAAACGAGCTTTTGATTTAAAAAAATAAATTTTAATAACTACAACTAAAAAATAAATAACAAAATAAAAAGAAGAATGTAAAATTATGTATGTATGTAAAATTGAGTTACAAAAAAGTAAGCTCAAAAATGAAAATCTATTCAAATAAATTTTTGAAAAAAAAATATAAGCAACATTGATGTGCAATCATTATGTTTTAATTAAACTATAATATGATCAAAAATATATTATTGTTTTAACAAATTTTTAAAAAATTATATTTTATCTTTATTAATGAAAATCTTTCATACATAATTCAACTTTTATATAACATAGAAATATATATTTTCGACTTTTCACTTTATAATTAAAAATAGTTTATGTATGTATGTAGTGATGTGTAATATGTACATATTACCTGAATATTTTTTATTCAAAATTCCTTTTAGCTAATATATTATTATGCAATAATAAATGTCTATAATGCTTCAAAAGTTACTTTACATGTCACTAATTATTTTTTGTATCAATGTTTTATACACATAATGTTTATGAACTTTAGATAAAAGTTTACAGTTCTCAAAAATTACATAAAAAAAGAGCAATATTATTATATTCATTGTAAACAAATATTTGGTTGAATATGTATTTATATAAATACGATGCACTTAAAATTTAAGCTACGGTAGCATCATGACCACATTCTTCTTCAACAGTTATGTACATACCTTCTTCTTCATACACTGAATCGTGCTTGGCGAGAATTCTTAGAAGTGGGCGAAGTTTGAGCCACCATTGAGTTTTGGGTATGCGTTGCCTTAAAATGAAAATGTAATAATTGAAAACTTATTTATAGTACTGTTTATTTTGATGGTAAAAAATTGATTGCTCATGAAATCCATAGTGCGAATATTTCATCAGTGTAATACTGTGGAAATTTGTTAAGATCCAATAAATTATTATATAGACCAATTTTAGTCAGTTTTAATTGAAAAGTTAATTTCCATTGACCCCTTATAAAAGTTAATTTCCTTGACCAAACCGTCATATTGAAAACTTGCATTTTTGGGAGTATCGAATTTTAACAAATTTCCATATAATTTACATTTTTGTGTACACTTCTACCTCATAAACACCACTATATTTGAAAATAAAATTAGTAAACTTACTCAAAATTAGTTTCTGCAATTAAATCAGTTAACGGAGTAAATCTGTACTGCCGCCGTACTACACCCAAAAGACAGGCTGAATCATTACTGTCGCATCTAATAGTTCCATCTGGTTTAGTATTTTTCTTTAATTGATCTACTAACCAATCAACACATTTTGCTGCCATTTTAGTACCCATATTACGATCAAATGGGGTTGGTGAGCCACCTTGTTGCATATGGCCCAAAATATTCATTCTGCACGAGAATAGACCTTTACCTTCTTCAGAATATAAACGATGAATAAAGTCAGTGTTGTAATTTTCGGATGCTTTTTCATTACGCAAAATCAAACCACGTTGTACACCTTCCGCCATTTTTGACGCCATATGATATACATCCTGTTGTAAATCTTTAATAGAAAATTTCTCTTCAAAAATATACGCTGCATCAGCACCTCCCGCTAGACCTGCTAATGTTGCTAAATAACCGCAGTAACCGCCCATAGTTTCAATCACAAAAACACGACGTTTTGTGCCTTGTGCTGATTGGCGAATACGATCGCAAATTTCTGTAATTTCATTTAAACCAGTATCACAGCCCAACGAAAATTCAGTTCCAGGTACATTGTTTGATATGGTTGATGGTATAACAACTAATGGTATACAAAATTCAGGGAAGTTGGGGCGTTGATCAGAAATTTGTCCGCAAGCATGATATGCTTCAAAACCGCCAATGATCAACATTCCATCGATTTTAAATTCTTTCAAACGAGCTGCAATCTCTTTAAATTTGCCTTCTGGTAAGGTACGTTTTGTCCCTAAAAATGCACCACCCTGGCCTACCCAACCAGTTACATCAGACCTTAAGAGAAAAAGACAATATATTAAATAAGAATGTTTTTAAGAAATAAGTTCAAAAAATAAAATCATACCATCCCATTTCTTTAATATTTCCAGCAATTAAACCCTCAACACCATCGTGAACACCAAGTACAGTATCACCTCGATATATGCAATTTCTAACAAATGAACGAACAGCAGCATTCATACCACATGCTGGAGCACCAATATGCATAACTGCTAGTCTATATCCTTCCTAAAAGAATTGTTTCATTATTATTAAATTATTATTAATAAATTGCATCTAGTAATCAGTTTGTTCTGCACATAGTTTTATCTCTATGCAATTTTAACTTACTGATGGTTTTCCAGATGCATCAAAAGCTTCTTTGGGTGGTTTTAGACGAGTTAACATTTTATATGTTTCAAGATTTCTTTCAAATGATCGTCCTCGCAATTTGACAGCTAATTCCCAATTTTTCTCTGCCATAGCTTTTGCAACTGCTTTAGTACGTTCTACACACTCCATCAAAGGAACACGTACTGATTGATTACCATCCAAAGATACAACACATGGAACACTTTCCTCAGTAGCTTCCATTAAAGCCAATACAGCTTCTGCACCCATACGACAACCCTAAATTATATAAAAATATGGTTTGTGTATAAATATTCTTACGTAAATATATTTATGTAAGTACCAAAATGCGGTCAAATGCACTTGGGTTACCACCACGTTGAACATGACCTAATACAGTTATACGAGTATCTTGTTGTAATTTATCGACAACAACCTTCTTAACATCTTCTGCTGTTATTGGATGGCCCTCACGATCAATAGCGCCTTCAGCCACAATGATAATATTTAAACGTTGACCAGCATTTCTTTCCTATTTATTTAACAATAAAATAACATTTTTATTAAAAATTTTAAACGGAAATAAGAAAAAATTTACAAAATTTAGAATAAAAATTTAAATTGATAAAGAGATTGTAATAACGAAATACACATACTATCTTTTTTACGAGTCTTGCATTTTTATGCATTACGAGTTATTTTTCAATTTGATTGTGGAATTCCGATAATATATTTTAATGTTATAGAATTTCTTTAAAAATATTTAAACGTAAAAATGTTTCCTTTAAATATTAAAAATTAATATAATTCTATATTTCTCTGTATTATAATTTCTTTGTAAACAAATTTTCATTCAATTGCTATTTATTGTGTTAAATGATTTCACACATTTAAACAGAAAAAAATGTTGTTTCTAATAATGATTGTTTCTATGATAATCAACTCTATCGATTTTATGAAATAAGCATTTCAATCAACATTACTAAATTATAATTAAAGTTTGAAAAGCTCTTAATTGAATGAAATTTTTGCGAAAAGTTATATAAGGTTCATACTTTGCAACATCATAGATTATAAGCATGTGAAACATATTTTTTAATTATTATATTATTAAGCAATCATTAAACAATTATGTTCCCCTTTTATACGTCGGAAGAAAAAAAAATTAACAAATTTTTGTGCTTTTCAAACTATAAATGGTTCGAAAATACTAGTTATTAAATTTCCATTATAAATTATATGATGTCACAGAGTATGCCGTTAATTTATCCTACCATTCCCCTTCAAAAGCCATTAAAAGTATATGTATTATATAATTACATTAAAAAATTATTTTATGAATGAATTCCACAATGTGTTAAAACCTTTTCAAATCAAAAGATGACCTTCAACTAAAACATAAAATTCAATTATTAAAAATACATAAAAAAATTAGTTTTATGTGTAGATCGTCTTACCGATATCCCTTCATCTTTAGCAAAAAAAAAACCATACCAGCCAATTTCAAATACCAATTGCATTAAATAAAAATAAAATTAAAAATTGAATTTCGATATCACAATAAAACAACTTTATTCATTTTATTTTCAATAAGGATCGAAAATAAATTTAAACTTTACTATTTGATTGATAATAATTAATCAATTAAACAAAAAGTGTTTAAAACCAGTTTTAAATAAAATAATATGTTCTTTACGTTAAAAATTAAACAGAAACTTTAAACTTAAAATTCACATATTAAAAACTTCCGTAAATAATGCTGAATCGTTTCTATCAAGCCATCAAGCAATTGCTTCGAACGCAGGTAATTGGGATATCAAAAAAGTAAAGGATATTCCGTTGAAAATTAATGCTTTCAGGGCGTAAAAATGAATATTGGAGGATAGAATTTAGCAAAGAATTTTAAAACGCATTCAAAATGGAATGCGGAAATTTCGTCGCGATACTACCCAGAAATCTAATGTGTAAAAATATTTGATACATACACTCAATATAGCAAAACTGTAACATGGTACTTATGCAAAATTAGGCAAAATTAGGTACGTTCGATTTTGTAAGTTCTAAAACTAATCAGATATAAACAAACGTCATATTATTTCTCTTTTCTTTCGAAAGCTATATGGAAACATTATAACTATTTTTTCTTTGTTTTTGCTAATTAGAAGAAAACAATTATTGAAGTTGTTTTGAAATTTTTTTTTTTAAGCTTTGGAAAGCAGAAAAGTTTGGCTGCACCGACATTTTCACCTAATAATGCAGTTTGTTAGCAAATTTACCAACTAAATTTTTTAGAATTTTAAAGTAACATATGTACATATTCAAATAATATGTAGAATCAGCAGAGTTGGAAATGTTATATTTATATTTCAACATCATTTCAACACCATTTATATTTCAATATAAGTTGAAATATAAATAAAGTTTTATTTACTCTTTGAACTTGGTGGTCTGATAAATGTATTTGGGGATTAATGTAAGTAAAAGTTTAATTTGTTTTTAAGAACATATTAAAACTTCAAATCGTTTCGGAATTCAATGTGACATCTGAAATTCTCTTTTTAATTTTATTCTTTGAAAGAATGATTAGGCGGAATACGATACCAGAATATTTCATAAAAATAAATAATTTTTCATGATAATAAAAATTGATACATTTTTTATCATTGCTTATAACTAAAAATATTTATGAAGATAAATTTATGTAAAGATTTATTTAGAATGAACATCAAATATCAAAAAGTCATAATGAAAGAATGTTTGTATGCATAATATGGGATTATGAGTAAATTAATATAAACAAATGTAAATACATTTATGATAAGAATGAAATATTAGCTATTGTATAAACTGAATTAATTTTAGTCAAAAAATTTTTAATTTCAAAATCTTTATGGTTTAAGTTAAAGTAATTATGTATACTCGTATTTCAAATATTGAACAAAAATTAATAGATCGTCCATTATCAATCTTACAATATTTACATTTACTTCAAAAAGTTTAAAAAACTTTCTACCTAGTTTAAGTAGGTACCTAAATAATTTATTTTAATTATATAATATTTAATATCTGTTATCTACAATCTATAATAAATATATCAACGATAAATCTAATTTTTAATACTGTTTTTGAACTGTCCAAAATATAATTTTTTTATTGAATTTCGCCAAAATGGAATTAAATACAATTAATGTGGCCATGTGAACTAAGAATTGCAGAGGCTTCGTTATATAACTCTGATTAAAACATTTAACTAACTCAAAAATATATTAATCTTATTTCAAAACAAAAAATCTTGTTTTTGTTAATCGAAAAAGAACACAAATATAAGTATTTATTAACACTCAAAATAAATGAATTAAAAATTAAGAGTTATGAATTTAATATTAAAAACAAAAAAAAACGTTTTTTTTAACTAATTGTTAACTTGGCAACATTATTTTGCAGGCTTAATAAAGTTTCTACCTGAAGTAATTTACTACACAATTTTTCAGGCCAGTTTTCTGGAACAGGTTCTTCCGGTATGAAAATATAATCAGCTTCACTAGATAATGCAGAAGTTACTGACAGATAACTAAAATAAAAGATTAACAAATGATGATGCAAAATGAAAGTGTTAAACACGGTGACAAACAAATGAAAAATTAAAAAAAAAAATTTTTTACATCTTATTTAGCACATATCACGTACGGATTTGTTATTGTAAAAGTCTAAACAATTGGATAACTAAAATCTATTAGAAATCAGTTTCACTTTCAAATTAAAAAAAAAAAATTTAAAAAATATTTACATACTTTAATTAATATTTCCAAATCATACCGATAAAATATTATTGTCAGTGAAATTTAGTTTATTCCGTGATACAAAGGCACAGACCTTTTAACCAATTGCTATAAACATAAGAATTTAAAAACATACAAATATCTATGATAAAAATATTAAACAACTTAATTTCAGAAACAAATTCATAACATTTAAAAAAATTTTTCACAGCTACCAATAAATTACATTCGTCTTTTGGTAAGTAACACACATGACAAAAGTACCAAAAGAAAGCAGTGAATTTACAAAAACATCTTTAAAATTTTGATACAATTATTGAACATCTTTTAATAAAAATAAAGAAGAAAAGAGCAATAAAAAAAGAATTGTTTTTTGAAGAAAAACGATCGATAGACAAATTAATTCACAAAACAAAAAAAAAATATTTCAAGTATTTTTCTAAATATAAGTCGATAGACCCAGCCGCGAGATGCATATTATAATCAATACAATATTCTATACACAATATATATATATATATATATTAATTATAATATAAAGTTATGCATCTGTAACGTACCAAGCCTAAAAAATTAATTAAGTAACATATGTAAGCATTTTGTAATTTGCATTAATATTACATGGCATATACATACATGCAATAATTATGTAATTTTTTTTGTTTTGTATTGTATTTACAAAAATTAAACAAATAATAATTTTATATCTACATTAAAATAATTTCATATTAAATTAAATCTATTCGGTGCATTACTAAAAAAAAAAAAAAGTTGTTAAATCCTTGCCTGAGCTAACTGTTGACATAATCTTTGTGGCCAATCAGGTTTTGGTGGGCTTTCAGGAATAAAAATGTAATCAGCCTCGCTGCTTAAACCCGCCACTAGAGCTAAGTAACTAGAATTAGAGAATACACCGCTCAAAGAAACAAAAGCAAAATCATTTAAATCGATTTCAACATTTTTCTGCCTCAACATTGTCAAATTTTCAACATTCGTTTTTGTTTATTGAGAACAAATATGAAAATTTGTTATAAACGTTTTGTTTATTTTTGAATTTGAACAACGATAAAGATTTTACAATTATCTTATATAAAAAAATATAATAAGATACTTATACAAAAAATTCGATATTGACTACATTTTTACCGAACGTAATACAGAAATTCCTTGTACAGATATATTCCAGAAATAAATCAAGTTTTTTTTTAAATAAACTGAAACTTATTAAAAGCGAAGAAAACAGGCGTATGTCCGTTAATATAGATTATGTTTTCAATAGAAATCACAAAATATTTTATACAATATAAATATTTAATTTAAGTTCTACTAAAAAAAAGTTTTTTGTAAGAATAAATAATGAATTTTTAAATTCAAATTTGAACGTGTCATGTTTAAAACTACGTAAGTAACATGAATAATTTTTAATTCTAAGTTGAAAATTTAAACAAAGTTTCGAAAGAAATTGTAATTCTTTCGTAACAATAGCAAAATCAATTTTTTCTTTAAATTTAATTTTAGATTTTTTTTTTTTGAATTCACATTCACCTTTTTTTTTTGGAACTACCAATGAAAGTAAATATGATCTGTTTAGCATACAAGTATTTGAATTAAATTATTGATAAGATACATACATACATAAAGTATTATTTAATTATTTAAGTTGAAAATAGTAAAAATAGTTGATTTTTATATAGTTGATTTCAATTATAGTAAAAATACTTGAACAACAAATTTATACAAGAATGGTAAATAACCGGCAATGTTAACTTTTTAAACAATTCAAATTAAATTTACTTTATTTCATAGATTGTAACTTTAATGCTGGTAATATGAAACATTATTATAATAATGAATATCCCCCTATGTGTAAATTATAAAAATAAACAATTATTCACTTAATGAACTTTATATGTGTTTAATGAGATATGATACAGTTCCTTGTTTTCATGTGTGAAATTTGTAATTTAACATTCCTTATTATTGAAAAAATTAACCAATATAATGAATAATGTTTATTAAAACTGTCAAAAAGGGTATATGATAGGAACTCTATTTTTAAAAGGGAATGTTGTATCCAATTCTTATAACATACAAACGCATTACCAATAAGATGATAATATTGAAAATTCGTGATTTAAGCTTGCCTGAATTAATTTATTGCAAAGTTTGTCGTGCCAATCGTATGGTGGAGGCGATTCTGGACAAAATACATAATCTGCTTCTGATACAATACCAGTAACAACTGGTAAGTATCTGTTTAATAAAAATGAATAAATATAAGTATTTATTTTTAGACAAAAAATTTAAGAAGCGTTTTTTTCGAATATTACATGTCGTAAAGAATTTGTAAAAGACTCTGTAATTTTATTAAATTTAATAACCTGAAAAAAATAGAACAACTTAGCTTACCCGCAATGTCTGCCCATTACTTCCATAATAAAAGTTCTTTGATGTGAATATGCTGTACTAACAATTGCATCAATAGCTTCAATTATACGATGTAAAGCTGAATCTGTACCTATAGTCATATCTGTTCCACAAAAATCGTTATCAATAGAACCGACCTAAAACATTATGTAAATATAATTAAGCTTCACTTTATATGTTTACTTTAGTATTTACTTAATATATAGAAATTTACATGAAAATAATATACATTACCATTCCAACAATATGAAGTACTCCAAACTTTTTTCTTTGTTCCGCGTTAATCTTCTCAGTTTTTAGAAGTTCATCTAACAAACTACTCCATTCTTGTCGGAATAAGTTGGCACCAGTCAAGGAGCCATCACCACCAATCACTACCAAATTAGTTATCCCTTTAAGAATTAGGTTATGCGCAGCTTTAAGGCGACCTTCCCGATTTCTAAAATCAGCACAACGAGCAGATCCAATCACTGTTCCACCACGATGTATGATACTTGAAACTGATGCCCAATTCGCTTCAACAATATTATCACCGCCATCAACCATTCCTTGATAGCCTTCTTTTATGAAATAAACCTTACAACCGAGGTAAATTGCTAAATAAATAATTCATATAGGAATACTTGTTATATAGAAATATTGTTTTAAGTTAAAACCAACTCACCCATTCTGACAGCGGCTCGAACGGCTGCATTCATACCTTGGGAATCACCCCCACTGGTAAAAATAGCTATACCCTTGCCCTTATGGGCACCCCGCTCAATAAACCGTTGTTTTTGTTCAGTCATCTTCCAAAGCCCTAAAATAAGATAATTATTTTATTAATCATGCTTCATTAAACTAAACTGAAATTTAATATTAATAATTTTTATTTTTTTGATCTTTTTAATCGAAACCCTAATTTTAAAGATAGCAAAGATGTAAAATTAAAACTATATTCAACCTACCTTCGCAAATTTTTCTAAATTCCCAAAGTATATAAATTTGTAAAACAAAATTTGTAAAAGATTTATATAACTAAAATTTTACTTTACAAATTTTTGGTAATATCGCCCAACTGATATTTTCTTGCCAAGGTGACATTGTTTGGCTGTCAGACCAAGGTGACCTTTAAAATCAAAAATAAAAGTGTTTCCGTTCCCTTTTTAAATCAAAAAAGATTTCTAAAAAGTTAACATACGGATCTCACCTCAAACCAAAGAATTAGTTTAGTTTTTTCAATAAAAACTAATTTGATATTTTTTATAGTGTTTTGCTTTGGGAAAGTAAGAACTATAAATAGGTAAAAGAAAGTTTTGGTCCTATAACAAGACGGGATTAAATTTTAAGTCAATTTTAAAAACTATGAAAGGTGGTATTCAAATTTTTTAACCGTTTGAGTGCCAAAAATTTGCATATCTTTACCTCAAAATGCCGTGTAAAAAATGACTTGTTAAAAAAAAAATCATTTTCTAAAAACTTCTAAATTTTCATCGATAATTAACCGATTTTCTTGATTTTTTCTGTGTTTTTTTGAAGAATTATAGTAGTTATTGAAAAAAAGTAAACAATATAATGAACACAACATTTTATTTAGAAAAAAAAGAAAAAAAAAACATGAAATAAAAAAAATTAACAATTGTGTTTTCCTGAACATTCGGTGTGCACCCTTTCTTACACGAATGCAGATCCATGTTGATCGACGTAGTCCCGCACCACCCTTATGACTACAGACCACCCAGCGACACATCATTACTTTGGTCAGTATAACCATCACTCGAACTATCACAAGTTTCGGACGAAAAACTTCGCGAAGTATTTGACCGCGACATTTTACGTATAAGAATCGTTGAATATCAATAAAATAAAATATTATTTGCAAAAAAATATCTACTTCAAAGAATAACACGAGTTAGGTTTACAGTGTAAAGAAAAAACAAGATCGGTAAATGCGCACTATACGCGGGAGCGTGTGTGGGAAGTGACGCCTGCGCAATCGACGATTATCGACGATCGGCACTCTAACGGTTAAATAAAATTTATTTTTGCATTCAAAGAAATGCAAACACGAACAAATATAAAGACAAAAAAGCCTACCTTTTCTTGCTCTAAATAAAACAATTCGAATTAACATAATATTTAGCCACTTTCTCTAACTTATTGCGCTTGCACTTACACATATTCCCCTTGTATTACACATATTCTGTCTGTACACTCACATATGTACATTCTTAGTATTAAACATATTCTGTCGGTCTGTAAATGTAACTCCACTTGTCGTAAAGGAAAAATATTCTTATTTAAAGGGAAAAAATAAACCAGACGAAAAAAGTTTGAAACTTTATAAAAAAGGTAGTAAGCATCAAATGTCAAAATATTAATCAAACATAAACAAATATTTTTAGTTATACCATATAAGTTCAATTATTGAGGAATCAATTTGAACAGTGAATTAACAGGACTGACAGAAATACAGGCCTGGACTTTAAGAAAGAGTGACAGTTCACAGCATGATTTACATGTATTCTTATGGAAGCTATAGGAAAAAAAAATTTGATGCTTTGCCCAGGAAATTTGGAAAAAATTCTAGTTTATGTCTTTTATTTTTCTCGTTTTTCCGAAAATATGTATTTAAAACGGATCGACAATTTCAGGAGAGCATCTTAACATTATTTTCTACGTACGTGAATTGCTTAATCAATCTATTGGCCTCACCTTTTTAATATTCGATTATTCGATTACTGGAGTGCATTTCTTATTATGTGGAAAATGTATGTACATATGTTTATATCTGGCATTTGTCAATTTTGATTTTATTTGTTTCTCGCCTCGTGGTAATTAACTGCTTTTTTTGTTTTTGTATACAAGTTCTCAAATTAATGCAATTAATATAAATTTAAATATAAAATTCGAAATAAAAAATAATGCCGCGCTCAAAAAGGGATAAAAAAAGTAAGTATGTAAGTATTTATATTATAAAATTGACTAAAAAATAAATTTCTATAGTTTCATTAACTAAAACTGAGAAAAAAGGACTTCAATGGAAACAAAAAATTATTGAAGATATTCGAAAAAGCGTTGAAAAATATCCAAATTTATTTGTATTTTCAATCGAAAATATGAGGAATAGTCTTCTTAAAGATCTAAGGCAAGAATGGAAAAAAAATTCTAGATTTTTTTTTGGAAAAAATAGAATTATGCAAATTGGATTAGGGCGAACAAAATCAGAAGAAATAGAACCAGGTCTACATAAGGTAAACATTTTTAGAAATTTAGAAAAAAATTAAAACTATATTACTTCAGCTATCGCGGCGCTTAATTGGACAATGTGGCTTACTTTTTACTCAAAGAGATAAAAGTGAAGTTATTGATTGGGCTAAAAATTATTGGAGTATTGAGTATGCACGAAGTGGTTTTATAGCAACAGAAACAATAGTTTTACCTGAAGGGCCCTTAGCAGAATTTTCGCATTCAATTGAACCGCATTTACGTTCTTTAGGAATGCCCACAAAATTAGATAAGGGTATTGTACATTTGTATTCTAAATTTACAGTATGTGAAAAAGGTAAATCATTAACGCCAGAACAAGCTAGAATACTAAAATTAATAGCCAATCCAATGGCTAAATTTAAATTACATATTAAATGTTCTTGGAATAAGTCAGATGGTTTTGAAAGTTACGTCCAGGAAAACGGCACAAAATTTGACAGCGAGAATGAAATTGATATTTTGGAGGATGTGAATATGGAGGATCAAGAAGACGATAATAATAATGAAATTGACGAAGATGATAAATAAAAACAGTACCATACAAAACATTTTTTCAACTTATAAAATCATGTAATTCCTCATTTGGAATGATAAAAACATTTTGTTTGAATTTTTCTAAAACCTTATTTTAAAATTGCTTACATTGTATTTGAACTCCTTTTTAAACGTTAAATACCAGTTCTAACGAACGGGGTGCCTCTATTTATAATATTTAAATATTAAAAAATTTCAGCTTAATTTTGAAAATATTATTAAACGTTTTTGAAAATGCAATACAATTTCCATGATATACATTTTCACAAACTGAAAATGTTGCGTCGAAAATTTAATATTATCTTTCAAACAAAAACATACGCACAATATATTAATCCCACAATTGCACACGAAATATAAAAAACTTTCTTTAAATTACAATGAAGTGCCAAATATATTTAATGATACCTATATGAAGCTTAATTTTTATGTTAATTCTTTAATTAAAGTCGTATTTAATAAATTATAAAAAAATTTACGTTTTAAACAAATCTTAACAAAAAAATTTAATTTATTCATAAATTTACAAATAAAAATGCATTTTCAAAAACGCCCAACATTAACAACAATCAAAATATATATAAAAAACAAGATCTTATTGCTTAAAATTTTAAAAATTGTTGTGAAATATGATTGCGGGGCTGATAAATTTTTATTTTCAATCTTCTAAACCTAGAAACTCTCTTTCAAGTGCTGCTCCCATCATGTTCCACTCGCCATCGTCTTCTTCATCAACTTGTTGTTCACTCCCTTCACTATTTGAATCAGAACCTAGATCTAAGTCCTCCGTTACATCTTCACCTTAAAATTTTATATTTTTCCATTCTACAAAAACTTTATTAATCGCTCTCACTTTATATTACCTCGACGAAACTTAGTGACAGGGTCTTCGTCATCATCAGAACTATTCATGTTTTCTTCATTTATGCTAAATTCTTGCTTATCGCTTCGGTTGAAGAATTCATTTTGTCGAATCTCATTATCTGCTTCCCTCTTGCGTTTCCGCAAACTCTTGCCAATGGGGGGATTTTCTGAAAAATCGTTTTCTAAAAAATTTGAAATGTATATAGGCATGCATATTCAATACCAATATCCACGGGTTCGTCATCGCTTGAAGAGTCGGATTCAAAAAATTGATCAAATTCTTTATTCATATCAGCTAAATCGTCATTCGAAAAACTTAACAATGGATTTATTGTGTCTACAAATTTTTCTGCTTCTTCTTCAGGTTCTAACTGTTCGGAGGAGATTTCGGATTTTTCACTATAATTAACAACGTGCTCAGGACTGTGACAATGAGCCGGTGGCTGGCGCTGTTTACTTGGTTGCTTACTAGTATCTAAAGGAAATAATTTTTCATTTACACATTCCCATCTCTCTGCACAACACCATAACCAATCTGGATTAACAATTTTAATTTCCCGACGTTTTCTTGCTGCACTAACTTTAAAAGTTCCAGTAGTCACAGCTACCAGGTGCGTAGTATCATTTACAATTTGTTGAGATACATTAGCTCCAAGACTTTTGGCTATTAAATAAGATCTACTTTGCTCTAACTTCATGTTGGTAGGTACTAAACCAGAAAATACTAAATTAAGACCCTTAAGAACTTCAGCACGTATTTTTGGAATTAAAACTTTCAAATCTGGAATCTCTTTTGTTTTGTCATATATTTCATAAAACCTTGTGTGAATTGATTTTAAAATTGACTCCAAATATAAAAGGTAATCATCTGGGTCCTGTATTTCTTTAAAATCACTTTTGTCCACAATTACTTTATTTTCAGTAGATATCTCTGCATTTTGCTCATTACTATTGCTTTTCAAACTACAATCAAAATTCGGTCTATTAAGCTCATTTGTATCTACATTTTCTAAATCACTATTCTCATTTTTATTTTCAACATCAGAATTTGAAGAACAACCTTCTATCAAATTTGTTTCATTGTTAACAGTGCTATTTGAGTAATCACTTTGAGAATTTTTGTCTTTTGTTTGAACATTTTCAACACTTCCATTATCAGAACTATTTTCGCATAGTTTATTTAAATCTAAGAACAAAAAGTTTATTTATGAATAAATAAAATCTAATATAATATTTTAATTACCTTCAAAATCAACACCTTTACCATCTAATTCGTGCTTTTCTAAACCTGGTGGTGCATTGATATCACCAGTGTGTTGAAAAAAGTGATATGGCTTTACTTGAATTAAATTAGGAGCCATGTTCCAAACATCTTCCCTATCGTCTATTATGCAAACCATAGAATCTCCACAAGGAAAGAGCGACCTGAAAATATGAATTTCTTCATGTATAATGACATTTCCACTTTGATACAAAATTTTTTACTTCAAATTATCTGTTTTACTGTTTATATTGAAGCATTCATCTCTTGACAAAATACGATGAGAAAAAAATTTCCCATCGGGATCTAAAAATTGCGCAATAGTATGGGCATAATTTCTAGCACCAAATGTACAAATGTGTAGTTCATAAAATGCGGAAATACTTGTTAAAAAACTTTGGGTACCAGGTCTTAATCTAGTGTGATACCACGGAGAATGCGGACCATACAATTGGAAATGGTAAATGCCTTTTATGTTATTTGGAACTGCATCATTTGTTGTGTGTATTATGGTTTGATCAAGATCAACCAATAATACAAGCTTTTTATCCTCTAATAATCTTTTGGTATCAGCTTGTCCTAATTTTTGTGCTAACTTATTTGAAACTTTGAGATCTGGCATAGAATGTATCATAGACACAGACGCTTCGGACTGATTTCCCTAAAAACAATTCGTAAACAAAGTTCCTTAAATAAAACTGCATTTACTTACATTATCGTTTTGGCGGAGATCCGCGCCACAATCCGCACACATATCTTTGATAACTGTTGTGTGTGCACACTCTGACAACTCAAGCAAAGCAGCTCTAAAATTGTTTTCAATTCACTTTCATTGTTTTTAAATTCAAAAAAAATAACCAACCTTCCTTCAAGCGTATCACCCTCTTTGGCAAGGCGCTTTTTTACAATACCATTTCTATTTGCTTTCAATTTTTTAACTTCTTTATCATTTGTATCACATTCTGTATAAGATAATATAACCTGACCTAAATTAACATGATATCCTTCTTTTACTCGCCATTTATTAATTTGTATTTTACAATTTTCTGGACCATATACGGCCTTTTCTGCCATTTTTTTCTAATTTTAATGTTTTTTGTCGTGTTTATGAAGAATCTGAAAATAAATTTGCAGATGTGCAGATGTTTTGACACATTAATCCTTATTTTTCCCGAAATCAGTGCCAGAGTTTTTTGACTGAAATTGATCGTAGCCATTGAAAATTTCATCAATTACATTACTAATATTTTGCTTTAATGCTTTTTATTTTTTAAAACTTCAAACTAAATACCGAAATTTTACCGATAATTTTACTTCAAACTAAAATACCGAAATTTTTGAAAAATATTATTTATAATTCAAGCTAAGAACTTTCATTATTTTTAGTTTTCTTTACAAGACAAAAATTAATTATTAACTTTTACTCAAGGTTAACAGAAGTAAATATTTACGTTATGACAAGGTTTTACCATGTAAATTTCGTGAGAGTTATTTTTCCAAAACAAATTGTACATTTTTCGTACATTTTGTTTGAGCCGCACCCGGACGAAGTGTATGCGACTCGTAAATTTTCGGTTTGTTTAAAATTGTGTCACGTTTTAAAAAAAGACCTAAGCGTAGATATGCAGCACAAAAAATAGTTTCCACTCAAATAAAAAAACAGCTGCGTTCCTTTTTGAAATTATTTTACCGCTACAAAAATTTAGTGTATATTTTTATGATGACATTTCTTTCTCATCATTACTGTGAAAATAGGATCAAAGTGGTGAGCGCCAACGACGGACGATTTCAGTTGTAAACCCAGAGCAAGAGCGAAACGGAAAAATTAATTGAACCATATTTAGCGTATAACGTCAACATATAAGCAGGTAATTAAAAAGAAAACGTCAATGGGAAAATGAGAATTTAGCCGGCGGTAAAATTCGCAGCGGTAATTTCGCTTGATTCTTGAGTCTTCTTTCAAATTTTTATTTTTGAATGTGTTTTATTTTCACACTGTTCTTTAAAAAGTAGATTTTTGTATATATGTATATTTGAAATAAAATTTTAAATAAAATCTGGAAAATAGACGATTATTTAAAATTTAGCGGTAAAATAATTTTGCTACGAAGGTTATGGACGAAATGATTATAAACACAACGGTGAACTCGACTTTTTTGCAGATATAAGAAATATTATTGTCTTTTCACGTCAACTCGAAACGACTAGTGCAATAGAACACTTCAGTTTAGATGTGTAAACGGGTATACATACATTTTCTTTGATGGAAAAATGTGTCACTGTTTTACATATAAATCAAATCGTAATTTATAATAAATATTTTACTCACTTTTTCAGTCTGTTAAAATGAAATCTATTTAATGTGTAAATTATCTCTGTAAATTATGGGAAGTGATGAAAATTTGTTGTATATTTGTTTTTCTATTTCATTGCACTCAAACAACTTGAGGGCAATCAAATGTTGTTTTTTGAAGTTAATATGCAAATGTTGGCAGCTCTGCAGAATTTAGGTGAAATAAAATGTGGTATAAAGTACATGGTATAATATGACAGTGAAAGCGTCAAAGCAAGAAGACGCAATCTCAACACAACCACATGTTTTTATTTCGAAAATTTTCGAATGTTCAATGGTGTAATAAGAATATAATAAAAGATTTTTCTTATTGTTTATACAGTGAATTCAGAAAACTACATACTCAAAAGGCGCAAAATATTTTTTAAGATTGTAAAAAAAATTTTTTCACGGATCGTTCTCATAAATCAATTTTTTCTGAAAAAGAGTTTTTAAAAGCAAACTCTACATCGTCATCCATTTTGTATTTTTAAATATCATTTGGGGTTATTTTTACTGTGTGAAGTGGATTCGTCGTATTTTCAGGTGAAGTTTTCTTTGTGGAAGGGTTTTTGATTCGTCGCATTTGTTTTTATTATTCTAGTATACATACAAAAATAAAAAAAAATTCCACCAAATTGAGGGGAATCATGGCTGACGAAGACCTTTCTCTAAACGAAGACCAACTTCTGGATAATTTGGTCAACGACGCTAATGGCGAATCGGAGTTGTTAAATGAAGTAAGTGAAGTTAACAGAAAAAAAGTGAAAAATTTTTTTTTAATTAAAAGTAGGATAAAATTGTTGTTAATTATATCTTAAAAAAATTCAAAAATAAACAAGAATATTAAAATCAACATTTAGAAAAGGAAAAATGCAAGTAAGCATCATTTTTTATATTTTTATTCCAAGGCCACAAGCTCAAAAGTTTTCACAAACGTAGATTTTTTGCTTTTATTCGCAATGTGTTTAATTGTGGAAATTTGAAATAATAGTTTTCTACCAATGTAATTTAATTTCAAGAAATTGATATTTTAGAATTTCGAAGTGGCTGCCAGAATTTCTAAATATAGCATTTTTCCCTATTGAATGTTATATACATACATCTGTATATGCATATGTATGTTATATATGTAAAATTCAAAAAATATGGAATGTTCTAAAATTATAAAATGTATACATACATATGTGCACACATAATAATGTATACGCAATATATTGTATATCTGTCTACATACTTACTGAGAATTTAATATCAAAAGTTTTTAGTTGAAAAAGAAAACTTGTAGAATGTGTTTATTGAGTATATACATATGTATGTACATACATATGCACTCAGTTTATAATAGGTATTAAGATCGATATGATTAGATTCCACAGTAGACGGCGTCTCTAGATACATACAGATAAACATACATACATACATATGTATGTTCATGTACACATTTCAAAGAATATTTTATTAAATTCCAGCTTTATAAGAAATAATTTTTAAAGATGCAATAGTTATTATTTAAGATTATATTCTTAAACAAAATATTTTTATATAGGACGAAACAAATATGCAAATAGATCCAGAACTAGAAGCAATTAAAGCTCGTGTAAAAGAAATGGAAGAAGAGGCTGAAAAAATAAAACAAATGCAGTCTGAAGTTGATAAGCAAATGGCCGGATCGACAGCTGGTATAGTTACAATACCACTATCAATAGAAGAAAAACAGGAAATAGATAGTAGATCAGTTTATGTTGGCAACGTAGATTATGGCGCTTCAGCTGAAGAGTTGGAAGCTCATTTTCATGGCTGTGGAACAATAAATAGAGTAACAATTTTATGTAACAAAGCTGATGGCCACCCGAAAGGTTTTGCGTATATAGAATTTGGTGCTAAGGAATATGTAGAAACTGCATTAGCAATGAATGAAACATTGTTTCGTGGAAGACAAATTAAAGTACCTATAATTTTCGTGAAAATTAAACTATGAATAATAAATAAATGATTTTGTTTATAAATAATTAAAGGTTATGGCTAAAAGAACCAATCGTCCAGGTCTATCAACAACGAATCGGTTTCCAAGAGGAGCCGGAGCATTTAGAGGTCGCATTGCTAGGATTTCACGAGGGGCTTGCTGCCATACATACCGTGGATCCAGAAGGATTTTGTACGTTTTTATCATAAATTTTATTTTAAATTAAATTGCAAAGAAAACAATTTTGAGGTTATTTAAGTTAAATTGAAGGTAATTTTTATTTACATTTTGCAGAAGTGGCTATCGTGGGAGGGTTAACTACTATTCGCCATACTGATTAATTTTAAATTCATCATGATTAGGTAAGTTATTTATTTAACGCATTTTAAATTCATTTATTTTACCAATTTGGGAAAGCACACATTATTGGTAACATAAACGATTTAAGCATAATTTCTTTAACAAAGCATTGCTTATTAATATTAAAAATAATAAGTTTCACTTTGATGTATTCTTTAAGATTAGATAAAATATTTTTAATTTAATATAGTTAATGTACATATATATTTCAAGAAGGTTAATTTAATTTGTTTTTATTAATTTTATTTTTACTTAATCCGTTTTTGTTAACAATCGTCGCGATAATCAAGCTTACCTACTATCAGCCTAACGCTAAAGCAAAAATGTATGTTCCACACAAAAAATATAATTTGCCATATGAAAATACAAAATTATTGAAAATTTTGATTATTTTTCTAAAAGCGGTAAAATCTAAATTTGTTTTAAAGTAAGAAAATTTAAAAAAAAATTAATACTTTTTCATCTGCATTCATAATCGGTATTCAAAAATTGAATTAAATTTTTTGGTCTTTGGCATTTGGGTCCCATATTTTCTAACATATTAAATTAGTTGCAAAAGTCATAATATTTTCCTGTGGATTTCAGATATTGTGAGTTGTATTTTCTAATTGTAATTCTTAAATTTTTTATTGAATTGTTTAAGTGATATCACAGGCATATTAGATGCATTCTCCAAAAATTGGTTATGAATTTAGGAAATTGTATTTTAGTTTTATTTTGCATAATTAAAATTTTAAGGTAACCTTAGACAAAAACAATAAACGAAACATAGGGAAGAGAACTCAAAATTTCCTAATCTGCATTAATGTTTCTGTTGTTGCACGTGTTTCTATTACGAGTTCTCCAGTTTCCATAGAAATTAAAGTATTAGCGAATGTTTTTTATCCATTTTTTAAAATGAGTAGTTAGTAGATCATTTAAAATGACTGCAATCGAAAGAAATTGTAGCACATAAATAAACACTTAGAATGTAGTCTTGTTTTATGCTTTCAAATTTATTAGGTAAAACTTCTCTAAATTGTTGACAATATTTTCTTTGTTATTTTCATTATTATTTTCTTTATTCTATCTACATATATTAAATATAAAAGGTTTATCAATGCTTTTAGGCTTAAATTAGAATATAAAAGGCTTATCAATGCTCTTAGGCTTCCCAAAAACCACAGAGGGAATATTGGTATTGTGTAAAATAAATTTAAAGGCTATTATTTTGTATGTTAAGAGATTCTTGTACCAATTCGCCCCTGGTATTAATATAAATCAATATAATCATATTAAATTTAATTTTATTGAATTTAATATGATTATATTTATTTATATTATAAATTGTTCTTATCTTATCCGAAACTTATTTCGTTTTCTTTCATTTGTGTCAGTAGATATGGTTTTCCAATTTATAACTTTTTAAAATTGCTGTTCTAATTTTTTCTTTTACCTCTAAAAGAAGCTTTCAGATTTAAATGTTACATCCCTATTAAGCACTATTTTTCTTAAAATTTAGATTTATGTTACTTATTTTTACCTTCACATTTTAAAAAATCATTTCCTTTAAAGTCATTTACATTAATTTGGTTATAGAATATACTTAGCGAAAAAGTCTGCGAAATTCCGAACTTTATTTTTATACAAAACTTATCAGAATCTGGCTTCAGCTTCGATAAGTGAGATATCAATTACATAATAATCTGCTGGAAACGAGCACGTCCAACTTTGCAGCTACGCTTTAAGTTTAAAATCTAATTTAAAAAGATTTTTATGATTGAAGAGCTTTAGGCATAAATGTTTTAATTTCGGAAATTTCTAATTTAGAACTACTTGCATTCACTTATTATTTTGAAATATTAGCTAATATTGTTTTCACAAATTTTTTTAGGTGTATGTGCAAAACTTCTTCATTTCAAAATAAAAAGTTTTATTTTTTATTATTTTCAAAAATATTAAGGTCCCTTTCCTGTTCAATTTATTTTTATAACATTTTAGTATTTCGTTACATATAATGATATTAAATTCTGCCTATTAAGTAGGAACATTTGTAAGATTTTATATATAAAAAGGAAAAAAGTCTTTATTTTTGAAGAATATTTTTGATTATAAAAACCTTTATTTAAAAGATATTTTTGTATGAGAAGTTTATCAATATCTTCAGAAAAGCTTTAATTTTAAATTTAAATTTTCACTTTCGTTATGTTTTATAGATTAGATTTTTTATCTATGCCAGATAATAGTTCGGAGCATACACCACTTTAAACTTGTAGATGTGTAATACTTCGATAAAACGAGCACTTATTCATCTATTGAAATGCACATTTTTAATGGGATAAGAGCTGGTTTTTTTGAAAGTGGTATAAGTCCATCTTCTCATATATTGAAATATTTAACGTTTTGCATTTGAATCAATTTAGAAATATTGACCATAATAACATATTTTGTTTGTTTTATGTTTAAACAGGACTTTATTGAAGTTGTGATTGTAACTGTGGAGATAAGGTGTCTATAGCTCATCATCACCATTAACTTAGTCTTTTTAAAAAGTGGACTTATACCACTTTTTAAAAAACCAGCTCAAATTTTAGTAATAAAAAAGATATTCAGCCCCATTGTCCACCATTAGGTAATCTGTTCGATAAATTACAAAATTCAAATATTTGGCGGAGAAAATTATTTAGTATCCATTTTAACTGTCTAAAATTTTAGTTAGGCCTATATATAAAAAGCGTTTTTTTTTGTCCAGATGAAGCAGTTTTTTTTTTGTAATTTTTTTGTGTAATTTATTTCTTCTGAATTTAATATCATTCCCGTTTCAAAGTACGCAAGTGTTAAGTAATTTGGTACTTACAAACAAGAACCTATTTCATATTTTACATCATCTACTGATCTAAAAATGATATTGTTCCTTATTATGATCGACGAAGCGCATGAAATTTCGAATTAAAATTCTGTGTGACAAGCTTTTTTTTTTTATTTGATATAGCATTTATAGTGATATAATGGAAACATCTAAACTATCTATAAAGCAAGTTCATAAAATTCTACAAAATTATTATAAAAATTTTGATTGTTTAATATTAATTTAAGCGGGAATCAAAAACACTTCGAACATTTGAGTAAATTCATGGACAACAACCCCGACTTTGCTAAATAGGAAAATTCAATTGTTTTGCAAAAACATAAAAAAAAATGTACATACATGTGTGTGGTGTTAACCTCATTATTTTCGGTAGCTTTTCTGATGTCTTGCGGTAGCAACATTTTGGATCTGTCGAATGAAAACATTCGCCGATCATAATTTAAAACGTTATTCGATTCGTCTAGTCCATTCGACTCGCCTAGCTATTCGCTTAGCTGATCATTGGGTTAAATTTCTATTGAATTCTATTTATTCTATTAAATTTGTTATACGTTTTTTATTACGATAAAGATTTTAGTATTATAAAATTAATTATAATATTTCTATTAGCTTGTAATATCATTATGAATAGAAAAAAATTGCTTAAAAAAATTTCCGAAAAACCGATTTAAGATAAAAGTTTAAGAATCATTAAGAACAGGTATGATGGATCAATTCAACAACATAAAGTTTAATTATTTGCTTTTTACAGGTCAGCAAACGAAAATACATATTCTAAATACATATTCGAGTTCCCATTCATAAACAACCCCAGAATTACAATACTTTAATGGTGCAATTCAATCTGTATGCTAGTAAAGTATAACCCTTTTTTTTTAACCTAAAAGTGTGTTACATCTTTTCATACGTTATAACATGCAATATGTAACATTTTTTCTTTGTTACAAATTTTATTAAATTTTATCTTAAAAATTAGTTAACTTTTTTTAGATTAATTTGAGATTGAGATTTTTTAGATTAAGTATGTTTGATAGAAAAGTCTATTCAATTACAAAAAAATTAAATTAAATTCAATTTTGCTATTCCATTCTTTCAATAATACCATTAACTTTTCAAAAGACGAATAACTCCTTGTCTCCTTATTACAAATTCAACTGTTCCATTCATAAAATAGTTCCTATCAAGAAGAAACGTTAGGGTAACTTATTAGCTTATATAAAATTGTATGTATATATGCATGTATAGTTGTAAGCATTATTTTCCCGTTTATTGTGGTAGGTAATGCATAGGACAAAATTTAGCATTTACATTCTTATTCTGGTTTCTCTTGTGGACAATTTACATGCCAAAACTCTTATTTCAATGGTTTGTAGGCTATACATTAAATTACAAGATTTTATTGAATTTTCGTCAGAAATTTATATATTTTTTCGTTGATATTTGTTGTGTTATGAATTTTGCAGTGAAATCAAAATATATGTTTTTTGTTTTTCCTTTTTTTTCTTGTTTTTGTTAAATAGGAGATTTTATCATAATAGGAAATAGAATCGCAAAAATTCCATTTTTTATATAAAATTATATTTTTCCAAAATTTTATGAAAATAACACCAAATTTTTTTTAATCGAATAATGGACACACGAAAGATTTGAACTCAAATTATTAATGTGTAAAAATTAGTTTGGTGTGGAATTCATTTAGGTTCCGCATGGATTTTATGAAATAATTTGCGAAAATCTACAGTAATGCCGTTCATTTACATTTCGACGGCATTAGGTTATGTCAGAACTACAATAAATTGAATTTCAAAAAATAGTGAAGGAAGCCTGAAGATCATGGTACCACAGACAAAAAAAAATGGTACATTTTTTTTTATTAATTTTGAGTATTAATTTTGAGTACGGCAATTAAATAATTCTCAATATTAAAATATTTCAACGAAGTATACTTATTCAACTAATAAATAAATTAAAATTTTATTTATAAAAATATTAAATTAAACATTTTTTTGGCATTTTCCACATTCAATCGAAAATACAAAAAAAAAATATGTTTCCAAATAAGTGTTTAAATCTCAATACTTTCTGGATTTAAAGGCTTTACGAACAATCTGCGATATTTCAAAAAAAAAACTTTTCGGAAGCTATGTAACAACATAAAAACAAAAAAACAATTTGATTAAAGAAATTTCGGAGTTTAAAAAATATTTTTAATGAACTTTTAGAAGAAAAAAATTAAAATTTAAAAAAATGAAATTTTCTAAAATGATGACGTTTTGGTATCGAGCACGCAGTGAAAAAAATTTTTGGTTGTTTAATTAAATAGTATTATTAATTAATTAAATATAATAATTAATTAAATAAATAGTACCATCACAAATCAAAATTTTCCATGGTACAGCGATTTAAAAAATGGTACCATGAAAATAGTAAATTTGGTAGCATGAGTTATGTGTACATTTTTCAGATATTGCTTACTATTACAGATATTGTAGTTTTAATTTATTGAACGTGTTATTTTATGTTAAGATACATATATATAAAAACTGAATCATCGAAAATCCGCTATGCTAAAGTATTACATTATTGATTACCGAACTTGGTAGACGCACAGATTATGTTAACTTTTGAATACAAGAACTGAAAAATGATATAGGATTTTGTTTTTTTTTTACATTAATTATCACGTGTAATAACGAATTAGATATAAACGCTTAAGACTAGACAAAAGAATGCCATTATTAGCTTAAGAATCTCATTTTTTACTCAACGCTTTATTTTAAGTTAATATTTCTTATTGTTTTTGTTTTGTTTTTTTTTTCTTTATTTTAATAACGTATCACGCTTAGGATACTTATTTTTTAATTTTTATTAAATATTACTCTTACTACATTTATTTCAGATAAAAATTAATTTTAAAATTCAAAAAACATTATTTAAAAAATATGAAAAATTAATTCATCCACAAAAAAATTTTTTTTTATATAAAAGATGACAAAAAATGAAAAATAAGAAAAAGAAAAAACAATAAATAGAAAAGAATAAAAAAGAGCCAAAAATAAGATAAAAAAAGGATAAAAAAGGAAAAAGTAACAAAAAATTAAAAGAAAAAATAGCAAAAATATAAAAAAAAGAAGGAAAATTGGTTAATAATGTTTTTTGAAATAAAAAAAAATCAAAAAGCAAAATAGATACAAAAGAATAAAAAAAGAAAAAAGAATCACGCAAAAGACAAAAAAGGATGAAAAAAATTAAGGAAGAAAAAATTTTTATAAAACAAAAGTAAAAAGAAAAAAAAAGCGAAAAAAAGGAAAAAAGGAAAACCCATCTTCACTCAAACATTTTTAGAAATTAAAAAAAAGTAAAAAAAAAAAAAAAAAAAATTTAAGAAAAAAAAATTTCAAAAAAAGGCAAAGAAAATATTTTAAACTGAAAATATAAAATAATCATAAATAAAGAAATATATAAAAATTGTGAATTAATTCTGTTTTTATTTATTTTCTGAGATAATTTGACATTGAGAGAAACTGACATTCCTGAAGCCCAACTTTGTAACAGTATGTATTTGTAATTTTCTTTATTACTAATTTGTCTAGTTTTTAATTTTAGGGGAAACTTGTTGTTGATCACACCGACAGGTCAGTATTAATAGAAATGCCAACAGGTTAGTATTTTTAGAAATTTGAGCTAATTTACAGTTTTTGGTGCAAAGTGGTGGTAAGTAATTTAAATTTTTATGTGCATGAATATTTTGTTATTTGCAATGATATTTTATAGATTTTGTTAATCTTCCTTCTATAGAAAATTTATGCGGGAGATATCGTTTGTTTCCAATTAATTAAAGAAGCTAATGTGTTTCTTTAACAGTTCTTTTTTAGATGTCTGCGCTACATTTCACAGAATTAATATTCGAACACACTTTATTAAAGCAAGTAATTTTTAAACGATCTACATACATTTTCAATTTGTGCTGCGTACAATTTTTGGACGTGCTACAAATTACAAGTTAGAACTATTTTAGCACTGAAAAAATTAAAATCTCCGATTATAATTATTTTTTTTTTGATCAAACTCCGCTTCCTGAGTTATGTATCAGACATCAGTGTCGTCATTTATAGGAAAGGGAGTGAAAAAGAGAAGAATATGTAGGTTGAAAGAGTTATTAATTTTTCTAATACACATTTATATTTTTTAATATGTTTTTGTATCGTTTTGATTATATCACAAGGCCAAAATTAATCATGTGGCAAAAAAAATTAATTATTGAAATTTGATCTCTTTTATTCAATCACCAAAATAAAATAAGTAAGTCAAATGTTTTGCAAAATACACGTTTTTTAAACATTCTTTTGCTTTATTGATAAAGCAAAAAAAATTGAAAAAAAAATAAAGCAAATATTCTTCAATTTGGTTATAAATTACATTCGCATAATTATCAGATAAATTATTTTGTGCTTCTTTATAAATAAGAGTTGTTGAAAAGATGTAATTTTAAATTTGAGTGATAGAAATTTTTAATCATCTCTATATTTGCATTCCATACGACCTCACGCTGAAATTTTTTAGTTCAAATGTGTAAAGAAAATGGAAAAATCGTTTAGTTAGTAATTATTGCAAAAAATATTTAATTAATTTTATACTGGATATTTTACTCTATTAATTTTTAAATCGTAAATTGGGGTTTTTGTTTTTGGCAGTAATAAAAATATAAAGCATTTTTAGCTTCTAGAGCAATCCCGAGATCGATGAAATTATTGGCGATATATAAACCAGTATTAGGGGGTTTTCATTTATTCAGTTCTAGAATACTTCTACCTTATAGTATGTTCGAAAATTCACGCTACATACACTGAAAATATAGATTCTTAAGTAATTACAGGCTGCAATAAAGTACGTTCGGAAATTCAATCTGTAATAAAGAAATTTTAGAAATGAAGCGCATACCTCTAGTTTAAACTTTGTCGCTGCCTCATGAAATTTACTTTTTTTTTAATTTCAAAAATTTCAGATTCAGATATTGAAGGGTTTTAAAGTAAGTTTTCTTTAAGTTTTTAAATCTTGTTTAAATGTCTTTATTTTGCAGTGAATTGGGAGGCGAAAAGTATTGGGATACAATTTCATGAACAATGTAATTTCTTGTTTTTTTTTTTGATTATTTAGAAGTTTCAGAATTTGTAGACTGTGTAAATAAAAAAAACTTAGCTAAAGTTTTTGCATACTGTTTAACGCTGCGACTTAGAAATATTAGTTCTAATGTCAGCGCAACTTTTCAGTTTACTTTCAAATTTCTTTAGTAAAATTTTCAAAAAAAAATTCTTAATTAAAATAAACTCTTTATTTTATTGAGAACGATGCGGGTTCAAAATGAATGAAAATGACTCCTATGAATTTTGCAAAATTGCTTAAACCTAAATTTTTATGATAAATTTAAAAAATTATGATTGGAAGAGGGTTAATTGTTATCCAGATTCAACCCCTCTTCCTTCCTTCTCGGGTATTGTTTATGGTTCAGTTAAAAAACTTTGTTTATTAAATGATTGTTGAAACAAAAATTAAGTAAACCGCGTTAATGAAAGATGCCTTATATGACATCATTCGGGTCATCGACATTTGTAAATGTGAAGGAAACTTGGCATGTTAGTCAAGACATTTGCATAACTGAAAAGAAACACCACTTTTAACGGTTGTTTTTAAATTTTTTAAAATAATTGAATGAAAAAGGCAGTATAAAAATCAATTATTACACTATATACTTAACTTTTCTCATCAACTCTTAAATCAAGGTGACTGATGTACCTAAGCAAAACTCAGTTAAAATGAGAAAGTCCTTATACTGACAATTAAATCTTTGTAGCTCGGAACCTGTTGAGCTGTGAACATTATCTATATATAAAAGAGTGATCAAAAATTCCTTTCGCAGAGATTATGAATCACCAATGGTAGTATCATTTCTCGAAGTGAACTTATTCAAAAAACTTGTTTATCTAAAAAAAAAATTCAATTTAAAAGTATAATAATAGGAAAAACAAAAGAAAAACCTATAAACAGTTTAGTTTTAATTAAAACTTATTCTATAGTAAAACTTAGTCTAAATTTATAAACAGTTTGCTGATATTTGTCTTATCAAGGGATTTTCAGAATTATCCATTCCATTAATATTTCAGAAAATATCCATTTTTTCCGATATTGATAAAATGTTATTTCTATAATGCAAAGCAAGGGTAGAGTAACGCAATGGTAAGTTATATATCATTTTTAATATTTTATTTTGCAAGACTTGAAGTTTTCTAATATATTATTGAAATATTTATTACCTTAAAGATAACTTATTTTTTCGTTTATTCTAGAATTTCTATTACTAAAAGGATAAAGAATCCGTATGGTAAATTTTAGTTTGTCTATTATGTATATATGAAACATGATTTTTGAAAGTTAACTTTTTATCAAATATGACACCCAAATATTTAATTTGATCGGACCATTCAATGGGTGTATTATGAATTCTTAATTTAGTTTGGGGTAAGAAATAAGCCTTTCTCTTCTTGGTTATAAATATAGCTTGTGTTTTTAGCGGATACATTCAAATTTTTCACTTTTTAAAGCGATTTGAAAGAATATCAATTGAACGTTGAATATTATTTATAATATCAGTAGCCAATAATCCTACAATTTTTTGATAGATTCACAATTTTTGAACGGAAGGAAGTCATGGGTGTAAGTGTAAATATTACAAAGCAAAGGTGCTAATCAAAAAAATTCAAAACTTAAAAATTTAATACGACTATTCTATTTTTACTACGAAGGCAATTTATGATTATTCCGTTACGAATATTCGTAGCAGAATTTTAGTTATTTGCAACTGATAAAATAATTTTCGCAATTTTCCGAATTTCAGAGCTATGAAAGAGCACCTTGCATAACTCGTATTTTGATATGAGATTCTGTTCCAAATGGGATTTGAATTCATTCAAATGTGTCTTGTATGAGAATTTAATTTAAATTACTATTATGTACAAAAAAAAAATATTTAATTTATAATTTTATTTGTTTAATTTAATGCGGTTCATAACATTATTAACCATTTTGAAACATACATATGTATTTATCAACGTAATCAAAAGGAGTTTCTTATGATAATACGGGATACCTTATGTTCAAAATTACTGATTGATCGCTAATTTAACTACACTAATAATAAATACATAATCGCAGATATGTAAATCGAAGAACACTTGACTTTACTCTTGACAATGAAGTTGTTCGTGGCAGGTAATTTTCCAAAGCATGAAAGTTGTTTTATGAGGCAATGAAGGATATTACAAATATAAAGTTTATTCGAACAGAAATACGAATAAATATTCTTGACTTCGAAAATGCAGCAACACTGTATTAATACAGAAGTCAGCAATTTACCATTATAAGCTGAATAATATGTTCAAATTATAAATACATTTAAATAACATAATGGCCGAGACTTAACTGAATTAAAACTAGTAAAAAACATTATTGATCTATGTTACATTTTAATTATAATATTAGAATTTTTATCCCGCAAAAAGTGGGTGGATCATAATTTATTGAAATATTTAGGTAAGTTTATTAAATTATTTAGTTTCGAGAGCTGATCCTTGAAGAACTCTTGCTTAAACTTGTCTATGCGAAGACGGAACCTTTATTAACAACACAAAATATCCAGCCTGGTAAAAAGTCTGTAACTTATTTTTTAATTATCGAAAGGGCTTTGAATATCAATTGCAACTGCAGTATATCCAATACGAGATGATGAAGTATATATAACAAATACACATACCATTAAGAGAATCTGCTCCATATGTATGTAGCAGATATATGCACAGTAGATGTTTGCAAAGTCAAACTGATAATCTGGAATTATATTTTTGATAGCCCAAGACAACCTATACAGCAAGTACTTTCAAAAATTTTAGACAATAAATTTAATTGGTTGTTAGAATGCCACTTATTAATCAATTTTAGAAAACGAAAAGTGTGTCTTTTCAAATTTGAAAAATAATCGTTGAGTGATAAAATAAAAAAATGTTTGTACATAATATGTATGTATGTATGTACATTTATTATTTAAATAAGTTTATATTTAAGCATATTCTACTTTATTTCTCTCACCCGGGTTTATACCATAAAGGCATATGTATTTAATGTATTACTTTTGTCCAATTCCAATCTCCTTTTATTTATTGTTCATTTGATTCAGATTTTATACTTTAACAAGATTTTTTCCACCAGAGCTGAAGACTTATGCTTTTGAGTTATATTTTAGGTAGGATTTGCCAGAAACAACAAAAGTTCTTATGGTATTAAAGAATTGGCTAAAAACAAAATTAACGTACGATAACACTTTTGTATCTTAGTCTTATAGGCTTCACTATCATGTTATAGGTTTGTTTATTGTATAGCATTTTCTGAAAATTTAAAAGCTTAAGTTCTTCCGTTAAATTTATGTAGTAAAAGTAGCTTATTTCGCCATGAGGTAATCGATATATTTTGTATTTTAGACCTTTTTATTTCAAATGTCTGTTACCTTTTAAATAAAAAACTGATGAAACATACAACGATATGGACATCAAATTTTGTTTTTTGTTTAAGAATTGATTTTATTATATTTATAATTAACAATTTAATGTGCATATTTCTATGAATATTTCAGATGTTTTAAGTGCATATATTTTCGGGAGTTGTTGATTAAGTAGTACATGTAAAGGCATACGTCATAGCCAAAGTTTTCTCATTTTTTTTTTTAACAAAATTAATTATTTAACCAGCACATCGCATCAATTGATGATTCCATCGCATTAATTTCGTAAATGCGATGGAAAAATATTATTGATTTCCTTGCAAAATGTAAAACCTTAAGAAATTTGTTTTACGCTTAAAAAAAGTCACTTAATAAAAACATACTCGTACGTATGCATATTCATCATCAAGCTAGATGATGGTAAACTCAGCTATATTATTTATGGGTAAAATTCGGTGTTTCTATTTTGAATTTTATCAAGATGAAAACTCAAAACATTAATCATATTTGATGAGTAGCTGTAATTCCACTTCAAAGTTCAGACCTTAATCTGAAGGATTACCAGAAATCTGAAAGAAAAAGTTTAAAATTCTGAATAAAATTGACATGGCAAACTTTATTCGCTATAAGAAACTTCTTTTAATCAGATTTGTAATAAACGTACAAAACAATAAATTTCATAATTATCGCCCATTTATTTCCATTGTGACTTTTTGAACTTTTTTATTTTTGTTAGATTGTGCATAATAATGCAGTTTTCAGGGAATGTTCTTTTTACCTTGATTATATGAAAAAAATACTAAATGTTTGGTTTTAAGCAAATATGTTTGTATATTTATTTCAGTGAAGCAATTACTTTTTTTCATTTTTAATACATATGTTTTATAATTTTTATTCTGCATTACATATATATGTATATAGTATATAGTATTACATTATGTATTTTTTTATTAATAAATTATTTTTATAGTACAACGTAGTACATACATATATTTCTGTATAATGTATTTAATATTTATTTGTAATATAATTTGAAAATAATTCCAAAAAAAATGCATTCTGCTAAAAATTTCAGCAAAACTATAAGACATTCAAAGATTTCTTTTAATTTCAAAAAAATAAAAGTAATTTTAAACCAAAAGTTCATAAGTGGAATTGATACTCGAAGGTTTTAAATTCTATTTATGTATTCCATTTTAAGAAATAATGGTAATTATTTTCATTTGACCCGTTTATTCAATTCGTATCTTCGCGAGAAACGGTATTAACTAACATGCATTACTTTTTGTACATGATTAAGTTATAATTTTAAAATTTCAAGTAATTTCCGAATAAGGGTTATGCATGTGGCATTTTTTTTTAACTCGTGAATAAGAGAATAAGCTGCATATTTTAATATTATTTTGCTGATAAATTTCAATGATTGCTATTCTTTTTTATACGCATGAAATTACTTCAATTCATTCCGTTTATCATCATCGATCCAGAATTTAGTCTAATTTTATTATAAGGTTTATATGTTTCTAACACTTCGCGCCAATATTTTTCTTCACATCTTATATATATTTGATAAAGATGAAATATTTAATCTCCTCTATTTTTTATGGAAGTACGTAGAATGCAGAGAGATATCCAAATAAATAGATATTAAGTAAAACAAAGAACTCTTATTTAAGAGTTATGCATTTAATTGTTCTATCTATTACATTCCTGATTATGAATTTTTAATTGAATACATACATATATATGTGGGGCTTAGTTCTATTAGTTTAATTTGTATTTTAAATTTAGAGGTAAATTTTTTTTGATAGACTTTACCTCAAAATTACGGGAACCGTTCATCTATGAAGCAGAAAACTTAAATGTAAAAAAAATTTTTAAAAGCTATTGTTTCTGTGAATGTCCTAGAAGCATGCATAGTTAAAAGGTATTTAGTATAGAAATAAATTTTACAAGATAAATCTTTGTTTGGAATTGTTAGGCATAAATATGTATATTTATTAATTTTGGCAAAGAGAAAAAATTGAACTCATCGTGATACTTGCTATGCCTTTTCTACAAATGATAAAATTGCAAAAAAAAATTCAAATTTAACTAAAATTAATCGATACTGAGATACTGATATTTAAAAAACAAAGGTTGATTTTTTTACATACATACTTTAAAAATTCACGGTGCACAAAATGCAATAATTCCTAATTACGACTCTAAGCGTCAATATTTTGGTTCAATAAAATTTAATGGTGTATAATGGGTCAAAATTTGAGCCAAATTTCTTCAAAGTTAAACTTGCTATTTACTTTTTAAAAAGAATTTAAATATGATATTTCTGAAACACATTAATTATCGGAATTTATATCAAATAAATTAAATAAAGCAGATTTTTTATTGGCTTACTTTATATTTTTTAAACAGAACTTTAAACCTATATTAATATTCTTTTTGATTTATTTCTTAATGAAATTTTTAATTTTGTTTAAGTTTTCTACATGGGTACATGGGTACAATTTAATAATGCTGTGAACATCTATCTATATAGCTAAGTAAAAGTAATATTCTATTTATTTTTTAATTAATAATGATAAAAGCAAACTAATTAAAAAAATAATGGTTGGTTTTATCAGATTTAGTTTTTCATCGGTTTACATATTAGAGAAACAATGCACTTTAACCTGGTTAAGTAGATATAATGAGTAATATTAGGACATAACAAGGCTTACTACATTTTATTTCAGACTAAAGTTACATTTTTTCGAAAATTATTTAAATAAATAATAATTGTTTTATTTACGGTATATTGTAATATGTTTAAGCTATGAGAAAATTTATTTTAATTTACAGTTTTATGTATGTTTTCATAGCAATTCTTTAATTTTTATATGCGTTTTTAAGTAATAAAAAATATATTTAAAAAAGGAAAACAAACTTTGATTTCTTCCATAGGGAATTTCTTCGAATGATACTGAAATAAAAGTTTGGACTACTTTTTATTTAAATTATGAACAAATTTTTATCCATCTTATTTTTGTAATTATCAAATTAATGTTTTTTTTTATCATTGCTTAATTCTCGGATATAGTAGGGAGAGAGGAGCGATTAGGAGCTGTACGACACAAAGTTAAATCATTGATATCTGTATCTAACTCAATTTCAGGAACTGGTTCACGCCAATAATTAAAATTTGAAAATTCGGCTGATACTTCATCATCTCGTATTGGAGGAAATAGTTGATCTACAATATATGTCATACTGCAATATCTAAAAGATAAAAAAAACCTAAATTATATTTTTTAAAAAAAAAAAAGAAAACTAGTACAAATTATCTAAAATTATTCTTTTTAAATATCATTCTCAAATACTGTTGCTTCCAGTTAAATTAAATTTTTAACCTTTAAAAAATTAATTTTAAATAACTTAAACATTTATAAATTTTTAACTATAATGATAATTTTTTTTAAATGTTAAAGTTTCTTCATAAATAAATAAACTTATTTTGCTTTCATACAATTGAAATTATTATTTATTCTTCTAAATATACTTTCTAGTATAAATATAGTTCTAGTTTAAACATAATTTATATTAATTAAATTTTTTAAAAATCGGATATCACAAATTAATGAAGCAAAACAAAAATTTAAAAATTTTGTCTTAGTTGCTTGCTTTAATTCGATACAGTGTTAAAAAATTAACAAATCCTGTCGAAAAAGCTTAGTCAATCTAGTCCTGGTTCAAAAGTGAAATAATTTGAATGGTTGAGAATTTTGATTTTTTTAAGATATTAGGTATGATTAAAAAAAAGAAGGAAAAAAAAAACAGAATATTTGTCATAATATTTTTTACTTTCAATATTATTATTAGAATTTGATCTAATACTACAACATTAAGGGCCAGATTGTGCACTTCACCATTATTGATTGTATATCTCAAAAAAAATTATTGATCTTATTGTAAAAACAAATTATCCAAGTAAAACGAAGGAGATTTCTGATGAAAGTGAATAAAAGTAGATGATACACAATCAGGCTAAAAGTAATTAAAAGACAATGTACATGTTTTCCAAATTTTGTCCCAAATGGTTAGACACTTTGAAATCTTGTTCAAAACATAAGTATTTGAAATTCTTAAATAATTTAGATTTTTAAAATATGATTATGTATTTATCAATAAAATTCAAAATAAATTTAAAATCACTTTATTTTTGAAAATTTCTACAATAAATAAAAAAAAAACATTTAATATTTACAAAAAAAAAATAAACAAAAAAAGATTTATAAAAATAATTATTGTTTTCTTTTGTTCTACAAAGTATCCATTCAAATTTTAAAACTAATAAGTATTTTTAAATTAAATAATTTTAACAAATATTTTATGATACTGTCAACTTAAAATACCATAACAAACTTTGTAGGTACATAGGTACTATAAAAAGTTTAATCCAAATACGGATGTAGACTGCATTTATATTTCGTATTCTGTTTACTTATTAAAAAATAACAAAAAGCGTAATATTTCCTTAAAAATCTACTTAAAAATATAATTAAATATAATATATAGTATTATTTAATATAAATTCACTTCATTGTTTTTTTAGGTATGTATATAAATTCCTTTAAATTTTTTAACCAAAAGTAGATACCATAGGAAAAATGTTCACTATAGCTTAATCCAAAATGTTGTAAATATAATAATAATTTCACATATCTAATAATTTCAAATTTTATCATCTAATATCAAGTATTTCAAATGATTTGTCAATTTATGTGAAAATGTTCTGTACAACTACATTTTTTATGTTACACATACTCGAAGATTTATTTTTACCTATTCTATATTCTTCAACAGAAAAATACAGGTAATATTCTTCTTAAAATATTGTCCATTTCACGTAAATGATGAATAATTTACATAATCTATTTTCATAAAGGTTATATACTCGTATATACATAGTTATAAATTTTTTTGAAACAAATAAAAACTTTATTAAAAAAATATAATTGCTATTTTTCAACAGCGCAAAACTACATATATTAAATATCCTTAAGGTAAATTCAGAAAGCTTTATAAGCCCTTCATAAATTTTGAATATGATTAGTAGAAAAATATACTAATTCACATATTATTTTTCGCTATCACTTTAAATTCTAACATCACATTCCGATTACCATATCTTATCTGTTTTAATTTAAATTTATAATTCACTTAATAAATTTGATTTTTCTTACAATATTACTTATTGGTTGACTTTTTGTTATTGTAATTAAAATACAATATTTGATTTTTAAATAAAGAAAAATTAAAAGTTAAAAAAAAAAACAGGAAATTAATCTGTGTCATCATTTTCTGTTTCAGAATGATGAAATTGTAATTCATCTTCATCATCACGATAATAGTCACCATCAGCCTCATCGTCACTATATATATTAATCGGTGGGAAGATTTCATTTACCACTATAGTTTGACCAGTATAACTAGAAAATTTATTTACGGATTCTCTAAAAAATTGCTTTTTTTTGTTTTTTAAATGAAAGAATGAACAAAATATGGGAAGCGGCATGATATGAAAAATCAATTTAAGACAGTGTTAGCAGAATAATATACAAAATGTTACAATTATGTAAAAACTTGTTATAGTATACTGTGTGTAATTAATCATAATATTTATAATGCAAGAAATTTATAGGATGAAAATATTGAAAAAAGTCAATATACCAAGATATTTTGTTAATTCAGTAGACAATAATAATAACAACTAAATACAAAATTATTAACTTAAGATATGTGGGTTTCTTTATTGCAATTTTACCAAAATTTTGCAAATGAATTATTTAAATAACATTAACATATTATTGGGTCTTTCAAATGTTTGTTACGATGTAATTTAAAATGCTTAATATTCAATCTAAACTTGTTAGGAAATTGGCTCATAACCAAATTTATGTATGTATATATGTTTTTGAAAAAAATATTGATAAATCATATAAAATGTCAAATCAATTAAATTAAAACTATAGATTAGGAAAGCTCGGAAACTTAAAACTTAGAAAAGGTATATGTACGTTCTACATAACGCTATGTTCCGAGCTGCAAAACTTCAAAATAAGTTAACAAATTTTTAAATAAATTGAACCGAAAAATGCCTTATTTTGTTTAAAATAATAATCAGTTCAAAAATTCATATGAATATATGTACACACGACATATTAAAATATATTTGCAATTTTTTGTCATAATCTAGATTGAGTTAATTTTACATACTATAAAATGATATAATGATATAATGTTATAAGAATATTAGTTTGTTAAATTCTCAAGTTCTACATTATTTCAGATATGATATGAATGTTCTTTAATATTTAAATTGATTACATTTTTTTTGTATTTTTTTTGTATATATACAATTGAAACAAAATTTTTTTTTTTTAAACTTTGAAGATAACATATTTCAAAGAATCGTGAATATTTGTCCATAACTTTTATCATAAATGCAAAATTGAACTTGGAATACAAAATTATAATACTTAGCACAATAACAATTTTAGCTAAACATTTTTGTTAAAAAGCAACCTTTTCAAATTAGCAAAAAATTGTAGTAGAGATCTTAATTTTGCATTTGTAATAAATTGGTCAGTGTAATTAGTAGTGTAATTTGTCAGTCTATTTTGATTGTCACTATTATAAAAGTCAAAAATAAATTTAATTAAAACCACTGGAAACACAGTATTTGTTATTTCAAATGGTTACAACATTTACATATATTAATGTGAATGTTATTTAAAATAGCAAAGGCATGCATAATGCTTATGTTATAACGTTATAATATTATTAATCACTTACGAGGACTGGAATGTTTGAGTTAATTCATGTTTTAACTCTCCTTTAGTATTTATTGTAAATATTCTCATTATTGGTATACCAACAGCTCGATAGGCCCAAACATCCTAAAAAGAAGTTTAACTTAAACTTGAATCATATAAACTTATCAATCTTACATTAATTCTATTTCCATAACCAGCATAGAATGGATTTTTATCAGGAAAGAGCGCTTGAATATCAGATAAACAAGCGATTTTAAATTGCTCTGGCTTACGTTCGATAACTTCACGATGAAATGCTGATATTAATGACGTTGGGTTTAGCAATAAAGGGCCATCTGGTAGCTGTACGTCACCTTGTCTAATTGAACGTAAATACTCTCGGGTAACACGAGATTGGCCAATTGCACGCGCGGACAAATATAATAATTTATATCCATTTTCTTCAATTTTTGAAAATAATTGCGCTACACCGATTTGTGCCCAATCCTTCCCAACCATTGGAAGTATGTGTCCAAGGACATCTGATTTTGTTATTGTGCCATCAATGTCAGAAATAACGACTTTATCATTATGTTTCCAACGGAATAGGTAGCATTTACAACGACTAGTTCCTTGATACGCAGTTGTAACGCTAAATTCTATTTCGTTTACTCCAGGTTTTAAATTTAATTGTTTCTAGAATGTTATAACAATTTTGAAGAAAATTGCATTTTAAAGCTTAATGTAAATACAAAAACTTACAATAGCATCAGAACTTAAACGTAAACTTTTTTTATACTTTTCACCCTTAATGCTGTCGATAGAAGTATTATATGTCCTTAAGAGATCAGAATTTTCACTTGTACTTAATATATTTGTTGATTTGTTCTCATCTGGCGAATTAGTTCGAGATGTTTGCGTACCTACTGCATTTAAATCAACTTCATCTAAGATGTTTCAGAAAATAACAATAAAATTATGATTGTTATAAAAATTTTGCTATGTATAGTATATAATTTTTCTATACTTTTAATATTATGTTCGTCATCCTTTAAAGTTGGGGGCTTGTCTACGCCAGCACCTGATCTACGCCAGTACCACCAGGAATAACCACGTTTTGTTTCTTGTGTTGTCGTTTCTGACATTGCTTGATCGATTTTCTCATCAATGTTATTTTTTGGAATATTCATCAATTGTTCAATAACATCCTGGTAACGAAAAAGAATAATTTAATTATTTCATCTATTCTTCTAATTACATTAGCGAATTTGTTTTTTTAATAACATTTAAAAACAGTTTACAATTAATAAGTTTTAATCTCAACAATTAACTTAAACTCACATTAGGTAACGCTTTCTTGAATGTTATAATTGTCATTATGATGGGGCATGCAGCAGTCCAGTTGTAGTATTTACCATTTAAACGTACTACTAAGTTTGGTGAGGAAAATAGACTAGGATTTTGACATACCTACGTGGAAAAAATGTATCGGACGAAGTTTTTGCTGTGTTAATTTAATGATTTTTTAAAATGAGTGATATATGTAGTTATTTACAAAAATTTCCAACATTTGGAACAAATTTTTAATAAAAATGAAAAATTTAACATATACATATAGAGTATTGCAGTATTTAAAAATTAGTAAAAATTTTCATTTAAACTTAAATTGAATAATAAAATGAAATGACAAAAAAGAAATACACAAAAACTATAGTAAATAACATCAGTTTAAACATGTATTTAAACTTTTATTTAAAAGGGATCTCAAATATAATTTGCTTTTAGAAATTTAATAACGGCAAAAGAAAATATATAAAATTAGATGAAATTATAAGAATTATATCTTAGGTTTTTAATTTTTAATATTTGATTTTTGTGTAAGATAAAGAACACATTCATAATTTTTAAAAAATCATTTGAGGACTTGTTTTACTTGTTATTTAATGCATACTTACATCGGAATATTTTACCAAATTTCTATTAAATTCTTCATCAGTTGGTCCACCTTTTTCTATACCACCGCAATCGGATAATGCAACGAAGTCTATATATCTATGAAATACAAAACTTTATAATACTTTCATCCATTTTATTCAACGATAATTTTTTCATACTTATTATCGAGAGGTTTTCCTTCATCATAATCTGAATCTAAACTCTTTGGTCCTTCCATTGAACTTGGACTATGTGGTAATGATGTACCATTACCACTTTCTTGATCATCCTCATTTGTATTCATCGATAAATTTTTATTTATTGATGGAAAATATAGTGCAGCCATTTCAGGATCCATTGATTCAGCATCAATTTCCGACAAGTACACTCCACCATCAGTTGAACATTTCCGAATTTTATTAGTTTTCTTCATAAAACTGAACATGCCGCTTAACATTGAATTCCTTTGAGATTGTTGTTCATCTTTTTGCTCATTCGTTTGAGTTTGAGGTAATTCACCCCATTTCCACGAAGCGTTTTGGGGAATTGAATTTTCTTTGTCTTTTTCACGTTGCTGTGAAATTTCAAATTCTGTGTCACTTTGAATTGGAGATGAAGGCCTCGAATCCCTTGGACTGAAATTCGAATTTCCTACTTCGGTATCACTAAAGAAATGTATATCTAGTTCACGTAAACGATTTGGTGAATTTAATTTATTATCGGCTGTAATTGAAGTTGTGGTCGTGTTAGAAATCGTTAAAGAATCCATCATTGTAACATCATTACCAGTAGCTGTTTTTAGTTCAGAACTTTTGTTAGATGCTTCCTCATTACGAGAAGACGACTCATCGTTTGATGAGCCACTAGTATTATTTGAGGTTGCGTCTGGTTCAATTTCAATTTCCACCGGTTGAGTATTTATGGGATTAGCAATTATCGGACTTACAGTATTTTCAACTGAACTGCTTAATGATTCTTTCCTTTGTGAATTTTTTTTCTTCATTTGACTCTTCTTACGACGTTTCTTTTTTGATTTTGATTCATCTTTAGCATATTGTTGATACTGTGTTTTGTTGTTTTGTTCAATAGCAATTGGTTCGCTACTAGTTTTATTAGCATCTCTTATTTGTTTTTCTTTGGTATTATTTTTGTTTTCTATTTTATTAAATTTATTATTATTTGCTAAATCAGTCAACTCATTTTCGTCAATGCCTTTGTCTTCGGCGGATGAATGGATTATTATTTTTGTGTCGGATTCCTGTACATATTGGGAATAATTAATTTATAAACATAAATTCTAAGTATTTGTTGCTTAATTTTATTAAAAGGTGAACAAATAAGCATTTGCATAATTTTAATTTTTTTTTTTTTATTAAATTTCCTTAATATCTTAAAATTTTATGTCAATTACGAATAATTTTTTTTTAAAGCAACAGTTTCTAAAAGGGATTTCCTAAATCTTTGAATTCATTTAGTTGCAAGTAAACATTTATTGTACAAACAGTAAACATAATTTTTAATTATAAAAACAAATAGATTACATAATTGATATCAAATCAAATCAAAAATATATGAAACTAGTAACAAAAAATTCATTAAAAACATTTTCTTATTTAAAAAATCATTTGTAATTTAATTTACCTTCACAACATCTCCACCAACTTCAGTTGGGAATAGTTGTTCTTCATGTTCAGCCCATTCTTGTCTTAATTTTTGTGTAGTAAACTCTTTAAGTTTTGCACTTAATTCTCTGCGTTCTAGAGTGTTATCTGTATGCCTACAAAAGCCAGAAATATAATTTTTGATTTTGAATTATATTGTATACTATAAAATGTATATTATATTATAATATAACAGCCAAAAGAAAATTGATTACCTTCTAGTCTTATAGTCAGACACCTGATTTTCAAGAGAAAGTAAATCTTTTTTATCTTCGTTACAATCTTTTGACAAGTCAATTGAATTACGCCTAGGCATTGGCATTGGCAATGGTATATCACTAGTAGTACTGTAAATAAATTGAAATTCAGATAATAATAGTTATCATTAATTGGTGAAATAGAACTTTCAAATTTCGTCAAAAAAAAAAAAATTCAAAAAAAGTACGATGCATTTTTAAACTTACCTTAAAGTTTTTACGTCATCCAAACTGGTAAAATCATTACTCGGTAAAGGAGACGTTGCCAAATTATCTGGTAATTCTTCAATTTCTTCCTCTGGACATTCTTCAACAAAAAAAGCTTCCCCAGACTCTCCTAATTTCATATGTATATCAACTGGTTCACCATTTATTTCAATATCAACCTACATAATAAAAAAATGATTTAGTAATGAAAACTATTAAAAAAAATGCAAATATCTTACAATTTTCTCTCGACTTCTTAATACCCCGAGCTTACCGAAACGGACATGAAAAGGGGAACATAAAAACTCGCCATCGGGTTGTTCAACGACAATGACGTCAATGGCACCAGTTAAAGTAGCACCATTAATTTCACTATAAAAATCTTTGAAATTACTGAAAACTCTCACCAAGCTATTCATTTTGAAGATAGTTATTGCAAATCTTTGTTAAGTTAAGTTTTTAAAATTAAATGTTTTTGTTTTAATCTTGTGCAATTATTTTAATTGTTCATTAACTACAGTTTAAATATTGTAATCCAATTATAAATCAGTATGTTAGCATCATGTAGTTATTCTTTTTATTTCATTTTCTCCCTGAATTAATAAAACTTTATAGCTTCCAAGCGTACAACATTCAAAATCAATCCAGAATTTTTATTCGTCCAGCGAATTCATAAACTTCATAAAATTTCTGTCCTAATATGTTGAGGAAAAAATTCACCATGAATCACAATAAACCTTTAAATCTGAAATGAAAAAAGTATAGAACATATAATTTTCATGTTTTAAAGAAAATAACTTTTGTCTTAAAGTAAATTATACATAATATTTGAACAAAATAAGATAAAACTAATATAAAAAATTTAGGAATTAAGTTCAGGTATCAACTAAGTTTATTCAGACATTATTCATTAAAAATTTTTTTCATGGACTTCGACCGAATGATTATTGAAACTTGCTCTTTTATTTTAAAATATGAATATTATGAGTGTTCTAATTTTCTAAGCATGATTTTTACATTACATAATATTACGTAATTGTGATTTATTTATATGAATTATGTTTCTTGATTATTAAACTAAAAGAGTAAGTGTCAACAAGGGAGTTCAAGTAGTGAAATTTTATGTCCATTAATGTAAAAACGAATTATTAAAATGTAAAACAAACGAAATAAAATACATATATATAAATGAGTATGTACATATGTATACATATATTTATTTATGATATACTATTTATATCGTACATTAAAACCGAACTGGATCCACACGGGATCTATTTTCAAAAAAGGTTATCAAATAAAAAGTTTAATAGTTTTTCCGTTTTTCGAAACATTTGCATCATATTTCGGGAATTCTCTTTAAAGTCCCTACCGTTATTTTGTACAGGAGGTATATTAGTTCTAGTATTACTTATATTTCCTTTTTATTTTGAAATGAGCGCTTCAACGACAGGTGGACAAGCCGGCATAGTTAAGGTCAACTTAGAATTTGATTCTTAGCAAGATTATTTACACATATTTTCTAGGGTTATACAATGAATAGTATAGTTAGAAATATGTAAAAACTTGTTTAAAATATTTAGAATATGCAAAATAAGTATTTTGATTTATCTATTTAAACTGGTAGTAATCAAGGAGTTGCTTAAAAATTAGAAGATAATTATTCCAGTAAACCAAGTTTTCAAAAAAGACTCACTTTTACCCATAAACTATGCTTTTCTTAATGATATCATTGAGTCTTGCCATAAATTTTATTATTTTCTAAATGTTTTTGATTAAATAAAAAAAATAAAATTCTTGAATTTTCAATTGATTTAATTTTTTGTCCGATCTTTATTGTTATACACCGTAAATAACCATAAATATATCGGTACTTAAATTCATATATGCTTAAGTGCTTATAAGATCAAAGTTCAAAAAGTTCTATGTACAGCAAAATAATTCTTTTTATTATATTTAATAATACAACAAAAAACATATATATATATATATATATATATATTTTATCTTTATTAATTTGAATTTCTGAAATAAATAAATTAGTCTTGTTACTATTTATATCAGGTAGTGTCTCAAAATCTGAAATTTCGCATTTTAACTTGGAGATAAAATATTAAGTACATATGTATACATAGATAGATATATTTATGATATACTATTTATAAATACATATAATGTTATATACCTGACATATGTTTTTATGTACTAACAATTTTAAATTTATTTCGAATTGTACAGAAAAATTAAAAAATTGCTTTTAGCTGTTCAATTAAGAGTAATTTGTTTACAAAAATATGCAATTACATTAGAGACTGCTTGGTTCTCTTACATATTACAGCTCTATGCCGGTATTAACAATGGTGAATATATTATAAGAGTAGTTGTGTAAATTTGTTTAAATATGTATTTGTATTTTAACAGCTGTAAAATGTAATGACACTTTTTATTGTAGTTTCAAGTTTTCTCTTAAGTTTTGTATTTTGCAGTCTTTGTTTTTTATTTACAGGCACATTATATGAATTTAGGTATTCTAAGGTACAAACAAAAGCTTTTCATAGTTTAGTCACAAAAATATTGGAAAATTTATTTTTTATAAAATATACATATGTATATATATGTGTATATATTATTATAGTAAAAGTATATGTAATATAAAAATATATAAAAGACATACACATAAGTAGTATTAAAAATATTATGACTGACGAAAAGATGATAATGACAAGTTTGAAATGTTTGGAAACAATTTGTAATCAATGAGTTAATCTAGTTTTAATAATTTCTATCTTATTGTCCCCAAAACTTATTGTCCTTTCTCATAGAAATCTTCTGGTCTTAACAATAAAAAAGTTATATTTAATACATTTAATTTCGATTTATTCTTTTCGAATAAAATTATTACTCAAAACTAGCTTATTATAACTTTAATATTTTAAGAAGAGGTGAATTTTATATTTCGAACTTAAAATTCTTGAATTTATAATAAAGAAACATCAAAATTTATCAAACTAAATTTGAAGACATGAAATTCTATAAATTCTTTCATGTTAGAGGTCATGTTAATGTTATTTTTTGTGACGAACTTTAATCTTAGTCCTGCATGCTACATTATTACATAAGAACGCATATAAAAGTAATATTAAGTTTGTTTTTGGTAATTTGTTGTTCGTCATATATATCTGTGTTATTTACTTGTTCAATCTCGAAAATTTTGTTCGAATCTTGGCAATAAATTTTATTCATAGAATATAATTTTATTTAAATCCAAATATGACAAAGATGTAATGCAGTTTCACACATCTCTAATTTGATAACAAGTTACTATGTATTTTCATATGTACATATATAAATGAGTAAAAAAATTTTTTATTATACCTACTAGTAAATAAAGAGTGTCGTCTAAAATTTTATATTTCTTTTTTTTTTGTAAACAGTTGAAAAGTGAAAATGGAAACTCTATATAAAATAAAGTAGTAATAAAATCATGTAATGCATACCGCAACAAGTGCATAAAATATCAAAAGTAAAAATTAATTTTATATCAAATAACAAAGATATTTTGTTGTAGCAAAATTTTAAAAGGTAGGGTGTCATATTTTTAATTTTTCTTTTAAGACTTTCATATCTACTTTTTTTTATTATACATGCTTGTACCCTTTCTTTGAGGCCAAATTTATAGTCTTACATACAGTACTTTCGTTCAATTTAAGAAAATATTGGTATTTTTTTGTGAAACTAGTAAGTACTTTTTAAGCAACATAAGAAATTATGAGAATAACATAAGACTAATTGTGAGCTGAATAAATGAAGCTAAAAGCTGTAAACATTTAGTTATATTTTGGATGAGAAATGGTTCGAATTGTTTGTATTTCATATTTTGAGAAATCAATCAAATTCAATATTGAAATTTAAAACAATACTGCAATGAAGTTTTATAACATCATGCTAAAGTATGCCCTTTAATATAAAGAATATCTATGCAATCATTTTTTAATTAACTTCATATAAAAAATTATAATTCTGCTTAAATGAGTGTAAGAAGCGGGTTAGAATATCAAAAATTAAAACAAAAGAATTATATATGTACATACATATATAGGTACTTACCTACTTAGCAAAATTACAAATAATAGTTTTTATGGAAATCTTTTTAAATAATATCTATTAAATTCTTAATTTCTTCAAAATCTAGTATGTGTAAGTATTAATTTATTTACGTATACTTCTTTAATACTTGCAAAATAATTTTTATTATTTTTTTATTCCGAGTATAATTTTATATTTTATTATAAATATCTATTAAATATTTCAACTCTTCTCAAGGTTATTATTTTATTTTTAAATTAATTCTATTATAATAACGTTATAACGTGCAAAAAAAAAAAAAACAAATACACTTATTTTTGTCACAATATTTTCACCTATCAATATAAAATATTAAATTCTTTTTCAAAAAATTGCTGTTTCTTTCAAATCTTTTTTACAATTTATTAATGATTTTCAAATATAAGAGTTTTTATAATAAATTCATAGTAGTTGGACATTTTATGTAACATAATTCATTAATTCGTCTATTTACATTAATTGTTTTAAATAACAAAAATAACAATTTTTAATAACGAAGTTTTAAATTAAAAAAAAAGAATTTCATAATTTTCTAAATTTGTTTATTTTTTATTCTTTTTTATTATGTTTATTTTTGGTAATAAGGTAATAAGTTCCGTTTTTCTAAATCATCTCAATCCGACAACGTCTTAATTTATACTGAACTGAATTAAGTTTTAATAAATTCATTTAGTATTTTGTCTGGTTAAAAGCTTTAGAATACAATAATACATTACAGCAAAAAATAAGTACTTATGTACGTATATACATACTATATGGTAGTATGTATTTATAATACATATACTCATAGTAAAGTATGTTGGATGGATAGAGAGCAATATGCTACCGAAGTATTTGCACATTATTTATTTTGATACCGTTGTATTGAATGAAATAACAAAAAAATTTTCTACACTGCGGGAAAATTTTTTAAAAAAAATTGTGAATAAAAATTTCAGTATGTTAGAATATAAGTGAAAAACTTATGCTGATAAAACTATGAAAGATCGTAGTCTTATGTACATATTATTGATGACAAAAGAAATAAAAAATCTCTTAAAAAAATTCATAAAATATTTCTTCAAAAAGGAACATCAGCTTTAATAGAGTGATGCTGCGCACGAAATATGCATTAGAACAATTAAAAGTATCTTTTTCGAATTAAAGTTTTTTTCTAATTAAAAAAAGTTGTTTTTTTGCGCAATCGGACCACATACTGATTATGAACAGAAACGATTTAAGAAGATTATAGGGTTGGGCAAGAAACAAGCGATAATCCTCACTGGAGTCTTGTCGGGCAGTGCTCCTAAGTTTAGAGGGTACCTCTGTAGGCTGGGTCTCGGGACTCGGGGTGCACTATTACCCGAGTAGTATAAATCTAGAAATCTAGATACAATATGACTGTAAAATTTTTATAGTTGTAAAAACATATTTCATTACCTTCAAATTTTACTTTATTGAAATTAATGAGTATAAATATTGGGGCAGATAAATATATAAAATCCATGAAAGAATACATTTTAGTGGCGGGTACCTGTATGTTTTTAAACTTAAGCGCCTGTAGATTGTAAATTTTATGTTTCACGGTCCAAGAGGATTTGTTCGCCCTTCCTAAGGGCAAAGGACTCTCATAAAACTTAGAAAATTAATTTTCTTTAAATCGGTAATAATTATGGAAGTTATAGCCATTTTATATCTATACACTTTGTTATCGAAACGGAAAATTTTCAAATGGGATTTTGGAGTTTAAATATTTATTGGAATATTTTACTCATAAATGGAGACCTCAGAAACGATTTTTTTCATAAAATTGTCCTACCTTTTTGCCCTCGAGAAATTATACCACATTACAGGTTCACTCTGATAGTATGAATTGTTATTTATTTAAATTACTAAAAATACTGGACTTTAAGTTTTTAAGCAACTACATAATTTTTATTTGACTATGACTGAAAGACTAATGCTCCAGTACCCATATTATTCATGTGTAAGTATAAAAATACTTTCTATAAACAAATGATTTGCCAAATACATGTTAATTTAATAGTAACAAAGAAAACACAAGCAAAACATAAATAATAAAATATTAAAAAAAGCTTAATATTTCTGTATTATTTTTTTTATCAGTTTACCTCATTTATTTTGATCTACATACATATTATATTTTTCTATTCACTTGTTTATTTTATTGTTAAATATGAAATAACAAAAACAATTCATTTAAGGATTAATATCAACAAGCGGGCGCTATCGCACTATCGAATGATATTTATGATAGCTTTATTTACAAATAATTTTTATTTGATTTGCGAGAGTGCAAAATTAAAAAAAAAATATGACGCGATAATATTACTATATATAATGAAAGATTGATTAATATATATACATATATTTACATATATACATATTTAATTACATGTATTGCACATAAAATAAAAAAATATCTTTTTATTTATTCCTTCTCTTTACTGACATTCTTTTTTATTTTTATAGTTGACATTACAGTGGCTTGATTAACTAGGGGCACAACTTTACAAAATTTTTGCCATATATCAAACATTTAAGAATAACAGATTGGCGAACTTTACTCATTAGCAAATGAGAGCACGCGAACGCAAAGGTTTCTTTTGCGAAAATTCTATTTATATTATTGTTTTTATTTGCAATTTAAAGAAAACTTTAAAGAAGCAGTCAGACTGACTAATGAAAGCAATAACAAAAAAAACATTAACGTTACTATAAATTTTTGCAAATTTTCCGCACACAAAAATTTAATACGTAAAATTTTTAAAAGAGGTCCGACCAGTTATTACTCTTTCTATTTCTTTTTTGTTTGAGTAAGTTTTTAAATAGCAAAACCTTTTAATAAACAAACAACTTTTTTGACGAAAATTTTCATTAATTTTCAAAAACTTATGTATGTATGTAATTTTTTTTTTTGGAAAAAAATAGACCTGAAATTAAAGACCACGTCATGAGCGCATCAAGTAGGAAAGCACATAATAACTAGTGTGACAAAAAAATGTAAATAATTTTACTGCACAATATTTAATTGTAAATGAATAATTCAGTATTTTTTGTTTGAAAATTAGGATCAATAAATTTAACCGAAGTAAGAAAATTTTCAATTTTTTGCAGTTCGAAAAACGCATTCAAAGTTAAGAAAAAATTATTTTACACCAAAATATAAAGCAGCTTTTCATAGATATGCAGTGGAAAGTTATATATACATACTCTTAAAAAAAAATTGCAAACATTGTTACAAGTATTAAATTGCTATTAAACAAAAATTTGAAAAAACAAGATTGGTATCACTTTTTTGACGTGTTTATCAAAAGCAAAACACTTTTTTCGGTTGCTTTCTCTGCTTTTATGCGTTTTAGAACACGTTCATAGCAGTATTTTTTTGTTCTACATGTAGAATTGTTCTACGTGTAGTAATACTTGTATACTGCATTTTTAAGGCGAGGAAAATCTTAAAGAATAAATATTTAGAAGTAATGGCCATTTTGAAGTTCTTTAGAAATATTACAAATTTTAAGTTTATCAATTATTCCTTAAAACATCTTGTTAATTCCGAGAATTTTATAAATTTAAACAAGCAATTAAAAGTTTAAAGGGTAATCAAGTATTTCATTATATCACACTTATTCTTTTTGAACATACCTATTCGATAGTACTAAGAAGTTTTTCAATCTTTTTTACATTTTAAGTAATTCACGTTGACCTGTTCTTTTTGTTTTGTTCTGTGCTAACATACGTATTTGTGGGTCAAGTTTCAAATAAACTACATATATGTGTATAAAGTATAGGCATATATACATATATACATAGATATTATGTGTGTGCAATACGTGCTAGCAAATGTTTTGAAACTTAAGCGAAAACAATACATAAAAAAACAAAATTAAATTTATTTATACATTTTTTTTATCTTATGTATGATAATGAAAGTAGGAAGAATAAATAAAATTAAATTAATCGTATGATGTGTTGTGCAAAAAATTACGCATAAATTTCTTAATATTTTTTTTACATATATTTCTGTCTTTTTTTTGTGGTAAGATTGTTAGAACAAAATAACACTCATAATCTTAATAAAATTCTCTACAATGTTTTGATAAACACGTAAATATATTTAAGTTATGCATACGTAAAAGCCGAAAACTAATGGTTTTAGTAAAGTCGTACCATTTTAAAAATAAAACAAATGCGAGGGAAAAATAATATGAATTTAGATATGTTCATATGTATGTATATCTTCCACACAAAAATAGTTTGAAAATAAACTGTGTGCAAAGTGAGAAACTTAATTGAATCAATTTTGATTTGTACACAGAATGTTTCTTATTTTTTTTAAAAATTGTATATTTTTTGCGATATTGTACATATGTATGTACATACATAGCTCAGTCAATTTTTTAAAGAATTCGCACTTTTTCGATCGGAATTCTGAATTCAGCGTTTTTAGAATGAAACCACACGTGTGTAGAATTTTTTAAGTCTATATAAATGAATATTGAATCAAATGAAACTCTTATTTCCTATCAAAATAATAAATAGATAACAATATACATAACAGTATACTAAAATAAAAAAATGTTAGAAACCAATAATAGAATAAACTCTAATATGCACATACATACATACAATAATTTCTGAATAATATACGTATGTAGGTACATATTATAATTTCTGAAATTTCTGAAAAATTTGGAAGTTTATTTTATTTGAAATTTTAAATTCAAGAAATTCTATTACCTACATATATAGTTGTGGAAAATGTAAATTTAAAAACCAATTTAACACCCGATCAGCTGAGATTTTGAAAACATTCATAAAAAAGTTTTTGTTCTCGTTTATGGAGAAACGAAAACGACATAGAAATTATGTTTTAATATTATTTAATGTTACATACATTTAGGAATCTCAATTTACAAAAAAAGTTCTAATAAAAGTTCTAATAATGAATTTGAAGATACTTATAATATATTTAACATACATATAAAATAAAGAAGAAAAATGAAAAAAAAGATTGAAAATTAACATAACGCAGGAAAAAGAGAAGTTTGGATTTATCGAACGTTTTTTATATTAACTTAAATTAGAACTGAATTCCCCTTACATAATTACATACATATGTATGTATAAAAATATATGTACATATATGTTTAAAAAAGTATTTCTGAATTAATGCGAATCGTAACAAAAATATAGTTTAAATATTACGTATGTAAGTACACATGTACATATGTATGTATGTAACGTATATAACGTATGTATGTATGTACTTTAAAAATTTGTATTTTTTTATTTTATGTGATAAATGAATGCGGATACCTTTTATAGCGCTAATCAAATTTTAAATTAAAAAAACTGATTTTTCTATTACAATTTCTATTCAATTATTTTACAAACAAACAACAAAAAAAATCATTTTGCTCGTATATAAAAAAAAAATGTTATTTAATGACAGGCCCCCAAAATTTATTGATGTATGTACATACATACATATGTATGTATATACAAAATGTTTATTTATATATATATATATACGTAAAAATAAGACGTCTCTTGTTTGCTTTCAATATTTCAAGTTACCTTTCATTTGACAATCAAACTTAACAATAAAAAAAATCATTACAATTTCTTGTTTATTATATAAAAAAACAAGTTTTACATGGCTTCTTTTGCAATAAGAATGAATTGTCTACATTGTTGTTCGTAATCTTTTCCACTTGTTAGTGACAACCATATTTTAGCTGTTAGCTTATATTAAAAACCAGTCTTAAAAATAAAAGTGTTTTAAATGAAATTTTCTATTAAAGGAAGACTGCTGAATTTTCTTAAAAACTTTAAAAATACTGTTGTGTAATTAATTCACCTAACTTGTTTTTGAATATATGGGACAGTCTTACGAGTATATGTGATCAATTAAAATGGAAGCAAAAAATGTGAAGTGTGTCTGTGTATAATAACGTACATATGTACATAGTTGTTTTAAAATGTATTCGTATATCAAAGACTCTTGAGCACTCAATTTTAGACTCTTGAGCCTAAAATTTTAAGAACTAATTAATACTGATATAAAAAATACTTATGAATAGAACTACATAAAAGTGTTACAAAATAATTGAATGGAAATTAAATAATTGAAATTTAAGACTGCACTTTTGGTTTCGACTTAAAACCGTAATAAGCATGTAGGTACTATGTATGTATACTAAACTATGTAGATATTTTTAAAATTAAACTGACGTGAATAACATAATAATTTATACAACTTTTAAATGTTGTGTAATTTTTAAATATGTATGTACAACACTAATAAATATTTACATACAAACATACATATGTATGTTTGTATATACATGTATATGTATTTTGAACTCGTGACTGGTTAAAATAATAATTGGTTGAAACGGTCTTCAAGGTAAACATCGCCATATGGCAAGAATTTTTGTAGAATGTATTAAAAAGGTGTTTTTAATAATCTGCAAATTGATTTTCTTATTTTTTTGCACAAATTATCAAATTATCATACAAATTTCTTAAATCTATTTTAAAATGTTGTGGAAAAGCTATCATAGGTAACAAACCGAGCAATACAAATACATTTTAGAAACATTACGAAGTGCGTCAAACAACCAGAATTATAAAAGATGCTACTTCTATTCAGAAAAAATTGCAATAACAGTTAAATGATGTACATACGAATGTAATCATATCAAATTCATAATAATTTATAAATGCTCCTCTTATTAATGTTAACATTCTGAACATTTTTGTCAACTAAAGGGAGAAAAGTTAACTTCCCGTATTAATGAAAGTTTACTGTGACAGTTTATGAAAAATAATATGTAAGAAATTTCGGTTTTTAGTTTAAACAAAATTTAATTTAAAAAAATTGTTTGCCCAGCATAAACTGACTAGGTGCCAGTAGCTTCATTTCTTCAAAAGTATCACAACTCACGAAATGTATCACAAATTATGGAGTTGCGTTTACTAATTGTAAGCTCTTCAGAAAATCCTATCTGAAGGGATAAATAAATTTCTTAAAAAAACCTCAAAAGCAAAATGCAAAATTTCGGCATTAACTTAAAAAATCCGCATGTGGCCAGCACATTTTTGACCAGTTTAGCGAAAATATTGTGCTAGATTATGAAGATGCCTTTTAAACGCTTCTTTCAAAGTTTAAGGACGCTAGTAAGCTATTAATTAACATACCGCGAAAATGTAAATTTAGGTCTTAGTAGAGGTTCCCTTTAAGCTATCCGATTGCCCTGAAAGATTTGTTAGTTAGTTTGGGTAGCAAACATCACTCAGACTAACTGAAATTAAATTTCAAGAAATGTCGTAAATCAGTTCCTTACATATAATGGCAAATGTAAAATCGATACCTGCGGTTGGAAACCTGAGCCCTGATATTTTAAAAAAGCCTGAATTCAAATATTACATTTCAAAGAAATTGGTTGATTATTTCTCTTTATACTCGTATGAGCAAAAATGTAAATTTTGCCCTTAGTAAAGTCCAGTTGCTGACATTTAATTACTTCGAAAGGTAAGGTGGTTTTTCGTGCTGTTGGACAAAACTTATATATAAAATTTTAAGAGAACCTGTTGATGTTTTTCTTAAACATGATCAAAGATGTAAAGTCAACACTTAAACAGGTACACGTGTGTACGCAGGGACCGACATCTCGGTAAAAATAGTTTTTTTTACGCTTTTCTACCGTGGAAAAAAGTCTTTCGACTTTTTTCAAAACTCGACAAGCAAAAATTTATGCCATTTCGTAAACTCCTTTAGTGTTTGCAATGCAAAGTTCCATTTCTCGAAATTAAGTAAATGGATCAAATATATAATTGTAGGCTGGCTAAATGCCAGTCTTATAATGATGCTTCGCAAACAGAAAAGATATTGTGGAACTAGTTTATAGGCAAGCCTAGCAGATTGTGATAATTGCACCTTCTGTCATTATAGAAGTAAAACTTTATAACTGAGGCTGTAATTAATTTAATAACACAATATTGACCTCATTAATCTATAATTGTGCACTATGGCAAAGCTTTAAAATTTTTCTACGTTAAAACTTTAAATCAAATTCCCATGAAGCCAATTTTCGTCAGAGATTTACATATACATATGTACATAATTACATATATAAAGATTTAAACTTTATTAAAGATTTAGAGTAAATATTTCTTATAACTTTTCACCTTTCAGTGTACAATTTTTTTCTAAAACACTTCGTCTTTTTAATTTTGTTCTACTGCGCCAAAAATTTTTTGTTGGGGAAAATTGTTTTCTATTGAGAACAAAACTGAAAGCGTTGAAGAACAGTAACCCTTTTTATGATATGTGAATGTTGCAAATTTTTTTAATAACCAGAAGTATGGGCTTTTTCGATAATTCAGTTCTAACTTAGTTCTGAATGTAAAGCACGTTCGATAAATCGAATCTGCAAAATCTGTAAAAGTAGCATGTTCGATAATGTTCTCGTGCAAAAAAAGCTCGTTCGAAAATACGATTGAGCTTTAAGTTCTTAGGCAATTTTAAAGATTTTTTTTTAATACTGCAATAAAAGTGAAAATTAGTAAAATAGAAAAATGTCGGATATTGAAGAATTAATGGGGTAAATTTATGCAATTTTTGTTTTGTACATTTAATAATTTATGTTTTTCTTTCATAGAGAGCTAGAAAATTAAAAATTTTGGGATAAATGTAAAATAAAAATGTTGATACAAGCCAGACTTTATGATGAAACAAACTACTACAAAACAATCGCGCTCCATCCTGGAATGTTCAAAAAATATGGTATCCGGCATCAAATTGATTGTTTCTAAGTAATTGGGTACCTTAGGTACAAGGTTCTTTTCGTTTTTTTTTAATGTATGTTAGTAAAAAATGCTTTCGTCTTCTTTTATTTTGCAGATAAAAACGTATATTACTTTTTTCAATTTTTTCATTAAGTAGATCAATTATCTGATCTGTAACATATTTGCTTAGAAATTTTTTTTGTTCTTCAGATATCTTTCTTTTTTATTTTTATAAAATTGACAATTTGCAAACAACAAAATAAAAGCTTGTTAAAAAAATTTTTAGACATTTCAGACATGCAAAGATATGTCATTCAGATTGTAGAAGTTTGTAAGTATGCGTAAAAAGTTTTTACAAACCTAAGTTAGATCTTTCAGTACAGAACTGAATTATCGAAAAAGCCCTATAATTAAATATGAAACATATTAGCTTTTCAAATGTTAATAGAACAATTTGCTTAAAATAGTTCTAAAAAAATTTCAATTCTCATCTAATTAAATACATACATATGTATACTTCTATAATAACAATTATAAACTTCTTCTTAATTGATTTCATTCAAAATTAATTCAAAATTATTAATGAAATCATTGGAAATGTAAAAATGTGTACTCTATTACATCAACCGTAAAAATGTAATGTAATGTTAAAAATGTAAAAGTGTTGGTTGGTTAAGCTATAAGCAAAATGTAGAAAAATGAGAAAAATTATGAAAATTGAATGTTATTCTCCTACAAAATATTAAATAAACAAATATTAAGTAATCACCTGATAATAAAAATAATAAACTTACAAAAAAATCATCACGCGATTCTTGAGTATATATTTTTAAGAAATGAAAAAAAATGAGAAAGCGCGCTTACTACCACACTCAAAAATAAATTGAATCAATATCGCGCTGTTACTGAAGAGTCTTTATGTGAAGTCGTTTTTTATTGATATCAGCGTAATTGAAGTTTTAAAATTAAAATTTTTTTTTGTTTATTAAGTACATAATGTGTCAAAATGATGTAGTTAAGAATTCCACTATCCCATACGCAGTTATTAAAAATTTTTTATGCGAATTTTTACTAAAAAAATGAGAAATTATTGAAAATAATTAAAAGAAACCTAAAGACCGAATAGTTTTTTTTCAAGAATAAATTATTATTTTCTTGCTGCGTTTTGTGTGTACATACATAATGTATTTGAAATTATTACGATTATTGATAGAGATTGTGGTGAATGATTACTGTAGTGGTCTCTGTTTGGCAGAGGATAAGGCGGTAGAGCATTTGCTGGAGAGTGTCAGGCCGTGACCCTCATAAGGCTTAGATCCTTCGAGAGGGGCTAATTTCATTTAATAAAAATTGTTTATTGTATTTAATTAATCTGGGTTGTCAAAATATAAATTTCAATTTTAAGATCAATCTTTCAAGAAAACCTTTGTTTTGAAAACCTAACCTGGTTTTATTTTATAGAAAGAAAACATGAGTTTTCGTTTTGCTTTAGTAGATTTTTGTACATAGAATTTTAGCATCAAGGAAAAATATAGAACGAAATTTGATTGTGATGAAATAAACAATACAGTAATACCCCGCACTTACGTACCCTTTGGGACCGGAGCGTGTACGTAAAACAAAAATGTACGTAGAATGAATCTACTACTTTATTGATGAATAATATGTTTGAAACAAACTAAAACAATAAATATATAAATAAAAAGAAAAAGATGGATATTATGTATGCAGTTTTATACTTTTATTTCATACGTTTTTATACTATATTTAACACTTAACGTGTATTAAAAAAACAAAACAAAAAACAAATTCATATACATATATAAATATCAAACAAAACTGAAATATAAAACATAAACTTTAAAATTCATCAATACATAATTTAAATATAAATAAAAACACGTTGTTACAAGTGTACATTCTCAATTTGGTATACATAATTTTTTTTTCCATAAATTTCAAAACCAGAAAAAATGTACTTGTACGTAAGTGTGAATCATTGAACGTATAATGGGCAATTGGGGACAAAAATGAGATGTACGTAAGTGCGAGGGTACGTAAAACGAGCGTACGTAACACGGGGTATTACTGTATATCAACAAATCCAAAGGGTTATTATCTTAATTATGTTTGCTTTTAGAGTTGAAGAAACTTGATTATACTTTTTGATCTTGAAAATTTGAAGTAATTAAAGTTGAAAAAATAAAAATGTGCATAATACGAGTTATATCATACTTATATCTTAATTTAAGTTATCTAAGTGGTTTTCATTAATTTCCCCAGCAGTTTTAACGAAGTTTTTGCAATATGAAAGCCACGATTTGTTATTGTTAGAACATTTTTGAAAAATTGCTTGAATTTTTTTTTCTTTAAACAAACCTCCAAACACAAAACTTTCACTTACATATGCAATCAAAGCATATCTATTTAAGAAGCAGTTTTCAAGCACTCGTTCCAAGTCGTTAGTTTTCGTTGTTACTCTCACTATTCTCAAAACATTCCATTTCATTAAGAAATATGTAGATGGAAATAAGATCTGTGTAGGCAAAAGAGAAAACAAAATTTTGTAAACAAAAGAATTTATCAAAAATAGCGAAGTTAAATAAAATAAGAGTTAGGTAAAAATGTTGTTGTTCTTAATAAAAACAAAATTTATTTTTCATTTCCTGAAAGTTAGGTAAAAACATTCAAATGTAAGAAAGCAACAGGTTTAAACCTCTACCTTTTTATACCTATTTTATATATTGTTATATTGTACATAAGTATATATATTCATATGTATAGTGGATACACGGTAAGATGTTATAGTGATATATACCCCACTTATATGGCTGCTTCAAGCGTACATATTTGAAGCCTTATGTCTATATGAGCGTTACTTGACTTGAAGCTGGCTTCACTCAAATCAATACTTGACTTGAAATGTTAACAATGATTTAAATTTAATAGCTTAACTTCATTTTCGGGCTTTCAAGCTCACATAGTAGACATGCTGCTTGAGTTTCGGATTGATCTCAAATCAAAATATCAAGCTGACATTAGCTATAAAGATGAAAAAGGTATAAAGAAATAAAGCAATTTCTAAAGAAAATAACACATAGCCGACCGCAATGTGTATTGTCTAGTTAAGTGAAAGTGTTATAGAATATTATAAAAATGCTCGTTAAATAATTATTTCCAATTTTTAGGGAATTTGTAAGCTTATAGTTAACATACCTACAAAAATGTAAATTTGCCTCTTAGTAGAGTTTCGTTTTGTGCAACCCGAATTCCTCGAAATGCTCGCCAGTTAGTTTCGGTAACAACCAGAACTCAAATATTAAATTTCAAGAAATTCCATCAATTCGTTCCGTAGATATGGTAAAAAATGTAAAATCGACCCGCAGATCAGTTTTCGAGCCCTGATCTTTCCAAAAAATTTATATGTTCATTGTTTTAATACGAAGAATTTAAATACTAAATTTCAATCGAATCGGTTGATTATTTCCCTTTATATACGCAAAAATGTATATTTGCCCGTAGTAAACGTCCAGCTCCTGACGTCTTCCAAAAGTTGGGAGGTTTCGCAGATGGTTGAGTGGAACTTATATATGATGCCATGGTCGAAATAAACTTACATATAAAATTTCATCAAAATCATTCTGCCGAACTTCAGATACACGCATGCACACCGACAGGTTGGTAAAAATAGTTTATTTACACTTCCCTTCTATGGGGAAAAAAAATAAACCTTTAGCCAACCTAAAAATATTTTTTTTTAATAATACGTGATGGGACAGTTTTTTTTATCACGTCAGGACGCCACTAATAGAATATGGGTGATATTATACTGATCTACATAACTTCTTTCCTTCAAAAACAGTTTAAAAAATGACAAAGTCATATATTACCCGAGACTAAAACGACAGTTGAGTTAAGTGCAATATGATGCAGTTACAAATAAAACTTTATATATCACGCATACGTTAACCCGTATTAGTTGAAAAAATGGAAAAATATATTTGCTTAAACTATTAAAAAAGTTTTTATTTAAAGGGGGCTTTTTCGAATATTCTTTCTTCACTTAGTTAAAGTGAAGTTTGTTCGTAAACTATATTAACAACTGTCACAACTGCAAAAAAAAAGCTTTTAAAAAAATTCAAAAATTTTTTCGCAGTTGTTTGAATATTCTGTGAATGAAAGTTTTTCCAGAAATCGGTTCACAATTTTTGCAGTTTTTGTTTTATGAATGCTTGAGCAGATACTGAAGCCCTTTTAAGAGCAGTTTTTTTAAAAACTACTTAAAAAATTTTTTTATTTAACTTAGTTAAGTCAGTCACTAACTTAGAACTTTAACATTTAACTTAGTTAGCATACCGTTCGCAATTGATATACACATGTATATTGTGATTATTTGCCAGCTATCGCTTGATTAATAATTAGCATGCCAAATGTTTATAAAGCCTAAATTAAAAATTATTTTTCAAAGGCGATTCGAATAAAATATTTACCTATAAACATATATGTATGTGGCTCTACAACTTAAAACCAAAAATGTAACATTTTTTGAATTTAAACTGAATTCAAAATAACGAAAACGCAACGCAAATGCAAATTCTGTAAACATAATAATTGCTAAAATACGTCAATTTCTTATATAATTTTGTATGTATATGTAAATCTGCATATTATTCAACTAAGAAAAAAAGCTTTTCTACTATAATATCTTGTGTTTTTTTTTCTATTAATTTTCATGATTTTGTTATCATATTATTTACAAATTTGCAACATTTTTATAAATTGAGACGAGCCCGCTAACATAACCAATAAACGTGTTTACGGAAATCAGAAATTATTTTTATAAAATACATCAATAAGCATATGCGTCTTAAAATATTCCCATAGATTAACTTTTTGCCAATACATATATTATATTATACAGTAGTGGAGGTAAATACATAATTTTATCAGTTTATATGTGTATACACACTTAATCATTTCAAGCTGACCTTGCATTTGTTGTTTTTGTCTACATCAAGTTTTTATAAACTTGTTGAAGATATTTATACATCATAAAATAATATTTACATATGAACATATATACGAAATAAGTTTACGGATATACATATGTGCATGTGGGCATCATTATTATGTATCTTAACATATGTGCATATGTATGTATGTTAATTAAATTTTATTTACAAAGTTAAACTATCTGTTGTATTTAAATATTACTTGATTTTTGTTTTGACAGAATCAAACTTGTATAAACTTAAGAAAATAAAATCATATTAAACCAATGGCTTTTAAAGCCACACGTTCCTCTTGAACAAGTGAAAGTTTAACAAAATAATAAATTCGGACATTTCAAATTAATGCATACATTTAGAAGGAAAAAAAAGAATTTCGAAAGATGCGTTAACATAATAACCGAATTCAATTGTGAAGTAACTGAGTTAAAATAAATAACTATATCTTTTGAGGGCGCATGGTATTTACCGTTTCCCTTTTGCTTGCTAAGAAATAGTAAAAGGTTATGAATAATGACAAAACCTTAATTTGAATAATGTTCATCTACAATTTTTATACTATATAGTAACAGTTGAACACGCTTAATTTCACATAGAAAAATGGTTAAGAATTTGTGATTTTTAAGAGAGTTCCGAATTTAAGTGATGCTCAAATAAATTCCCATTATCTGTGACTTCAATTATGCGCGTAGAACGTAAACTTTGCAAAGTATCACATTCCAAAAAGTGTGGTAAAAGCTCTTGATTGTACACTTTTCATACATACGTTCCGTACGTAGAGGATACGTAAAATAATATCCTAGCTTTTCCGAAATAACCAATTAAATAAACTAACATATATTTTCTGCAATAAAGTGCTAGTTATTAAGTTTTTTTTTCCTAAAATGCAACATAAAAATACTATGTCTTTAATGATGTGGTAACGTTTGTTAAAAATTAAAATTTGTACAGAACTGTAAATTGAAATTTTCAAACAAACATCAAAGTATGTATTAATATTGTAAAAATTATATTTCAAAATGTATTAAAAGCTTTAGTAGTTGTTTTACAACGTAAAGGTATTGAAAGCTTTGAGACGGCAGTACAATCGTATTAGTACCGTAATTAAACTTTTTACCTAGCATTATTGAAACGGGTATCGGCTATTTAAATGGGTACATTCTCAAAAAAAAATCTGATGTGATCAGCACATAACCGACCGCATTGTGTATTGTCTAGTTAAATGAAAGTGTTACAGAATATTATACAAATGTCTGTTAAATACTTCTTTCCAATTTTTAGGACATTAGTAAGCTTATAGTTAACATACCTAGAAAAATGTAAATTTAGCTCTTAGTAGAGTTTCGCTTTGTGCTACCCGAATTCCCGGGAATGCTCGCCAGTTAGTTTCGATAACAACCAGAACTCAAATATCAAATTTCAAGGAATTCCATTAATTCGTTCCGAAGATATGGTGAAAAATGTAAAATCGGCCCGCAGATCAGTTTTTGAGCCCTGATCTTTCCAAAAAATTTATATGTTAATTATTTTAATACGAGGAATTTAAATATTAAATTTTAATGAAATCGGGTGATTACTTCTATTTATATACACAAAAATGTATATTTGGCCCGTAGTAAACGTCCAGTTGCTGATGCCTGATTTGTTCCAAAAGTTGGGAATTTTCGCGGACGGTCGAACAAAGCTCAAATATATAATTTCAAGTAAATCGGTTGAATATTTTCTTCAAAATGGTGAAAAATGTAAAATCGGCCCGCAAATTAGTTTTTGAGCCCTGATCTTTCCAAAAAATTTATATGTTCATTGTTTTAATACGAGGAATTCACATATTAAATTTCAATGAAATCGGTTGATTATTTCTCTTTATATACACAAAAGTGTATGTTTGGCCCGTAGTATACGTCTAGTTGCCGATGCCTGACCTTTCCAAAAAATTTACATGTTCATTGCTTTAATACGAGGAATTCAAATTTTAAATTTTAATGAAATCGGTTGGTTATTTCTCTTTATATACACAAAAATGTATATTTGGCCCGTAGTAAACGTCTAGTTGCCGATGCCTCATTTCTTCCAAAACATGGGAATTTTCGCGGACGGTCGAGCTGAGCTTATATATAAAATTTCAAGTAAATCGGTTGAATATTTTCTTCAAAATGTTCAAAAATGTAAAACAGGCCCGCTAAAAAGTGCAGTTTCTGATATATACCAAAAGTTGATCAATCCGTGCCATATGGTGGAAATAAACTTACATATAAAATTTCATCAAAATCAGTTCAGCCAAACTTGAGATACACGCGTGCACACACACCGACAGGTTGCTAAAAATAGTTTATTTACACTTCCCTACTATGGAGAAGTACGTTCCCACCGAAAACTCGATAGGCAAAATTTGTTGCCATCACATAACCTACCTATTGTTTACACAATACGGTCGGTAAAAATGAGTTCATATTGAACAGTTTTGTAAAATTCCCAAAATATATCGTAAACAAAAAGACCTTCACTAAAAAAGTGAGGATTATTTCTCTAGACTTTTTTAGAAAAATTTTAATTATGTGATTTGAAATGAGCGAAATTGAATGAAATTATACATTTTAATGTAAAACTATATGGGATTTTGTTTTGTCAAAAATATTGTGAGTTAACCGGTTATACTCACAATGACTGCATGTTGAAATGAAAATTTTATATTCTTGTGTAGCCCTTTAACTAAAATTGTTATTAATAAATTAATTGGAATTTGTTGAAATCAGTTTTTTTTTTTACGTTATTTATTAAACAACATTTTTTACAATTTTTTACAATTTACAATTTCAATTACGAGTATAATTAACTTTTAAATAAAATTTCAAAAATTATTATTAACTTATAAATTAATGTAAAATTGGTGTTAAACTATACGGTAAAGGAAGTTCATTAGCGATGTATAGCATCCATTATCAGGTAAGTTATTTTAATGTCATACTAGATTTTTAAATCAGAACTTCTAATTTTCGTTATTTTTAGATTGGGATATTTTGAAAATTTGCATTTTTTAGAATTTTGTAAAATGTATTTGACTAATTTTAAAATTCAAAAAATAACTGAAACTTAAAGCTTTTAGCTTTTATAAGAACTCACTTTTTTCCACTCAAAAGCTATAAAGTATGTGTCGTAGTATTGGAATTTGAATAGCAATTGAGTATTATACGACTATTCTCATTTCTAAAAAAGAACTTAGTCATCACATTTCTAAAAAAGAGCTAAGTAAGTGTAGGTAACCATGCATAAATTAATTTCAAAGTTCATTTTTAAAACAATAAAGAAAATCGTGATGACCTAAGTTTAAAAGCTTTTGGATCAGCGTTAAATTTCATCAACCATGTTTTGCACAAGTTGTATTCATAAAAGAAAAAAAATCAAATTTTAAGTTTTTTATCTTAACTAAGTTGTTCTTTGGCCATAAATAGAATATAAACAAAAAAGTTTTAATCTGGATAGAAATTTGAGAGGCTTTGTTAGGCTCTCCTGAGACACAATATTACACAAAAATTTACTTTACTATAATTGCAGCTGATTTTCAAAAAATTTTATCAATTGAACTTACCACCAAATAGAACCGATTTTTTTTAAATATTGGAACTAAACCTATATAGTGTACTTAAACCATTTGGGGATATTCCATACGATTTGCTGATTTTCGATACTAAACAAAGAGAACATAAAAAGGGATATTTCGAACTCCGAAAATGCCCATGTACTTCAGAATGTTTTGAGATCTTTCTAACCATAACCCTATCTATATCTATATAGCTTATCTTAAATAACTATTTGGTTAGGGAGAAAAAAAAATACAAAAAATAGATATACTTACTCATCAAATAAATGGTGCAAGAATTAAAAATTTTTTATTCAAAAAAAATTAATCGAACAAAAGGTATATTGAAATGTCTATCAACCTTAACTTAAAAAAAAATTTAATTTGGCGTCTTTATGCAGCTTGGTAATACTTGTGGGTCTCTAAAACTGTAGGCGGATGCAGTCAAATATTCCACAATTTATAAAAAAGAGAATAAGGATAAGGAACATCACAATCACCTATAGCTATATAATATGTACTTATATTATTTATGAACACAATTTACTTTAATAACAAGTAAAGCACAAATTTTCATATTTCAATCAATAAAATTAGAATTAGGTTTTTAAAATAAATAAAGTTGGATCAAGCCAATGGTCAATTGTAATTTAGCACTTGTCCCTTCAACAAGTGCTTTGAAGAACAATACAATTAAGCTTTGTACTATATAATTAAAATTACTTTCATTTATATACGAATATATTTCAAAAATTGCGTATTTCTAGGATGAGCATTGTATGTATTTCTTGAAATAAAACAAAAAAAAATTTAAACAGGCATTAATATAGTGCTCGAATTCAAGGGTTCATTGCGTGAGTTAAAAAAATAATTATATTTTTTAATGGCATGGCATTTACCGTTAGCTTTCTGCATTTATAGAAATTCGTGCAAGCTTACAGTTTTGGAAATGTAAGGTCCCAAAAATTAGAATTTTACAAATTTCGAAATAACAAAATGAAGTAGTTTTACCTTCTAATTTCAAACTCCTAAACCTTTCGGTCTAGAAGACAAGCGATATAAAAAATTTGGAATAAAAGTGTTTTAGGTAACGGTAAATTTTAACAACCGTTTTGTTCTTTTAAGTTCAATTATTATATCCCGCGGTAGGAGAAGCAAGCCATTATTTTTTTGCGTTTGCAAAATTTGAAAAATGCTTATGGTTTCGTTGTTGAATAGTTGACAAATGGAAAAATGGAGAATTTTTAAGGGTTTGAGGGCCTACGTACGTATGCAATTTCAGCTTTCTATCTTCAAATAAAAGTTAAGGTGTAAAAGTTTTGTAAATATGTCCACGGACGGACAGAGTGAAATTAAGAATAAGCACTTTTTTTCAAAAGTTTTTTGGAAAAATGCTAAAAGGAAGTCAGATGACATTTTTCTAAAAAATAACGTCAATTCATTGTCAAAATATATGTCTTATGTAGACGGAGTTTGATGTTTATTGTAAAAAAAAACCGGAAAAGCTTTATATGTATATTCAGGTAGATGAACAAAAGCAGAATATTGAATATTAACAGAAAGAAGTACAAATGTAAATAAAAAATATACAAATATATATATACATTATGTACATGCACATATTATTTTTTTTTATGTGTTTGTGTATATGATTTTTCCATTTTATCGACTTTAAGTTGATTGTCACGATAAAATTTGTTTCAGTTTTTATTATTTCCATGAACAGTGAAGTAGAGATGAGACGATGTTATGATTGTTGTTTACATTAAAAGAATTGACATAAAAACTTTTTTGTTTAATTTTTTTGATTTCTTATGAGCTTTTTTTTTAATTGTTTGATTTTTTTGCCAATTTAAATTTAATTTATTTATTTATTTTTATAATTTGATGGTAAGAAATTTGACATTTTCTATTTTTTTTATTTTAAAATTAATACATATAGTATATTATGCCTACATTTGTTTGTGCATAAATGTTCGGTATGTGGGTACACGTATATGTAAATATTTTGTTTTTATATTTTTAAAATTTATAACTAGGTATGTATATTCATATAGGTAATTTTTTTATAAATATTATAATTTGAAACATTGTACGTACGTAACAATGAATATTGTTATAATAAACAGGATTAACAATAAATTATTTATATTTTAAGCACGTGTATAAATTATATTATAATATTGTAAATCTTTTGTTTTATGTTGCAAGTGAATATGATTTGACACACTATAGCTTTTATTCAATTTCGTTTTTGTTTTTCTCGTATAAGATACACAAACACATATATTCCTATCAAATAATTTTTATAATAATCATATACCTACATATTTGCACAAATATTTACATTTTTGTGAGTTAAACTGTGAAGTATGAATATTGCAAAAAATATTTTGCGTTGTTTTTGACATATTTTTTTTCACACATTATGAAATTAAAATTTTAGTAAATTATTAAATTCGTGAAAAAATATAATACATATTTTAAAAATAGTGCATATTTTGCGAATTAGAAGAAAAATTTTAATGTATATATACATGTGAACCTATAAATTAAAAACAACTTTATAATTAAAGCTTATTAATTTAAGATGTCATTTATGTAAGATTTTTGTGTCATATATGTATATTAACACATATATACAAACATCTCAGTATCTATAAATACATGTATGCGTTCATTTGCGATCATATTGCTATGTATGACCATTTGTGATCTTGAAATTTTTCTAGTATACATACATATTTTAATTAAAAACTGTTTTTTTACCGGCAATTAAAACATATTGTTATTATATTTCTTTTTTTTTGTTTGTAAAATAACAAGGTCGGTTCAAATAAATAATTTGTAAAAAAATACATTTCCATTCTATAAGGAATTGTACGCATACTTTTTATTTGCATGACTAAATTTTCCTTTAACCTAATTTATCATTAGCGCCATATTTTTCGGAGATAGAAAAAAAACCTATAGGTATAAAAAACAATATGTTCTTAAATGAGTGATTGAATTTTTCCTACTTATGGTCGCATTTAAGTCAAATATACAAAAAAACTTTTTTCATTATAGCGCATTTTTAATAAAATTGTATTCAAAATGTACCGTGACCAGCAAAATGCAGTGAAAAAAGTTTTACTAGTTTAGCTGCAGTATTAATATCATAGTAAAACTTTAAAAACGACTGCATTGCAAAAAGAATGCAAAGCAAAAGTTTAAAACATTTGAGATGTAACAATTTCATTTTGACGTGTTATTTTGTTCAATCGTATAAAATAAAATCTGTAAAAACCGTGAAACGCATTATCATTTCTGTTTTCAGTATTTTTATGATACTTCAAATCAAAAAAACATTTTTTCGAACATTAATAATCAAATGTTAATAAAGATTATCTCAAATCAGTTATTTGATTTAAGTTGTAATAAAACCTTCCCCTGATGTTATTGTTCCCATGTTTTATTCTGTTATATCAAATTCAAGAATATTGTTTATCTATTTCGTGGGTGTCGAAAGGATACTTACTTCTACTTCTATTCTTTACTATTCACTTCTTTGATTTCATTTAGCACTTTGTTCCACATGGCCTTTTTCTTAAAGCAATTAGAAACAAATTTTATGTTTCAATCTTATTGATATGAACAATATCTTTCTTTCCATAGTCAATTTTTCGTGTCTACAAAATTTCAGATACTTAATTTCATAATATGTACTCGTATTATCCCTCCATTTTTTTTTAAATTCTCGGTATAAATATATTACTTTTTTTAAATTTTGCTTGTAACTTCAATTCCAAAACAAATCAGTGTCAAGTAAACGAATTTTGTTACTAAATATTCCACAAACATATTGGTTGGTTATTCAAACGTTAAAATTTGAATAACTGGCATGATAGTGCCAAAAAAAATTGTCCGGCTTGATCTAATTTTTTAATTGAACCTTAATTGGAGTAACCTTACTGTTTTGTCATGTCGCAAAAAAGTAGTTTCTTACTTACTGCGTAGCTGAAACCCATTTTTAGAAATTGCGATTTTGCTGCATTCTATAAAATTTTGATTCTACACATTAATGCTGCACTTTGGATGTCAGCTATAGTCAATATTGTTTAGTTTACATAACTTCATAACTAGTTTTACGTTCGAACGTCATGGTTGCGGAAAAAATTTTCCGATGCGAATATATTTCCATTTTCTGTTTAGCAAAAATTAATTTAGTATAAACGTGACAACAGAGACGTTACCAAAAAAATTATGCATCATTTTGCACTGCCTTTACATAATACGAACTGTTAAATTTAAATTACGTCGAAGTAAATAGTAAATAAATTGGCATAATCTATCGACATTTGTATATATCAACAGAAGGTCTTTTCTTCTAACGTATTACGTGAAAATTAACATAATTAGACAATTAATGGAATTACGAATAGCCAAATATAAATTAATTTGTAGTATGTATTCACTTACATAATTTACAAATATAATTACATAATTTTACAAATATATGTGTAAAAATAAAGAAAAAATCAAGGAATAGAATGACATGAATTTCAAAGAAACTATACACATACCTTTAAACAAACGATATTATATAATCGGATCATTATATAAATGCAATTGAATATTATTCACATTAATCTAACAATAATTTATTCGTAGAAAACAGATATGTTCAATAAATGATGTTTAAAAAAAATACAACTATTTATTCAATATGAATCTATTTACAAAGATTATAACTTGCATTTGAACGAAGTTTAAAATCTAAATGATTCATTATAGGACCTTAATCTAAATATAATGTGTGTACTGAATTAAATTATAAAAGTGTTCATTTTAATACTTTTCTACTACAATACTACTACGTATAATAAAAACTATTTAATCAACACAAAATTCTTTTTTTTTGTTCTCTGTTGATAGCTTAATGTCGTATTCTACGATACTTACAAATAATTTTATTTTATTATCTATGATAGAAGCGTTTTTATTTCATTAAACGAACACATAACGGGTTGTTAGTAAAATACTGTCTTTTATTGTAAGTATTTCAAAAATTTGTAATATTATTTTAATTTTATCGTCACCTTTGCATTTGTGTATAAATTTTATATTGATATGAACATATCGCTAGTCAAGTGGTAGATACTTCTGTATAAAAAACTTCTGTAAAATAAAAACTAGGTTTAATCAAAAATATGAACATTATTTCTTATCTACATAAATTGTCGAATTATAATTAAATTAATGTGAAAATTGAAATTTTTCCGACAATACAATGTACAAAAAATATATACATTCTTGCAGTAATGACGTATATTTGTGTTAATAAACTTTAACCCTTTCAAAGCTCATTTCAATGATGATGTTATTGTATTTCGTGTGTAATTTTTTGGGATAACACTGATATTTCATGAAATAAAAAAACATAAAAAAAAATTTCACATCTATCTTAACACAACCCCTACTAAGAAAATTAAAAAAGTGTATATTACAAAATAAATAAAAGTTTCATAAAAATAATATTTAATTACTATCACTTAACTGAACTGATCGACAAAATTCGTAATAGTTTCTCAGAAAATTAGTAATAATGATAAACTTATGACTAATAACATTTATCAAAAAGTTGGTAGCAATTCGCAATTACCTTAAATATAGTTAAAAAATTGTAATTATTCGAAATTTGGTGTACTAAAAAGAATAAAGAAAAAAGTTAAGAATTAAGACAGAGTCACGTTAGGTAACAAGGGGCACATCGTGCGAAAAAATTTATTTCTTCTAATAAAATTATATCCCACATCTTTTTCCTTTGAAGTTAAACATTTACACTCGTAGTTTTTTATCGGACTCATTTTTCATATCAGAAAGATTTTTGTATTCTATTGTCACAAATTTTCATATTCGTATAATCAAATATAACTAAAAATTTCAGAATCCTGAAGACGGCTCAGGTCAAATACATTTGTATATCTCATATGTTTTCATTTGAAATTACTTTTTTTGTGAATTAAAATTAAAGAAAAAAATAAAGTTCCACACCACATAATATCCTATTAAATTATTTGATTTTTTTCATCGACCACATGGATGAGTAATTTCCAGTAATACACGATATTCAATGAGGAATAATACAATCATAACCACATACATAAATGAGTACATACATATAATAAAGGCCAAAAAAATGTCAGCTGATAAGAAATAAAAAAATACAGAACTTCGTGATAATCTTATCGAAAAAAAGCTTACTTTTAGATAAAAATTTTATTAATTCAAAGTTACCTCAAATAAAATTCAATTTTTAGAAAAACTAGAAGGTAGAAATGTAAGATTTTAAAAAATTTCAATTTCAATTTACATTATGAAAATATTCGAAGTTTTAAATGCTTCTTTTACTTTTATTAAATCAATCATCTAACATACTTAAAATATTAATGGTTTGTTAAACATTTCATTTTAGTTTTGCAACAAGGAGACTGAGACACTACAAATATATAATAATGTATCCGCATTGGAAAAGGATCTATAAAAATGGAATATTTATTTTAATATATATCGCAATAATTGCACAGGCGGATGAATTTAATAATTCAAATGAAAGTACTTATTTATGCCAAGATAAAATATGTTCGTGTTTAAATCATACTAATGAAGACTCTGGTTTAAAATATGAAGAAGCTGACTGTAAATCTAAAAATTTAAATGAAACGTATTTCGAAAACAAAGAACTACTATCTTATTTGATCAAACTTGATTTGCATGGGAATTCTATTAGTGAAATACCAAATTTTAATAAGAATGAAATGAAAATATTAATTTTATCAAAAAATAAAATTAAAATTCTATATGATCAAAATTTTAAACATTCAGCTCAACTTGAAGAACTTGATTTAAGCTGGAATGAAATAGAAGTAATATCGATGAATGCATTTGATTATTTAAAGATGCTTCTGAAACTAGATTTATCACATAATAATTTAAAAAAAATTAATTTTCTTTTATTCTCTCATTTGTCAAAATTACAAGATTTAAATTTATCATGGAATAGAAATTTAAATGAAAGCAAAGATTTAAAATCATTAGATTTTTTTGAATTCTATGGCGTTACACCTTATCTTAGAACTTTAAATTTAAATGGTTGTAACTTAGAAGTTTTACATTTAAATCGTGGTACTAATTTACAAAATTTGTACATATCTAATAATAATATGTATAGAATGCCAGAGCTACCTAGAAATATTAAATTAATTGATTATAGTAATAACCCAATTGAATTTTTAAATCAAACATTTGCTTCGCATTTATTTTATTTGCATACATTATATTTAAATGATATGCCAAATTTAAAATCAATTAACGAATATGCTTTTTTTGGATTACCAGCATTAAAAACAATATATTTACAAAATTGTAAAGAATTAAAATATTTTGATCCCCACGCTTTTGGTGAAAGTGTTATTCGAAATGAAACTGATACTGTTTTACAGGAATTGAATTTACGTGGAAGTTCTTTAACAACACTAAGTTCTTCATTAAAATTTGTATTTGAAAATTTAAAAATTTTAAATTTAGATGGAGCACCATTAAGATGTGATTGCGAATTACAATGGATTAGGGAATATAACTTTACAGTAATTGGACAATGCTATGAACCAAAACACTTACATATGCAGCAAATAAATAAAATTAACGAAAAATTTGAATGTGATTGGCCGGAACATATTAAAAATATCATAAATGGGTTTATTATATTTGGAATTCTATTTGTGTGTATAACACTTATATCGATAGTTGTTCTAGGATTAAGAAAAAAGCGTTCACATAGACGTCATATAGGCTCTGGAAGTCCATATGCAAGAATAACAATTGAACCCACTTGTGAAAATCGTTTTTAAATTAATTCAACACAAAAGTTTTAAGTTACTTATTTAGTTATAAGGCATATTGTTTAAAATTTACTTGTAAATATTCTATAGTTATTATGTAATTGTTTTTATTTTTATTAGATCCCTTTCAATTGGGGTTTTTGAAAAATAAAAAAGGCAACTAGTCATGAATTGTTCTAATATAGTTTTTTTTTTGTGAATGTGAATGAATAGAAATTTTTAATTTAACCAATTTAAAGTCCTAATGGTGGGTGTTTACATTGTGATATTTTTGCATGAAGTTAAAATAAAATTATAAAGCTATTATTAGAAAAACATATAGATGAAATAAAAATGTAGATGAAGTAAAGTTATAATATAAAGTTTTAAAAAAATTGTTTACATGAAATATCGCAAATTTGCAAGAACAATGACATAAGTCAAAATAAAGAGTTGCAAATGTACTTTTATTACCATTATACTTCAGTATAATAAAGCTTTCTTGTAACAAATTAATACAGAAAATTTGTTCATATATTTGTAAAATAGTTCTATTATCTACACCAACGTTTTTAGCCTTCGATAGTAATTTACACTCGGCTATATATACTTTAAATTCCGGAAGTAGAAGTTATATTTTGGAGTTGTGTCGCTATTCTTCCCTATTATGTAGATCATATGCACATATTATTGTAAGTATAATTGTGTAGGAACTTATAATATAAAATGTATAGCTAAGAATACTCGTAGAATGTGTATTTTATACTTATGTATATCGATTTTAAAATTTATTTAACGTTTTTCCAACTTTTGACAACATCTATAAACTCAGTATAGAAAGAGTTATTAATTTACTACAAAATCTTTAAATGTAGGTACTAAGGCACGAAGCCTAAAAAAAGTGGGCTTTGATCATGTCTGTGGTTCAATAGAATTATTATTATAAAATTTTTATACTAACTTTTTGATAAATGTTATTAGAAGTTGTGAGAAAATAGAAAATAAAACTATTATTTTTTGAAAAACAAAATGCTTGTTTTATCATTGGAATGGTGTATATTTATTTTAATATGTTCAATAACTAAATTAGCAAATATAAAACTTCAATAATCCTAGAACTAATAAGTTGGAAGATTTAAAAATAAAATTCTTTCAGGATTTCTTTCTGAAAAACAATTGTATTATGTATGTACAATGTGTGTATGTATGTATATAAAATACATGCATTGTATGCACAAATATATGTATGAAAATATACAAATGCACATACAATGTATGTATGTAAATATGTAAATGCTGCAATGTATTCCGTAAGCTATCAGCTCATAAGGAATTTCTATAAATATATACGAAAATTTCGACAATTTCCCGCAATATGATTAATTGTGGAAAGGTTGATTTACAATTTCTCTTAATATTGATCATAATTTTTGTTAGAAAACACTTTGTATTAATTTAAATTTGTAAGCCAAAACTAAATTTTAAATTCCGGCTTTTTGAATGGATAATGAGATTCACCTTATATTGATTGCAATTCAAGCAATGTTTTATACAATTAAATCTTCTTTTTGCTTTTTAAATATAAAGTAAGGCGTATTAAAAATAAGTGAAAGGAAAAATAAAAATATGTAATAGTTTTTTTTTCAACAAAGTTATTCATTTTGTATTAAATATTGATTTTTCCTTAAATGAAAAAAATGGTACTTCAAAATTGAAAATATGTTTATGGATTAACTTACACAATATATGAATGCTTTTCCAGCCTATACGAAATACTTTAGCTTATTTTTCACTTTATAATATCACTCAAACTCTTATTATCTTATTCAAGCATTTAAATTTAAAATATTTTGCACTTTTATTCACACAAAGAAATTCAATTTTCCTGCTAACTGCCGAACAAAGTTTTGAGTATTCAACATCAGCTGTCAGCACTGATGCCATTTTTCTATATTTAACTGGATTTTAAAGATTTTACCTTTAAGTTTTTATATGTAATAAAGCAACAAGATTTTAAAATGAGTTAATTTAAAATTATTATTTTATTTTTCGACAAGCCGGTTAATTTTTAATATATTTCTGTGTTGTCAAAAAATAACTCAGTTATTTTTTAACCAAATTATTTTAAAACACGCCTTGAAGTTTACTACTTATTAAAATGCAACTGCGTTGTTTTTTAATTTTTGTCTTATGAAGGGATTTTATACGACACATATTTGAGTGTTATCAATATTTTTAATAAAATTCATGTGGCAACACTTGGTATCTGTTGTCAGTATGATTTATTTCACATGACCTACATGAGTTACTTATGTCATATAAACATTATCAGCAACATAAATTTTTCGCCACCTGGTGATAAAAAAATTAAAGACAGGTGGTGCAAAGTCGTGGACCTATTAATACATGAATAGCTGACATAACATAAATATCAAGGCCTGGACACTACTTTTTTGTACAAAATGACATTTCTGAATAATCTTTTTATTTCCTTTTTTTTTAAATTGTGATTTTTGCCTATTTTCATTTCGAGTTTTCTATGGAAAAAAAAATTAAATAAAACCTAACAAATTTTATATTAATATGAAATTTCAACACGAAAATTTAACTATAATTTTGATTAAATAAATTTTCAAGTTAAATAAATTTTCAAGTTTTTTCCGCATTTTTTTGAGTCAGGCAATATATCTGAGAGGATTGAGAGTAAAAAATTATAATACACTGAATAAACAAAAAATTGGTGTTATATTTTTTAGACTAGAATACACGACATAAAGTAATTTTTGCTTCAAAACTTTTTGATTAAGATTAAATTAAAATGAAATAATCAAAATGGATGGTAAATCCAATTTTTGTTTTAAAATTTAGCTTGAATACAAAGCTACTCAAATCTGCTAAAATGTCGAAATTGTCTACATATTAAAATTTTACTGAAACAGCTACAGATATTTTCTGACCTTAACTTTTAAAATGCAATATAAATTGCTTGGGATTTCTTAAGTAATTTACTACAAATAACGAAACTCACGTTGTTGAATAAAGCAAATTAATATTATTTATGAGTTTATTTGTACAAAATAAGACAACTTTTAAGATAAATTTTTTTCTTGAAATTGGATACATTTTGTTTTTACCGTGTAGGAATACTGTTCAAAAGTCTATGTCGTAGTTACATATGTTCGTAATTCGTAGGATTCTAAGAAAACGAGTTCATTTTAATTAAACTTTTTCTTTGATTGTCTATTGTTTTTTGAAATTTCTATTATTTTTTGAAATGTGTCTTATTTTTTTATGTATCTACTAATGCTATATATATCTATCAGTCCATCAAGCTCAGAGAACAAATCAAAAATAAATTCCAAATTTATGTGGAGTTTAAATGAAATGGGTACCGGAACATGTTTGTGTGAAGGAAATTGATCAATACTTTTCGTTTTTTTGATTCTACATATTTATTTAAATTAAAAAAAAATCGCTTGGTTAAATTCCATCTTGGTAAAGAATGTATTAAAAACAAAATTTGCAATTTTTAGTGCAAACAACCTTTCTTGTCTACCAAAAGGAAGGGTACTGAATTACAGAGTGAAATTTTTGAATAAGAAATAGAATTTAAAAAGAAATTTAAGAAGAAAAAAGCAAAAAGATTATTATTATAGTCTAGATGGCTTTTAAAACTATACTAAATAAAATGATTATCATAAAAAAACTCAAAAATTTCACAAAAAAATAAAAAAATATTTCAATCGGCATACTTTGAAAACATAAAACATCAAGAATTGTTTTTGTATCTTTAAAAGTAAATTAAAAAATTTCAAAAATAATTGGAAAAAAGCGTAATATAAAGATCCCTGAAGACATAAAAGAAAATTAATATCTAATTAATAACATAAATAATTTATTTAAATAATTATTTTATTTTACATAAATTATCATAACGTCTATAATTCATTTTTTTTGTATGTTATTTTTAAATTTTTATGAACATTTAATGAACAATAAGGTTTACATGCATAAAGTTTAATACGTTTTGTTTCATTTAAGTTTCTACATTGGTTCCCTAGAATAAGTTTCATGAATTTAAAAAAATATTAAAAAAAAAAAGAAAATTGGAGTTTCTTTTTGGGTGAGTAGGGCACCTTATTACAATCAAATAATTTTCAACTAAATCAAAATGTACAGACTTTACTTATTTAAAATTTATTTAATTTCGGTTATTTTTTTTTTATTATTATTATTTTATTGGAACTAAGAAAGTAATTCCAATCTAGCAACGCTTCTACCCCATTTCAAGCCAGAAGAATTGCTAGATAGGATTTACTTTCTTAATTGCAATAAAATAAGAATAAAAAAAAACTCAGTTATAATTTATTTATGATAAAATTTAATAAATTTCTTTTTTGTATTTTTCTCAATAAAATTTTTAAAACTTTACTAACGTCTTTTAAGATAAAAAAATTATTGCACATAAGTTCATTGGGGTTTCATTTTTACTTTTTTTTATTACAAAATTCTAAATTAATTTTTTTATTCTACTCTAACAATTCAATGTAAGTAATTAAGCAAGGTAGGTTATTTGCTTTGACCGTATGTTTTAATCACGCACATAAAGTTAAAATCTTTATGATGTCAATTTACAGATTTGTGCATTTAAATTTGTTTATGAAACAAATTTTTTTGTATTTGCACATGACACAATTTTCATTTTGGTTTTTAAAATATGCGGCAGCGAAAAATTGGCAAAGAAGCAATTAATATTAAAGAACATAGCTATTTGATCACCTTTATCAGAATGGTAATAAGCCTCAGTTTCGTACAACAATTTATAAAACTTTAGCGGTAATAAATTTGAAATAGCTTTTTAAACTAAGTAAATGTTAAGAAAAATTTGTCAATTATTTTATTCCCAGAATAGTCATTTACGACTTTTTCTTTAAAAGCAAATTGAAATGAAGTAAAACTTAGTATACAATGGAGTTTCGTCTGAGATGTATTAAGTATAATAAAGAAATTAATAGTTGTATTTTTTACAAAAAATATAACAAAATAAGTTTAACAGTTCCTTGTTTTTGGAAAAAGTGTAATAGTTAGCTTTTATAATGTTATAAATTAAAGTTAATACTGGTAATATTTAGGATTTTAGTTCGTGTGACTGAAAATACATACATTCGTAATAAAATAAAAAGTTTATCTTCAAATGCATAAGCTCGAACAATTTGAAAAAAAACTAACTATTTAAAAAATTACCAAAATACTATTCATATTAGTATTTTTTATTAATAATCTAAAATACTATTCATATTAGTGGTTTTTTAGCGGTTTTTGAAAAAAATAATTTCTGAAATTTATCACAATAATATATTTGACCAAATTAAAGGAGATTTGCTACAATTAACATTTTTGTTTGTTGTTCGATTACATTATCTACGATCATAATTTTTTTTACTGTTTTCAGTTTAGATATCAATGGTACGTTAAAATATTTTAAACATTGTGTTTTTTTTCTTTTAAATTATGCGACATAAAAAAATTTTCATCAATACTTAAAAACAATTTTAACAATTTAATATTTTTACTATTGCATGTGAACACGTTTAAACTTTTTATTATTTTCTCTAAACAATTACACATTTAGTAAAATTAAGGAATGGTCTTTGTAACATTTTATTTTAAACTCTTCTTTTTAATATAATATACTGTTTTGTTTTCTTAAAAGTTACATTTAAATTTAATTACAAACATTGAGCTTTAAAAAAACAATTATGTACAACATTTCTTAAATTTTTAAAAATTAAATGGTACATAAATTTATCAATACTATGTTCGATGAAATGGAATTTGTAAAGTTATTGTAAATTTCAATTGCAATTATATTGACTATTTTCTATTTTTTGATTACTACACACTTATAATACAAATTTATATAAAACAAAACTTTATGAGTTAAAACATGAAAGAAAATATTACAAATATGAAAAAATGTTAAATAGTTTATTTAAGAACAAGGTCTATAAAGTTTTTGCTTTATAATTACTTAATCAATTCAACAATTTGAAGTTAAATTTATAGTTTTAATTAAAAGTATAGCGCCAATATTTTATGCCTCGTAGAAGAATTTCAAGAATTTTTGTTCCCCTGTAAATTAGTAATAAATATTTTTTTTTCAATTTTTGTTACAATTCCATTTTTTTTCAAATTCTTTTAGTTAATCATTTTATATTACAAAGAAAAATTGTGTATTTTCTAGTTTTTAATATAGTAAAATTTTTCAGATATTTTCTAATGACTATTGCTCTTTGGTAATGATTAATAATTAATTGTAATAATAAAACGACTTCAACAATTTTATTCATTATTTTTTCTATGTGATTTATATAAAAATATCCTGCCTATAAATTATAAATGTTGATATAATAACAATTTCTTAAAAAATTAATATAATAAAATTCTGCAACTAAGTGTAATTTTAGTTTTTTTTTCTAAAAGTATACACGTAAGAAAAGGAACAAAAAAAATATTTTAAAAATAATCACAGTTCATTTATAATTAAAAAAAAATTCAAACTTAAATAGCTATATATTATATACATTGTTTCTAGTTTCAGATCGAAATAATATTTAGCAACTAAAATAAAAATTAATAAACTTTTAAAAAATAAAAAATAATTTAATTTTTTGTTTCATCTTTACACATATTTAAATTAACTTAACAAATTTTATAAATAATTAAATAGTTAAATATTTAAAAAAATTAGCAATTAAGGATATTAATAGCTCTTTTTTCAATTTATATATTTTCTTGTTTTAATTTGAGTTTTAAGCTGCAAGTAAGCAGACTATTGTTACATTTTGTTAATACAAAAGGCAACAAAAGATAAATTTTACCAATAACAAATGTATATCCATATTAACTTATTCATAATGCATGTAGCAAAAATAATATATCAAGTAAATTTAATTAGTATTTCGCCTGCGGAATACTAAAGCGAATATAGATCGAATTCGCCACCACCTACTGCGCCTTCGGGAAATTTTTTCAGAGCTTGAGCTGTTACCTGACGCCTAAAATAAAAATAAAAATATACCTTAAAAACATATTTTTCGAAAAGTATTTTACTCAATGTACATGCTATAAACGGTATAGCGGATAATGAATTTTTTGTCGAACTTTTTCAAAATCCATAAAAATTAATTCATATACATACATCTTATAAATTTTTGCAATATTTTAAATTAGTTAAAAATAATAGATAAAACTGAATAAATTGAATACTCCAGAATGTTATAAAATTCAAATTAAGTGTAATAATTTTTAAGTTTGAGTGACATGTATATGCCAAATTTTGAGACGTTCGAATCAAAATTCTCTATAGCTACCAATAACCAAATTACTTTAGCGTTTTCCTTTTTTCGTATTTCTCGTACTAACGTATAGAATGCATCGTCAATATAATGTCTAAGAGCAGCAGAGGTTTCATAAAATGGACATCCAAATTGTAATGCCAAATTTTTACCTTCCTCAGTTGAAATCTACAAAAAATGTAACAAAAAAACCTTTTTAATGAAATCTACTTATTATTCTTATTTTATAACAACCTTTCTTTGTGAATGTAAGTCAAGTTTGTTTGCTATTAATACTAAAGGTATATCTTCCGATAATCGAACTCTAGCGATTAATTTGCGATACTCTGAAGCCTCTTGGAAACTATGTCTATCAGTTACAGAATAACAAATAATGAAACCTTCTCCACACCTCATGTATTGATCACGCATGGCAGTAAATTCTACTTGACCGGCAGTATCTAATATATCTAAAAGAGCGGCTTCACCATCAATTACGGCTTGTTTTTGGTATGAATCCTCTGTAATATAAAGAATACCCATTACTCATCAGTTATTATTGAAAATATTTAAATTTTACCAATTGTTGGATCGTGATAGTCCAAAAAACTGTGTGATACAAACTGAAGTGTAACAGCTAGAAAGATTATAAGAAAAAAAATAAAGTTACGTAACGAATCTACAAATATTTGAGTTGTAAAATTGGATTCTTTCTCTTCTAATTTAATCATTAACTAACAAAACTGTTCCTGTGAAATGAGCCAACAAAATGTTTTATTATTTTTCGATATAAAATTTTTATCAGAATTATTTATTTACCAGATTTTCCTACACCACCATCGCCTAAAATATATAATTGTTTTTATTAAATCTAGGAATAAAATATATTTTCATACCTAAAATCACTATTTTGTATACTCTCAACCCGCCGCGAGTAGTTGTTTGTGGTTGAAATTCTGAATGCTTTGAATTGTCGTAATTTTCATTCTTTGTTTCCTTTTCAGATGACTTGGATTTTGATTTTTTTAGAACTGCAGCACACCCGGCTGTTAAATCTCCTGCCATCACGTTAAGGTTTAGTTACTAATAAATAAAGAATTTTTATAATAAACAATATTCTTAATTGTTTTACGGATATTGTATATCTAGGTATGTTTCATATGTATAAAAAACATGTATGTATGTAAATGCACGTATATATAAACTGGATGAGGTAAGAGATTGGTAAGTACCACTTTACTATTTTGCTATTAAGCTAAAATTTAAATAAAAAAATTTAATTCAATAAGTTTAAAATATTATTTACCTTTTGAAAAATTTATTATAACATCTTAATATATCTCGCTAAGAAAATAGTCCATTGTTTTCGATTTTTAATATTTAATTTTTGGAAAACAACAAAAAACATTTACGAAGCTATTTGCGAAAAAAACTGCAAATTTCTGCAATGCTATTGAATTCTTAATTTGACATTAATCATTAAAAGGATTGTTGCCACAATTATCTTATTCAACCCTGCAACCAGGATTGCCACAGAAAGAGAAGATAATTTACCATTTACGTTTTAAAAAGATGCTGTATTAAAACAAATGTCGCCGAAATAACAAGTTTATAATTATATTAAAATTATATGTAGACCAAATTATTAACGTAGACAAATAGTTCAAAACGTGTTCTAAAATTTAAAGCTTGTTAAAATCCTTTTGTAAACTTGCTTTCTGTTGCCGTCACAGAAATAAATATGTCGCTAGACTATATCTGGAAATTCTCTACATTAATATAAATATCAAGATAGAAAATCCGCTATAATCCATAAAAAATAAAGAACGTTATTTGGTTATGAAACAGAAGATAATTTAAGGCAATTAATTTTTGGAATCAAGAATGTGGTAATTTACGGACAAATCACCAAGTCCCAAACGCCTTTCTTTACCAGAACGGTAGCACTTTCTTTACCAGAAACGAAAATTACCAAAGTAACCTCTCCGTAACTTTAGTAACAGGTTGCACTCACACAAAAACAACATTAAACAGTAATGTAGTTTTAGCAACTTCGTTATATCTAGCGAACATCGATACATTTTCCACCTTTTCGACAAATTTAGTAGAAGAATAATAATACGTTCCTTTAACTTCATTATTTATTTTATTGTGTTCATTTCTGTGTGTTTATATGGGTTGGATTTTTTTTCGTACAAATCTTATTTTAAACTTTTCGATTTTTTTTTTCCTCATGAGCTTTTTTTTTACAAAAAACCAACGAATTAGAAATACTAAAGGAAGGAGTATCTTGAAAAAGCAATGAGGTCAAATTCTTTGTATAGCTATCTCTCTCTTTGTTCAGAGCATTGTCAAAGTTGTAACAGAGTCGGGTTTATTTTATTGTTTTATAAGGATTCTACTACAAAATGTGTTAATTTGTAAAAAAGACAAGTTAAAAATTTTTTTAAAGTAAAAATTAAAAAATATTTTAAAATAATTTTCCCATTTGAAATACGTATATCTGTAAAAAAATCAAATTAAACAGAACTCATTAATTTTTCTTTCTTTGAATAAATTTTTTTTTGTAAATTGAAATAAAAAAAAACATACAATTTTTATATTAAAACACCTTACGCTTGTGTGAGAAAGAAGCATATATTTTGTTTGATGTACTACCTTGGGTGTTATTTGCAATGTAATTTTTGTTGATGACAATGTTGTTAGCAAAACATTTTTCATTGTGAAGAATTGCTGCAGTGCTGTTCTATTAATTTTTTGAATTTCGCATGCAAAATTACTATAAAACTATGCCTTTTTAACAAATTTTAATTAAAATTTTGGTTATTACTCACTAAAGTAGATGGTATATTGTCGTAATCTTCCTCATTAATTGACTTTACTTTTTTTTTGCAAAATAAACAAATTCATAAGTCATTCGTTTCTTTTTGAAATAATCGGGGGAATGTAAGTAAAAATAATATTTTCATAATTAATATTCTTTTAATTTATAGCCGCGAGCTAAAGATAGAATTATTACGTATGCCCTATTTGGTAACAATGGATGAACAACTCTTAGCTTAATTTGTTAGAAAGTAAAATCCGCGGTGCTATATACATATGTATGTATGCACTGAAACGAATACACTGTGGCACGAAAATCGTACAAAATCCGAGATAAAACGCTAATTGGCTTAGCAGTGTTTGTGACGAAGGAAAGTAAAGCCGCAGAGGGTCCTATATTAATAAAGATGTCCGTGGAATGGGTTTATGTGTTTCGTTGGATAGAGCATCGTATTTAAATAAGTACCATAGAGGCTTCAAGTGGAACAACTAGCGGAAGCTTACTTCTCGATGTAAAGTTGAGGTAGCACAACATCATACATTTTTAGAATATGTTGAAAAGTCGTATAACCGCAAGTTCACCGATAAAGAATAAAAACTGAAACTGATAAGATTTGTTATTTGCCATTCTTTTGAATAACGACCTTGCGTGTCGACAGAGGTAAAAATGTGTCTCTGATTGATGTAGGTACTATTAATCGAACTGGACATTTGTCATTCGTTGTTAAGTGTACTGTTTAAATATCTTTTAGTTTATATAACGGTTTGTGCAGATATACAGGAAATGTTCAGCAGCATAAAGATCAAGAGGTCATCTGAATTAGAAAAATAGTGAAGGAAGTTCATAATGACGATATTGAATGAAAACATGCAATTTTCAAAAACGGGGGTTTAAAATGTAAAAAAAAAAAATTTTGGGTGTGTTGATATACCACGATTGACCAGTTTAAATTTCAATTAAGATTTATTAATGCTCCAAAAAGGCAAGTATTATACTTTCTTATGCCGATATTTCATACCTTTGGTCTTCTTGAAAACTTCTTGGTGCATGGAATGTTAATTTTGTAAAAACATTTCAACATGGTATTGAATGCGGAGAAAAAGTAACGGATGGCATGGAAAAGGGATGGAAAATGGAAAAGGAATCTACGGATATTCTTTTTGGCTAATTGAATAAATAAATGGTTCACTGGGTGCCAAATTACTTAAGCATTGCCTATTGGGCAATACGCAATGCCATCCTCAAATGGAAACTTATCATTGATCTAATTTTACTAATCAATCATGTTTTTAGAGATAAAATAAAGATCTGCGTATTGGATCAATAACTTAAAAACAACGCTTTTGTGAATCTGTATATAAATAACATGTATTCTTTGTGAAGTTGATGTTATTACATTTTCTTTATCAACTAAAATCTTAATTCTGCCCACACAATTTAATGACATTTAAATATTAATTTTTCTAATTGGAATAAACATGTTGGAACAGTCAGATTAAAAAAAAGGTCTTTGTACATAGTGGAAAATGTAATACAGTAGTGGAAAAAAAAGAATTTCCATCAATGAAGAAAAGAATGAAATATGTACATACATATAATAGAAACACATAAATTTTACGAAATTAAATTTATATTACATAAATATTTTAAAAACATATTAGTTAGCTATTAAAAAGTTATGTGTGGAAATTTGGTTGGTCTCGTCAATATTTTAAATTAAATAACCTTTTTAGACATATTATAAATAAAGTTTGGTCAAACTAATACTTTGTAATTTAGCACTTTTTCGTTCAACAAGTGAAAATATTGCTTTTAAGAACAATTTAGCTTTGTACTATATCATTTAAATTCTTTCATTCATATACGAATATATTTAAAAAATTGTATACTTTTAGGATGAGTAATGTTGATTCGAATTTTGCAAATTTCAGTTATCCATCTTCAAGGGTGTAAAAGTTTTTTAAACATACCCACTGACGGACGGGCAGAGTAAAACTAATAAGCACTTTTTTCCAAATTTCTTTTCGCAAAGTGCAAAAAAGTAGTCTCAATTCTTTCACTACGCTGCTTTTTTAGTTACTGCGCCGTTGAAACTCATTTTTAGCAACTTAGATTTTGCAGCATTGTGTAAATTTTTTACTCTAAAATGTGGATTACGAATACAATGTAGTACGAGTACTTCATTATTACTTCATTTTGAATATCAGGGTTATGTCTAAATTTCTTCATGATTTCCAATTGTAACAAATAAAATCATTAGTTAATTAGCAGTCACAGGAACATAATTCATGACAATAATAATGGGAGTTCATATGTTTTTTTCCAATAATGTACATGTAATAACTAAAAAGAAATAATAACAAGTAAAAACGTTTCAGTCGGTATAAACCGATTGAATTATACCCTGCACCTTTCATTGTTGTATAGCAATTACTCAAACCTGTGAAACCATTCTATAGAAACTTCACGGATATGTCAGACCTATAACTGAACACACAACTACCAAGTTTCATGAATCTGACTTAATTATTTTTCCAAATATTTAAAATTAGCTTTTGGAGTTGTATGGCAGGTACCCGAACCTGCCAAGCAATTCCACTAAAACTTCGCTAATATATCTGATCTATAATTGGACACACAACTGCCAAGTTTCATGAATCTAACTTTATTACTTTTCCAAATATTTAAAATAAGCTTTTGGACTTGTATGGGAGCCACTCGAACATGTCAAGCAATTCCACCAAAACTTCAGAAATATCTTTGACCTATAATTGGACACACAACTGCCAAGTTTCATGAATCTGTCTTTATTATTTTTCCAAATATTTAAAATTAGCTTTTGGAGTTGTATGGCAGGTACCCGAACCTGCCAAGCAATTTCACTAAAACTTCGCAAATATATCTGATCTATAATTGGACACACAACTGCCAAGTTTCGTGAATTTGGCTTTATTATTTTTTCAAATATTTAAAATTAGCTTTTGGAGTTGTATGGCAGGTACCCGAACCTGCCAAGCAATTTCACTAAAACTTCGCAAATATATCTGATCTATAATTGGACACACAACTACCAAGTTTCATGAATTTGACTTTATTACTTTTTCAAATATTTAAAATTAGCTTTTAGAGTTGTATGGCAGGTACCCGAACCTGTCAAGCAATTCCAATAAAACTTCGCAGGTATATCTGATCTATAATTGGACACACAACTGCCAAATTTCACGAATCTAACTTTTTTATTTTTTCAAATATTTAAAGTAAGCTTTTGGACTTGTATGGGAGCTACTCGAACCTGTCAAGCAATTCCACCAAAACTTCAGAAATATCTTTGACCTATAATTGGACACACAACTGCCAAGTTTCATGAATCTGACTTTATTATTTTTCCAAATACTTAAAATAAGCTTTTGGACTTGTATGGGAGCCACTCGAACCTGTCAAGCAATTCCACAAAAACTTCAGAAATATCTTTGGCCTATAATTGGACACACGACTGCCAAGTTTCATGAATCTGACTTTATTATTTTGCCGAATATAAAAAATTTGCTTTTGGAGTTGTATGGCAGCCACCCGAACCGGTGCAGCTATCTCATTAAAATTTTTAGAGCATATGTAGAATATAATTGGACACATGTATACAAAATTTTATATTTGTACCTTTATTAGTTTTTGAAATAATTAAAATAAACTCTTTGAGTTGTATGGCAGCTACCCGAACCCGTTGTCCGAATTGGTCCAATAACAATAGGGTTCGTCCTTGGCAGAAAAGAAGCAACTTGTGAAAGTTTGGTGTCGATTGCATTATTCGTTTTTGAGTTATCGTGCGATCGGACGGACGGACGGACGGACGGACGGACGGACGGACGGACGGACATGTCTAAATCAACGCAGAATTTTACGCTGAGCAAGAATATATATATATGTCCATACCGCAGATGACTCCTTCAAGTAGTTACAAACTCCATACCAAAGTTAATATACCCTTCACGAAGTGCAGGGTATAAAAAATAATATTATATGTACTTCAATTTTTTATATAAGTTCGTACAATGTGTTTATTGGTAAACATAATTTTATTTAAAAAGCAATAATTTTTGTTCCTGAATATTTCAGTATGGTTAATGCTATATTAGTAGTAAGTTTTTGTTATATTTCAGTGAGGTGGAAGTGACTTGGCAAATTTAAGTTCTCCACGAATATTGTGAAGCACATAACAGACATATGAGCAACACACGTTGATACATTCGTATAGTGACTATTATATAAAAAAATAATAATATAATATTGTTTTGTTATAAGAATGTAAAGTTAAGTGCTATCATACTATCAAAAGACAAGAGTATTGAGATGATGATAATTTTAATATTGGGAAAATTGCTACCGTTTTTAATAACTGCCACAATGATGACTTGAAATTTTCGTTTTCTTTTCTTTTTAATTTTTTTTTATAATATTTTGTTTTTTTATATTTATAACATTTTTTACCCAGCACGTTACATCCAATAAGGGAAGTCTTGTGATCGAATCAAATTTCACCTTTTTGACATATCTTATTTTTAGAGAAGTATTAATTTGTTTGTGTGTCTGTTCGTCTTCTACTGCCTTTTTGTTTGTCAGTCTGTCCACTCTGTATCTCAGTTACAGACAAATTAAATTGCACGAAAAATTATTACGAGGATGAAAAAATTTGATAATTTTTAGATACATTATATCAAATTTTCACAGTGGCACAATTTCCTGTTTTAAGTTATTTAAAATAAATTCGCGACCCTCTTGTAATTTTTTATTTCAACACTGTCGTCTGGTGTTTCAGAGGGTAGTTGCTTTTTTAATTACAAACGCAGTATTTTTGAGGAGAGAGTAGAGCAGATTTTTAGACAGCAAGATATACTTACGGAATTTAAATAAGAAAATTTATTTTTTTTAATGTGCAAATCACTCTCACAATTATCCATAAAGCTTAAATGATGCAGAATGAAATATATTTACTGTTTGTCAGGAAAAAACCGGTATCGGCAAGAATACTTTAGTCGATTCCCGGAGATGATTGATAATATGTGTCACATATAATTTTTTTTCCTCTTACATCCCTTGCTAGCATTAGGGCCCTTTCACTTTATTATTCAGCGTTATGCTTCAGTTTCACAAGTCATTAGGTAAGTAGGGGGTGACTAACCTGACTTTTTTTATATGAACATACTACATTTTGAATATTACATTTTGAAGGTTATTGATATTTACAATTTATTTGTTGTAGGTACATTTAATATTGAATGTTATGGATGTGTAGATAAGTTGCTTTTATATTTTACAACCATAGACCTTTTCTTTTAAAGGATCGATGCCACAACCACTGCACTATCGGTCAAAGATATCATATAAAATTAATATTCTTAAAACTAAGTGTTCACTAACCAGGTAGGTTCCCAATCGAGCGTCTCATTATCTCCAATTACATTAACTCTTTTGCATTAAGCATTGCATTAACATTTTCTGCAGAAAGAAAATTCTTCAATTTCGCTTATATCATATTAAAAATTTACTAAGTTTGGGATTAAAAAAAATTAAAAAAAAATTAAAAAATTTCCAACAAATAACAAAACGTATTGGAGGTTGTAAACATTATTAGGATGAATTTGTGTACACTATGGTTGCATATACGCTGACCACATCAGATATTTTTATTATGTTTATAAGTGTATAAATATGTGTATTTATTACTAATATTTTTTAAAATAAAATATTCGACGACTCAGATGGTTTTTTAAGTATATGCCTAATGATGATAGCTGAATAAATAATAAATAAATGTTACAAGATGTATAAAAAAAACCAAAAGAAAAAAAGAGAAGGAAAGAAAAGAAAGACAAAAATTAAAGAGTTCATTGTTGATTTAATGAGATCACTGGATTCTATACACATTGCTTGTCCATTGAAATTGATAAAAGCAAAAGTAGCAGTTTTCACCGTTTAAATAAGTTTTGGTGTTGTTACACTTGGTCTGATTTAAATTTTAATCGACTGTGCAAAAATTTTATGACGATATCTATTATTTCGAAAAGTATTTGTGTTTGTTATGATTTTCAATGGATGATATTGAAATATAATTGTGATTATGATAAATTTAAATAACTAACCTAACTTTTCTTATGTGCTGCATTTTATAAAGTAATCAGTTTCATGTCTACATTCATACGAGTATATTAATTTGTTTAAAAAAACAGTTTTAAAGTTAAATTTTCAAAGGTATTGGCAATTTAAGAATGCTAATATTTTTTATTAATATTAGAATAATTATTGATTTTTATACAGAAAAAATCATATCTTAATGCAATTTATGCTAATGTGAGTGAATTAATTTTATTTTACGAGCGTATACAACTTTTTCTCTTTTCATCCCTTCTTTATTGTTCTATCAAAATAGTTCTAAGGATTTTTGTAGAATAATAGGCGAACACTATAATATTAGAATATATGTGACAAGATTGTACAAGTATAATGAGAAAATTTTATAATTATGCATATATGTATCTAATATCTAAAAGAAAATAGATGAATATAGAGTTCATATTTGAGGATTCGGAATTTGGTTATAATTATTAATAAAATGCATATAAGTATATGTTCATAGGGTGTCCGGAAAGCTTTTCGGGTATAATAACCAAATACGGAGAACATAACTTAGATTATAAAATAATTTGTTGTGAAAAATTTTATTTTGTTGTTTTTAGCACTTTTCCAGATAGATTTTTACTAGAAAATTATTTCCGTAGAACAAAATCTATCTCCCTCCTCTACAAGTTATATCCTCACAAAACCCTAAAAATGCCATTTTATAACTATATATTGCAGTGAAATCATAAGCATTTTTTAAATTTCGCAAAAGCCGAAAGGCAGTGGCTTCTTGTATTGCGGCATACTAGAGTTAAACTTTTAGACACTAACAAATAGTTCATTTCGTTAGAACAAAATTTTTTTCCGTCTCCACTCCCTCTCAAGCTATCGTCTCATGAAATTTTTGGCGCCTTATATTTCCGCAAGCTTTTTCGAATTTCTATAAACACAAAAAACGAACAGTAAATTCCATGACATCAAAAAATATAATTATTTTTCTTAACTTACGCAATTAACCCTTAAAATCGAGCATTATGTTGACCCCTCCTTAAATTAATCTTGCTTTATTTCTAAGACTGCATAAACCGTTCATCTTAAATGCATGCTGTCCTAGAAATAGTTTCCTATATGAATGAAAATAATTTTAAGAGTACGATAGACATACATAGCCGTATTTAAAAGCAGTGTTTTTACTTGTTGAATGGAAAACTGCTACAATTCGAACCATTGGCTTGATTTAATTTTATTTTTTATAAGTTTGATCTTAAATATTGGCTCGTTCGTAGATACCTTGACTTCTAAAACGCAGTGAAAAGGTAAAATTTACAATGTGTCATGTTCCAAAATATATATTATAAGCTCTTGACATTGTACATTATTCTAAGATGTATCGAAGACGCAGTCGAAACGTAAACAAAAGCAGAGCTTTAGCGAAAAGATTGAGACTGTTTTTGGTAAATATCTGGATATTTTTGTATTTAATGTTTTAATACAAATAGGAATTAAGAGTTTTTAAAATCTGTCGAGTTAATCTTTTGCCTATTTTCATAATGATAGCATATTTTCTTTTTTGTCTTTTATTTAATTATTTTTTATTTTTTTAATTTGTTTTCCAAACTATTAAAATTGAAATCGATTGCGTTTCTTATAATTTAGTTCAGGATCAAAATCCCATTTGCGAAATTATTAAATTCTTTGAACAGGCCATCTGAAATGTATTTGTGGTAACTATCCATGTATCTAAAGAATAAGTGGCCGTGTTTAAGTCACATTGCTTAATTGTATTTTTTCTTAAGATTAAGAAATAAACGTATAAAAATCATCCATTATGTATTTTTCAGTAATACATTTTTGTATATAATGTATTTTAAGCTCTAGATTAGAGCTTATTCTTAATGTTTAATGACATTTCAACAATTTATCGGGTATCAAAATCACAACAAGCCTTGAGTTTCCTTGAAGAAATTTTGGTTTATTCGCTATTCATTACCCTTTGTCCTAACTGTATATATGTTTGAATCAGTTCCATTTGATTAGAGCAACAGAAGTAAAATTTCACTAAGGTAAAATGAAATAAAATGGTTTAAACTATATTTAAGAAGGAAGCATAAATGTTTAAGAGTAACACATTGAAGTATTAATCTTTTTGTGCGAATTAAATGTTACTATATGTCATTATGCATAAAAACTTAAAAGCAATTTAAAATTTACCGCAAAATAAAATTCATCGAAAAAATATAAAATTTTAAAAAATCTAATTTTTATAATACATAATAATTAATGACTTTATTACAATTTCTCGAGCAGTGAACAATTTTTGGCCTCACAATATATCTTACGATAGTTCGTTGTGTTTGGGCTTAAGTTTCTTTTCCCATACTTTTTCATTATTTTTTTTCTTTTAAGATTTTATTATGTATATAATATATAAAATTATTTTTGCTAGATGATAAGTAAATGTCAAACGTAAAATCGTTTACGTAAGAAATCTGACGACCCAAGAGAAGTGCAAGCATACTACATACCTTTCGTTTCTCAAAGCGCTTTATGTTTCTTGGGTTTGAAATAATTTTTTTAAAGTTGGTATGTAAAGGTAGAACTAACATTTTTAACATTTAATTTTTCTTTTGTATTTCGGGAAAGTAACACTTCATATTTCATTTATTACATTATAAAAATACAGATGTACATTATATGTATGTAGATATTTATTACCATTTCTAAATAAAAATCGTATTTAAATCCTCCAAAGTTCAAGTTTTGAATTTTATTTTCAAAAATATCGTTTCTTTCATATTTTAAAAGATTTTCTATATATCTAACAATGTTTATAGCATGCATTATTTAGCGAGCGATAAGGGCTTTCACACATCTATAAGTGCTTTGTAAAAGTGGTCTTTTTAAACTGTAATAGATAAAAAATTTATTAATAATTAAGGATGTACTTATAAGGTTTCTGCGGAATATATTTTTCAATAGAAATTATTTATGTTTAAGTTTTGATGTAGATATGTATGTTGTGACCCCATGCCGTTTGGCTTTCCGTGAAATATACACGCTTTTCGTATGCTTTAAATTATAAATTAATAAGTACCTGTGTGTTTGAATAAGTAAGCGTTGAATTTTTTACTGCAAGCGATTGTCATTCTTATTTAATGTCATATGATTTAACTGCGCTATTCAAATTAATTTCACTACATTGTGAAAATTTAACATTGTTTATGAATAGGCCTATTGTTTGTTATTACAAAATCGCAAAACACTTTTTCGACAACGATTTTTAACCAATCATTTTAGAAAAATAAATCTGAAAATGTTTCTGAAACATCAGGAGTGTAGGAAAACACATACAGATATTAATTAAATTACCTGTAGCGAAAATCAATTAACTAAGCTTAAATATTCTTATAGTAGTCATGTTCAACTGAGAACCTTATGTGATCAGATATCTTTGATATTTGGATGAGATTTTTTTTTTCATACATTTTGATAAGATTTTTTTTATTTTATTATTTTTTTGATATGTTAATGGTTTTAATCGTTAATCTCTGCCACTTGATTTTAATGTTTTTATACAAATTTTTCTTGTGTTTATTATTTTTAATAAATGATTTATGACCCCATCAAAAATTACTTTTTTTTTTATTATAATCGAGAGTCTCCGAATGCATTTTATCATAATCTTATTGTTATATAGGCAAAAATTTAACTGGCTATATTTTTGTAGTCTTTGATTCGATTCTTATATACTTGGATTATTAATTAAGAAAAAATATTTTTGGGGCGCCTAATTTGAAAGCAATATGTGTATGATGTGATCGACTCTTCTTATTAAATTATAAGGTTAAAGATATTGTGATTTTCTTTTATTATAATTAATTTTTTTGTTTTTTATAAAATATTTCCCTCTTTTCATATTAATTATATTTTTATCATTATATATAAAAGTAAATTTTCATATGTATTTTGATTTTGTATTTTTCATGGTTCTCTTACAAATATATTGTTCATTAATATTTTTAACGAGTATAAAATGTAAAGTTAGTTAAAGCTCCGCATGAAGTACAAAAGAATTCTTTTTATTAAGTTTTTGTTTTATCTTTATTTTAAAGCTGAAGGCATAATTATTAGACGGATACATTTGATATTTTATATTAAAAGTGAATAAAAGAATTTATATATGAATTTAGATTATTATTGAAACGATTTAAATGATTCCTATGCATACGATCATGGCATAAAATCAATTTAAAAAATGACCAGCAAAAACAAAACGAGAATCTCAATAAAATATTCATTCACAATAAATGTTATAAAAAAATGATCAAATATTTTTTTTCGGTTTATCATAATTTTCTGTTTTCTTTTTTTATTGTTGAAAATTTTTAATGATGTGCTAAATGAAATGAAATATTAATATTTAATGGCGGAAAAAAGAAATATATAAAAGCGGTGCTTTTATATTTACTCAATATAATATAAACCTATCATATGAAGTATATACAAACAATAATGTAAAATATGTATTTGTAAGGGATCTGTAATATTTCATACCCAAAGTAAAAATATAATCTTTCAAAAATTATAGCTGATTTGAGGCTCTCTTCCAAATGACTACATACTATATATGTAGGTATACTTGATTTCACTGTAAATAAAGCACTTTTTATATAAACACTAGTTATATAATTTATTCCATATCTGTAAATATGTATATAATTTAGGTAAAATACTTGAGAATAGTTTGAAGATTTAACACTAATTATAGTAAAAATAATATTCTATCCAGAAGTAGAAATTGATATACAAGATAAAGCATTTGACATACAGAATATCCGGATCTGAAGCTACTCGAATACACTTCCATAATTACGATTTTCAATCACTTTTACGATTCCATGTAGACTAATTTATATTGTGAAATACTATATTTATTTTTGGAAAGGAATGGACACTATAAATGAATGCATTTAAATTATAATACAGGAATACAGACTAGAATTAAATGCAAAATACAGGCTTGGAATTGTAATAGCAAAAAACAAGAAAACAAAAATCTGACATTTAATAATATTAAATAGAAATTTAGTATCGCTTGAGTTTTGTACAAAGTATTAAAATAAGTAGAAAATAGTCAATCGTGTTTATTTCCGGAAAAAAAATTCTGTACTCCTAAGAGATAATACGGATTTAAAAGAAAGTCTAGTACATATGCAACAATTATTTCGCTCAAAAATATACTTTGTATAAATTAGCGATTTCCCTTTAGCAATTCCAACTAAAACTTGTATTAGTATATCGTTAGATCTGAAAGGTGAACAGGATGTTCTATTGCAATATATCTCTTAACTATAAAATAAGTATAAATTTTGTATGAATCTTAAGATTGCGAATTAATTTAGGTAAAGTATAATAGTACTTTGAATAAGACTTGTTACATTTTTGCTTTTAGGGAAGTTGGACATGCTTTCCAAATTTGAGGATAAGTAAAAAAACATGTAGTACAAAAGAAATTTGTTTTTGTAAAATATAATCTGTGTACATTTATATTTGAAATTCATCCGAATTGGTTTGATGGGGAAAAATTAGGCTAAAAATTAGCGGAAAATCAGCTTGAGGTTACCGGTCAATTCTGAAAGTCGATTGTGGCAACATAACTTTAGCTTATATTTTTTTTTGAATGGAATAAGTTTTCGCACTTTTGCGTAACCGTTGAGTATCTCTCAAATCATGAGAGATAAGTTCAAAGAATGTTTTACCAGATTGGCCAGATTCAAAGTAAAAAAAGGAACAACTCGACTAAATTAAAAAAGATCATTGTATCTTCGAAAGTGTATAATTGAAATTTCGATCAAAAAACTTTTCTGCTTTATTGAACAAAAGTTTCTTTTCCTATTATAGTCTATGACGTCATAAAATGTGAAGCCATTATCTGATGCCACCTTTTCGTTACAATCCCCCCATGAATAATGCACATATACCGCAATGAAATTTTGTGAATTTTATTTATGGATATTAAATAAATTGTATTGATATTATGCATATACACAAAATTAAATATTAAATATGAATACGAACATAAAATTTAAATTTATTTTATATTTTATTTTACCTTCAATTTTATTATATCTATATATGAATTTAATATAGGCGAGCTATGTATACTTTATCTGTGTACTCGTATCGTAATAATTAATAAGTACCTACACAATACACAATTGCAATACTTCATATAAATGAAAATATCAATGAAGAAGGAAAGTAAGTATATTTAAAAAAACACAAAACAATAAATGAACAAATTATAGAAAATAAATATTAAATAATGAATTAAACATTCATCATTCGAAAGTACCATATAAAATCCTTTTGATGACACGAAGTAAATTGTTAAAACGTTAAAAATGTATACTATTAAATTCAAATCAACAATGTTGCATATTGAACAATAATATTTTTCACAATAATTGAGAAAATATGATGGTTAAAATGATGTTTTTGGAAAAAAATGTAAAAAAATCTATAAGAAATGGTGACGATGTTGATTATGATGATCATAATCGTAATAATAATAATTTTATTATTATTTCTGCTATAGTAAATGTGTGTATAAGTATACAATTTGTTTGCTATGCATATGTACATAAAATGTATTACATATCACCCTGTTTTGTATATACATCGTATAATTGCACAATGAACAGAAATAGTGAAATTGACATTTTTAAAATAATACCTTAGATACATAACGCCGAATTATATGCAAAATTTTATAGTATGCTCCTTATTAATAGATTCCAAAATCTAAAATTGTTTTCGTAGTTGCTTGATTGTTTTCACTATAATTCAGACATATGAACTTAACACATTTTGAACGTGCAAACATCTGATTAGTGATTATGACTAGTGATCACTATTAAATTGTACTATTAAACTACAATTCTGTATGAGTAAAACTACTCTCTTGATATGCGAAATTAAATAAAAAAAATAAAATAATAACAAAAAATGCAAATTTGATAATGTCAGATTTAAAACGTATGCATCAACATAAGACATATGTAATGGGTAAAAAGCAATGGGGCTTATCTTAAGTGTCGAAACACTAAATAATAGCGATATCTGTCGCAAAAGTTTTAAAAACGTTATTATAGACACGGACTATTTGTATGAGTTGGTTTGTGTTTGGAATAATAATATGGATCTTTTTACAATAATTGTCACTATTATTAAATGATTCGATACTCAGAATAAGGACCAATAGTTTTGTAAATAATCTTGTATTTCCATTTTTTGAATGGATTGCTATTGATAAATAACTTTTTGAACAAAAAATGATTTGTAATTTAATTGGACCCTTTTTCGTAGCTCCTCTAGCTTTAAAACAGTATTTTTTTAAATTTCAGTTAAAAAATTCGCGTGCGTGCTTCTTTTATATTTGAATTGAAATGATGCTAAACGAATTGAAATAGTTTTCCTATTAAAATTATTATATTTTTTTTGCAAATATAATATTTAAAGAGTGAAAAAAATTAAAAGAAGAAAAATTTAATTTGTTTTTTCTTTTCTTTTCCAATTTTCTTACATCTTTTCTTCGAAATATGATGCGATTATAATTTACGAACCATAGTAGATTTACTGCTTTCGCATTATTGTGTTTGTTATTTTCATTTTCCTCTCCCATTGTTATTGGTATTGTAATAATCCTGTAACACTTTTGAAAGGTGTGTAACCTTTATATTTGTAAAAAGTTTGCAAATATTTTTGTGATGTTATATGTATTGGTGTATGGATGGGCACATTATATGTAATTCAGGTTTTGCTTAAAAATTCGTATTGGATCAAAAATTTAGGGTGTTATAAAACTAAATAAATACGGATTCTTTTTTTTATGTTTTTTAAAGTAACACCGTAAAAAAGTGGAATTGCTTTTTAAAAAAAAACAACAATATACTTAAAATATTATTAAACTACTTTAATTGATATAATAACATATATCAAATTATTGCATACTTTCAGGACAAGACACAATTTTTCAAATGCATGAGTTAGAATAAATAACTATGTCTATTAAAGGCATGGCATTTTTTTGATCTTTTTACCTTTAAAAAATTTGGAAAACTTTGTTTTTTGAAATAAAAAGATGAAAAGTGTTGAAAGGAGATTTTGCGTTTGAAACCATGATTTTGATTTCAAAACAAAAAAATGTTATGAATTTTATAGTTCTGTAAAAATTTTTGTTACAAAATACTCTAAATTAGTTTGTTTAGTAAATAATTTCATTTTAGTACAGCACAACTCGTGACATTCGACAACGACATACTCATTGAACTGAAAAGGTTCAATAGAGAAGTCGTTGTTTTGATTAGTATCATCAAAAGTGTTTTTATAATTGCTGTTAATATAGTTCAAAGAACCGAATTAAATAAACTTGATTGTTTAAGATTCGGTAAAAAACCATTTCAAAGTAATTTAAGAAATTTGACTTCATTCAACAGCATCTCCCAAACTATTTAGACGCAATGTAAAATGTCCAAATTGTTGACATAAAATTCATGAAAGAATGCAGTTTTCAATTAATTAACAGCTTGAACCGTGAGCATCGAAAGGTTTGTTTTCAACATCGCTTATAGACTACCTAATTAATAATGAATTAATGGTCTTCAAACCACCTGGTACACATGACCATTTCATGACCATTTCATTAATCACAATCAATTAAAAGAATTTTATGAAATTTGAACAATTTGAATTTTTAAAATTTTCAATATAAAAATTGTTAGTGTGAAGAAATTTGCAGAAAAAAACGTATTAAAATTCATAATATTAAATCCAACGCGTCACATCAAACGAATCATCTAAAAAGTCAACAAAGATTTTATCATCACATCTATTTGCATTCGGTGTGTTATTCCGTATTTCAATTCCTATGTTGACATACATTCATGCGTATGTACTCTCGCCACGTCTCTAATTTTTCGTGGCCTAATTCGACCGTTTAAGCTAGGCATATTTATCTCAAAAACACTTTTACAATAATAAAGTTAAGACTTACTTTAATTTATTGAAAACGGAAACTCTTAACAAAAGAATTAATTCTTCTAATTTGTATTAAGATATTTATTGAAAAGAATTGAGCATTTTCTTAAAAAAATTTTGTCACATTTTTTCCAAAAAAAGGATCTGCGAATATAGCGCAAATACACAATCTATATCATTAATATATTTTATATTATTTTATAACACGTTAAAGATTTTTGCAAGAACTCCTTATAGTTATATTTCTGCACATTTTTCTTATAAAAATTTCTATAGAGTTCTGTGAAATATTGCCTTATCAAAAATCATAAAAAGGTTATAAAAATGAGAAAAAATATGTTGCATTTTTAAGATGCGCGTTAATACAAAATGAAAAACAAGAAAAAATACAAAATATACAAAAAAATATTTGATTTATTCAAAGTAATAAAAAATTTTGAATTTCATTACAGTGATGGATTCAAATTAAACACGCCTTTCCATCAATTCATATATATACAATTTTTTTTGAAATTGCACATCTATACATACTCATACATATAAAAATGTAAGCATAATAATAAAATTAATAAAAAGTTATAAAGAAAAAAGAACATTAAATAGGCTTTGGGCGAAATAAATTTTCATATTCGCATTTAGATAAAATGCAATATCTATACATAAATACATCTTATATAGCACCTAAAATATAGGGACATTCATCCTTATGCTGTACACAAGCAATTAGAACCGTACCGTTGAATAACGTGCAATACTTTTATTTAAAATAATGTTCAAAATTAGTACAAGCATATAGTTTTAATATAGATGAATATTTTTGTAGTTGATGTACGCAATATTTATAATCCCATTAGTGTAACATATATGTACGAAGCAAGGGAGAAATCCTTTACGATATTATTTTTTATAACTAACACAAATAAATAATTTTAAAAAATATCAAAACAGTAAAAATTTTTGGTTTTCTTTTCGATTTCAGATACTTTTTTTTTTTTAAAGAAAATCGCGAAATCATTTTTTTTTGTAATTTAAATGGAATGAAAAAATTGTTCAAATATAAAAATATTTAATTTATAATTTCTTGACAACTGCAGGAATTTTTTTTTGTTAAAAATTTATTACTAGCAGAAGCTGTCGGTGGTGGTAAGTTTTTAGAATACTTATACATTTTTTTTAATATATTAAGCTAAGCTATTCAAACAAGAGGTTAGTTTTTTAGGGAAACGACATGCATTCAATTTTATGCACAAATGTACATAAGTACAAATTAACATACTTATTGATTTTGATTAATTTATTGCGACTTGTTACTGTTTCGGAAAATTTCTGTAAGAAGCCATCAAAATTGTTATTAAATAAAATGAAACTGTAGGGTGTTCTAAATTACAAAAAAAAAAAACAAATATTTAACGTTTTTATAATAAAAAATTATTTGTGTCAATTCACAATGCGTTATCACATTGTTAAAAGTCTATAGTTCGTGCATTATGTTAATAGTCATTTTTTTTTTAATTTTTGCAGTTATCCTCAATATATGCAATTTTCAAGGCACATTTTGCTATATGAATGAGAATAATTTTAATATAAGGCCGTTTTTAAACAGATGAATTTCTTATTTGTTCAAAAGAAAATGTTTTACTCTACAAACCATTAGTTTGGGCCAACTTTATTATTTTATAAGAACAAGTGATTGTTTTGTGTGCTTTCTAAATTTTACCTCATTCTATATACATGTATTATATTTGTATTAATAATCAATATTTGTATTAATAATCTCGGTACTAAAGTTTTGATGTTAAAATGATCCATTACGGTTTCTTACGGATATAATTGTAATATTAAAAAAATTGAATAGTTCAAATGCTAAAATTAAAAAGACATTTTAATGTAGGGAGGTCATTAGTAATGTTTTTATGGACAAACAAGCTTTTATGCGTCTAATACGGAGTTGCTGCATTTTATAGAAAACTAATTTCAGTATTTCACACTAAAAGAGCTTTACATTTACCACTACACCGCATAACTCATTTAAGGTTAAAGAAAACGTAAAACTTTAACTAAAATAAAATATTATAAACTGAAATATACCTTTGACACTCTTTTACTAAATATAACGTGTGTGGGTTTTTAACACGTCTTTTTGTTTTGCTTTTATAAATTTATTATTTTTGTTAATTCTCTTTTTTTTTTAATATGAAAAAAATTCCCAAATAAAAAATTCTTTTGAGGGAGGTGGGTACTTTTCTTCTTTTTCAGAAACAGAAGAAGAAAAAGAAAAGAATAATTTTTATTGCTTCTACCCTATGATACTATAATGACTCTTCAAGTCCAAGTTGAGGTATGCATGGAATTATTATGAGGACTATGGTCTATGGTAAAGCATTAATGGTTACTAACAAAAATTGTTTTTTTTTTCTTATCTATGCTTTTTTTTCTATTCTTTAAGTTTTTAACATTATCCCATATAGTTCCAAGATCCAGAGCATCACACCATCATGTAATAATTTTGTTTTCATTTTGAAATTACAAAATGCATACATATGCATATACATACATATTTATTCTATGTATCAACTGGCATGTAATGTAACATGCATTTATGCAGGTCTTATAAGCATGTAATTTAAAATCTATCATTGCACAAAATTATAAAGTGAACACTTAAATTATTGCTTTATGAATTTAAAAAAATTTAATTTTTTCAAGTATATACAGGGTGATTCAATAAAGAATACAATATTATATATTAGGGTTCTTAAAATCTTGACGTAGCAATGGCCTTTATGTTATATCTTCTGTATCATAAAAGATATTTTAATGTTTAATGGGCTAAATTAAAGATTAAGTAGCTGGCAAAATTCTGTAAAAAAAACATTTTAAATTTATGAAAGCTTTATAAAAAATTGTGGCGTTGAAAAGAATTAAAAAAATACAAAATGGAAAAATTTGGTATTTTTCCAAAGTTCAAATAATTGGTATTGCAAAATTACATAAAATACCTAATCAAGTAATATGTTGGTTTCAAGTCCTTTACTAGTTCTTTCAGAAACTGTTCATTTGAAGCCTTTATCTTATTCGGAAGGGAAGTTATAAGCAAGTAAAAATTTCATGAAAATTCGTTGAAATCCCTGCATCTCGGAAACCATTGAGTTTTGACAAAAATTTTACCCATTTTTGATACCCTAAACAATGATATATAATAATGTACTCTTTACTGAATCATTCTGTATATGTGTAGAACAAGGTAGATAATGTATAATTTTATTATTAAGTACACGTTTACATACAATATTTTTTATAGTTTCTTAGTACTTACCTTAACATTCTATCCAGATTTGATATCATCTTTGCATGAAGTTCATACGTTATTATATGGTATTATATTTGTATATATACTTTTTCATAAATATCATGTAGATATATATGTTGTAATGTTCCCCATGTTATTACATCATCGTCACCACCATTCTTTTACTGGTTGAACGGACGCAATAAATTGAAATCGTCGTCAAATTAGATGTTGAGAACGAAGAAGAAATTGAAATAACGAAATAGGAACAAACAGAAAAATGAAATTTTTTTTTATAACGCGCAAGCAATTTATTAATATATATACATATATGTATGCGCTATATATATATAATATATATTGTATATATAAATGCAGGGATGTATATGCATTTAGAAACGCAAAATTTATAGTTTTTATACGAATATGTGTAAATAAAAGTTGAATTGAAAAATATATATTATAATTAAAATAAATCTATTTACATAGCTACAGTAATTAGGATTATTATAAGCTTTAGGTGCCAGTAACACGTCAGACTTAATCTACGATAAAATTTTATGAGCATTTATACTTTTGTTTATTTTGTATGACAATGAAATTGGGTCAAACCATGGTCTGTAATGTAGCACTTTTCCTTCAACAAGCAAAAATACTATTTTTCTAAATAATCTATATGTTTAAGCTACTAAATTACTAAAATTGGTTTCACTCATATACGAATACGGAGGTAGAGACAAAAATTTTGAAGCGAGATGAACTATGTATTTATTAGTGTCTTAAAGCTGCTAAAATTTCAAACCCCTACAACCAACCTAAGGTATTATCGCAACCAACTATTTCAATTCAAATATAATTGATCAAAAATTTGGAAAAAACGGATTATAGATAACGGTAAATTATAACAGCCATTTTGTTTCTTTAAAGTTCAAATATGGTATGCCACGGTAGAAGAAGCCAGCCATTACTTTTCTGCTTTTGCGAAATTTGAAAAATGCTAAGAGTGCCACTGAAATAAGCTAAAATAATAAAAAGATGAAAGATAAAATGGAAAAATTTTGTGCATATTATAATACATAAATACAATTATAATTACTCAACATATCGCTCAATAACTCTTTTTTCAGTTGTAGGATATAGGAAATCAACCATTATAAAGGCTGATTGAAGTTGAACTTCCACAGTGCGGTGCATGTGTTTCTGTTCCTGATATTTATGGAATGTATTTCACCACTTCGAATCAACATTAATATTTACCCAATCATAAATCAAAAGCATTTCTGTTTTTTTGTATTAAAATGAAAGGTTCCTAAAATTGTAAACTTTTGTTATGTAGAAAAGTAAATGACTAAGAATTTTTTAAAAGGGATGGTAAGACTTTGACAGAAAAAATTAAATATTAAAAACTGTAATTAAAATAAATTTTCTTTTCTAATAAATTTGAAAATTTTGTATGTGGAATTGAAGAGAGTAGCAATTTAAGTTCCTCGTCCATAAAAGTGATAAAAGTTTGAAAATATCAGTTTTTAAAAAGGGCTATGCAAATACTTGGCAACAATTATATTTGAATTGAAATAGTTGGTTGCAATAATACCCAATTGCAATACAAATTGGATACCAAAATTTAAAGATTACAAAATTCTTTATATGGCACTACCATGTTCTACAGTTTGATTAAAATAATATATACGTATATAATCTAAAACTCACTAAATCTAATTTTCAATATTAGCATTAAAATGCATAACTAAGGTTGGTGAATAGTTTTAATATTTATTGCAAAAAAAATTAAATATCTCAATTAAATCTCAAGCGAAAAGCACATTTTCATAATTGGACTTAGAAAATATTGAAGAAAATTTTATAAGTAATTTTTAATTTTAAATGAATTTTTTCAATTTTAATTATTATTAATTTTTACTTCTAAAGCCATATGAATTCAAATATAAAATAAAATCAAACAGAAAACAATTCAATTAGGACTTTTTTGAAAATGAATTTTATTTGTACAAAAAATCAACAATGGATCCTCTCTTATATCGCTACCAAACTAAAAAACGAAATAACACAAAAAAATTACTTTAAATTATAAATATTTTTTTTCTGCAACTTCTTATTAAAAACCTGTTAAAAAATTATTCAACTCTAGAATCAAAGAGGACCCACAATTAAACATCATCTTTATTTATTTTAGTAAGTAAATAAATCGCCACAAAATTTAAAGATTTAGAAAAAGAATTGAAAATCAAATATTGTAATAATAAATCATATATACATACATACACACAAAATATGTAAATATCTATACAATTAAAATTTTTTTTTGATAACCTTCTTAATATTTTTGATGGTATATTGTTGTTTATGGTGAGCATCACGAGATGAAAGAGCGCCTAAATAAACTTCTTAAACTTGAAAATTCTACTTAAAGACGTCATATTTATTATGCATGTATGTGTATATGCATGTGCGCACACATAATTATATAGATGGTTGTCAACATTTTTTTTTCAAAAGCGAGTAAAATAAGGGATTGTTACACAAATGAGAGTTTAGAGTTTTTTATGGTTTAATTTACAAGAATAATTTCTCATTCCAAATTGAAAGAATACGAGTATTTGTTCATTTTGGAACAACCTCAATTCATGAAAGTAATAATCTACATTTTAGCAATAAGGTTTTGTAAAAATATTATTTTGCAGAATTAAATTTTGAGAATTAGATTATTAAATTTAATTTTTTCCAGTTTCTCTTTTATTGCCTTATTTATATCCCCGTTCACAAAAGAGAGTTTTCAAACGAAATGCTTTTTGCCTTATCATTTCTGCTTACTATACTAAAAGTACGGTACTAAAATACAGTGACAATAAATTATCAATGAAATGTCTAACTGTGATACAACTTGCGTATACAAACTTTGAATAGCACTAATAAATTAAATAGCAATAATAAAATTAACAAGTAAAAACGTTTCACACGGTATAAACCGATTGAATTATACCCTGCACCTTTCGTTATTGTATAGAAATTACTCGAACCTGTGAAATCAGTCTATAGAAACTTTACGGATATGTCTGACCTATAATTGGACATCCGACTACCAAGTTTCATGAATCTGACTTTATAATTTTTACAAATATTTAAAATTAGATTTTAGAGTTGTATGGCACGTACCTGAACTTGTCAAGCAATTCCACCAAAACTTCACAAATATATCTGATCTATAATCGGACACACAACTGCTAAGTTTCATGAATCTGACTTTATTATTTTTCTAAATATTAAGAATAAGCTTTTAGACTTGTATGGGAGCTACTCCAACCTGCCAAGCAATTCCACCAAAACTTCAAAAATATATCTGACCTATAACTCGACACACAACTGCCAAGTTTCATGAATCTGACTTTATTATTTTTCCAAATATTTAAAATAAGCTTTTAGACTAGTATGGGAGCTACTCGAACCTCTCAAGCAATTCCACCAAAACTTCAGAAATAAATCTGGCCTATAACTCGACACACAACTGCCAAGTTTCATGTATCTGACTTTATTATTTTTCCGAATATAAAAAATTTGCTGTTGGAGTTGTATGGCAGCCACCCGAACCGGTGCAGCTATCCCATTATAATTTTTAGAACATGTGTAGAATATAATTGGACACATGTATACAAAATTTTATATTTATAGCTTTATTAGTTTTTGAAATATTTAAAATAAACTCTTTGAGTTGTATGGCAGCTACCCGAACCTGTTGTCCGAATTAGTCCAATAACAATAGTAAAAGTTTAGTGTCGATTGCATTATTCGTTTTTGAGTTATCGTGCGATCGGACGGACGGACGGACTGACAGACGGACATGCCTAAATCGACGCAGAATTTTACGCTGAGCAAGAATATATATATATGTCCATACCGCAGATGACTCCTTCAAGTAGTTACAAACTCCATACCAAAGTTAATATAAACTTCACGAAGTGCAGGGTACGAGTATAAAAACACTAATTGAGCGGTATGGCGAATGTCAAATATATTCTGGATTTGTACTGATTCCCATTAGATCAAAGACGCATACATAAATTTCTACATAAGAAAAATCTGTTATAATTATGTTCAAAAAAAAAAGTTTAAATCTCTCCTTATCAAAAAAGGCGTCCCTGCGTAAGTATACACTTTACTCTGGTATTAAAATTATTTATAGGTATATATTGAGAGGTAAATGTATGTATGTATATATTAAAAAAATTGTGTCTTGTCTATTTATTATTACACATTAATTTATAATGAAATGAGTCAATATAAAATTTTTAAATTTATAAAGAATTTAATTGAAAATATACAATGAAAACAAATGTATTGTATAAGATGTTCCATTTAAGTGATCTATTGTTATACATACTAAAATAAAATAAAATAAAATGAAATATATACTAAAATATTGTTAATGTTACCCATCGGGAACGCTCAAATTAACAGTGGAACATAATGTACTCAATAAAAAGCGTATTTTTTGGAGTTAAAGTTTACGATATCACCATTTAATCGAAAATTAAACATGTGCAAATTTACGAAACGAAATAGCAACTTCTTCATAAAATTTCCAAAAGCAGTATTAATTGTTATGTTATACATTATATATGAATTAATTTGAAATCAGTAATATTTAATGTATAGACAAAATTATTTTTCTTTACCGAGTAGTAACCTTAATCATGCATACAGCAGTATAAAATTCTCATTATTGAATAATCAAACGAATTCACTGTCATAGGGAATATGAACAGAAACTACATTCATTAACCAATAGGAAAAGATTAACGATTACAAATATCGCGTATCATACCTAGAATCTTGTAAATCATATATACCTAGAATGTTGTATGAAATGAGTTCTACAGTTTGTTATTAGAAGTTTTGCGCACGAATAATTTATAATATATGTACATAGAGGTTTTAAAGGTCTTTGAAAACGATATTTTGGCCCCAGTCAGTAATATTCCTAAATTAATAATAACTTCTGCTCTTTTATTTATTTATATATCAACTGAATATGTAGAAACTTAGATCTAGATTAACCTGTCAGACCATATAAAAGTGAAAAAACTCTGTCAAATAATTTTGTGATTTCATTAGTTCTCGGAGTTTTAGGTTAAAAAATATTTTAAATTAATTTTTGTATAATTTATCTAAACTCCCAAATATGAAACACCTTCCCTATTTTTATTTTCAAGTTTAAACTCAACTGTTTGAATTAATTCATAAAATAAACAAAAACTGAATGAAAAACACTTAAAATTAAAGAAAAAAGAAAAGCAAAAAAAAACCTTAAAATCGTGTTGAAATTTACCTTTTATTCACCTGAATTCATCAAAACATTTATGAAAAGAATTTTTTAAGTAATTTTTTTTTGTTGGTTCGACCGATTTGAATAGTTGGTCGGCATTATGATTTTTTTTTGTTTTCTTTATTCTAAAAATTTTTTACAATCAATTAGATTTCATATTAAGGAGTCTAAATGATTTGTATATATAGAAATGGAAGATGAGAAAAAATAACCAAAAGAGTAAATGAACTAATAATGTCGTTTTAATGGGTTTATGAGTCTACAAAATGCAAATGGGTTAATTACTAAATAACACATTATAATATTTTGTGTATGTATGTATGTAAATATAAAATGACATGAAGATTTCTCTAAATTTTTTACATAATTCTATAGCTGTGTCAAACACATATCGTGTTTGTTGTGGATTGCTAGAAACTTTAAAAATTTGTAAAAATAGACAGTAAATTTTAATTTGAATTTTGTCTATTAATTGGAAAGTACAATAATAGTACTTGCAAATAAAAATTGGAGAAAATTTGCAATTGAGTTCTTATCGATATTGCGAGACGACAATCTCGACAGAAATAACTTCAACACTTTTAAATATCCCAATTTGGTTGCTAACAAACCAATCTTAGTTTTAAAAGTTCTTAACCCTTTGTGTTCTCACTTTTAAATTGGCCTTCTTATTTATGAAATATTGATAAAATATTGTCTTATAATATAAATCAATTAATTTGAAGACATCTTTTTTAAGTACAGGAACTTTTTTTTAGATTATTTAAAAGTTTTTCTTTTAAAGCGATTTTGATGGACGAAAATAAAAATAATTTTCTAATAAAAGTTAAAGCATATATTCAAATATTTTTGAACAGTTATTTTTAATTGGATATAATATAATACGAGAAAAGCATAAAGCTCAGCGCATGTACTGTTATAAATAATGAACTCTTGTTATGTTACAATAGGTCAAGTTATGAATTCACAATTTCTTCAGTCCTACATTATATAAATATGTTCAGTTAATAGTTTATTTTTATAAAAGTAACTGTAATATAGCATTAGAAAATTATATAAAATAAAATTTATGTAATCTTTTTTTAAAAGAGCCGAAAACAGTCAAGCCCACTTTCTTATCAACATCAATGAATATACGGCAATTAATGAATAAACGTATATTTTTGATTTCTTCATGTAATATTTTTTCTTTTTTTATTAAACAAGTGCAAAATGTTTTCTATTTATCGTAAGAAAGGAATGAGGATCTGGTAAGGAAAAAGTATTAAATTGGTACTTTCAACTTAAAACGTGGATGGTTTTGAAGGAATACATATGATATACATATTTAATTATGACCAATTACAGACCACCCAAGAAAATTTCTTAAATTTATGAGAATTTTCATATTTTCGAGAGTCTGTCACAATGTAAGTGTATACATAAGTCTGCCTGCCATATTAAAATTGTTAATAAATTTTTGTTATTCTCTCATTTATAAAACTTGGGAGTGATCATTTTATTTTGTGAAGTAAAAATGAAACTTAGCAATTCCTTATTTTGATTCGGTACATACAACTTTTAATTTTCAAAGTCATTTTCGGTTATTTTATTAATAAGATTTATATAAATTTTTAAATTTACAAATATGCGAAATATTTCTGTTCATTTACTCCTTAATCTATTTTATATTGATTTTATTTTATTTTCCAATTTTTCAAACTTCAGTTTCGTAAATAGACTCGTAAACAATAAAATGATCATATGATTTCCAAAATGTTGTAAACAACAACTTTTACCTGACAAAACTTATTATATAGAGTTCTTGAAAGGTTTATGGTGAAATTTTAAAGGGAAAGCTTAGCATAGCTTGTGTCTTTCTATTTAAGTAGTCATTATAATGAGAGTAGTTTTTTTTATAACGAAAACGTAACAAAACACTCAATTTTAACACGTTAAACACCACGTAAGCTCTGTTTCTGTGCACCATTTTCGATGCTACATGTACTTTTGATACTTTTAGCAGTTTTTGAAATTTTGAAATGCCGTTTTCGATACATGAAATATTTTTCTGTATTTGTTAATGCAATTGTATTAAACTTTTTTACTTTTAATTTAAAACTAAAAACTTTTTACTTATTTCTTTGAGTTCGAAAGGATTCGAAATTTTCTTATTTCTTTAATTTCGAAATTTTCTTTAACTTATTCTCGAATTCAAAGAAAAATAAACTCATCCTTTGTTCTCAAAAGAAAAAGTTTAATAATTTCAAGGCAGTTTATTTCACTTGCCTGATCGCGTTTCTCGCTTTTTAGCACTTTTCCAAAAATTTTTTGAAAAAAAGTGCTTATTAGTTTCACTCTGTCCCGTCCGTCCGTCCGTGAACACTTTTTTTGTTTACGAAACTTCTACACCCTTGAAGATAGAAAGCTGAAATTTAAGACCTACATAGACCTTTACTAGAAACTTATTTCCGTAGAATAAAATTTTTACTTATCTCCCCCCCTCTAAAAGTTATACCCCTCCAAAACCCTAAAAATGGCCTTTTTCAACTATTTGTTGCAATGAAAGCATAAGCATTTTTGAAATTTTGCAAACGCAGAAAGGCAGTGACTTGCTTCCTCTAGCGCGGTATACTATAGTTAAACTTTAGAAAAACAATATGGCCGTTCAAATTTACCGTTATCTAAAGTCTCTTTTTTGCAAATTTTTGATTTCGTTTTTCTTCTAGACCCCAGCCTGTAGAAGCTTGAAATTTAAGAGCTTTTAGACATTAACAAATAGTTTATTTCGTTAGAAGAAAATTTTTTTCCATCTCCACCCCCTCTCGAGTAATCGCCGCTTGAATTTTGTAAAATTTGAATTTTTGACACCTTATATTTCCGAAACCGCAAGCTTTTTCAAATTTCTATAAACGCAAAAAGCTAACGGTAAATTCCATGACATTAAAAAATATAATTATTTTTCTTAACTCACACCATTAACCCTTAAAATCGAGCATTATGTTTACCTCACTTTATATTAATTTTTGCTTTATTTCAAAGGCTGCATATATGCGTCATCCTAAATATATGCAATCCTAGAAATTGCTTTGCATATGAATGAAAATAATTTTAATAGTGTGATAGGTATACATAGACTGTATTTAAAGCAGAATTTTCACTTGTTGAAGGGAAAAGTGCTACAATACAAACCATTGGTTTGACCAAACTTTATTTACTCACTTTTTATTCACTTTCAAATCAGAATTCTCAATATTTTCTAATGAATGTCTGACTTTTCCAGTAAGATTTATCATTTTTTAATTGGATTTTTGCATTATTTCTCAAATTATAGACTGAACGTCTTACTTTCAAAAATAAAGTGAATAAACTTTGTATGTAATTTAGAAAAAATGAGATTAATAATTATTTTCACTCGAAAATTACATTATACAAGTATATGATAGTTACTCACTTTCTTCCCTTTCCGAGTAAGATAGCGAAGTAGACGATAATGCCCTTAGACAGTGATAAAAAAATTTTAAATGACATTTTGATAGTGAAGATTTTTTTTTTACATATGGCATTTCTGATCAATTCTGTTGTAAATTTCCGACTAGCGAAATTTCAACTTTGGTTGAAACTTCGAAACTATTATTTGAATTGTTATTTATTTAAGTTATGAAATAAACCATGTTATATTATTAAATTTTAGTGTTTATACTATGAGTTTAAAAGGACTTCTAAAATTATTTTGGTCTATAACAAGTAAACAATTATTATATATAAATATAGCGATTACTATAGTATTTGCTTTTATTTAAATGGTTTGAATTCAATTCTAGATATTTAAAACACGGTTACGGTCTTAAATTTTTTTTTAAGTTTTACACATTCGTTTGAGGAGTTTTGTTGCCAAAAGTCCTCTATATTATTCACATATATTTTCGTTTTCTAAAAAATAATTTTTAGAATAAAAAAGAAAAAAACAACTTTTGCCTCATACTAGAATTCATAGTATCAAAAGTACATGTACAATTGACATTCATTTTCTCTTTTCATTAATTTACTAAGCGTTTCCGGTGCCTGAATTTAAAATTTTATTGTATTTCAAGTACACATGGGTATACATACTTGTGTACATTTGTAGTATGTGTACTCACAATAATACATACGTATATTGTTCACATTATATTTATAAAATTATATTTTTAAATTTTTTAATATGTTTTATCACGTCCATAATATTAATAATAATTGAATCAACCGTATATTATAAATTAAAAGAAAGAAGACAAATAAAAAATTAGTGTTAAAAAAAAATTGGTTTTTATTTTTTTCACATTTAATTTTTTAATTTTTGCTTTATTTTCTTCATCTTAATGGATTTCTGTCAATCATTTTAGTTTGATTGATTAAGTGAGCATAACATTTGCATTCTTGATATACTCCTATATAGTGTTAAGAAAGAACAATAAAGACAAAAAAAAACAATGAAAGTATCTATGACCAAAGATTTTTTTGGACTTCTTTTCGGTTTTTCTCCTCTATATTATAGTATAGTTGTCAAAAATTAGAATCCTCGCATGTTTCGTTAAACTCATAAATAAATAATTATATTTTATACACAAATAAACATTGCATATAGTTTTGTAGGTAGGTAATCTAAAAACAAATGTAAAAAATTTTTAATTTTATTTCTAAAAAAAAATATTCTAATTTTTTAATATTTTCTTAACGTTAAATTCCTCAAAATCGGAAATCAGGCACATTTTTATGCTTAAATTGAAAAAAAATATTTTTAAATGAGGTACGCACATAATGTAAATGTTAAATGCTGTGTTTTTATGCATGTTGGCATATAGTGAAGTAAAAATGATGAGGTTTTTTAATTTTCTTTATTTAAAATTTTATATATTTTTTTTCTTGATTTACTTGCTTTTTTATTGAATTTTCATTAAAAACGAAAAACAACTCATGTGATGCAAAGTCAAAAAAAAAAAGAAAAATTAAAATAGAAGTGTGCAGACATGTTTATATAGAAATAAGAATTCTATAATTTTTTTATTAGATATAGGGTCCCTTATAGTATAGTTTTTTTTGACACCAAAAGATTAATAAATGAAAATCAATATTAAAATCACATAACATAATAAAAAACTGATGTCAGCACATGACCGCAATGTATATTAAGTGAAAGTGTCACAGAAAATGTTCTAGTTAAGTGAAAGTGTTACAGAATATTATAAAAATGCTTCGGTATATTCTAAAAATGTTAAATACTTCTTTTAAATTTTTGGGGCACTAGTAAGCTTATAGTTAACATACCTTTAGCTCTTAGTAGAGTTTCGATTTTTGCTACTCGAATTCTCTGAATTGCTCTAAATTTCAAGAAATTCCATCAATTCGTTTCGTAGATATGGTAAAAATCGGCTCCCTGATCAGTTTGCGAGTCCTGATCTTTCCAAAAAATTTATATGTGCATTATTTTAATACAAAGAATTTAAATATTAAATTTGAATGAAATCGGTTGATTTTTTCCCTTTATATACGCAAAGAATGTATATTTGGTCCGTAGTAAACATCCATTTGCTGACGCCTGATTTCTTCCAAAAGTTAGGAGGTTTCGCGAACGATTGAGCGAAGTTTATATATGAAATTTGAAGTAAATCTGTTGAATATTTTCTTCATAATGATAAAAAATGTAAAGGAGGCCCGCTAAAAAGTGCAACTTTCGAGATCTGATATATCCTAAAAGTTGATTAACAGGTTGCTAAAAATACTTTTTTACACTTCCCTACCATGAAGAAGTGGATTCCCACCGAAAACTCGATATGCAAAATTTGTTGCCATCACATAACCTACCTATTGTATACACAACAAGGAAAGTGTTGTCAATGCTATTTAAGGAGGTGTTTCCGAAGTTGTTGCACTATTTAACATATTCTAGAATTTTTCGAACTAAAATTTCTGACATGCTATGAGAATATTATAAGAGCAAAAGAACTATTGAATATTTTCAAGCATTTTTATGTCAAATTTATTGTAATATTGCAAAAAAGTACTTCATTTCAGTCTTGTTGAGTTATATTCAAGCTACTAATACTTTAAAATGTTAATTTCATAAAAGTATCTGTGGAAGCAAAAATAAATATAAAATTAATTATATTTTAAATAATCTTAATCCTTGTTTCCACATCAGTCTTGTTTTTCTAGTTTTGTTCTCCATGTTTCGTTACTCTTCTCCTCAAACTAAAAATGCTTGTATGACTGTCTTTTAAAATGACTGTCTTCATTTTTGATAATTTTTGTTTTATATGTATTCATTAGTATTTAAAATTTAATTTCAAATTTGTGTGTGTATATATGTACATACATATAAAAAAGAATCTATTCAGAATAAATCTATAAACAGAAACAGAATACTTATTTTAATTACGACAAGTGAATTTGATAGTTTTCAAATTTTGTATGTAGTGCAATAACAACAACGAGTTAAATCTGGTGTCTTGACGAGCAACAGATTCAAAATTAGAAAATATAGAATTTTGAAGTGGTGCTTTAAATTTGCATCTTTACTTCGTGTTCCTCTACAAATTATACATTAAAGCCTTGTTTTTCTGTAGGAGTCAAATTTTGAAGTTCATCTTTGCATCCTGATTATGCTTTTAGTTGAATGTGAGAATGAATTGGTATTTAAAACTAAAAAGCAAGAAAAAGAAATTAAAAAGTTCGGGACATGCCAATAATCAAGATATTTCTTATGTTTCTCCTTCCTTTTCAATTACTAATTTTTTTTATAAAAGAAAGGTCTTTTTTAAATTTTTTTCAAAGTTTACCTTTAATTGCGTAATTCAATCCCTAATGTAGACTTTGTGTCATGAAATGTTTGACAGATAATTTTGTGGGAAGGGCGGATGCTCAGGGGACTTTAAATAATTTTCGAAATTTTCAGTAAAAAATAGTGCGATAAACTTTTATTTTGGGACAATATGCAATTTGTTCGAATAAGGCATTTAGAGATAAATGTTGATTGGATAGTTTTATAGATCATAGCGAATTTCATCAAAATATTTGAACAATTTGAGTGAGTATTTGTGTATATGGTGCAGTCCAATTCATTTTCAAAATTATGCAGTATCATAATTTTACTCTGTTCGTTAATAGTACTAAATAAGAATAATGACTTTTTCAGTTATTTACAAAAGTTTATTACACCCTGTACTTCTATATTTTTGATATTATAAGTAAAACATTGATTTGACATTTATATACGTATTTTATTTGAATTCGGGTTATTTTTTATTTTCTAATTTTGTTTTATTTTTTATCTATGTTATTTCAATTCGAATATTTTCTTATATTTTTTATGGCATATCTAAAGCATCAAGGTAGAATGACGATAGATTTATCTTTCAATTCTCTTTTTTTTTTGCTGCTTCTTTTTAAACTTTTTTTTTTGGGTAAATTTTTATTCGTGAATGACACTTGATGATAAACATTTGTAGTTGTTTTTTTTTTGAAAGTGTTCGTAATTACTTTTTAATTGACAACCTTATATTTATTGGTAGAATAAATTTTAAATAAATTTCTAAGATTATGGGCGAGATCAATATTAATTTTTTTTTTGTTTTTAGTGTTTGAAATTTAATTTTCGATTCTATTTTAATTTGACCAATGAAAATATAAGAATAATTTTAATTTTGAAATGAAATTATATGATTTGTTAAAAAAAAACTTTATCAGTTTCATTTTTAAAGGTTGTTTATGGGTTGGTGAAGATATATATAACCATAATACACTTGCATGTAATTAATAAATAAAATGCGAATGATTCAAATAGGAAAACTATAACAAATTTACCTTTATTTTTATGCAAATATGTAATATATGTATTGTATATCAATAATAAATTTAATATTCCAGACATTCTATTTCTAAAATGATGTCATAAGCCCGTTCGAATACCTACAGAAGCTGTCGCAATTTATGTTTAAATAGATCAAGCAGAGTAGCTCTATTTTTTGTTTTTAATAACAATAAGTAAGATAATTTAAAAATCAAGGGAAGCTTAATTTTTTTCAGCTTATTAAAAATCGAAGTGAAAACAACCAGAGTTCTTTTGTCAGCTTAAACTAAAGTTTCAAGTTTAAAAAGTTTTAATATTCATGCAAATAAATTGCAAAATAAAGCTAGTAATGAACTAAAAAGCACTAAAAAATATTAAAGCACAGAATAATTTTTATTCTAACTACGGGGATAATGCACTATAGCAGATGCCCAAACTATGGCCCGCAGACAAAACCTGACCCTCCAGCTCCAATTCTCTGGCCCGCCCTCGAAGCGTCTCGCAATTTTTTGAAACATGTTTAACACTTTTTTTTTTAAAAATATTTTCGGAAATTTATTTAGAAAAAAATATGTTCAGTTATTCAATTCCACGTGCTTATTTATACTATTTTTCTATTGCAGCCTCCTTTACGTCTATAAATTTAAAAAAAAAATAAATATATTTTCACAAAAGTGAAAAAATTTGAATTTATAATTATTTTATTTATTGATACAATAAAAATACTGAAAAGAAACATCTAAGAAAGATTTTCAGATTTCGACAATATATCAAATGAAATAACACTATTTGAAAATCCTTTTACATTTGACGTCGATTAATCATTTCCAGATATACAGCTTGAGCTTTGCCAATTACAAAGTACCAATACCTTGAAAGTAAGTTTCAATGAAAAAACATTGGTAGAGTTTTATAAAGGACTATCGAAACAAGATTTTCCAAACCTTAGAATTTTTGCATCAAAAATGTCATCAATTTTTAGCAGCTCATACATTGTGAACAAACTTACTCAAAAATGAAAAATGCAAAAACTAACAGCAGAAATAAGCTATCAGATCATCATTTGCAGGAAATTTTAAGAATTTCAACGTCAAAAATAAAACCAAACATTACAAAACTGGCATTTACCATGCAAGCACATTCATCGCATCATATTTAATATAAATATATTTTTGATTTAATTTTTTAAATGTTTTCATTGATAATAAAATACAATAAATTCCAATTTCTGTATTATTGGGATTTATACTTTTTAATTTTTTAAAAAAATGAATTAAAATAATAATTCAATTAAATACGCTTAATTTCTTACTTTTGTATTATTGTTTTTTATATACTTTTTAATTGGATTTTTTAAAAAATAATAAAGTAAAAATAAGTTTGGGCATCACTGCACTATAGTATTTTGCGATTTTTGGAACTTTCATTTTTGAGAATTTCTCATATAAAAATCAAATTTTTTGTACCTACGCCTTGTAGCATAGAAAATTCTAAACCTGGTTAATTTGGAATAGATTTAAAAAGTTGATTTATTGTTCAAAGTTGTGCTATCTAACAAATTGTTTAAATTTATTTTATTGGGAAATGATTTGAAAATGGTCAAATGTTTTTCTATTATTTGCAATTTATATGCAGGTTGCCAATTCGCCGAATCTACACTTCAACTAAAATTTTAACTAAAATTTTTCTAAAAATTTTACATCTCTTTTTACATAAGGAAACTGCAATAAATATTGTTTTTACAATATCTTTATTACAGGTAAATGTTATTCTTGGATCTACAATAAGTATGTACAATTACTATGTATTATAGGTACATGGTAAGTGTACATATGTATAAAGAAGTTTTTGAAATAATTAAAAATTAAAAAAGAGTTGTAACACAATTTATAACTGTAAATGTTACTCGTTACAACGAAGTACATTTCATTTACTTATGTTGTTCTCTAAATTCTTAAAATATTTCTCAAACGAATAAATTTAATAAAAATCATTATAAGAACCAATTTTAATATATAATTAATGATTCTAAAAATGATAAATAAATTTTTAAATAATAGCAGCAAAATGGATTCATTTATATTTTTTTTTAACAACCCTTATCATGAGGAAAATAGCAATAACATTTTTAGCAACGACACAAATTTTTGTATTACAAAATTGATGGAAAATAAATACAAAAGTTTTACAATAATAAAGTAGAATATTTAACACAGTAAAACACCAATAATCTGCTTATACTCGTATATTTTCTTTATAATTTCAATACTATTAATTCAAATGTGGAAACCTGTAAAATTTAACAACTTATTTTTCCAAATTTTGTGGATCAGTTGATGTGGTCTGTGGTCTGATGTGGTCAACACGAAACCGACCGCAATTTGCGGATCAAATGAAATTTATTGAATTTTTTCTTTTCCTTACACTTAATTTCTTAGAGTTCAATATATTTATATAATTTTCAATTGCACGTTTAGTGATGCATCTAACAATACGAGTATAAAGGTAAAAAAATTTTTTGTAACATCTTATACTTATACCAGATTTACACTTTTAATTTTATTAGTATCCATTTCTTTCGATTTTACATGTGATAAAAACAATCGTTTTTAAAATGTAGATAAAATTCTTAAAACTAATTTTATTTTTCTGATCAGTTCTATCAGAATTTTCGATTTGAAAATGTCTATGCAAGATACAGGGGTGTTTGCTTCGAGGATATTTGCTTTAAAAAGCCAGTTAATTTTGATTAACTTTTTGTAAAATGAACATTTTCCCTTTCTGATTACGGAAATTTGGTTTGTTTTACATTTGGGCAAAATAATTTATAAATTTAAGTACAGTTTGTTTATTCTGCAATACACTGTACATTCAACTTTTGTATTTATTAATCATTCAAATATAATAATAATAAAAAAGAAGATAAATAAAAATAAATAAATAGCAAAAGTTTTTCTCAATTTGTTTTTCTGTTTATTGCTTTGTTTTTATATTTAGACTTATACTTAAAGCATTGCGAACATTTCTTACACTTAGAGTGTAAAGTAACGTAAGTATCTAAAGAATCGTTTATATATAAAATACTATTTTGTATTTGGGTGTATGAATGTTTGTGTGTTAGAAAATATATGTATGTTTGTATTAATATAAGCATTTATTTTTTCCTAATTTATTTACAAATTGAAATTCATTATATGTAATTCATTGGGAAGAAATTAAAATTCTTTTACTTTTTTTTATACATTTAAGCATCACATATATACAATATGCAAAAGTATACATGCATACATATATTATATATAGTATATATTGTTTATTAGTATATCAATTTAACTATGTCTATATAGTTGTATATATTTCAATATGATATACAAAGTACAATTTGTGAATTTTCCTAATGTCATAAGGGGTAAAAATTACCAAACGATTAGGAGCAATTCATCTCCTTAATCATTAATCAACGCCAATATTAACGCTGAAAATGTTTTTATTTACTTTATTTACTTTTTTTATATTTTTTTTAATTTTGAAGGAACATTGTATTAACAAAATACACAATGTAATATAGAAGTAGAGTAGATTGAGCAATAGAAGTAAATATCTAGTAAATTTTTATTATTTGAATTTTATTATTAAAGAATTTTAGACAGAAAACTAGAACAATAGTGTGTGTGTGTGTACTTTTTGTATGAAAATTTGGGTTCAATAGCAAAAAAAAATTTGTACAATAAACAAAAAAAGGATATAAAAAAGGATAATCGTAAATTAATTTATGTACTATAAATACATTTAAGTATTGAACAGGCACTTGCTTAAATTGCTTTGTAAATTGATTTGGTTCATAAAATAATCATGTATGTATTTACAGCCCCTTCTAAAAATCATAAAATTTACAAAAATTTTGTGTACTGTGTGTCAGGGTGAGAGAATGAAATAACTACTTAATATTGAGACTTAAAATTAAGCTTTATTTCATACGTAGATTAAATCTCAAAAATATCTTGCTTATATCAAATAAAATTTAATGGCAAATCATTAAAAAATATAAATAAAATAAAGTTTAACAATAAGCTGACTATATCCGTCAAAATTTATGAAACTAGATGTAAAAAGAAGATGCTTTTCATAAAAAAATAAACTTTTATGTACAATAATTCCGGAAGTAGAGCGAAGATTGAATATATTCTCTATCTTGAATATATTTAATATATCGAACTCAACACTCTGTACACTATCAATAATTATATAACTTATTGATTTCAGTTTTAGATTTATCATTTTATCGTAATAAATTTATTTACTGCATCTTAATTTTTATAAAAATTGGTCAATTTTTTGTAATTGGTAAAATTGTAAAAACTCCTTATGTTTACAACATTTTTTTCTACCATTTTTATTTCACAGTAATTTCGGTACAATTACTCCAGAAGTACTGAAAATCATATATTAAACAAATTATGAATTCTAGAATTTTGAAATTAAAAAGTTTGAATCAAATTTCTTTTTTTTTTTAAAGTTTTTCCAAATTTAAATAAAGTTGGGTCAAAACGATGGTTTGTAATGTAGCACTTGTTCCTTAAACAAGTGAAAATACTGCTTTTAAAAACAATCTGTGTACTACATTATTAAAGTTGGAATATATTTCAAAGATTGCATACAGTTAGGATAAGCAATGCATGCAATCTTTGAAATGAAACAAATAAAAAAAATAAAGAGGCGTTAACATAATGCTCGAATTTAAGCGTTAATTGTGTGAGTTAAGGAAAATAATATTATATTTTTTAATTTACTGTTGGCTGTCTGCATTTATAAAAATTTGGAAAAGGTTGCAGTTTCGGCAATATAAGATGGCAAAACTTCAAGTTTTACAGATTTCGAGAAAGGGGTGGAGGTGGGCGATAACTTGAAGGGGGATGGAGATGGGAAAATGTTTTCTTACGAAATGAACAATTTATGAATGTCTATGAGCTACAACCTGAGGTCTAGAAGAAAAACGATATCTAAAATTTGTAAAAACGGATTTTAGAAAACAATAAATTTAGATTTAAAAACGGACATTTGTTTTTGTAAGGTTTAAATATGCCGCGGTGGAAGAAGCCAGCCGCTACTGCTCTGCCTTTGCAGAATTCAATAAATTATTCTGATTTTGCTAAAATAATTACTTAAAGAATGGCGTTTTTAGTATTTTCAGGGGTTATATCTTTTAGAGTGGGAACATAGGTAAATAAGCTTCTAAGAAGGTGAAAATTCCTTGGAAGGAGAAGAAGGAAATTAAAAAAAATTTGCTTGACAAAATAATCGATTCCTAGTTTGTGGAATTTAAAAAACGTTAGTTTCGATTCAATAAATTGTTAAAAAATGACAGTTAGGATTTTGAGAGGAAATAATTTTTATACAATATCCACATATGTTAAAAATTAATTGCTTGGCTCTTTCTAGTAGCAGCTATACAACTTCAATAGTAGTTTCTTTTGATATTAGAGTTCTTAAATTTTATATATTAAAGTTTTATTCCATAAGTCTGATGTAAGTCTATTTGTAACAAGGAAACCATGACACTATGACAATTTGATGACACTATGACATATCAATTGCAAAATTACAATAATAAATTTTTTTTTAAATTTTTATAAATATCTTTCACAATTAACTCAACAAAAATATTGAGTTTAAATTAATCATTATTTTTTTTAAAGGAAACCAAAAAAATTGAGACTCTTAGCATATATGAGCTTTTTATGCATGTTGATATTAATATTTAAACGATTGAAAGTAAAAGATTGAATTAAGAAAAGGTGTGGATGTAAATAAACATTTTTCCAAATTAATAATTAAAATGAATGTGTACGAATGCATTCTATATATACAAATAAATATATATATATATATATGAGTATATATATGCAATAAACATATTTTTGTAAAAGATGTCAACTTATAAAAGATGTCTGTAAACTATTAATGAAGTGTGAAAAATACTTATAAGTTACTTTAAAAATTTGGTCACATCGGTGTAAAAGAAAAGAGCGACTTTTGTTTTGAGAAACGGGTTTTTTTCTACTCTTCTTTTTTTACTCAAAATATTTATACAATGCCTACAGTTTTTATTAAGCTGGGAATGTTTGAAAATTTAAACTTTCAGATTAATTCATAATTTTATTTGCTTTTTTTTCAATTTTTTTCATATTTATATTTTTTTTTTTTCATTTTTGTATTTATTTAACAGACGTGTACTACAATTTTTTAAGAAATGAAATTAAAACAACTTAATAAATATAAAAAAAAAATCTAAACTCATTGTACACTGAAAAAAAATTTGAGCAAAAATTTGAATAAAAATTTAAAAAAAAGATATTTTTGAATTCTTAAATTCTTAGTTATTTAATTTATCTATTCGAAAAATTAGCCCCAAAGTGTAAAAATTCGATCTATTTTAATTGAAGCAAAAATGTTGTAAGTTTCTTTTGACAATTTCACTTATTATTACCGTCTTAAAATTATTTTCCCATTCAAACGCATTCATGGTTACAATGATAAATAGTTTATGAAACACGATTTTCAATAATTAAAAATTAATTTTAGTCATTGCTAAATTTGGAATATTTTTGTATTCTAGATGAACCTTATTAAAATAATTTTCTCAAAATTTAAGAAAAGAGTTCATGTACAGATTCTCGAGAATTTTCCAATAATAAGCCATAATTAAAATGAGAATTTTGTCAGACTTTGAGAGTAACCATAGTTGTTTAATTTTTTTCTTTACAAAAATCTTATTGGTTTAACAGTTTAAATAAATTAATATGAATATGTAACATAATCAATTCCTTTTATTTTTGCAGTAAATATCAGAAATTTGAATATTTTTCGCAGTGAGTTTGAAGAAATCACATATTAAGACATATTTTGTATTTACGATTTAATTGCGTCCGGGAAATGAGTCAGTTTTCTGCAAATATTTGACAGCTATATAAAAAAAAATTTAAAGTTGGTTTTCTTGTTGAAATTAATTTTTCATTCGAAGTTCAATTTCAGTTGATCCAAAAATTAAAGTGGTTTCTAAAATTTTACAATATTATTAATGAGATAATTTTAATCATAATAAATGGACATAAGCCATCAAGTTCTAGTTATTTAGTTTATAAAATCGAAAAATATCCTCTAAGGTGTAAAAATCGGTCCTATTTTAATTGATGTAAAACTTTTAAAATTATTTCCTCAATTATAGTTTTGTAAAGTGCTAGTTTATTTTGAGAAAAATTTATAATTCGATTTTCATTTTAATCATGCAATTAGTTAGTTTAATTCGATTAGATTATATTATTATATAGAGGTTTTAGATTAAATTTAATTTGGTAGACAGTTTTTAGAAACTACTGGGTTTTTAAAAACTCCTGGTGAACTGGAAAACTTGTTAATTTAATTACTGATTTTAAGAAAATTATGAAAATGAATAGTATTGGATTTTTTTATCTTAAGCTAATTATGAGGCAGATGAAAATTTATATTAAATTTCTTCGTTACAGAAAATATTAAAATGCATAGAGCTATACTTTATTTATACGATATGGCTTAGTTTTGCTTATATAAACAATGCATTGGGGTTATTATTAACCAATCATACATATATAGTACAATCGTTTAAAATATTAATTTATTACTTCTCATTTCTTTTCTTACTCATTACTGATGAGTAAATTATATGTACCTTGCCCAATTACAATTACAATTAAGCATATTATGTACCGTGATAAAAATGATTTCTGACGGAAAGACTTGTACGTATACTTAAGATTTTCCATTAAATTAATTTATGAATACTTTGCAAAAATGACTATACTTAAAAATCCGATTTACTTCTGTAGGCAAATAATTATCTTGTTATGGCAAGTGTTGACTTCGCGTGTTATTGCAATAAATTAAAATGAAAATGATTAATAATTAATTTTTTTTTTAGCTAGGCGATTAAAACAGATCATGACTTTTATACAGTGGTTGTGATGAGAGAACAAAATAAAAATTATTTCTTTTTGTTTTAAGGTCAAAATTATTTCCCACATAAATCTTTATAGAATTTCATATTACTACACAATTTCGTACCATTAATGATCATTAATTCATTTTTATTTTGTAGATAAATTTTTATAGATATAAATAAATTTTATATTAAAAAAAAAGTTTTTTTTCCAAATGAAAATGAAAAAAAAAAAGTGGAAAATAAGAAAAGAAATGACTTTTTATAAATAATAAAATCTTGTGCATGTACAGACACCCTCACATACTACACCCGATATAAAAATTTTTCCTAATTCCTATTAAATCAAAGATAAATTGTGGCATCATTTTATGGAACCTGTTGAAACCATATAGTGAGACAATGAAATTAATTTGCTCTTTATTTTTTTTATAAAAAACATCGGAACGAATGGATTTTACTAAAAATAAATTTTAATAAATCCAATAAATTTGTTGATGTTTTATTTAGTTTTGTTTTTTGTGTTTTGAAAACAAGAACAATTTGAAAAAAGAAACAACTTGGACAGAATTAATATTTTTCTATACAATAAAAGTGGAAAAGTTCAAAAAAGAACAAGTAGCTTTGTTCTTTATTGGGCCAGCAATTTGTTAATTTCTTCTTGTTAGAAAAGTTACACTGAATATTTTTTAGCATAATTTAAAGTTCGTATTTCGTTTGAATTGCCATAAAATTCTCTAGAATAAATGGCTTTCATATACCTGTTTACATAATAAATTCGGATTAAACCAATATGCAACAAAGTATTTGTGGATAACTTTTAGGATGAGATCAGAAACTAGCATAATGATCGAATTTACAATTTTTATAGTAAAATAATTACCGTGATTTTCTTTTTTTTTGTAGAAATTTCGCAAGTGGTGCTGTTTCAAAGAAATAAGGAGTCGGAAATGGAAATTTTGTTTATTTTAAAGTTGGAGCAGATAGAAGATGGAAAGCATTTATTCTGACAAACAAACCATTTGACCATTTGACACCTAAAAACCATTGAAACCGTAAACTTTTACAACTTAAACCATATAAGAGGAAAATGATACCAAAATTGTACCAGATAACCAGATAACAGATAACGGTTGCTTTCAAACACCATTTTGTTATTGAAATATTTGCTTTAGCCCTTTCGCAGTAGAAGAAGCAAGATTCTTCTGCGTTTGCAAAATTTCAAAACATATTTTTGGTGTTGTTGCAAAAAATTTTTAAAAATTTTCATAACTTGAGGGAGCTACAACTTTTAGAGGTAGAAGGCAAAAAAATTTTCTCCTCAAGAAATTGATTTTTCAGCAAGCTGAACTTGTCTACAAAATATCATCTTTCTATATCTTAAAGGTTATAGAGATTTTGTGTTAAAAGTGCTGCCTGAGTAGTTAAGTAATAATTATCAAAAATCTTAATTCAAACTGAATGCGGTGTAATAAAGTTTGTTTTGAGCGACCATTGCGTTATTAATGTGAATATACGCTTTTTAATCAAATTTTCTATCTTAAATAAATGAAAATAATTATGACCCATAGTTGTTGGTAATCAAATTTTATAGTTTATCAATGTGCTAATCAACATTTTTTCATTTTGATATTAAAATATAATTTATTTATAAATATTTATAAAAAAAAATATAATTTATTTTTATATTTATTTTAATTCAAAAATGATTAAATGATACAAATAGTGAGATATATACGCAAATGTATGTTTATATATATATATATATTATGTATAATAAACAAACAAGCAAACAATAAGAAACCAAAAAAAATGAATAATGCCATCAGCTACCACACAAAACACTTTCTAAATCGCATATGTTCCTGTCACTTCTTTTTGAGGGCACTGTGTGGTATGATTGTGTTATAATTTTTTTAATTCATTTGGAATTTTTTTAATTTTCTCCCAAATAAATTAAATATTTTTGATATATTTTAACCTCATCATATTATAAAAGTAATTTTTTATAATAGGAAAAACTATAAATAAAAATTTTTTTTAATATACGTGCCTTATAAATATCTTAATATTTGATAATATCATTAATTAACTGGACATTAACGTAATATGACGTAACGGAGAAATAATAAGTTAAACATCATCATTCGGAAGATTTAAGATTTTTAACATTTTTATTGTTTATATCAAGTGGTTTTACAATTTCAAATTTGTTTGACTTCTACAATACTGATAAGAGTTAATGACAGTGTTGTTGCGCATGCTTTTACTTCATCTGTTCTTCTATTTACAAAAAGAATTACATTGTTGCATCGCATGAATTCTAAAATGTGCATATGATGTAAATGTATTTATTGTTCCGAAAATAAAACGGGAGGAAAATTAAAATAAGATCTGAAGCAAATTTGAAAGAAAACATTAAAAGTCACTTGCAAATTTCCGCAAAATTTTATAATAAAATTGTGATTGCTCTTCGTGAATCTCTGCTTATATCCTATCAATTTTGCAAATTACAGTATTTCTGATTTAATTTTATAATTGAATATTTTATTGGTACATATGACGTTATGTCAAATTATTAATTATCTGATCCAAAGACAATTTATCTTCTTTGAATTTGTAACCAAATTAAAAGTAAATAAAATTAGGTTAAACCAATGGTTTGCAAAATAACACTCGGACCATTATTGAAAATACTTTTTTTAGAAAATAGCCTAGTCTTCTAGTTATTTAAATTACTTTCATTCTGGTATATAAATCAAATTATTGCATACATATAGGATGAGCAAAAGAAAAAATTGAAAGAAGTGTTAACATAGTTGTTGAATTTGGCGGTTAAGTAAGTGAATTTTGAATTAACCTTTAGCTTTTTGCCTTAATGAAAATTTGGAAAAGCTTGCAGTTTCGGAAATATACGGTGGCGAAAAATCAATTTTTACGAAAAGCGAAAACTTGGGAAAGAGTAGGCATGGAAAAAATTTACTTCTAACGAAATAAACTATTTATTAGTATTTAAAAGCTGCTAGAATTTCAGGCTCCTACAAATTACCTTCTAGAAGGAAAACAATATCCAAAATTTAAAAAAAACACGCTTAATTTCAGCGTCCATTTTGTAATATTTATTTTTATCCTGCTATCATTCCTTTTGAAAACATAATCTCTCCACAGAACTCTGTTATCAGCCAATACTCTTATTCGCGCCGATGCTCTTATTGTTTCTATAATCTTGTTTCCAATGTTCTTCGCTGTGTTGCTCATGGTCTTCCCACCCTTTGGTGATCTTCGCAGAATTTTGCCATTTTAATGTTTAACTATACTGTACCACGGTAGAAGAAGGCAGTTATTTCTTTTCTGCGTTCGAAGAATTTAAAAAATGTTTGTGGTTTCGACGCAATCAATTGTCAAGTTCAAAAGTTCAAAAAATGAAATTTTTAGAACTTTTTAGGATCTATAACTCTTAGAGTATAGAAATTTTTTAAACAGGAAGACGGACCAAATAGAACTAATAACCATATTTTTTTAAATGTTTTTTTCGGAAAAGTTCTAAAACATGTGAAACAAAACAATATTTTGGTGCACACTGATTGTGTGAATAGTATCAACATTGCTTAATTTTGGATTTGGATTCAATTATAATCAAACGTGCGAGTAATATTCATGCAAGTATTAATTAGAAAAAAATTTTTAAATGCGAAATCAGTGTGTGAAATATTATTTGGTTATTATCTAAAAATTTTATAGCTCAGTTAAGGCAACAACTCAGTGAATCCAAAATAAGAAAATTTCAGGTTTTTACTTTAATTGACATATTGGTGGAAAAGGAATGAGTAACTATACAATCAAAATGGCAAATGTAGAGTCGAACAGACAGATATGTTTAAATTAAACAAATGTCAAAGTGTTGCTGAATTGTAGACTTCACCTTTTATTTTAATTATCCGTTTTTTTAATGTACAAAATATGAATCTGATTTACGTATTATGTAAGAAAAAAAAGATTTGATTTCGTTTTCACACAATATCATCTATTCTTTTTAGCTTAATTAAAGGGCTGCAGATCAAGATCGTGAAATATCATTTGTCTACTTACTTTGAAGTTTAAAAATATTATTTCCTTCTAAATTTCCTACAACTGTAAGTTTTATTCTTTGTAATGGTCTACTTTCTACAGTGAAAATTTCCTACAAAATTTTTTTAGTTTCTCTGACAAACAAAGCTTAACTTTAAAATTTCAAAAAATTTGAATCTTTTTTTTTTCAAACCAATGACGGTTTTCTTTAGAAATTTTAGGAAATAAGGTCTGACGTACCTCAACAGTTGATCGAATCGCTATAAAATGAGTTCATTTACAAATTTTTAATATTAATAATTTTATATTTTTCGTATATGAGCCTTAGAAGCACTTTATATGTATTTAACGTCTGTAGATATTTAACGTACTCACATTAAAATTTAAAAGTTCGAGATTTCATTTTTTCTCCACAAATCGATTCACATTGGAAAATATTATTTGTTTTTGGTTTTTTATGATTTTCTTTTCGGATTTATAATAAAATTTTTATAAATAAATTTAAAAAAATCTGTATCCGATGGAAATTTTAGTGCTACTAAATTAAATCATAAGGAAGAATATTGAAAAAAAATATTGACGAAGAAAAATTAATGTCAAATGAAAACTTTTGAAGTGCCGGAAATCAGCGATAGCCTTTTTAAAAATTGTTTCTTGAATTTTTTCATATGTTTTGATTTGATTAATATTTTGTTATAGAAAAAGCATTCTAATGACATCCGATGTAAACATTTTAATTGGAATTTGAAAATGAATTATAAATGCATAGAAAATTATATTCCAATGAAACTTATACGATAAAGTTATAGCTTCATTAAAATTTGAGCAAGTTTCTAAATTTAATTCATTGGAAAATAATGTTTAATTAACAACATGAAATGAAAATTGAAGCTTTCAGTGTAACTGCTTACAATGCATTAATTGATTTAAAAGAGAAAACGAAAAGAGCTGGTCTTTCGTAGTTTGTATACGAATTCACAATTTACACAGAAAAACCGAAATACGATTTGTATTTAATCAATACGATGAAGAACAAATTCGACACATTATGTGTACATACATGTATGTGCTTATATAACATATTTATTACGAAATTAAAATTATAAAACCCTTGAATAATTTGAAAATGATTTTTCAACATCTTTAACTTTGAGAAATCTTAATGAATTTTAAAGCTCTTTTTTTAATATGAATAAGATTAAATGTTTTATTTAGGGAAACTTTGCAATTGAAAATATAATAAGCTGCCATTGCAACTAAATGGATGAAAAGTTTTCTACAAATTTCATTTAAGATTAAAAAGGAATCTTAACAATATATATTAAGAACGTTTTCCTTTTAATGAAATTGAATTGAAACAGAATGTCAATGAAAAATAATTTTCCACTCAAATTGAGATAACAAATAAGGAATATAATATCAATAAAAGGGACATTAACCAATAATGAAGAAAACCGATTAATTTTTTTTTAATCAGGATTATTTTACGCCCAATATATCAAATATACCGTTAACGCAAATTGTGTATATAGGAATGAAATTGAAGTGAACTTTGTATGAGAGAACAGTAATTTGTGTTAATCTTATAGTGATAAAAAAGATATAAAGGCAATAAAAATTTAATTTTTATTTGAAATCGGATATGTTCACATTATGAATGATTCATCGAAACTTAAAGATATTTTCTAAAATATCTCAAGTTTATTAATTTCAAACTTTAATTTACAATTTCAAAGTAATCAAGCAACGCCGATTAAATAATAATTTAACTTTTGATTATTGATCATGTCTTTTAGTAACGCAATGGGTGCTCGTCTGTCCATCTGTTTACAGATGCCAAGCTTAATATTATATAAACAAGCAGATCTTAGCGCAAATATTATTTGTAAATTTTTGACAAACTTCTATATGTCAGAACTAAAAGTAATTTGTAAATTTTGTATATGCTCAAAAAATCAAAATACTCCAAATATTTTTCTTGTACAGGGGGTTTGTTTCCCCTCAAAATTTGGAAAATATTATTCTACAACAGCGAAAATGGCCCAGTAATACTCCTAAATTAGCAAATTATGACGTAGTATGAATTTTTTGAAAATTATTGGTCTGAATTTTCTCCTAAAACTATGCAAACTTATATGATCATAAAAGAATTATTATAACATGTGCTTTTCGTTATTTAGACTTAAGTTATATATTTTATATATGACTTAAGTTATTATATTTTATATATAGGCTTAAAGTCTTAAATGGAAATATGCTGTTTTATAATCCATGGGTTTAATAGATTATATTTTTTAGCACTTTTCCAAAAAAAAATTTTGAAAAAAAGTGCTTATTACTTTTACGCTGTTCGTCCGTCCGTCCGTCCGTAGACATGTTCACAAAACTTTTATATTCATTTTAAATTTCATACGTACATTTCAACTTTACTAGTAACTTATTTTCGTGGAAGAAAATTTTTATTTATCTCCTACCTCTAAAAATTATAACTATTTATTAAAGAGTTAATAGTTAAGTTATTTTTTGATATTTTTTTTCTTCTAGACCGAAAGGTTTAGAAGCCCAAAATTTTAGCAGCCTTTAGGCACTAATAATTATTTCATTTCATTGGAAGAAAATTTTTTCCACTTCCATCCCCTCTCAAATTATCGCCTTTCGAAATTTTTAAAATTCCAATTTTTAGCAACTTATATTTTCGAAACTGCGAGCTTTTCCGAATTTCTATAAATGCAGAAAGCTAACAGTAAATGCCATGACATTAAAAAATATAATTATTTTCCTTAACTCACGCAATTAATCCTAAAATTCGAGTATTATATTATCGGCTCTTTCAATTTTATTTTATCTCATCCTAAATGTATGCAATTTTTAAAATATAACAGTAGATGAATGAAAATAACTTAAATAACGTAAAAGCTAGATTTTTTTTAATTAGAATGTTAATATCTAGATTGTGTTTCCATTTGTTGCAGGGAAAAGTGCTACTTTACAAACCATTGGTTAAACACAACTTTATTTATTGTTATTATTTAATAAAATCATCTATATTATGTTTGAGTTAATTTTGTTATTGTCGTCAGGATTTTTAAGTTCAGGAACTGTTTAGGTACACTTTTAATTAAATAATATATAACGTAGTGTAGTGTGATATAATAAAATGTAATGCAAAAAAATTATAATATGTAATGCTAATAGTAAACCATAGTGGCTTATTTTATTTAAAAAAAAAATTTTGATATGTTGTGAAACTTTGTACCGACTCATATTAATCAAAATCAAACCGAAATTTTTTCCAAAATGGCGTATCAGAGGGTAGTAATTCAAAAATATATTTAATTTTATCAGAAAAATTTTCATTTCATCTTCAAGTTCGTTTTTTGCGATCCTTAGGTGTATTGAACATGTTATTGAGTTCATTAAGAGTATTTTAACGAAATTATTTGCATTAAGTAAATCTCACTAAGAAAATTATAACATGCTGAAAGACAAGTTAGAAAAAGAAGGGTGCAAATTATTATACCAAATCATTATTCTTTTTGTGAATATTTTTGTTACTATATGAAAATAAATTGATCAAATGTTATTTCATAAATTTATTAATATTTACTTTAAATATTCGAAATAAATACTTGGAATTTTGGAGAATTAATAATTTTATGTCTAAAAAAACTACAACAAAATATCAAATTCACGTAGTATAACAACAAAAGTATATAATTATATCGTGACATTTATCAAATGTTATTAATTTTCAAAGTGTAATTAAATTATTGGAATTGTGATAAAGTCACGGAAAGTAAATATTGTTATCGTTTTTATCAAATACATACTTTAATAAAGTTTATTAATGTTAAAACCAAATAATAAAATACAAATATATGAAATATTTATATGTATGTTCACATGAAGGCTCCTTCATAATTAAGTGTTTTATGTGCACCCATAGCAAAAATTTGTTAAAATTTTATATTTAGGATTGCTTATAGGATTGCTATGATTCTTCAAACAGCATAATATTTACCGAATTTATATGAAATTTGAGGTTTATAAAAACAAAAAAAAATTCGGAGATGTTCAAAAATTTTTTCCCTGAAGATTCCTTAACATATTACTGTTCTTCTTTTCTCCTGCCAAAATTCTTCTTCATTCTATATATATATATATATGAACATATTGGAGGTTATAATCAATATTTCTCATTTTCTTTTGTGTATTTTTAATGCAAAAAAAATATTACTTATTTCGATGATTTTCAAATCTTTGGGGGTACTTCTATCCCTAATCTATGCGTTAGTTTTGTAAATCGAAATTTTCAAAAATGTGATAGCGCCAAGTAGTGTCGCCTTTTTTATTATTCTTCTATTTATATTTGCTTGTCAGAATTATTAAGGGCAATTAGAAAATGAAAACAAGAAACTGCAAACAAAATAAAATTTTGATTGAATATAAATTATAGTTTAATTAAGTAAATTAAATAAATTCAAGAAAAACCGAGTTTTGTTTTATTTTCAAGATATTTAAGAAATGAAACTTTAAATATTACTTTACCGAATGGAAATCACAAACTCTGACAACAAGACGTGAATAATTTTACTTTAGTTAAATTATTCACGTTATGTCAGTAAAATAAATTTATGTGATGTAATATTAAAATATTCTTATTTAAACTCATTTCAATTTACCATATTAATTTCTGAAACTTACCATATTATTTTTTGGAACTTCAATCTCATAATGAACTGGAATATTTGGAGACTTTTTCTCGAAATCAACCCATGAGCAAAGATGTTTTAAAGTTTCTTTTAAAGTGAATTCAAACAGTTGTTGTTTAAAATTAAAAGCACTTTGAAAAATAATTCAATATTCAGTGAATTCATTATAAAGTGGATGACACTGTTCTGGGGAATTAAGTGAAATATTTAATTTTTAATGAAAACATTTTTTTTAGTTAAGAAAAAACGTAGTTGATAAAGAATAATGTTGGGAAATTTATCATTGTTGTTAGTAAATTTATTGAATTTTCTATAATAAAAATAATATGAATATTTAATTAATGAAAGCACCCAACAATTACATACATACATCAATTCTTATAATTATAAATATTTAACTTTGGATATTTATTTATTGTCGACAGAAATTTGTTGAAGGCTATAAATTCTTCATTTTGAAAATAATTTTGTTTTTATACATATAAATGTTTGTAAATGTATTTTTTGAAATCGAATCAAAATTTAATATTTTTATATACGCATATCTACTTTATTTTATTCGTACATATACAAAATATAATATAATAGCATGAATGTGTGTATGTACATATGTACGTAACATCAAATAATATTGATAACATACAATATAAGTTTAATATGAAAAATTATAAAAAAAACAAAAGAATAATAAGAAAATTTTCCACGCCCATTTAATAGTTGCTGTTTTATATTTTTATATAGACGCAGGTATGAGAGGAAAGGTAAAAATAAAAAATAAATATTAAATCGTCGATTGGCCATGACAAGACAATGTTGTAAGAAGTAATAATAAAAAAATAATAACAATAACAAATTATATTAAGAATATTAAAAAGCAAAACAAAAATATAAGCAAACTAGCAGGGGAAAATAGCAGTTCTCTCCCATGATTTCGTTTTTCTATAAACAAAATATAAAAAACACAAAAAACGAAACAGCAATAAAAAATTTTATATTAACAATTAGATCAAAAATCATTTCAACACAAGGAAAATATTAGAGACTTCATTAAAAATATTATTAACAAGAGAAATATGAGAGAGAGACTGAACGTATAATAGAAGTGTAATTTTCTTAAATCGTCAATCGCGATTCTTTTACATAATAAATATAATAATAATAAAAATTATATTTTTATTTCAAATACATATAAATATGTTTTATACAAAATATACGTATCGTAAATACTATTGATTTGCACACACACACTCCTGAATTCATTTATAATAATAAACATGAGGAAGCATAAGCAATCAAAAATGAAGTTCGATAGAATAACAGAACAATCATCGTTACAAACTATATAGGTACACAAATATGTATTTAAATTCATACATTGTATGGAATTTTAAGATATAAAATTTAATAATAAAAGTAGATGAAATAAAATGATACCAATACAAATAAAGAAAAAATAAAACACACATTTACACAAAATAACAGAAAAAAAACTTGATTTGCAAAACATAATATTACATCCTTATAATAACAAGAGTGTGGTAAGAAAACAAGAGAAAAACCGAAAATAAAACACAAAACTTAACGAAACAAAAGGTAATGAACAACAATGTAAGTATAGTTAAAATAATATTGGTTGTCTTCATTGCCCTGATAACAAAACCAAAATATACATCACGTATTTGAATTAAAAAAATTTAACGAAAGTATAATGAACAATGTAGTAACAGTAAATGTAGTGATAGTATATGTATGTGTTATTGATGTAGTAGTAAAAATGCGTTTTTAATTTTTGATATCTATTTTTGCTTATTTTTACTTAAGCAATTCAAATTCAAGCAAAGCAAAAACACATCGGATGAAATTTGAATAAAATTTATTCATAAAATAAAAAATAATTGAAATAAAAAAAATATTCAATAAAATAAAACGAAAATTTACTAAAAAGTAAAAATAAAGTCTTGTGTCCATACACACACATAATAAACATACACTATGAGTAATTATGCATGTGTGCAATAATATTTATTTTCTTTTATTGGTGTTATACACCGTGTTTGACTAATAAATGGAAAAGATCCAATCGAGGAATTCGTTAAAATTTTTTTGAGCATTTATTCGCTTTAAATATTCCAAAAAGATAACGGTGCGCGGATATACGACAAAAAAAAAATTGTTTTTTTTTGCTCATTTTTCGTCGAATTTGTTACAAAAAGTGTTTATCTCTTAACTGTAAATAAATAATTTAACATGAAAATTTTTTTCTGAATTTTTCTTATATATAAAAACAATAATAATAATAAAAATTACAATAAATAAATCTACGTACAATTATTATGTTTGGTGATTATTTTATTAAACAGTTATATTTTTGTTTTAACTTAAGATGAAGTTTGATTAAGGAAGTACTGTTTTAAGTGAATTAAACTTTTATAACATTTGTTCTTTCCAATTATAAAAATACTTTAAAATTTTTACCTAATATGCGCGCTTAGCTACATACATATACATATATGTACATCAATGCTAATTAAACGTGGCTGCGTTTTACAATTGTTACTTCGTATAATAGGCTACTGGTTGCAAATAATTAAAGGATTTTAATTAAATATTTATTTTCATACAAAAAAAAAATAACAAACAAATTAAAAAAGAAATTATTTATTTAAAAAATTTAATTATTTTTTACAAAAAAATGATAATAATGTTTAAAAATAAATCATTAGATTAATTAATTAAATAAATAATATATAAAAAAATAGCTAAAATAAGTGAAAATATTAAAAGTGTTGGATACGCAAAAGGTGAATAAAAAAATTAAAAATTCAATATAAAAATTTTTTGATTGTTTTAAAACCAAAATGTTTTAATTGCAAATAAAATTTAATTATTTATATTCTAATTAAATAATAACAATTTTTTTAATTAAAAATTTAATAATTTTTCTTGTTATCTTGTATTAATGCAAAAATTAATCTTAAATATAATTAATTGAAATTTTTCCAGTTGGAAAATTTATTTTTTATTTTTTTTAATTAATTTATATATGTATGCAATATGCTGCAAGAAATTCATAAATAATAATTTATATAATTATTTAATAATATTAGAAAAAAATTGTATTTCTTTTAAAGAAAACAAAAATACACATAAGTATTTTTACATGTACATATTTGCAAAATTTGAAAAAAAAAATATTTAAATTAAAATAAATTTATTTGATTTAACAATTTAAAAATTTATTTTAAATAACCATAACTGTTGGATTTCTACAATTTATTGATTGATCAAAGTGTTTCTCGCTTGTTGTTTTTTTTTTGACTTTAACAAATAATATCAAATGTAAATAATTTTTTATTTTACTATTTTTTATAATATAAAATGAATTTAATTAAAAAATTGTATATTTTGATAATATTTTATTAGTAACATAAGTACAATTTTTATTGTTAAAGAATAAATAAATTAAAATATAAATTTAATTTAAAATCCCATTAATAAAATATGGATTGTAACAGGCTTCGTCGACGTGGTTCGGATATCGGGGAAGAATCATCAGTGGTATGTGTTTATTGTATTGTCTTTGTTGTTATTTTAATTCCTGTTTTATTTTTGGTTTTCTTATATTTTTTCCACTGAAATGTGTTGTATACGAATAAAACAGAATTTTTATTGCATTTTTATTCAGTTAAGTTCGAGTTAAATTTTTCCCATAAAATTTTGTGTAATTCGAATCACTTTAATTTCATTTTTGAGTACTTATATAAACATGATTTTGTATAACATTTGCTAAATAAGAAGCTAATTTCTTACATTGCTCTTATATTCGAAACTTTTTTTTCTGAGTCTTTTGATTTTGCGTATCAAAAGCTATTTGAATCGTAGGATTTTCTTGGTAAAGTTATTATATGGCTCGTTTAAATTCTTCATTTTAATTCTAAGGAAAGTTGTTAGGATTCTTTGACCATCTTTGAGGTCTTTGAATATTTTATTTACATCAGTTGGAATTTGTTGAGAGCTGATTTACCATTTTCAATTAATTATTTATTTTATTTGTATTAATAATTTATTAAATAGCAGTTCCGTTGTGGAAAACTTGAATTAAACTAAAATTTGTTAAATTTTTTTTGCGTGAAAATCGACGTTTTACAACTCATATCAGAAAGATTAGGTGTGGTAGGTAACATTTGAGTATTTTTGACAATTTATAACATGTAAAATCATTTTATGTGTAAATATACATAATAATAATAAAAAATTGGCGCTCACATAGTTTTCCTTTTTTTGTACTGAGTATCCTAATCGATTAATTGTTCTTAATACTTATAAGGATTAATCGGCTTCTAAAAACTTCCAAGCCACATATTTCGATTAAGACAGAGGCTTTGTGAAATTAGGGCTTGTAGAAATAGAGTGCACAGTATTAAAAGCATGGCTTTATATTAGAATTGATAACATTTTGAAAAATATGAATCATATGGTCTTAAATTTCTGGTTTTTTATACAAACTTTTTTTTACTTTCAAATCCTTTAATTTTCAGCAACAATTTATAATTTCAATTCAGCAAATTATTACAATATAATTTGCATAAATTTATCTAACATTTTAAAACCGACGGAAATTGAAAAATGAAAACATTTAAGTAAAAATATGTATGTGTGTTTTACATAAAGCTTGGTAAGTAGCTTTTCAAAAGATATAACCAATTAATCAAAAAACTTTTGGCCTTGTCCAAAATTACGAATATCTTGTCAAATCTGAACATCACGTCAAACAAGAAATCTGTTCAAATACAACTTTAGACTTTCAAATTTTATTTTAAATTTGATAAAGGAATTGATTGGATTAAATTGGAAATTAATTGGAAATTTATTGACTTCTCTTTTTACAATTTTAATTCATATTTATTGGCATTCTAATGCACGTAATTCTTTTCTGAAGAATTTTAGATTAAAATATTTGGTTTACTTTAAAGCATAAATAGTAAACATTCATTAAAATAGTAAACATTATCACAAAGTTAAAAACAAAATTCTGTTTTACTAACACTATTTCCTTATTATTATAATATGGTTTCTCATTGCATATCCGTAGGATGAGAATAGGAAATTGACATGTATGATGAAATTGTATGGTTAATTATATCAGCTAAAGTACCTATGTAATTTTATTTTCTGTTTAAAGGACATGTACTGTCAATTCTCTTTCTTTAATTTCAAATCGGATAAAGTTTAAGTAGTTTTAAAGTGGCAATTGAAATTTTTCTGTTTGAATTCTGAGAAAAGAATTTTATAACTTACCGCATAACACAGAAATCATATTAAAAATTTGCAAAAAGAAAGATTTTAAACAAATGTTAATGTTACCGTCTACATCAGGTATGCCAAACTCATTTATCATCACGGGCCTTTTTAGGGTTCCTTAAACAACACCAAATTATACTCAAATTTATATTTTTATTTGCAAACTAAAAAAATTTAAAACATATAATTAATACAGTCATACAAAGAAATCTTTCGTTGATTTTGATCTTTCAGCCGTTTTATTACTTTTTAATATCGAAAACAATTTTTAACACAAATATGTAAATGTAAATATGTATGTATATGTAAATAATTACAAAATTTAGTAATTTCCACTTCTTCAAATTTTTGTTTTAATACAGAAAAGCACAGCATTTCGTTTTTAGTTGTAAATTTGCATCAAGTGTTTCAATATCAAGAGAAAATGGAAAGATAAAAATAGTTTGATTTCAATTTGATGACTGTTACAATATTTGTAACAAAATTAAAAGAATTAAATTTCAAAATTTTGAAACATCGTAACGGGACGCAGGATCAAGAGCTACAGGCCGCGTGTTTGACATGCCTGATCTATATTGTCATAGTGATGTTTGTCTATATTCTTGTACGAAGATTTTTGAGAAGGTGCTAAAATTGCATTTTATGCGTATATTCCAATTGTTTTGAGAAATGTAATATAATTTTTCTGAACAGTTCTTCTGATTCCATGTTAATTAGAGTAAGATTAGAACAGCTATTAAGCTTTCAAAGCCCTACATTTACAAATTGTAGAGCTTTCGAAAAAATTTCTGTCGAAAATGCTAACTTCCCCTCTTCATTCAAATAGCAAAACGCAGTGAGGTGTTAAGTTGTTTCGATTTTTTATAGTTGTTCTCGATTACTTTTAATTAAGACAATAGATTTGGAAGTAAGTAATTAAATGCTAACTATTCTGTATATTTTGAAGCTCGTATAAAGCTTTTTAAATATTTTGTTGTTTAAAAAAACCTTCACAATAGATAATTAATGTCCAATATATAGGTGAATATATGTATAAATTTAAATTTTTATATTATATTCACAGACAATTTCAAATAACATTCATTGACAACGTTTTTAATATTTTATTTAAAAAGAATTTGAAATAAAATTGAAATAGCCACAAAATCGCTACATAAAATTAAAGTAGGAAAATAATTTAAGATTTCCGAATAATTTGAACACTGTAAATTTATTGTAAATAGCTCTTTTTTAACTTTTTTGAAATATTGTAAATTGTTATGAAATCAGCCTAGTATTCTTGAAGTGTGTTTGAATTTATAAGAATATTAGCATGTTATCATTAATGATTAATATTAAGAATCTGTGTTGCCCGCAAATTTACCGTAATTTTTGTCAAAGTAACCTTTCAAGAGAAGTCAGTACTATTTTGACAGGTGCAAAGCGACCCACGTAAATATCATGTCCTTCTTGTGTGTGAAAGGTACATTTTTGTTACAATTTTATTACATTCATATAAACGATAAGTAAGCAAGTATTTACATCTAATAAATTATGCGAAATATTTTAAGTTTTATTATGCAATTTCAGTATTAACAGTTAAATTGAATGCCGTATTCGCAGTAATTCGTTACTGGTGAAAACACTAAGTCAGAAAGGCTTTTTTTAGAAATGTAATTAAACTTATGCCTAATATAAATTTTATTTATTTAATTTTTTATTTATTTATTTCAATCTATTGGGAAGTCTCCTTTACAGATTTCAGATGTATAATTAACTTAAAATAAGATAAGAAAAGAATAAACTTAACAAAATATATGTAAGTAACTAAAAATAATTGTAAAAATAAGTAACAATTTGACATAAAACTAAAAAAAAGAAAAAAAAATTAATCAAAAAACTTGATGATTTCTCTTTTAAATTTATCTCTGTTACAATGGAAATCGATTTCGGAAGCACAAACATTAAATAAATGTTGAGAATTTGCTATAGGCTCTGAAAAGCCGTAGTTAGTTCGGTGAAGATCTAAATATAAAAAACGACAAGCTCTTACATTACGAATTGGCGCATAAATATTGTACAAATTTAAAATAAGCGGGCAATTTAATCTCGCAGACAAAATATCGTAAGAATACATAGCTGATGCAACATTACGTCTAGATTCAAGAGTTTGAATGTCTATCAACTTACATTTGGCAATGTACCCAGTAGCATTCATCTCCCAATTAAACTTGCGTAAAGAAAATCTAAATGTTTATTTTTTAAATTTAAAAAAAAGAAAATTTTGTTCACTTTTAGAAGGGAGATGTTTATTTATTACTATAAAGCTATTGCATTATTCTCCTATAGCGGGACAAGTGGGGAATCTTAATAATGCCAAGTTAGTTCTACATACTTAATTCGTTTGGCGATTAATACAAAATTAGATATGGTAGCAGCAAAACTTTTTAATTCAAACATTTAACGCTATAAAATCTTTATTCATAAAAAATTACCAATTTAAAATAGTTTGTTTTTATAGGGGCATCTTAATTTCTCTCTAAATCTAAATCAAAAAACAAAAAAAAAATTAGAAACAAACTTATTTTAGTAAAATTTTATAAAAACTATATTTGCATTAAAATTTATTTAGAAATTTGTAGGTCAGTCAATGGTAAACTTTATTCGAAAATATTTGAATGTTTTCCATAATAACCTAAAAAGAGAAAATACATTCTTTTTTTATTTATAGAAATACGCGCTGTCGTTTATTCATTTCAGAAGAATCAATTGATTTTTGTTAAATTAAACAGTTAAATTCTTTATTCTTTTTCTTCTTCTTTTTTTTCATAATTTTATTAGTTTTGAAAATAAACTTAGTATATAATTATTTAAGTAAATATTAAATTTTCAAAATTTTTTTTTTTCAATAAAACCGCTTTTGCATATAGTGCTATAGATTGTTTAATATTTAACAATAATAACAATGACGATGGTAGTAGGAAAATATAGTAAAGTTACTGTACTAATAAATCATATTTTTACCAGTACGAATGAATGTTTGAAGGGTATTATTTATTTATCACTCCGTTTATAACGCTAAGAAGAAAATGTGTGAGACATACATATAAGTATATGTTTTTGATTAGCACCTAAATCTGAGTCAATATAGATAAAACTCAAAAATAGTTTAAGCTTACGCACTAACTAAATTTTCGCAACTGTAAAAGTTTCGATAAAATTGTAAAAATTATTTACAGTTGTTACCGAAAGGACTATATTTGTTTCTGATAGTAGCCATACACCTTTACAAACACTTTGTCTATATTTCGGGACCTATAAAGTTTACAGTACTATAAAGTTTAATTTCGCATAAATAAATGAAAACACAGGGCTATTCAATTTCATTAATATTTGGTCACGCGAATGCAATACTGTCTGACAAAATATTTTGTCGTGCTATACATATATAAACTAGAATATGAAAATTTTATACGAAAAATTAACACGGCAAACTTTAGTAATAGAGTCATGGAGGAATTTGTAGTTATTCCTTTTGTCAACTCTGACGGAACTTTAAAAAAAAATTCGTACGTGTATTACAGAGTTAACACAGTCAACTATATTTTTTCTCGTTTTTTCATTATTGTATAGTAACCTTTAATACTATCAATTATTGTTGTTGTTCGGGTATGTATTTTTAATGGATGAAAATAAATACGCGTTTGTCATCAGCAAGGTTAGTCATTAATGATTTATATATGTATGTATGTATTTTAGAAAAGTAAGTTAGCCCATCAGTTAGAGAGTAAGAGTTGAAGAATTCGAAAAATATTATGTGATGAGTGGTTTTTGTATCTTTAATATTTTGCTTTTTACAGTTTTTTAAAGTAAAAATCGGTGTTGTTTTTGTTGTTTTTGAAGAGGCGTACCTATACAAAAAAAAAACGCGCAACGAAAATATTCAAATACAAACAAAATTTGTATAGCTTTTTTTTAATTGTCTTTTTTTGTTTAATTGTGTTTCTTTTTTATAGGAATTGAAATGTTTATTTGTTTAAAATATTAACGTTTTGCCATTTTATATTTCTATCATTTTATTATTATTTAATTTTAAAAAAATAGTTTTGAAGAAAAGAAATTATTATTAAAGGTTAATAATCTGAGACGATAGAGAGAGGCAAGTATGTGAGTTGTTGAATTAAAAAATCATAAATTTAGATAAAATAAGAAAACAAAAATATAATAAAGAAATTAAGAGTATTAACGTCAAATGTTATGCTGTTATACTAAAAATATAAATTGAGTTGGTTTTAGAACACTTTGTTAATTTTGTAGTTTTTTAATTATATCCAGGTTTGACGCCTCCTCGGGTTCTTCTTACTAGATAAATTTTTTCACGAACTCGTTTTCTAAAAAATTTTGAGTGAAAATGTTTCAAATTCGTTTTTCTATTTTATAGGTCGAGAAGTTTAGCCGAAATTTAGAATATTTTTAGAAATTTCAATATGATGAATAAATTAATAACTGAAACTTTAAAAAACAATAGCAATAGGTTTAGAAATTCACTAAAGAAACTTGATAAAATAATAAAAAAGCAACCACATTTAATTTAATTAAAAAAGCAACCACAACCAGAATTTAATTTACATTCTTAAAAATTTGTATATTCAAAATATCAAGCATTTGCTTTAAAAATAAGAAAACGTTATCATTTTTTAAATCACAGTTCTTTAAAAATTACACGCAATCGGAATAAAAACTCTTTTTAAGATCTTATTTTAGCGCTGTGTTCAATGTTGCGCAAACGTTGAAGTGTGCAACATAACCGTTGTATGCTTCTTAAAGCTTGCTAATAATTTTCATATTATTTCAAAATTTTAATGATTTTTATTGCGAAAGTACAAGGAGTAACAACTTAATGCCTTAACTTTAAGTACTCAAAGAATTGTTTTACATTAAGCTCAAAACACATATCTGAAGAGTAAGTTAAAAATCTACCAATTTTGTTAAAAGTTTTTTCGATTCTCTAACAATTAATATACGATATTGGTGAATACCTTTCTGAATTACCCTGTATTTTCAAAATTTACCTTTCCAAAGCAAATTTCAGATTTTCTGGTTGAATCGAATAATTTGTAAAATTGTTGCTATGTTCTCTAAATTGTTTGTATTTTATCAATCATATGTAAACTTAATCGTATAAATATGAAACCAGATATAAATTTAATAATGCACAATGCCTATGAAAATTTAAAAAATTTGGAAAAATGTATGTAAGTTAACATTTAAATTCCTCATTATGTAGGATTTAGTGCCTTTTTTCTTAGTTTAATTAAAAAAATAAAGAGGCTAAATGTAACTAGCTTTAAAGAAATATTATTAAAAAATATTTTTGATTATTTAAAGTTGGTCAAATAACTCTATCGATTTTGAATAATTTAAATCTCGATATACTTTTTGTTCCCATAAAAGATAAATATACAACGGTAATATTAGAGATTAAGGCATAATATGTAATTTTTATTTACACATTTTGTTATTAATTACAATTAACAGAATTGAAAAGTTCTTTATGAATTTCTTATTTAATGTAAAAAGTATCTGTAATCTTTTAAAATCATAAAAATCTGTAATGGTAATTTATTTATGATAAACTTTAAATCAAATAAACACCTAAACAAGATTGAAAACAAAAAGCTTGCTATCACCTGTTGATTAAATAAAAAATTTTACAATAAAAGAAAAATTTTATTTTTCCCATATACTTAACTTTATTTCAGTTTTCGTCTCATAACTATTATATACAAATAAATACATACAATTGCATTTATATACATACGTTAGTATCTACATAATACACATTTTATATTTTTTACTATATTTTCCCACGTAGTTTCACCATAATTTCAAGAATTTTAACTTATCACAAAATTTCTGAATATACACACATTGTAAACAATTATGAACAATTATACATACGAATGTACATATGAAATTATGTGTATACTATAAATTTTGTTGAAAAAGTAACACTCAAATAAAACCCCAAAGATATCAAAAAAAAATTTTTTAAATTTTCTTCTGTGCCGTTTTGTACTACCAAACCAATTTATCAGAAAATCAGATAAATTTTTTATATAGAAAAAAAATAATGCCATGGGTTTTCACACCCAACTATTATTATTCTATAGTGTATTTTTACTAGGTAAGATGAAAAAAGAAGAAAACATAAAACAATAAGGAATGGAAAAGAAAATTTCTTTTTTGTTTTTTTTATTTTTCGAAATCAGTAACGTAAAGATAAGTGAATGCCATTTGGATTTTTTTTCTTACTTTTCGCGCATTTTTTATTTACTACAGGAAAATATTGATGAAATGTTCCATTTATAAATTTTGAGATAAAAATGAACCAGATGTACAACATGCTGAATGATGCTACTGCAAGTGCATACGATATTTTCATGCTGTTGATTGTCAATGGATTTCAAAATTTTTCATATTATCAATAAGTATTTAAATTTTAGAATTTATTATTTAAGAATTCCTATTCGAATATTTTTTTGCCAATCCTGTATTATGTTCTTTAAGATCAAAAATAGGATCTTTGCCGATCTTGAATGTTTAATCGTATTTAAAATTGTCCTTTATTCTTATTTAATTATGAAGCGTCTATTTACGGCAGTTAAAATTCCTGTTGTGGTTTGCATGAAATTCCCTTATGTCAATTTCAACTAGATTTTTAAGGCAATAAATTCAAATATTACTTATTACCCTAATATACATCCAAGTTACTAGTTAATAATAAGTTGTTCTTGTTGTTGTTTTAGTTTTTTAACTGAAATTCAATTGAATGAATGCGAAACTGTTTCTTCCATCTTTCTCAGAACTGCTTGGGATGGACCGGAATCGGTGTCGCGCTGTTACTGGTCTCTTCACTGGGCATTGTCCGTTGAAATATCACCTCCACAAACTGGGAAAATCGGACTCCTTTTTGATTTTGCCAGGGTGATGAGGAGATGGCCATACATATTCTGTGTAGCTTTCCCACTCTGGTTGTCAAGAGATGCAGATGGTTTGGGCGGGGTTTTCTCAGTGTTGGGAAGCTCACGTCCAACTCCCTGAGAGAAATCTCAGGGTATTTATTTGGAACTGTGATAGTTTGAGTGGGAAATAGAAATTTTGTATAATTGTATTGGATTTTGCTCTATACAATTTTAAAATACAAATTTCAGGATTAATCTAATTTTGTTGTTTTGATTATATAAAAACAAAAAATTTGTTATTAATCACAATTGAATACAATATACATTGGTATATATATGTATATATGAGTATTTAATTGTAATTTTTCATTTTGTAAGAAAACCACAAGATGTTTACGCATTGTATAACGTACTCGTGTTAATTGTAAAATTTAAAGAAAACCATACAATTAAGTTTTATCATTTTAATCTGGTGAAATCATCATTTAATCGTCGGATTGATGTAATTAATTGATTTTATATTTGAGGTTAAATTATAAGCTTATTATATTGTTCACCTTTCTTTTATTAACAAAATTATTCATGGTAAAAAATTTTTTTCATATTTGTTTTGTTTCATTTTTCATATAAAAATTAATTTTACTTAAAATTTTCTCCTCAATTGGAGATTTACGCAGTTAAAGATTATAATATGAAGTCAAAATCAAATAAGACTTATAATAAATTTAAATAAAAGTTCTTTTATTTCTTTTTCCTTATAAATTGAAGAGTGTTATAAAAAATACAATTAGTTTATAACAGTAATCATTAATGTTTGCGATTGAATTTGTTGTCAATAAGTTATCCATTTTTCACAAATATTTATTCATATATGTACCATAAAACCCAATAATTGAAAGACATATATAATTTTAATATTCGTGTTAATCATTTAAGAAACTATTTTATCAGATTTGGTTTTTATGACTTTCCGCAAAAAATTTAATCCAAACGAAAACAAATCATTTGCAATTCACGATTAAGAATTCAGTGTGTTTACTCTAAGATTCTATATTTATTATTATGTTTCATTCGTTGCTTAGATTTAGATAGAGGTATTGATTTTGAGAATGTTTTTAAAAACAACTTAGATCAAAGCCACGGTTTTAAAGCAGCGCGTTTTAGGTTCCACCTAAATATCTAGGTGTTCTATCTATATTACTTCATTAGTTCCATAATGTTTTTCGATTTTAAACGAAACTATTTTCCGGCTCCATTATGTAATTATTGTTTTCTGTACTACTAAATATTATATACAGCCTTATTATGAATTGCACTAGTAGGATCTTACGAATTACGAACTTAGCTACAACGTAGACTTTTGAATGATTTCAAGTTATATTTGTAGAGATTCTGAGTCACCTATGGCAGCACCATTTTTTGTTAAAATCAGCATTTTATATTAACTGTCAAATGTTATTTTTTGTTGCTGTTTGAGTTAATAATTTTCAGACAAAAGTTTTTTTTAAATGCGGGGTTTTGAACTTTTTTTAGTTTTTGGATATTTTTTCAAAGTGAAAAAACTATTTTTTTTTTAATTCCCCTTCTTGGTAAAGCTGTGTTGGAGGAATTCAAGCTCAAAAAAAAAATTCAAACTTAAAGAATTTAAAATGACCGTTCTCTTTAAGTTACTTGTTACATGTGATTATTTGTTTCGTAGACTTTGATATTTACTGTTAATGCGAACGTAATTTATGATTACTTTACTACGAATATTCAAATTTGGCAATATGGCATTCGTAATTTTCCGAATTTCAGCGGTTTTGTATTGTATTTGTAATTTTAAGGATATAGCTAAAAAAATAAAGTTTCATTCTATGAAGTAGGACAATTTTGGAATTGTTATTACGACTCACTTTTACTTTTAAGTATCGATTTATATATGTACATATATTTTCAGTGCATGAACATGTTTTATATTATAGATGAAAAATGTATTCAGTTTCCACTTAAAATAGTGCTCTCTCACATTTCGTCATTTTGAATTACTTTTTATATTAAAGTTTTTATTAAATTTTAGAAATTTTGGTTTTCTCATACAAAGAGATTTGAAACATTCAATTAAAAATTCAATAAATGTTTGTTTTACACATTTATTTTAAATAGGTGCTCTAGTCTAAATCGTTTATTTCATATGCAACATGATTGTTGATACGCTATTTTAAAATTTTCTTGCCTTTTAGAAATACTATTAACCACAACAACAAAATATATTTGGGGTTATTGAAAATTCTTATATAAATTATTTTAAAAATTAATAAATATTTTTGACAGAATTCAATTTTATATCAGCAGCCAGTAAGAATAAATATGAAAATTTTCAATTTTCAGAAATATTAAAATAATTTACAACATACATACATACATATATTTAATTCTATTCTTAATTTCTGGGCTAAAAACAAAATTAATTGTATGATGGCACATTTTATTTAAAAAAAAAGGTCACAACCCTCTTGAATTTTGTAATAAATCTGTTTTTCTTTTCTGTTGTTTTTTTTTTTATTGCAAAAATTTAGGTTGCCAATATTCTTTATTTTGTCTTTCAACTTTGTGTATATACATACATAGTTTTATAATAAATGATTAATAACATTTTAATGAATATTCACCAGTTGAAGTGTAAAGGCATTTATGCTTTCATATTTTTAATATTTTCTTAATTAAAAGTAATTGCAAAAATTTATATTTTTACTAGAAATAATAATATTATTCATAATTTATGCACATATTTACATACATTTGTAGATATGTATATGTACATGTAAATTATTCACATACATATTTAGATTTTTAATTTTTCAAAACAATGCTGGTTAAATAATATTTTATTCAATAATAATTAAGCTAATGTAAACGAATGTATGTTTTTAGCATATTTCCAAGAAAGTTCGATAAAGATATTCTTATTGGTTTGCATTTGTCGGTCTGTGGGTTCATTTCTGCTTCTGTTTACAAAATTCTATTTCTAACCTCTATTCTGTTTACAAAATTCTGTTTACCTATTATTCTGTTTACAAAAGTCTATTTACGTCTGTACAATACAGAGTCGAAAATATTAACATTTTTTAAGCCCCGTATATTAATTTTTGCAGAAGAGATTTTCTTCTCTTCTAAGCGATTGTTTTTCTAAAATAAGCCAGATTTAAATTTTCGACATAGTATATATTTTTCCAAAACTGTAAGCTAAATTTCTATAAAATCGGAAAGATAACTGAAAACTGTTTCTTAACTAACCTAAGAAATCGTCCGGCTATTATGTTGTTTTCATCCCAAAAGTATGCATTAGTTATTTGACCTTTTCGTATATGTACTCATAATCAATTAACGAAAAATTCTTTTTTTGTCAAAGTATTTTCATTTACTTTCCGAAGGGAAATGCGCTAGCTTACCAACCAGTGATTTTATCCAAATTTATTTATCAGTATTAAACATGTAATATAAATTAAATATTGTGTGTACACATATATGTACATATGTACATGTGTATGTATAATTAAATTTACATGAATATTGACGATTATATCGGAATTTTTTTGAATTATTTTTAAAATTTGAATTTATTTCTCTTATTTTTATTGTGCATATAAAGATGCGGGGGTGTTAATTAATTTTTTTAATAAAAGTGTTAGAAAATAATAGAAGAGAAATACTCAATAATTTTATTTATAAAAATTTTATATATGTACGTATTATATATATAAAAATATTGTAAGACATGACGTCTATTTAAGTATTTAATATGTACATATTCGTATAGTTGTATCTGTGTGTATATTACAAAAAAAAAATCATATAATAAGTAGCAATAAAATGTCAAGTAAATTTTCTTCATGAAATCAACATTTGATTTACGATATTTTTTTAATATTTTTTCAGAACGAAGCGATTATTATTATTATTATGTACTTATCTTAATTATAAATCTTTGTTATTAAAATTTAAAGTAAATTAAAAATTACATACGTTTGAACATATTTAACATTGAAATTTGCATGTAAATGTACGTATGAACGAATTTATTTATATTACAGATATTTCAATTTTATACAGGTTGGTTCACTACCAAATTGCACTGCTAATAATTAAGCACAAAATATATTTTGAGCCAATTATTGCTTGAAGGTTTCGAAGTTTGTATCGTAACAATTTCAATAATTGTTTAAACATATTACATTTTAAAGAAAAGTTCATAAAAAATGCTTTTGCGCCCCAAACATTGTGAAACAGAAACTCAAAAAGAAATCGCTTAAGGATACTGTTTATACCCGTACGAACGTATGTTCGAAGGGTATACTAAATTTGCCTTACCGTTTGTAACGCTAAGAAATAACGGTGTTAGATATAGACTCAAGTGTATGTTTTTGATCAGCGTCAAATTCTGAGTTGATTTAGCTTTGTCTGTCCGTCCGTCCGTCCGTCCGTCCGTCCGTCCGTCCGTCCGAACGATAACTCAAAAACTAATTGAGCTAAGTTCACCAAATTTTCACAAATGATTTATTGTAGTAAGTGCCAGAACCCTATTTAAATTGGACATGATCGGGGTACCGGTTCGGGTAGCTGCCATACAACTTCAAAATTTATTTGGCTATATCTCAGAAACTATAAAAGTTATGGCATTGAAATTTCACACAAACGAATATATTAGTAGGGCCAATATGCCACATAAAAGTCGTTGAAATTACTTGGCTCCTTCTGGTACCTGCCATACAACTTCAAAAATTATTTGGCTATATTTCAGAAACTATTAAAGCTATGGTATTGAAATTTCACACAAACGAATATATTAGTAGGGCCAATGTGTCTCATAAAAGCCGTTGAAATTACTTGGCTCCTTCTGGTACCTGCCATACAACTTCAAAAGTTATTTGACTATAACTCAGAAACTATAAAAGCTGTGATATTGAGATTTCGCACAAGTGAATATATTAGTAGGGCCGATGTGCTTGATAAAATTCGCTAAAATTTCTTGGCTCTTTCTGGTAGCTGCCATACAACATCAATAGTAGTTTGGCACAACCAGTATTTTGAATAACACATAGTACTGAAATTTTGCATAAATTAATATGGTAATACGGCAACTTAAAGTCATAGTCTGCCCCATAGTTAGTTATGGCACATTAGTTATTCGCACATAGGATAACAAATTCGTACGGGTATCACAGAGTTGACAAGGTCAACTCTATTTTTTTTCTCGTTTTGAAATACATTTGAGGTTATCTCTTAATTTTGTAAGCAAATTCACGATTATCTCGGAATAGAAAATAATCTCGGTCATTCAGATATTCTTGAACCTTGTTCAATTAAAGTTATTCCCTGAAGCTGCATTCATTCTGCTACAAAATTCTGTGTAATATGATGACATAAAAAATGGACATGACTTTCTTTTCCTATTTTCCTAAATTGTGATAGAATTACTACAGTATGGTCAAGTTTTGATACCAAACTATTGAACAATATTAAGAGACAATAGAATTAGAAAAACAACCGGTAAAAATTAATTTTCACTTAATGTAAAAATTAATTTGCATTTCAACAAATTTTGTAACTGTTCCACTCCATACTTGATAATACTCTACGTATAAGTATATTTATATATGTATATTATGTATGAATTTTAATTATATAAGCTTGTGATAAAGTATCGTTGAAAATATCAATGCCATAAAAAGAAAAATAGAACGTTCTGCTATTAATTAATTTTCATAGAAGTTGTACTCGTATCGGTAAATTAAAAATAAATATACAACATTGAATATAACATGTAAACGTGTAAATTTCTTGTTTTTATGTAATATGCACATGTAGATTGAAGCAAATTACAAGCTCTCATAGTTGAGTCTGGAACATTTGAAATTGCTACAACTTTTGATATTTTGACGTATTCTACTCTCTAGCAACATTATATATATTTTAAATTTATAGGTTCCCCAATGTTTAACAGAGAAGGTAAACTGAATTTACTTCATAAGCAAGGAACAGTAATTTCTGACATGTGAATTTTTGTTAAGATTTCAATAAAAATACGCGTGCTTTATGTATATCATCGAGTTAAATATGAGCATTCATTGAAGGGCTAATTTGATTTTTTCTACGTATTTCACGTATTTGTATAATAATTTTATTGTGTTTCTTTGATGGAATTTAATAGTGGGTCACAGTGCAGTTTTACAATGCAGTAATGTGCAGTAGTACTTTTTCAATATCTTAATAATTCATGTTTTAATGACAAAAGAAAGTGCTTCATTTATAAATTCGAATGTTCAGTTTCAAAAAAGTTCCAACATAATCTCGATATGAACATTTGCTGTGTATATGAAGCTAGAATATGAACTTAATGTAAAAATTTATTTTTTTAATTTGTACAACAATCAAAATAACCATATTTAAAGCAAATTAATTTGTTATCGAGTACTTTTTTGCGATAAAATTGTTAATTTTATTTTAATATTAAAAACTTTATTGAAAAAAATAATTAATAGCACATAAAAAATTAATAGCAAAAATAAACGTTTAAAAAACAAAATAAGAATTAAAAGTTTTTTCTAAATTTTAATTTTATTTTAATTATTCCGCCATTTTGAAAATTCTGATAAGGTATAAAAGATTTCATTGTATTTTAAATTATTAATCAATTTGTTTTTTAATTATTTATTTCTTAATCAGTCGTTAATAATATAAAAATTTTAAAATTTAAGAGGTAATGGGAGTCTATAATGGTGTCATACTTCAGTTTCGGTAAATTGATAAACGACCTCACCCTTGTAAATGTTTTACATTTTCATTAAATAGAAATATAACAAATATTTAATAGACATTTAATTTCGTTAGAATAATTCAAAATTTGGTGAAATTCGAATAAATTACTTGCATGAATGTAAAAAAAACATGAATTCAATAAACTGTAATCGAAAATTAAGTACTGTGATTAATCGCATTATCATGTGAAGCAGTACTACTTTAGTTTAGTTTAGTTAATGCAGACTAGTTGTTGTATAAACGATATTGAAAATTTTTTCAAGCCCAAGTAATATTTTTAATTAAGTGATTTTTGTTTAGCTTTTATATATCACAATAGTTTCTAATCACTTAATTTTTGCAAATCATTGTAATTTTTACTTCACGTAACGAAAGCAGATATGCCTACAAATATTTTAATTGAAATTTCTGAACAAAAAGATATTAGGATCTTAACTGATAAAATTAACTCATTGTATTTTTCTATTATTGAATAATTATGAGTCTACATACCATACTATAAATATATTTTAATTATACAAGCATATATAAATGTATGTTTGGATTTGTACCTATATAATATAAGGACATAATACTTAAACTAATTTCGTTATCTAGAGGTACTGATATCTATATGGATATCTTTTAAAAAGAAACTAAGGTGGTCAATAACTAATCGCAAAGTGTATTTAGCCAAAATATTGCATGAGAATCTGAAAATTTCCATTAAAACACGTGTTTTAAATGATAAAAACGTTAACATGCTTTTAATTAATTTACCTAGAAAATGCGAATTTGCTTCTCAGTAAAGGTTCATTTCATGTCATGCGAATTTCCTGAAAAGTTTGTCAATTTGCAGCCTAAATTGAGATACACGAATGCACCTGCACACAGCTCGACAGAAGGACATTTCGCTAAAATTTTTTTTTTTTTTATAATTCAGTGTATTTTCAGTGCTATTATAAAAGAATATCATTTAGATGTTTTTCTTCTTGGTGGCGCTTAAGGGAGCAAATTTGATGAATCCAATTTCGGTCATTCAATGCAACTCAGTAGTTATAAAATGCAATTCTTGTTCATAAAAAAATTTTGGTGAAATCTAAAATAAATTTGCATTTAATTAATTTTTAATTTCCCTCAACACTATGTACATCGTTAATTAATTTTAAGATCATTTATATAACAAATAACAGTTATTAAAGATCAATAAACTTTGCTCATTTGCTTAATGTGAAAAAGATATGTAGCAGTTTTGCTAATTGCACATACTTATTACATGAATATTAACTTAAATCGTAATCAACTGCTCAAGTAAAACTACAAGTAAAATTTTTCTAAACAATTTATTACACCACTAAACAAATATAGTTTTATTGTATTGTTGTTATGATCAATATTGTAACTGTACAATGTTGCACCTGATTCCATTCTTAAAATGTTTTTTGGATTTATTTTCAACCAAACGATAATAAATAAAAAGTCTTGATTCTTGTTTATAAAGTATGCCTACCTTACCAATCTGGATAGCTATGTATACATATATTTGCGTACGATATAAAACGTAAAGGCATAAACTAAAATTTCCGCATATTTAGCATAAAAATTTTAAATTCATTTTTACAATGTTACAAAATGTTACACTGAATTGCATTGACGTGATTTCAAATAACTTTTTCCACAACAAATTCTCGTACATTATCATCATGGTTAGTAAAAGTCAGCAGAAAATTGTTTCTTTACACACAAAAAGAATAAACCATTATAAATTTATGTGTATTTGAGTAATAATCACATTAATAATTTGAAAAATATTATAAAAGAAAAGGCAAGAATTAAAAGGAAAATAAAATCAAATACATTATTGATTTCCTTGTTACAATATCGGCCTTACATACACCCTATTAATATTTAGTATAAAAATTGGCAGAAAATTTATGAAAGTGTAAAAGAAAACATTATAAAATTTTGAAATTTACAAGATTTTTTATTTTTTGCCTTATTTCCATTTTTCATTTTTTTTTTCCTTTAATAAATATTTAAGTATCTGCACTAATATTTTACAATATTAAATTTTATTTTTATATTTAAAAATTAATAACAACTAAACAAATGTACAGACAATGTCATATTAAAATAATGGTAGTTACAAAAGCGTATTAAAATTACATTAAAATTAAGTTAAAAATGAAACCGCAAGGTGAATTACCAATATTTCTCTTTTGATCTCGACGCTAAATTGTGCCATCATACGGTTAGTTCTTTTGCATGTTATATTGATAGCACGTTTGATAATTTTTCATAAATCTTAAGAATATGTTCGGTTAAATTTGCAGCTATGGATTCTATGAAGATTTAATCTAAGTATATAATCTATGGATTCTATGAAGATTTAAGAAAATCCATGACTAACTAAAATTTTCACGCGATTTGTTGCTTCCTATTTAAAATCCTATCCTTCCTATCGTATGTATGAGGCGATATGATTCCCCCCCCCCCCATCCCCCCAAAATTTCTCTGAAGGAAAACGTCGCAGTTCGAAATGTTTTAGTTTGGGAATGTACTAAAATATTGAAGGTGCCTCCCAATATCTTCCAAGGGTTATTCTGTTAAAAATAAAGCAATTTTTAATTTTAAGTTTCTAATAAATTTATTTGTTTACGTAGAAAATCAAAATGCAAATATCATTAAAATTAAAATAAATCGTAAGATTTCAATATTCTTTTCTTTTTCTGGGTTAATAATTAATGTTAAAGAAGAAACAGATTTAAGTGTTATTGGAGATGCTATATTGGACGATGCAGAATTCAGTTGAGAAAAGCACCTATGTATATTGGTTTATAAAAACATTTTACGAATCAACATAAACTGGCGCAGATTTATTCGCTAATTGTTTTTGGCACAAGGTGTGTTTGACTTTACTTCTTAATAAATTTTTGGAAATATTTTCCTGTCAGATAGATAGCCGTTCCATAAGTGATATTTTTGTGTAATTTCCTATTTAGTTTATAAGTCATATATTAAAAAACTTAATTGGATCGATTGGAAAAATAAAAATAATATAAATCACAAAAAAGAAATCTAAAGAAAACGAAATATAAAGAAAAAATTAAATATATGTGGTACAAAATGAAAAAGAAATAAAATAATAATCATGGCATATCCTAGGCTTCATTTGGAAGTCTTATTTTACCTCTTAATAACATTATTATAATTATGAATTTTTACCCAAGTCATTAATACTAAATATCGATATCGAGAGAGACTTATACTATATTGCATACTTTTTCAATGAGAAATTTAATATACACAATATTTTCTTATTTTGTTGTTTTCTAGTTTTCGTCAACATTTGCTTAATTCATGTTTTAAAACAATACAAAAAACAAAATACAATAATTCTAAAATAATAATTACAAAATACGAAGGGTCTTTTTATACAGTGCACATTCCTCCTTCATTTATGAAACTATAAACAGGCAGCCGAACGTGTAATGCAATCTGATACACTTGTACATTATTGTTTTGTGATTTTATTAAGGCATAAATAAATATTTTTCGTAGCATGTACAGTGTGACATAAAACTAGAATAATTTATATAGAAATTAAATGCATATTCCTAGTACTGTACAAAGATAAGCTTAAATCCCAAATACAAGCGAATATTCTCTCAACTAGATCAAAAGTAGTTCGTGAATGTCGGATCACGAAAAAATTATATTTTGACAAATTGTTAAAGTCTAGATGCCTTAAAGACACCATTTTAATTAGACTGACTTGGAGTTAAACTTATTTTACAGAATATTTTAGAACGATTGTCATTATTTTTAATAAAGTTGTTTATGTTAAATTAGTTAAGTTTAATTTGCATGTCATTTCGTCATTAGCTGAATGAGGTTTGCACCAGGGTTGATAACTTTAGAATTTAAAAAATATTCATTAAGAATGCAATTGATTTCTTGTTTTGAATCTACCAATTTATAAGTCATGTAATCTGTTGTTATATTGACCTTCGGGAAACTATTGCAGCTTTGCAGATGAACATTGAAATCACAATTGGTGATATTGAAGTTGAAATTTACGAAAAGCGAGAGGAAGTTAGAGTCTTTGAATAGAAGAAATAATTTAAATTAACCTTAACCAACAATAAAATTTTTAGCATCTACACTAAGACCTTCACAGTACTTTGTCGTAATAAAGCCTATATAGCATTTTTATGCAATTGTTTTTTGGTTTCAGTTTCATAAAGCGCACTGTATATTAATTTTAATTGTAATGGAACCATAAATATATGTTATACGTATTTATGTATGTACGTACATATGTACAATAATCAAATGTTTTCTTAATTATAAACATACATTTTACTCAATAATCTTTTGCTTTGTTTTCGAATAAAGTAGTTGTTGTTGAAAACTGAGATTATAAAAAGTAACATGTAATAATTTTAAAGACTTTAATATCGTCTCCTTGATTTGTGCATTATGTCACAAATTTTTTTTATTCTGACGAATTATTTTTTACAAAAATTGATCGGGTGACATCGCAAAGAAAAGTATAAATAAAAAAATGCATATACTTAATTATTATGATTTGAAGCAAAAATGGATAAAACATTTTTTACAGCACAAGAATTTAGCAAAATTCGTATAAATATGAATATAAAATTTGTTAATCTGGAATTTTGACCTAATCAACATAGCATTTATTACGATTAGAAGTTTCACTTTTCTTTTACACAAAAAGACCAGAAATGCTAGTTCTAGGTAAAAGACCACCGAAGTTTTTTCTGGCTAAGCGAAGGTGTTGCTAAAGATTGTAAAAATGTCTTTTAAACACTTCTTGAAAATTTTAAGAAATTTCCTCAATTAGTTCACAGAAAAAAATGAATTAGATTTTTCAACTAATCGTAATTAGCTGATCTCAAATTAGGTGTTTTTTATAAACAATTAGAAGTATTGACAACTCCTTTAGCTGTTTTAAAATTCATTATTAGCTAGCTCAACTATTTAGAATTAGTTGAATACAATATTAAAAAAAATAGATGATATGTCTAATCCTTTAGGTGTATTATCTAAAATAAATAGTTGAAAATATTCAACTAATTTTAATAGACATTTCACCTAAACATTTGGTTATTTTAGAAAAGAAAAGAAAAAATAAATTTACAGCTTTTATATAAATTCCTAATCAACGACTACATTTTTAAATATTTTGACTACAACAGTAGTTGATTCAGCTATTTCATTTTATTGCAAAAAATTGACTAAAACATTAGTTGAACTACCGAAAACATTGGCTGACTTATCAAAAGATCAAATATTTTCTTCAGAAAAAATAAAAAACAAAATACCGTTACTTTTCTTCTTCAATGACTACTTTTCTAGATATCTTAACTATAACTTTAGGTGATTCAGCCACTTTATTTTGCTCCAAAAAAAATTAACTAAAACATTAGTCGAAATATCGAAAACATTAGCTGAATTCACATAAAAACACTCGTTTTATCAAGAGAAAACCAAAAGTACCGCTAGTTTGTTTTGCATTCTAATTTTTAAAGTATTTGAATAGAAGCTAGTACATGGTGAATATTGATATAGTTAAGAAGCTTCGTTTTGTTTTTATAAAGTAAATTTTAGTGATTGAAATTAATTTAAAAAAATTTTAAAAAAGTCATTATTATTACTTAAAAAAAATAAAAATTGTTTACAAATAATTTTAAAATTGTGTTAAAAGTTATACGAGAAACTTGCTACTATTGAATACATAAGTGAACGGCAATTTAAAAGTGTAAAATTTTTATGAAATCAAATACATAAGTAAAAAAAATCAGGATCTGGTTCTTGTTCAGATAAAACTATCAAAAGAAATAATTCCTTTGTTATTGAAAATGTAGAAATTATAAATCTACCACTGAATATAGCGAACTCGAGGTTGTGCAAGGGTACCAAAGCGCTTCTTTTGGGTTGGGGCTTGGAAGAGTTAATTCCCGATTTTACAGGTAAATTATATTCTATCAATACATAATGTCATCAATTATATAATATCAAAGTTTTAATAAATTAAATTAAACAAAAATAACACAAAAAATTTAATGTAAGGTTGTATTTACAATGCTCTAATTATTTTATTTTACCTGTTGGAAGGTAAAATAAAATAATTAGAAATGAAATTATAAATTTGTAAATATAATTTTTTTGATGTTGTATAATTTTTTATGTTACATTTAGTATTGTTATTAATTATGTCCTTCATATATTTATTGCATTTTTAGTTAAGAACATTAACATTGAGGTGTTGCAAAATCTAACTGCAGATGATATCAATTTTTTGATACTTCAAGAACAATTTGGAACTAGAATTGTATTTCGGACAAGATTATTTCAGTGAAGAGATGAAAATGTAATATAAATGTTTTAATGAAAATAAGATACACACAACAAGTAAAAAAGTAGACTTAAAATATAATAACTATGATTTTACGTTATCTGATTTTGAAAAAATTAGTTGCACAAATAAATTATATGTCCACAATACTTTATACCAAATTAATGACGTAATTATTATTAGTGATTTGAAAACCAATAAGTTTTTTTTAATTATGTATGTGTTAAAAATAATACGTTTTTCTTTTGTTGTGAAGAATTGCTTATATATAATTTTGAACCACATTATTTATGTTATAATGTAAGTAGACAAAAGTGTAAACTTTTAAAAATAATTAAAACAAATGATATAAGATATCCACCTATTCATTTAATAACTATGTCTAATAAAAATATATTTATCAAAATTAAACCACCTTTTATATAGATATGTAAACATATGTATGATTTAATTAAAAACAATAAAAATCTAAAATAATGTAACATTAACTGAAAAAATATTGCAAAAAATAAAATTAAATGAAACAAAACTTAATTTTTAATTTACAACATCCTTTTATTTTCAGGATTAAGCCTAAATAAATTTAGAAGAGAGCCTAATTTATTTAGATATTTTTTCTAATATAATAGATAAAAACACTATTTTAATTATCTAATTAAATAGTTATATTTTCGATTCTTATAACTAAATAATTAGGCATATTATCTATTGTAGGGAATATTTTTCAGCTAGTTATTTAGGTGAAATTCCAATTTCTTTAGTTGAATTCCAAAAAGATTTTAAAATAATTCAACTAAAAGATTAGGTGAACCAACTCTTTGCTTAGTTGAAATCCAGACAAATGTTTAGGCGTTTTAGCTAGTATTGTAGATAAATTAGCTAATTTATTTGGTTAATTTTCCTAATTATTAAAAAGTAAATTCAGCTAATTTAAATTAGGCAATGTAGCTAAATAGTTTAGGAGGCTGAAAATCAAGCATTTCATTAGGTGATTTATACTATTGTTTTAGGTAAATTTTCTACTCTTTTTTTTCTGTGTTCTTGCGATAATTGTAAAAAATTTTACATTAATCTTTGGTGAGATCATATCCTGACATTCCCTGATATTCCGAAATTTAATTAATTGTTTTAAAAGCTATAGCTGATATATTCACTTTAAAGGAAATTAGTATATTATTCCTCTACAAATTACAACAAAAATAACAATTCATCTCGTAGTAAAATTCCAGTATTTTGCAACTAGTTTCTTTGAAAACCTAACTGCTTTTAAATATCAAGAAAAAATATTTTCTTAAAAATGATAAAATTTAAAAACAGGCTGATTGTTAAGGTCCATGTGCCAAAGAACTGGAATATCCCAATTGGTAATAAATTCTAATATAGAGATTGTTTTGAACTTTGTCATTTAACGTACAATTTGGCACAATTAAATGCTTTATCTATAGAATAAAACATTAGTGCTTTATCTATAGAATAAAACATTAGTGCACAATTAAAATATAATTTTTATAAAAAATTTTTATATGGGTGAATAGACTTTGTTTACTTACTCCTTTTCGATGGACTTTTCGTAATAAATTTATTTTTATACCCGTACGAACGTATGTTCGAAGGGTATACTAAATTTGCCTAACCGTTGTAACGCGAAGAAATGATGTTCTGAGATATAGACTCAAGTGTATGTTTTTGATCAACGTCGAATTCTGAGTTGATTTAGCTTTGTCTGTCTGCGCGTGCGTCCCAGCGATAACTCAGAAACTAATTGAGCTAAGTTCACCAAATTTTCAGAAAAGATTTATTGTAGTAAGTGCCAGAACCCTATTTAAATTGGACATGATCGTGGTACCGGTTCGGATAGTTGTCATACAACTTCAAAATTCATTTGGCTATATCTCAGAAACTATAAAAGCTGTGGTATTGAAATTTTACGCAAGCGAATATATTGGAGGGCCAATGTGCTTGATAAAAGTCGTTGAAATTACTTGGTTCCTTCTGGTACTTGTCATACAACTTCAAAAGTTATTTGGGTATTTCTCAGAAACTATAAAAGCTATGGTATTGAAATTTCACAAAAGCAAATATATTAGTAGGGCCGATGTGTTTGATAATATTCGTTAAAATTGCTTGGCTCTTTCTGGTAGTTGCCATACAACATCAATAGTAGTTTGGCAAACACCGTATTTTGAAAAACGCAGTACTGAAAGTTTGCATAAATTAATATGGTAATACGGCAACGTAGACTCTCCCATAGTTTGTTATGGTATATTTATTCGCACATAGAATAACAAACTCGTAAGGGTATCACAGAGTTGACAAGGTCAACTCTATTTTTTCCCTTTTAATTTAATTTTCATTTAAATTGTGAATCAAAAATTTGATCACATTTGCTTCACTAAAAAATTGTGTGTTGTAAATTTTACAACCAATATAGTTTTTGTATTTACATCATTGAATAAAAAAATTAAAGACATTATTCATTTAGTTTTTTCATTTTCATAAAAAAAAACCGGAATTAACAAGGACTTTTGAGATTATATTAAATAAAATTAAGAAACAAGAATTAAAATTTTAAAACTGGAACATTAAAAAGTCTGAGATTTAGTTATCCTTCCTAATAAGTTGCAATCATTCTTGAGGACGTTGTGTAAGAATTTCACTTTCATTTGAATGAACAGGATTTTATGATTGGACAAATCTTTGTGCATTGGATAGTTAAAAGCGATAGTGAATATGAAAGCGATAGTTATAATATGTTATAGTGAAATGGGTACGAATGAGGAGCGATGTTTTGCGAATGAATTCACGAATTCGTACGAATGGGTACGAATGTAATCGATGTACATAATTTCATTATTTTAATTCATGTAACTTGTTAATGTTATGTTGGTTTAATTTTTGAAATTTCACAAATTAAGGTAATATTTTAAAAGTTTTCTCATTAGTAAAAGTTGGTAGGTTCTAGTACAAACATTTGATTTTAAAATATGACATGTAAATATTTTTAGGAATATTTGTTACTGCCTGGTTTTAATATTTACAATTTTAAAGTCAATGGTTCAGACTTTATAATTTGTTTCACATACTTCTTAGTTTTTTTAAATCAAGACGTAAAATTTGGATAGTTTATTTTGAAAGTAAAAGTAATTTAAAAAAAAAATGAAATATTGGTACGTTAAGGTTTAAAGCAAACAAAAACTTGGTTTACTTTTTCTGGTTATTTTATTCAACGAGATGAGTTTGAATTTCAACCATTCAAACTTAATATAATTGTTTTGAAGATAAAAGAGATTTGAAATTGCAAATGAACTTAGGTCTTTTTCAAAATAAACTATCCAGTTATTCAACCAAAGTTTTAAAAAATAAAATTAGCTATGTCGGACCGATAAAAATTTCTGTATTTAATATAATATTTTCAATAATTTTTTTTACTCTTTATTTTATTAATCGCACTAAATTAAAATATTTTAATTTCGATTTGTAATAATCTTCAATATACTTATGATCGTATCGTGTTATTATTAATGGCATTGCATTTTGTCACAGCATGCAAAACAAAAATTTTTGAGTATTGTGACATTAAAAATCAAATTGTTTTTTCTTCGCAACGTTATTTTTAAATCTTGACTTAATATGAGCAACAAGAAGAAGGCATTAAAAATTTTGCCTTTTGTTTTTGATATCCAATGATTTTGATATTTCAACCACAAGCTACATATTTAAAAATTTTTAAATCTTTTTATTTTGGTTTTGTTACTTCTTGTAATCATGAACATGCACTTTAATGATTCCTAATTAAATTTTACAAGATAATTTTCGTTTTAAAATTGTTTTAAGAAAATATAAATGTTGTTAATAATTTTTATATTATTTTTATTTCATTAAATATTATAGTCACATGAGGATCATTCTGAACATGATGATGATATGAGAGATATCGATTTAACAGAAGAGAGCGGTCATCATATAAATCATAAATCAAAGATGTCATCGTCATCAATTGATTATACAAATTGTACTAATTCTAATTTAAATACAAGGGGTGATGGTGGTAGTAGTGGTGGTGGTGGTGGTAATAGTGCAATGATTGGTTTAGGAACAAATAATATTAGAAGTCCTTTACAAAATACAGATATACCTTTAGGGTAATTTATTGTTTTGGTTTTTGTTTAATAATTCAAATGTTTTTTTATTCATTTATAAGATTTAAAAATATTTTCAGTCATCCCCATCATCCACAATTTCCATCAAATCATCCATTAGGGGCTTTATCAAATTTTATGGGTATAACTGGTTTACACAATTTACCAAATTTACCAAATGGCGATGTTTTAGAGAAACTTAAAATGCAAGTTAGGGATATGAAAGTTGGTTTAATGGTAAAAAAGACAACATTCTAATAAAATTTAAAAAAATTATCTACATACATTTTATTCCTATGATTATTAAATTTTACAAAATTTACTTACTATGTAAATGTAGGATCAGGATTATTCACCGCACGGATTTTCACATCAAAGTTTAGCAACACCACCAAATACAGCTTTTGCATTACCAACACCAAATTTAGGTAGTTTTGGCCATCATTCACAAAGTCTATCACATCAATCTCAGTCATCATCCTCTTCATTGTCACATCAACAATCCCAATCGAGTTCACATCAAAATAATTCACATTCAATATCGAATGGTTATCCTTTTACTTCACCAAATGCACCTTGTACAAAAGATGGTAAGTTGGAACAACTGAAATATTCCTTAACACTATAGATTTCGATTTAATATCAAATCATACATAAATTTGTATTTTTATGAATTACAAGCATATAGAAAAGTTATAATTTATTCTACAGCAAACCCAGCATCGAATTCTTCTACATCCAGTGAAGCATCAAATTCTTCACAACAAAATAACGGCTGGAGCTTTGAAGAACAGTACAAGCAAGTGAGACAGGTTAGTAAACTCTATTTATACCCAAACATTATCATTTACATATTAAATGGTACGCTCTTTTCAAATTATTCTCACCTAGCTTTTATACTTTGATTCTTCCTTACTTTTTGAAAGGGATTCGCAATAAATTAAGTGTTAGTTTTTGTATTCATAATTGCAAAATGTTTTGAAATATCTGCTTTTCAGAATAGAAGAATAAAAACTATTTTAAACTGATTTTTAACAAGTGACATGTTTTAACAAGATCATAAAATATGCTCTGAAAATAATAATTAAAAAAATAATTACTTTATGTTGGCAGATAATCAAAATGCAAAATAATTTAAATTATAGTGTAAAATTTTTAAAATAATTTTTATAATCTTAAAGTTAGATAAACAAGTAGAGTAAACATACATACATATTTAAATATGTTAACATCACATTTCCCTCGACAAAGTCTCAGCCTAACTAAATGGCGAAAAATAGAAATCAAATAATTATGGAAAAGTCTCCACAAGTGATATCACATAAACAAAGAACAAAAAGAAAGAAAAAGAAGAGCAAAATTATTTACAACTTACATTTTATTGCATTCTATTTTTAAAAAATAAAAACGCATAATGCGGAATTTTATAAAGCCTTATAAAAACCGTGTTATGTTCATAACACTTGTTGTAATTCGAAAAAATAATTATATTTATTCAAAGGTTTGCTTTAGTATGATTTAATTGAACAATTTTGTAAAATTGTATTCGGAACAACACACGTTCTTACTAAGAAGATTTAAAAACTTATCAGAGGTTTCTGTATTAAATTTTTAACTAAAATTTTTTTGCCGATATAAAATTCATGTACACTTTTTTAATTTTGTTCTAAATTAAATATCAAATAAAAAATTCTAAAACTAAAATTTTTAATAATTTTTAACGTAACAATTTAAATTGTTATCTTATACATATGAACAAATAATTTGATATTTTATTGATTGTTTTTGAATAATATTTTTAAAAGTAAAATTTCAAGAGTTAATCAAATATTCAAAGTATGTTGAACATTGTTCTTGCTTAGATTGCTAAGATAAATTAGGTCTATACATTTTGATAGATCTCAATTAGTTATTTGTTTCACAACAATCCTAATCACAAGTAATCCGAAATCTGTTCCTGAAATTAAATACATATATAAAATTTTCAAATTTATTGAAAATCTAAGCATAAGAAATTTACAAAGGGTACGTCCATTGGTTTTTTGTTTTCTTTTGAATTAATGAATAAAAATATTATGAACATTATTGAATTTATTTGCGAAACCTTAAAAGTTTACCTATCAATGTGAACATTTTATTTTGTTATTATAAAGTAAACTATAAAATAATAGGACAATTGCCACAATTTTGTTGCCTTTAGCTTGTGATTTATCATTTGTTTTCCATTGCTCTTAATGTTAGTACTATTTGAAAATATTTTTATCCAATTTTTTAAAAAAGATAATGTAGACCCAAAAATTGAAGTTTTATCAACACTTTTAACTGTTTAATACAAACAAAGAAAAATTTAATTTTCGTAACCTGGCCCTAAATTTTTTGATAAAAATTTTGTCTTCTTGGTTTTTTTAAGCAAAATTTTAACAAACTCCGCAAGTTTGTAAAAGTTGTTACGATTTCTAAAATAATAAAACAACAAATGAACTAATTAAAATTATGTACCGTTCAAGGTTCGTAGATCGCAGGTGATTTTTCATACTTATATTATAATAAACAGTTAAATTTTTTTTTTGCGTGGAAACTTATTTTCCTATGGATAAAAAGGGTTAAACACACTATAGACACGTGACAATGCAACCAATTTCAATATTGATCTATTTTACACAACTGTATTAAATTTTCGAATATTCTTAGAATTAACAGGAACATTTTTTGATTTCCTTATTGTTTTGTAACACATTATTTTTCTAATTATATTTGTTATGTAATAGAATTACTAAATATTGTTTAAGATTTTTTTTATGCTCTTCTCACATAAAATTATTTTTGGTGTTCCGAAAATATCGGTTTGATGGCCTTAACCTTGAAAGTATAAAGTAAAAACAATAAACGTATTATATATGTAAATACGGAGTTGCTGCATTAGTGTAATTTTTTAAACAAAATAAGCATAAAACAAAAACAAATACTAAAATAACACATTTTTAATATTCAATCTAAGATGAAAAATATTTTAGAAATAAAATAGATGTGGTACAAATGCACAATCATACATATGTGAATAAAATACATACATACTTAGGTACGTAAGTGTATGGCAGAGGTACTTATTTTGATGTGAACAATATCACATGGAAGTATTCCACAGATTTAATACAAGTATATACTTTGTAAATTTTGACATATTAGAATTTATATTTCTGTTTTTTACAATTTTTGACTTTTAAATGTATATTTATATCTGAGTATTCTTTTTCTAAGAATATTTTGTATATTTGAATATAAAAGTTTTCAAATTTTTTTGGAAATGTGTTCACTCTTATTTAAATGGGTTAGGACAAAAATTTGGTTTCCTGAAAGTAGTACTAATTGATTATAATTAACACTTCTTAAAATTTCTCCAAAAAAACTTGTTATTAATTTCATTCTGTTCGTTCATTAGTTCGTGCATGCGAACGTTGAAATAATTTTTTCATTCATTCAAAACTATTTTTTTTAACTTTTCGCTTTTACATTAGACAGTTAGCTGGAAGAGTATAAAAAAACACCAATAACAACAATAAGAGTTTGAAATTAGATATTAATGAATAATTTGTTTCCTTATGAAATTTTTTTATCGCCTCTCGAAATTATTAAAATTGAAATTTTCAGCAACTTATGTTTCCGAAACTGTTAATTGTTCCGAATTTCTATGAAAGCAAAATCTAACGGTTGATGTTCATAAAGAATATAATTATTTATTTTAATTAATAGTCGTATTCGACGACTATGTTTACAATTGTTTTAATTTTTGATTCTTTCGCCAAAATATATGCAATCTTTTTAATTGCATAAATTTTTTTTCAATTTTTAGCACTTGTCCAAAAATATTTTATTAGTTTCACTCTGTCCGTTTGCTTTCCTTCCGACAGTACGTCCGTCCGTCTACCCACGCGTTTGTTTACAAAACTTCAGCACCCTTGAAAATAGAAAGCTGAAATTTTATATGTACATAGATCTTATCAAGAAACTTTTTACGCAAAAGAAAATTTTTACCTATCTCTCCCCTTAAAAGTTATACCCCCTCAAAATCTTAAAAACCGTTAGCATTTTCCAAATTTTGCAAACATTGGCAGTGGATTGCTTCTTCTATCACATCATACAATATTTGATCTTTGAAAAAAACAAAATGGCAGTTAAAATTTATCATTTTCTAAAATCCGTTTTTTCCAAATTTTTGATGTCGTTCTTCTTCTAGACTACAGGTTGTAAGAGTTTAAAATTTTAATAGCTTTTAGACACTAAAAAATAGTTTATTTCGTTAGAAAAAAAATTTACCACCTCAAGTTATCGCCTTTCGAAATTTTTAAAATTCAAATTTTCGGCATTTTATATTTCCGAAACTGCAAACTCAAATTTCTATATATGCAGAAAACTAACGGCAAGTACCATGTCATTAAAAAATATACATGATTGCTTTTCTCAACCCACGCAATTAATACTTCAAATCGAGTTTTATCTCGCCTCTTAAATTTTTTTTTGCTTTATTAATGCAAAGGTGATACTTTACAAACCATTGGCTTTTGATTCTAATTTGAAAACAAAAGAGGCAGTTAATCGAAGTGAAAAAAGTGCTTTTGTAGGAAGTTAAGAAATTATTGAAAGAAAATTCATTTGAAAGTAGGAAATCTATATTTAGTAGAGACAATAAATTGCCAATTTATATTCCGTTAAAAAATCGCGAGTTTATCAGATTAAACTATTGCCTTTATTCAATTTGCGTTTTCTCTATTCTACCTCTTTTTTGAAGAAGTTATACGGCGGTCAATTAAAAAGATCAATTTACTAATGATAAATTTCTAGAAAGATGTTCAAATACGTCTTTAGTTAAAGTTTAGATTAAGAAATCTTAATGTTTGTTCAACATTAGTTGAGTTTGTATAACATTTTATTTACATTCTAAAAAAATGTTTTTTAGTTTTTACTTAAATTTATCCTAAAATATGCCATTAATTAAAATTTTGTTTTCGTCAGTTGTAGAGAATTTTGTTCTATTTTAGCACTTAAATTTTGCATTAAAATTTTTGTATACATATGTTTAACAATTATATTGAAATAAAAATGAATCGAAATTTAAACAAAATTTATTTTTAGTTATTTATAGTATTTTTATTAAATTATTATTAAATTATATAATATTTTTAATAAAACAACATAAACTTTGTTGAATGTGAAAATGTCTAAATTAAACTTAATAAAAATACTTATTTCTACCTTGTTCTACTTCAAATAATTTTTAACAAAAAATGTGCGTTGGGTTTTGTATGAACTTAATTATATTTCGAGTTCAAAAAATTTTTTTCAATGGTTGATAATTTTTCCGAAATATAATTCTTATCAAAGCAATAGAAGAAAATCAGCTTTGATAAAGTGCGTATGTAGCGCACGAAATATATTACCAAAAAATAAAAAAAAGTATTTTATTCCGAATAAAAGGAAGTTTTCTTTTCATACCAATAAAAAAAAAAGTATATTTCGAGTATTTAATTGAGTTAAACTAAACAGATCTAATGTAACGAATAATTCTCCATATGAAATAATTAAAATTTTCAATATTATCTTTACAAAATTTATCGCAAGCACATCGAAATTTAAGCCGTTTTCATATATCTTACATATAGCTTAAAACTGCAATATTTAAAACCGTATTTATATAATAATCTGGCAACTCTTTGTTGTTGTTTGACATTACCTAAAATTCATTAATGATTTTGATGGCTAATCATAAAAATTAGTGAAAATAATTTTAACAATATTGTAAAAAGTCCTTGCATTCCAAAAGTATTTTTAACATATTTTCGAGATTATAGAAAGTAAAATTAATGTTATCAGTGTATTTGTAAGTTTTGTTTGTGTTAAATAGCTTTAAAATTATTTTAAATACACGGTAAAAAGCAAAAAAAAGAAACTTATTTTTAGAACAAACATTTTGAGTTGAATCTAAGTGAAGGATATCAAAATTTTAAAGAACAAACATTTTCTATAACAAAACCTTACTTAAAACAATAGAAAGACTAAAGACTAGAAAGATGCAAGAAAGCAATCATAGCTTCATTTCAGATTTGTTTGACATTGTGAAGGTAAGCAGCAATGCAGTGTACTTTATATTAAGTTTGAAATTTAAATCTATTTTTAGTTTAAAAACCTTTAAAAATATCATATGGTGTTCAGCTCAGCGGAAATTATTTTCATTTAGGAATTCAAGAATTAGTTTTTATTTTTAATTTGAAAATTCGTTTTTTTCATTCATCTTTTTATATGGGTGCATATAGAAGTTATGAAGGCAATATTATAAATTTTGTTTTTATTTTGAGAATCGTGTATAGTTGAAGACATTCTCGTATTATATCACATAAGTATATTATATATTTATAGCAAAAGGTTCAATTTAGGCGGTAACAAAAAATTTAATTACTATTTCCAAATAGATACGATATTGAAATGTAATTACTAATTTATTGTTATTTCTTATATTAGCTTGTGCATTTTAACATATACGAGTACTTATTCAACTCATCTAGTGGAGTTGTGCAAAAATACATAAGACTGAAATTTACTTAAACTATTTTTGATAACACTAAATCAGTAGCCTCCGATTGCTATATCTTTTTAGTTAGAGTTATTTACATTCTTGAATTGATAGTGTAAGTTTAAGAAAATCTTCTTTATAAATTTGGAAAATATATTTTAATATTTAATATTTTTTATATGGTTTAGTAAATTTGTATAAGAATGTGTAAATTTGTAAAGAATGTGTATGAAACTATGTATGTGAGTGAATTTTGTGTAATAAAATAACTTGTAAAACATATTTATTCTTTCTATGAAACCTATAAAACCATTATTCATTTAAAGAGCTTTTTATTTTTGGCACATATTAATATTGTAAATGCACATATACATAATATATTGTATACATTCACAGCACATGTAGATATATGAATAATTGCACCTACTTCAAGTAAGCAATATTAAGTATTTTAATATAGTATTTGCAAACAAACATATGCTTGTAATTAATGAAAGAAAGTTATAAAAACTTTTTTTTTGCAAAATTACCCTCGTTCTCTGGTGAGAATTAAACAACACGGTTGAATCGTAAAATTTAAAAAATTCTATTTTCTTCTCATATCATTTCTTCAATTGCAATCACAATGAATGCCAATAACAGTAGCAACGTGAAAAGAATTTGTACTTTTACCTTTATTTTTACTACTACATTTTCTTAACAGAATGGCTGTTATAGTGAATAGATAATATGAAACTTAAGGTATGAAGGTTTCAAAATTCGCATCGTAAAAATGTGTGTTAAGAAAAATTTTTGCTCGTTACGTTTCTATTTCTGTTTACATTTTAGAAGGGGGTGCTTACTTTAGCAATTATAAACTGTTGTGTTTGTATATTATGGTAAATTGAAATGTGAATTTTATTAATCATTTTTAATTAATTCACAAAAAAACTTCATAATATTTGAGTAAAAATGTGTGCAGATTAAATAGAGGATAGTTTTATATATTGTCTAAATTGGCATGTCATTAAATTGCATTACAAATAAAAATTAATTAATTACACCTGTTTGAATTGAATTCAATATACATATAATATGTAATTATGTATTTAGCTACGAATGTTTAAATAATTACATATCTCCTATTCAATGATAAATAAATAATGAATATTAGTTTATTAATTGGTGAAACAGCAAAATATGCAATTTAATCAATCGATTTCAATTAAGGCTTTTTGTTTCATAATAATAGAATAAAATTAGTGCATAACTATATGATGTGTTTCATCTGTTTTCAATTTATTGTAAAATAGTTTATTGGAAAATAAATTTATTAATTATTAATTTCATGAGTATTTGTTATACGAATCATTTATTTCCAAAGTAGAAATTAAAAGTCAAAGTCTATACTATTATTGTATAATTTAAAGGCCAAAGTCTACTATTATGGCGACTCAGATGTTTTTGAGTTTTTGTTTTAACAGTATCTTAAGCCCATTTTGTTTTAAATTTTTTTCCACCTTTATTATTACCTTCTAAAATTAACAAAATTTCAATTTTCGGGATCTCGTTTCTTCGAAACTGTAAGCTTTTAGAAATTCTTATATTAAAGCAAAAAAGAAATTCTTATATTTTTCAAAAAAAATATGAGAAAAAAATTGTTTATTAGTTGTACTCTGTCGGACCATCTATGTGTTCGTTTACAAAGCTTCTACATGCTTTAAGATGGAAACCTGGAATTTTACACAATTGTTCTTATTTTTCTAGAAAATAGTTAATATAACAAAAAATAATTAACTTTTCTAGCAAAAATTTTTTTTCCACCTTAGTCGCTTCCCAAATTATTGCCCTTCAAAATTTGTAAAATTTGAATTTTCCAGACCTTATATTTCTGGAACTGCAAGCTTCTCTAAATTTCTATACAGGAAATAAACTAAAGTTAAATGTTTTAACCATCATATTTTTTTGTCATCCTAAATGTATGTAATAATATCATATATTTTGTTATATTAGCGAAATTGTGTAATTTACATAGCTTGCTTTTTAAAAAAAGTATTTTTAGTTGCTCAAGAAAAAAATGCTATTTTACAAACCCTTAGTTTATTCACAGGAAAATTTATTTCGTTTTTTCTTATTTGATCCGAATTTATTTTATACATCTTGGTAAAAAGTATTAAGACATGATTTCTAATTTAATTCTAAGGTCGTCTTTGTAAAGTAAAGCTTATTATACATCGGGAACTTAAATAATATTTTGCTAATTGTCTTATGACACATAAATTGATCATTATCGGGTTCTTTGAGAAAAAATATTATTATTTCTTTCTCCATACTTATGTATAGTCCTTTCCAGAGGGCTGTACGTTTCTGATATGAAAGAAAATATTTTCTAATTTATTAAATTATAATGTAATAATAAATTTCATATGCTTAGAATAAGTAAAGTAACAGACATTGTTCTTAAAATTTTTATAAACAAAATTTATTTATTATTTTACATTTCAGATAAAAATAATTTTCAAAACCTTAAATTTCAATTATTTTGCTGAATTTCAGTGGTATGACATATTTGGATGAAATATTTAGGCGACCAATTATTATTGGTTTCTATATGTTTAATATAAATACAATATTTCGTATTATACACACATTTACTATGAATTATTATAATACTAGTTTTCTTTAAATAAGGAATACTTACAAATTATTTATTTATTGTTACACATCATGTTACAAACTTACATATTTTTTTTTAAATATGCTTATTATTTATGCATATATATGTACATACGAGTACAAATATGAATATTATTATTTGATATTTCATATTTATATATTCTAATTGAGTTTATTAAACTTTGTCTAATATAATATTATAATAATGATGGTTATTTATAAGAAGTCTATATTGATTTTTTCGTTTTGTTAATATTTCCTAAAATAATAAAATAAAATGGGAAAAAAAACTTAAAATAAATATAAAAAAGTGTACATACATTAAAATTTCTTTAGTAATATTACACTTATATTGGCAGGTGATAATTTAATTAGTAGAATATATTATTGAGTTTTTAATATTATTACTCTATTAAAAAAATATTTGTATCCATAAATGAGTATACATATTTTGTATGTATACATATACATGCATATCATCTAGTATATTATGCATAATCATATAATTATGACCATACATCCATATACATATAAACTTATTCATTTGAAGACATTAATATTTGCTCATGTATAAACTTTGTTTTTCTTTTTTCGTATGAAATTATGAGCAAGCGTATATTAACTTCAAATATGAATGGATAAAAGATATTGTATTTGTTGAATATAAAAAATTTAAAAATGTTATAATATAAAATTTAACCTTATTGTTCCAAATTTATATAAAATTCTTATAATTTTTCATTTGATTACAAACTTACAACTCAAAACAGTTCATTATGAATAAATACTCGTATAGTAAGAAATTTAATTATAATCTTCAATTCATGCAGAATAAGCACATCCCGCCATACCGACTAAGGTTATTCGACTAACTTAATAACCAGGGGCTTATATTCAACCATTTAACCAGGCACAAAACATGTACACGAATAAATAAGGAATTAGTAGAGAACCCTTTATAATTGATTGGGAATTTAAAATTAACTGATTACTCGCATACTACATACCAATAAGTAGGAACAATTAAAATTAACACTTAAATTGAGCAATTTCACAAAAACATTTCATTGGTTATGAAGAAAACAACTATAAGTTCTTAATGGGTTAATATAATTTTAATTTAAAAATACTTAAGGAAGAAGGAAAAACAAACATCAATGCACTTTTGCTATTGGTGATAATAATAATTGTGATAATTGATAACTGATGTTGATTGTTATTGTGATGATGAGAGAATATTGAAAACCTTTTAGAAGAAATGTAAACAAAATATATAGATATACATATTAAGCATTTATCATTTTACATTGAATAATAAAAAACTAAAAAAGAGAATCAGAGAAAGAGAAAAGAAAATTTTTAAAGGAATACAATAATAGTAAAAACAAGAAAGAATAATAATAAAAACAAAAATTCTTTGGTGTGAAATATTTCATTTTTAGTATACAAAAAATTTGTACGAATGTGCATAATGCATATATTACATTCATGTGTCATCAACTGTACAGGGTCTGTCAACGGTTTTCGAATATTATATTTTTTGGAATTTTATAATAAAATATTTTGCTTCTCACTCTTAAAAAAATATTAAATATGTAAGAGATTGTATGACCTAAATTTTTGTGCACCTGAATGAAGTGCTATCGAAAGATTTCATATCAAGTTCGACACAAGTACACCAAATGTATCGGTTTCTTCTAGAATATTAATCAAAAATATATCGTGCAATTTATTGTTGGCAATTAATACATAAAAAATTTAATTTTTTAAAAACTCCAAAGAAAAAAATTAAAATGTTTTCTGGAGAAACTATAGTTTTTATTCGTTGAAAGTCATCACCAATGCAAAACATGACCGATTACTCGCAGACCAAATTAGGTTCGGCAGTTTCCTAAAATCGAAAGGAAGTTAATGACTAATTGTTACAATTGTTGTTTTGATGAGTTGCTTTTTTGTTATTGCTTTTTTTTATATTTTAAGTAGAAAGTTAAACTTAATCTCGATAACTAATACTTAAATGATATTGGTAACTAATAACTAACAATAATTTTAATCCCGCTAAAGGTTTATGGCGTGGTTATGATTTTCTTACATATTCATACATATCTAATCGTAGACACCAAAATTATGTAAGTTTAAAAAAAATCAACATTTAAGACAACTCTTTCTTCCCCTTTTATTTCATTCCCTGTTTTTTTTTTTAATTTTTTGTCAAATTTTGTGTATATTTTATAGTGCGATTAATTTAGAAAATATAAATAATGTCAGGAAAACTACAACGGTTTTTTTGAAATTATTGTCAAAAATTTGAATCAGTTAGACTGCTAAAAAGTTTTTGAAACCAATGTTCCAATCGAATAAAATTTCAAAAATATTTACAAATGACTAACTTTTTAAAATTTCTATTTTTTTTTTGGATTATTTATTGGCATTAACACATTTTATTTATAAAAGTATTCTTTTTGAAAGACTCTCTAAGTAAATGCTTATAAATTCATATTTTTAATATTATGTTTTCAAATTAGTATTCGTTCTTCAATATTATTTTAAAGTAAGTAAGCATAAAAATTACCGAAGAGTTATTATACAAATCGACATGCAAATGATGAATCCCATCATACACTGAAATTTCAATATAAAAATCATTCAAAATGCAATATTTATTTAAATATGCATAAAACGCATGAGCGTCTTCGCAAAAACATTTTTAAGGGGTTATTGACTTAAAATATGTAAAATTATATTTTGGAAAGAGGAAAAATACCTAGTTTTATTTCAATATAAATCGAATTAACTATAAGTTAGAACAGTTGTTAGAAATTTTTTCATTATCCGAGTTCAAATTAATCTTACAATATTTTATTGTGTTACGGATAAAGTTTCATTAAGTAGGTGACGGAGTTATACGAGATGTTTGCTTATTATAGCGATAATTATTGATTGTTTTTTTTTTTAATTCTAGTTTAAAATATTATACGAAAAATCTGATAAACGAGAAATTCGATAAAAGTTAAAATTTGAACGAGGAGCCCCATGAAAAAATTGATTTAAAAAGTAAAAAGAGCTAATTTAAGGTGTTCGATAATTGGATAAGTTTCCAGGTTCAAATTGGTGTAGGTTAAGTTGTGAATAACATTCACCAGGTGTGAACTTTTCACAAATATTTCGTCTCACTATATGGGTGCTACTTTCGTCTCCCTATATGGACGCTCATGTATTTTTATTGGTGTGTTTTATCACAATGTGCATATATGTAAGTCAAAAAATTTAAATTCATATTAATAATGAATGCAATACATGCAATTACATAGAAAAAGGTATAAAAGGAGAAGAAGAGTAATAAAGAAAACCGAATAATTATCACGTCTGTGAAACTTGTTGCATTAGGTACACCTCAATCATACAAGTACAATATGCAAAAAAATAAGACAAATTTATTAAAGTTAAGAAAAATGATGGTAGAAAATTAAGCTAAAGTTACTTACATTTTAAAGAATTCTTTATAAAATTCGTTATTTATTATTAAAAAAGCGAAAAAAGAGAAAAACACTAAAAACAAATAAATAAGAGTGAAAAAACAATATTAGTAAAAGGGAATTTGATGGATGATGAAAATGATGAACAAATTAGATGGATGTTCGTGTAAATGCAAATGTTTAATTTTCATTTCTTATGTTATTTGTTTCTGATTTTATATTTTCTTTTTTGGTGAATTTATAAGTTGATTTTCATAAGTTGCAAAATAAATTACCACATAAAGAAGGAAAATTTTAATCAGCAAATATTACACAATTTATAATATAAAAATTTATAAGTCAGTGTTTTTGAATTGAACAAAGAGGCATAGGTATAGACGCATAATGCAGAACTGACCAAGTTTTGTTCAATAATTTCAATTCAAGTTCAATTCAATAATTTTCTGTGGCCTTTTCTAAAGACCAATTAGTTAGTTTCTATAATTATTTTAGAATAGGATTTTGTAAAAACTCTAAGGGTATCTTTGGCTTTGAAAATGCGGCATGAATTCCACTTTTAACGACTTTTTTGGGTTTTCATTAGAAGTTTTATTTAAAAATTATTAACAAGTTTCTATTTAAAGGTCAAAAGGTTCAACATTTGAAAATTTTTAAAAAATTATTCAAATTATTTAATTTCGCTTTCACGACTAAAATGTTCAACTACAAAATATTTTGAAGTATGTGTATATTTGTATGATTTTCTTAATTCGATTCATTCAAAAAAATAAGGACATTTACCAAAATGTAAAACTAACATCAAGAACGTTTGTATTTCCCGGAATTCAAATAATATTTGAAATAGTTTTTACTAAATTAAAATTTAAAATACACTTTCATGTAGATATGTATAAATAGGTGGACAGAGTGAACTCAATAAGTACATTCTTTTCTTTTGTTGCTCTACTAAATTTTCACAGAGTTTGTTGATAAAAGCTTAAATACTTTCACTTTTAGCTATTTCAGAGCATCTTCATTGTCCATTGACATTAATCAGCAAATTCGAATATTAAAATTTCTCGATTTGTTCCGAAATTATTTACGGCAAAACTTATATTTCTCTTTATAGCCGTACGAACGTATGGTTTGTTTATAATTAATTTGCTTTAACATTTGTAACGCTAAGAAATAATGGTCTTAGATATAAGCTCAAGTTTATTTCTTTGATCAACGCCGAATCTTTAGTCGATTTAACTATTTCTGTTCGTATGTCCATTCGTCTGTCCGTTCGTTCGTATATACCAACAATAACTTAAAAACTCCAAATTAAAGTTCAGCAAATTTTCACAAATGATTTATTATAGCAGATGCAGAACCCTATTTAAATTAGATATAATTAACGTCCTGGTTCGGCTAGCTGCCAAAAAACTTCAATATTTATTTGGCTATATCTCAGAAATTATGGAAGCTATGGTATTGATATCCATTTAAATCTCTCGACTGCTTGTGGTAGCTTCCATACAACTCCAGAAGTTGTTTATTCATAGGCCAGAAACTAGATTGTATAGGTTTATACGATAACTACCATTTATGTATAATGCAGACATATAAAAAATAAGAGGTTGCATGAAACTGTATGTCAATTATTTTCGGCATTCGAAATAATTTATTCATGCGGGTACAACAGAGTTGACACAGTCAACTATATCTATTCTCATTTAATTATGAATTAACAATTTAAATTACAAAATAAGTAAACATTAAAATTTTTTTATGCTTTCATTGTTCATGCTTCGACTGTTGGTATTCGAAACTAAATTCTTCGTAAGTAATCAAACTTCACTCCCAACATTACCAAAACCTATCTTTAACCCCCTCGCTAACTTAATATTTAAAGCAGTTAATTAAATTATACTAAAATTTGCACAATCATTTTGCTTAATTTTGAGTTTTTACTTTAAAAAGGAAACTAAAAGAATTATAAATAAACATCCATTTCGGAAAATCTATTTCCAGTTTTTGTGGACCTTTTACTATACTATTTCCATTTACACCGTCTTCTGAAACACAGGCGATAGTGATAAAACCTGAAAAACGAAGCCAAATGAAATAAAATTGATATAAAATTTTACAATTTAGCGAAAGTGCACATGTGTATATTTTTCAAAATGTTATGCATTCATTAAAGTCCTTTTCTTCAAAAGGCTTCTATGTTCTTTTTGGTTATCTTATTGTCTCTTATTGTTATTTGATTTTTAAAACCCAATGCGTATGTACGTACCATGATTGTAGGTATACACATATTCTTTAATTATTAACATATGCGATAAATGTCCTTCGGAATTTATACATATTTCATATTTCATTACGAGTATAACTATCTGTAGGAGTATAGATACATGTGTACGTATATTTTATATTTACATATAAAGTATGTACAATATAAACTCAGTGTGATCAAAAATTTTTAATCTTGAAAATTCATAATGTCGCCTCCTGTTAAATAAATTTAAAATAAAATGGTTTTTTGTTTTGTGAATTTTTCAAGATGCCTTTCAGTAGATCATTCGATTTCTATTTTTATAACTTGGCATCATTAAAAATTGATGTCCTTTTTTAATTTCAATTTACAATATTTTTTGTTCTTTTACTTTTTTTTTATTAAATTTTTATCTTTTCAGGATATTATTTTAATATACATGCACTCGTATGAAGGCTTCATTTCATTTAAATATATAAACATACATATATGCATGTAGAAATTTTGTACTCATAATATATAAAACAAATTTTAGAAAATCGTTGTAGTTCTGAGAATTTGAAAATCATAAATTTTGTTTGTGCGTTTGCTTGTGTGTATCAAGAAAACTATTTTCATGAAGTTGTTTTTTATTTGCTTAAATTTTTAATTCAAAAATTTTTGGATTAAACATTGTTTATATGTATATTTAATGTCTGTGCCTACCTATACATAGTTATATTTATGGTATAATGTTGATTTGGATATGTTAAAATTACTGAAACATTACCATAATCCAAAGAGCATTATTTTGTGAGAAAAAAGCGCATTATGTGATTATACAAATACCTTTATTATGCTTGCGTCAATGTATAGCTGTTTTATACAAATATACGTCTTCGGAGTGGTATTTGAAATTGTCAAATTTTATGATCATAAAGATATGAAAATTTGACAATTTCATATAATAGAAAATTTAAAAATTGAGTTTTGAATTAAACTGAAATGATTCACTTTCTACTCGTAGTGCAAACCTTAATGTTGGGACTTAATATTTCTTGTGATGCAAAAATTTATTTTAACGTGTTATAAATTTTGGAATTGGAGGATTATTAATCGAGAAAGTGGATTCGTGTTTCTTACGCTATTTGACGCTACAAGGAATTTTTAGCATAATAACATTTAGTTTTTATCCAAAAGTATTTTAAATGGGGGGAATGGACATTTAAGGATTTCTTAAACCATTGAAACTAACCGGTTTAAAATATTGTTAATAAAAAGAGTTTGATCATCGTAGTTATACAAAAAATTTATGCGTGATATAATGAACCACGTGTCGTTCCCACTGAATACTCAGCTTTACTTTATTGAAAAGATATATGTATATTAAATTCTTCTCCACAAATGTAACACTTTTAGAAATACAGTATTTCTGCATAAGTTAGGAAAAATTTTTTCCGGAAATCGAATTTGGAATAGATTTAATTATGCCCGACCATCTTATCTGTTTATCAATTCCAAACAAAATACTTTTGAATCAATTGCTGCAGTCAAATGAATTATTGCTTATTTGAATAGAAGTGATAGAGAAACTGAAACTGTAAATTGTTTCCTTTTATGGTATGTCGAATAGAATTCTAAATATAGGGAAAATCTGTTTATTGGAACTGGTATCTCTGGTAATTTGAGAGCTAACTTTCAAAAAGGTTTGCTAAATCTCTATTTTTAGATGTTTCGCGTTTTTAATTAAACAAAAACTTATGAAGAATTGACATAAACATTTTTGAAAATGCTACACGGCCTTTATAACTACGTAACGTCCTCTCAAAATTAAAATTTGAATGGACTATATAAAGAAAAGCCAGAAATGACTGAAAATATTTTTAATATACTAATAATTTTATTAAAACAAAACTTAAGCCAAAAGAGATTTTATAAACATCTATCTTTTGACAATCACAAGTCTAAAATTAGACACCCATAATGCGCTGGATCAGCACAGTGACCATATACGACAGCTACGAAGTTATTTTCAAATATTTAAGTGTATACATTAATCTTTTAAAAGTTTTAGCTCTAAGAAAAACCCTGTTGCTATTTATGCGTATAATAAAACACCCTATTGAAGAAAATATAAACTTTTTATAGTAAATCTTATATAAAAAATGTGATAAAATTAATAAAAATATTAAAAATTATATTGTTGAATAAGTAAAGTTGGCATTAGATTTGTATTTTGGCAGAAGTTTCGAGTTTGTCCGAAACGATATTATTTTACTTTTAAGACTACTTTCATTTTTTTAGGTTTAAAAAATATGTTTTGCAATTTCTTTATACATATTTAAACGCGATTCTGAATAATGAGTCGTAATTTTATTCGAATCGAAAACACTTGAATTTTTCATGTACTTTGCCATTTTTCGCTTGAAACTCGTTTAAAATTTGATATTAAAAATAATTAAAGCATAACTAAAAAATAAGGGTTAACCATAAAAATTATTTAGTTTAAATTTTATTTTTGTGTATAATAATAATTAAGTTATAATATGCTCATAAAGAACACAGATTTCATGACACCACAAAACAAAATGTAAAATTATGGAGGGAAAAATAAAACATTTAAAGAAAACAAAGCTATAACGTAGTAAAAATTTTGAAAATTACATTTTAATGCACTACTGACATAATGTAATAATTTTGAATATGCACTTATTTATATAATGTATGTATGAGCTGATTTATTAAAATTTCCAGCCTACGTTTACATATTAAACTCTTTCATTTACTGAACTTTAGTTCAAAACAAAGAATGGTGTTTTGGGGTTAAGGATGATCAGAATCAAAGGAAATGCTGTTTGATTTATTGTAAACTTATAATTTATACTTTGTAAGTTTTTAGTGATTCATAAACTTCATTACTGTGAGTATAAAATAATTGCTCAGTGAGTATGAAATTGGCCCGTAAAATTTTGTCCACCAACAATATGTCGTCACAAAGTACTCCAGTTCATAACAGATTGGTTGAAGTAAAGCTAAATTAATCATACAATGAGTTAAATAAAATTCGGCTCTTACTTTTAATAAGTATAATGTTCACTTTTGTACTGTTCTAGCTGTTGTCATTAAATAAAATTAGTTCTACTGTAAACATGAAGTCTAATGAAACTATTAATTATGTCGAAGCATTAAAAAAATTGTATGCATTTTAACTTTTTTCAATTGAAATTCTATCCGGCGTACACATGGAAACATAGTTTGAATATTGTGGAATTACTCAATATAAAACTATACGAGCACATACTAATTTTTAATATTTTTATACTTGTGTGTACATATACATATATATTTATAAACGTATAGATGTACACACATCACAAGTATAAAATTAATAATATTACGATCAAATGCATAATATGAGTGTATGTATATTACTTTCAATGCAACCGATGCAGTATATGGAAATGCCAATAGAATAACAGCATATTGTTCACATATTAATTTCTTCTCCTTATGTTTTTTGCCTTTATTTTTTAGTTTAGTTTTGCCCGCAAAATATTTTGATTTGCTTTTATAAATTTTTCTTAATTATGTGAGTTTATAATATTATCTACATATTTACATATATATGTATGTTACCCTATATTTGGTTGTGTGTATGTACATTACATACCTATAAATTATATATTTTCTTTAAGGCTCATAAACTAATTTTAAGGGAGACCTAAAAAAAACTTACTAAGCTGCAGTTATTAAGAGAAAAGAGAAAGACTGATAAATGAAGAAATAATTAATAATGTTAAAGAGAAAAAGAGAAAAGAAAATTATTTAATTCTTTTCATTTTAATAAAAATCTTTTTTTGTTTAAGAAAGAGAAAGCAGGATAGAGAAATCAAAATAAAATTAACAAGAAAATAAAAAACAAAAGAAAATGAATAATTATTAATATTTTTAATATTTTCATTTTGTGCCGGTGTATGATGAAAAGGGATGAAAATAGTATTTTTATGAATAATAAAGTGTTCGTTTTATTAGGTAGATTCTTTTTTAGTTTTTGTTGTTGCTGTTAATTTTTTCGTTCGATATTTTAAGTATTTATTCGTTATTTTTTTATATTTTTATTACCAGTTTTTCCTTATATTATTTTACTTTGGGTTGTTTTTAAATTTTTTTTTTGCCTTTTCATAATTTGTTTTTGCTATTATAGTAGTGTTTTTATTTAAGTAATAGTGTTGTTATTGTTGCTAGTGTTGATTATTTTATTATATCGTTTATATTATTATTAATTTATTTGTTGTTCTTATTATTATAATTTTAATTTTGAATTGCATTTTATTTTTAGTTCGTTATCGGTCTTTATCGTGTTGATATCGTTTTAATTTCGGTATTTATGTGAATTAAATTAAATTAAAAATTTAATGTTTATAATAATGCTTTAGAATACAAAATGGGATAATAGTTAAAAAATAGTTTAATGTTTAGTTTTAGTGTTTTTGTCGGCTTATGTTTTAATGTTTATTGCAATATGTATTTTGATTCTCTAGTAATAATAAAAAATGTAAAATAAAAAATATTGTGCAGTTGAATACTTTTGAAAAAAATATAATAAAATTAATAATATTAAATAATTAAAATGCAATAAAAAATAATTAGTTCATGTGTTTATATAGAAGTGCATAGTACGAAACGTGATTTTAAGTGAAATTCGTGTTAATGAAAGAGAGGGAGTAAAAAAAAAGAGAAAAAAATAAAAATATAACTCCGAAAACACAAATAAATTTTATTGTACCTACTTGAGTACTTACTTAAGTATATACACATATACTAGTATTTTGTTTTTGATGAAAAATAGACTTTTTATTTATTTCTGCAGTTTAGTAACAAAATTAATTTTGTGCTAAAAAATATTTCGTTATTTTTAATTTTTTTTTTAAATTTATGCGGGAAAAGTCTGTAGAAATATTTTTAATAAAATGCTTTTGTCAGACGACCAATTACATGAGGTAAATATAATATGCATATGTTTAATTTTAATACTTGAGAAACTTTAAAATAATCGTATTTTAGGTATTAAGAAGTAATGTGAATGAAATTTTTAAAATTTTTAAACTTATATTTTATAGTTTCCATAGATTAAAAATTTTTTAAAAATTTTGAAAAATACGAAACATGAATATAGGAACCATTGAAATTTTAAGTGAATGTAGAAACCATTAACCCAACTATAACCAAAACGCTGAAAATGTTTTCATCTGCATTCTAATCGGCCCTCCCACGAATAATAAATACAGACGTATACGGATAATATACTACCTACATAATTGTTCAAAACCGTAATGACATTAATTTTTATTGCAATAAAGTTTTAAATAACACATGTGTATATACTTCATTAAATTTTTATTAAAGTGTACTTAATTTCGAAGTTTACAAATTTACAATAATCACAATTTACAAATTTTTTCAATAGGAATGCCATAATACAATCACCATAATACTTTTTTGTTAGGCATTATAAAATTAGCATTTAGTTTGCAACATGACGAAAAATGCCCATATGCCAATAGGTAGATTTGAACACACAAGCATAAATACATGTAATATATGAACATAAAACTAATATCGAAGTATGTTAAATATATGAACATTCTAGTTCACGGTCAAGTCCTAACATAATCTTATAACGTCCTCCATTTCTGTGGTTGTTCAGTCGTCTTTTCAAAACTTGTGAAACGCCATTTTTTATTTATTCGTTAAAATTTCAAAAAAACTCGTTTAATTAATTCAGTAAGGGCTGAAATCAATGAAAACGGTTCCCGTATACAATAATTGAATAATTTTAATAATTAGCGGCAAAAATAATATAAAAAAATGTAAAATAATGAGAATTTTTTAAAAATTATATTATTATTTTTATTAATATGTTACGAAATTATGAGATATTATAAAGGATTTCATCAAAGTCGGAGATTTTTGTAAAAAATGACGAAATATTAAAAAGTTTCTACCAGTCAATTGATTAATAAACATTTAATTTAAGGACACGTCTTTAAACGTCAAATAGTCTCAGTATCAGCATAATACGATTTGAAGGAAGTTACGCACATTCGTTTCCAAGGAAGGCTTCTCATTTTCATGTGGAAAATAAATTTGACTTATATTCAACATTCAAAATTATAATTTTAAGTTAAAGTGAAATATTCATTGCTATTCTGTTGGAATTTAATTTTCATGCGCAACGAGCAACACATTTGAACATATACATATTTACTTTCTTTTTTTCTCAAAATTCCAGAATGGAATTGTTCTAAAGGTCATTAAAATTTTGAATATGATTTAAAGTTTTTTTGTTGTTGTTTTGAATTGTAATTGTATTGACAAACAACAAATCTAACTTAACATCTTTGTCAAATCATGGTGTAACTGATTTAAGTAAAGTTAATTTAATGATATCTTCCCGAATTCGAAATTAAATTCACTATTATAATAACAAAACGAAATTAGAGACATTCCTGCTTTATTACATTATGATTAATTTTATTCAAATTATGTTTCACATTTTCCATACAATCCGAGGAAGGACAATTCAGAATAATATTGTGGTTTGAATTTAGTTTGATTTTTAAATTGAGATCTGATAAATTTTCATATTTAATGTGTATTTTAGGTTATTGCATCATGAAACTTTATGAAAATCAAGCGACATTATTTAATTGAACAAATTATTCCTTTGCGTTATTTTTCTTGGAAAAAAGTAATTAAAAATTACTTAAGAAATTAAAAATTCTAAGAAATTTATTTCACAATAAAAGGTATATTTAAATATTTAAAGAAGACAGGGTACAATGGGTATTTGGAATGGTTCTTTTAATAAGAAAACGAAAACAAGGAAATAAACATTTCAAGGATAAAGATTTTTAGTTTCACCTATATAAAAATAAATAAAATTGTTTTTTATTTTTCTTTTTGTGTTTTAGTTTAGAAACTTGCATAAAATTTAAATCCTTTTGGATTTTTGTTTTAAATGTCATATCCATACAAATTTTTTGATATCATAAATTATTTTAAATATTTTATGTCAAAAAAATTTCTTTGAACGTTTCACCTATACAGTACTTACCTTTTTGTAACTGCTATAATATTATACAGGTATAAAAATTCGATTGTAAGTGGTAGAGAGAAGTGAAATTTTTGAATATCATTGCTGCTATTGCAGATTTGGTTGTCTTTCTTTTGTTATTTGGTTTGAAATAACAAAATAAATTATTAAGTAGATATTTTGCAGGCATATTGTCCTTATCATTTGGTAGGCGTTTTTCAGGTACAATATGAAATTTACCAATAAATACATTTGATTATGTAGAAACTAAATTCTTACATTTATTCACATTTAGTTATTTAATTTTGTATTTTTATATTTTTGAAAATGATAAAAAAAATATTATTCTTTTTGAATGTATGAAGATTTGTAATTCAATTAACAGGTAGTAAAATGTAATTCGTAATTAACATGGAATTTTTATGATTCATAAAAATGAAAAAAACCCAAAAAAGAAACCATGCAAGAGATAAAATTTTCATAAATTTTTATTTATTGCACTTCGATATCGGTTATTTTTTTTTGGGAATAAATTATAATGCATGTATGTACATATGAATGTATATATTAGTAAGTGAAATATCAATTAAAAATTAAAATAAATTTTGTGTACATAACTTAGAGTGACGCGAATGTTTTATAATAAACGAAAAAAAAACAAATAATTAATGAGTCTAGAAAAATCATTTTGATTGTTTAGTTTTCTTCATATTTAAATTTAATTGTTATCAAGGTAAAGTTTATTGGATTTGCCGTCACGTAACAAATTGTGCTTTGGGACTGATTAACGCACAGACTTAGAACGGAAATTGTAATTTTTTATTAATCTACATTTCAACTTTGTATGAGTATGACTATTGCTATAGTTTTTTAGACAAATATTGTTGTGAGTTTCGTTATGTAAGTAATTAATCAAAATTTAAATAATAAAAACTATTGCAAGTGAAAATCGATTTAAATCGATTTCTCAACGATACATTTGTTTAGAAAATTGTAGTTTTTCTTATCCTAAAAAATGTAAAAATTTTAATTAACGTATCCACGAATGAATAGCAAGAATAGGTCAAAACTCAAAAAGACCCTCATGACCCTGTATTCAGTTTCATATCTAAATAATATGAACAATTTATTGAACTAAATTTCTTACCATAAATTTTGCATAAATTTAGGAGAAATCTTACAGTAATAATTTTTTAAGAATGTTATGCCTACCTACATACATACTTACATACATACATATATAAAACTTTAAATTTCTGCTTAATTAATATGGTGCAATTTTTTGTAAGAGGTCGTTTTCTATTTTTGGAGAAATTCAATAGAGCTTATATAATATTAAAGAACTTAAGACCCGAAAATTTATATTTTTCCCCCTCTCAGGTAAAATTTATATTTTGACCCGAGAGGGCGAGGGGTTGGTTTGAATTCAATATTAATATCTGACTGCACCGAAAATTAGAAAAAAATCGAGTTTTCATTGGGTTTTATTATGATAATTGTAAACCTACAAAAATCGTTCTTAGCGTTTTACAAAAATAATGCCTGTAGCAAAATCTTTTTTCATAGAAAAATTTTATCTCTTATCTTGAGCGGTGTAAATATTTTGTAACGGCTTTTAAGTTGTCTATTAAAGTAGAATTTACGCATTTTACGCATATAAATGAATTATTTATTTTATATCTGTGTATATTTGCAATATCTATTCTACAAAAATTCAATATTTATGGCTTATATGTATGTATGTAGATTTGAAGAAATCAATCACTACTTAAAAATAGATTCAGGCAAAGTCCTGTAAAACTAATCAAGTGTTAATAAGAAAATTTTAAAAGAAATTTCATAAAATAATCAAAAAATATTAATTTATCATTAAAAACTTTTTTTTTTTACTTTTTTTCCCGTTTTCCTTGTTCTTTTCTTGATTAAATATTTTATTTATGATTATCAAAAGTAATTCTATATATTCAACTAAACAAAAGAACAATAAGCTTGTCACTCCCCTTGTTGTTGTGTTTCAATTACCTTTTATTTTGCCCTTTATAAAAGTAATGTAATATAAGAGAGCTTATACATATATAGTTTGGTTTATTGAATAATTTTCTAATTTATATTTTCTTTCAAGGATTTAAGATTATATTTTTACAAAAATACCTTTGCATCACTATTAACACACTAAAAAATTTTTTTTATATAAATAACCAAGTAAATAAAATCAGAAACACAAGAAAATAAAATCCTCTTTTAACATTCTTGTTCACTGATTCATTACAATCTATTGAATCACATAGTGACTATATGTATATGAATTCGTTCATTTATTGTATAATACATTTGAAAGGATATTCATGTATAAGTGTACTTAATTATATATAATATATACATAAGAGCTATAAGTTTGTATATCGCAATTCTTAATCCGTAAATGTTAGCTCAATTATTATTTACTTAATAACAATAATGTTTATTCGGCAGGATAACGAAGAGAATAACAAAAAACAAACAAGTAAACATGAAATTATTTATGAAGTCGTTTCGGGTGTTCCCTTATTATTATATGATTTAAAATGAGCCCTACTTTAGTTCTAAACTTATCAAATGTATATGTAATGAGCAATACAAATGATTTTAATATTAAATTGTGTACAATTTCGAAATATATTCATATAACTACATAAGTAGTTGACTATCTATACAATGTATAGCATTTAGTACGCATAATTTCATAGCACCTTTAGTTATTTTTGTTTTCTTGTAAAATATTTCTGGTATTTTAAATGAGTAGACGTTTGCTTGTAGATTTATAGCAAGGGTTTCCATTTTTGTTCATGAAAATTGTTACAATTTGCCATACAAAATATTTATGCTTGATTTTGGTTTTATATGCTTTTTTAATTTTTTTGATAATGATGACGATATGATGATAATAATCCCGTTTATTTTTATCTATTCTTACGATAATATAAATTTTCATAAGGAGTAATTGATGAACTGATTTATCGTCGTTGCTTGTCACAATTTACTGGATAACATTAAAGATTACTTTAAACGTTCTCATTGAGTATTGCACATTTAATTGTAAAAATTTTTTGGTTTTTAAATTTCATAAAATTTGAAAAAGTGCCAATCTGACTTATGATAAAATTGTCAAATTATACTAAATAACAAGTTAAGGATTCTTACTCGCCAAAATTTTTTTTAGAGTTTCTAATTTTTTCAATAGGAAATTTCACCGTATTTTTTCCAATTCAATTTCATTTTTACTGACCGTATTGTGTAAACAATAGGTAGGTTATGTGATGGCAACAAATTTTGCATATCGAGTTTTCGGTGGGAATGCGCTTCTCCATAGTAGGGAAATGTAAATAAACTATTTTTAGCAACCTGTCGGTCTGTCGGTCGGTCGGTCTGTGTGTGCACGCGTGTATCTTAAGTTCGGCTGAACCGATTTTGATGAAATTTTTTATGTAAGTTTATTTCCACCATGGCACGGATTGATCAACTTTTGGTATATGTCAGGCCTCGGGAACTGCACTTTTTAGCGGGCCTGTTTTACATTTTTGAACATTTTGAAAAAAATATTAAACCGATTTACTTGAAGTTTTATATATAAGCTCAGCTCGATCGTCCGCGAATATTCCTATGTTTTGGAAGAAATCAGGCATCGGCAACTAGACGTTTACTACGGGCCAAATATACATTTTTGTGTATATAAAGAGAAATAATCAACCGATGTCATTGAAATTTAATATTTGAATTCCTCGTATAAAACAATGAATATGTAAATTTTTTGGAAAGATCAGGGCTCAAAAACTGATCTGCGGGCCGATTTTACATTTTTCACCATATCCACAGAACAAATTGATGGAATTTCTTGAAATTGGATATTTGAGTTCTGGTTGTTACCGAAACTAACTGGTGAGCATTTCAGGGAATTCGGGTAGCACAAAGCGAAACTCTACTAAGAGCCAAATAATAACAGTAGTCTTTTGCAGAAAAGAAAAAAACTTGTGAAAGTTTTGTGTCGATTGCTTTAATCGTTTTTGAGTTACCGTGCGATCGGAAAGTCCGACGTACGGAGACTAAATTTTACGCTGAGCAAGATTGTATATACATGTCTATACCGGAGACAGGGGTCAAGTGGTAAAAAATTGCATATATTAACTTTTACGAAAGTGCATAGGGTCTAAAAAAATGTCATAAGAATTGTAATATTGTTCCTAAATATTTTCGGTAATACGATGATTAGAAGTAGCGTAAAAAACATGTGCAATTTGTTTATAGTCAGAAATCGCCGAACTTTATCAGATTCAAAGGCCCTTTATTGCATTTTCTAAATATTTTTAAATAAATTTTAAAGTGGTACAACAATGGAAGTTTTCATTGTAAAATAAATTATCTTCGTTTCATTTTAAGAAGAATAATTTTATGTGTGCTTCTGAAATTTTGAAATTTTAATCACCTCTAGAAAATTTTATGTTTGGTGGAGTACTTATATATATAGATTCCTACTTATCTATAAAATTAAAACTCTTAATTCCTATTATCTAAACACATTAAAAAAAATAATTTAAAAAACAAAACAATTTTCACGATACAAAAACATACAACGATAAAAAAAGTAAAATGAACCTTTCATCGCTTTAAAAAAAAAAACAAAAAAGAGATTATGCTCACCACTTCTCGTTCCAATTTTTTTTTCACACACATTATGTTATTGTTTTCATCTGTTTTGATCTTAACATTTTTCAACCAATTTTCATAACTATTGACAGTTTTGTTTTGCTCCTAGCTTCATTGAGAAATCGGCGCATGCCGAATTTCAACTCAAATATAAAAAGGAATTTTTTTACCGACTTTGAAGATGAATTTGGGCACCTTAGGTGCAAAGGATAAAGAAATTATTTTCATTGTAATTTTTTTTTGTTTTTCTTTTCTAAAAAAAGAAATGACAAAAGAGGGTAACCAATGCTTGTTAACACACAACATAAATAAATGAAAGAAAATAAAAAAAATATTTAACCAATCTCTTGTTAGGTTTGTTGAAGCGTTATCTGAGAACAAGAAAATTATTTTGTATTTATTGAATGAAAATGAGTAGATTAATTCTTCCAGTTTGGTAACGAATTTTTTTTGTGTTTTACTTGAAAAACTACGGGAACAAAAAAAAATCCAAATGGGAAGATCTTAAAGAATAAGAAGTTAAAAAGATGATGTTTTTATCTTAGTTGCGATTCTTAATAAAAAAAGTTTTCTTTTTTACTTATTATTTTTTTTGTCATTGATTTTTGTTATATATTTATTATATTACACATATTCTTTGTACATATTATGGAAATTGGAAATGTATTTTGTGCAAACCTCAACCATAAGGAAGACATTGCTATGAATTTTATATTGCAAAATTTTATCCATAGAGTAGAAAATCCATAGCTGCTTCTAAGAAAAAGGGTTTCCTTCGTGAGCCCATATTGCGGATTGCGTTTGACGAGTCTGGAGTCTGAAGTGCAGATTATTAAATCATTTATTTATTTAAGCGTTTTTTGTCGTAATCAAGATTTTATAACAGTTTGATTTTGTTCGGTATCTTTTTATTGTTTGAGGTTTAAGCATTTTTTTTAAATTTAATTATAAATTTAAGTTTTTTAAGAAAGTTATGAAATTTCATATTCCATCTGTTAAGGGAAAAGTAAGGCTTCTTTTGAAAAATATTTGAATAAAATTTGTCACAATTTATAAATTTACATAAAGAATTTCTATACAGCGGCTTTTAAATAATTGTTTACATGCTTTAATTTAAATACTCAATTTCGAATATTTAAGCTACTTCTATTTACATAACACGTACATATATTTTAGATGAAATACCTTTGAAAAGACGCTTCAGTTTTCTCTTGGTATACATAATTGCAATTTATAAAAAACTAGATCTTTGAGCGAAATTTTTAATCCAATTGTTTTTGAACTAAAAAATTATATAAAATGTTTTCTACTCATCGTATGCAATAATTTAAAAGCAAAGATATAAAATTTCAAGCAGATCAATGCGGCCAAAACTAAAGTACAAGAAGTACTCAGTGTGTATCACTAAACACAACTAACACTGCCAGGAAGACCAATAGAATTCGGTTTTATCTAGTATTTTGACGTTTCTGTGGGTGATTGTCGTAGTGGAGCAGTAAGGAATAAAAAGGAAACACGCCGTCCTAATTGCAAAAAAGTGAATAGTCAAATATTGGAGTATTGGTGTAGTAGTGTATGTTCAGTCGTGAAGTAGGTCAACTACAACTTTTATTACGCCATTGTAAAAGTACGAAAATGTCATTTTAAAATGCATAAAACATATTTATATTTACAAAGCAGTAGTTACAATCGTTTCGTGGATAATGAAATAGTCCATTATCCATGAAGCGGTTATCCTGGAACAAAAACTAAAAAGCTTTAAAGATAAAGTTGGCACTGAAGCAAAAGGGTACTTAATTTATATCCCGTATGAGCTTGGAGGATGCTCTATCATGAGCGTTTTGTAAGACAGTTTTTAAAATACAAATTTGCAATTGAATTCGGTATATTTCTGACTCAATGAATAATGTTTTTAATAATTCCCCCTCCCCCAAATTTTGAAGTATACAATGTATATATGTAGGTATGTATGTATAAATATAAGATTTGTTATAATATTATAATTGAAATAACAATACATGCATATTTTTAACATACATGCATATCGGCCTTGAAAGGAAACTTCACTATCTGTAAAAACTTGCCTTTTCAGAAATCGTGTTATTTATAAAACTCAAATTTTTACTTTCCAAAACTAGTAAACGTACATACATGATGTAAAAAATTGAGGAAATGTACAAATATATAAATCAGCAAGTAATAAAGGGTGAAACAGAATGCGGCACTGATTTTAATATTTTTCTTGAACTTTAAATAATTATTTATGAAATCTGGATAAAGTTTCAGACGTCTTGTCAAACATGTTTGATTGGTAAACTGTTAGGTGACAATGTAAAAGATTGTAAGGTTATGTTTTTTTTAAGAATCTTATAAGTATTATAAAATCTTACACATTCTTGAATTTAATCTCAAATAGATTTTGACTTTCAGATATTTCAAATTTCATTTGGATGTAGGTTTGTGCGTGTATACCTATTATTTTTATTTTTTTACATAAATTGTTAGCAAATGGGAAAATTTGTTTCTAACTTGTGAGATTAAGTGGTTTTTCTTGTTGTTTCTTTTCTATAATATCTTACAGATTATCGCAATCTTAAGTTTAATAACATAAGTACTGTTGTATAATTATTTTATTTATATAAAACTAGTTTTATGAGAAATTTTAATAACTGAACCGATTTTTTTTTAATTTCATGTTTCACAGCTCTATGAGATCAATGATGATCCAAAACGAAAGGAATTTTTAGATGACTTGTTTTCGTTCATGCAAAAACGAGGTAAGTGATAGTTAAATTTCACAAAATCTTTAAATTTTACAAAAAAAAAATTATTTTAATAAAGAAAAGAGCATAGATTTTTATTAAAATGTTATGAACTCTAAATAGTTATATGCAGTTTATATTTAACCCCCAAATTAAAGATGTTAAACTGTAATCGAACTAGATTTTTATTTGTTCCAAACAAGATTATTAAGATGTGAAATAAAAAAAATATTTTTTTTTTCAATGTGGGATTAACAATACTTAAGATAAAAAAGTACATAAAATTATATTTAAATTGTGGTGAATTTAATGTTATAATTTATTTATATAAAATAAAATTTTATTCCACATTTTTTTTACAATTTGATGAGTTTTCGCAAGAAGAAAAATCTGATATGGTCAGCACATAACCGACCGCAATGTGTATTGTCTAGTTAAGTGAAAGTGTTACTCAAATATCAAATTTCAAGAAATTCCATCAATTCGTTCCGTAGATATGGTGAAAAATGTAAAATCGGCCGGCAGATCAGTTTTCGAGCCCTGATCTTTCCAAAAAATTTATATGTTCATTGTTTTAATCCGAAGAATTTAAATATTAAATTTCAATGGTATCGGTTGATTATTTCTCTTTATATACGCAAAAATGTATATTTGGCCCGTAGTAACACCCGTAGTTGTTGATGCCTGATTTCTTCCAAAAGTTAGGAATTTTCGCGTACGGTCGAGCAAAGCTTATATATGAAATTTCAAGTAAATCGGTTGAATATTTTCTTCAAAATGGTGAAAAATGTAAAATAGGCCCGCTAAAAAGTGCAGTTCCCGAGGCCTGATATATCCCAAAAGTTGATCAATCCGTGTCATGGTGGAAATAAATTTACATATAAAATTTCATCAAAACCGGTTCAGCAAAACTTGAGATATACGCGTGCACACACAGACCGACAGACCGACAGGTTGATAAAACTAGTTTATTTACACTTCTCTACTATGGAGAAGTACGTTCCCACCGAAAACTCGGTATGCAAAATTTGTTGCCATCACATAACCTACCTATTGTATACACAATACGGGCGGTAAAAATCAGAGAGAAAGGATAAACTAAGAGAAACAGGGGCAATGTTACTTTTACGCCTATACATAAATTTGTATAGAGTTCCTTATAGTCTAAAAATATTTGGAGAAATTAAAAGAAAAATGTGGTTTAAAAATTAAACAACAGATTGTGGTGTCATTTCATTGGTGATAAAAAATCTAATAGAAACTCATTATGATACCAAAAATTATTTCTTGGTAGCCTAGAATCTCTAACTGCTGAATTAAATGTCATTTTTTAGCATATTTCCATTCACGAATTGTTTTACTCGGTTTCGGTTTGCTAAACTTGTAGCAATGATAGTTGTAAATATATATATGTTCTAGATCAAAAGCCCTATGAACATTGCTGGAGTGACAACGGGGCATACTGAAGCGGATAGCTGATCTGATTGCGAGCCTTGGAACCTGATATAACATCGGCATAGTAAAGGAACATGAACGATGGGTTTGCGGAGTGTGAGAAGAATGATGGTGGGGTTTTGGGAGGGAGATGTGTTAAGAACTGTTGGTTGGGCGGATGAGTAAAGATTCTATGATTCCCGGCAGTTTTAACACTAGATTCTAAATTTCGCGATTATATCAGCTGCCAGTATGCCCTCTTCAACAATTTGACACTCCTCAGGAAATATGCTAATGAAACATCCATTTGACACTTCTCAGGAAAGAACATATTTATATTTACTACAAGTGATAAACGATTTGCTTTAAATCTTATAGTTATATTGACTTATTGCTTACTGAAAGAACGAAATACATAGTAGATTTTTTGCGAATTAAGAATTTACTCTTATAGAGATCAAATTTAGTTTTGTGATTTTGTCTAATTAAGGTATTATCAACAATTAAAATCTTATATACTAGCCTTTTATTCTGAGAGAGGAAAACAGTAAATCGGACTTCAGACACAGAATCGATAGGATTTTTAAAATCTTTTTTGGTGATATTGGAATACAGAAATACATGCAGGAACTAATTTTCATTTTTGAAATTATCGAGGAAGATTCATAAAAGTTAACCAATTTTATTATTTTATGGAAGATATGATGGATGATATGATGGAAGATATCATTTTATTCATTTTGCCACTTTTTACCGACCGTATTGTGTATACAATAGGTAGGTTATGTGATGGCAACAAATTTTGCATATCGAGTTTTCGGTGGGAATGCACTTCTCCATAGTAGAGAAGTGTAAGTAAACTATTTTTAGCAACCTGTCGGTCTGTTTGTGCATGCGTGTTTCTCAAGTTCTGCTGAACCGATTTTGATGAAATTTTATATCTAAGTTTATTTCCACCATGGCACGGATTGATCAATTTTTGGGATATATAAGGTCTCGGGAACTGCACTTTTTAGCGGGCCTGTTTTACATTTTTCACCATTTTGAAAAAAATATTCAACCGATTTTCTTGAAATTTCATATATAAGCTTTGCTCGACCGTCCGCAAAAATTCCTAACTTTTGAAAGAAATCAGGCATCAACAACTGGACGTTTACTACGAGCCAAATATACATTTTTGCGTATATAAAAAGAAATAATCAACCGATTTCATTGAAATTTAATATTTAAATTCTTCGTATTGAAACAATGAACATATAAATTTTTTGGAGAGATCAGGGCTCGAAAACTGATCTGCTGGCCGACTTTACATTTTTCACCATATCTACGGAACGAATTGGTGGAATTTCTTGAAATTTGATATTTGAGTTCTGGTTGTTAGCGAAACTAACTGGCAAGCATTTCAGGGAATTCGGGTAGCACCAAGCGAAACTCTATTAAGAGCCAAATTTACATTTTTCTAGGTATGTTAACTATAAGCTTACTAATGTCCTAAAAATTGGAAAGAAGTATTTAACAGACTTTTTTATAATATTCTGTAAAACTTTCACTCAATTCAATTTAAAATCAATCAGAATTCATCACTTCTTATCATTTAGTATACAATATATCACCATAACATTTAGAAATACAATAAACGTTTTTTACCTAATTTGATCTTCCATATGACTCGATAAAATCAATATTTTTGATTTAATTATTTCGATATTCAACTATAAAATAATAAATAAAGGTAACCAACACCGTTTAATTTACTTTTTTTTCTTATTTTTTCCCCTTTATGTAACACAAGACAAAAGGAGTGGTAAAAAGTTTGTAATCGCTATGTAATGTTTTCTTATTATATTAAAACGTGTAAATGAGTAACTCATAATAAAACAAATATCTTGTACAACCTTCATAACAACTGAACATTTTTAATTTAATTGTGTAAAATACATGAGTCCTAGTACATAATATGTTTATTGATAATTGACAGTGTATACTTGGTTTATTGCGTCGAAAGTTATTAATTTCTTCCTTAAATATTCCCTTTTTTCCCTGTAATTTTTACCGACCGTATTGTGTAAACAATAGGTAGGTTATGTGATGGCAACAAATTTTGCATATCGAGTTTTCGGTGGGAATGCACTTCTCCATAGTAGGGAAGTGTAAGTAAACTATTTTTAGCAACCTGTCGGTCCGTCGGTCTGTCAGTCTGTCGGTCTGTCGGTCTGTCGGTCTGTCGGTCTGTCGGTTTGTCGGTCTGTGTGTGCGCGCGTGTATCTCAAGTTCGGCTGAACCGATTTTGATGAAATTTTATATGTAAGTTTATTTCCATCATGGCACGGATTGATCAACTTTTGGGATATATCAGGCCTCGGGAACTGCACTTTTTAGCGGGTCTGTTTTACATTTTTGAACATTTTGAAGAAAGTATTCAACCGATTTAGTTGAAAATTCATATATGAGCTTTGCTCGATCGTCCGCGAAAATTCCTATGTTTTGGAAGAAATCAGGCATCAGCAACTTGGCGTTTACTACGGGCCAAATATTCATTTTTGCGTATATAAAGAGAAATAATCAACCGATTTCATTGAAATTTAATATTTAAATTCTTCGTATTGAAACAATGAACATATAAATTTTTTGGAGAGATCAGGGCTCGAAAACTGATTTGCGGGCCGATTTCACATTTTTCACCATTTTGACGAAAATATTTAAACGATTTACTTGAAATTTCATATATGAGCTTTGCTCGACCGTCCGCGAAAATTCCTAGCTTTTGGAAGAAATCAGGCATCAGCAACTGGACGTTTACTACGAGCCAAATATACATTTTTGTGTATATAAAGAGAAATAATCAACCGATTTCATTCAAATTTAATATATGAATTCCTCGTATTAAAACAATGAACATATAAATTTTTTGGAAACATCAGGGCTGGAAAACTGATTTGCGGGCCGATTTTACATTTTTCACAATATCTACGGAACGAATTGATGGGATTTCATGAAATTTGATATTTGAGTTCTGGGCATTACCAAAACTAACTGGTGGGCATTTCAGAGAATTCGGATAGCGCGAAACGAAACTGTACTAAGAGCCAAATTTACATTTTTCTAGATATGTTAACTATAAGCTTACAAATGTCCTTGAAATTGGAAAGAAGTACTTAACAGACATTTTTATAATATTCTGTAACACTTTCACTCAACTAGACAATACACAATGCGGTCGGTTATGTGCTGATCACATCAGATTTTTTTGATTTATTTTGCATTTTTCTTCTGTCCCACGTTAAATTTTTAGTAATCCATGGATAATAGTAACTAAAGCTATTCGTGTTCACATTATTGATATTCTGCGATTATATATGCGCAAAATACTTCTTAAGAAGACCATAATTCAGGGATTTCTGTGAAAACAAAATGTGTTAGCTTTAAGCCATTATTCCTACCACTGAATTCAATTGTTATTTCTCTTTTTATGCATACATAGGTCTTTTGATCGACATACAGATTATCTTTTCTTAAATGTTAGGCATTAATTACATAAAGTCTTGGAAGTATACTTTAATAACATTTATAATTTAAATGAGGTTTCTATGAATTTAAACAATTAAATGTAGCAAACATGCTAAAGCCATATGTTTGGTTCTTATATTTATTCAAAAGAATTGTTTTAATAAAAGTATAGCAATAGGTATTTTAAATAAAATTTTCTTACTACTCTTGTAGTAAGGAGATTTGTCCTTACTAGAGTCTAAGTAAACTTGGAAACTTTATACTTACGAACACGTGTTTAATTCAATAAAACTTAAATTCTTTTTTATTCAAAACAAAATATTTTGTGTTACGAAGTTGTGAACTTTCCAAGTACTTTTCAAATAATAAAAATAAATACTTTCACAGTTTTTGCTATTGTAATCGGAAACATCATTTGTAAGATTTTTGCGGAAATAGTTTAATTTTAATTGCAGTGGTTTAAATAATTGCCGAATAAGTTTAAAAATTGTAATCTAAGGGCAGTTATTGTTAAACCCTTTTTGCAGATGAGATTTTAGATTGCAGGCTTTATTGAACTGACCAAGGGAGAAAAACAACAGACGGACGGTAAATTAATTTTTAATTTTTAATAAATTTTACATTGAAAATGTGTTCAATTCTTAAAATAAGGAGTGTATAAAAATATTAAATAGTTAAGTATAAAAAATATTTTAGGAAAACATAAAAATGATTTAAGCTTCTTTGAGGTTATGACTTTATTTCCGAATATAAAGAGTTCTTATTTTATTTTTATATGTGGGTACACTAAACATTTACATATTTATGCAAATATCCAAATCAATAAAATTTAATTCCTGATATATTAAAAGTGGTTTTTAAATTTTGAATTTACCTATACAATGTAAATTAAAAGGTAAAATTTTTAATATTAACTTGTGTGCCAACCAAGCACAAGAAAAAAAAACATATAAGAAAAACAATTATGAAAAAAAAAATTTATGAGGGGGTTAAAATTAGCAGAGTAAATAAATATTTACTTATTAATAAAATAAAATAAATAGCAAAGAATATTGCATTGAGATTCCAGTTACAACACTTGAGCGTATTTCAAGTGACGAAATTTCAATGCATTAAGTTTTGTATTTTAATGGTATGAATTGTAATTTTAGATTTTTCGAAAGTTACAATTCCTGATGTTTTATGGACGTATACATCCATAAATATATTTCGAAATTAATAATTTGATATTAAAAATTAAGAAAGAAAAACAGGGACACATAAAAATATTGAACATGAAAAGAAGTAGTGCTCAAATTTCATATTAAGCCTGTCGTTTACGTTGTAACAAAAATTATATAATCAATAATGAATGAAACTTGATTGATTTCCTTTTAGAATTGAAGACATTTTGAACTATAGAAGAATTCATAAATGAATTTTGACATGGAATGAGTTTTTTTTACTGTCCGCATTGCATACAATAAGGGAGGCTATGTGACCACACAAAATTTTGCATACTGAGTTTTTGTTGGAAACACATTTCTTGGTGGTAGAGAAGCGTAAATAAACTATTTTAACAAGATGTCGATCTGTGCGTGCTTGTGTCTCTCAAGTTCGCCGGAACCGATATTGATAAAATTTTATATGTGGGATTATTTTGGCTATGCTACGGATTGATAATTTTTTTGGGTATATCAGGCCTTGGGAACTGAGCCTTTTTCCGAGCCGATTTTACTTTTTTGATCTTTCTGAATAAAACAATCAACAGATCAACTTGAAATTTTAAGCATCATTCGGAAGTACAAGAAAGCACCTAAATTTTGGTAGAAATCAAATGTCAGAAACTGGGCGTTTGATACGGTCAAAATAAATATTATTGCGCATTTACAGAAGTAATCAACCAATTTTCTTGAAACTTAGTTTATAGACTCGGGGCATAAAAACAATGAACTTTTAAAATTTTTCGAAATATCAGAGTTCTGAAACCGAACTAGGGCTCGATTTTACGTTTTTCTATACTTTTAAAATCTAGGAAACTAACTGACGGCATATGTTAAAATTTAATGTTTGAGCTCAGTACGAGAAGTTACTGAAGAAATTTCAGAGAGTTGTTAACTAAAAGCTTACTAGTGTCCTTAAAATTGTAAAGAAGTGTCCTTAAAATTGTAAAAAAGTGTGCGTAAAATTGTAAAGATGGTAAATGAACAACTACAGGTTAAAGTTGGAGAACATTAGGTGCTTAGTATAGAGAAATTAACGCGAAATTAAATTTACTGTTTTACAATTCCATTTTTTGGGAAAAATGCAGAAATGTTGTTTGCCGATGCAACATATTCTGAACAGCTGATTCACAATTCCTGAATAGCATTTTCAAATACTATATGAATTTCATAGTTTTTTTTTGAGGATCTTTTCAAAAAAATTTTCTGATGTTACTTTAACACAAAAATTGGGAAAAAAAACTATGATGGAATTTTTATGCTTGCTTTGACTATAGTTATAAGTTTTAACAAATAAATTACATATTTCAATTGCTAATTCATATTTCAATAAATTCCCATTTTTGGTATGATTTGCTCTGATAACTGTAATTGACATTTTGCCTACATTGTGTCTTCAATCATATATGTGCCAAAGAACAGAAAATAATAAAAAGTAGTTCGATAATAAAATTTCTATTAAATGAATTATAACTTAATAGTTCATAGATAGTGAAAACTTTTGAGTTTTGTGGGAACAAACAAAGTATGAAATTTGCATTGCAATAATTTCACAGCACTAACATTTTAGTGTTTGTGTTACGATGATTAATTTTATATACCGGAGGTGTTCTTGCAGTCATTACAAATCGTCAGCCAAAAACTAATTCAGATATTATTCGTATAGTTTCCAAATGTCAGACTTCTGTCAAATTCGATTGTTAGGTACACCAAAATACTTGAGAGATTTATATGCATAATATTAGGTTCATAAATAACGTGTTATAAACTTGTTAACTGGATAATTTTTTTGAATTAATAATGTTTTAATAGTATGTACATAATACCTATATGCTTAAATCTTATTCTACAATTTACTAAATGTATGTTGTGTCTTATACATACACAGACGTATGTATGTTTATCAAAATTCAATTGACCATCTTATAATGAAGAATATTTTTATTACTTAAAATTACTATGGACAAGAGTAATGTGTTATAACCAACAATTTCGGTTTCCTGTTCTCTTTTATATTCATTTTCAATACAATCATTAATGTACATGGTACACATAGATTCTTGCTAAAGGCTAATAAATTGAAATTTCAACTATTAAGACAAAATAAGTATATTTTCTTCCATTTTCTTGTTTAAAGTTTGCACAACTTTTATATCATATAAAAAGTAAAAATATTATAAATAAAAAAAAAACTGATATTATTTACAATTAAAAAATAAAAAATAAGCAATGGAATAATTGGTTTTTGTTTTAGGAATCATAACAATTTCAAAACGTTATATTTCACATATTTTTATTACACAAGGGTAATTAATCTTAAATTACATACATTTTGTATTTTTACCATAATACTGTGTGTAGTATGTGTATATGTATGTGTGTAAGAATGTATGTGAATATGTTAAATTTAATTTATATTTATTTCTTTCTTGTTTTTTACTAGGTATTTCAAAATTTTAATAAACATTTTATTCTTCATTTTCTCTTTTTAACAACTTTATTTTATTTCTTTTCCCCCTAATACACTCCTTTTAATAATATCTATGTATTAACAGATTTATGTATATTCTGTTAAACCTACATATTATGTGAAAATATAATGCACATATGTACATAGGTATATGAATGTGTGTGTAAATAAATATAGTTATAATTTTAATATTTTTTCATCATTCAGGTTCAATTTAAAAATTGATTTATTCAAAATGTATAAATTTAGAAAATTTCTAACATATTTCTCTTTTCTTTCAATTCGTATATATTTTTTAATGTCCATAATTTTCACATAATTTATTATGCAAAATTAATTATAACTTAAAAAAAAATTTATTACAAAAAAATTGAGGAACAAATAGAAGAAAAAATAAGACACTGAAAGAAAATATAGTAAACTTGCCATTAACAATAGCTTCCCTGAACTTAAAAATTGCTTGGAACGTGGATATATTGAAGTATAAAAAATATTTGATGAACAACGATGAAGTTCTTCATTTTTATTGATTCATTGAATATTAAAAATATTGATGAATATCGTGATGATCAATGATTGATCAATATTGTATTTGATGTTTATTACCCTAGAAAAGATAAATAATTTTTATAATTTTCTTTTAATTGCTGATAACATAACATAACATTAACATAATAATATATAACATTCCAAATTGAGAGGGGGCATATCGTCGTTCATCATATTATGTATGTTTACAATTTATGAATTAATAATTATAGTATTATTTTGAATTAGTGGTTAATCATTTTGTATAACATTTGTATAACGGAATTTGATTTAATGTTCGAGTTTCATATTTAATATTATCAAAAATTATTAATTTTTTACTTAAAAATGAACTAAAATTATAATTTTTTATAAATAATCTAATTTTACTCGGACAATAGTTCAAATTAATGCAAAGCAGTTAGGAAAATTAATTTAAGGTTTAAAAAATCCTCTTAAAGTTTTCACTATCATGAAACTTCCACACTAACTTTTTCGGACAATTTGGTAATAAACCTTTCTAGTTAATACACTGAGTATGCATTAATCGTACTTGAAAAAATGTTGTTATATATTATAACAATTTCAGTATCAAATTATAAAACAATAATGGTTTGAGAAAGTTTTCGTAAAGTTGTATTAAGAGAGTTGTATACAAAAAATATGTTTGCAAAAAACAATCGTGCAAATAACTGCTCTTAGTTAAAAACAATTTTTTAAATGAAAAAGTTTTCATAAGTATGATAAAAATCGGCACAGTAGTACTTGTACCATGTTTGTGTCGTGTTTCTCTTTTTCAACAAAATTAAACTCAAATTTAGACTCAAAACTTTGTGAGCTACTTTAAATGCACAGTATTTTATTTGCTATAAAAGAGTAAAACTTTTTTTCATTAAATTTCAATGAGTGCAGACGTCGTTACGTTAAAGTGGTTATGTTGATAGCCCGAAATCCAATTTTAATTTGTGTACTTTACCTTGGTCTTTAATTTTGTAATGTAAACTTTTTATTTATCTACAAAATATGAAATTTTAATTTATTCGTATAAATAATTTATTTTCCAATATATACAATGTATATATACATGTATTTAAATTTTTAAAACCTGTTCTTATCACTGCATACATACATATGCCAATATGTGTGTATTATATGAATATGATTTTTTAATTATGTAGAATTGTGATGTGGCGATTTATTAGAGAACACTCTGCTTCATAATGATTTGTCTTTGAATGGTAGATTAATTTATTCGTACTTGGTCCGATATTTCGGGTTGTATAATTTCTCAATGTATACATATAAGTATGTTATGTATGTATGTTTTGTCAATAAATAGTTATTGCGTGTTCTAAATAATCTAAATAAATATTTGTGCATATATTAAACTATTTTAAATATATTTTTAATAAAAAATTTTTATTAAAAATGCAATTTATATATAGATTCCCATTAAATTATATACATAAGAACAATGTACCCATTATTTTAACACCAAAGATAACACAAGGAAATATAAGTGTATAATATAATATATAAGAAAATATAAGTAATATAAAAGTTCGGATTAAGCCATATGACTTGGCTTGTTGACATATATCGCTGTAACTGGAATAGCGCATTTCGCGTGGGTTATATTAAGTTTAAAGGTTAATTATATTAAGCGCGAAAAAATTATTACATACTTTTAGGATAAAAGCAAAAATTAAAAGAAGATTTGATATAATTCGGCGAATCCGCTTGTTAATTAGGTTAGTTAAGATAATTGATTATATTCTTTGATAGAAATATTTTTATCGTTCGTTTTTTTTCATAAAAATTTGGAAAAGCTGTAAAAATGGGGAATGGAAAATTGAGGCAAAACAGATTTTAAGAGGTAGCAATTTGAAAGGAGACACTTAGAACAAAATTTTAACAAAATAAATTGGGTTCCGCAACTTTTAAAATCTTAAACCACTACAAATTACGTCCGAGTTTGCCAGAAAAACATTTGAAAATCTAAAAAACCTTTTCAAAAAAAGTTCACATAGGAATTCAGTAAAATTATATTGCGAAGTAGTTTTTATTATTTGGCCTTATTCCCTTATACAGAATTGATATCAAGTTAATTAATATTAATTCACATATTAATTTTCTAGTAGAACTTAGTTATGATATGTACATATACATGTATAACTATAGTGTTGGGCTCACGTCTAGTGTTAAATAAGCTTGTTTAAAACCTTATACGATTTATCTTAACAGACTGTAAAATGCAACTGCAAAACTAAAAAAATATAAAAATGGCATATAATTAAGGATACATTTATGCCACATGGATATTTTGAATTCCATGTTGACTTGTTTTTTTATGCACAGAATATAGGCGAGACCAAATTATACTTTCGATACTCAAGAGCAAACTTAAAAATTTAAGATCTCATAACTTCGATATTATCTTTAAACCTCGATGTTGTCTTTTAAATTGAATGCTTCGTATTGTTTTGAGGAAGCTTTTCCAGCTAACTGAAGTAGTTCTTATTATTTGATTATAAAAATCTTTAAAGCATCCTATGGATAACTGTAATAATTTACAACACTATTTATGATCTTTAAATTTGAAAAAATGTTGAATTGATTGAGAAGCATTTTTTTAATTTTCCGATATTTCGATTTTTGTGTTTTTTTTTTTAATTTGGTCTGAAATTAATTTATCCATAAAATTTATAACATATTTTTTTGTTGCTGTTATTATTTTCATAATTGTTTTTGTTGTACTTACTTCGGTTTTATTATTGCTGTGTATAGCTATGTTTTGTAGTTATTATTTTGTGGATCATATTGCCTGAGGAATCAATCAAATAAATGATCGACACTTTGATTGAAGCAAAAAATAACACACACGGGTAAACGTTTTCTTTTTTAATTTAATTTAATTTTCTTTTTTATTATTATTATTTTTTTGTGTTTTGACGTTTGGTACATTTTTATTTTTTTTAATTTTTTAATTTGAATTTATTTATTTTGATTTTTATTTATACTTGTGCATTTACGCACACATACATTTGTACATTAATTAGTATATTAAAAATTGTTTTCCACGATTTCTTCATGTGCTGTGCTTGGCTGCTGCTTTGAAACAGTTTTAAATTCTTTTTTTTTTAAGTAAAGGTTTGGTTATAAAATTTTTATCCTATATATGGACTTGAAAAACGGGATATTGTGATGTAAAGATGTTGGCACTCCTCTTAGATTGTAGGCTCTTTAACTTTGACTTTGCATATAGGCATAATGTGTATATGTGTGACATTAATCCAAACATGAAATACACAATACAAAAGCTGATGGCAATGAAAAAGTGTTTATGTAGTTTTTGTTTTGATTTCATCTAAACACGCACATTAAAATAATGTAATCAAAATATTGTGATGTGTGTCAAACACATAAAGAAGAAAAAAACTTAAATTATAAAATCAAATTTAATTAAAATAAATTTATTTAAAAAATATTAAATATTATTTGGAAATTATCTTCAAGTATACGGATATATTGCATGAGAATGTAAAAGAAAATTTTTTGATTATTTTTTTAAGCAAAAATTATTTATAGAGATTAAGAAACGCAAAAAAATTGAAAAAATAATAGAACAAACGCAGTGTGGCAAAAAAATTTTAGTGCAAAGCTTAATTTGAGTGTGAATTGTTTGAATAAACTCTTGCGGTTTTAAAATTAGTAATGAAAGAGCTTGGAGGAGGTACTTGTTAATTTATTTTTGAAAGTTGAAGGATAATTTATATAAGTTAAGACAATGGCTGAAGTGATAAAGGTTTTTCTTTCCCTTGAATTTGGACATGAGGATGACAATTTTAATATATTTTCAATAATATACCATGCATAGCGCAAATATTGCAAGTTTTATGAAATTGCAAACCAGTACATTTATATAATATGTATGTGAGATAATTTACTACTTTGTAATTCATTAAGATTTTTATTACTTATTGCCCTAACCATGCTTTCAAATACATATATTTAATATATTTAAATCCTTTTAAATTTAATTTATGTACGAATAAAATATCAATATTGTATGAAATCAAATTATTTTATAGCAATGTGAAAAAAATCGTATTTCTTTTTTTTTCATTAATTTCGATTGCCGGTGGGTATCGAAAGTATTTCAATCAATTGAGTTTCTTACTTTTTTGTAAGAGATTATATCTTAAATTGGCACTTTTGAATCAGATCACGCGATTTATTGAAATTTTGTATGAAAGTTAATTCCTATGCTATTACATACGCGTATACCGATAATTTGAGTACATACATGCATGTTTATATAAAACTAACTCTATAAAATGTGTGCACCTACAAATTTAATCTTGATAAATTTCGTATATTTGAAATATATCATTAAATTATTAAACTTTAATCAGGTAAATAATTTGTAAACTACATTTTAATTTATTTCGGAATCGAAGCATTTTATTTTTATATGCATTTTAGGTGTTATCAAATTTATTGTTTAAAATTCTTATGTGAAAAAAAAACGTGGCAGACATATTGTTATAAATCGTAGTTTTACAATATCAGAAAAATTAAAATTAAATGTAAGTAATTATTTTTTGTCTTTTCTATAACTTACCACTTAATTTCGAAAATAGAAGGATAGGCATGAGACGAAATCAGAATGAGGTTACAAAATCTTGATTATCATTTTAATAGCGCAATTTAAAAATGAATAGCGATTAAGATTGCTATTTGAATTGTCAAAGCTTTAACTATGTACATGGTTTTTTGGAAATTTTTCAAATAAATAAAATTTAAGCAGCACAGCAAGGACACTTGAATTTGTACCATAAAAAAAAGAAGAATGAAAGTTTTTTTTGGGCAGGAGCTGGTACTGTTGCAATTCGGACAAAGGTTTCGGGTAGCTGCCCTACAATTCAAAGAGGTTTTTTTAAATACTTTCAATAGAGATATTAATATTAAATTTTGTAAAGATGTGTTAATTACATATATTTCAAAAATTTTAATGGAATGGTGCAGCCATTGGCTAAGGTAGCTGCTAAACAACTCTAAAAGAAAATTTTACATATTTGAAAAAACATTAAAACTTGGATTCATGAAGCTTAGCAGTCGTATGTCCAATTATATTTTAGGTCAGATATACTCGTATTTCTGAAGTTTAGATATATTTCCAAAAGCTAACATCAAATCATAAGATAAACGTAGCCGTGATTTATGACCACCGTAGAGTGGTTTGACAGGTTCGAGTAATTGTCGTTTAACAATGGAATCTAATTCTAGATGTTTCAAAAACAAATTTTTAAACTCAGATTGCCAAAGTGAAGGGTTTTATTCAGTCGGTTTATACCGATTGAAACGTTTTTTCGTGTTATAATGAAGATTTTATAAATTTTTTCTAAAAAGAATGATTAATACATTCTTGCGAAATGGAAAATATGCAAATTTTTTATGTTAACAAAACTTTTTAGAATAATTTGCCAGAAAGTCCTAAATAGGATACAAAATATGAAAAATTAGTAGAGTTTGAATAGATTTGGGTAGAATCTATTGTACCTTCTCATCTTTAAAACTACTTCTTGAACTTTAATAACACAAAATTTAATACACGTAATATAAACATTTAGTTCGCCTTTCTTCAATAATTTAAAAAATTGTAGGAATTTAATTATTTTTTTGAAGTCTAAAGAGAATAGCTAAATTTATAAAAATATAAAAACGTGAATAAATTTTTTTAATTTCTTTTTTCAAAAAATTTCAAAATTTTATTTAACACCATCGACAATTTAATATTCACATCATTTATCTAATGACATATTTTAGAAAACTTCAACATTTCAAAGTAAATTAACCCTAAACTAGATTATAATTAATTATTGTTTTTCGAAACAAAATATATTCCAATATAATAAAAAAAATTTTTTTTCTCTATTTTAATTTGAAATATTATGGTATTTTTTTTATAATTATAACATTTTCCTTTCAGTTTTTTCTATATGATTTTATTGAATAGACAAACGCCCAACCAACAATACCAACAACAACAACAACCTTCAACTCAATTTATTGAATTTATAGTATAATTTTGTTTAGGACTGTGGCTGGTTGACTAGTGTATACTATATTTTATTCTTGCACATGAAGTTCATCTTAAAATTCTTAATTTTTAATTTTTTTTTTCTTCTGAACATTCTTCTTCTCCATATAATATGAATAAAAACTGTCAAGGGGGAAAACATTGATTGATTAGGTAGGGTGCCCCAATTTTAAAGAATGAATAATCATTATATTCCCGCAAATTGTAAAATAAAAATTTTGAAAAAATTTATAAAAAAAAAAAGAAGTAAATATTAAAGATTAAATAACAGAACAACTACATATATGTATGTTCAATTAACAAAAAAAAAATTAAAAATTAAAAACATATGAAGTAGAAAATCAAATTGAAAATCATTTATTCACGGATATTTCCATCAAATTGTCACCATATCATTAATATCACCACTATAATATTATAACCTGTGATTAAATAAAAATATTTTTGTATGAATCCTATGATATACGAAACACTAAAATATTTGCACATAATATTGAAAAAGAATTATTGGTGGTAGTGAAAATGTGAAAATCATCATTAATATTGGCTTTTTTTTACGTGCCGTAGTCAAAACTATTGTATAGACTTTAACTTTTCCTTTTCGGGAATACATTTTGAATTTTTTTTTAAATTTTAATGCGTGCAATAAGATGGGGTATTCTCAATATTTATCGTTGTTTTGTGAATTTTGAACAAATTTTTTAAAACAGCTGTTAAATCAATAATAAAATTTGAATTCATTTTTAAAAATATTTAAAAAATTTCGCACTTCTCAATATGTTATAAAAAGTTTAAAATTGTAGGATGCTAATTGTCGTATTTGTAATTAAAATATTTGAAGTTTTGAGTGTAGCACTTGATGTTGTTGAGTTTAATTCCATTAAATTTGTCTACCTTTTTAATGTATCTTTAAAAACAGATGATCAAAAAATTATGTTATGAAGTGTAGTGTTAGTGACGATTAAAATTGAATGAGTTTTTTGTACTTTGTTAATTTAAAATAAAATATTTTGTTGTATGTGACGATTGGCAACTTCAAAATTGTAGTTTCAGGAAAAATATGTTTTGTTATTTCATATAGAAAACGAATTAACTCCAGAAATTTGAATTTATTTAATACTATGGGAGGCTTGGAAACTGCAATAAGACTATACTGAAAACTCAATTTGTATTCATTAATCAGACTATTTTCTATAAAAGAAATGGTCTGATTGAGTTACAAGTATAGTATTATTTAGTTATGGCGTTCTCAAAAAAGTAGGAAAAATCCCATAACTCCTATAGTTATACCATAACTCCTATTCAGTACTATAAGTACCTCTTTCTAAAACCTTTCATTTTTAAAGAAGATATAATTCTTTGAAGTCGGTCAAAAGGACACTTATTTTATATAACATAGTAAAAAACTTCAAAATCTATCAATATTCCGTGGATCTACAGGAAACAAATACAAAAAAAATTTAACTGTTCATTTTATAAATGCGCACATTTTATTTTTTTTTCTCATTTAAATATTTCAATCTAATATATTACCGCCACCTGGCGGTACCAAATTTATTTATGTCTACATTTTAATTCCAACATTGCACAAAATTTATCAAATTAATTAAATATGTATTTTATTTTAGATTAATAACAAGTTACTAATTGTCTTAACCATTTCCGGGTGGTATACATTGAATAATTTTAGACATTCATAAAGAATAAAATTTTGATATTAAAATACCATTGTAAAAAATTCCAAGAAATCAAAAAGATAATGTGAACAGGGGAATATTAAAAATGACTATTTTCGGCTATGAAAATTTTTGAAATTGTGTGCCCATGTGTTTGGGATATTCTTTATTTATGTAAAAAAGTTTTAACAATGTGATATCAAATTAGAATCTCCAAGTTTATAAAAAATGAATCACTCATACGTAGAGTTAATCACACATAGTTCACACATAGTTCTCTATAGTATGAATTAGTTTCTAAAAAACTATTTAATGGAAATTAAAAATATGCTTACATCTAATGAAATGTGCCATGTATTTTGAAAATTTTATATTGTAGAATAATTAATTATATTGTGCTGTGTATATTTTTAAGGGGTGTGCAAAAAAATAAACAGTGTCTTTCTGTTTCTTCAAAATCTTTAAATTATAGATTTTATTGCGGCTGATTCTAGTTTCGCTAGCACTATCAGACTACAATTTTTCCTGTAGTTTTGAACTTTTTCAACATATCATAGCTAATATAATTAAGTTTTCTAAATTTTCTCAGATAAATACTTATATTTTTTAATATAATTGAAAATAAAAGAACTACTAGTAATATTTTTTAATATACTCGTAATGTTAAGATTTAACATATAATGTTAAATCTGCATTATTTGCAAATATTGTCGCAAAATGAAAAACAGCCGGCGGCATATTATGGATATAAAAGTTCGAGTATAAAAAAAACAACAAAAAAAGCTTTACAAAGAAAGCGTTGAAAAGCTTTGCTAATGCAATGTCAATATTAATCAAATTTATAATTAATCAATTTATACTCAAATTAGTGAGTATAAATTGAGTTTTCAGTATAGTTTTGTTTCAGTTTCCAAGCCTCCAATAGCATTTATCATTAGGTCAAATATGTGAGTTGATTCGAATGTAAGATTTTACTATGTTAAAAAACATAAAACATGACTGAAAGGGCTAATTTTTTTTTCAAAATAAGATTTTTTCAAATTAAAATTCAATTTTCAAAATTAAAAAACATTTGAAAATTTCTATATTTTTGCAATTAAATCGCGAACTTAATAATTTAATTTTGAAATCGTATCGTTGTTCAATTTACAAATAACATAATTACAAAATTAATAACTACAATAGCTCAGTTAAATTTATAAAAATCATCTTCTCCACAAATATATATTGGGGCTTAAAAACATAACAATCCGATAAAACTTGTCAAATTATTAATATAATTATAAATAATTGATTTAAAATTCATTATATTGGTGTGTGATTTATTTTTCTTTTCTGATTCATCTTCCCAGTTGCTCTTATTTTTTTTTCTTTTATGCTTATTTCTTAATTTAATTTTTCAATAATTTTTTCTTTTTTTTTTTGTTAATTAATATATTTTCAGAATATTATTTTTTTTCCGCTAAAATGTAGGAAAATTCATAAGAAGAAAAATGAAAAAAGTCGTTTTCGTCTAGAAAGAATCACACTACATCGATGTCAATTTTGAGTTATTTTTGTAATGAATTTTTCGTTTTTAAATGACAACCAAAGACGAACACATGTTTATCTTGGAATTGAAATTGGAAATAGAAGTACTTTGGCTCTTTGGCTTCATTCATTATTTTTTAGAAAAATTAATTTTTTTCTTCGACTGATTTCTTCTTTTATTTTTGAATCGAATAGTAATTACTTCAAATTTCTGTTTTTAGATTTTCACCTTTTTTATATTTTTTATCATTTAAAAAAAATTATTTTTGTTTTTGTTTCATACTTCTTAAATATATTAAATTAATGATGTGATCCGTCCTGCTATTTTATGGGAGGTATACATACACACGCACAAACACATATGAGTTTTTATTGTTTGATAAATACGAAAATGATATTGATTAAAATAATAAAACAGGGATGTGAACCTATTTTAAAAGTCGGTAAAATTTATAATTTTCTGTAAAGCACATACTACATATTATTGGTATGAAAACTTTTTTGTTCTTTCTGTAACAATACTGCGAATTAAAAATTAGAACACGACAAATTCTGAGCAAATTCATTGACATTGACAAGCAGTAATTGGTTTATCATAATTAAATAGTTTGCTTCAGTAATTTTTGAAAGTTATTATTTTATTACGACTGATCCGAAAAATTAATTTCGAATTTATAAATATTATAAAAAAATTTCAATTAATCTTATTTAATTTTTGACTTCTTTCAGTTGTTTGTGAACTTATATGTTTAAATTATTAAAAAATAATTTGTTAAATAGAATTTGAAAAGCAAAAGAAATCTTAGTTTAATAGAATTGATAGTTTTATTCATACTAATACTTAGACTTGATATTTTTATTCATACTGACTCAATTTTCAATTACGTTCCAATAACAATTAGACAAAATCGCAATTACATTTGCATATCAAAATTGTGTAATTGTATTTTTCGACAAATTATTATCAATTTCCATTATGAAAAAATAATTCAATAGACATTTCATTTCAGGAATTTCACAGAATTTGTTTATCGATTTTATCACGTTTTGGATCGTAATACTATATCGTGTATGGAATTTTTTAAAAATAATTTGATTGTTTACTTTAAAAATTTACTGAAGATTCAAAAAATAAAATCTACTTGATTGTCGTTTTTTTTTTCACTTCCGCCAGGGAAATTCTATCATTGATTTTACAAATTATTTAGCGGTTCTTAATTTTTTCAAATGTAATTTATTAAAAGCACAATATATTAAATTTCTTCTCAAATATATTTTAAGATGATTTTGGGATTTTTGATTCATACGATAAATGTGTTAAAGGATTAATGAAAGTTATTTGTAATATTCATAGATTTGTTATATATACAAATGGCAATGTACCTTTATCTTGTTGTACATTCCCACCACTGATCAGTTTATGTATGCAATATAAATAAGTACATATTTTAAATATTGTAATGTAGTTTTTATATTTTTTGACTAAAGTTATAATTAAATGATTAGTTAAAACTGGAAGACACCAACAAATACACACACAACACGAAAAGGAAAAAACAAAAACGATCAAAAACAAAGAATTCTATTATTGGAATGTGATTTTTTTGACGGATATGAAATGGTGTTGATGTAATGCGTTTTTAATTTCATATTTTTAAAAAATTAAAACAAAATCATACACACACACTGTGAGACATACATATATATATATATATACACGAGTAGTAGAAATAAGAAAATATCAAACATTATTATTTTTAAAATGTTTAAAATGTATTTCTTTTTTATTTGAATTTTAATTTCAAACAAAGTATGTTAAATATAACAGATCATTAAACTCTAGGAGGCTTTTTCCAGATACACATATAGTGTGTACATATATATAATTATGTATTTATTATATTTATATGTACATAATTCTAGTGATATATTAAGTGTTTTAGAATTTTTTTGTAATACGGGATGAATTTAATTGCAAATTACAGAAAAGTTAAATTAAAAATTCAATTAAATGCATTATACAACTTAAAACTGTCTCTATTATTATGTATGTAAAATGCACCTGAGAAAATAAATATTAATTTATGTATGTACATATATATAAAAATACATTTATTCTTGATTAAAAATCAAAACAAATTCTTAAACATTATAATTCTCGCTCGGGTAAATCAAACGACATTTTTTATAGATTTCAGTATTAAAGTCTAATACGTTTGCTATTTAACTTCTCTTCGATAGTCTTTAACATAAGAAGCTGTTTGCTTATATTTTAATTGTATAGTAATTTAAAATCTTCAATATTAAAATCTCCTTTACAAGAAGAATCGAATTTGTTAATTTTTACACTCTTCTATATCTAAATTTGGAATCAAAACATTTTAACAAAAACGTATGTATATCTGAAGTTGGTTTGAAAATAAGTTGAGTGGATAAACTTTTTAGGTGGATTTGAAGAATTTTTTTAACAGTGAGCCACAACCGCGTACTGAGATCCACTTTTTAGTGCGAAGCATGTCTCTACAGCAACCACCCCAGATTCAACCAAAAATCTTCAATTCAATAATCAAAGATGAATATCTCAGAAATAAATTAACGTAGTTAGTAAAAATTGGATGCTTCTGTTTTATTTGTCAATGAATATAATCTTTCAACGCTTAAATTTACTTTTTAGAAACAAAATTTTCATTAAAAAGTTTCCAGTTTTCTTAAAGTAACCGTTCAATATGACTTTTTCATACTTTTGTGTAACACTTTCGCTTAACTAATACAGCTGATTTATCGCAACTTACATTATTCAGAAGGTACACAATCTAAACGGTTATGTACTGGGCACGTCACATTATTGTTCAAGTTTGTGCTTGCTACCAATTCATGGTAAGTAATTTAACAATTTTCAGTTCAAAGTAAATTTTAATTAAGTGATTGATGTAAATGTACGTAAAGATGACTTTCCATTCTAATTTTCATTTCAAATTACTTAAAAAGTTTATTTAGATTATTTTGTTCTCTTACCAATTTTTTTTTTTCTTTTACCAATTAATTTTGATACATTGAAATTATGACTTAGTTATTATTTTGAAATTTAATTGTTATAAATATTCGCGTTAGATTGTTTGATCTTCAATGTGAAATAGATTTGTTCATATAGATTTTTTGTTTTCTAAAAATTCTCAAAAAAAATTTTTCAAATTTCAATTTCAATTATTGTTCTCTATAATCAAAGTATGAAATTTTAAGAAGTTCTAGATGGAAACCTCAACTAATAAATCTCTTTTTAAATAATTATGGTTCAATACTTTATAGTTTGATTTTCAAAAGTATTTTTCATCTTTTTCATATTGTCTCTTAAAAGAAAATTCCGACATATGTAAGTATTCGTAATTCGAATAATGTAGGTATTCGTAGATTCTTAAATTTTCTATTTTAATGGTTTATTTATAGACCTTTTATATTACAAATCACATTAAATGTTATTAAAATAATAATTGTTGTATTCTTCTAATTTATGTACAATAAGTACAATATATATGTTTGCACTTTTTAAATGATATTCATAATGGAAAGTATATTAAATCTCATTTAAGGAATATTTTATGAGTTTTATTATAAAAAAATTAAAAAAAAACGAATAAAAGACATTTGCTTTTAAACGGAAAGGAAAATTCAAAATGCTAAATAAAAATTCTTTTAATGTAAATTTATTAAAAAAAATATATAAGTAAGTATGTGCATGCATATATGAAAAGTTGTATTCCAATTATATTACGTTTTTGAGTTTTTGACGCGCTTGTCAAACGAATTTCGCCGTCATATGCTTTGACTGATGCATAATGATGATCACACTGATTCTGATGATAATGACACTAACAATAAGTAGAATAATGAATAATTCGTTTTTAAAAAAAAGTTTTTTTTATTATGAAATAAAAATTTTTATTTAAATCTTTTTGGTATAATCGTTTTATGAATTTAATGAAATGTTTATAACATTTTTCGATTTTATTAAAATTTATAAATATTAATAAAATAAATATTTGATGTTTTCTGCCATTTGTATAATTAGAACCTTAACAAATATTTATACTAGTTTGGTGTTTAATTATTTATAATTAATAATATCTTAAATTTTTTTTACAAATTTTGCAACCTACACTTGGTTTATATAGAGATAAATGTGATTCAGTATTTCTAAATTTTGTTCAGGTTGTCTAGGTGTATTCAATTTGGTAATTTACAATTAAATAAAGCTAGTTATTGAAAGCGCGACACATCCTCAGTTGGAATTAAAAGAGACCACACCTTCTTAAAATTATCTCCTATTTATTGGCTTCCAAATAAGGATGACCAAATAATGATTTTCTTACCTTCCAAAATTTCTATGTTTGAAATACATATTTGAAAAAATGACTGGAATTGATTTTTTATTCTTAGTTCCTTTTATTCATTGTTACATTTCGTTTTATTTTGTTTTAACAAAACTTAGCATTCGTATAATTCTTTCTTATATGAATCCTAAACTGTTCTAACCCTAAAATTGTTTTAAAAGGGAATTCGAATGTGATAAATTATAAAGAATGTAAAATTAGCTGGTTTTGCCAAATTAGTTAGTTTTAAATACAATTTCGTTTATAGACAGAACGGATGCAATATTTTAATGACTAAAATCAGAAATAACCTTAATGCGTAGTTGTCATATGTTTTCCTTATGATCCATATTTTATCTTCTTTTCGAAAAATCAAGTTTATGGAAGTTTATAATTTATTTTTTCAAAATACGCATCTGCAATAAAACAAAAAATTATACATTTAGTGTTGAAAATAATTAATTAAACATTTCATATTGAGTTTTATTTAAACTTTATCATTGAAACTTTTATGACAATCCTTATACAGAGTCATAAAAGTTTCAATAATCTTTATATTCTTAAAAAAGATTTCATAGAACAGAATTACAAGAAAAAAGAAACATGAAAAACGCTTGAATAGAAAAGAAGGCGTTGAAGAATAAAAGTAATCCTTGAGTAGACAATCAACATAGAATTTCTTTTACAATTTTTTTTTCCACCTAAATAAAAACAGAAGAAAAGGGTTTGATCTTTATATAGTTTTGACATTAAAAAAAAAGCATTGCTGCATATTGCATTGTGTAAAATGCTCTTTCTTATTCATTATTGTCGCCGTATTAAAGAAAGGACCAAATTTATTAAATAAAAAACGAAAAGCAAAAGGAACTGGAATTATGACTTTATAGAGATGTTATTCAAAGTCAAATGATCACAGAAATTCACGTTTTATTTTCTTTTTTATTTTCTCATTATTTTTTGTTTTTTTTTGCATTTGATATTCATTTTTTACGCTTTTTTTTTTCTTTAATTTCTTAATAATAATTTACATATGAATTCAATAATTTTCTCTTAAGTTTCTTTATGACATTCGAATATATATGTACATATATATTTTTTTATGAAGGCGTAAGTTTTCTGGTTTTTGCTGCTTTTTCCCTTTTGTTGATTGTGCTAAAAATAAAATTTATGTCCCCATAAGACTTTTGAATAGTTTTTGTTTGTTTTTTTTTCTGCAATTTTCACTTGAAACGTTCAATTGAACTTTTTTTTTTTTGTAAATTTTAGATTTTTCTTCTTTGCTATTTAAAACTATTTATGAGTTATTTTTTATTTGTTTCAGTCATGTTTCGATCTTGTCCAACAATTTATCAAGAAAAGAGTAAAAAAACAAAACAAAATAATAAAATATTAAATATTTTATTAATTGTACAATATTTATGTATAATTTAATAAAAAAAAAATGTATATAACTATATGAAATTTGTATTATAAGTTTTAAATTATAAAATGAAAACACACGAATATAGCACACACATGTGCGTGCTTAAGACTGTGTTTAATCTTTGCAATAGGAAAATTACATATTTAATTTTCTTATAATAAAAAATGTCAAAAGAAAAATGTTATAAGATAAAAGTATTCGGAGTGATTTATGAAACGAATAAGGAAGGGATTTTCATTTAAAATATGAAAATTATGTTAAAATTATAACATTAATAGTCAATTTGTTGATAGGAGGAGTAAATCGCTTAACAATAATTATTACTGAAAAGTTTAATTACAAAATAATTTTTTATAGCGTGTGATTTAAAATACGGAAATTGTTGGAATAATAAAAAAAACTATGTTGTAGGTATATTAATCGTGGTATGGTGTACATCGGCGCTATATATATTTAAATATTTTAAATACTTTAACATTACACTCTATTGTATTGCATAATTATATTATATTTTTCTCTTTTATTTTTTATTGTACCGTTATATATGCATATGTGTTTGTATTCCTTCTCTAACTTTTGAATAGCTTGTATTAAACTCAATAGAAATACAATCAGACGTTTCACGCAATTTTAATTTGGTATTCTATGGTAATAAGACTTTTGGTATACAATTATAATTAACTTTCTATGAGTACTTGCTTTTTCTTAAAAAAATTACGAGATCCGTCACGATTAAATATTGCAAGATCGGTCACGACAAACATAAAACATAAGTTAAGATAATTTTATCTTGGACTTCAAAAGCTTCCTTTACCAATTTTTGGCTTTATTTTTTAAATATTAGTGATATTCAGTTAAACAACGTAAATGTAGTAAGGAGTAACTTGCAAGCCTTTAAAAATTATATTTTATTTTGTTAACGGGACTTTTCAAAAAATTTAATTACATTATACTTACGACCTAATATAGTAAGGGGTTGATTTCAGAGAAACTTTCATTTCTGAATTATTGTTAAAATTAAGGGAAAAATTACATCAAAAATTTGGCTTTATGTTAAAAGTTTCCTGTAACGGCCATTTTGTCACTAAAAAAACTTTGTCGTTTTGATATAATAAATAATCTAAAAATGTAATTTTTACGATTCAACTATCAGGAGAAAAAGATGGGTACAAACTTTGTCCCAGGGAAATAGATTTCTCGTAAAAATCCATTTATTATGGAATTTCAGCTTGCAATATCAATAGGTGTTTGTTAAATAGACATACGGACAGACCAAGTGAAACTAATAATCAAATATTTTTTCCAATTTTGTTGCTAATATGCTAAAGGAAAAGCAAAGTAAGGGAGAAAAAACAAAATGATAATTTAAAGCAGGCATGCCAAACTCATTTACCATTACGAGCCATTTTAGGGTTTCCGTACATTGCTTCGGTTAGCACAATAAAAAATCTTAAACTACACTAAATTACACTTAAATTTTGATTTTTATTATCAACATAAAAAAATATAAAACGTACAAATAATGCAGTTGTACAAAAAAATATAAAATCATTTTCAGTAATTTCCACTTTCCTAAATTTTTGTTTTAATAGAAAATCACACAGCACTTCGATTTCAATTGTAAATTTGCATCAAGTGTTTCAATACCAATAAAAATCGAAGAGCAAATAGGTTATTATAAATTCATTTTGACATTTTTAAAATCTAAAAATCTTCTTTTAAATTCGGTTTTTAATAATTTATTCCAATGAGAATATAAGGGAAATTTCGAATTTATTGCACTAGCCTACTATTTACAAATATAATAAAGTTAAACTAGTCCAAATACATGAGTATTTGATTTATAGAACCCCTGCAAAACCTTCACTGTGGTTTCAACACTTTCTTACTGATTTAAATCTTGTAACAAAACTATAAGAATTAAATTTCACCATTTTCAAAAATCTTAACGGGCCGCCGCATCAAGATCCGCGTGTTTGACTTGCCTGATTTGAAGGATTAAAAATTACGAATATAAAGCTTTCATTAATCATTATTATCACGCAGAGTCCCAAATATAGTTTTTTTTTCTTTATTGAATTTTGGTTTTAATAAAAAAGCTTCTTCTTATTTTTTTTCCTTTCTATATTGTTCTGACACATTAAAAATTACAAATTAAATGTATGTATGTATGTACGTATATATATATATAATAATTATTATGGAATTTCCCCATTTTAAAAAGACATTAATATCAACAATGACAATTGTTCCACATTAAAAAAAAAGAGAACAAAAATTCTTTTCGAATAAATCTTTAATACTCGTAATTCTAAAATAAACACACACATACAAAGATTTTATGCATAATTTTATCATTAACACTAACGTTTTAATAAAAAATTTTTTAACAATAAACTTTTAAACAAATCTCTACATTCTTTGTGTTGTACATAGAAAAAATAATAATTATTTTAATAGAGCTAGAGCTTAGTATACTAGATAATAAGTAGTTCTATAATTTTTGTTTCTTTTCTTAAATTACAACAAAAAATGTGTAATAAATAATAATATAAAAAAAAATAAATTGTACATTATTCAAATATACAAAATTATTTATTAAAAACTCATATTGAAAAGTTTTAACACGAAAAAAATACATTAATCAGAATTTTAGATTTTCAAAGTTTGAAAAAAAAATAATCTTTAAAAGTCTTTTGCAAAGCTGGTCTCTTTTTTATTATTTCCAATACAATTGGAGGCATCCTATACACCAACATTGTTTTTTTTTCTCTTGCTCATTTTAATATTTAAAATTATTGTTGCACACCTTATTTAAAAGATAATCATCTTTCAATTTCACTCCATCCATACATAATGATGCGATGAATGTTGGTATGATTGTAGAAACGATGGTATCTTTAAAGATATTTTATATTAATCTCGTCATGTTTTAATGTTCCACAAATCTAGATGTACTTTTTTTTTATAAATTAAGGAAAAAAAAACATATTGAAACTCTGTGTTTTTACTGCTTTCTTCTGTATTGCATTGCGTGAGCTACAGATTGATTTTTGTTAAATGTTTGTAACTTTTGTTTTTTGTTTTTACAGAATCTGTGAGTAATAAAAAGGTAAGTAGAAATAAAATTTGACTTGAAAAAAGAACATCGTTCTTGGTATTTAAGAATTTAAGAATTATTGGTATTTAAGAACTATTACATTAAGGAAAAAGAAGATGTTAACCTAGTATAAAGACTTCTTTCAAGGAAAACCCGGTTTTAAAGTTAAAAAAAAGCTATTTTTTCCTATAACAGCTTGCACACATTTGAAGACAGTGGGAGATTAGAAACAATTATTACAACATTGTTATTCATGCAGAAATTCAATTAAAAATTTTTATTTAAAAAAGCACTTAAAAATATGCAATTAATTGCACAAGTTTTAAAACAAATTATCAAATCCAAAGCCTTAATGTTGTTAATAATTTCGACAATAACCAGTGACTTTAACTTCGTTAATATAAATGCTATTGATTAGAAAATAAAATTCTTTTTTGCTTTTAATTTTTATTTATCTTTTGATTTTTGAAAAATTACGGCATTGAGTTTCCTGCAATTCCTTTGCATTTATTTCTCTGAGCACCTTTATTTACACTTATTTTATATGTACTTATAGAGATAAAATATATTTAAGATGTACCTGTTAAATTTCACCAATCGTTAGAGAATTACACTAACTGATAAAAAGAAAATATATAAAATTTCAACTACTCTAAAAGTAATTACTCATTATGCGTAAATTTAATATTGACTCTTGAAAATTTTTTAAGAGATTAATGAATTTTTTAAGGCAAGAATATACAAATGTTTTGAAAACGGTAAGCTCTTAAATCATTCCTAAATCGCTCCTCGGCTAGTTCAAATTAAGATGATAACAGCGCGTATTTCGTGTTATCATTGTATACAACATTTTTCAGCGCGGAATCCTCCATTAAGGATTTTTGAATTTCTTTTCAATATTTTTAACCAAATTTATACAAAAAGTCACGCAACTTATAGTCGGAAATGCCGATTATAATTCTTTTGATTGATTTATTTTTCATATTGTTCATATTTCCGAACATCTTTATTTTATGGGTTTTTTTTCGCTTTTTTGTTATGTTATTCATTTTCGTTGTTTTTTTCTTCTTTTGTGTAACTTATATCTTATTGTCCTCAAATTATCTTATTACTTACCACATAATAACATCAGATTTGTTGTCTTTTCATAATAATAATTACTCCCGTTTCTCCCCTTCGTTCTCTTTTTATCTATTTTATTGCTCTTTGACTTTGGTCGCGGGCTTATTTAATTTTTTTTTTTCAGTTTAAATATTTTTTATATTATTTTTATTTGTTTTGTATTCAATCGCCTGTTTTCCCACTTTTTGCCTTACGTCTATTTATTCCGTTCGTGTCATCATAATTCATAACGCCAAAAAAAGTAAAAAAAAAAACAAAGAAAAATAAAATTATTTTTTTTTTATAAATTGTAAATCTGATGATGATGATGGCCGGCCACCTCACCCGTACGCGACCTTTTAATAGATTTTTGAATAGTTAAAGTGAAAATTGAATAAAAGAAAAATAAATATGAATTAATGTACATATAAATTGCGTTCAACATCAATACGGTAATTTTTATTTTTTCGGTATTGTTTTGTACTTTTGTACATAATACACATATATGTATGTATGTATGTACAAATTTAAATGAAAGCTGCATTGAATTTTACCGCTTCAATGTATTTTAAAGATATTATTTTTCTTATATTATTTATGGAATAATAATAATAAAAATAACGTGTGTAAATTTGTAAAGAAAAGCGTTATGACTCAAATATTTTTGAATTAAACAAGAAAAAAGACAAAACAGAAAAAAAATACCACAAATGGTACATTTGTTCCTGGTTGCTTTTTTTCTTTCTGGGATTTTGAATTTTTATGGAAATTCTTTTATTTGTTTTGAATAATAATTGTTATCTTTAGGGTATAAAATTTTTCAAAATCGTATCATTTTGTATTACCAAACATTTATCTTACTAATTGAATATTATAATTTTAATTTGTGATACACATTTTGTTTTTGTAAATATGTATGTATGTGCGTTTACAAATAGAAATTTACAGAACATACATATGTATATATGTATTTGGTATGTGTAGCGCACGCAAAATATTTGACTTTGTCAATAATATCTTTTATTACATTGTTTTCTATCATATTTTCAATCTTTTTTTCAGTGTTGAACTGATCATTCGAAAATCTATTAAACCAAATGATTTTTTACAATATTTTGATAGTCTCCGCAAGGACAAAGCGAAGGAACGCAAAAACTGAACAAATTAGTTTGAATTTCGAAATTTGTCAAAAACTATAAAAATGCTATACAGATCGTGTTAGCAACTGCTGTGAAATATTTACTTACTATTGCTAATAGATTAATGCTATAAGAGGTTATATGAGAATAATCTAATTAATTTTATAAATTACAATTCTTTAAAATTTGTTTTGAATAAAATAGAAGGTTGAATAACAAAATTTCGTTTCTAGCAGAAATCAAGATTTTTCGTTTCTAAGGAAATTTCTCAGCAAAAACATATCAATTAAGCAAAACGGGAAGGAATATGCCCTACATCAAGTTATTTAAATTTAAGCACCATGCAAATTTAAATAATTGGAGCCTCAAGATATAGTCTTGTATTTTTAGTTTACTATATAACGCTGAGTTCTTAAACGTTTAATACGCCATTGCAACCTATAAATATTAGACACTAAAGGTTTCTTTAGTATTTTTTAAAACGGAATTATTATATAATAATTTTTTGTAGTGCACAGTCATTACAACGTGTTGAAAAATTCTGGATTTTTGCTTTGGATTTCTAAAAATTAAGTCTGAGTGTTAAACATTCAACTATTTTCATGTGTTCTTGATTTTAAACTATTAAAATTAAACTTTATGACAATTAATGAATGATTTTTGATGTTTTTAATTATTTGAATCAAAAAATTAATTGTTGTCATTTACTTTTAAATACAATCTCATGCAAGTATTGGCCACGGCTACGTTTTTTGAGCCACTCTTACTCACATTTCGGCACAGAATATAATCGAAATTAAAAGTTCAAAATTATTTTCGAAATTGTTATGAAAATCGAATGATATTAGATGGGCGACATAAGCAAGAGATTTACGGGCATACTTTTAAAGAAATAATTTAAAGGTGTCAGTTCGCATGATCTCAGCCATCAAATTTTTACCTCTGAATTAAAGGAACCGTAAAATTGTTTGTTCACAATGTTAAATATTTAATTAGGAAACGCTTGTTCGGACCTCATTGCTGATATTTTTATTAGGAAGTAGAAAACAACATTCGTTTGATTTTTACAAGTGTTACTGTTACGCGTGAACCTCCGAAAATGAACATAAACAAAATGGGAAATAAAGTATTCTTAATCTACCCATAGATGTTCTAAATTCACATACATATATGTAAATTGCCCAAAAATACAATATTTTATTCATGTAGCATTTAATTTGTTTAAATATCAATTATAAATTTAATGTAATTTTATTTTTATTTTTAGGAACACCTATAAATCGTCTTCCAATTATGGCTAAATCTGTTTTAGATTTATATGAATTATACAATTTAGTAATAGCACGAGGTGGTTTAGTTGATGTGATAAATAAAAAATTGTGGCAAGAAATAATTAAAGGCTTACATTTACCATCTAGTATAACAAGCGCAGCATTTACTTTAAGAACACAGTAAGTATATTTACATACAGACTTTTATAACTAAAAACTTTTTTAAAGTTAATATTTCAAATGAATTGCAGAAGTTACTTAATTTTGCTACCTTTGAGTGCCAATAAATTGTGCTAAAACTACAACTACTATATTCTAATTTTGCATGATTTCTTTATTTGCCCAATCCCACTTAAAAAATATCTCAAAAATCTAAAATTTAATTTATAAAAAAAAATTTTACATAAAAATTTCAACTATTTTATCAAAAAATTTACAATTCCAACAACTATAAAATATTAAGATTATTTTTATATTACATTGAATAAATAGGGTGTGGCTTAATAATTATATAGGTGGAGTTAATTGAAAATATTTTAAAATGTTTAAAAGTTTTGAAAGTTTGATATTATTCCGCTATAAAAATTCTTTTTTGCGTTTTAATTAAAATAAAATTTAAATTTGTTTTGGTTTTATAAAATTTTTATAATTTGTTAAAAATGTTAATTTATTCAAAATCTCAGTACAATCTTAATAAGATAATTTAAAACAGAGTAGATATATTTTGTGTTTTTCGACCCTACTTTTGTTCCTATAAGACTGCACACTCATTTAATTTACATAACAAATTTCATAAATTCAATATTTTAAACTATACAAAAAATTCTTTTATAAATTTAAGCGATGCTTCCAGTTTAAATTCAATTATAATTTTAATGGTCTAAAAGTAATTCCCGAATAAATTTAATAGGAGATTAGGAGTTTGTACTTTTTCAAAAATATATTCAAAATTTCTGTTTTATCTTAAAAATTAATATTTTCAATAATTCTCATATTGTACTAGCTCAAATTTTAAATGAAAAATCTTCAAAATAAAATTTTTATACACTGGTATTGAATAAATGCAATACGTGTTTCCATTAAAATCAAAGATTTTTTCTCAGAATAATTAATAGTCAGTTATGATGCACGCAAAATGATTTCATACTTTGATTGCAATTGGAAAAAAGAGTACGTATAGAATATTGTATGGACTAAATAAATTAAATATTAAATATTTGATGTTTTTCAATTTCCTGCTCTAAAAACTAAAAAAAAGAAAAGAAAAATAACATTTCCTGTCAACAACATTTTTGTAATCGCAAGATATTTTTATTAAAAAAAAGTGTTACAAAATTTGTGCAAATGTTAAGGTTTTTCAAAATAATTTTATAGAATGTTTTCGACTTTTTATTAGTTTACAATGTAAATTATAAGTTTACTCGATCCTTTTATAGTTTCGAAGAAAATTAATATTTTCAATATCAATTATTTTGCATATAGCTTCCTCACATTTGTTTTCTTTGTAAATTCTCGAAATGTCATGCAATAAGTTTCGGACCATCGTATAAACAAGTTACGTAACAATTCACTTTTAGAAGGGATTAACTCAGTCACAAGAAACCAAACTTAAATTGTAATCGTAAAATAGTGTTGTTTTCGTTCTGTTTGTATAAAATTTTGTGTAATGATTCTGTAATGATTATGAATGTAGGTTTAATTAAAAAGAAAATTATTTGGAATTACACTTTATTATGACAATTTACAATAAATCTTGGAAAACTATACATTTCTGTTCGAAATGGAATCAAAAATTTTTAACATAAAAAAATGTTGAGCTCTTGAGTTTACGAAATTTTAAAATCTTAGATATTTCTGCAACCCTTTTTCGTATATTAGTTAGACTTACACTTTTCCAATAAATTATATTACAGTTTTCCAAGGAATATACGGCAACTTTTTTCAGTAAAGCTTTGTTCCGTGTTTGTTACAAATTACAAAGATATTCGCTGTGGACAAACGAATTCAAATTGTGTTTTATAAGCAGAATTTCTTTTTGCATAATTTTTATAAACCCAAAGTTTTGACATTATTTAGTCCTATCCATTCCCACTTGATATGTAAATTTGTAGATATGTGCGAACAATATGATGAAATTGACTTATGAATGATGAATTTCTTATATCGTCCTACACCATCATTAAAAACGATTATTTTTACGGTTTAGTATAAGATGAAACAAAGTATAAAGCTTATACACATATTGTATGTATGCACACATGCATTTTAATTTCAGGTCAGTCTATAGCTGGGATTAAATTTATACCAGTTGTGTTGGGGTTTTTTTTAATGTTCCATCAAAGTTTTAAAGTTAATATACTTTTTATTGTTCTTTTTTTATTATTTTTATTCTTCTTGGGTATATAATCTTAAAAAAAATAAATTAATTGGTTTTTTTCATTTTATTATTCATATTCGCAAGAATACTCGTATTAAAATATTTTAATAAATTATTATTATTTTTCATTAATATTATTTATTATGTGGTACCCTTCTTGAACATTGCGTCTTAAATAATTTTACATGTTAACAAAGTGTTCCGGTTCAATTGGGCTTTAAACAATTCTAAAGGAGGGCGAGAATCTGAACATAAATTATCTAACCAAATTTTCCGAATTTTATAATGTTACTTCCATAACAAACAAGGCAGACGGCGTCCAGTTATCAATCATAAATAACATTACGAATGAAAATGTTTTATAGGTAAATAAAATATGGATGAACTTCTTTCATTCAAAATAAATGTGTTTCTAACAAGAAAGTTTGAGAAAGTTTTGAGAAAGTATATAAAGCACTGATTGAGAGAAGGTTTTGCATATCGAATGTAATGGAAACAAATTAGTTCTGCGTTTTCACCATTTCGCATGGTTTCCATTTGCACTTCCATTTGTAATGAAATGAAAAACTCTATTTGATTTGGATTTCGAGTTTGTGGTTTAGGTAACTACCGCACAACTTCAATAGTTATTTCGTTCTATCATAGAAACTGATGAAGCCACGGTATTGGCTGGTATGAATGTTTGAAAAAGCACTATATAAAAAAAACAAGAGGTTGCATAAAAGAGTGTGGCAATTAACGTATCATACTATTTTCAAAATTATTCATGCGTACGGGTATATCAGAGTTAACATGATCAACTACTACTTTCGTTTGAATTAAATTGAATGCTAAAAATCTGATTGAATGAGCTGCTTCTAATTTGATTATTTAGATTCATTATTCAAATAATGATATTAAAGGGGTACACATAGTACTCTAGCATTTTGCAAGTTATTAAAATAAAATACAACAAATAAAAGAAAAGAAAAATTAATATTTTGATGAATGTGCTTTTTCATTTTTTATTTTGATGAAAAACGGATAGCCATCAATAGTGATGATTTTTGAAATGATAACGATGGCAAGGATCAGATCAAATCATTTAAAATAAATTTTGTCTTGCTTTTTTTTTTCTTTTTTTAATTTATTGCGAAGGTGAACATGAAAACCACCCGAAAAACATATAAGAAATAAAAAATTAAGCTTGGTCAAACCAATGGTTTGTAAAGTAGCACAAAATTGATTTCATTCATAGGTATACCGAAATATTTCAAACATCACATACATTTAGGATAAGCGATGTATGAAATCTTTGAAACAAAACTTTTAAACATACGTCAACATAATGCTCGAATTTAAGCATTAATTTCATAAGATAAGAAAAATAATTGTATTTCTTAAGAGCATGGCATTTACCGTTAGCTTTCTGCATTCATAGAAATTTGGAAAAGTTGGCAGTTTTAGAAATTGCGGGAGTTGATAACTTGAGAGGGCGTGAAGGTGATAAAAATTTTTTTTCTAACGAAATGAACTATTTATTAGTGTTTAAAAGTTGCTAAAATTTTCAAACTCCTACGACTTGAGGTCTAGAAAAACGATTTCAAATATTTGAAAAAAAAATCGGATTTTCGATAACGGTCAATTTTAACGAATATTTTGCTTTTTAAAAATCAAAAAGGATATGCCGTGATAGAAGAAATCAGTTAACTATTTTTCTGTGTTTACAAAATTTCAAAAATCTGCAATAAACTGTTGGAAAACGGTATTTTTAGAATTTTGAGTTTTCTAGAATTTTGAAATACTTTTAGAGGGAAGGAGATAAGTAAAAATTGTCTTCTATAGAAATAAGTTTCTAGTAAAGATTTACGTACATATGAAATTTCAGTTTTCTGTCTTCAAGCATGTAGAAGTTTTGTAAAAATGTCCACGTACGGACGAACAGACGGACAGAGTGAAACTGATAAACATTTTTTTTTTAATTTTTTTGGGAAAGTGCTAAAAATAGTGATAAACAATTAAAAAAGAACGTAAACTGTAAACCAAGTTGGAAAAAAAAAAGCATTACCCGCATTAATATTTTTATAGTCCAGCAATTCCGAATAAAAAACCAAGAAACAAATTAAATTTCGATACCATTGACCATTTAAGAATTCATTTTCAATTCAGCAAAAAAAAAAAGGAAATTGCACAAAAAAAAGAAACTGAATGGGTATGGGTAAAAGAGGAAATGAATAAAAATTAAATGTTAACAATAAAATTTACTCATAAAAAATCTAAATGAAACGATTAAAACTATTAAAAAAACTTAAATTGAAGAGAGGTAGAAATATACAAAGAAGTACTCCTTCTTAATTTCATTCAATTTAATTCCAAAAATATATGGTTAGGGGTTGCAGAATTCAATCAAATGGACGAAGAAAATTTCAAATATCTTAATTTTAGACAAGTACAAAGACACTTGATATTCGTTCATAATATTTGGAAAAAGTATAAACGTTCTAGATAAATGCATAAACTTTCTGGAAAAGCATAGAGAGGGTCTATAACATGTTAATCAAATTTGTTGTTTTATTTTTATATAAAAATTTGATTACCGTAAAAATGGCAAATTCGTAATTTTAAGATTTTTGTTGTGATTCTGCAAAAATAACTGCTTGCTATTTGTTTTCTATGTTAACAATTTTTCAATCTCATTAATTTATTTCAAGACTAACATTTGTTAACTTATATTGATTGATTTCTGCTGAGCCCTCCATACTTTAATATTTTAAGAGAAGTGGAAATAATTGAAAATAATAGAACCTTAATAATTTTGATCCAGTTGATTAATTTAATCAATTTTAATTAGGAAGCCGCCATATTTAGATAATTTATGTATAAGTACATACATATTATTACCATAATTATAATTTTACGTAATAAATGTGTAGGTATACATATGGGCACGTGTATGTGCACGTACATATAAAATTTTAAATAATAAACAAAATTATTATATGTAGGTGCATTCACTCAAATCTAAATTAAAACAAATGTTTCCCAATTATTATTTAAAAAATTAAAAATAATGATAAAATTAGAAGAAAAACAAAAAAAAAACACAAATTTTTAACAATAAATTTTGTTGTTAGAAACGTTCTGCTTTTCCCGCCTTTTTTATATTTTTTTTGATTTGTTTTTACTGCAATTTTTATTTTATAAATCAATCAAAAGAAAAATGTCTGACATTTTAATTTCGAAACGGACTTTTTTCTTCTTATTTTTTTTTTAATTTAAAATAATAATTACAGCATATTTATATTTTGCTAATAACATTTTGATGGTTGTATTGAACTTAAATATGTGTGTGTGTGCGTGTTTCCGAGCTCCTGTGTGTAATTACAATTTTTTATTACCCATTTCTTAATAAAACAAAAATGAAAAAAAAATTGCAAAAACTCTTTGGTTCATATATGTGCATATATATGTATGTTTGATAGAAGCACTACGTAAATGTGCATTAGAGGTAATGTTCATACATACGTACTTATGTATATATATTTACATTTATTTGCAGGAATTTATATTTCTCATTTAAATTAATGCGAAAAATTAATTGTGCATTCATGGAGTTAATAAAAATTTTAAACGCAACATGCAATTATTTTCGAACTTTCTTCGTCCCCCCAATTCTTATTTTCCATTTCTCTGTTTTATATTTTTTTGTTTTACTATTTTAATTATGGCGTATATTTTAATAATGTTAAAGGTATGTATGCACATATTACCTAAGTATATACTTGATGGTACCATTACTTTATATACATATATATATGGTCCAAAATTACATATGTACATGCATATGCATATTATAACGTTGAGAGCTTCATTTTTGTTTTTAGATATTAAATTATGAAAAATAATTAAAATAATTTTTTTTATTTACAACGAAATTTTATAAAAATATCAAGTTCTTAATTAAAAAATATTTTATGAAACTACTTTGATTACTTTAAAATACTTTCTTTTTCATTATGTTGCAACAAATTCTTCTTAATAAGCTTTAATATTCTTACGATTTATTAATATTTTAATTTATGGGCTAGGTTTCCTTTTGCTTCTCAATGAACATATTCAAAAGCGTTGTGTACAGAGTTTTGTCTAAAATATTTTGTATAAATAAAGGAATACTCGTAATATCTACTTACAAATAAATACAAAATGGAAGTAGTAATTATTAAATCCAAATTATTTATACTTAAAAGTCTTGATTACTTGATCGCTTATTCTAGTTTCTGATTGTAAGAAAAGTTTCAGCGTTTGTTTCGGCCTTTATTCTTAATTTTATATTAGATTTCAACTCAATTTATTTTAAATTTTCATAGAATATTTTTAAAACTTTCCATTTTCATACATTTATTTTTTAATCTCTTCCATTTTTATTAAAGATAATTTAACGGCTAAATTTAACACAAGGGCATATTTTGAATAATAACATGAATTTTTTGAACGCAAATTGCAAAACCTATGAATAAATAATTATGACATTTGCAGCAAATTTGCATTATTTTGTCGTTCCATATCACGTACGTCGTTCCTATTAAAAAAATTGATATAAACCCATATATTCCTTTTATTGTGCACAATCACCTATACATCAAAAATATTTTGCATGTACATACATATGTACATGCACGTATATCACATATTTATTTTTACAACTACTAAAAGTTTACTGTATATGTTCCTTTAATTTCCAGGCAATTAATTTTTAAATTAAGACATATTTTTCCCTATTACGAAATTGTTCTTTCAAATAGAATGCAAAAAAAATGTAGTTTCCACCATTTTCTTTTTTGTTATTTTTGATAAAAAAAATTTTTTATCTTCATTGACCATGCAGAAATTATTTTTTTCTTTTCTTTCTTTTTCTAAAGTGTGCATTATGTTGATTGTGTATTCTGAAGAAAAAAAATTCTCTTTACGGTTTACTTTTGTGTTTCACTAAACGTAACTTTTTACATATTAGGAGTTTTATTGAAAATTAGTTAATGTAGCCAAATATCTATAGCTAAAATAGCTTTTGGAATCAATATGAAATAAATAAATAGAAGGCAATGGAGTGTGAAAAATTTAATACTTAAAGTAGTTGAAACAACTTAAAAGAATGTGCAAGGTATTGAGCTAATACTATTTTTTAAATTTATAAAAGAAGACATAAATGGAATACAAGCTATCTAAGTATGAATAGCTTACTCACATTCAGAGTTTTTCGTACAAGGTGTCAAATGATTTGAGGGATCATTCTTTGATCAATTTCCTAATTAGTTTAGATTGATCTAGATCCCTCCTCCCTTTCACCGCACATATATAGAATTCTTCGTTAGAAATTGATAAAAGAATCATGCCAAACCTTACACCTTGGTTTGATAAAAATTTTTTCCATCTAACTCGAAAAAAAGCGATGTCAATGTTGAATTGATTCTTTCGATTTTTAAACAAATTTTTAAACGACAACTGGGATTATGCTTGCAAATGAGTCTTTGACTTGAATTATAGTGCAGTGGAAATTTATTTTGATATATTTGTATAACGCCGTGTGCCTTTCAGTACAGAAATGATATTAACAATTTTATTTGTTATTTGCTTATTTAACTAGAGAGATTAATGAAAATGAAATTATTAAAAATATTTAAACTATATGTGAAGTTTGGCCATTTTATTTTCAAAATTCCAAATGCAATTGGGCTTTAAATTACTTTCTCCATATTTAAACAACTTAAAATTAAGTTATACTTTTAAAAACTTCATATAAATTTAAGAAGTAAAATTTATTAAATTAATTAAATTTAAAAAAGTAAATTCATGAAATATTATTATAATGGCCTATGCAGTATTGGAGTGGAATAAATTAGAAATAAAAGTTATTGAAATATTAAAACTCATATGGGAACAATTAAAATGTTAAAATTAACATGGAAGAAAAATCCACCCAAAGTATGAAACATCTTCAGAATTTCAAATAGCAAGGTGAAATATAAAAAACGACAATAAAAGAAACAAAAAGGAAAAGGAAAAGCAAAATCAAAATTATAAAATGGATCGTGTTAAATTAAAAAAGAAACCCACCTTTTCCTTTTACCTACATATACATAGTATATATTTATATACACGGTTAAAATATACAAGTATGTACAATCATCTAATGTACAAATATTATATGTACAAGTTGCGGCGACGTCTATAAAATACAAAATTAATATTTTTCCGCTCTCTTTTCATTGGTTCGTTGAATAATATTAAAAATTTTTATTTTATTTTTCATTATTATTTTACTATTTTATTTATAATACTGTATATTAAATTTGTAATTTAACAAAAAAAAAAAAGAATTATTTACATACCTTTAAATCTACTTGTACATCAGCTATAAGTAATACAACATTTTATTTATATCTGTATTTATGAATATCGGCGTTCTTTAATACAGAGTTTTCACATTACAATGATAAACGTAAAAAATGAAGTATTATGGGATATTTAGGTTTAAAACTATATGAACGGCATTATTTATCATTACAATAAAATTTAACCACGTTTTATTAGTATTTGATGGTAATGAAATTAGTAACTCATGGTTTTGATTTTCTGTTGAAACAAATGTAGAACTACTTACTAAAAACACTGTGCTCTTATTGAAAGTAACAATTTTTTCCGAGGCTCTTAAGACCTTCTCACGTCGACCCATAAGATCTTTTGTGAATTCCATCCCCACCTATATTAGCTCTATACTCTAAACAAATTGCAGTATTATAGTCAGCATCCCCCCCGAAGCATCTCAGTAGTAGGGGAGCTATCCCTTCATATTTTCATCTTCAACGTATACGGTTAGGGATGAGGCGTTTTCTTTCTTTACTGCTCTTTGCCACGTATTCTATTACGTTTACGATACGAAATAATATTTTGTTATAACGATTGTTTTTAAAATTTTACTTTGATTTACTATAAAGTAATTATTTGGTGTTACTTCTGAAATGCATCCAAACCAAAAATTGACTTTTGCAGTTCAGCATATTTATCTCTTATAACTCGAACATTAATTATGCATTGTATTGTAATTTTGAATGGAATGATGACTAAACTGTATAATTTTTTTCGGAAAATTGAAATATTTAAATTTAATGAATAAAATCTTTGAAGGTGGTTTTATATTGTTTAATAATACGGAGATGTTAATATTTTGGATCGGTCACTACTCTTTTCTGCCACGTAATAACTATTTGGTAAAGTAAATTTAAAATTAAAAGCAGGACAAAAATTTCATTTTTGAATATTTGCCGTTTTCTTGCACTGCGTTTAAAAAATAAATACTTAATTATCGATAAAAATCGATAAATACTTAATTTGTTCTAAAAATTGGGGAAATTACTGCAATTAGGTTTGAAAGGAATCTAGTTCTCAGTTAACAAATTGGTATTAAATAAAAAAAATGTATAATTTTTATTTCATATTTTTAATTATTTCAAAAGGAAAATCTCTAACGAAATTTATAAACTTTTCCCGTTAATTTTACTTTTTTTCTTAATATTTATCAAAATGTTCGTTGTCGATACACTCTGTACAAGCATTGAAATATTTAAGGTTTTTTTTGTTTTAACAAAATTTTATTTCCAATAATAATATATGTATTTCGATAGTAATATAAAATAAGGTTGGGTCAAACCAATGGTAGGTATTGTAGCACTTTTCCCTTCAACAAGTGAAATTATTTTTATTAATATACGAAACTATTTGTGGAATTGTGGAAATGTGCATATATTTAGGATTAACGATTTATTTTGAAATACAGCAAAAATTAATTTAAAGAGAGGTTAACATAATGCTCGAAATAATTATATTTTTTAATGTCATAGAATTTACCATTAGCTTCTGGGTTTATAGAAATTTTTAAAAAGCTTGCTTAAATATAAAGTGCCAAAATCTCAAATTTTCTTCTAACGAAATGAACTGTTTGTTAGTGTCTAAAAGCTGCAAAAATTTTACGTTCCCACAATCTGTGGTCTAGAAGAAAAACGACATCAAAAATTTGGCAAAAATGGACTTTAAATAACACTAAAATTGAACGGTCATTTTGTTTTTTTAAAGTTTAACTACAGTATGCCGCGATAGGAGAAACAAACGACTGTCTTCATGCTATTGTAAAATTTGAAAAATGCTTATGGTTTAACTGTAATAGATAGTTAAAAAATGGCATTTTTAGGGTTTTGGGGGGGTATAACTTCTAGAGGGAGGAAGATAGGTAAAAGTTTTCTTCTACGGAAATAAGTTTCTAGTAAAGATCTATGTACATATAAAATTTCAGTTTTCTATTTTCGAGGGTGTAGAAGTTTTGTAAAAATGTCTATGGACGGACGGAGAGAGTGAAACTAATAAAATAGTTATTAGCTTATAAGTACTCTTTTCAAAAATTTTTTGGAAAAGTGCTAAAAATAGTCTTTCAAGCAAACAGTGAGTTGCCTACATGTTTATAATACATATGTAATGTATGGTGTGTGCATATGTAATGCATAATAAATAATATTAAAAAGAAATAAAAATATTTAAAATAAAAATAATTAAAAAAATAAAATTGAAAAGCAACTAAAAACGGAAAGGAGAGTAATAAAGAAAAAAAAGCAAATTAAAAATAAAACTTTTTTTTTTAAATAAAGAAAAACAAAAATGAAAAATTAATAAAGTAAATAAATTGGGGCCGGGCCAACAAAGTACATAAAATGAATTTGTATATTCCATTCATTTTTTTCATGCACATATATATTTACATACATACATACATACACGAATTCATACAATAAGTACAATTTGGATCGCCACGATATCAGGCAAAAATGTAACATAAAATTATTAAAACGCAATGTCAGACGCGTCACAAATGTAAAAAAAAAATAACAACATTTAATTTTTCTGTTTTTTAAGATTTAATGTGATTTTTTCTTAACGCTTATTTTTTCCCCATTTTTTACTTATTTTAAAATTTTATTCATGTTTGCGAGCACATAATTCGAAAAAATAAAAAAAATTAAATAATAGAAAATAAAAAAGAAAAGTAAAAGAAAAACAAAACCATTTTTGTGGTAAAAATTTTTCATTTTTGTTTTTTTTTTTTGAAAAAAAGCAACATAAAAAATGCTTGCTTGTGATTCTCTTGGATACAATAACTTTTTTTATTTCGGATGTTTATGTGCCTTCACGTACCGCATTATAATTATTACCATTTTGATATTTTATTTTACAAAAAAAACTTGCAACTTATATGCATAACAATACTAAAAATTTTGAAAAACACAAATAAGCGATTATGTATACATACATACGTACATAGGCAATATTTGGAGTTTCAATGGAATTTTAATAAAAATAAAATAATATTCAGATGTTTAGTACCTATTTATTTTCAATGATACCGTTAGGTACATATTCTATTAAATTAAAAACAAAATTTAGAATTTCAAAATAGGTTTAAAGTACATACACACATATTCAATTTATATTTTCATTAGTGTTTAATTAATGATTTCCTCTATTAGTGTACTCTACTCTTGTAGTGTTTAATTAATTTATTTACTCTAAATTATAAATATTAATTAAAAATATAAGATCATTATCACTTTGTTTGCATCATTCGTGCTGATATTTTTACTCTTAATTTTTTGTGTTCTTTTTAAACTTAGCATCCTCGCATCCTTTTAAAAAAATAGCTTATTTCATTTTGTTATGCTGGATGAAGTTTAATTGACTTTAAAAATGTAATTGAAAAATTAGTTTTTGCTTAGTTTTATAATTTGTACAATTGCAATTTTTTTAACAATTTTTTAAATTGAAACCACAAATATTTTTGAATTTCCACAAATATAGAAAAGCAGCGACTTGCTTCTACTATCGCGAAAAACATACTCAAACATCAGAATAACAAAAGAGCTATTGAACTCAGACGTTATCTTAAACCTTCTATTTCTAAATTTTAAACATCGTTTTTCTCTAACAAAAATGAATTTTTAATTTATAGAAGCTAACGGACATTATGTTAATGGTTCTTTTGATTTTTATTAATTTCTTCGGAAAGTATGGATTTTTTCACAATACAATTTGTGGCATTAATGAAATAATTTTAGTTGAAGATAAACTTTATTAAATTTAGTTTCACCATAGTTTCACTAAGGAAATGTGCTCTTTTGTAAATCACTTGATAAATTCAAATTTATTTTAACATTATGTCAAAGCATATTTTTATTTATTTCTAATTTAAATTTAATTTACTTTAAATAATTTATTTATATTTTTAACCTAATATTTATTCATTACATTATAAATTTGCATATAAAAAGCAATATAAAATATCGCATAACTATTCTTTTATATAACATTACGGGGCTTATAAGTGGGCTTATTGCACATAAATGGGCTCACATATCATTATTCTAAATTTAATATTCAAGTTTTGTAGTTTAATAATAAATTAAAATTTAATATTTTCCCTCATTTGTATATGTGTGTAATCTATAGTACTTTATTAATAATATGTGCCCATACATACTTATATCCTCGACATATAAACATAATGTAGATATTCGCAATAAGTGGCGCAAAAATTGAAAAAGATAACAAAATATAACAAAATAGAACACTGTAACAAACTGAAGCAACAGAAGAGAAAAAAATAAAAAAATAAAAATGAGAGATGTGAAAATCATCGCCATCGTCATTATCATCTTTATGCTCATATATACCAATGATTATTATACAAAATGCAGCACACCTTGTGGTAAACCATTAAAGTGTAAATATTTTTAGGGTCGGTAAATTTGTATTTAAAAACAAAAAAAAACCGAAAACAAGAAACAAAAACCAAAAATTAAATAAATATACAAATAATGACGACAACCTAAATGACGGGTTAAAATATCGCTTAACGATAATATTCGAACTAGATTCACAGCATGATATCTTCAGACATTAAAAACAAAAAAAATTGTCACACATAGTAACTGTTTTTTTTTACATTAATGTATAAAATCGTATAAAAGAAAAAAATTAATTCCATAATAGAAAAATTTTAATCCTTGCATATAGCTTATCTCAATATACTTATGTACGAATATTAGCTATAGGTGGGAAATATTGAATTGGAATCAATGCTCAGAAAATCTATTATTAACGTAGATGCTTTATACCAGTCTTTCTTAATTTTGAAGTGTAATACTCGTCTTGAGAATGATTTTCCCTTGTATTATACTAGACTGGTGTAAATAACACGTTTTTTGAATATGTAATTCAATTCTACATCTTAAAGCATAAAATTAGGCTAAGAGCGCAAAAAGTTTGTAACCCATATTTTAATCAAATTTTTAATTTAACGTAATATTCAGTTTATCGTAATGAATTTGTACTGAAATTTTGCTATATGAGGTTCTTTTAGTTTTTATTTAAAATTTAGACAATTGGTAGATCTTGGCTTAAGAAATTGAATGAAAATTCATGTAGATAATAGACCGTGCTTGAAATACGTGAAACGCTCTTCGAGATTGCAATTTTAATGATGTGTTTTTGCTGAATACTTTAAAAATAATACTAACTAAGTACTTAAAAATTTTCTAATCTGGGTTAAAACCTCTCATATATGTATATCCGTGTGAAATGTTGAGATATAGTAGAATTAAAAAAATTTAAGTGATTATATAGTAGTCGTTTTAGAAATACTGTTATACAGGAATAAATAACTTTATTCAATATTTATGGAAACAATGTATTACAAATATATATACATATATCTAATCTTTATTAGTGTTTACACATTGCTGTTTCTTATTACTTTGTATTTAAATATTCATGTGTACTCGCATAATAAAATAAGAAGAAGAGAAAAGTGTTTAAGTTTAAAAAAATCTGATGTGGTCAGCACATAACCGACCGCAATGTGTATTGTCTAGTTAAGTGAAAGTGTTACAGAATATTATAAAAATGTCTGTTAAATACTTCTTTCCAATTTTTAGGACATTAGTAAGCTTATAGTTAACATACCTAGAAAAATGTAAATTTGGCTCTTAGTAGAGTTTCGCTTTGTGCTACCCGAATTCCCTGAAATGCTCGCCAGTTAGTTTCGGTAACAACCAGAACTCAAATATCAAATTTCAAGAAACTCCATCAATTCGTTCCGTAGATAAGGTGAGAAATGTAAAATCGGCCCGCAAATCAGTTTTCGAGCCCTGATCTTTCCAAAAAATTTATATGTTCATAGTTTTCATACGAAGAATTTATATATTAAATTTCAATGAAATCGGTTGATTATTTCTCTTTATATACATAAAAATGTATATTTGGCCCGTAGTAAACGTCCAGTTGCTGACGCCTGATTTCTTCCAAAAGTTAGGAGGTTTCATCGCCGGTAGAGCAAAACTTATATATGAAATTTCAAGTAAATCGGTTGAATATGTTCTTCAATATGCTCAAAAATGTAAAACAGGCCCGCTAAAAAGTGCAGTTCCCGAGGCCTGATATATACCAAAAGTTGATCGATCCGTGCCATGGTGGAAATAAACTTACATATAAAATTTCATCAAAATCGGTTCAGCCGAACTTGAGATACACGCGTGCACACACAGACCGACAGACGGACAGACCGACAGACCGACAGACCGACAGACCGACAGGTTGCTAAAAATAGTTTATTTACACTTCCCTACTATGGAGAAGTACGTTCCCACCGAAAACTCGATATGCAAAATTTGTTGCCATCACATAACCTACCTATTGTTTACACAATACGGTCGGTAAAAAATGAATTGGTAATAAATTCGAATAACCAAATAGGTGTCGCACTTAAATGTACTTAATATTTATGTGTATGTATGTACACAATATACAAAAGATAATACAAATGGATCTACCATCAGTCGAATATATAAAGTAATTTTCCAAAGTTTATCTATTCGTTCCGGGCTATTAATATTTCTCACGATTTATAATTGGTAGAAAAATAGTGAAATTGTAAAATAATATACAACAATAAAATAACTTAACATAAGTAACATTACGAGTAATATTTTAAAACAAAGTGTTTTAAATAAAAGTAAATAATGTGTGTGTGTATTTAAATGTGCATATTCTATATTCAAAGAGTTAGCAAAAATGATTTTTTTGTTCCAAATAAACATAAAAATTATCAGTAAAAAATTTTATTGAAAAAAAATTATATCAGTACTTTATACTTTTATTTACATAAACTTTTATTAAAAAACTGATAAGAACAAAAAAAATGGTAAACCCGCGAGCTGTACTGAGTCGAAATGCTGAATAATTAGGTTAGCGCATATTAAAAATTTTATTAAAAATCTCATTTGAAATTAGGCTTGTATCACTTATCAAATCGTTAGCTTCGGAATCATTTCAGAATTTAATAAGATTCTAAAATTTACAGAGTTGGGAAGCGGACCGATCAAGGCCAATTTATAAAATACAATTTCGTTTATGGGAGCAATAATTTTAAATTATTCACACATAACAATTTCACACTTTAAATTTGCATAAAAACAAAACAAAAATAACGAAAAATTTGTTTATTATTTTATTGGAACATAATTCATTGACCTCACTTCTTAATTTAACACTGTTATTTAATTATGGTGAAAGATGACTTTCATAAAAAAAAAGAAGTGAAAACTAAATTTTTGGTTCTATGAAAAACTTTCCACAATTAAATTAATATTTTTTAATTAAGATGAATTTTTCTTCTAGATTTAACCCTCTTTAGAAGTGCTTCTCCTAGTCCTAAATGGAAAAATATCGAAAAAATTAGTGAATTTCTTTTATTTTCTTTAGTATTTTAAATTTTTATAATTTGAAAATAAAAAAAACGAGAACAGATATAGTTGAGAATAGTTATAGTTATAGGTGGCAATTCTGTGATACCCGTGCGACTAAATGATTCTAAATATCGGAGATATAATAACATGCAGCTTCTTATAGCTTCCTGCTTTTTTCGTCTAGTGCTATTATATACATATATATCGTAGTTACTATATAAACACATACAACTCAAAAGAGTTTTACTGAAAATAGTCACATTACTAAATTCCTGTTTTTAAAATTTCAGCTTTGTAGCTTCAATAGTTTCTGATCTATGAATAAACATTCTAGAGTCCTGAAAATTTATTAATTATTTGAAAGCATTCTAGAGTCCTTATAATTTGGTAGTAAAGTTAAAGGCATTTTCTTAATCTTGTTGCAACATTTTTGCTAAGCTAAACAATACGTACCTTGCGTCAGATTTTTAAACTTTTTTTTACGCATCAGATTTTTTTTTTTTAATATTTTCATTGTTAACTGACTAAGAGAAGTGGAAAAATCTCTAGAAATCGCTTGATTCTTTTTAGCGGCTTGCTTTTCATTTCTAGTAGTTAAAGTTTTTAAAATTCCCCTAAATATGTATATGCATAAGACGTTTTCATTATAATCTCGATATATAACAGAAACTGCTATGTTAAACAAAATAATGTTGTTAACCTAATTTGTTCATCGACATTGCTAATTTTTCTCTAAATATATGAAAAAATATATAGGGAAATCAGCATAAGTAGGGCAGTAAAATAATTTGAACTGTTTTGATTTTATACAATTAAAAATATTATTGCATAATATTTTTATAAATTTTTAAGTGCTCAGTTACTATTATTTTTAAAGTATTCACCAAAAACACTTATTCCGTAATTGTTATCCGGCATTACGTTTCTTAAAATTTATATAGTTTTTATATTGTGTACTAATTTTATGAACATGTACATCCCTACATAATCAAAGTGGATTCAACCTATTTTAAATAAAAATTTTGAATTTTAGATTTCTATTAATTTAAAGCATGAAAATTAAATAAAATTTTAATTGGTAAAATTTACAAAATGGCTTTTTTTTCTCTCTCTTATTTGTTTTTTTTATTCATCTTTTAATTTTTATGTGACGGTTATTCGATTATACTACCAATTATCTACAAGTATAAGAGTAATAAACGTTATACATTTGGATTTATGAATCTACATAAATTTTCAAATTGTATTATGAATTGTATATATACTTACATAGGTATATACGTATATAATACAAAAATTACAACCAGTCTTTAGGTATTCAAAATTACAAGAGTTTGACATATTATGAATTTTAATTATTAAATAAATAAAATAATTTAACAATGACGGATTCTTTTTTTTGTGTTGTTGTTGTTGTTTCTTGAAATAATTAATTCACATAAAAAAATTGTAGTAAGTATACGTATGTATGTACATGTATATGTGTATATTATTTTTTTCTTTAGCGAATCAAGAACGACAATGAAACCAGAAAGAAAAAAACGTTTTCAAAAAAAATTCCCCCTTTTTTATTTGATATTGAATAATATGCACATACAAGCGAGACGGTGCACATACATACGTAATAATATTTATCTGCAATTCCTATTGTATCTTAAGATACATGTATACGTGTGTGTATATAGAGATATAACAACTTTTTTATACGAAACGACATTTAACAATTTTTTAACCCCAATTATTATCATTCTTTATTATTATTATTTTTTTTTTGCTTTCATCATTTCGTAATTTGTAAACCTATTAAAATTCAGAGTAGCTACCATAAAAAAAAAATTAATAGTTTGATATTCATGTTTTGAATCTTCTCCTGGTTGTTGACCAGTTGAAAATAACCATCATTTCTGGTTATCTGGTTGTTTCATTTTGTTTTCCTTTAATAAGAATTTCTGTTATGGTTGGTTTATTGGCCCTATTCACGTTGAATTTTTTTATCGAATATGCATTTTATATATATTATTTTTGAATACTTGCATATAGGGTTCTGTATGACTTGTTCGATATTAGAATTGATGTTAAATATTATGTCTGCTGTTAGTTTTTATTATAAAAGGTGAGTTTTTCATCAAGAATGTTGATTGAATGTTTCAGTTTATTTCAGTATAAGTGCGTAGTTTCTTCATCAAAAGATGTCTTATCTACCTCAAAAACCTTAACATATCTTTAAATTAAATTACTTTGCTAAAATATATGTAGTATGAAGAAATTTTAATTGAGTTAACACTATTAGTGTAATAGGCACAATATTTATTAATTATAAGCAACTACGCGTTGTATTAGTAATTCAAAAATGTTATTAGTGTAATAGGCACATACGTTACCTGTTAATATGTTCTTGTGATTCTCTGTTTCAAATAGAAGATTGCACTTAATATCTCATGTAAACAATAGTGGATTATAGCAGTATACTACAGATTGCATGTAGTATCTCATCTTGTGGATTATTACTGTATTAGGCTGTGAAGAACAATTTGTGTGCAGTTTCTTCATACCTCTGCAGCTCAGTTGCTAGAGCATCCGCCTAGAAAGCGTTAGGGCACTGCTTCGGGTCCAGTTCGAGGAGAAAATTTTTTAAATTTTTCTGCCTTTAACTCGTTCCTTTGATTACGTCATTCATCTGTTCTGCAGTTGTACGAAGAAAGTTCTATTGAGTAAATACCACATTTAACTTATATACTACATTTTCTAGTTTTGATCTTTGTAAAGGTGATAATAAATCCAATTACGCGTTACTGTAGCGAAGCCAATTCGAGATTTGATTGACATTTTTATATCCGCTGTAGGTATAAAAGTAGTGTCGCTAGGTTAACCCATACTATTGTAACCACACGTTAATGCTATGAGCTCAATAAACATTAGATTTCAACAAATTTGGCAGACTATAAATGTTTTCAAGCAATCCTTATAAAGTTTGTTGAACCGATTATCTTGGCTATGCGCTTTGAAAACGAATATTAAACGATGCATTTATGAATAGTGAGTTAATTCAAATATTTCAAAAATTATAATTCCAAATTGATTTTTAACTAATTTTGTTCTGTATAAACGTACCCGCTAAAGCCATCCATTTGAAAAAGAGACTCTATTCCACACATAATTTTATCAAATATGCTTCTAAAGTAAAAATTTTCTCCGAATTTAAGACGTTTAATTTCAAAAAAAATTTGAAGTTGTTTAACAAATTTCAACTCTATAAAAAAGGGCTCTGTTGAGTAGTTTTAATAAACTTTCTAATACTCACATTTATTATAAGGAAAATGCGATGGCTTTCGATTTGTAATTGATAAGGTCCCAAAGGCAAAAATAAAATTCATACGAAACTTATGTATTGTGTAAGCAATCTGATCACTTGTCGATTACATTCAAGTATTTGTCTTGCATATACAATTATAGAATTACTTGAAAAATTTTTCAATACATCATAATGGAACGAACGGAAGAACGTATGGCAGAACAAGTATAAGTGAAATCGATTTCGAATTCGACAATAATCATTAAAATGATGAAAAAATTTGTCTTCTATATAATAATATCCGTCTAGTCTAGTTCATTACTTGTCAGTGTTGCAAATGATATTATTGATTTATAATAACCTGCCAACTTGTAGTTCATACGGGTATAAAAATTAAAATTAATTAAAAATCAAATAAACAAATATTAATAATCGGTTATAAATGATGATTTTAGGACGAAATCACATCCATTTACTTATTTTCTATGTTTTCATAAACAAATATTGAAGATGAATCTTTAACAGAGTTTTGTATTTCTAAACACAATAATAAAAGTGTAAGCATAACTTGTTCAGAATTTGCTTGAACCTGTTGTAATAATTTAGTTTTTGTTGAAATACAATGCGCGTATATCGAAAACATAAAAACTTCTTCTTCAAATCTTAACCTTTATTAGGTGAGATTTTCGAGAATTTTCAAATTAACATTATTCTTGTTATATTTTTAGTTATTATTGTTGTTGGAATACTTTTCAAATATTAGTTTTGATTTTTTTTTCGGTAATACATAAAAGGAGATGAATTTTTTATGCAAATAGAAAAATTCTGAATTAGAGTCAACAATATTTGATATACAAAAAACCAAAAAAACCAGAAAAAAAAGAGAAGAAACAAAAAGGAAGTAAAAATCAATAATTAATGCGGCGATTTTCTTTTATTTATAAAAAAATATCTAGAATTATATTTGTAGTTAATTTTTTATTATTTCAATAATTTAACGTTCATTAACACCATCATTATTTCAATAATCTATACCATTTTAAAGGTGGAAGTTTCAAAATATGAAAATTGTCAGCATAAAAATGAAATTTTAATTTTTTTCGAATGTACTGTTTGTAAAATAATGCCTGTTATTGCTTTAAAATCGCATATTTTTTTATGTCAAAATAATGTCAACGGTAATACAGTTTTTCTCTCCCGAGGACCATTTTCAATATTTAAGATTATGCAATTAAATTAATCTTAAATGCAATTAAGACCATTTTCATAATATTTCTCATGTTTAGAAAAAAAGGAGTAAAATGTTATTCAATTCTTCTCTGTAGAAATTCTTTCAAGCGGAATTTCGCAAGGCTAATCCGGTATATTATTCAATGTCAAATTTTAGTACTGTTTAGAAAATTTTTATACCTAAAAATTAATAATGACGGTTATAGAAATATAGAAGAAATAAATTAGGTGCTGAATATTGAAACAATACCGATTCTTTTATTTTCTTAAAAAAATTTTAAATCAGATCGTTCATTTTTTGGCGCATCTAAATCTACGAAACCATAAGATTTCTTCAAACATCACAATTAATAAAGAAAATAAAATTGGAATCAAGTTCAAACACAAAGTTATAAAAGTAAAACTTGTTTTTCAGTACTTAAATCCTTATTTGTGTTACAATCTTACAAATGGTTTAAAGGATTAATTCCACAAATTCTGAATGTAGGTATGCATAAAAGGTACACTCAATTTTTTCATTCCCGACTAATTTTCTTTTTTTTTGTTTTGCATAATGCATCACATTGCACTTATGTATATCAAAAAATTATTAAAAAATTTATCCCGATTACTTTGAATTTAAAATTCTAAAAATTGAAATAATTTATTCAAATTTACACAAATTGACTATAATTGAGATGCTATGCAAATGTGCGGTACATTCTTTGTAATATTTTTAATACTGAATTATACCACCTTGAAATAAGTATACAGGCAAACAGGTGTTGCAATTTACGCGTTGCTTAAGTAAGAGATCTTATTTATTTGATGTGCTGTGTTTATTTTAGTTTTCAATTCTCAGCCAGCACTTTTCGCTCAATAATTTGCAGTTCATAAATGAAAAATAATTAATTAATAGAAAAATTAGTTATTATTGAATAGTTGACTCATCTTTTCAATTGTGTGTTCTTATCTATTTGGATAGTTTCCAAAACTATCCTTCCTATTCTCTATGCTACGCAAAATTAAATGAATTTTCTTCATATTCAAAATTTGAAAGTTCTTTAGAATCACAGAAACATATGGAAAAATTTTCAATTTTAAATTTAAATTCATTCCAGATATATGAAATATTTATATCCATATGAATGTGAAAAAAAGAATTTAAGTACGCCAGCTGAATTACAAGCAGCTATAGATGGAAATAGAAGAGAAGGACGTCGCTCAAGTTATGGACAATTTGAAGCAATGCATACCCAACTACAAATGGTAAACCGAATTTTTCAACAAATTTTTTTCCTTAATTTCGTATGCTAAAAAAATATTATTTTTGATTTTTGCAGCCTCAAATGCCACGTCCAAATGTAAGTTCTGGTATGCAACAAATGTCACCATTAGCTTTAGTAACACATGCTAATCAACAAACAGCAGCTGCAGCAGCAGCAGCGGCTGCACATCATCGTTTAATGGCACCACCTTTGGGTCAAATGCCAAATATTGTAACGCATGAATTAGAACAAAGAATGATGGAATATTTAAAATTATTCCAACAAAAAGAAGCACGTCGTTCGCAAAGTCCAGAAATTACACCACGTGAAGCATTAAATGCATTGGAAATGTCTCGTGTAGCTTTATGGTCAATGTACCATAATAATACAAGCCCACCATCATCAGTTAATGCCTCACCAGTAGAACCACAACGGTAAGTTTAAAAAAAAAAATTCATACAACACTTTTTAAGATTTGTTTCCACCATATTCACCCTCATAATTTATAAAAAAAATTTATACACCATGCCATGTTGATAAATTTTTTTTATTGGTTTGTGTATTAGATAAACGATAAAATGTTTTTTTTTATTATTTTTGTTTTAGTGAAGCACTAAACCTTTCTGATTCACCACCAAATATTACAATGAAACGTGAACGTGAAAATTCGGAACCACCACATTCCGATAGAGAAGACTTTAACCAACATCCACCTATGAAAAAATCAATTTCAACTAGTTTACATGACTTACCAACTCAACAACAGCAACAACAACAACACCAACATCAATTACACCAACAGCAAACGAATGAAAATCTACAACACCATCAAAGGCATAAAAATAGAAATGAAAATCATTTTGATGATGATGATGATGAAGACCATGAAATTGAACGCCATCAAATGGAACATGATGAAGATGATGAAAATAATGATGATATTAGAATGCATCATAGTAATTTAGCTGATACAAATTTAAGTGGTAATGAAAATGGACGTTTAAATGGACATGTGAATACGATAAAAAAGTCACCATCATTATCACCTTCAAAGCAATTACATAATGGACACCAACAAAATGATGACTTCTCGTTAATGTCAGGAATGCAATTTAAAATTACTCGGAAAGGTAAAAGTATTTCAATTTTGCAAAATAATTACATGTGAAAGTTTTTCGTTCTCCTTCTTTCTAATTTTTGCATCCGCATTGTGACAATGTTTTCTTTAAGTATATCAGTTGCCCTACTTGAATCTATGGTTTTTTCATTTCAATCTTCACATTTATTATAATTCATGAAAGTCTTATAAAAATAAAGAAAACTGTACTTAAAAAAAAACAGTTTCTAATATAATTACCCGAATTTTGTTTTATCAAAGTATCTAAAATTCGGTATGGTTATTAGGGATAGCTCGGTAGAAATACCGAGAATCAGAAAAATTCTCGAATGCCTTGTAGCCCACATAAATTTATATGGCTAGTATACGAGACAAACATTTAGCTTATCTCTCCCTAGACCTCATAATTTATTCCTCTTTGCTACGAAGAGGAATTTAAGTATGTTATATTTATTTATCAGGCCTTTATTTCTAAGCTTCATATAGGACTAGTGTTATACTGTCAAATATTACCTGTGGTTAAAATGAAGGATTGTGTGTTGTTTCTTCTCTTCATTTGAATTTTTTTTTAATTTTATTGCAATGACATGCTAAATATTTAATGTTTCATATTCTAATTTTATTTTTAATATGAAGTGAATATTGTTAATAACTTAATTAAAAATGTTTAACAAATAACATCTAATGCTAATCTGATCTCATGACAAATTTTGTAACATTTTGAAGGCGTATACAGTTTATATCACTTGTACGTAAAACTAGTGGGAAAGGAGGTTCCTTATTAAGTTTTATGTTGTGTATACTGTTGTATATACATACACATGGTACTCACTATGAATGTGATGTGATGAATGTGTAAAACTCTATTTTTATTAAAACGTTTGCAATTAAAACAGAATAATATTGTTTATGTATGCTTTGCACTTTATTTTTTAATAACATTTTTTATAGTTGTCAACATAAACATGCACTTAATTGATTTGTTGCGTCTGCAACTACATACCCTTTAATTTTTATTAAAGTCAAAATCCTTCCATTAAAATAAATTTACTATATTCTGTTTTTGAGTTGTTTAAGAACTTTTAAAATTAAAAATTAAGAAATTAAATTTGACCGCAATAATTTATTGAAGTTCTTTACCGTATTAAATAGAGTTTATATGTATGAATTTAAATTGTCCATATAGATACTAGGATATAAATATCTATAGATATCATAAATGACTAATATAAAGCATTTTATATAATGTAAAAATAAAGAAGGAGGAAAAAACGTTATGTAAAAAAATAAAACTAATCAATTTTCTTATTATTTCCTTTTTTTTAAATTTATTTTTCATAAATTGTAGAAAATAGTGCCAACGGTGAACAACAACTTGTTGTCAATCTTGATTTAAACGGTTTGCAATATGAAGGTATTCTATTCGCAAAAGTACCATCACCAACTCTATCACTTTCAAACACATTAAGAATTCCATCAACAAAAACTTCAAACTTAATGTTAACTTCAGGGATATCACCAATAAAATCCAACACATTGAGTGTATCGACAACATCAACTGTATTAACTGCAACTACAGGAAATTCGCAAATGTTAATATCACCTAATAATAATAATAATAACAACAATATAACATCAAATATAACAAATACAATGTCACCACCACCATCGACAATTAATATATCAAATCGGTCGATTCAATCAAATTCGGATGAAATTGCAAATGGTGGCGGTAGTTGTAGTGGTACAGAAAATTGTAATAGCGGTGATATAGGTGTTAATATTGATGATACTGTAAGTACAGATGATGATAATTGTAAGGATACAAATTCATTTAATGATTCATCAATAATGGCACAAACAGCAGCAACAACAACAGCAGCAACTTCATCACCAACAACACCAACAAAAACATTAGAAGACAGACTTCATTCAATTGTATCGTCACAAATAAATTGAGATACAATATTATGACATCTTTAGAACTGTAATTTTATATAGTTTATTACAACATAAAAATTAAAAAAAAAATAAAATAAAAAATATTCAAAATAAATAAAAATACAAAAAAAAATATTATAAATAACGGAATGACGGATAGTAGAATATTAAAAGTTAAGAAGCTTTTTAATATCGTAAAAACTTCTTAACACAAATTTACACAACTCTTTTTATCACACTAATAGTATCCTTAATTATTTATATTAAATTTGATTTTTATATACACATATACATATGAGCTTAAAGGTATTTAAGGATTTTAGCAATTTATTTTCTCATTTCACATACACATACAAAGCTTTCATGAAAATAATTTCTTACATGATTAAATTAATTTCTTAGAATTTAAGTAGGTGCAACAATTTTTCACAGAAATAAAAAAAATTACTTAAAAAACCAATGTACTAAATAAAATATTTTAAGAATAAATTAATTTTTTAAATGGATTATGTACAAATTTTCAAATATGACAAACAAATCTCGTTTCTTTTAACTTAATTATTCAAAAAAAAAAAATAATTATTTTAAAAAGTTAATTTTAGTATTAATTAGAATTACAATATTAAATGAAATTGTAAAAAAGGAACTACTAAACAGCCATAATTGATGTATAAGTGGACCTGATAAGATTTTGTTTTTTTTTTTTTTCAAGAAATTTTAGCAAAAAATGCGATGGTTTCATTTTAATTAATTTTGCATTGATTTAAATATTTAATTAAAAAATTAATATCGAATATGAAATTCGAGTGAAAGTTAAAATAGGAAAAGAATTTACTCTGTTTTCAAAGAAAAGCGTGCGTAGATTCAATTGTAAATCAAATATATTTTGGTTGCAAGCGAATTTAGTCTTGTTTTATTATAAAACAAGATTTCAGGAAAGACATCTTTTTTCAGTTATTACTTAACTCAACCTACTGAATTTTTATTCGATAACTAATACCTGTAATTTTACATAATAATGTAAAATTAGTTCACCATAAGTTTGTAGAAAAACTTTCAACTTGAAAAGATTTTCTATTTGCCATATACGCAAAAATCTATCTTGTTTTCGAAATTTTTACGGTATCTTGCAGAAATTTATTAATTTTAAGCTTTTGTTCCAAAATATGTAAAATTAATTTCTTTAAATTGATTAAGCAATATAAAAAGTTTTATTGTTATAAAATTTCTTCATTATCATTGCATAAATTATCGCATTTATTCAAAATTAAAAAACAATCTTACTCTTCCATGAGAAATTAATTTAAATATACATGCAACTACTTTATAAAATGTCATTAAATAAATTTGTAAATTTAAGTATTTTAAATGATTTGTAAAAAAAAAACAAAAAAAAAAACACAAAAATAGTAACAACCACGCTATAAAATGCTTACCGGTTCTAAATCAAATTCGAATTTTCTTTTATATTCAATTCATTATTTAGCTACCATATTTTTATTTTATTTATTTTCTAAGTAATATAAATATAATTTTTATACAAATAATTTATTAATTAAATTTTATTAAAAATTATGGAAAGACATTAATTAAAAATTATTTAGAAATTTACTTTTTATTATAGGTCTGAATTTTAATATTAATTGTAGAAAAAAGCATAATAGATTTTAAAATATTTACGATTTAATATAAAAATAAATATTATTAAAAATAAGACTAAACAAAAAAAAAATAGAGAAAAAATAGGAGTGTGATTGTACTTTCAATGTCTGAAAATTATTCTAAAATAGTTTTAATTTTAAACAAAACGTAAAAACAGACTACGTTTTCCGTTTTGAATTAATTTTGGTTCGTTTTTTAATTCCTATTTATGTAAATGTAAATGTGCTATGTAAATAATTTAAGTAAAAAAAATATAATAATTTCCTAATTACATTTTAACTATTTCCCATTTGTTTCGAATGAAATTTTCAAAATTAATGTAATAAAATTAACATTATTCAATTAACAAGTAAAGTTTTTTGAAAGAAATTCTACAAAAGTATAATCAATGACAGAGAGAAGTTTTTCTTTAAAAAATTAAATCTTTTAACGCAAATCTGGCAACACTTTTTAAGTGTTTTAAAATTTGAATTTCAATTTATAAAGCTATTAAGGCATTAGAGTTTTTGCTTTAAAATATTTGCAAGTTTATAAAAGAAAACCTTCTTTATGTTAAACAGAAATAGTGAAACTCAAAATCATAAATTAGGAAGTTATTATTAATTAAAACTTATTAGGATTGTAAGTTATGCCAACATAAAATAAAAACATAATTAAAAGAATAAATTTTTATAGTCTCAATATTAAAATAATAATATAAATGTAGTTATTGGTCTTAAATAAAATCGCATAAAGCGTGATTAAATGATTGAAATATTGTTAAGAAAATCATTATAAAATTATTATGGTTAAAAAAAAAAATTTAATTGTATTTCGAAAATCCAAGACATATTAATTATAAAAAACAAAATATGTAGTGTGTGTTTAACATTATTTATAAAAAAAATTATAATTAAAAAACTTGTAAGCTAAAGTAATTATGTATAGTTTAAACTCTTCTCATATTAGAGAATGGAATGTAAGCCAATGTAAAAGTTTATAACGAATATATCAAAAAAATTTATGCATAATTATATGCAAAATATTAATTGGAGAATTTTAAGAAAAAAAAAAACAATAAAAAAAAATTATGCTTTTATTTGCTTTGTATTTGCATATGTAATCAACTGTAATTTTAGAAATTATATTATGAAAAAAAGAATAATAATAAAATAATAAAAATTATAATTCAAATGAAAATAAAATTAATTTAAATAAGTCTACAATTTACAAGTACTCACTTTCTGTTAGTCGCGATACTGAAATAACAAAAATACCTGGTGTAACTGTAACTATGTTACAAGCGTGAATTTTTATTAGACAGATGATGTTTAAAAAATTACCAGGAGCTTTGCAGCTTACATGATAGCAGTTATTACTACAGTAGTAGGATTTATTTCATGAAAACGCATACAGATATATTTGATGACCCTCTTAAAATTGTTTAAATTCTCAATTAGAAACGCATGTGTAAACTTGCAAATGCAATTGCCTGATAATCATATCGAAAATGTAGAAATCATTTCGTTGATATAAAAGTTTTAAATATGAGTTCCATAGTATTTCTTTGGTGTATTAGAAAGAAATAGAACTGCATTTCTTAGATATTTAAAAGCTTTTGCTTAAATCCTTAGAAAACGCAAAGTTCTGTGTTGCATAATAATTTTTCTGTATTCCGTTAAAATTGAAAATTTTCTCAAATTTGTAGAAAAAAAATTCTGAAGTGAATTATCATGAGTGTGTTAAATTGTTGATAGGCATAATATGATATGCAATAACTAGAATAAGCAAACCAATAAGATCCAAATCAACAAATATGCAACCAATTTTTTTTTTTATATAGATACAGGAAGTTCTCTAAGTTCATAAAATTCTACAAAGTATTGTAAAAAATATTGATTGTTTAATTAATTTAAGCCTTAAAAAAAAAAACAAAGCGAAAACAATTCGAGCATTTAATTAAATTAATGGAGAATCATCCCCGAGATTGCTAAAGAGATAGGAAAATTCAATTGTTTTTGCAAAACAACAAAAACAATGTACATATGTGTGGTGGTAACCTCATTATTTTCGGTAGATTTCTGATGTCTTTCGATAGCAACATTTTTGATCTGGCGAATGAAATCTTTCGCCGATTATAATTTAAAATGTCATTCGATTCGCCTAGTTCATTCGACTCGCCTAGCCATTCGCTTTGCCGATCATAATAAGGGTATAAGATGTGAAATGGATTATATATGTCCTTAAGAATTTTTCTCTTCATTCATAGTTCCCTTTGCATTTCTATTTCTCTTCTGAAACAAAAGCATGTATTTTTTAAAAACATCTCACAAATTATCATCTTTTCTGGAAATAATTCTCGCGATTCAAATAGAAATTTTTTTTTATAAAATATCTACATATTAAATTTTAAATTATTTAGAAATATTGCATATTTACGGGAGAAGTATTTTCCTTATAAATTTTATTTTTTTTATTAAAAAAAAAAGGAGTTAACATAACTCTTGAATTTAAGGGTTACTTGCGTGAGATAGAAAAAAAAAATTATGTTTCTTAATGGCATAGCATTCACCGTTAGCTTTTGCATTTGTAGAAACCTGAAAAAGCTTGCAGTTTCGGAAATATAAGGTGCTAAAACTTCAAAATTTACAAATTTAGAGAGGGGCAGGAGATGGAAAAATATTTTTCTAACGAAATGATATGAAAATTTTTTTTTTTCTAAAGAAACCATTGAAGTTTTGTTTCGATAAAGTTTTAATGAAGTATCATTAATTAATACCATACATGTTTCATACCAGCCTTTAACAAATAAAAGTAGAGGGTTTTGAAAAAGGATTCCTCCTTGTATGAAAAATGTTTATAGACAAATTCACTCAGCTTTTCTTTTAATCTACTCAGTTTTTGTCATAACGATATTGTCATTTAAAATTGGAGCCCGGGCCTTAGTAATCTCGGAAATCCGCTTTTTCTTTTAGTAATTGAATATGGAAACATAAGGTTTTAAAAAATTTGTTTTAAAAAATTCAATAATTTTATTCAACCAGTTTTTTGGGAATCGAACCTACTGTGTCCCAACTAAGAACTAATAGGTTTTTTTTATAAAGAAATAAGATTTGAAATCAAACTTAAAAATTTAAAGGTCACTATAAATTTAGAAAAATTGAAAGCCAAAAACGCGTATTCCTTGAAAAAATAAAACGAAATAGGAACCAAAATTAATTTTTATTTTCTAAACTCAAACTTTCTTATAATTGTACGTAAATTTCCACTATAGAATTTTAAAAGCATGAAACATAAAATTGCAAAATCAGGACTCTGCTGAGTCATTTAATGTGCTATATAATGAAAAAAAAAAACAATAAAAATTTAATGAACTTATTTTTATTTAGATATTATGTTAGAATATATACATGTGTATATATGTATATATTCATATATATATATCTATAATATTGGTCAATATACAAGCTAAAGTAACGTCGCAGTAAATATGTATAAAATTTCCTAAATTTAGTCTAAATCCCTAATGTTTAGATTGTTGACATATAGTACGAGAGTATCTATGTTATAAATGTTTGTTTGATCTTGTGCGTATAAATGTACACATAATGTCTTATATATGAACGCACGATATAAAAATAATTACATCTGCCAGTGCCATTTCAAAGCGAATTGTGATGAAAAGGAACCTCAAAGGAATCCTTTTTTTTATTTACTATATGAAAATTTTATATATTATGTATGTTGTGTACATTTCACCTTGTATACTTGTACAACACAATATTTATTTACTAATGAAAGCAACAGTTGGTTGAATACTCCAGTCACTATATAGAATTTGTTCTTTTCAATTTTACTATTCGAGGTCTTTAATATTTTGAAAGAAGTTTTTTTTGATGTCCTTATTTTTGTTTCCTTATGCGGCAAGAAATTACTGTAGGCATATAGGATTCAGATATATTCATATAAGATTTTATTTTGTAATATTGTTTTTTATTTACTCTTTATACTTCTGTTTCATGTTATAATTTATTTTTTATCTTTGTTTGTCACATAATTTTGCCAACAGGCTGCAACTGAAGTGAAAAAAAAATTATATGATTGTTTAAGGTTAGAAGAATTAAAGCTGCTTTCTAATTTTCCGGGCTTTCTTTCGTATTTTATTAAACTATTAAAAATGTAATGCCTTTTTCCATTAAAAAATTATTCCAGTGCATAAGATGAAAATATTAAAAAAATTATTTATTACGTGCAAATAAAAATAAACAACTGCAAAAAAATTTAAAATCATATTAATTGGGCTTATTCTGAATACCGACTCATTAACGGATAATGATATTCTCTCGTAAAAACTCATTAAGGGCTAGAGATATTTTGTCGGTTTTAAAACCTTTATAACAGACGCAAATCCGTTTTACATGAATTGGTTTGTGTTAACAATAGTAATATCGAATTTCCTACGATAAATATGTTTATTGCTCAGTGATTCGATACTTAGAATAAGCCCCAATATTTAGAAATAAATATTTACCACAGAGTATGAATTTTTGTTGGAAATTTTAAGATCACAATGAAGTATATAAAATTTCGTCTTTGAATTTCAAGCATCTTTTGTTTGATCTATAAACAAAAAATTCAATATCTTAATTCATTATTAATTTCTAAATGGAAAAATGCCCCTAAAAGTATGTATTTCAAGAAAAATAGTGGAATAATGAAAAAAGTTAGAAATTTGGAGAAAAACATCCTGTAGTATCAGAAAAATGAGGGACTCTATTTTTTCTATAGAAAAAATTAAAAAACAGGAATGGAAATTTATAATGCTTGTTTTTTTAGAAATTAAGATTCTTAAAAAACAATCCGGTCTTAAGATATTGATTAAAAAAACCACACCTGGGCCCTAATTTTTAACTTTGGCAATCAATTCATTGAAATATTTTTAAAGTATCTGCTTCCTCAAGAGACGCAACACTAATATACATTAGTAGTAAAAAAAGGACTTTTTTTAAAATATTCATTAGAAGTGTTTTTTAAGACTGTTTAAAAACTTGGAATTTGGAAATTTGTACATCATCTTCCCTGGTTAAAAATTTTAATTATAAGTTTATAAATATATAAGACAATAATTAATACACTTATTATCGCAACATCCTGTATGGTCGGTAAAAATGTGTAAAAACATTGTATTGCGCATTTGCAATATTCCGTAAATTGCTTTCTTTTACATTTTAAATATCATTACATTGCCATTTAATATGGTATTAAACCAATTACACTGTGTATAGTTTATTAAAAAATTTTCTTCTTAAAATTAGATTTTAATACTAAATAGTTTTATATATACACACGTACATTTTTTGTATAAATTCATACAGGTTTTAAAAGCTTTGATAACAACTAAAAGGAAATAATTTTCTTTCTTTAATGCTTTTAATGGTACACAACAAAATAAAGTTTCGCACAAAATTAATTAATTGATTAAGATAAACAAGTTCCTTGGTTTTTTCAAATATATCAGTATGGCGCATTCGGTAACATTCGAGAAAGTTCCGTAATTTTTGAATACTGTAGCATTTTTACCGACTGCATTGTATACAATACTGTATACAATGCAGTCGGTAAAAATGGAAGGAAATTTTGGATGTCGAGTTTTCGGTAGGAACGTACTTGTCCATAGTAGGGAATCGTAAACAAACTACTTTTAGAGAGATGTCGATCAGTCGGTCTATGTATGTATACGTGTATCTCAAATTCAGCTGAACCGATTTTCATGAAATTTTATATATGAATTTATTTTTGCTATGGTACTGATTGATCAAACCTCTGGAACTGGAACTTTTTGCGATAAAGAGAAATAATCAACTAATTTCTTTGAAATTTAATATTTAAATTCGAGGTTTTAAAATAATAAATCTATCATTTTTTGGAAAGATCAGGGCTGGGGAACCAAATTGGAGACCGATTTTAAATTTTTGCCATACCTACGGATCGGATTGATGGAATCTCTTGAAATTTGGGTTCTAATTGTTACCATTACTGACTTTTTGGGGGAATTTGAGTTTCATAAAACGAAATTTCACTAAGAGCAAAATTTACATTATTTTAGGTATGTTAACTAAAAGCTTACTAACTTCCTCAAAATCAAGGAGAGTATTGAAAAGGCATTTTCATAATCTTCTGCAACACATGTTAAGTGAAACATTGCGATCGGCAACTTGCTGACCAAATCAGATTCTTTTATAAGTACAAATTCTCGAAAGAATCACCAAGAATGTAATATCGCAAAATAACAAAACAAACATCTTAGAATCAACTTGCAGCTTTTGTTTCGATTGATAAGTCAATTTTCGAAAAAGTAGTTGCATTTTCGAAAAAGTAGTTTCGATTATTTAAGATTTGTGATGTAAGATTTGTGTTGTCACAATTTAAATTGGATATATAAAATTCAAATGCCAATAAACTAAAATAATTTTCATAATAAAGTGAATACTATTAATTTAGTGCTGTCTCCTCTTTTTATTGTATATTTGCTGAGCATAATATTAAGATTTCACGAATAAAGACTACGCTTACCTCATAATGTGTATTTTAAAGTATAGAATACTTATTATTTTATATTGCAATACTTATAATTTATATTTGCCTAATTAATTCTAAGTAACCATAAATTTGTAGTTTTCCAATTACAATGTTAGAAAATTTTGTTAGCAATAAGCTCCTAAGTTCTCATGCACACTGTATTAAATTTAATATCAAGAAGTTAAATTGAGAATAGCGCAACAGATTATTCTCAAAAGTTCTTTTACTCAAAACCACAAACGCATATTATATCAGACTGTCCTTATTATAACGGTATATTAATGTAGTCGTATTTCAAATCTCTAAGGAGAAAATTATCTTTTTCTTCATAACTTTTAAAAAGGCGAAATTTAAAAAAAAAGAAAAATTTAAAAGAAAAACGCATAAAATATTTTCCTCTCTAACCTCTACTTTTTTTTTTGTTATTATTTCAAAACAACCATGAAAGAGAATAAAGAAAAAAAAAGAAAAAAGAAATAAATTCCAACATCCCTTCATTCAATCAAAAACTGTTGAACATAAGAAGAGAGGATACAAGTATAAGAGAGAGGTGGCGTGAAAAATGTTCCAGAAAAGAGAGTAAATTAAACTATAGAATATTTTGTCTATCTTGCATTCAATTTTTACTTTAATGGGAAATTAATTATCATCGCAGTTTTAGTAGATCGAATCCAAAACAATAGAACTCTAACGTAGTCTATAGCATAGTAACTTACAATGAATTAAAATTAAGAACTGAAATCTAAAAGAAATACTCTAGTTTTTATTATTTTAGTGGTAATTAACTTGTAGTAATTTTAGATTGATTGCATAATAGTTAATTACCAAAGTCAAATTATTTTTATAACATAGTAACTTTACATTAATTCAAAATATCGTAGCTTGTAAATATCGGATTTGAAAGTTGTATAAAACTGTCGATGACAAATAGTATTCACGATTAAAATCATTTTAATTTTCCAGATTAATTCTTTAAAATAGAAGAGAAAATTTAAAAATCCTTCATTAATTTACGATCAAATTCGAAGTTGAGTTACACATATTTTTCGACATGTATTAAGCGTTGTAATGAAATAATATATTTTAAAAAAATTTCCGACTTTTTTCCAACGCCAAACCCAAACGTATATTTCACAGAAACGATTAAAGAAAAGAATTTTAGAAAAAATTCAAATTTTCAAATATTACCGTCGCAAAGGTAACATTTTAAAAACTTTGTAATTTTTATTAAGAAAAAAAAAATTAACGTTATTTATTTTGGGAAATATTTCACTCTGCCGGATTGCATTTATACTCAAATTATCAGAAATTCTGGAATACCCAATATGTATGTAGATATTATTAACATTTAAACATACTATGACTAACATAAATAGATACTCGTATAATGTATAAGTACGATATTAACGCACGTCTATCAGTGTACAAATACATAAAGTGTATATGAATTTATGTATGTATGTAATTTCATTATATCGTAAACAATTCTCACATTATTGAATATTTTCTTTTTTAATTTGCCGTTCTTTTCTAAATATATTATGTATTATATTTTTTAATAAATTTCGTACTGGTATATCGTAAATTCTAAACACGTAGTGACATACATACACATAAAAGCTTAAGGTAATATGAAGTGTCCAGGGGCGGCTCTTTTATTTAGGTGCAAATTTGTAAATTTTTAATTATAAATGATAACAAATTTATTAGTTACTGTTTATATTTTAATTAAAAAACGGTCACACTTAAAGTTTTAATGTAATAAGAGATTGCTATAATTATTTTTTTATTTCGTACTTTATTTTTGATTTTGGATTTAAAGAATTAAATACAGGACATAAATCCAAATTTTTAATTTTCAAATTAAAGTAAGGCAAAAAAGTGGTATTTAAAGAAATATAAAGATAATTAAGTATTTATTGTAACAACGTTCAATCTACAATGTTCAAAATAGAAAGATTAAATTTCGTACATAAATTTGTACGAATGAACATTTTAATAAAAATACTCTTCTTTTAAGTAAATTTTTTAGACCGAAAGGTAAATAAATTAGAGCTGACTTAAAGTTTTAAAGGTAAATGCTCTATTTTATATAAACCACGGGACTGCATATTTTGTAGAGAATTATGTGAGTATTTGTCATAAAATATTGAAAGTAATGGGCTGCATGTGAAAATAGCAAATTAAACGCGCATTTGATTCAGATTTGATTTCAAACAAATCTGATATTATGCTCTATAAATATTTTTTGTTTCCCATAAAATTTATTTCAATATTATTACTAGATGCTCTGAAAAAATATCACAACCATGTGATAATTATAACAAAAAAAGAGTAGCATGCAAAAATATTTGAGGGTGTTTAATAATTGAATTACAATTACTTATCGAAACAAAATATTAATTAGGCAAAAATTCAATTTGTGCACTTAACGCTTATAAGTTGAAATTTTTCCCTTATCTAAAAAGTAAAAGCTTTCTTTCTTCAAATATATTGATATGCATTGGGTATGTATATAAATACGTTATACTATGTGATTACGTCGATTAAAGCTTTCAAGAAAAAATTAAACACAATTTTTATTTTTTATACAAATTTTTTATTCGATTTGCTCCCATTATCATTAAGCATGAATATCATCCCTGATTATGTACACAATATATATTATTACTATGTACATATCTACATACTTATATATATGTATGTACATTATACATTTATGTATACACAAAACTTATTATTATAAATTTACCCTCAAAAGAAATTTTTCGTCTGAGAAGAATTCAATCTAAATAATATTATTATGTATTAGATGGGTAGATGAAAATGTATTTATATGTATGTATGTATGTATTCATGAATGTGTAGTATTATTTTTTTTACACAATGTATAACTACAAAGTGTGTACTCAGTTCAACGAGGACCAACAAACCTGTTGGTTGTTTTCGCGTTCAAAAAGAATAAAAATTGTAAAAATATAAGAACACAAAAAACAAAACAATAAAAGTGAAATATATTCATACATACATAAATATGAATTTTTAGCGGAATAATTTAACAATTTCGTACCGTTGTCATTAACATATTTGTATTTTTTTCTTAAGAAACTAAATAAATATTATTATGTACATACAATTATTATTTATAATCAAATTTTTCATGTAAAAAAGTAAGAAAAATATAAAATAATATTTTTTATATGAAAAAATAGGCAAAATATGTTAATAAGAGTGGCCGATTATAATATTATTGCAGTTTAATATAAATGTAACTCGCGTTACTAACCTAAAATAGAAAAATTTGAATTTACAAATAAGTAAATATGTTAACATAAATGTAATAATCAAAATAATAATAACAGTAGAATAATAAGAACAGTAAAGTTTTACAGTATGTTTAAAAATTTAAAAATCAAAAAAGTTTGTGTAAAAATTTCAAATTGAAAATATTAATTTTAATCTATTTTGCATAAATTACATACATAATGTAATTGATATATACAGACATGTATGTAAATATAAAATAAGAAAAAAAAAAATATTCAAAATCTTATGCTTTTTAGTATTCAAAACATACAAACATGTAGGTATTTATTTTGTACTCACGTATATTTATTAGAAAGCATAAGCAACAGGCGGTTTATTCATTGAATTTTTCAATATGTATGTGCATATGTGTATGTACACCTTAATGTACTTGAACGTGGTTTAGTTTTTTTTTTTCTTATATTTAAATTTAATTCGCCGATTTATTTTATTTAAAATAATCAAAAAAAAAAGCAAATCTTGACTCTTGAGGCGATGTTCATAAATACTGATTTTTTGTTCTTCTTATTCTTTGCTCCGCTTTAATAATAATACATTATTTATTATTATTTATAATTTTTTTTCTCATTTTTTACATTTTTTATGCTAATAAATTTAGTAAATAATAATAATAAAATAAGAAAAAGAAAAAAAATGGGGGGTAATAATAACAAGAAATTAGTTAAATAAAAATTATTTAATATACCTACAAACATAATATATACGAGCACAGAATATGATGTGCATGTACAGAGTGAATGAATACATACCTATATATTTATAAATATGTATATATTATATGTATATTTAAAATAAAAAAAAATAAGTAAATAAATAAATGAAAAAAAAAACTGTCTAAGAAAATCAAAGTTTTATACAATTTGAAAGTTGGGAAAATTTTTATATTCTATATAGATACTATAAAATAAAAGTAATAAAAAATTATAAAAACACAACTTTTAGATGTTCAGTTACCCTTACCAACATTTATAGAATTTATAGTAGAAAAAACGATATAAGCGAATACTTATTAAGTAATAATTTTAAAGTACTTATACTTACTTAATAAAAATTTTAAATGCAATATTAAACTTTAAAAAAAAAGGGCCAGTGAACCTTTTTGGCATGCGTCGCATAGCATATTGTTTTAATAGATAATAATGAGATAAAATAGAAAATAATAAAAAATATTAGATATTACAAAAATTTATTTACTTTATGCACAATATGCGCTTTATATCAAACATTACTTTGCCATTTGGCCATGATATTTTTTTATTATTAATTAAGCATGCTTTAAATTTTACTTGATATTTTTTAAATTTTATTTTATTATTATTTTATTAATAGTAATTTTGTGTAATTTAAACAAAGAAATTAAACAACATTTTAAACCTTGGTAAAATAAAGTAGATTTTTTTAAATCCGGTACAGTAAAATTTACAGTAAAATAAAACACATACAGTAAAATTTTATATAATATCGAAAAAATTGCATAAGTTTAGGAGAAATTATTTATTTATACCTTATTTTCTTCATGAAATTATCAAATATTTATATTATATTTTTGATAAGGTACACACAAACACACACTTAGTCAAAATATATGAAATTTATTATAAAAAATAGAATCTACCGTTAGTTTTTCAAATTTGTTAAAATAACAATTGATTTTCATGATAGCGAAAGTTCTTATCTAATAAAAATAAAAACCAAAAAAAAAAAAAACTTTATTGATTTTATTAAAAATCCAAACAAAAAATTAAACATTTTTATTACATTTAAAATGGCAAAAACCATTTTTGATTTAAAAGATTTTGCTCAAAATAATTTGAATTTTGTTGAAATTAAAAATATGAAATAAATTTCAATTTCACAAAACTTTAAGTTATTTGATTAATCATATTTCTATGAAGCAAAATCGTATTTGGTCAGAGTCCAAGGGAAAACAAAATGGAATTTTTTATTTTAATGCTTTACAAAGGAAAATATTTCGTTTCATTCTTCATAGTTTTTATGTGTCTGACAAATAAGAAAAGTGAGAGTTTAAAGATGATTTTATATTATTTTAGAAAATTAGATTGTATAAAACAACTTTTGTCCTTAATATTCACGTTTCTTTCTCCTTTTGATGTAATATGATCAAAGTAAATTGTAATACTTGGTAGATGCTCTTGTATTTATAAAATATCCGAAAACTAGTAATTTTTTATTAATAATTGTGCGAATTATCAGCTAATTAAAAAGTAGTAGTTCTATACTTCAAAGTAATGTTATTTAAACACGAAAAGCGATGTAAATACGACAAGCAATGATTTTGAAAATATTTTTTCTGAAACATTAACAAAACTATTGGTAGCTATGTAGTTCATATATGTCCATATATATTTATATTTTACACTTGTGTCAGTCTTATTCATAATTTTGAGTATGTAATCAAAAATTGAGTTCATGCGAGTAGAGTTATTTAAGCATAACTTGATATGGCTATGTTTAAGCAAAAGAATCGAGGTACGACTTATTATTAGAAAATACGATCATAAATAAAAGTTTTAAGAGTAGTAATTTCAATTTCAAATTTTTTTGTTGAAAAAAACACATGATTAGTTGTGCGCCTAATTCAGTCCGTTTCTCCATTTCCTCAAAAAGAAAACAAAAAATTTAATATGTCACACATTATTCCAACTGGAGCATAATGCTGCGGCAGTGAAACATCAAGCGTTTTTTTTCTATCAATTAATAGTCAAGGAAATTAAATATTGTTTAAAACTTAATTATTGTCAGATTAAATGGGAATGAATTCATCTTGAAATGGGTATTTTGCCTTAAAAAAGTTTACATTACTAGTCGTCGCCTAGTAAGTTACTAGTCGTTATTGTATGCAAAAATCATTTTGCCAACATTGCAAACAAACTTTTCTTTACAAAGAAATACGAAAAAATTTTGTTCAACATTGTATACTTCAAGTTGTAAATTTTAAAAGTTATAATTGAATATTTTATTACATTATGATTTGGCACACGGGTGTAATATAAAATTAAATATTAAAAACCTCAGAGGAAGAAATTTAGAAATATTTTTTTGTACTTTTCATTTTTTTTTGTTTATGCTTTGTTTTTTTTCCTTGTGATTTTTCTTGTGTTTTTTTTTAAATAACTAAATATTAAGGGTTATACTCCCACAACGTTAAATGTTTTAGGTATAGCACTCTTAGGCAACAAATTGAAATTCATCATTGTATAACTTTCAATTTCTAACATTTTAGAAATTTTGTCTATAACTTTCTTCAAAAGAACTTTAAAAAATAAGTTTTTAGGAAATTAACCAAATCGAAATACAAATCTTGCACTTGCAATATTAAGAAGACACTTAATTATTGCTAATACTAATACTATATGCCAGTAATATATGTTAGTAATACAAATAATTGGAAGTATGTATTGTATAAGGGCTAAAATAAAATTTATGTCGTATGTTTACTTGGTGTACATTAAATTGGTCAATTGTAATTATAATCATGGACTGTCATTTATATGTCACATGTACGAAATTACTTGATTTCATTAACATACATTTCATACTGTAGAGTAGCGAAACCAATGACTTAATACAGGATTAAAGTAAAATAATAGCACTGTCTGAATTATACTCAATTTATGAAAAGTGTGCTTTTATGGATTGTCGTTCATACCTTTTGCACTGTATTTGAATTTGAAATTATTTCATTCCACTAACACAAATTCTATACGTAGTTGAAAGAACTATATCGAGGAACAGTTAAGGGTTAAGGCTAATTTAAGAATACATTGAGTGCCAATACTTGCAACTACTCACAATCGAACTACGTGTTTTTGGATATCTGATTTGTTTTGAATTTCTTAAAAATTTTGTTTTTATTACATAAAATAAAATATTCAAAAATTAAAAAAAAAATAAATCTAAATATACATACCTATAATTAAATTCATTTTAATACACCCAAAACAACATTGCACTATGAATTAAAATAAAGCATACACCAAAGTGAAAACGAACCAAAATGCAACAACAACAACAATAAAAATTAATGTTTTAAAAATAAATTTTTAATAAAAACATTTTTTGCTTATTTTTTTTTTATTTATCATTCTAGAATACTAAAAATTTTATACTACAAATGAATATTAAAAAATTATTTCATTAAAAGTGTCATTGAATCACATGTATGTATGTGCGCCAAAATTACAAAAAAAAATTTCAAAATCAAAATACGTACATTAAAGAAACAACAACAATTTAATAATTTTAATGAATCATTTAATTGAAATTCAACAAACAAGAAACAAAAAAAAAACTTTTTAGAATTTTTATGAAAAATTTCATTTATTGAAGGTTTCGATGAACTTCTATTTTACATAATTATCGCGTCAATAATATGTTTTTATTATTGTAATTTTTTCTCTTGCCATTATTACATATTTGCATATCGTTTTGTGTACACGATGAACGTGAATAATTTATAAATAAATTGAAAAAAAAATTTAAATATTATTGGAAATAAAAGTAATATTTAAAACAAGATCAAGTAATTGCAAATTAATATAAATGTAGGTATCCTAAGTGCCAAAATAAAGGAATCAAACACGAATGGCTTACTTAAATATTTATCGGTTAACATGACCCAGCAGAAATAACCTTCAATTTATTATAATCGAGGCTTATCAACTTTTTTTAACAGAAATTTAAGAATTTTTCAAAAAAATTTTTGGTGTTATTCAGTTGTAATAATCCGGTAAAAATTATTACATAATTGTGCGCAAGAATCAATCGTTTACAATCAATTTTAATAAAGTCCCATAGATGTATGTGCATTCTATATATATAATAGTAATGAAACATAATAATTAACAAAATATTCTAAATTCAATTTATTTAAACTTGAAAATAGTAAAATTGAATTATAAAAAATATTTAATTAAAAGTGAATATTACCAACTATACAAACATATATGTAAAACAAACAAGACTGATAGACGACCTATAAAATTACATGGAATATAATTATTTTATTAAAATGCAAGTCTATTATTGAATATCATATAAAATGTATACTAAATTTTCTATTTAAAATTTTCTATTTATTTATTTACATTAAAATTTAATTAACAAAATTACAATTCAATAGAAAAAAAAAGACGAAATAAATTAAATAAATATAGAACAAAAATGCTGAAAGAAATAATTAATTAAAATTACTTACTGTGTATAAATGTGTACGTATGTATTTTATATAATTTCATAATAAATGGTAAGTTGCAATTTTATTACAACATATTGTTTTTGACTATAAAAATATTATTTGTATATTATTCCTTTAATTCTTATTAGATACATTAGAAGGCGTTATTTTCCAGGAATTTTATTATTTTATCGAATAAAAATGTTCAGATTCCGAAGCAGAAGTAAAATTTTCTAACATTATTTTGTTTAAATTACATATTGATAAAATTAGTCTAATCGTATGAGAAAACACAATCGCAGTCATTATATGTCGTCATTTTTTGGCACAAAAAATCTGCTTATAAATTTCACTTTGTGTTCGTCTATCCATTCATGAGTCTTTTAGGCACAAATGGATATTATTATAAGAAGCTCATTTCTCTAAGAAAAAATATTTAACTATATTCCCTTCTATAAACAATGACGTTCAAAGATTTATGCTATCTTTTTCTAAATGCTATTTTTTGATAAATGTATTGTATCATAACTACAAAAATACGCTTAATATCGAATATATGTATATTATCTGATATTAACATCTTTTTGAACAGGCAACAGAATTACGATTTTTCTGTTCTATTGCAAAATAGCGCAGAAAAAAATATTACCGTCGATATTAACCGTTACCTTAAAATCATTTTCATTATTTAATTTTAAATATTATAATGGTAATTTAGAGAAATCTAAGGTGATAACAGCTTGTAGTAATTGATAAATGGTCTTATTTTATTTTCCTTTTTGAATTTCTCTCAAAATTGCCACCAAAATTATAATTATTCCACAAATCAGCCAATTAGACGTCGAATTCGACCATTAAGTATATTAACGGTTGTTTTAATTTTCTAATTAAAAGAACTATTATAATTAGAAAGCTCTAATGGTTCTTTTGACTTATCCCAAGCGTATGCAACAATATTTTATTGCATAGGATCCTTTTGGTATATTATTGATAATAATTTCAATAAAAGAGAACTTAAGAACATTTTCACTCTCTCAAGCTAATTGGGCTACTTTACAGACTATTGCTTTGTTTTATGAACTAGCTATTTGGACTTCCACTTTGTTTTGTAATAGCAAAATTAACAATTACGAATTAAATTAACGAAATAATTCAAAACAATTCGTGTAAGGTTTCTTCACAATGTGTGAAGTTCTTCTTGATTTTTTTCTGAAATATTTTTTCTAAATTTTTTCTTAAAATTTTTTATACAGTTTTTAATGTGTTTTGAAAGTAAATTAATGTGTGCCAAAAAATTATCTAAAGAAATCGTAAAAACTTCAAGTTTAAAGATATGAAAATAGAAACAAGATTGTAAAAGAGTAAATTGTTCTGCTGCTCTAAAATTAAAGAATTGTTGAAAATGAAATTCATCCATATTTAGGAAGAAATTGAAATCCTTATACAGGATAACATTTTATGTTACGAATCCGAAATAAATTTTCTGCTTTTCTACAAATAAATTTATATGTGCTTACATCAAAAATGCAACTAATTTTCTTATTTCTAACTTAGTTAATTTTTACTAAGCATTATTTACTTTGAATGAAGTTTTGAATTTTTTTGCGGATAAATTTCGAAGAATTTTACAAATTTATCAATCCGTTTGTAATATTTAGATAATTAATAAATTTAGGGATCTGAGATTAAGTAAAGATAAGCATATAATTCTAATATCCTTACTAATAATTTAAATATTAAGTTAGGCTACACGAAATTTGTTAAGCACTATGTTCAAAATAATAACCCACCATTAATATGCAATACAGCTTGAACAGAACTTACTTATGAAAGGAGAAAATCATTAGAAATTTATTTGAATTTGACTGTGTTTATGGTTACGTTTGCATAATTATGTACTTATTCCAAAATATATATATATACGAGTATATCGATAAAATTTCTCTTATTTGAAATTTAAGAATTAATAAAATTTTTCAGAAAACAGGAATTTTATCTATTCTTTAATGAATAATTAAAAAGATAAAATTGGGTTTTCAAAATGAAGTCCTTTTAAGGATTAAAAAGAAAATATATTTAATTTTTTTGTATTTCGTTGATACAGGATATTGATTAAGGGGAAAAATAAATTGTTAAAAAATTAAAAGGGAAGGTTGAAAGATTCTCCCTTCTTTTATTTTTTATTGTTTACTTTTGTTTTTGTTGCTTTTTTAATTTTCGAACCGAATAATAGGCGTTCATTATTTTTCATCAAAAAAGATTATTATAAATACAATATTAATATCTTGGAATACGATATTTTATTTTAACATTGGCATTAGATACACTCAAGTATTTATGAAATTTTGAAACCGTTGTCAAATATTTTACTTTAAGCTTCATCTTTTAATACCTGCAGCCTTGAGAACTTATTAAAAATGTATTTAATTATTATAATATAATTCAGATAAGCATAAACAGTTAGTCTCTGCTACTCGTATGTAGTTTTTATTGTTGTTCTCTGTATTAAATATTTAATTTATATAGTTTATCGAAGAAATTCTCGGGGAAACCAAATTCAAATAATATTAAATGTTTTTTAATTAGATTAATTTCTAGCAAGCGAGTAGATATTACAAAAAGGTTTAAAGAAGTTTTTAAGTCTGTGACTGAACTCAAAATTAATGTAATATTGAGCAACAAAGCAGTTTTTAAAGCAATAGATGAAATAATGGAAAATAATTTTTTCACTCCTTTAAAACCTAAACCAAAAAACCAATAAATGCCATTTCAAATAATCGGAACAGAAAATTAACTGAGCTTAGAATTTACATCGAAATTTGACAATTTGCTACAAAATATTAAACAAAATTAAAATCTGTTAAATGTTGCTTTTCCAAAGAAAAAATTGTTTTCGCCATTTTGCTTTTAACAAAACTGACAGATGCTAGCATATACGAATTTTATTAGGCTTATATTAAATCTAATATTTTGGCTCCTTACAAAAGATTTATGTTGCAACTCAACTTAATTATACTAGTGTTACGGTTATGCAATTTAATTTAGAATGACTTAAAAACTAAAATCGAAAATTCATCAATTCGTAACTCAAAAGATTTACTCAAAGGGATTTCTACCCCTAGTTATTAGTGTATAGTTATTATAGTGTATGTATACCATTATTTGCAAATTATTTAAAACAATTAATTTGAAAGGGTTTGATTTAATAATTAGTTTGACTTTGATGGCGGTTGGCGATAAAATAGGAAAATGGAAATATAATTGGAAAGATGTCAAAATATATTTAAAGTCTTAGGATTAGTCATTGTTCTCTTAATATCATTGATATATTTCCGTTTATAATCGCAATGCAATGTTGAAATTAATTAAGAATAAAATAAGGATTTGATGTATTAAAATATGTTGTTGTAGATTGGAATAATTTTACAATATGGCAGTAATATTTTAATAAGAAAAGTCCCTCTCTGTTTACCATTAAAAATCAGCACGATTAGAACTACTAACTTGGGAATCGTTGAAAAGGTCTACCAAATCTCTATAACATTTGTTCAAAATATTTTTGGACATGCGTCTTTCTCGATCCTTGTCTTAATTTTTTCTCAAATTTTCAAATTTTTATAAATCGAGAAGGTTGACGTACAGCAGAAAAAGATAAAAAATTCTTGTTATGCATAAAAGTTTTGGACGCAAACTTTGCAATTTTTGTCAAAGATTGTTAAGATTGCAATTAATAGCTTAAAATAGTATTCCTTTTATAATAGATAAAATTTTCATTTTTAAAATTTTTAGTTAAGATTAAGTTAACCTAAAATAGGCGGATGTTTAATTTTTCACAAACCAAAATAAAGTTCCTTCTTTGCTAATTTGAGGAGGTCCTTTACAAATTTCTCATTAATTTTAAAAAAATTTCCACAAAACTGAAGTTGAAATGCTTGTTTTTTTGAAGCACGTCTTTTAAAATAAAAAGTAATAAAAACAATTAGAAATTTTCCATAACTCCACAGGTTTTAAAAAGGCAAAAAAAAATTGTACAATAAACTGAAACATAAGCAAAAATTTAAAGGAAATGGATTAACTCCTCCATTGATTCATTTTTTCCAGAGTATCTCCGACTAACACCCACTCGCATTTTTGAAGGTTTTGTTTTGATTTTTAATAATCATTTTAAATTTGTTTGATTTGGTATTCAGCGACTCAACCCAATGGTTTGTCATATAGCACTTTTCTCCAAAACAACTAAAAATACTTTTTTAAAAAAAAACTGTCTTATATATATATATATATATATAATTTATTCTTATTAAGACGATCAAATTATAATTTCAAAGTAAAAAATTATTGTACATTTTATTGTAATAGTAAGGCTGTAATGAACAGGAACTATATAATATGTTCTCTATGGTGATTACCTGTAATGCAAGTAATATTTTCTAATTTATTCCTCTTGACCTTGCATATTTCTCTTAGAAAATGCTGTGCAAAAAAAAACTTGTTTTTTTTTAGGACAATAACGAAAAACGTTTCGAAGAAGAAACAGGAACGAAATTCGCGTTTTTTAAGGATTTCTTTTGAGTAATTTCATATTATAATCGTCATATAAATCCGACATTATTGCCAACAATGTTATTAAATTAGTAGTATTGAATACAGTACCTAATTAAGGTACAAAATATCTGCCCACATCATAGTTATATTCTCCAAATATACACTCCATATAAACTGAAAATTAATTATTCTTCATTTATACATCTCTGCACATTTATTAATTATTTAATTAATCTTATTTCTGTAATACAACAGAGCAATTTAAATATAATTAATTTTTGTCTGTAATTCTGTCCACATTCAGTTGTACATGATAAAATCTTTTATGAATTTAATTTACTAAATGTATTAGTTAAATTACAACATTACACAAAGGAAAAATTTTGTAATGGCTATCATTTTATGGTCAATTGTATTTGGATATTCAAGTTATTATGGATGATGGGAGTTAATGATGTCATCATTTCATCACAACATACTTATAAAAATGTACTGCTTACATGATACAATTTCGCATCTTTTTTTGCATATTTTGGGACTTTTCTTTTGTTTTAATCTTTAATTGATTTTTGTTTTGAGAAAATATTTTATCTATTTTGTATTTGTCATTTAATATTTCGCAATTATATTTTTGAATATAAAAGTATAAGTTTAAAACAATCATAAAAAATTTCCCGAATCTATTTTCATCACATTGAGAATTCCAAAAAACTGTACTTTTGGTGACAATAAACCTCTTTTGGTTCATTTATGTATTTGAAAGTGTGATATTAAAGCGTTCATATTATAATTCCTATAATTTCCAATCTATTATTTCACATGAAACAATTTTGGGTAATTCCATCAACAATAAATGATAATAATTTATATTTCATTAAATATTTAATTAAATGTTTTAACTAATAACTAGCTAGTCAAAATTTTAAAATTTTAAAATTATCTTTAAAGGAAACGAATTTAATTCGCTAGCTATTTATTTCTTTAAACTTTTCCTTTTAAAAATTTTGCATATTTTTAGGATCATACATTTTATTTTAACATTGATTGACGTAACCTTCAATAGAGTTTTTTCCTGAAATTATAAAAAAAATCTATAAGTAGGTATACATACACACTTAACTGTAAAACCTTATATAAATTTATGTAAAAGATTTGATAAAAAAAAAAAAGAATTTTTTGAGTTGCAAGAGTAATGAATTTGTAAGAGTGTTTGTTAGCGAATCCCTGGTATTTTTCTAAACTAATTTTCTTTTGGTTTAATTTTGATTGTAAAAATTTAACGATTTAGTAAAAATTGAAAAAGAGTTTTAACAAACGTTTTTCTAATATAGCTAATTTGTTTTTTTTTTTTTATTTCTGTTGATGGCACATTTTAAATACAGTCCTCACACAAACTCTTCCGCCATTATAAAATAAAAGCATTTTTTGGTAATGTAAAAAAAATCGAAATTTCATATTATATTTGAAAGCCTGTATTCGGTGAAAATAATTAGAGATGCTAAAGTCAATTGAGAGCCAATTTATGAATGGTTGCAGTCATATTTTCCGGATTTGGAAAGCATGAATTTCCTTTCCAGTAGTAATTTTTTTTGTAAGGATTTTGGTACTGAAATCAAATGACAACTTATTGCAGTGTGAAAAAGCTTTTTAAGAACGTCAGGATCCCCGGATTGTTTTTTTGTCTGCTACTAAAATAATTTTTTTAGGCATCTCTGTTTTTCTTTTCGATTACATTTTTCTTACATAAAATTATAATTAATATTAATTGAAGAAAATTACAGAAAACGTTCCATAAACTACACTATAAAAACAAAATATTTCCGTACAATATTTAGACACTACTCGTAAAATGTCAAATATTCTTATGCTAAAAGTAATATTAAACCCTTTTCTATTTTGCTCCCAATTAAAAGTTTTAATTGGGTGGGGTCCAACAAATCTGCAAGTAATTATAATATTGAATAGTTTTTGAATTTTTTTTCAAAAATCATTATTGTAATAGTTCTAAACGCATATTAGACTGTCTATTAGGAAAGAAGAATAATCGAATGCTATTATTAGTATATTATTTAATACTTATTTTTTTTTAATTTTATTAAAAACGAATAAATTTAAAGCTTTATTGCATCCTTGAAATCCAGGAAATTTTAATTGTTTTATCTACGAGTATGCATTTTATTTTTTTAACAGATAGTTAGACTGTATTTTGTTCCTTTCCCGATGATATTTTGTAAAAAGCTTAACAATAAACAAATGTCAAGAGTTACAGAATGCACTAATTAAACCATGTTGTGCTCTTTATGAAGTTGAACTTATTACTTTTTGTCCTTTCATATTGAAAGCAAAATATTGAAAACAACTTATGCACCAAGAACTTATTAAGCGTGTTACGTCAGTACAAAAATTATTATTTAAAATGCTTTATTCTTTAGTTATAATTTCACTTTTACCAGTCTCTTGAAAGAATTTAAGTTGGCTTTTATACAGTTTATTATTTGTAATAATCGTAGTGGTTAATCGCATCTTTTTCGAAAATTAATAATGGAACAAAAAATATTTGCTATGAAAATAATTTTTCGGCAATCTTGTGAGTAAGATTTACTAAAAATTTAGCATTGCTAACTTCCAAATATAAATTTTAAGCTTTTGAACGTGTAATGGGAACACTAACTTGTTTCAAGCCATTAAGTATTAAGCCTTTTTGAAAAAGTGAGTAAGGATATCAATAGACTGCCCAAAACCTTTTTTATTTATCACCTTTTCCATGTTGATTGTTGATACCTTACCACAAAAATTTGTTTTGCCTAATTGCAAACTGATAGTCCATTAACAACATTTATTTTCGTTTGTGTTAATTATATGTAAATTGGTGTATTAGCCTTTATAAGAATCAATTAGATGTGTATTATATTTTCACACTCAAACCCATATACATATGTACACCAATTTTAGCTATGTATACACATTGTTTTTTATTTTATTAAAGGACCATAAAAGTAGGGTTAATTGTGGGTTCACAATCAATAAAATTTCACATTATCGGCGGATCTATTTTTAATTTTTCTGAGGTTAAAGGGCTTTTAACATATAAGTACATATAATTTTATTTATAGAGATTTTTTTTACATTCCATTTTTGAAAATTGTACCCATGTTATTTATATTTTGCCTTTTTTGAAGTAAATGTATAAAATTTGGGCGTTTTTATGTTGGGTTATAAAATAATTGATCAACTAATTAATGAACACAAAATGATGGAACCAAAATAGATAATTTTATCAAGTTTTCACTTTAAAATGGTGAGATTTTAATAATGTTTCAATTATAAACGTTAGATTCAATGAAAAATTATATATTAAATGAAATGATATACCTTAGAGTGAAGGAACCAAAATGAAAATAATATTAAATGTACATTTAATTGCAACATTGGAACTATATACTCGCATATACCTACGTAGATACTATTTCTGTAAGTTCAAGGCCTGATTAATAATATTTTCAAGTAATATCCATAAGCTTCACAAAAACAACATGCCAAAATGCCAGAATGCAATGAAGTTAAGACTGTTAATATTGTAAATCACGTTAATCTACGCTCACGCTTTTTATAACAATGCAAATTTACGATTTCAACTCCAAATTCCGTGGAAAAGGTTCAAAGAGGTATAAGTCCATATTGTGCAAAAGTTATATTAGTTCATAAAGGGGAAGCAAAACTTGTGCTGACTTAAGAACAAACTTAATTCTAATCTAATACCCGAACCGAACAAAATTAGAGAGTTATGCCATAATTTTTACAGAAAAAGAAGCCTAATTTTTGCTTTTTCTTTACGAACTAATAAAATTTTTTTACAAAACGAATTTACACCTCTTTAAGCATCTTTGTCAAAGCTAAACATTAGTAAAATTTTTTCTATTTTCTAGATTTGCATTCTACCTAGAATCATGCAACAAAACAATTTGAATAAAAGGTCCAGGTTCTTTTTCTTTCTATCCGCTTTTATTTGCAAGAATTCTATAAGCTCGTAAAGTTTCAAAAATTCATTGTGTTTCGTATTAAAATTAAATGTGCTTGTTTTCAAACTAGTGGGTCAATAAGACTTTGTTTTAAAATTGCAAATACTAAATAAAAAATATTAGATTAGTCAAATTTTTTTTTCTATGAATGATTTTATTTTTGTATACATACATACATACATATATGTGTGTACTTAATAAAATACTTTGTGCACAAACATTACACGAGTGCAAACTTAATATACTTAATTTTACTTTTTATTTTATAAATTTTTAATTGCCTAAAGCAGTATTGTGTTTTCAATGTAAGCTTAACATTGAAATAATTTGCCCCCAACATTTCTTTGTACTTGCTCAAATTTTTATGAACAAGCATATAACATGGATTTAACGATATTATTTAAAATTTTTTACAAACATGTTATTATACATACTTACAAATGTACATAAAATGTTTGGGTGGAGGGGATGCTGTACAATTTATTTATTTTAGATGATTCCAATGTTGAATGTGCGAGAAAGGCTTGTTAATGTAATTAAAAATACTTTCCTAAGCGACGTTGACTTGATAACTATTTTGAATTCGTTTATTTTTTCAAATGAAAGAGAATTTAAAAAGTATTTAATAAAATTATATTTTGAGCGTATCATGATTTGATTAAATTGCAAATACTCCAATATGTTATACTTATTAATATTGATGATAAGCACATTACTTTGAAAAACAAATTGGAATTTAATTGTTTCCTATTTAAATTTTAACCACAAAACAAAAAAGCGTGCAAATGCTCAACCAATTAATGGTTTTTTTATGGTTTTGTACACCCTATAATACTGTAATGGAGTTTAAATTTTGTAATTAAAAATTTTCTAAATTTTATATTTCAAATACAAGATCTATTAAATTCGGTTGTGAGGGGGGGGGGGGGGGGGGAGGGGGGGGGCAGATGGTTGGGTGTTGTCTTTAAATTTGATCAATCAATTCCATAAATTTTTGCTTGGATCAGTTTAAAATTATTCGGTTCCAAGGAAATATACTTTATAGGATCATCAGGAATGCTTCCATCTTTGTTATATATTACTGAAAGAAATACAAAGTACTCTATGTAATAGAAATTTTCCTTTGAAAGAAAAATTAATTTAATACTTTTAGTTTACTGTTTTCAAATATTTCGTAAAATATCATGGCAATTTGCATATGAAATAAAAAACTGAATAATCAGCAAAACATTCAGAAATTTTAAAAGTAAGACTTTTGCAATAAATTTTAATCGGAGAAATATGCCAGAAATAACGGAATAATATTCAATAACGGAAATACGCTTCTTCAAAAAAATAAATGCATCGTATTTATAACGAGCTGATAACGTTCTGGATGCAGTACAGGTTGCCTTTAAAATGAAACTCATAAATAACTAGGAAAGTTTTTCTTCGTTATATTAGATTTTTTTTAATTAAAACTCTCTTTAAAACGAAATCTCAGAATACATGTCTTTCCAAATCAAAAAATTGGAAAATCAATTTATACTTAAACTATGTTTATAGGGTGTAAAAATATGTTTAAATTTATACTTCCTATCGTCTTCCACTTCGTTTTCCCATAAAATAACAGAGTTGTTTATTCGCAATGAAAAATTTTATACGAAAATATATTCATTATTTTCATACCATAGGAAGTCGACCATCTGATGATAGCTATTTTCAATTAAAATACACAAAAATTAAATGAAAATAAATTGAAAAGTTAAAAAATTTAATGAAATTCAAATACACGTACACACAAAAATATAATTATTAATAAAAACAAAATTTTATTTTCAAAATAATATAAATCAATCAGTTAGGCCGTTTCCAGCGGTACAGGTGAGAGGATACTCAGTGATGAAGAGCGAAAAAATTATTTTTGTGTATACGCAAACAAAATGTGCACATGAGGCTATCTGAGTTTATTTTAAATAAAATTAAAATTTTTTCCAAAAATTATTTTTGAAATAAACAAATTTTAAAAAAATTTGGGTTTTTCGATGTGAAAATATAAAAAACAATGTAGCATGAATAAAATTCAAATTCAATAAAGGGGTTAGGGATGATCCATTGACTTTATATGACATCCCAAATCTCAAAATATGTCAACTAAAATAGTCTTTCCTCTATATGATTTCAATATTGAAAATACTTTTCAATATACACACCTACATAATTATTTAACTTTTGTTTTATACGAGTATATTATGTAATCACTGCTTATTGTTTTAGAGCTCATTTTTTCATAAATATTGACTAAATCTTAGTTATCTTGACTGAAAATAAAAAGTAGGAAAATAATTAAACGGCGGCGTATTTCCAACAATTTCACTTGTTTATTTGTACAAAAGATATTCGAAAAGTACTAAAAAATTTATAACGGCGTGTGTAAATTTTAAAAATAGGCGATATAAACACCCATATCTGATTTAGTCGTGTCTGTTCGTAACTGACGTCTGTCTGTTCGTCTGTTCATTAGCTACAGTGACAAAACTAAGATAGACAAACAAAATCACAACATGCTATCACAAAGCTCCCGACGCAGTTGTCGCAAGACCAAAGAAGAGAGGTAGTCCGAATGCAATAATTTCCTTACAGCTCGCAATTCAAAAAGAATACTGCGCGTAAACCTTGAATAAATGTATTTATTAATGTAGACCTTACCAATGAAATTTAATAGTGGTTGTAAAAGTTCTTATTATACTTTCCATGTAATTTCAAAAAATATTTTTCTCATATTTTGAAACATTTACGTTTATTTATTTAGTTTGCGTTTTAAGTGTTATTTAGCATATAAAATTTAGTGATATGTGCACATATTATAAAATAAGACAAACAAACTTAGTTACTGCCGCAAAATCTGAAAAAAAGTTTCAAGGACGAGTATCATAGTGTTGATACGATCAGCTCAATTTTTCTGTGCTGTAAACAATATACAAATATTTCGATAGTTTTTATATTTGTATACAAGGAATAAATAAGATCACTTGGTACGATCGTCAAGTAACTTGGTTCTTATGTCCTACCAACTACATTCGGTTCCCGTGTTAATGAATAAGGAAAAATCAAGGGAAAAATTTTAATAAAAGCTTTTTATTTTGTATATCAACACACAAACGTGCATTGAATATAATAATATGTAAATAAGTGAAATGAATTCAAAAAATAATCTTTTCAAAAAAGGATTACTTTTGTAAGTCCCACAATAAAAGCATTCGCATAATAATATTGGTTCTATTGAATAGAAGCTTAAGTTTTTACAAGACAAAAAAATGTTCACAGGGGGTTTACCAGATATAATCTAAGTTTGTTGCTGATTCTGATTTAATTTCATAATGTACCTTTTTTATAGCCCATTTGATGTCGTCTTACTTTAAGAACATTTAGGATGACAACTTAAATGAAAATAAACCGTTAATATATAGTGACAAAATAAATAATTTGGTGATATTATTACACATCGATCAGAAGATATCATTGACACATTTGTCAAATGAAGACAATTTCTTGAAGGTCACTTTGCTGTTACTCTTTTCTTTTTCGTAGAAATTAATAAAGTGTATGGGGCAAAAAAAATGTCCAAAATTAACTGTGTTAATATAAGATTAGACAACCATCATATTAAGATGGTTGTTTGCTCTTTCCAAAAGCATTTTGAAAATGCTTGTAGTTTGGATCAAAGTGATGCTAAAATCAACATTTCACACTTCGTCACCATTAGTCAAAAACACTTCCAGTTCTACATATATTATGTATTTGAAAAAGGAGCTTTTGAAATAGTTTTATTCTATGTTCACCACATCAATAAAATTAATTTATAAATAATTGAATTTGTGAAAATTTAATTTAAAATTTTTTTATTAGACCATGTACATACATATATACAATTGAAATAATATACAATATGTACACCGTTTTTCTTTTCATTCCTCTAAAAACGTTTATTTAAGAGCTCTTGCATGTTTTTTAATAATTTTTCTATTTTATCAATTTTATAAGGTTATTATTTTCAATTGGCGTAAAATTTAAAAAAGATATCATTAGAATTTTTTTTGCATCAGACGATTTGCTCTAGTCCTTTTGCGACTCAAAGATGATATCAAATAAGTTATTTTAAATTATTGGCATTTCAATCCATTATAAAATTTACGATTTTCTGATTTAATAGAGGCCACCATTATAATAACTCTTGTTAAAAGCAATTTCGCATAAAAATCACAAAATATGTACATATAATTTATTATACAAATATATTATAAGTTATAATAATGTAATACAATTTAAATAAAAACGAGAAAAAATAGAGTTGACCTTGTCAACTCTGTGATACCCGTATGAATTTGTTGTCCTATATTCCAATAAATATGCTATTACTGATTATGGGGCTATGATTTTAAGTTGCCATATTGCCATATTAATTTATGCAAAATTTCAGTACTGTTTTTTCAATATTTTCTAAGATATTGCAAAAATACTATTGAAGTTGTATGGCAGCTACCAGAAAGAACCAAGCAATTTCAACGAATTCTACCAAACACATATTGGCACTACTAATTCAATACCAAAGCTTTTACAGTTTAGAAAGTGAAATTTCAATACCAAAGCTTTTACAGTTTCGAAGATATAGTCAAATAAATTTTGAACTTGTATGGCAGCTACCCGAACCAGTACCCCAATCATATGAAATTTAAATAGGGTTCTGGCATTTGCTATAATAAATCATGTGGAAAATTTTATGAACTTAGCTCAATTAATTTTTGAGTTATCATTGGGACAAACGGACAGACGAACGGACTGGCAAATTTAGTATACTCTTCGAACATACATTCGTACTGGTATAAACTTCTCATGAATAAAAGAAATCCAGATTATACATAATATGTAGTTACACACAACCTGTGTATATGTATATAGATATAAATGCATTTAAATATTAAAAAACACTTTCATACACATTTATATTCTACTATTCACAATAATATACATAGAAATTTTAAATAATAAATGCCGCTCAGGGCATACAAAGTAAAAAAAATTCAATTTTACAATCATGATTGGGAAAATAGAAAAAAAATATGCTGGAGATAAAACACTCTAAAATATAAAAAAAATTAGGGGATAATCCTGCCATTTTCCATTTCTTTTTAATTTCAATATTTTCAAAAATCTTATGTACACCAATCAATTCGTGATTTACAATATAGATCAATGCTGCGCAAAATTTAAAATGCTGTAATATTGAAATTGTGCAAATGCACTCATACGTTAATTTGTTTTTCTCAATACTGGCCCGGATAAAATTGTTTCGTAAATTAAAGATCTAGTCTAGTGCAACCAAAGCACAATTCTTTAAAAAAAAAATTTAAAGTTAGATAATTATCAAGTATCATATTTGATGTTTTTTATATATTTTATGGCAAATATGAATAAAAAATTTTTTTAATTTGCAAAAAAATATTTGTGCCTAAATGATCAATAATAAGATTCAAATATTATATGAATTGCTGAAAATGCTGTTCTTGGCGAATTGTAATTCATAAAATAAAATTTCAGTTTTACGCAAATTTCGGAATTTAATATACATACTTGATTTAAATAAGTGTAAAATTGTTCTTTCTTCTTGTCTTAAGCTAGATAAATTTAAGCTGTCTTCTTAATAATAAGCACACTTACGCATATTATGTAAAATATTGGAATCACTTGTTGTTTTTGCAGTGGCTCATAGACTTTGGTTCATTATACTTAATAGCATAAAACCTAAGACTTGTACTAAAAACTCGTACCATAAAATCTAATCAAACCTATTGTTGATTTATAAATTGATATGCTGCAATATAACTTTTTGAAAAATTAAAAATTTAGTGCTAAAACCGTTGTACTGCATTTTGTATAATTTTATTTACCAAATTAAATATAAAATCAAAATTGAAAAAATCCTAAACGCAAAATAACTCCAAATTCCATATTTAAACAGCTTTTACTCGAAAGCTGTAAGTCTTATTTGAATTATTGATATTACCATTGTTACATAATAGGTCTGCAACGTATCCCTCCGGCTTTAACCGCTTTGAAACTCTCATGAATATTTTTTAAATGGAATGTTTTCAAAGACTAAAAGAAGGAAGCCCCAAAAAGCTCCAACAAATCACTGGCCGAGAGCTTAAACAACTGTTGCAAACTTTAAGCATTTGTACTTTTTTGTCTGATGAAAAACTGTTTTTAACATTGCCGTATCCAAAATGTTGCAATATAACAGATAACATAATATAAAAACAATATTTACGTTATACACCTTTGTGTGTTGTCTTGAAAAATTCATTTCGTCTAAAATTATGTACTAAATTTATGCCACAAAATAAATTATACAATAAAACAAAGAATATGTCAAAGAATTTTCCATCTATTTTATATGTGGACATGTGAATTTATTGCAATTTACAGTTCTTATTAAAATCCAGATCCAAAATGTTATTGTATCATACATAACATAATACAAGAATTATGTATAACATATACCACAACATATTTTATTGGTCGATAGAAGAAAATTGCCAATTAAAAGTTTTTTCGACTTCAGTTTCAGTGTGAAAATTTCCAATTTGTTTGTTCTTTCCTATATAAGAATCAATAAGACCAAGTTTTTGTTATTTATACTTATTGGTCATTTCGCGTTAATTAATTTAAGCAAGGAAATTGCCCTTCCATACAAGATTTAATTTTATTTTTGATGTAAGGAAAATAATTTATACATTATTATATGCTAGTCTAGTTTTTTTATTACCAGGGAAGGAAATTTAATTAGACTGATATGTTCGAATGTTATTTAAACGTAAGGAAAGTTTTTTTAAACATTTATTTTTTAATTATGCATTATATACGAGACTCGATTGTACTATGTGAACATAGTGCGATAGAAAACACCTGTATTGACAATGGGTGACAGGTGGCTTTTTAGAAAGAATCTAATTTCTTCATTCATCTACTACATCTATACTGAATGACATACATTTGTCTGTCTTACAGACTTTTGTATAATTATTAAGCGATACAGGTGCTAGAACAAGTGGTAACTTTATAACTTTTAATAGTATTTATTCGTGGTTTTATCATAAAAATTAAGTTTTTTTTTTATTTCAAGATTTTATTATAAAAATAATTTTATCCTATATAAAGCTGAATTCAAAAAATTTCAGCGTCTGAATTAGTAATATAGGAATATTAATAAAAATAATCTGGAAGATATTTAAACATACTACATATTATAAAATTTCTTAAAAGTTAGTCTAATACAGCGTGATTCGCATAAGGTTGCAAATAATTTCAGAGATGATTCTTTGATCAATTTCCGTGCAAACAATTGTATGGGTAGGGGGAGTATGTTGTATGGTTCCGAAGTTGTGAGCATTTATTTATATGCAGGAAAAGTCCGGTAACTTTTTTTTCAATAGGCTGTAGCTCAAAAACGAGTGTATCTGAACCACCTTCCATGAAACTTTATTTCGATTACCTTTTCTGAAATTAATTATTTCTGTTTTACTTGGAGTCATAATAATTTTATTAATTCTAAAATATTCAGAGAGCATACACAGATCGCATTCAATTTTGTTTTACACCAAATAAACATCATTACTGGGGTAAAATAAACTGCAATCATCCTCAAATAAATACAGTCTACCAATCAATAGTAATTCATGAATATTGCTGATCAATATCAAGAACAATAACATAAATGAATAATGACTTGTATTGAATTATGCACTGATTCAATGCAGGTTGAATGCGGAACTGTGGCGTTATAGCCCCTGGATTTAGAAATAAAGAAGTTATGATTTTTATGTTCATATTCGTTACTTTTAGCCTCATTTTGAAAACATAACTTTTCTTCAACCATTTTCAGATACATATAGCATTGGTCATAGATATAAACAAAAGAAAACCAACTTCATAGAAACATTTTATTGTCATCCTTTAAAAGAAGTGGAATAAGTCACACATCACTAAATTTTTATTAACTCAAACACTAAAACCACACAAAATATGTGAAAGTTCATTTAAACTATACTGTAAATTATACTTTTTGCACCATCCATTAACAGAGCTACTCTACATATATACACAAATATATAAATTAAAGTTACATAATACATATAAGTAGTTCTTTTGAAATTGATTTTACAAAGGTTTTAAAAGAAAAAAAATTTAATATCAATATGAATAAAATGCAGTTTGTATTTGTATTTATATATATGTATATGTATAATATTTGCATTAATCATAGCCATAGGTGCATGTGACAAAAAAAAAATATTTGGGAATATACGAATACGTCTCTATATCAGTTTTAACATGAATTTTAATGTTATATAACATATTTCTCTAGAGAGAGAGAAGTGAAATAAACTTTCATAACAAATAAACCACATATCAATATGCCCACTAGCTCATATGTGAATAATATTTCCATCTGTCAGAATGTTATTTATATGTAGGAATTTCATTGAGTATCAGAAATCCTTTGATCGTAAAATATTTTTATTTTCATTTGAATAATTCTGGATAAAATATGAAAAATCAGAAATTGAATTGCACTGTTAGGTTACAGAATGAAGTGTTGCTAATATAATTCTGCAACACATTGACATCTTTTATTTGTTAGAATGAGGTTAATATGACACACAGTACAATTACGATGAAAATCAAATAAAATATTGATTTCATGATTACTTTTGACCAAACTACCGTTTAAACATAAGAAAACAAAAATTGCTATTTGGCCAAAGCTTTGTCTGGATAGTATATGATTCTTTGTTATTTTTGACAGTTCAAATAAAGTTCTGAGGGCTTCTATCGCGCTTTCAAAATATAAAAATAACTAGTTTAAATCATAAACCGTTGAAAAAAAACTAGCTGGATTTACAATTTTGATCGTGCAACGTTATTCGTTTTTAAAAATTTGCATGTAACGGTATAAGTGGCTAATTTTAACATGAAGCTATCACTCGAATTTTAATCAAATAAAAATTCTTTTACATGAGCAATTTTTAATTTATGAATTATTAATTAAACAAAATTTTGAAAAAAAAATCAAACAATTGCATAGTTACAACAGGTTATACAAAACAAAAACAGAAAGTGTCATGAAAAGTTCTTTGTAGTGTTTTTTTCCGGAATTGTAATAAAAGATAAAAAAGCAATAAAAAACCAATTCAAAAACTAAAAAAATTACTTCAAAGAACACAAAGGAACCACATTTTCTCATTAACAAAAAAGTATTGATGCAATTGATAATTAAAACTTCTTTAAACTAAACGACAAAGCTGGAAATTTGTTATAATAAAAATTTGACTGACGTTACAGCATGTAGTTTGAATTAGGTGAATTTAATAAGAAAACTTTTGATTGCACACCTGTTAATTATTTAGTACAAGAACAGAAAAATCTAATGCATTAGTTTGTCTATATTTTTGAGAAAAAAGGTTTCTGTAATCATTTTGAATTTTGAAATACTGTATGAAAATTGTTAAGTATTTTATAAAAGGAAGACCGGACATTGTTTAGAAATTCAAGGCAATCTCCGAAATCACTCAGCTTTTTGGTGGTGAATGGGTAGATAAATCACCGTACGTCTCAAAAATAGTATTAATTATTTTAAACTGTTCAATGTTGAACTGTTCAGTATTGAAATAATTCAATGAAATCTAATTACAGTTTTAATACTGGTATGGCGCTAAAACATATTTATTTTTTTAAAGATTTGTAAGAAATAAATAAGAAATGAACTTGGAATACTTAATATACTGGAAAGGAGACTCACTTCAAATATACCAAATTAACAAATAATGGATTTAATTAAGAGTTTTAAATTTCAAAATTTTCCACAATGCACGCACACAAAGAGAAATTTAAGGTTAACAAATAAAACCCACATCAAAGATCCTGATTTTTTTTTTAAATAAAAAACGCTAAGGCTTTCTTTATTCTTATTTTTTCTTTGGCTGATTTTTAATTTTCATGTTCTTTTGTTGTTGTTGCAATTGACGCTTGTGTTCTGATATTTACTTATGTACACATGAAAAATATGCTTAAATAAGTTATAACTTTTTTTTTACGATTTTTAATTACTTTTCAAATTTTTTTTCATATATTTACACTTTGATCGTAAATCCTTTTACGCTGATTATGATGTAAACTTTTTTCAATTTTCTTTTTCCTTCAATTATTTTAACTTCAATTCCTTTTCATTTTGTTTAATATAATATTATTATTCTTGTGTTTATTTTATTGTGTAACTAATATACATAGACGAAGTTTATGTAAATGTATTCAAGCACATAATGTAAGTAGCATAATTATCGAAAAATTTTTGATTTTTCTTTCGTAAAATAATTCATAGCACAATTAAACCGATAAGTAATCAATTCTTTAATAGAAGTTCAATTTAAATTCCGATTCCGTTGGAGTACTCTTGTAAAGCTTGTTAGAGATTCATAGTATAAAAATAATACTTTAAATCTAAATTCAATTACAAGCCTCAGTGTAAAGTTATACTTACATTCCTAAACGGTCGTACATTATAGTGATTTGTTTTCAGAATTTCGTTACATCAACGACAGTTGATTGTACCTCCTTTAGAATTTAGATTATTTAGACCAAAAGCTTTAAATAAGGTATTCAATATAATATGATCCTAAGCATATCAAACAATTTTTATTATAAATTTTACATTTTTTGAACGGCAGAGTCATTTTAAAATTTCTTAGACTTACTCTTATATTTTCCTTTTTAACAGGGTTATATTTCGAAAGCGAACAAGATTTTTTCATATTCATCCCAAAAAACAACATGAGTGTAACGAGTTAGAAAAATAAGTTATATACAAAAAAGTAAAATTTTGACATCAGTAACCGACTTGCAAATAATGTAAATTTTTAACACACACATTTCAAAAAGAAAAAAATTGTGCTACCAAAATATGTTCAATAAAACGGAAAGAAAACTGGAGCGAGAATAATAAAATATAAATACATATATAGAATACACATCATTGTAAGTTTGTGTGTTTGTATGTACGTTGCTATTAATGTTGCTGTTATACAATAGAATACATAAGATTCTTTAAATAATTTTAAATAATTAAATAAGATATTTTAAATAATTTAAAATAAATTTAAAAAGTCTAAAATAAACATGAAAATTTTATATTTAAACAGAAAAAAAAATGATTTTTTGTAAATTTATCTGGAGTATGCAATAACATAAATAACTCATCAGTCTTCCCAAATTACACAATAAGTTACTTATTATATTATTGTATTCTAATACTTATTAATGATGGTGGAATTTTAAATTTATGAAATATTTTAAACAAAAAGGAATTTGAATTTTTGTTTGTTATTTCAATTAAAATCGTCTTATTTACAAACATTTTAAACAAGGCTGTTCCAAATACTTATACTGACTACGTCCAGTTTACATGGAACATGTTTTTGAACCATAATATTTGATATTTATAACAATGGGTACATATTATTATATACCATAAATTTACAGTAATATTGAAATGGAAACTAAGCGCTGCTTTTAAGTCTAAAAGTTTAAAATTTAAACTTTCTAAGATTTAGAAGTTATTCACTTGTTTATTTAGTTAAAACTTCTATTCCCAATCAAAATTAGTGTTCATTAGTTTATGGTTTACAAAAATAATTTATAATACGCATTTAAAATTTTATAAAGTTTGCCGGTTATAATTTATTCTTTTACATTTAGATGGTTAACTATTACAGTTTACAGTATAAATTTCTCAATTAATATGTTAATTAAAAAGTGTAAACTGTAAACTAAAGAAGTTTAATACGTAAATGAAAGCTTTATTGTGATATTATATCGATGGCGCAGTAGATATAGTATCGGCCTTACATTCAAAAAGGACTCAAATTCGATTCCATGTTGTGGTGTGAAAAATAAAAATTCTTAAAAAAATTATTATTACAATTTAATTTTTAAAATTATTGATGTTTACAGATACTTTCTTATTAAGGAAAACCATAACATTAAACAATAACTTTTCCGCCGGGAATAACATAGCTTGTACTGTATGTAATATTTTGAAATTTTTTTGTTGTTTTTTTCCGTTTAGTTTAAAGTTTAAATTAAATTATTAACTGTATATAGATTGTTCGGAATTACTCTTTGATTTGGAATATGTTTGTTCGATCTCCAAATTTTTCTCAATACAATTCCTCAAAGTCTCAAATACCTGCAATTTTTACATAACGGTGCAGGAGAAATTTCTAGAACGAAAGTGAATTTTGTAATATTAAAAGTGAATATCCGTTCTTTTGAGTGTTTACTGGTTTAACATGAAAGAGACAAATAACAAACATTTCACATAACTTTTACAGTTGCAGGATTAGGATGGATTAACTTTTATATTATTGCAGAGTTAGATTTTTACTAAAAACATTGTTGCTCATAATTTTATTGCATACGTTTAGGAGAAGCATAAAAAGAAAACTTTGAAAAAATTTTACAATTTATTATTATGATTATTAAGATCTTTATTTTTCCGCATTATACACATAATATAATCTTAAAATTTCATAATTTTCTGCTTAAACTAATATACAAATGGTTGACATTAAATTAGACGTCATATTTATTTTAAAGAAATAATTTGGCAATTAGAAAATATTGTATTTACTTTTCATATTCATGCTAAATAGAAATTTTATTGTGTTTCGTAATTAAATAAAATATTCCAAAATTAACATTTATTGCTGATTTGAAATGGCTATATAATAATAATTTATTTTATTTATTCAATTCTTTTCGATAATATGCAATCAATGGTGATTTGCAAATTTAGATTCAAAAGTATATGATTTTATTAAAAATACAAACACAAAGATTGTACAGATCAAAGCCTGATTAGCAGTTTTCATATCGATTCAATTAATTTATTAAAATTACAAAATCATTTGTAATATTGACCCTGGATTTCATAAAACTTGTGTCTGAGTTCTTCCTATGTGTCACAAAAATTTACATGGAAATATTTTATTCTTAGTCAGTTTACTACTTCACATTTCTATTACTCGAATTATTTTACAAGAATTATATTACTAGAGCTAGTAATTTGATGTTAAGAATTATAAAAATTTCTGAAATTTTGACAATATTTTAACTTAAATGAGATTTTGATTTCTTTTCTGAAATATAAAAAAAATTATGCCCGACGCTTATCTCAGACAAAAATTTCTAAAACAAAAACTGAATAAAAAGTAGCCATTTAATAATAAATTTAAACAAAAAAAGTTTTCGTTGCATCACAAAATATAGAACAAGGAAAAGAGTAGAAACTAAACACGAGAGCAAAAATATTTTACGTTTTCCATTTTATCTTTGTTTGATAAATTGAATTTTGTTACTTTATAAAATTTAAATTTGTTTTTAATATTTTAAAAAATTTTCTCAAAAATATTGAAAACAAATTATATAAAACGTATTATCCTTGTCCTTTCTGCATTTTTTTGTTTCTATTAATTTTAAGTGGCAGACGAATACTATATGTACATACTTTCATACATACGTATATTACTATAGACCCTTAAAATTGAAAAGAAATTGAAAACGAAAAATGTCAGATAAAAATTTTTAAGCCGATAAAGATTCAATCGTCAGGAGTTATGGAAGATAAAAACAAGTTAGTAATTGAATTTGAAGTTCACGACAAGCATATTTCAAGCACAAAAGAAAACAAATTTCATATATAAAATAAATGTCTTCGTAGAAACAAAATCAACGAGGATTAAAAATGAGAAATAATTGTACTAGAAATGTTTTTGATTTGATCTGTACTTGGAATTTTTTAATGACTTCTTACTAAAGGAATATTTTTTAACAATTAACAACATTGAAAGAAAGGAGGGGAATTCGTTAAAAAAAATGAACAAAGTTGAATAAAATGAAAATTTCCATACGCAAAATAATTTCTCAAGTGTTAAAAGAGAAAGTAACTAGAAAAAGTTAGGTCTTAATTTACGAATTAAAGGGAAATTGTTTTACATTTAAGTGAATTTGCTTGATTCTCCTACTCATAATCATAATAATTTGGAGCTTCGTCGACTTCAAACAATATTTAATTTGTTAAAAGCAATAATAACCTTGGATGCTGAATAAAATGTTTAGATAGCAGTTTCATTACAAAAAATAATTATTTTAAAACATTTCATATCCTAAAATATCATAAAATTTCGATTCCGGATGTTTTTCAATTTTTTCATTGTCAGAATTTGATTCAATGTTGTTACTTTTAAATTTTTTAAATTTAGAAAAGTTCAACTAACAATTAAGCCAAAGAAAATTTAATTGTCTGAGTCTTATTGTATTGAGTACCTTAGCACCTTTTCAATTTACCAAATCATAACATTTGCGATTTAAATTTACAAAATTTTTCATTTCAATAAATCAGTTGAAAACATTTCCCTTCTAAAAGTTTTTTTATTGAAAAATTATTTGGCACGCGTATTTAATGAATTTCAATGTCATCTAAAATCTAAATGTGAAATAAATATATTTTAAATAAAAAACAGAGGCACCATCAATTTATTAAAGCTATTTAAATAATAAAAATTTTTATTAGGTTAATCCATCAAGATTTTCGTTCCCTTTTTTCATAAAAATTGGTCCTTTGAAATGCTTAACCTTGAAATATTGAAATACAATATGAATAGAACTTGAGCGGGTACAAGACGTGCAATGAAGGTATGTGGAAGCAATGCTGTTTTAATTTTATAAAACAGTGTTTCCAGTTAATTTTGTTTTAATAACATGCAAAATGAGAAAACCGGAACAAGTTTTGGAGTTAGACATTAATTGTTTCCATTTTTTTCCATCCATACCCAATTAATTGTATAATGAATATTATTACAAAAAACAAAGTCACAAAGCGGTATGAGAATTGGTACGAGCATATTAAGAGGATCTTCGTCAATATATCCTTTCCATTGTCCTTTTTTAAAGCATTACTTTTCAGGTCATTTTTATATTTAATTTTTTTTTGTTCTTAATATACTTGAGTAAGCATATGAAATGCATAATTATTATTAAGTGATTAAATTTTCTTAGGCTTTTCGGTAGTACTAAGAGTGTAGGTACGTTTATAAAGTTAACAACTGAAAAATTTTATAGGCAGCTCTTGCCTACTTATACTTAAAACAAAAACAAAATGGTGTTTTCAAGAGCACACAACTAAATGAATTAAAATTCTATGTTTGGAATTTTACTGGTAAAATGAATTTAAAATGAATAAAAAAAAAAAAATTTTAAAGAAAATCGAATTTTTAAAAACCTGTAAAAAAAGTTATAAAATAAAAATAAAATCTTATGGATTTTAATACCTAAAGAAAAATTATTTTTGGGATCGACCCGAAAATTTACAATGCCCTCATATATTTTAGATTGATTTTCTTTCCGTTTCATCTTTCTTTTTGAAATTGGTTATTTACCAAGAAAATAAAGAATTCGAGAATTCTACTTTGAAATATCAAAAATTTAAGGTGGGAAAAACCAAAAGGATTATTTTTTCCTTTCTTATGATTTGTTATTTTTTTATTTTTATATCTAGACAAAAAATAATATTTTTAAAAATTATGTATAGAATTGAGTTTTCTTCTTCTAACACTATTCCTTAACCTAAGTTACAAAAATAAAAGAAATGAAATATTTTCGAATTAATTCACATTATTTGCACTTAAATGATCAAAAATTATTTGAGATGACTGAAATTCTTTTGTTCTCAATATTTTTTATTTGAAAACAATAAAAATACAAAATTATTGAAATAGATTGAAACAAAATAATTGAATGAAACCTTGAAAATATTCTTGAAAATAGATCCAATACAGAGATCAATCGAGCATTAGTCCAATACATTTTAAAATAACATTCAAAGAATTAGTTAGACTAAAATAAGTATGGAATAATTTATTATGAAAATATCGAATTGAAATAGTGGAATACACTTATAATTATGACGACAACACTACTTGAACAGGTAACGACATAAAGGAGAAGTAACTTCTCCAAATCTCCGTTAGCGCATTTGACACACTTCGATATTCGCAATTGGGAACTTATCTCACTTTTTGGTAAATAATTCAATTCACTGTTTCTACTCGTATACATTCTTAAATCAAAATTTCAATAAAGGTTCGTCTAAAACGGAGCAATCTTGTATGGAATTTTTTCAATTCGATACGTGAAACTGCAAATTAAAATCATTTTACTAAAAATCGCTTAAATTTCATTAGGCTTTTAAAATTTAATTTTTTCGTAAATTTTACAAAAATGCCATTGAAAGATCAACATACATGGTTTATCAAATATCAGTCAAAAAAAAAAAAACTAAAATCTGTTTTTATCCCCACATAAAATATTTTTACGAAAAAAAAAATTAAGGTAATTACAATTTAAAAATTATTCAGCTGAAAGGCATCATATAAAATCAACCTTACTTGCGACATGTTTCGTTTAATGTACAAAATTATTAAAGTTTTATTTATGGGATATGCGATTATTATGCTCATATATGTAAAACTCTGTGGCAAAGATATTTAAATTAAAGTTTAATATGTCAGAAACAAAAAAATATCATCAAGTGAAATTCAAAGAGATGTTGAATTTATCCAGCGATTAAAAATCTGCTTGTTATCATATTTAAAAAAACATTAAAGTTGCGTTTTATTTTTGCAAATAAACTCAAACAAAGTGTATCAAGTTGAGGAATATTGAAGGAAATTGAAATAAATATTCGCCTCATACGATGTGAACCATAACACAAATATACCTGTTGCCTAAAAAATAATCCTAGAGGAAAATTATTTTTTTTTTCGTTTTTCTTTTTATTTTTAACAAGATATAAGTGTATGGCAACTTGTTTTCCTTTTGGCTGGTATTTTTCTTATTTTATTTTATGGAAAGAAGAAACTTTAATTATTTTACTTTTGTTTTTTATTTATTTAGATCTCATTATTCCGAATCAACAACATCAATTCTAATTTAAGAAGAAAATATAAGAAAAATATTATTACCGACCGTATTGTGTAAACAATAGGTAGGTTATGTGATGGCAACAAATTTTGCATATCGAGTTTTCGGTGGGAATGCACTTCTCCATAGTAGGGAAGTGTAAATAAGCTATTTTTAGCAACCTGTCGGTCTGTCGGTCTGTCGGTCTGTCCGTCTGTCGGTCTGTGTGTGCACGCGTGTATCTCAAGTTCTACTGAACCGATTTTTATGAAATTTTATATGTAAGTTTATTTCCACCATGGCACGGATCTATGTGGGACTGCACTTTTTAGCGGGCCTGTTTTACATTTTTGAACATTTTGAAGAAAGTATTCAACCGATTTACTTGAAATTTCATATATAAGTTTTGCTCGATCGCCTGCGAAAATTGCTATGTTTTGGAAGAAATCAGGCATCGGCAACTAGACGTTTACTACGGGCCAAATATACATTTTTGTGTATATAAAGAGAAATAATCAACCGATTTCATTGAAATTTAATACATGAATTCCTCATATTAGAGCAATGAACATATAAATTTTTTGGAAAGATCAGGGCTCGAAAACTGATTTGCGGGCCGATTTTACATTTTTCACCATATCTACGTAACGAATTGATGGAATTTCTTGAAATTTGATATTTGGGTTCTGGTTGTTACCGAAACTAACTGGCGAGAATTTCAGGGAATTCGGGTAGCACAAAGCTCTACTAAGAAACTCTATTAAGAACCAAATTTACATTTCTCTAGGTATGTTAACTATAAGCTTACTAATGTCCAAAAAATTGAAAAGAAGTATTTAACAGACATTTTTATAATATTCTGTAACACTTTCATTTAACTAGACAATACGCAATGCGGTCGGTTATGTGCTGACCACATCAGATTTTTTTTTATGGTTTACGTAAAAATGAACTGTCGAACACTTAAAACATATAAATGGTATGAGTTATTTGAGTACCTTAAAAACAATTTAAAATTCATAAAGCTATTAATTGTCGAGGGCTAGTGATAATTAAATAAATTGTGCTCTACCCAAGTTTTTAATAAATGGTATAAAAATTCAACTGCCTAGTTTAGTTAAACTTTAAAAAATTTGGTAAAATAAAATGGAAGGTACTAATTATTGCAAATAATGTAAGAGTATAAGAACTCCTTTATTACCGACCGCTATATACAATAGGTAGGTTATGTGCTGGCAACAAATTTTGCATATCGAGTTTTTTGTGGGAACGTAATTTTGAAGTAGGAAATCGAATGTTGAAGTAGGGAAGTGGAAATAAACTATTTTTAGTTTCCTGTCGGTCAGTCTGTTGGTCTGTCTCTCTGTGTGCGAAACGTGTATCTAAGTTCGGCTAAACCGATTTTGATGATTTTTTATATATCAGTTTATTTCGACTATGGCACGGATTGATCAACTTTTGAGATATATCAGGGTTCGGGAAATGGACCTTTTAACGGGCCTGTTTTATATTTTCGTTCATTTTGAAAAAAATATTCAACAGATTTACTTCAAATTTCATACATAAGCGTCATTCGACCATACGTTATCTATCCATACGCGACCACGCACTACCTCCTAAAAGCCCCATTTGATTTGGGTTCTATCAAAACAAAAGTTCTAGTAGCTACCATATACAACTCTCATAACAACTGAATCATATTGAAACTGTAAATTTCCCACAAATGAGTTAGGTAATGGAAAATGGACATATAAATCAACATATTTGCGATATTTTAGACTCTCACGAAATAGCTGCTATAGAGCTTAAAAATCAATTTGGTCATCAGAAACTATAGAGCATTCAAAATTCAAATTTTACATAAAAGAGTACAATAAGAGGCCCAATATTCCACTGAAATGGGATTGTGGTTGCGTTAGTTCGCAAAATAGCCACCATAAAACTTCAAAAATTATTTTTTTTTCTAACTAGATAATTTTAAGTTCAAGCAGTTTAAGCTCTAATTTAAGTCGTCAAGCATTAAAAATTTTTTAGTGGTACAGAAGATATAGTACAAAACACACAAATATTATGAGCCACAAATTCAATTAAAATCAAACCAGACCAAATTTTCTTATGAAATTCACCTATTTCTAAAAATAATTGTTTTTTCTCTTTTAAATCTATTTTCTATATAATCGCATATTTTAAATTACATAATTGCATTACTGGAACACCTCTTTAGTTGCATCAAGCGTATGCCAATTTAGTTTTTGTAGAAATTTGTTTAAAATTTATTCATCCCATTAAATTATTTATAAATTATTTAGTAACTTCATAATGTTAATACCATATCATTCACAAACTCCATTTTGTTCAAAAAAATTAAATTTTCGTATTGAAAAAAAAATTTTCTATTAGACTAAATGTCAAAATTTGTACGGCAAATGTTTAAAAATTCGCTCCAGCTGGTTAATTTCAGTAAATTCAGATGTCAAATGGTGCCTAGATTTCGAAAATATTTTTTTAAAATTTTTAAATTGCACCCAATCTCAGAAAAATGCATTTAAAAATTTTAAACCATATAAGTACCATTTCTTATAAAAATTGGCAAAAATTAAAAACCTATAAATTTTTTTTACCAAGAAAAGTTTCGAAAAATCATTTTTGATTACTAGATTCTTTTTTTGTTTTTCCAAAATGAAAATTCTAGTTTTTCTTTTCGAAAATTTCAAGTTTTTTAAAATCAATTTTTGTTTTCAAATAAAAAGTGTGTATAAAATTTCGTTCCAACTTTGTTATTATTTGTTACATCTCAATCTCATCAAATATTTGTACTCATCTCATCAAAAATTAATGATAGTTGATAATTACAATACTTAAAATCTTTGCCTTAAAGGATCTTTAAAATCTTGACATAGAAGTGATTTTTGTACTACATCTTCTGTAGCATAAAAAGTTTTTTAATGTTCGTGTACTTAAATCAAAATTTAAGCAGCTGGGCAAAATTCCATAAAAAAAATTTCTTACGAAATTATATGGTTAAAAAAAAAACTGAAAAATTTGATTCTCCCTAAAGTTCGCATGCTTGGTATTCCGAAGGTAAATAAAATACAAAATCAAACAGCATGTCTTTTTTAAGCCCTTTACTAAGCCTTTCTCGAACTGTTTGTTTAAAGTTCCTATCTTTTTCGGAACAAAAGTTATAATCAAAAAAAACTTGGATAAGTAAAAATTTCGTAAAAATTCGTTAAAATTATTGGAACTCGGAAACCCTTGAGATTTGGCACCCATTGCGGAACAAAAGTTTTATCCATTTTCAATCCTCTAACCAATGATATATGTTGTTGTATACCTTTCAGAATCACAAATTAAAATAATTATGATTTTAAAGCAAATGTGCGAGCGCCTGATAAAATTTCCAAAAAATATGTCTGTTAACAAGATTATTAAGAATATAGTTATTAAGGATTATGTAATATGAGTTTAAAAAAATATGATAATGGTAATAACTCTATGTAAAATGAAGATTTTTGCAGGTAAAATCAAAACTTACTGAAAATATTCTCATCTAGCTAAATATAATTTTCAATCAAGTATTGCTGAAGATATAATTAAATCAACATTCCCATATTATACTTTAATCTTAAGCGAATATTTTCTAACTACAAGTAGCACAATAAAACTACAAAATTATACAATTTTTTTTTTAACAAACCTGATGTAATTTCCACAAATTAAAAAAAAAATACAGTAATTGTAATTCTAATTTTTCTTTTAAATAAAAATTTCTTATAATTATCCTTTCGTTTCTTCTTAATGAAATTTGTATGTATACTTTACGTGTCTGAAATATTTAAAAGAGGCAACCTGTGAAATGCTATGTTGATGTTAGTACAATTATTTTTATATAAATATTTTTCTTAATAAATTCATTGTGTAATAATTTCTGTTCGATTTGTATTTCTTTTCAAACTTCTAAAAACTAATTATAAAACTTTGTTTCTTCAACGTTTCATTTATATTAAGTAGGTCTTTATAGTATTTTTGGTCTGTATAAAATTTTTGTTTAATCAATTAATAATTGTCTTCTTTTATATAGAAAAATTAATCTTTTAAATAAATTTTGAAACACTTATTAGTTTGAATCAGTAGTTCGCGTATCTGTTTACAGAACCACATCACTTTTTAAAATGATTCTTAAAATTTTTACCTACCTCCTACTTTATGGCCTTTCGAAATCCTAAAAGTGCAATTTTTAGACAATTTTTTGTGATGAATCCACAAACATTTTTTAAATTGTATATATAGTGATTATATACGGTTAAAGTTGCAAAACTATAGTGTTAAAGTTCTTAAGGGGGAATGCTTTGAGCTTTTTAGAAAAAAATTTTTCATGACTTGCGAAAATTCGGTTGTGCAGGGGTAGTTTTGAAACATTAAAAGTAATCAAATTGAAATAAAATGAAAACATCAAATTTTAGAACTTGAATAACTGAAAGCAAACAACTTTTACTGGCTCCAATTTTCTAGCGAAAGTAAAATGGTAATACGTAACATTGTGTAGCCACACGAAGTCTTTAATGCATTTATGAAAAAGACATACATTTTTATATATCGTATATCTAGTAACTTATTTTAAAGTTAGACATACCGCAAACTTTAATCAGCTTAAACATAAATTACACATTTTAGTTTTTTCAAAATCCGCGTATAATTATTTTGTTCAACTGCTATTGCTTTATATTTTATAAAATATTAAATAGATATAAATAAGAATATGAAATGAACAAGAAATACGGTGCCGAATCGAGATTGCAAGAAGTGCATTTTGTAAGTTCGAAAAGGTTTTACGCTTTAGAGATTTAAATCTAGAATTACGTTTACGCTTCATGAAATGTTGCATTTGATCTATTTTATTATATGGCGTTGAGTCCTGGACGTTGAAGGACCCGCAAATGAACAAATTGAAGGCTTTCGAAATGTGGTTAAAAAATGAATCGTGTTACGAACATTGAAGTCCTGCAACGCATCAACACTCAACGAGAACTATTATCAAATGTAAAAAGAAGAAAACGGTGTCTTTTGGACATATATTGCGTGGCGAAAAATACGAGCTTCTACAACTGAAAGTTCAAGGGAGAATTGAAGGAAACAGAGGTATTGGAAGAAAACAGTTATCATGGTTGCGAAACATCAGGAATTGGACTGACATTTCAAACATAGGCGACTTAATGCATGTGGCGACAAATCGTGTAATAACATCGAATAATAACATCGTTGCAAGAATATAACAACAACAGCAGTCGCCAACAACATATGACCGCTAACATCCAGAAACGAATAGGCACATTAGAGAGAGAGAGAAGAATATTAAGAATTTAAAAAGTTAATTTAATTTAGGTCTTTGTCAATTGATATAGAATAAACAAGTTTTCAACAATATTTTGCAATATCATATATTACGATAAAATTTTAAAAGTTCTTCTTTAGATTTTCTTCAGCGCGATTTTCTTATTTCAGTCGTCAAATAACTCTTGTAAAAATTTCAGAAAGCATTTCAATGGCATGTCCATGACAATATCTTGTAAAGATTTCTTACACTTTTTCAACATATTTTTTAAATTTTTTTAATACCCTTATCAGCACTTGATTCTAGACAAAACACAATTACACAATTAAAAGTACGTATATTCATGCACAATCGCCAAAAATTCGGTGGTCATATATTAGGAAGTAGTAGACGGACAAATCAATATAATAAAATAGCACTACATGCATTGGTCTATATTGCAAGTAACCAAACCAAAAGAATGTACCTTAACTGCGCTAATTCGGCAATTTCGATGTTTAAAATATTAAAGACGAATTTAAAAAATGAATTGATTATTTTTTGAGTTGGTAACTTTCCAAAGAATTTTTACAATCAAAAAAAAGTTTCCTATGACTGGAAAAAGACATTTATGTAAGCTTTGATAAAGTGCTTACTTACATAATATTATCACAAATAAAGGATCTTTTTCGTATTAAAGGATTTTGTTTTTCATTTTAAACTGTTTGTATTTTTTAGTTTATCAACTTCTTAAAAATATTTCATTTGTAATTGCAAAATATAGTATTTAACTGAGAAAAAGGGTCATTTAATTTTCTGTAAAATTTTGTATGTTAGTTTCTAAATTTTGTGGTACTTTTGAAAATAAATTAAAATGCCCATTCATATAAATATCTTTCATCTAAAACAGTTTCGGTTAAAAAGGAAAATTTTAGGAAAGGCGTAAAAATTACCATCACAACACTATGTAAGAAAATTACAGCTCATTAGTTAAAGGATAACGACTCTATAACATTTAAATTCACAATACATGTAATTTAAATATTATTTTGATGTTTTCAAAAATAAATTTAATTTAACAAAATCCAAAATAACATTACAACATCTGGAAAAACATACTTGTCAAATTTATTGTTGCGTGTATTTTTATCTGCATGCTTCATCGACATCTGCATACGCTTTCTTTTTAATAAATAACATTGTAAAATTGTCTTTCGACTTTGATTTTTGATTTACAAAAAAACACAAACAAAACCAGATCTTACTTCCATTCAATTTTTTTTTGTAAATTTACATTACATGTACTTAGTTACGACTACATGCCCGTACAATACAAATTTTACAATGCCATTATTACGCATTTTAGTAAAAAAATTTTCAACTGATTTCCATAAAACAAATTAATAATAAATACAAAATAACGGAATATGAAGTTAACTAGGATAATTTCGAAGTTATATTGGAAGAGCAGATAAAAATTTTGAAAATGTAAAAATGCTCTAGCATTTATGAATATTTGTACAAATTTTTTAAAAATGTTTAAATTCTCAAATAGGCCAGGCACAAATGTAAATTGAAAAGATTGTAAAATGTAAACGTCGTAGGAAATTTCTTCATTATTTCGAGCTTATAAATATTTTTCCCATTTACAGAATATTAAACGTAAACGGATCTAGACTTGTAAAAATTTTGATCACATGTAGTTTGACAAAAAGATTCTACGGCAAAAATATGAAAATTTCACGAAATTATTTCAAATTGCGACAAATATTTTAAATACCAACCGTATGCAGTTACAACAAAAAAATAACAAATTCTCCTAAAGTCATAAAAATTACACAAGGACTTTTAGAAATTAAAAATAGTAATTTTCGGCTTTTAATGTAAATAATTTTGGTAGAGTATTCTAGTTATACTTTTATGTGACCGATCGTGCAATGATTATGGTACCGTTCTTTCAATCAAAAGATCATGGGTTCAAACCATAATCAGTTAACCTGTAACAATTATGCTTAACATTATGTAACTTAATTTATAACAAATAACAGATATCAATAACTTTCAATATTTAAATATGAACAAAAAACTACGGAAGGCTTATCACTCCCCTACTTAGTTGAGTTAAACTGAAGTTTGACTCCAAAATAAAAAAAAGGCAAGTGGAAACCCTAACGCTCCTAAATGAAGTAAAAAAATGCTTATATTTAGAGAAAAATTTCTAGTTATTTTATTAAAATTGAGTCAAAATACTTATATGGAAAGTCACACGAACTGAGCCTTTTATAGCATTTAAAAAAATTGCTTCTTGTTCTTTCTTTCAACCCCCAAATGAAGCAATTTGAAGTGTGCTTTGGTATTAAAATTTATTACAACCTTAACCAAACCGAATAATTAATACAAAATATAATATATCGATTGATTTGAGATTTCAACACGAAATCTCTAATACTCGTATATGTTGGAACCAATTCCTACATTTACATACTAAAGTTAGCATTAAAAAATGGTTTATCTTGTAAAGTCAAAATTCGAAAAAAATTAGTCTTAAAGTAAAATTTAAAATATTCTTCTTAAATTTTACTTTCACATTATTAATATTACAACATATTTACCTACTTATACAATTATATAATAAATTTAAAACTTTTATAGCATAACTTAATAATTTCAAACACAATTTATTAAATTACCATAGAAGGTAGAATTTTATTATTTAAATGAAAAAAAAATTGTAATGAAGCAAAAAATGAAAAAAATAAATTACGTTAAATAAAAATATTCACAAGAAAAATAAAAAAATGAGAAAAAAATTAGCAATTAAAATTATTAAGGTTAAGAATCCGACAACTAATCATCAAAAATGTTATCCCTATTTAGTAAATAAAAAAAAAGTTATAAAGAAACACAAAAACTTTTCTAAAAACGCAAAACAAATAAACATAACAGATTTAATGAATATAAAAACTAACAAGTAAGGAACAAATTCAAGGTTAGGTTAAGTGAAAACCAGGTGTTCAAAACTGAAAACTATAATTAAAAGCATTTGAAACTGAAGCATTTGTAAACTGAATTGGAAAAAAACTTAATTTAGTGCAATTTATAAATTTGTACCATTATTTCTAGGAAATTGAGACTCAATTTTTCTCAAAAAATTCAATTAAAATAGTTAATTTCCGAAATTTTAATTTAAGGACATCAGAATTACATTTGACAAAGGGCACAAAACACAACATTTCTTATGGTATTGTGGTACAGTTTCAGTGATCAGTGATCACTTTTATTTACCAATAATATGAAAAACTCCATTTTTCCTTATAATTAATTATTCGGACCTTTAAGTACAAGCTTAAATACTATCATGTTATTGAGTGACATATTGGAACTGATTAAAATACAAAATCTTATAATTTTGAATAAACTTTGAACAGCTTTTATCATTTTTGGTCAACTGTATTTCCAATTACATTTCGCAACTTTTAATCAAATACAAGAAATTAAAATTAAAATTTAGTAAGAGTTTTAATAACTAGCATCCTTTTAAAGTTTTTTAAAAGTTAATTTTTAATTTATGGAAACATTTTATTATTAAGTTCATTCCTCAAAACTTTGTTTAAAGATTTGTTTTAAGAGTTTAAACATATTGCTGGTGGAGATGAAAACGTTATAATCGGTAAAATTTTATTCAAAGCTACGAAGCAAACGAAAAATACGAATTCCTTATCCAAAAATTTTACAAATTTCTCAAAAGGAACTTCAAATTTTCTTATGAAATTCACCTAATTCAGAAAAAATTAATATTTTTCTTCTTTTAATTTGATTTCTATTCAATCGCATAATTTAAATTACATAATTTCTTTACTGTAACACCTCTTTAGTTGCATCAACCGTATGCCAATTTAGTTTTTATAGAAATTTGTTTAAAATTTATTAAAGCTATTGAATTATTTATTAATTATTTGGTAACTTCATAATGTTAATAGCATGTCATTTATAAACTCCATTTTGTATAAAAAAATTAAATCCTATCAAAAAAAATTTTTCCATTAAAATAAATGTGATAACTTGTATGGCAACTCTTTAAAAATTCACTCTAGCTGGTTAATTTTAATATCTTTACATGCCAAATTGTGTCTAGATTCCGAAAATATTTTTTTTAAATTTTTAAATTGCACCCAATCTGAGCAAAATACATTTAAAAATTTCAAACCATATAGGTACCATTTCTTATAAAAATTGGCAAAAATAAAAAACCTATAAATTTTTTTACCAAGAAAAGTTTCGAAAAATCATTTTTGATTACTAGATTTTTTTTTTGTTTTTCCAAAATGAAAATTCTAGTTTTTCTTTTCAAAAATTTAAAATTTTTTAAAATCGATTTTTGTTTTTCAAATTAAAAGTTTCTATAAAATTTCGTTCCAATTTTGTTATTATTTGTTACATCTCAATAAAGCCATTAAAATTCAGATTTTTTATTAAAATAACGGTTCATAAAAATGTCAACTGTTTATTCGAAAGACTTTTGTCATCAAAAATTAATAATAGTTGATAATCACAGCGTTTAAAATAAGTAAAAATCAAAAATAGTGAAAAATAGGGCCTTTAAAATATTGACATAAAAGTGGTTTTTATGCTATATCTTCGGTACCATAAAAAAATTTGAAATGATCGACTACTTAAATTAAAGCTTAAGCAGCTGGGCTAAATTCCATAAAAAACTTTCAAGGTTTAAAAAAATTTCTTACGAAATTATCTGGTTAAAAAAACTGAACAAGTGAAAAATTTGATTTTCCCGAAAGTTCGAATGCTTGTTATTTTTAAGGTACACGAAATACAAAATCAAACAGCATGACTATTTTAAGCCCTTTACTAAGGCTTTCTCGAACTGTTTGTTTAAAGTTCCTATCTTTTTCGGAACGAAAGTTATAATCAAAAAAACTTGGATAAGTAAAAATTTCGTGAAACTTTGTTAAAATCCCTGGAACTCGGAAACCCTTGAGATTTGGTAACAAATCGGAAACAAAAGTTTTACCCATTTTCCATCTTCTAACCAATGATATATGTTGTTGTATACCTTTCTGAAACACCCTGCATATAGCTACTCAAAAATTCATATTCATACATTTACGTGTTCGTACATTTGTCTATTCTAAAAAGTCAACAACATTTTTAAAAAGAGTTTTACAACTTTTGTTAATCATAAAAAAATGTCTTTATAATTTGGAATCAAGATTTTTTATTTTCAATTACATTAACCCTTTTTCTTCAAATATAATTTTCCAACTGCTTTCTAGGGGAAATTGTATTTTAGTTGATACCTTTAATATCTTTATTGACCATTGAGCAAAAAAACTTTTCCCTTGTGTATGAATTACAAAATAAAAAATGGAAAAGCTGATTTATTTTTGTTCCATTTCTAATATAAAGAATTCTTAAGGTTATCACGATAAGCGGAAAAGAAACTGAAAAAAACTCAATGTAAGAATGGAGCCTGAAAGTTGAATTTTGCATTTATTTTTGATGGATTCTTAGTTACCCTTTTAATTACTTCAATTAATTAATTAAGTTCCAATAAAAAAAAATTGTATTTCCCTGCAGACTGGTCATAGCATGTTCATTGCTTTATTTTACAATAACTTAAATAAATAGAAAAATGTTTTTACTGTTTGAACATGAAGGAATGGATGAATGATGTAATTGTAAAAAGAATTATCAAACGTAACAATCAAGAGAAAATAGAGATTGCAAAAAAATGCACTAACTAAAGAAACTAATTTCTATATCTTACAGGTTATTTACCTGGATAATATGAGGATTTGTTAATCAGAAATCGTGAATCGTTAGATTGAAAACTTTGATTTTGTGAAACTTTGAGCGACAGACGATAGTTAAACATATTTTAAAAGAACATTTTTCAAAGTTTTATATAATCTCTTGAGAGATGGTCCTTGCTTCAAATGACTACTTCCTATAACTTTTTTTAAAGGTCCCTCAGAGATTTTTGGAGTCTAAAGACTTCTAAACCTCTTTAATACCTTTTTTCCGATATGCCACATAATTAAATTTTTGCTAACTAAAGGACCCGTAGTCTCGCAAAGGCTCCCTCCATACTCCATGCTAATGCATTTTGCGACCTTCGACAAATTTCAAGTTCTTTGGAGCTTTTCTCACAAAACGTCTCTTGCTCATGTAAAAAGAAGAGATTTCGGTATGTCCTGTTTAAAAAAATTAAAGTAGAATATCATTTTTCTAAGGAAATTAAAGTTGAACAATTGCAATCATAAGGAACAATTGGGGTGCATAGAGAAGTCATTTAGGGAACATTTAATTGGGGTGCATTTGACAAACATTTAGAAAAAAATCTTGGCTGATCTTCTCGAATCAATAAGGGTACATAGCCCTAAAATCTTTTTTCTTACATAGCAACAATATTTTTTTTTATCCAAAACCAAATCTAATATTACACCAGTTGAAGGTGTTAACTTAGCTTCTTAAAATGTAAAGGCACTTTTATAATACTTTACTGTTTTTAATTAGAAATCACAAAATTTATTTACCAAAATTTTTTATTGGAAAAGCAGCAGACACAAATCACTAAGAAATTTTAGCTACAAAATACAAATTTTGTTTTCATTTTCTTAACAAGCTTATACAATTAAATTTTCTTTACTGGAATTTTCCGATTTCCTTGACTGAACAAAAAAGCAGGGTTCAAATGTACTTCGAGCTTAAATGTGCCCCAGTCTACCTTATATACACACAAACATACGTTAAAAAAAAGTTTTTATATTTTTCTCCACTTGAAAAATGTCTTCCTAATACTAAGTTAATAATAATAAGATTATAATAATAAGATTTAAATAAAACGAGAAAAAATAGAGTTGAGCGTGTCAACTCTGTGATACCCGTACGAATGTGAACATCCCATAGATGACTCTGGGACAGACTATGATATTAAGCTGCCATATTACCATATTAATTTATTCAAAATTTCAGTTTTGTGTACTTTTTGTATACAAAATTTCACTACTTTTCAATATTTTCTAAGATATAGACAAATAAATTTTGAAGTTGCATGGCAGCTACTCGAACCGGAAACCCGATCATGTCCAATTTAAATAGGGTTCTGGCACTTACTACAATAAATCGTTTGTGAAAATTTGGTGAACTTAACTCAATTAGTTTTTGAGTTATCGTTGGGACATACGACGGGCAGACAAAGCTAAATCGACTCAGGATTCGACGCAGATCAAAAAGACACAGATCTATATCTCAGACCATTATTTCTTAGCGTTACAAACAGTAAAGCAAATTTAGTAGACTCTTCGAACATACGTTCGTACGGGTACAATTGTGAACCAAAAACCTTATTATATCCCCAAGTTAATTGAAAAAAATACGTTAGGTTAACCCTATTTTTTCTCCTACAAAATAAAATTAAAAAAATTTATAAAATTATGGTGATTGGCCAACTACCAGCGGAGGCGAGAAATGCAAAAAAACAATAATTTAATAAAATTTAGTAGCATAAAATTTCAGATCTATGGACCAATAAGATTTAAAAATATTTTCAATTTTCCAAAAGACATCTGTAGAAATTAAAAGTTTAGTTCATTTCGCAAAAGAAATTAAAAGTTCGATAATCTTGAATTTTAATTTTATGCAACATTTTTCGTAACACTGTCTTAATTGAGTCTTTAATATTAATAGTTAATTCAAATGTGCTCAATCATAATATAATCCGCTGTAATATACTTGCTATGAAAGAACATTTACGTACTCTACGCAATATGATGTTTTGTTAAATTATTTTTACATTAGTCCGTTGATCTTTTACGTATAATTTCTTATTCCGTACAAAATTATGCGATTATTTTTTATATACAGAAAGCCCCTCACTCTATGGAGTTTTGAAAACAAAAATTTTATAAAACAAATTATGAAAACTTTTATTCCACGACTATACACTCATGTCATTATGAGTACTCAGGACTCTTGGTAAAAATTTTTTGTTAAATCTTATCTCTTACAAATTTATTAAACAATTCCATTTTATTTTGACATCTTTCTAAAGAAAATACAAACAATAAAAAAGGATTTTATTTTCATAACCTCTTTTTCGTTTTCACGACTTTATGCTTTTCTTTATATTCTCTTTAACATTTTAATAATTTTGTTTGGTTACGCCTTTGTTAATAAATTTCTATGTTATAAAATAAAAATCATGTGATATGACACATTATTATTGATGCATTGTTTAAGGTTCAACAAAAGGAGTTCCTTGTTTGCATATTTACCAGCATATGTAAACAATGTAATACATAAATTTCTGTATATGTGTTAGCCAAAATAGGAAAAAATATTTCTATAGTTCTTTAAAATTTCCAATTTTCTCCAGTGATTTTGTTATATCGAATTAGGAAAAGTCAATTTGTAAAAACACACTTGAACTAGTAGCAATTTAAACTACTAATTTAAAGGATATACACTAATAATTTCACACAGAAATTTTTAGCTCGCTTAAATAAGTTTGATACACAATAATGAAAACTACAATTAGGCCCACCATAACGTATGGATCCTTTGTTTACAGTTTTTAATTTGACTGTAATTGAAATGCAAAGAAATTGTCAAAACCCTATATATTTATAAAAAATGAGAATAGCAGAGAACATTTCGAATGCGTTTCATGAGATTTGCCGCAATCAGCATCAATACGACCAATTTCGCTTGTAAATAAATTTTGGTTGTTTTGCACGTTAATTAAACAATTTCCATATTTCATACTGCAGCATAAATTTGATTTTATATACAACGAAATTTTATTCGAGTGCTTTAAAGTCAGACTACTCAATATTAAATTTCTTCATTAAAAATCTTTTTAAAATCTAATATATCTTTGTCTACTTGTATTTTAAACAATAAAATTATTCTTTTTTATTATGTTGTAAAAGTATTTGGTGTTCTGAAAAAGAACTTAAATTCAACTCTTTTTTTTTCTCTCTCTGTTCCTTTATCCTTGTGAAAGTTATTGTTTTTCTTTATAACAATAACAACAAAATTATTTAGACAATCACATTGTAGAAAGATTTAAATTTCACTTTTGGAATATAATAGGAATATTAATATTCTTAATAAATTTTATGCAAATTTATTAAAAACAACACTGAATTTATTAATTTTTTTTTGTATTAGTTTTAGAAATGCGCCACACTTTTAGAATTTAATTATGAAGTATACCAATTTTTTGTTGGTTCTTAATTCCGAGTGGGTTTAGATTTGATTTCATTTTATTATTTTAAACAACTAGTACGTGGTGTAATAACCTTTCATTTACGTACATAGTTGATCTATTTAAGTTTGAAATTAGTAGATTCAAGAAACTTTAAATTGCAAAAAGTAAAATCTTATCAGCAGAGTAATGAGTAATTCCATTTGGAATTTTGCAAACGCAAATAAAAAAGTACTACTATAAATTTTATAAAAATTTGAACTTTACAATAAAACATTCCTTATTTGTTCACATCTGGTATAAAATCAGAAATTTTCAATACAATAACTACTATTCCATTTTCTTCATTTTAAAAAAAAATCATAAACTGTGGGATAAATTTATGATACACAACGAAAGCCAAATGTTTATTTAAATATTGTACATATAAATGTATATAAGTACAATAAATTTACTAGATATGAAGATAATACTGTATACATATATACAATACTGAATACATGTACACATTTATGATATTACAAAAATATGTTGATCGCGTTTTGAAAAAGGAAAAGTTATCCTCATTATTATCAAAAACGCTGAAACTTTATAACATAAAAGTTAAAAAACTCATCTTCTTTTTTTTAACTTTATTCTATTCGTTTTATTAAATTTAACCTCTTATGGAAACAGGATGAAAATTTAAAGAAATTATTTATGAATAAAATTTAAAATTCAAAAAAGTGTGGTTGCAGACACATTGAGTACTTAAAAATTGTGTTGGATGCAACAAATGATTCGTATATGAAATTGAAATATGTAATAATCTAAACTCTGGTTTTCAGATTCGAGACTGTGTACTGATTCGAACCATAGCTTGAACCGCCCGTCAAATCTAAATCAATAATCTAAAAGCCTTATAAGACCTTATATTAGAGAAAAATCCCATTAATAGTTAATTTCGTACACGAAAAATACATTTAAAAAAAAGTGTTAAAAATTAATTGCCTAATTTTCAAAATTCGTGGTTCGATCTAGAGAACGTTTAATTCTTTTTTTTTTCCTGTAGGGGACCAAGTCTCTTAGGCTCTTCTTACATCAATTCATATTCTGTCTTGAATTCACATTTACTTCAAATGGCCCATCAAGGAGCACAGGACTGTTGTGGTTGGCATCCCAAAGCATAATTCCGACTCAATAAAATGAGTAACCACACCCCTTCGATCTTATAACTAGCCAGAATATCAATGAAAACGCAATTTCTTAGCAGTTTGAAACGCACTACATTAGAATGGAAGGCCGTAAGAACGGCCCTATTGTCCGACACAATGAAGATGCTGCTCTCCAGAGATTTTTCTGATAGGCTCCAGAGAACAAAATAAAACGGCATATGTTTCAACTTGAAATGTTAATAGATAATGTCCGAGCGCCCTTGTAATGTTTAGGCCCATCCGTCGGCGTGCATATCCACCCAGTCGTCGGTTTTGGACCCATATGCGTAGACCCCACAGCCTCGGGACCGACTGTCGAACCCTTTACATGAAAAATTTGTAATAGCAAATCCACATTATAATTGTTTAAGCAAATGCACAACATAAGGTCTGACTATGTTCTTCGCTTTCCACCCAAAGTCCAAGGGCAACCTTTAATTGCTATCTTAATATTAATTAAGAAAAAAATTGTGCAACGAAAGGTATCGTATTATATTTAAATAAAATGGCAAATATTCTTTGACAATATTGTTTACGTGGTGATAAATATAACATCATTAATAAATTCGGACCATCCCAATAACTTTTAAACTAGCACATTTCTCTTCAACAAGTAAACTATTTTCAACTTAACTTGTTTTTATTTGTAAACTAAAATTATATTATGAAATGAATGATTGCATACTTTCAGGAATAAGCTCAAAAAATAATATTATAGTCGAATTCGCTCCCTTATTAAAGCAGTTAAGCAGCAATTTGAAATTATTCATTTAATGCACCAATATCTTGCAAGTTTCACTTGGCTATATGATAAACCTTTCTAGTGGTCAAACTCTACCACATGCTTAGGAATAAGCTTCCACTTGTTTCTAATCCATGTCTGATTTTTTTTTTTGCATTATTAATTAACTTTTGCTTTTGAAACAATGTAAAATTTTTATTTACACAATTTGAGGAAAATAAAGTATAAAAAAAAACAATTTGTGTTTTTATAAAAAAAATTTTTAATCACATTTTCTTTTTTTTAGGTTTACTGTATTTATTAAATATAAAAATGAAACTGAATGGATTTGTTAATAAGAATTTCATTGTATTATCGAAAATCGTTTTCATTGGAACCGAACGTTATTGGGAAAAATCAAATTTCAAATCAAACCGATAATTACGTTATTTGTCCTAGTTCTAAGATTATAACTACAGCTAAAAAAATCCTTCACATCATCATTAAAATTCTGATATCAAAAATGGGATGCTCGAATAGTCATTTATCAAATCGTAAAAATAATGGATTTTTCTTTTGTTTAAATTTAAAAAGAGCTGAAGATAATAAACTGAATGAACAAAATGATTTAAATGAAGAGGCCAGTATAAATATGACATGTAATCAAGCGTTGCTGAATCCATCACAAACGGGGAAAAATGATGAACACGTAAGTATACACATATGTACATACTGCATATTATGTATGCACTATACTTTCTGTAACCATTTTTCAGAAAATTTATATTTTTACGCTAGACTATCTTTTATTGTATTATTAATTTGTTTATAAAATAATTACAATGAGAAATTTTCATTATCAAGAGTGTAAGTTGACACGCATAGACTAACTTAAAGCACATCATTCTAATTCAATTGAATTACCAATTTCCGGAAAAAATGTCTTTAAAATGGAAAAAATTGAAATTTTCTAATTTTTATTTTTAGAAATTATTTTACTTAAAAAAAAGTATGTTTAATGCAGGTACGCGTAAATAAGCACATATTCTTGAGAAGTTAAAAGTTAAAAATAGTTTGACTTATACTTATCATAAGGTTCAATCGAAGAGACTGGATTGTAAACGAAATTTCTACAAACAGTTTAAAAGTTAAAAAGTGAATAGCTGGAATCATATGTAGGCGACTTCCAGAATGCATTTTCTTTGGTATCAAGTTTGTATTCTACTTTTCATTAAGCACTTCGGCAAACAATATTATTCTCTAAAGTCAAAATCTATTTTTATCTTGTACCTTGATAAGCAGCATTTTGATTTGAAGGTACTTCTAAAATAATGTCAATATTTTAAAAAAAAGTAAATGAGTAAAAAAACTAAAAGGAACACAGTCTTCCACTTTTTTTTTTTCAAGAAATTCTTAAATTAACTTCGTTTCTTCATTCTGAGACCATATAAAAAATTTATTCTTGAAAAATTTATTGAGTTCACTTGGATTTGATTGACCCAGAATTAATTTTAGTAGTGTTAGCCAAAATTCAAAAAAGTAAAGTTGAAGTCAAGTCTTTAATTTGATAGCCACCCTATTATTTTATTTTATACATGCATATAGTCGCAAAAACCAAATTTATTAGATACCATATACAATAAAATGTATACATGTATGCACATTCTTGTCTTCAATAAACACAAGTAACAGGCATTTACATTACAAGCAAGCAAAAATTACACAAAATAATTGCATTACTCTCATTTCAGAAGTTTCATATAAGTTTAATATAATAATTTGAGTTACAGCTATTAGCTCCGTTTAAAAATTTTAATAAAAAATGAATATTTGAATATGGTATAAAAATCTCAGCGATACCGAAACAATCCGAATGACCAAAATTAAAGAAAATTTTTACTTAAATTTTGCTTTTCTAATATTTAATTTAATTTTTTAGTTATTTCTAATTTCTAATGCAAAACCAAAATCCTTAAAATATCATAAATCCCTTAAACAAAAATTTCAAATAAGGGAAATTTTCTATTTTCAAAGAAATCCTCAAATGTTTTTTTTAATTGTATGCCAACCGACTTGTTCTTTTTTTCTTATTTGAAATCTTCCCTTAAGGAATAAAATTATAAAGCAGATGGTAATCATACCATACGATTAAAATATGTCTAACTTGGTGAACGACTTTTCTTCTTTAAGTATAAAGACTTATGAAGACTCTTGAGAGTTATTTCATATTTATCAAAAATAAATTTGTAGGCAAAATTAAATTTTTTCAAAAAAAATCAAGTCACTTCTCTTGCTATCTCTCGATATGAGTAAAAATGCTAATAATTTTAAAATGCTTTCTGACAAAATTTTATCACTCATATAGTTAAGAGAAATTTAGCATACACATGAAGCCTATAGCATACATAATCAAGGTTCGAATAATGCATCTGTCATGGCCGAATTAATTCGTGTATAAACTCAAAAACCGCAATCCATAAAGCTCAGTTTTATTAATTACAAAATTGAAATCACTGCTACAAAACTCATAATTTAAGGTTTTTTCCTTTTTTTAAAGAAACATACACTTGTGTTTTGCTTTTCGACAACTTTTTCAAATTTATTTCAATTTATATATTAAATAAACTTAATTCTTATTGAAATTTTTAATACGGTACTAAGAAATGAATCATACTAATAAAAATTAAATAAAAACAATCACCTAAAGGACAAAAACCTCATAAGCTAAAACTTTTTTTAATTTTTTGCCTTGTTTTTAGCATATTTCCAACAAAATTGGAGACAAATGCATTTTTCTATTTTACTTTGCAGCCGGCTTGTGCAGCGTGTTTTTACAAAACGTCTACACTCCTTAAGATACAAAGCAGAATTTTTATACAAAAAAAGATCTTTGGGAAACATAAAATATTTTGGGGCATAAAATTGCTCAAACAAATTAAAAGATCATTTTTTAACAATTTTTTTTGAATGGCAATCGCACACAACTTGACATAAACCTAAACAGAAAGAGATTTACGTGTTTTATTCTACAAAATAATATAGGTGAATTTTACTTTGACAAAATGGTGATTTCAATCAACTGTTATCTTTAAGTTTTAAATTTTTTAACATATTTTTTTTCTTTTTGAAATTTTTATAGTTTGTAATTCGATAATTACAGCAAAGTTTTCCTAATTTGTGACTCATGTATAAAAATCAACTGTTAACTTTTCGAGTGAAATGTGCTACTTTGGATACGTTTTTTTTAAATTTTAGTTTATTATTTTCAAGTTTTCTTTGCACGCACAAAAATATTGAGTTTCTAAAATAAAAATAATAAAAAAAAAATTATTTTTTCAAAATAAAAAGAAAGGAAATGCTCAACTTTTCTTGTGAAATTGTTTTTTTAACATTCGTCCTTTTTTACTTTCATACTTGCATGGAATTTACCTAGAAGGACTATGTGTAAATATGGTAAGCGAACTCTTATGTATGACATATCGTTTTCGAGCTAAATTTTCGTCTTTATTTTTTCAAGCCGTTGTTTTAAAGAGCAAAAAGTGTAAGAAAAGTAGTCGAATTGAAAAACCCGATTGACTTGTATTTAATTTGTTTTTCATTTAGTTTTCAGTTATTTTTTTACCGTAAATAGCTGGTCTGTCTATGTGTCTATCTGTCTGTATGTCTGCCAGTCTATCTGTCTCTTTGTTTGTCTGGCTATGTGTCTGTCAGTCAGTCTTTTTGTGCAGAACAGTACTCAGGGGGGAGCTGAACCGATTTTTACGAAAATTTATTTCTGAGTTTTTATCGAGACCGTTTGTTCAATTTTTGGTATCTGTCATGTCTCTAGAACTGGATCTGTACTGTACAGGCCAAATTCACATTCTTGCACATATAAGAAGATATAATAAAGGCACTTTTTTTTAATTGAATATGTGAATTCAGGGTGTTAAAACAATGAAATTGTAAAATTTTTGGGAATATCAGGAAGCAAAAACCTGCCTAGAAGCCGAATTTACATTTTTAGCATATCTATGGAACTAATTAACGGAGTTTGATCCCATCAATTTTTTTAATTTGTTATCTAGTTTGCTTGTTTTTGCCAGTTATGCATGAAGTAAATTATTTGTGATTTAATTTATGCGCGCAAGTTAATAATTTTTTCATATTTTATAATTTTCACGATTTTATATTAAGAATTTAATTCAAACTTATGCCAATTCAAATAATTAAAATGTACATATAGAAAACCACATTGATTGCAAAAAAAAGGCTTCTAGGGTGTAAGTTTGGAGATAAAAGCAAAATGTAATATCATTGCTTTTTGTTTCCAATACCACTTCCTTTAATTCAACTTGTATATGCACGTATGTAAATACTCTGGAAAATATATGATATTATAGCTACTCTGTCATCTTTAACAAATAAAAAAAAATAGTACAAATAATACAAAATTATTGTTTTTATAAATGAAAGATGATAAAAAATAAGTGACAACCGAATATTCATAATTTAATTCGATGTTAACCATAAAATAAAACATAGAACTTATACACATAATATGTATGTAAATCCGTTAGCAAGTAGTTAATAAAATATTTTTCAATTAAATTATCAATATTTTGGAAACGTTTATTTATAAACAAAAAATATATATATATATATATATATATATATATATATATATATATATATATACGAGTATATATAACTAAATATCTTACCAAATATTCTCGTATTACTTTTTATACCCTGCACTTCGTGAAGGGTATATTAACTTTGGTATGGAGTTTGTAACTACTTGAAGGAGTCATCTGCGGTATGGACATATATATATATTCTTGCTCAGCGTAAAATTCTGTGTCGATTTAGACATGTCCGTCCGTCCGTCCGTCCGTCCGCAATGCAATCAATCACCAATCGACACCAAACTTTCACAAGTTTTTTCTTTTGTGCCAAGGACGAACCCTATTGTTACTCGTATTGGACTAATTCGGACAACGGGTTCGGGTAGCTGCCATACAACTCCAAGAGTTTATTTTAAATATTTCAAAAACTAATAAAGCTATAAATATAAAATACATGTATACATGTGTCCAATTATATTCTACATATGGTCTAAAAATTATAATGGGATAGCTGCCCCGGTTCGGGTGGCTGCCATACAACTCCAACAGCAAATTTTTTATATTCGGAAAAATAATAACGTCAGATTCATGAAACTTGGCAGTCATGTGTCCAATTATAGGTCAAATATATTTCTGAAGTTTTAGAGGAATTGCTTGACAGGTTCGGGTACCTGCCGTACAACTCCAGAAGCTAATTTCAAATATTTGGAAAAATAATAAAGTCAGTTTCATGAAACTTGGCAGTTGTTTGTCGAGTTATAGGTCAGATATATTTCTAAAGTTTTAGAGGAATTGCTTGACAGGTTCGGGTGGCTGCCATACAACTCCAACAGCAAATTTTTTATATTCGGCAAAATAATAAAGTCAGACTCATGAAACTTGGCAGTCATATGTCCAATTGTAGGTCAAATATATTTCTGAAGTTTTAGAGAAATTGCTTGACAGGTTCGGGTACCTGCCGTACAACTCCAGAAGCTAATTTGAAATATTTGGAAAAATAATAAAGTCAGATTCAAGAGACTTGGCAGTCGTGTGTCCAATTATATGTCAGACATATTTCTGAAGTTTTGATGGAATTGCTTGACAGGTTCGGGCAGCTCCCATACAAGTCCAAAAGCTTATTCTAAATATTTGGAAAAATAATAAAGTCAGATTCATGAATTTGGCAGTTGTGTGTCCAAGTATCAGATCAGATATATTTGTGAAGTTTTAGTGGAATTGCTTGACAGGTTCAGGTACTTGTCATGCAACTCAAAAAGCTAAGTTGAAATATTTGGAAAAATAATAAAGTCAGATTCATGAAACTTGGCAGTCGGATGTCCAATTATAGGTCAGACATATCCGTGAATTTTCTATAGAATGATTTTACAGGTTCGAGTAATTGCTACACAATAACGAAAGGTGCAGGGTATAATTCAATCGGTTGATACCGACTGAAACGTTTTTACTTGTTAAATTTCATTATGGGCACAAAAAAGGTGTATTTATATACTACTCCGCACACATCCATAGAGGTTCTATCTAGAATTTACAAAGCAATTAAGAATATTTTTTAAAAAATTTTTATGCGCTATGGTATAAGAATATTTGGGGACTAATTAGTTGATCCTATTATGTGACCGTTCTGTTGAATTATTTTTATACAAATTTTAAAAAATTTTATTTTTTTCAGGTTATTTTTCGTTATAATTTGAAATAATTAGACATTTTTTGATTTGCGTTTTATTCCTGATTTTTTTTTTTGTTTTGGATATTTATTTTCCTTTAAGTTCTTTCCTTTTTATCAGTCTTAAGTCAACTATATGTAATTCGATTTCTTAGATTTTTCTTGTTTTTTATATTCAAGAGAATGCGTTTAAATATTTTAGATTTAAATTTTATAATGGATTTTGGGAAAAAATGTTTTATGAGAATATTTTAAATTAAATAAAAACACCTACACATTTTTAGTACTTTTCCAAAAAAGTTTAGTAAAAAAGTGCTTATTAGTTTCACTCCGTTCGCCTGTCCATCCGTCTGTCCGTGCGTTTATTTACAGAACTTCTACACCCTTTAAGATGCAGAGCTGAACCACCATTAATATTTTCTAAATTCGATAGACGCAACTTAAACCTATTAAAGCAACATAGTTCAGCCTTAAAAAAAATGCCCGTTAAAATTAACTGTTATCCAAAATAACCGTTTTTCCAAGTTTTTCATACCGTTTTTTTATTTTGCACTATAAGTTGTAAGAGTACCGAAATTTAAATTTAGATATTTATAAACAGCTTACTTTTCTAGAAGAAAATTTCTTTCTACTTCGATCTACTCTCATGTTATCGTCTCTTAATATTCGTAAAATTCGAATTTTCGGCACCAAAAAGCTTTATTTTATCATTATTGAAAACTTCATCATAACGTAACGCACATATATTAAGCTGCAGCATTCGAAAAATTTATAAGTAAATTTCGGAAATACTTTTGTCAACTTCCTTCTACTATGACACTATACAAATAGATATGATAAAGATATCATTATTACGTAAAAACACAATGAAAATAAATTATTAACACAAATAATAAAATTGAATGCTTTTAATTCTTTTACATATATTGGGTTCCATGTTCATAGATCACTTGAAAGTCTCATTTATTAAGTATAATTCTTTTTAATTTCAAAAATTAAATTTTGAAAATTTTAATTTTCCTTTTAACCAGAAATTAAAAACTTAAAACTCATTAAATAAACTGAAAGTACTGTAATGAAATGTGAGTATCCTATATTTTAAAATACCGTAATTGCTTATGCATACATACGTATGCTTAAACAAAATATATCTTCTCTCATACACGCATAATAAACACTTACGTATGTATGGAGTGTTTATAACTACCCACAAAACTCAATAAAATCACAAGTGATATCCGATTCCACTGTTGTGTGTTTTTCTATGACAACATTTTATATTTGGAAATCTTATACGATGCGTATATGAAGTAATGTCACAATAGATTGAATAAAGCTTTTGTAACATTCTATTGATATATCTTTCATAGATGGTTGATTTCCTCCTGTCCTTACATCTACATACCTATACATTTGATTTCTGTTCCATTTACAAAAAAAAATCTATATGTTATTTTGCAATTTTATTTCTTCAACATTGAATTTTCTTTTTTTCTATGTCATTTCAGAAATATTGCAAAAAAGATTCTATTGTTACGGTTTCTGGATTTGGATATCTTCCAGGATTCAATGTTGTACATACGGTCGTTAGACGAGCAACAGGAAGTAAGTATACATATCTAAGTAATTTTCGTTTTTATAACCTACGTAAAACCTGATGTGATTTGATTATTAGACATTCATTTATATACACATGCCTATTGGTATAATTTTACATACCTAATATACGTATAACATAAAATAGGAGGTATATTAAAAAAAATAAATGAGATCATTTCATATGAGATTTAATAGGATAAACAAATTATTGAGTAAAAAAATTGAATATTCGTTTGACGGTATAATTTATGAAATAAAATCATTTACTAACCAACTTCAAAGAGTAAGTTTAGTTTAAACTTTTATTGCCGAAACTGTTTTATTTACGTATTTAACGCTAAAGTACCAAAAAATAACGTAATTTTGCAACTTGGGCTTGCTCAAAGCAATATTTCAAAAAAAGGTATTAAATTCGGTCGTCAACTTCAAAAATTGTCAGATTTCAACGCTAGATCATATTAAAGACACTTCATCTTCTTCTACAACAAAATCTCAAACATCGATTTTAAACATTAAATTTTTTGAAATGTTTGAAGTCAAACTGATTTTGTTTTTTTTTTAGAGTAAGTCGTTTAATTTTAATACGAATGTGAAATTTAATATGCAACCCTTATGTGTGTAATCAGATTTTAAATTGGTTTCCCACATTGCTGAATATTCTTCAAAAGAAAAACTTTTCAATCTTGTACGAGCGTGTGTACAACGAAACGACCAGCCATTAAGCTTAAATTTAAAACTAATTGAAATATAAAATGTATACGTGCATTACCTTTTAGGATATATACTTATATATATATATATGTATAAGAAATTATGTTAATTAAACAAAACCAAAGTTTCCTTTTGGTAATAATACTAATATATTCTAAAACAAATTGAAATATTAAAATAATTTATGATTCTTTAAGAAAATAAAAGGGAAAATATATTTTCAAGGATACTACTTGTTGATACAAAGACATTTTTCCTTCTGATTTGGTTTCTTAAATTTTCTGAAATAAAAATCAAAAATTCATTAGAAAAAATGAAACTAATTTAAAAGTAAAAGGAACTTTTTAATTTTAATAAGAAAAAAGAAGAAAAAAAATAAAGGAAACAAAAACTTTTATGATTCCCTGCCGTTTTACGAATTATGAATTTCAATATTTTGAATGAGATTACGAAATTTCGAACATTATTCAAACAAAAAACAGTAAAAATTTTTTGCCAAATTCTTTCTTACTTTAAATGTAATAGGAAGCTGCATTTTCATTTTCAAATTGATTACATTTTAAATTAATCCCAAACTTTTATACGCGTTGTTTAAAAAGAAAGTTAAAGACATATCCGAATTTTTTCGGAATTCTGAACGCACTATATATCAGCTTTCGTTCGTTCAATATCAACTTAATTATTTATCTATCTACTTATGTAAGATAAGAATTTAACTTTATTATTTTTCCGAATATATAAAATTAGCTTCTGGAGCTGCATAGCAGCTACCCGATTCATTTCATCCATGCCAGTATAATTTTTAGAAAATATGTAAAATACAATTGTAATCTTAAAGTAATCTCTTTGAATTTTGTGGCAGTTGCCCGATCCCATTGTCTGAAGGGATCCAATTGCAATAGGAAGAAAAGAAACAACCTGTGAAATTTTGGTGGTATTTGCTTTATTCGTTTTTAAGTTATCGTGCGATCGGAAGGACTAATGGACACACGGGCTTTTTTTAATAAAAACAAAAGTTTATACTAAGTAAAGTTAAGATTTCTTCACGAAGGTGTAGGGTATAAAAACAGTTTTTACTAGTTTAATAACGTATTTCAAATGTGCTTTGGCACTTACTTCCAATTTTAGGAAATCGTTTTTGTGAAGATAACTAGCTTTTCCTGAAATGTTTTTCAATTAATTTACAAATAAAATATAAATAATAATATTTGAGAAATTTATTAGTTCCTTATTATGTGAAATAATGTAAATTCAATAAATTCCCGATAGCTGGCATTTTCGAAAAAATTGTTATTCTTAAAACTTAAAAATTATTCTTTTATTCTCAAATTCTAAAAGTGATTTATTTAAACTTCTACATTACGGAGAAGTGCATTAAAAATTCGACGCATATTCAACAAACTTGATTCCATTACAATACCTCCCTGTATGTAATGCGATTGGTACAAAAACTTGATCAACGTTTTATTCACTTGTAGCCTTATTACTAGTTTTGTGTTTGGTGCATACCAAAGAAAAAAACTCTTCATATTTCTTAAAAAGGCGTTCAATGAAAGAAACTTATTTTATTACAAATTCAAATAAATTTTCACACCCAAAATTATAGGAAAAAGAAATATGTATGGCTAATGAGATGAAAAGGATAAAATTTCGACATTATTATATAAAGAATTAAATTTATTTGAGTGATTGAATTTCATTTTTATATTACAAATTCGTTATTTTAAATAAGAAATCAAATGCTTTAAAAGGACTTTTAAATATTTTAATGTGTTGTAATCTGAGGCTAAATAAAAGACTTTTTTATAGAGAATGTTTAATACTTAAATACAATGTACTATAATTAATTGCCATTTTTTATAAAAAGCATAGTCAATACTTTATGGATTAAATAAACAGCCTGCTGGTGTGTCTCGTATTTTCGGTCTCCTTTTTTTTCAAACTGGAATTCCCGTTTTGTGGAATGGATATTTCGTTTTCTAATATTAACACTCTCTGTTCTATTTAAATTTTATAATTTTTTTCTCCAGATCTCAACTGAATTTGACATCTTCAAAAGCAAAATAAATTTTGCAAAGATTTATGAAAAAACGGGATGCGGAATAGCAACAAAATTCTTCCCACTTGAAAATTACATTATACCAACAAATGATACTCTCTTTCTTCTCACGGAAAAAGTGGGCGCGGGTCACACAACCAACAAATGCCCATAAAGATTCAATTCTGAATATCAGAAAGATAAATCGATAATCCTATAATCACAATAAATCATAATAGTAAAGAGAATTCGCTTTTTTAACTGTTATTTAAACTCTGATCTTTAACAATATTCATAAGTAGTCATATTTATTTTGGTTTACTGTAAATATTACAGTGTACAAAATTTATGAAGCTATTATTTTTTCTGTCAATTTTTTTTCATAGTATATAATAGTGACTATACGTTCCATACTTCCTGTATATATTTACGTATTACGAAAACGTAAGAAGGCGTCCCCAGAGAAATTGATATGATTCCTGAATTTCAATGAATATTACTGTAAACTTATTATAAATATGGAGACTTTTAAATTAATTATTGGACTTAGAAATTCAAAATTATGTTTCACATTATGCTCGACACTAATGATATAATATAACTCTAATAAATCTCCTCTTATGATTCGTTTAAGTTCGTACTCCTTTATTTAAATAAAATAATAAAAAAATAAAAGCGTTTGTATTTGACACTGAATTTTATATTTAATTGTATAGCGTTAGTTAGATTTATTAAACTTGATAAGGTTTACTTAGAACTGTACAAAACTATTAAGAACAATACTTATAGAAATAAAATTCAATGCCCAGAATAAGCATTTTATATTATTTATACAACTGTATATAGAGCTAAAAAGTTTTTCATTCGGACAGAAAACTGTTGGGCTAGTAATTTTTGAAGACAAGAATGATCACAACAGTATTTTACCACTGGAAATCTTATAGCAACCTATTAATTACTTCTTCAAAATAAAATTCCTATGTAACTTTTACAACTTTTAGAGACTTTACCACTTATTACTTTCATTTTTTAAATAAGATTACTCATTTTTTCAATTGGACTTTTGCATCTTTTCTCAAATTATCGACTGAGTATCTGACCTACAAAAACAAAGTGAATAAATTTTGCATACATTTTAGAAAAAAACGAGAGACTCAATACGGAATAATTCTTTTCATGTGAAAATTACATTATGCAAGTAGAGGATAGTTATTTCTTCTCACTTAGCAAGTAAAGTAGCAGGATAGACGATCAGGCGATGAAATTTCGAACGCAAATGAAATTAGTAAAAAGCATAACTTGGCGAATAAGTTACAATTAATGTAAAAAGTTCACCTTATCTTGAATCAACTTGCCACGAAGTTATTACCGAATTTTGGATGTACAGTTTCGGTGAGAATGCACTTCTCCATGGTTGGAAAACGTAAATAAACTATTTTTAGAGAAATATCGGTTTGATGATCTGTCTTTGCGTACACGCGTGTATCTCAAATACGGCTACACCGATTTTCATGAAATTTTATATGTGATGTTTGTTTTGGCTATGTTACTTGATTTTCAACGATGTTAGTTGATTTATCACCTATTGGGGTATTTTTTGCGTCGGGAACAAGGTCTTTTTCTGAACCAATTTTGTATTTTGACTCATGTAAGGAGAAATAATCAACCAATTTCCTTTAAATTATTTAAATTCGGGATGTTAAAACAATGAACGTTTAATTTTTTGGAAAGACCAGAGCTCGGAAACCGAACTATTTTACATTTTTGATCATACCTAAGAAAGTAATTGATATATCTGAATATTAGTATCTTGAAATTTAATATTTGAGTTTTGGTTGTTACCGAAATTAACTGCAATACTTTTACTAAAAGCCAAAAATAAAATTATACTAAAAGCCAAATTTATATTTTTCTATGTATGTTGACTAGCGTCCTTGAAAATTGAAAGAAATATTTAAAAAAAAATTTTATAATATTCTGTAACACTATTTCACTAAATTAAACAATAATTATGTGCTGACTACCTCGAATTTGTTTTTATAATTTATTGAATCACTAATTTTTTAAAATAATTTTTAAAAACAATATTTCTATTTCAGTGGCATCTTTTCTGACATTCAATCAAATTAATTGAAATCAAATTTACGTTCAAGAGTTTAAATTGAATTCTGAAAATAACTAAAATTTTGCAAATAAATTGATATTATTTAAATTTAAAGCTTTTAATACACTAAATTTTTTTCCAAATCATTCAATTATTTTAATTTCTTTAAAATTATTTTGTATTTGGAATTGATTTGGTGTTTTCAAATTGAAACACCAACTTGAAAAAAGTAAAAACTTATAATAGAAACAATTTCGTCCAATTAGAAAACAGAAGAAAATTATTGTAGAAGTTGTTGATTTGTACATATGGTCATTCTCATGATATGAAGTCGTACTTATGATTTGAACATTATTATTTTGGTAGCTTTTAAAGATTAATTCCAAATGATTTGTTATTCCAAATTTTGAATTAATTAAAATCAATGTATTTTTGAGTTTTGTCCTGAGATTCGGATTGTACTTTGGGGACTCGTCATAGCCTTCGTCATATTTTGTATATTTGCCCTTAATTTAAATACAGAGAACAATAGTTTGCCAAAAATTCCTTGAAAAACTACTTTTCGTTATTTTAATCGAAACCAAATTAAAATTTCATTTTTGTTTTCTTAAAATTTCAATCTGGTTTTCGATTCAAAAACAAATTTCTTCATATTTTCTATAAGGCAGTAATTCAACTAGATAATTTGTATTAATCAGAAAAAAATATATGCATACATATCTCATAGGGCAAATATATCGTGTGTTTATAATATGTTTAATGCAAAATTAAAACCCAAAAAAAATTGCATCAGCTACACAATTTGTTAACCATAAATTGCATAAATACAGGCTGTAATATAATTCTCAAAAATATTTAATAAAATTTTTAAAAGCTTTGGAATATTTTATTTTTAAATTTCAACTTCCAACAGTACATGTAATTGAATTTTTCTTTTTTATTTGACGTCAAAACTTTTTGATAACATTAGAGTTGAGTATTTACTATTTACATATCTTATCCTACACATACATACAAATGTAATAGTTGGAATGCGAGATTTTAATCACTTGACTGTTTCGAGTGACGTTATTTTTATTCCTTTTCGTTAAACATATATAAATATTATTTCGTATACATTAGATCAAAGAGGATATCCGATTTGAAAAAGAAACAATAGATGAAAAAAGCAAGTGTATCTACTTCTGTTTACCGTTAATAATAATATAATATTCTTTATATATTGCGTACATATAGGTATTTGTTCTCATCAAAAGTATTAGTGAAATTAGAATTGCTTGCCATTTTATTACTTGCCATATTTTTAAATATAAATAAAAACTTCATCTAAATGGATTACTTGTTTTTAAAATAATGATGGTCAATCTTCATAATATTTAAGTTATTATAAAAAATTCTAAAATTGTTATAAGTACATGTTTGAGTGAAAAAGTTTCATTAGGAAGTCAACGTTCTTCTGCTGAATAATCTTATCAAAACACGTTTGTTCTTCATAAACATGTTTTATAAAACAAAATTAGATAAGAGTGAATTATGTCAACCTAATAAATCTATAAATTGAGGAAAACGCTTCGAAACTGATATGATAACGATTTACACATACGTGTGTACGACTATATAAAATATTTTTTTCTTCTCTTTGAAAAAATACCGCAATAATATAAAACATATAACTATAAAGCGATTTCACCCATGCATTACAAATAATTAAAGTGTTTCTACAAACTCATGCACACTCATTATAGACAAATGAATTTTATTGGAAAATTCTAGTTATATAAACATTTAAATAGAAATTTTTGGGAAACGGCTAACTAACCTTTACTTGGAAAAGTACCGTGGCCATGACCATTGCAGCATGGGTAACATGTTATACAAAACATGTATTAATTTTTAGTGAATGTACTTAACTGTTTCATAATCAAAAAACCAATTAAAAATCGAAGCTTTGTAGTAAAGTCTCTTCCGTACCCTTTTCTGAAAATATTCAGAACGAATCAAATTTCGAAAAGAAAAATATTGAATTTAAAAAAAATATCAAGGCCTCTGAAATTGTAGTTTTATAAAGAGAGATGGAGGAAAGTGTCATGTTCAGAAAGTGCTATATTTTACGAAGATTTTTTCAAATCACTTATGTCTATGACCTATGTGATTATTTGTGATTATTTTGAATATGTTACACTAAGAATATCATCTTTTTAAAAAAGGATATAGACAATTTCTTTACGAAAATTATCTTGTAACTTGTTTTTTAAAATTAATTTAGGAATTTACTTTACTTCTATAGATTATAGTGCCTAAATATTTTAAATTGTAAAAGAATATCATTGTAAGTCGATAAACCATTATTAGTAAATACAATAAGCTTACATATAGTGTAACACAAACGACTCCTACGTTAAGACGATTTTACTTGTACAAAAGTTATAAATGGTATGGACGAACAGCATCCGTGTGGAGAATAAAACTTTTCGTATTTCATATTGGAAAACATTATGACTTAAATGAACATAATTCCACTGTTTATGAGAAATTTTTTCAGTAAGGGAATTTCTTGTGTTAATCTAAATTCATTTAATAAATATTTTGTATAATAAAAAGTTGTAATGTTTTTTTTTTTAATTTTGTTAAAATACCATTTACTTATTAATAAAAATTATTTATTTTTTAGCGAAATATACTGCTAAATTAAAAATATCATTAAAAAACTTTACTTAAAGCAAATTTTTAAAGTAACTTTTACGTAACTAACACCGTGGAATTCTGCGCAACCAAAAATTGAAAAATTTTCAAACTTATGTAAGTTGTTGAAAAATAAATTTTATTTAGATTATCAATAGCATTGTAAATAAATGCGGTTGACATTTAAACGGACATTTAAAAACACAAATTTAGTCTTTCTACAGAAATCTAGTCTTTCTACTACTACACTCCAACAGAAAGGATTCGAATATCAATAGGATTTAAAGCGAAACAAATATCTTTACTGTAATGAATTCTAGTAGTCTAGTTTGTGATGCGGATTTAATTATTTTTGAGGAAACGTCAAAATTCAAAGAATGGAAATTAATACAACATACTAAAAGTAATTTTTGAAGAAAGTTTGTTCTCGTTTTAAGGTAAAAGATAAAATACTTTAGTTTATATTTTTTATGAAAGAAGGAAAAACGCCTGACATTTCAGCGTCCATTGAAAGGTTAAATTACTTTAGTTTTTGGCTCACTAATTTGTCAAAACTTTGTATTTTCACGATTTTTAAAGGCTAGATTAGCACAAAAAATTTTTGTTCATATTTAACTCTAATGAGTTTCAAATTTTCTATATTGATAAATTATAATATTTATCATCTAAAACAAAAGTTGTAATCAAGACAAGCTTGATTTACAATTCCCTGTATATCATATAATGTAAAAGTTGCCTCTAAATAAAATAATCAAATAGTTGGATTAAACCGATGGTTTTTTAAGTAGCACATATATTGCATACATTTGGGATTAACAAACTGAAAGAAGCGTTAACATAATGGTTGAATTGTTAATGAACAGTTAAATAAGTGAGCTAAATAAGTAAGTGAGTTAAGAGAAATAATTATGTTTACTAATGGCATGACATAAGCTTGCAGTTTCGGAAACACAGGGCGCGCCTAAAAATTCAAATTTTATGAATTTCAAGATAACTTGGAAGGAGGAAATGAATTTTCTTCTAACGAAATAAATTATTTATTGGTATATCAGAGCTGCTAAAGTTTTTGACTTCCATGACTTACTGTCTGGAAATTGCATTTGTATTGCTTGGCTTTTGCTTTTAATGGGTGGAGGGAGGGGGAGGGAGATGGGTAAAATTTTTATTCTACAGGAAAAAGTTTATAGTAAAGGTGCATATGTGCATATTAAATTTCAGTTTTCTATCTTAAAACGTGTTTTTAAATAGACAAACGAACAGACGAAACGGACGGTTAGAGTGAAAATAAAAAACAATTTTTTACATTTTTTTTTTTGGAAAACTGCTAAAAATTAAATAGAAAACCATAATTAATATTTTCTTTTCGAAAGTTCACAATTATTATTTCATAAATTCATTTAATTTATTGTACTTTTTATGCGAATATTCGCATTTTTTCTATATTTAATAACGGCTATAAATTCTCACTTTTATGTAATATCTTTTTTTTTTCATTTTTATCTTTATTGGTCTGGGAAGAGGCACTCTGTATTTTATGATAGAAGTTATAAAAAAAACATCTATTTATTTAGTTTTTTTTTTATTTAACTACCTAAAATAAACAAATTTTCAATTTCTGAATTGTACCTATGTACATTATAATGTAGAGAGTTAAAAGAAAATTAAAAGTTTTGTAGTATTACTATTAAAACAGGAGTTGCAAACTTATATTAAAAAGAATGGAAAAAAATAGAGAAATATGCAAAATTGATTTGCCAGTTTAACTTTACTAATTTTTTTAATGGTTAAAATTACTGTACCAGCTTATTAACACGTTAAGTACCGAGATATTCGAAGTATCTATTAATGAATGAATTTAAATATGTTCTTATTTAATTTATTAAATTTATTGATTTTAGAAAAAGTTCTTGTATTTTTTAAGTATTTCTTGAAATATAAGCCTAATTCTAATATTTTACTAAATGTTAAGTTGATTTTAGTTAATGAAATATGAAAAAAGTAACCCTTTACACATATAAATAAGATTAACGTAAGCGCGTTCATAATTTGCGAATACTTTCGAATATTTCGAATATTTAATAAAAACTTGAGTAGAGCTATACTTATACAATGTTGTATTTTAAATATTGTTATTTTAAGAGATTGTCTTTTATTAAACTAAGGTTAATTTTTTATCCGAATAACAATATATGTAAGTATGAAAAATGTACTGTGTCAATACAGCATATCAAACATAGATTAAGTTTTTCCATTATTCGAATTATGTTTTTCAGCTAAAAACTTATCTATTTCCAGATCAAAACACAACGATATTTTAAAAATACTAATTAGATCTTGTTCCTCAAGATCTTATTCTTTAGAGTTTCCTTCATCTTTTAGTTTTTAGTTAGGCAGTCCCTTTTGGTCTTATCTCATTATAACTTTAATGCGACATAGAAAAGTTAATTTGGTTAACAATTTAAAAAATATTAAATTTAGTTTTTACTACGGAGCATATAAAAATGAACATAATTATTTTATTTTTTTTACTCATTTATGATAATGCATTAGAAGTTCGTCAGTTTATAATGTTTTGAATAAATTGAAAATAATTTATATTATAACTAAAATTTTTGCTATTAGAAACCTTGAAACTTATTATCCAAATTTAAATTACTTTAAAACAATAATTTTATTAAATTAACGCTTTCACCACACGCTTTAAATATCTTTTATATGTAAAGCAATATAAGCATCATGTCCAATTTTCCTCCTACATTTTATAATATAATGTATAAAATAAAGATTATACTTTAAGTGGAAACTCTACTTAAAGCAGATATGGAATCTATTCAAAGCATATATAGGATAACCCTTTGTTTCTTCAAGAAATAAAATAAACGTAGAAAGTGGAATTAATTTGGCATATTCGAAATAGATGTCATGAATTTATCTATCAAGCTTCCCAATATTTTATTAAAAATAACTATATGTTGACCGCAAAGCTTTATACCATTCAAAAACAAGTTCAATTGAATTTGTTCGATAAGATTGCCAAAATAAAAATTTATAAATTCAACATGTCGTTGATTTTTTTTTGTTTCGTTTTATACATGGGACTATAAAATTCGTTAATTCTTTGAAATATTTTGTGATTTACTAGCTAAAATATTCTAAATCTGACAAACACTTGATAAGCTGCTAAGATTACATTTGTGGTTTAACCTAACACCCTTAGCGGTAAGACTTTAATGACAAAATGTTCTTCATTATGTTCTTATTGAATTTGAACAGTATCTGCAAACATTTTATTATCAGCTATTCAAACTTCATATTTGCATCTCAATATTTTAAATTTGACAGCACTCACTTGATAATAAACATAAAAAATGAAAAAAGTACTTCAAATATTGACAACTTTTTAAAACGCTCAATTTGAAACAGTTATACGTCAACCCTAATTATTTTAAAAAACTTGCAGACGTATTTTCAAATCTTAAATTCTAACTTTTGTTTACTTTATTTATAGTAGGTAAAAGTTTTGTTTCAACGGACATCCAGAATTTTAAAAGTTTTATTGTTATTAATAAATTTATTGGACAGTGAATTTATTTTCTTAATTGAATTATATTTTGAAAATGATAAATGATTTTAAAATTTGTACAAAAATATGCAAAGAAAAATTTGGCTTAATATTTTTTTAAGTATCAAAAAGTTGAAAGTTTATAAACTTGATTATGTAATCGGTATCATTATTTGAAATAATATTGCTATACAATACTCTACGCGATTATATTACGCGTTTCTCACTACAACTTACATCAGAAGGAGTCAATAGAGATAAATTCAATAATAATCTACCTTTAATAGGACTGAATAACTTACCTGAGAACTGTTGATCGAAAAACAGGTTTATAGCGAAAAAGCATTTTATATACTGCACAGCTTTAGTACTGGTTCTAACAAAATAACACTAACATTGGGTTATTTCGTATCGCTACGGATTTCTGAATTATTAAGTAAATGAATTGAAATAACGCTAGATATTTAACACCCAATGCTTTATCGAATAAAGATTATTTTTATATATTTACATACATACATACATATGTATACCCTGTAAGTAAATCACTTACGTTGTAGTGTTGCGATTTGTCACAATATAATAAAATTGTAAAATTATGTAGATTATGTAAAATTGCACCCCTTTCAAGTTAAGTACGACTAGCGAATATGTACAAAAACAATATTCTGTAAACTTAAATTGAAACTTTATATTTTTGCTTATCATTTTGATATAATTGACCTGCAATATGTCCCACAGATAAAGAAATCGGTCCAATTTGAAAAACAAGAAAAACAACCATATATTTAATAATTTTAATTTCTTAGCTTTTGTTAAATTAAATTCGATAAAAGCTAATAAGCAAGAAGTCGATAAAAGCTAATTTTGAAACAAGCGAAATGAATTTGAAATGTTTAACTAAATTCAAAATCATAATTTCCAACTTTAAGTACTTGTAAATTCATATACTGTATACCTTTAGTTAAGAACGTCAATAAATAAATGGCACATAAAATAAAAAAGAAAAGCAATAAAATGTTAGTAGCAAAAAACTGTTTTACAGCTCTGCAATAAACTTAATGTTTACAGCTAAAGCATTACGTCGCAACAGAAACAAAAATTTGTGTTATTTTTTCTCTTTTTATCATTTTTATTTTTTTATTAAGTTTTTCTGTTTTTGGCTTTCAATTCACTAAACAAGATTTTTTACTTTTAATTTTGTGTGAATCTTTGAACAGAACACAGTTAGGCAACAGTAACTTTTATTATTTTTATTTCTTATTTTTCGGTGTATATGCTCTATACGTAACAAAATACGACAAAGATTAACGAAAACACAGCGGTAACTCATTATGTACATACAATTATAAAAGATAACGAGGAATTTTTTCTACATTTTATTTTGTGCTAAAAATGAAGAATGAAATAAAAAAATGTTACATACATATCAATGAGCAAAAATTTACAAAATACATAATTGGATATCATTGAAATACAAAAAAAAATTTCATTAAATTCTTGAAAAAATAATTATATTAAACGTATAACAGAAAAAAAAAAAGAAAACAAAAATGTACCTGTATATATTTAATAAAAATTATTCCAACAAATGTGGTTGACAAGTGATGTACATATTTTTAAAGTTTAATGTGATTTAATGAAAAATAAATAACGAAGATTTAAAAATAAAATAGTTATTTACTCTTTTCATTTTTATGTAATATTTTTGGTGTGTATAATAGTATTGTTTATATAAATGTATATAAGTTTAGAGAGTGCGATCGTACTTAACCATTTCTTTTTTACTTAATATATGTACATACGTGCATAATATTCTAGTATAGTATTTGAATTAGAGATAAAAAAAAGTAAATTACAAAATTTAAACTAAAAATAATGAAAAACAAAAAAGATATAATGCCTATTTAAATACACTTATATATATATGTATATATGTATACACATATGTATGTACATATATATTTTAATATATAATAAACTTAATACGCTTAATATTATTAAAAAGCAAAATCTTTTGCTAAAATTAAAAACAAATTTAGTTTTTTTAATAAAAATTTAGATGTACATATGTATGTATACATGTACATAAAACAATACGTTAAATAGTCGCAAAAGTATAACTTGGTTGTCGTTTAGAACCTGTTGTGTAGAAATATTATGTGCTTATTTAAAATCAAACATGTTTACGTTTTTTTTTAAGTAAACGAACAACAATCCATACACTTATGTTAATATTTTTATATATATACATATATGGCTTATGCTATTTTATGAAGTAATTTATTAAACTTAAATTTTCATGTTAAATTTTTATATTTCAATTCAATAATTAAGATCTAGATTTATTCTAGCAAATAAATATGATCCAATTTACAAAAGCATACCTATAACTTAATGTTTTGCAGAAAAATTTAAAAATTTTTTCGTAATTAAAATTTAATTTAAGTAAATAAGCATTTATTTAATTGCAATTAAATTTTTGTAATTCCATGAATACGTGTATGGAATCAACATACATACATATATATATGTACGTATTTTTATAACAAATAACAAATTCTTAAGGATTAGGAAAACGTAAATAAAGTGCTCAATCCGCTTTCAATAGAGCAAAGTAATAGAATCTAAGTTTTAGTGCTAGCACTTACATATGTATATTTTTCAAAAAAGAAAATTCGCTATATAAGTAATTTATTGGTTAAAATTTTTTTGATTTTTAGGTCAAAGAACTAACAATGAAATATTTTGATCTAAATTAGAACTGTCTGTTACTGTATAAATTTAATTAATGTTCACAAAAATATTTTTAATACGCATATTAAACCTTTCTCATACAAGCATGAATTTTAGTATAAAATGAAGATTAAAAATAATTAATAATAAATATGACAAAAGATCAAAAATACAATACAAATATGGTAAACAATTCAATTATAACAGAAAACAATTGTAATTAATTAACCTTATTTTTAACGCGAAACCCTTAAAATGTACCTGCAATAATGAATGTTAAAATCATATTCCTTGGCTGTTCATAATAATATTTAACACGAAATATTTCAGGAAATTGATTAATAGACTTTTTGAAGAAAAAGACATTTTCTTATGAAAATAATTACAATAATTTATTAATTACAAGAATAATAATAAGTAAAACGGGCCAAATATTTCAAGTCAAGGTCTTTGGGGAAAAATCACACTAACTATGTACTTATATATATTAAATAATTCTTTAATATTTAAAAAAGAAAAAGCAGATTGAGCTTAAAAATATTGCAAAAACTTAGTTCTTTGCTCTTAAAAAATACACATAAATGCGGACACAAAAAAATTAGGACAACATAATTCAGCAATGCTTGTAAACTTTGAGATGATGAATAATACCGTGATTTAATTTCGAGTCATTTCACTTTATAGTCACTAAAATAATTTATGAAATCTAAATTTCACAAAATTTTGTTTTTGAAAATTGCAAACCTGGATAAAAAATCAACAGACTACATAAATCTTTTCTATAAAAGATTTTCTAAACTAGGTAAAATCAAATATGTCTAATACTTTTTTATGTTAAAATATTAATTCTTATGATAATTTTATGTGTATGTGTCTTATGTGCTCTGTTATTTAATAATAGTTATTAATATTTAAATAAACATAATTCAGTATTTAACACTCCTTAATAAATTATCAAGAGGTCGTTTTATTGAATCTTTTTTTATTGTTTGCTTTCTAAATTTGTTTTCTTTTTCATTCAGCTTTTTTAAAAAAATTTTTCATATGATACATCCACACACATACATACAAAGTATTAAAAAAAAAAACACTAAGACGAAAATTAAAATAATTATGAGAACAGATGGCATTAATAAGATGTTAGTGGATGATTCAGTTATAAACTTCACTTCAACTGTTTTAGGATTGAACAAAAATTTTATGTACTATAAAAGTACATCAAAAATTTTTATGAAAAGTATTTAAATACTAAAGTATATTAACTCTAGCCAAATGAATGTACAAAAGAGACAAGGCAAGAATTTTATTAGTCTTTAATATTCATTTAAAGTAAGTAAGTAAATCAACTTTCAAAAATACTTCTTTTTTTTAATCTATTTAAATTTTTCTTATATGCAGCAAATATGCATATAATATGCTAATTATTTCACTTTGTGTCTTAAAACAGTGGTACTTCAAATAATTTAAATAAAACTTTACTAGTACATTTTATCAAGATCGGTATGTGTGCAGCGCCAATACGATTACTTTACTAGAGATGCTAGTAATATTTCAACAATTTCGATACATCTATACATTTGAATTCGTGTTGTCTTGCAGTTTGCTAAACCACACATTTCTGAAAAAATTTTCGCTTTATTGTGTAACAAATCCAAAGAAGCAAAAAATTGTTGTACTTTGAATAGTAAATTACAAGTATTTTTTTGTTTATTGTTTCGTAAGCACATCAATTTGATTTCATATCCTTGTACAAATTAATTTGACTAAATTTATTTAACCGATTGAATCTACAAATCTGGGCATCTTATAGCGGTCTGACTATTCGACATTATTGCTATATCACAATTGCGCTAACCAACTGCAAACATCTTCAGCAAACCTGTTCCGAAAGACATATTCAGCAAATCAATATAATTATTGGTATGATTTGTTAATAAGAAATTTTCGTGTTTATACAATATTTATCACTTGGTTTCGAAAGCAAAATTTTTAAAAAGCGTTCAAATTATTTAAATTATTTTCGAACGAGTACAATAGCATTCCTACGAGAAGCTTATATCCTATGCTCGAAATACGAAAAGAGAGGTATGAATATCACGTTGTCTATAGTCGTAATAAAAACACCTCTTAAGTTCAGACAATAAGAAAAGAGGTAGATACTTTTAAACAATTTAAAGTTTTTCGCTTTTTAATTATCTTATGTCATAATTATAACGTAGTACTTAATATGTACAAATTATTTATTAATTCTTTGTATATGACGAAATTAAAGAAGACACAGTTAAAGAAACAAAATTTTGAATAAATACAAGTTTCAAGCAGCGTTTTAAACTTCAAATAAGACAAAATAATATAATTTTGTAATTTTAAAGAAAACACAAATTTACAAAGTTGAGAACTACTGTTTTGAATTTTGATTTGTACAAGCAAAAAATTTTCATACACATTTATTCTATGTTGTAATTTATAAGCCACTCAAGTTTACTAACCGGTATATTATAGTGACTTTTATTTTATTTTTTTCAAACAAACATTGAATTGACCTATGATACATTTATAAATAAACATATAGTGACTGAACACATGTACGTATGTATACGATGGTGATCGACAACACTTTACTAAATTTTTCTTTGCCTTTTTTATTTATTCCAAATATGGTTTAAATCAAAGCTTTGTTTGAGCATATATTAATACATGTACATGCATACTTGTATACGATTTCTCAAAAAAAACGATATTGTTATAAGTAGGTTAAACGTGCTGTCACCGGCTCACAAGTTATTAAACAGAAATAAATGCTTATACAATTCCGTGCAAAATAGTAGCATTACTTACCATAATATTTTCTTTTAAATTAATTGTTTTTGTCGGTTATTTGCCATTAAGAAAATCGATGTTACAATTTCTAATAGACAACTATATATAATAAAATTAGTAATAAAGCAAGACCTGAAAATGCTGAGTACATTGGATCAAGCTATTATAAATGCTAATCTATATCTTTACACAAAGGGGGCGACCATGTCACTCCATGCTAAAATGGACTAGGCATATTATCCCGATAACGACTCAATGGCATAAGTCCAATTTGTTCGAAGAGTATTCTTTATCAAATAGGGTTGAAGTTATTAACTGTCCTATTTAGTTTTATGGTTTCAACCCCAATGTTCTTGTCCAAAATCTTTTGGTTTTTGGGATAAGTATTAATATAATTGGTTTAAAAACAATTGATATTTTTTCTAGTTTAAGGCAAAACTCTTTTTTTGCTTTTGTAACTAAGTATATATTTCAAAATATACACTGAAAAAAACGCATATCTAAAGTGGTATTAAACCATTTCGAAAACCATATTTCTGCTATTTGATATCTCGTAATATTTTTACATAGCAATTTCGTAGATAATCCAATTTTGATATATGAATGTTGTAATAAGGATATGTAAATAGCTCTATTGGCAATAACTCTTTCTTGTTTTTAAAAATATAATGTGGCTGAATAAAAAATGTTTTGACGGACACAAGTTTATCGGTATTCAAACAAAAATATTGCTAAATAGGAAAGAATTTTTTTTTTTAAATTTTTTGCTTTTAGAAAATGTCATTCAGAAAATTTTTTTATTCCAAATAGATAATTTGTTTTCATAAGCGGCTCAAAAGCATTACTAATTTAAAAACAGTATATTTCCAAAACTGTTTTGAATTACATAAATTCCAAATAAAAATAAAGAAATAGATTTGTGTGAAAATTTGCTATAAAGTATGGTAGTCGTGATTTCAAAAATAGTTTGTGTCTGTTCTCTTTAAAAAAATATCTAATTTTGATAAAAAAATTTTTCAGTGCACGCACATTTACTTATGTACCCACCGTAAACAATGTTTTGAAAGATACTTTCTTACATATTTTTCTACATTCACATAATTGCAACCTAATCAACGTAAATAAAAATTTAACTCAGATTTATGAATGAAGAGTTGCGTTTAAGTTTATTTAATCGTAGCTACAAAAACAAAAACAAATATTCATAAATTCAAAAGTATTTACGATATCTAGATATTAATTTCATATTAAATATTAATTATAAAATCTTTTTTTTAAAAAATAATTTTTTTAATTCATTCTAGAAATTTATTCTAAAAATTTAAAATCTGAATGAACCTTGCCTCTTGTTCAAGAAAAGATTAATTAAAATTAAAAGAAAGTTTTTATTAGATTTAAATAAATGACTAAAGTGTTTGGCCACGAATCCAACTTAAGTGACATTTTTAACAAACTTTTAATGAAATCAAACTATCAATAAACTATAATAACTTAAAAAACTGCTCTAAATTTTGTCTGTTACGTAATACATGATCAAATATTAAATTTTGAGAAGACTACATTTTACTATTAGGCTATATTAAATGATTAATAAAAATTTTATTTAGGGACTCAAAGTATGTATTTGGCAAATTTAACCTGTAACTTATGAATTTGTAATTTTCATTACTTTACTCTTGCAAAGATGTTCTTTGCATAATTATTAGCAAAAACATAAACTCGAATCATTAATTAAAATAAACTGGAATTTCCATTGATGATTTCCATTTTGCTTACTGGGGACATAATTATAAATGTGATTAATATGTACCATACACATGTCTTTACCCTTATTGTGATTGCCACAATATAACCAAATAATCCTTTAAACAGCTGTTGTACTTTTTTAAATAATGCTGTATTTATTAGTACACCATATTATCGAAATTTTTATTAAAAGAAGAATTTGGTTTTTATTTTTTTCCGACAACAAAATCATCCAAAAATATAAAACAAAATGTAAATATAAAAAAAATTAACAGAATTTGATATTTTTCCAACCGATTGCTTTAGACACTCACTGACTTTAGTTGATCGATATTGATAATCAAAATGTCTACACAACGGCGATAATATCCCATTAACATTGTTTTTCTTATTTTTTTTTTGTTCAACAATCAGTGTTGCCAAGTAAATTACGTTGGAAAATCATACAAATTAGAAATAACAAACTTTAAAGCCCTCATTCTTTATGACTAAAGTCCTAAATTATTATGTGCACAAATAGTTAAAGCCTATACATAAACATTGTTTCTGTACTGGTATCGTTCTTATTTTATTAGTTTAGACTTTTCAAGTTCAGCTCTGAATTTTGGTGCGAGACTTACAAAATCAAATGATAAATTTATGATAATTTTTAATAAATTTATTATTACTTTTTTTAAAACTTTTGTCGGGTCAACAAAACGCGTTAACATTAAGCAAAGTGAAACTTATGTTCCTCTTTAAAAGCTAATTTGAAAAACACGTGCATATAGAGAAGTAAAAAGATAAAACTATAACGTAAAAGATAGAAGAAGGCTGTGCCTTTTCAAGTTACTCGAATATATTAGAGGGATGGATTCAGAGGTATTGTAGGGGCGTGCCACACTCGTAGCACTATACAATTTTTATGTTAGTCGCGCTGCTCTATTACCCAAGCTGTACAATCTACAAGTGATATTGTTGCTAATTTTTATATAGAATTAAGCCATATCGTAATTTCTATAAAAAACATGTGAAAGACAATAAATCGCAACACCTGGCAAGCATGTCCATTACTTAGTAAATTTACTTTCCAATGATGCGGCGTGCATGTATTTATATCTTTTTACCACTTTTATAGCGTATCGTTCACAAGATCTAGATTATTAAAAATGCGTACATATCACTGTAATTTAAACTAAATCTATACCGTTAAATTTTTTAATATTTTACCTTTTCGATTTAATTACCATTGTAATCGAAATGAATAAAGTTTGTTTAATAACCATTAGATATAAATATCATACAATAAACATTTACACTTGAATAAAAATTTTATCATGTATTTTATCGAAAAAAAAAACATGAATTTTTGTCGGAAATAATAACATTTTTATAGCAAAATCTTATCTTAAATATATTGAACAAAGTTGCCGAAATCTTTGTGAAGCTCTATTTGTTGTAAGGTAAAGAGTTTTTAAATTGGAATTTATGTATATGAAAATTGGTTTAATTACGTTTACTAAATTTTTTAATTTATTGTTTTAATTTTTACTTTCGAGAGATGGCAAATTTTAATGTGGCACGAGATATTTATAGCATAGCGCCAGGAAATCTAAGAGATCACAATTGTTGTAGTTCACTTCTTTGAACATTAAACAATAACACCATCGAAAATAGAATAATATTGAAAAGTTCACTTTTTCCTTTTACGGATTGGCGTTATATTATTTATTCAAGTTTTAACGTGAAGTCTGAATTTCTGTTTTGTATTTCAAAAACTAGGACTTACTAAAATATTATACTAATTTCTAAATTACAGCGGGCTTCTGTGTCTTTATTAAAATTACGGTTTTTAAAATGTTGAGCTAATAAATAACCTTATACAATATGTGTATGTGGGTATTAACTATTGAAAACTTTTTTTAAATATTTAAAGCATAATTAACCATTTACGAAAATTTCGTGAGTTAAAAAAAAACAAATAAATTGAAATTTTTAAATTTCAAAAGTCAAAATTCAATAATTTTTAATTTATATTTATGATGCCATTTGCTTAAAATGTTTAAAGTTTAATAATACTTTAATTTAAGTAAGAATTTAACAAACACCCATGACCAAAATTCAATCAAGGATAAACAATCCTCAATTAAAAGTAATAATTGTTCAATTGTTTTGTTTTTTACTTTCATAGCAAAGCTTTTTTAACCATTAGTTGGCGTAATTATTCATTCAATTTTCATATTTTACATACATATGTATAGCTAGATATTTAAAATGTTTTGCTCATTCACCGTACATTACAAATTAAATTTTTTTTGATCATGTGATACAAAAATTTTCTTAAAAATAACTAAATTATTTATATGGACAAATTTAAATTAATTAATTACTGAAAGAGTTCATGTAAAAAATGGAGGAAGTAATAAATTTCGCACAAAATGACTTTAATTCGGTTTATTTTAAGTCTTTTATTTGTTCTTTAAATGATGAATTAAAATTATCAAAAACGAAAATAAAAATAGGCATTTCTATATATTATTTTTGATGAATAAACTCAATTTACTTTAATAGAAGCATCTGCTCATATGTTATTATTCAAACAGATGTTCCATTTACAGTATTAGATTCATATTAAAACTTTGTTTACTTTCAAATTTCAAGAATTTTTGGAAAAATTCTTTTCAATTTTTGTGAAGAAACAGTTTCTTTTTCAACATTTTTTTAACTTCAATTTGTAATAAAATTTCAGAGTTTTTGTAAAATTCTGAGTTAATTGTTATAATAATCACCATTTTGAAAGCTATATATGTACATATATATGTGATGCTATATTATTGTTTGACGTTTACTTATTGAAAAACAAAATGTGCGCGTCAAAATTTATAAGTGACTTGAATATTTTAAAAAGTATAAATAAAATTTATCTAATAACCTTATTCTTGTGATATTTTTAAAACATGTACATACATATGTATATACTTAATACTTCAAAAATTTATGATTTGATTATTTTTATAGTTATTTAAGATTTTTATGTGAATTCCATACCCACATTAAATTTGTTTTGAATCCTTTCTAAAATTCCAAAATTTAATGTACATATTTCAAAATTTTTGTTGATATCACGAGCTCTAAAATTTCTAAATTATAATTAAGTATAATTAAAAGTACAAAATTAACAGTGCAACTCTTAAACTAATATATTACTAAATTACTTCTACATTCTTCAATCTATTCTATTAAGTAGTTTAAAATTTTGTCGCTGAATAAATGAAGTTGCAGAGTTCTGCATTCTGGTGTGATACTTTCAAAATCAAATGATAATAGATCATACATGTACTTTTGCTTAAATTTAATTAGCAAATATTTTTCTAAAACAAAAAATAATATTACACTTCTTGCAAAAATTTTACAAAAATTTTTATCTGAAAAGTTTTTACTAACAGAGGTCTCGTTCAAAATCATAAAAAAATCTGATGTGGTTAGCACATCAGTATATGGTTACCGATCGCAATGGTTATTGTTTAGTTTTGTAAAAGTGTTGTAGAAGATTACGAAAAAGCGTTTTAAACACTTCTTTACAATTTTAAGGGCACAAGTAAGCCTTTAGTTAACATTCCTCGAAAAACGTAAATTTGGCTCATATTAGAGAATTAATTACTTAGCGCCAACCAAATTCCTGAGATGTTCATCAGTTACTTTCGGTAGCAAACAGAATTCAAATATTTCAATAAACCTCAATTTCAAGAAATTCCATCAATTAGTTTCATAAATACGATAAAAAATGTAAAATGGGCCCCAGCTTAGCTTCCCAGCCCTGATCTTTCCAAAAAATTTGTAGGTTTATTGTTTTAACATCCCGAATTTAAATACTAAACTTCAAGGGAATTTGTTGGCTATTGCTCTCTATATGTGCCAAAATGTAAAATCGCCCCGGAAAAAGGTCCAGGTATCGAGAATTAACATACATAGTTGATAAGGGACATAGCCGAAATAAAGTCCCACACAAAATTTGATTAAATTTGGTTCAGCCAAATTTCAAATGTACAGACAGATAGAACAACATCTCTCTAAAAGTAATTTATTTACGCTTCCCTACTATGAAGAAGTGCATTTCCACTGAAAACTCGACATCCGAAATTTGATGCGATCATATAAACTCCCTTATTGTATGCAAAGTGGTCAGTAAAAAGCAATATCATTAGCGAGCAATGAAATTAATGTTAATATATTTGTAGTTAAAGCGTGACATTTTATCCCTGTTTATTTTTACTTTCATCGTGATAGATATACTTACTCGTTTTCGAGGTACAACCTTTTGAAAAAAATCCTTAAAATTGTGTTTTAAAAACACAAAAAATTCTTGAAAAATTTGCAATTTATATTAGTTTTATATTTATTATAAGTAAATCTTTAATTTACAAATGTTATACGTTTTAAATAATATAATGCGTAGTTTACTCAAAATACTCATATGTATACTTATTGTATAACATGTGCAATATTATTGCACAACACATGCCAGGTTGAGTTATACAATTAAGCATGTGTAAGAGAAATTCCGAAAAACCGAAATATTGTTTTGCCCTCGAGTTTCTATCCCCAGTGTAAGTCTGCTTCTATACCAGTATTATGAACACGATTAATAAAATAAACTTCTTCCAAATATTCACAAGCGTCATACTTCTAAACACTGTTATAAAAAATAATGGGATAAAAGGATTAAAGTGTCTTCTTTAGAAAATTATTTTGCGAATTTTAGTGAGCTGTTTTAGTGTCTTCTTTAAAATAACTACCTGACCAATGATGCAGTGGTTATTGCACTGGTCCTTTAACTGAAGGGTCACGGGTTCAAAACCCATTCAGGTCACTATAAAAATTATATTCAATATTATATAACTCTACACATTAGATATAAAATTACATATAAAATTTATACATTACATATAAAAAATAAAAAATTAATATTAACTTATTACCATATTGCAATAACATCTAATATCAAAAAATTATATCAACAAAATAAAACAATAAATATCAATAACCTTAAATATCTAATATAAAGAGAAAACTGCGGTAGGTTCTTCACCTACCTAGTAAACTCAACGACGTCAAAAACTGGTTCATAGTTATCGTGTGCAATAATCATGAACCAGTCCTACGCCCCTCCCAGGAGCAAAGTGGGATAAAAAAACAATTAAAATGACTAATATAATTCATCCAGACTCAACTGTAATACAATCAAACCTAATTAATAATTCTAAGTAGCAAACTATTTAATTTTATAAATTTGTTTTGGCATTCATTAAAGTAATCCATCAACATAAAATTTATACAAAAGACGATATTAATAATATTATTTCGAAAGTCACCCATAAAATACAATGCCAGAACTGTTGTAAAAATTAAATTTAATTTTTTTTTTTTTTTTGTTTTTTATAGTTATTTTAGCAAAGTCGAATTTTCAATTTATTATAATATTGCTTTTATTAAGAATTCACTTCACACATTTCTAATAATTTTTTCATACCAAATTGGGTTTGTTACATTGTCTTCTTTCTTAATGTTTTTGTTGTTAAATAAAATATCTTAAACAATAACGAAAAATTTTCTCACAAACATGTACTGCACAAGGTACATGTACAATATGTGTTAATTCATAAAAAGAAACGTACAAGTTGTTCATGTTAAAATTCACTGGGAACGAAAAGATTCTCTGTAAACTAAACTGAAATGGAAAAGAACTATTTGAATGATTTTTAAAAATTATTCACAAAAATATCGAAGAATTAATCAAATGCAACCTTTTCCTTACTTTGAAAAAATGCTACAAAAAGTTCTATGAAAGTGCAGAACTTAGTTTTATTAAAGTTTTTCTGTCTTGATTCTAAAGTCAGTGCATGTACTTGTAATTTGTTTCTAATTCGTCTACTACAACAAATAGTCGTTTACAATGATTTAGAAGAATTCATACATATAGATCTATGACATCTACAAACATATTATGTACATATATCTAAACTAATTATCTTGCGATAAATCTTATAAATTATTTACAATATGGAAATTGCAGTTTGTGATTATAGTAAGATAGAAAATTAAGAAATATACATCACAGTATGTAAACTAGACCGATTCCATTGAACAAGTTGAAGTTCTTTTTCCAAAACGAGAAAAAATAGAGTTGACCGGGACAACTCTGTGATATCCGTACTTATTTGTTATCCTATGTGCGAGTAAATATGGCATGCAAAATTTCAGTACTGTGTATTCAATATTTTCTGAGATATGGCCAAACTACTATTGAAAATGTATAGAGAATGCTTGGCTACCAGAAAGAGCCAAGCAATTTCAACAACTTTTATCAAACATTGGCCCTACCAATATATTTGCTTGTGTGAAATTTCAATACCACAGCTTTTATATAGTTTCCGAGATATAGCTAAAAAGCTTTTGAAGTTGTATAGCAGCTACCAGGAGGACAAAGCAATTTCAACGACTTTTATCAAACACATTGGCCCTACTAATATATTTGCTTGCGCGAAATTTCATAGCACAGTTTTTATAGTTTCTGAAATATAGCCAAATAAATTTGGAAGTTGTATGGCAGCTACACGAACCAGTATCTCGATCATATCCAATTTAAATAGGCTTCTGGCATTTACTGTAATAAATCATTTGTGAAAATTTGGTGAACTTAGCTCAATTAGTTTTTGACTTATCGTTGGGACGGACGAACAGACGGATGGATAGACAAAGCTAAATCGACTCAAAATTCGGCGCTGATCAAAAACATACACTTGAGTCTATATCTCAGACCATTATTTCATAGCGTTATAAACGGTAAGGCAAATTTAGTATGCCTGTCGAACATACGTTTGTGCGGGTATAAACAACATTCTGCTTACTTAAATTATTTCCACTGATACGCCAAAATTTTATTATGAAAAAAATAAGTGTTGCATATTTTAAGGATAAAAATAAAATTTAATATCATAACAAAGGGTAGCGAATTCGACGATCTCTAATCAAGATAATTTTTATATTAATTTATTATATTGTAATTATTAAATTTTTTGAATGGAAAACATGTAACGTTAAAGCAATTTAAAAAAGTTTGCAGTTTCGAAAAAATTGCCTTTAAGTGGAAAATATAATATTGCTTCAAAATAAATTTGATTTTGATAATTTCCAAAAACAGTTAAAAATTTTAAACTTCTACAGCTTCTTTCAATGTAAAAAATGACATCACAACCTTAAAAAAACGAGTTTAATACAAGTTAAGCACTGCGTTAGACTTGTGTTCTATTACTTTTGCAAAGATGAATTTTCAGGAAAAAGACAGCTTTAGTTTTAGCTTTCAACTTTGTATATATCTATAAACATTTACTGAAATATATTTGGAATTTAAAAATTTTAAAAGAAAGACTAGGTGGACGAACGATTGAACGGATGGACAGAGCAAAACTATATTAATTGCATTTGATTTCAATTCTACTCCATATTTAATGACGGGTGGAAAAAATCAAAACTTCATAACAATTCCAACTTTTTATACTGTTTAAAATATGTTTACATTTTCGTTTTTTCTTCACTTTCTTACTAATAAATGATAATAACATGAATCTATATTGTTCTATATCCACAATTATACATACATCTAAGTACATATGATATTTAATCGTAATAACCGAATATGTACATAAATATTCTAACATTAACAAGCATAGTGTTAAACCAAAAAGTATATTATAATTTTAACACTTATAAATAATAGTAGTAAGAATAATATAACATGAACATAGTATTATAGACGACATACATTTATATATACATACATTAACGATAATAGAAAATTTAAAATCTTATATTGTAATTTGTATACTTGTCCAATAATATCTACATATCTATATGCATACATCCACAACAGCATATTATAATTTGCTATTCCACCAACATGTTTCTAAAAAGAGTTAAGCACCAAAGTTCTACATCCACCAGTAAATTAAAAACTATAACAAGATAAAATCAAAAATTATTAATTTGGAACTTTATTTTCTAAAAGAATAAAAAAATTTCCAAAAAAAAAATATTAAATAGTAGGTAAACATATTTATATATATGTATGTATTATATAGTATTAAGTGTACACAAGTGCATTTCTATGTGTGTTATCTATATATGTGTGTGAGTTGCTTATACATAGAGAAAAAACTATACAATTGTATTTTGATTTCCGTTTGTAATGTGTTATGAATATATTTAGTTCACCTAAACTGTAGATACGTTTTCAGTGTCATTGACTATTAAAGCAATACTAATTAATGCAATTTTACTACTTTACTTATATTATTAATAAACAAAGAAATTAAGGTCTGATCTTATATCTCGTTTCTTGACTCGCCAGAATGCAAAAAGTGTGTGAAGTTATATGGATGGTTCATTTTAAAAGTGACCCAAGTCCATTTAAAAAAAAAGTTAAATATTTCTCTGCTTGTCTTTATTATAACCAAAAAATTTGATTAACTGGTTATTTACTTTATAGAATATTCATTTTTCTATCCGGAAACGTAAGTTTTAATTATAACTGCTGTAGAAACCAGAGAGTTTTGAAATGGAGTTGGGTTCAAAAAAAACCATATATATATTCGTGTAATGTAGTTTTTAAGTTAGAAGATTTTTTTTTTCGATTTTCCAAAATATGTACAAAATTAGGCAATATTCAATTTGTGGAAAAATGAAATCCAATAGAAACGAGAATAAATACAGTTGATCGTGTCATACATGCACGAATAAATGATTTTAAATGTCGGAGGGTAAACCCATACACTCTAAAGGAGTGTTACTGAAAATGATGTCCGCATCACCAAATGTTCTGTTCAAAATTTCAGTTTTGCAACTGTATAGTTTCTGAGCTATGAATAAACAGCTTATTAAGCTGTATGGCAGTTACAAGCAGTGAAGAAATTTTAAAAGCTCTTATCAAGCATATATTTGCTTGTGCAAATTTTCGAAACTTTGAAATTTTATTATTGTAGTTTGAACAGTTTTTAATATATATAGCCAAAGTCGTATGACGCCTACCAGAATCAGACTTTTCGATGCTGATCAAAACCATACACAAACCATTATTTCTTAATGTTATAAACGGTAAGGCAAGTTTATTTATAGTATGCTAATTGAACATACTTTCTTAGAGATATAAAAATTAGTATAAATTTTGGAAGTGACATTCCCAAAAATGAGAATCCCAATTCTGATTTGAAAGTGAATACGAAATAGTGACTGAAAATCAAGACACAATCAACCTATTAAGGTTTTTATGGATAGAGAATAACCCGTCTTGAAATTTTCTACTAACAGCAAATATGAAAAATAACATGTCAAAAATTAAAATCGTTACATATCACAAAAGTTTGCGTAAGTAACGATATTGACTATCGATAAAACTTTCATAAATTTAAGTATAAATTTAAGTAAAATGAAAAACCAAGTATATATACATACATATGTATATTTAAATCAACCGATAACGTTGTAAATGTTGTTGATTGAGAATAAAATAAGATCGTACGAAAGTATCATTTTGTTATAATCATAAATTTTTCCGTAATCATAAAAATATAAATTTTGTCAAAAATTGATTCAACCCAAATATGGAATATGTATTTGTTATCATATTATGTACATATATAGATGCATAACGCAAGAATAGGAAACCTTATATTTTTGCCCATGTTCTTAATTTGTATTACCTATGCAAATAATTTATGAAATCTTCCAATGTATCAATTACTTAACTGAAATAGTTGTAGAAACACTCAAAATCCTATAGGAGTCAAGAGGGTTCTTATTTAAAAAAAAAATTAACGCTTTTAAAAACAAATTATAATTTCTTAATAGTGAAAAACAAAATTAAACAAAAAAAATAAATAATAAAATATGATTGACATTTTGTTGTTGATGGTTGTATGTGATTGCTTTTAAGCTTTTTCACTTGTTATTTTTCATTTTCAAAAACTTTTATTGAGCGAAGTTGTTTCATAAATGTTCGGGAACGCGCGCCAATAAGATTCTTATTTAATTTTGCGTTTGTTTTAATTATGTGTCGTTGATTTTTTTTTTCAACATTTAAAATATTTAAAAATTGTTATTAATTTTAAACCTTTAAACTTATAAAAACTTTAAAATGTGCATATGTATGTATATTTGTGCCTACATGGTACATGTACGTAATTTATTTAACATTTTTTAATACTGTTAACTAAACCAGTTTTTCATATTTTTTTTATTTAAATTCATTCCATATACATACATACATACATCTATAAATCACATACAGTGAAAAATATGTGTTCCAATATACAAAAATAAGCAAAGTTGATTTATTTGAAGAAAACAAATCGTATGAATACTAGTAATTGAAATGTGATACCTACATTAAATTACTAAATGTTATTGCTTAATAGATAATTTGATATTTTGAAAAGAGGTGTTTTTTTTTAATTTCTATAAAAAAATTTGATAACTTATGGATTTTCTTTATGAAAAAATTAAACAAAAATATTTCTATTATAATTCTACTTTAATTGCATCATTCACAGATTTGTTGATTCAGGTTCTTTTAATCTAAACAACATTACAACAGATCACTTAGTATAGACCCAAATTGCTATACCTATGTATAACACAAATAAGCAACACACTGCATATGGATTTCAGGCACATTAATTTTATATACTTATTATTATTGTTATTATTATTATTATTTATTTATTTATTAATATTTTACAGACATTTTTTACAACTTAAAACAATCTGATTAAAAAGTTTTATATTATAAACAGTGTTGTGTGAATAATTAATTTAAGGGATTAAAAATTTTCAAAAAATTTTTGGATTTACATTAAAATAGTTACCGTGTAAAAGTTTACATTAAAGGTATAACAAGGCATGCATTAAATACGGAAACGAATTTTAAGTTACTTAAAACCATGATAAAGTTTGGAAGTAAAATACCTTTCATTATCCTAAACCCTTATTTAAAATAGCTAGAATTAGAAAGAATTGAAAAATTAATTTATAACAAGTTAAAATTTAATTATCAACAATAGAAAAATTAGCCAAAGACACTATTTTTCAATGAATTTTACCAATGGCAATAAACGTAAACAATGGTTTTGCTTTGTCATGAAACACAATTATTTTTAGTTACGTTCCAGTAACTGAGATTAAATCTTGCTTTTTGTAGCATGCAAAGCTTTTTAACTACATAACTACATAACAAAGATGTCTACATACGCAAAGGTGTA